>NC_140595.1:27286672-28703879 GCF_964204655.1 Triturus cristatus
AAATCCCGAGCTACTATTGAAGATTATTAGTGTAGTAATAGTGACCTCCTGAGGCACAATTACATTAGTGGCCCCCCCATGCATTATTAACAGCAGTGGTCACCCCAGATTATCAGACAAGACTGCCGGCTGTAATGTAAAAAGGCCTTAAGAATTTGGAATGCCCCTGCATGGGTAATACATACTCCCCTGGCACCCAGGGGATCATATTAGCAATACGTCTTTCCCACTCCGCATGATTTATCAGCATTTAAAATATTTTTCTCTAAACATTAGGCTCTGGACTTATGAGTCATGCAAATGCACACATTTGTGTCTCAAATTCATGTTTCGGTTTTGATATACATATCTTAATTCAGCCAAGCAAAAGCCTCTAATTTACTATGCCGGCCTGAACACAGGAGAGCTACGTAGAGGCAGGTGGGGAGCTGCTCATTGGAGAAGCCTGCTTTAGAAAGAGACGGGCATTGGGTCAGGGGGAGACCAACAGCGGGGCGGGGGAGACCAACAGTGGGGCGAGGGAGAAACTCGCAGTGGGGAGCCGAGAAATCGCGTAGCGTTTCAATGCAGTACAACAACTCCCAAGCATCATCCCATCTGACGTTTTGCAGAACTGTAGACAGGGTGGTAAAACTGTGTGGGGCTCGGGGCAAACTGCTGCATCAGTTTTTATTCCCCTCCTGGTATTTCAGCGGGCCTGCAGTGAAAGTCTGTGTGGCTGGATGTGGTATTACGGCCAAATCTTCAGAGTTTGGAACTGGAGAACCAGATTTGAGTCTCCGCGTCAGCTCAACATTCAGTGATTCTGGGCAAATCACTTAAATCTCCCTATGCCTAAACAAGCATTTACAATGCAACGGTCTCTGCATTGTTAAAGTTAGAGCTATTGGCAGTGCTCATGACAATGCCGTTTCTTTAAATGTTTTAAAAACAAAAACATAAACAAAAATAATGTAATGAGCAATGCCAATAGCTCTAACTTTACCAATGCCGAGACCATTGCATTGTAAATGCTTTTATTTTTTTGCCTTGTGGTTTTGGCTGTTGGTAAGCCCGTGTAGGTCCTGGTATTGGGCCTTTTGTGTCTTCTTTATTGGCTGCTTGGCAAACCGTCTGCGGTTTTACCCGCAGGCCTTTCTGTTTGTCCTCTGCTGCGGACTTTTTTCCAAAGCGGTGTTCCCATGTTTTCTTGGGACATAGCATACCCTATGTGGGGTACTTGTAGCTATTACATAGCTCTGTCATGTGCTGGGGGGGGTGTGGTCACCCTTTTCGGGTTCCTTGCTCTCCTTGGCGTCACGGTATATTGCTGGTGCGGTCTCTTTGCAATTATTTTGGCGCAGCTTGCGTTGGGCCCAGGTCTGTTCTTCTCCAGGTTCGCTACGTCGCTCGCCCAGTCTGGCTTGCTGTCTGCAGCGTTGTGTTGTGGCGATTCCACCCTTCTGTCCGGCTATTTGGCCTGGTCCTCTATCTGGTGTTCCAGAGGGACTTGCTTTCTGTGTCCTGGTTGACGGTCTGGGCTCGTCTTCCGTCTCTCTCTCTCTCCCTCTCCCCCTCTCCCCCTCTCTCTCTCTCCCTCTTTTCTTCTGCCTTTTCCCACTTCTTTCGTGGGTCAGTGTGTGTTTCGGAACCAGCCCCTCCCTTAGGGTGTGTCCTGGCCCTCCCTGACCTCTGTCTTCGGCTTGCGCCTGGCTTGTTCTGGTGCGCTGCTCCGTAGTGTTGCCTGCTGCTGGCTGTGCACGCCTGCGCCTGCCTGCTTGTTCTGGTCCACCGTCGTGGCTATTAATGTGTTCCCTTGTGCCCCTGCCTCTGGTTCCGTTGGGGCTTATGTGACCTCGCTGACGTCACGCCCGCGGAAGACGGCGGGGTGGAGTCGCGTGGTGCCGTCCCCCGGCACGCAGAGATGCTAGTACAAGAACATTTTCCGGGTCCAGTCTCACGCCTGGGGATAATTCTAACTTAAGGAATCTGCGGCTAGAATCGTCTCTACCAGATACATCGTTACCGGAGGTAAGTAACTTGTACTTCGACGCCTAAGGACACCCCTGCACCTGAAGCCCCTGGGCCTTGGGGATCCTGACCGACGGTGTCTCTACATCCCCTAGCATCTCTACTTAGCTGGGCAGCAGTGGGTTATCTTCGTCCTGCCTCCTGGCCTGAGCCTGCAGCCTGTCTTCAACCTCAATCTCCCTGATTAAATTCCACTGGGTGCCCAATGCTGTGTTGGCACTCTGCACCTGGCCGTCCCTATGCTGAGGAGGGTGTAAGTTTGGTGCTGCCTTGTGGCCCTCCTTGTACTTAACTTAACTCCAGGAGATCAACTCCTGAAGCTGCTTCCCTCACCTATGAGCAGGTCATCTCCGAGAACCCCAGTCTCCATTGTTTACCATTGGGCAAGACACTGAATCTGACCTCTGCACCTGGCCACTCCAGTTCCGCTGGTGTTGGTTTTGGTGCTAATCTAAAACTTGCCTGGTGTTGACCTGAAACACTGAAGACTGGAATTGTAAGTCGTGCACTTACCTAAAAAACTGCATTCTTGTTTTCCTCTTTAGGTTAACATTGCAAAGCTTGCAAACTGCAATAAGTGTCCACTTTTTAAAGTATTAAGGATTTTTCCTGAAAAACGTATTTACCTTTTTGCGAACATCTTGGTCTTAAAATAAATCTTGAAATAGGGGGCAATGTCTATAAGCGCCATCTGATGCTCCTGGGTTTTACTCTTGCCAAGCGCGATATAGCGAGGGCTTGGAAGGCGACAGTCGCACCTTCAATGTCTGTCTGGAAGACCGGTCTCGATTTTTGTATGGGACTAGAGGCCCCCATCTATGTGGCACGGGGCTGCCCCCGTAAACATTATAAAATATGGAAGCGCTGGGCGGACTACAGGGGACTGGAATTAGAGCCCATATTAGAGGAATAATTGGATGGGTGGTGGACCATCTCCCTCCAGCTTTAAAGGGGCATGGCACACTGGAGTACCAGGCGCAGCCGGGTCTGGGGGTTATGGGTCACGGAGAGAACAGAATAGTAGTCGTGTATAGATCAGCTGCTTTGCCTAGATGGGCAGTGCGATGGGTGGGGGAGTGGGGTGGGGGGTGGTGTTATGTTTTTTTAAGGGAGGGGACTGCCTTGCTTCTGCATGTCTCTTTTGTAGTCTATACGATATTTCATGAGGAAAATGTCAAAGCTGGTATGTTGTATCTTGCTATGGTTGAAGTCTCTGGGCCACAGAGCTTCGCTGAATGTGTCTTTGACGAATAAAATTTGTTTACAACAAAAAAAAAAAAATCTTGAAAGCTTAATTTTCTAAAATTGGTGTGGATCTCCTTTTTGAGTTGTGTGTCATTTATTAGTCACTGTGTGCATTGCTAATGTCCTACACTCCTCTGTGTTAGGCCTAAGGCTGCTCGCTCACACTACCACAAATAGAGCACCTTTGGGTTACATTGAGCCCTGTACACTTCTGGGGAATCTCTGGACTCTGTGCATCGTATAACCACTTAGTGGTGTACAATATACAGAGCCACCTTCCTACATGCACCTAGATTATCACTTTCAATAATTTATTTTACTGTTGATCAAGTGAGGCTTCTGTTTCTGCAGCCTGGCATAAATCTGGTACTAAGTTAAGTGGTTCATGACGGAAAGCAGTCCTATGACTTTCAGCGAGACATCCAATCCATCTTCTGAGTTTAGTTGGCTCTTATTTTGAGGCATGAACATTTTTCAGTGCAGAGGTTCTTCTGCAATAATTAGTCCAGACATGTCAGTATTTGCCAAACATTTTGTGTATATTTTTTCATCTCGTGTGTGCAGAATGATAGTCCAGTCTTTCTGACTACATGTGATATTCTTGGTTTGTAATACTATTGGTAGAATTGTATATTTTATTATTAATGATGCCACATCTGCATGCAAACCACCATCTCGCTACACTTCAACTCAATCATTAGTAAGGTTTGCTTAAGGATGAAGGACAAGTTGGGCAATTACATATTCTTCTTGTCTTAAAAGTTGAGTGGTAGAGGGAAGTGATGGGCAGAGGTTATTTCAAGTACAGAATTACAATTTGAATTATTTCAAAGCTGTAGCCACAGGGGTGGAAGTGGGTATGTAAAGGCTAGGCCAGCCTGTATTGATTTAGGTCATCTTTTCACAAAGGCAGGACTGGAAGGTCAAGTGACTTGGCTGTTAAATAAAATGTGCAGCACACTCTTTTAAAGCAGAAAACCTGGGTACTTGTAAACCCAACAAAGGTTTGTCTCGGCCTCCACTGCCCGGACATCTCCAAGCACAGGACTGAGAACAGGGGAGGCGACAGGAGGGAGGAGCCATTAGCAGGACGAAGCAAAGAGCCAGCAAGAAAGTGAAAGCACTCGTGCATGTACGGCATCTACCTTGCAGCGCCATCTGTTTCCAATTAACAAGCGCGGGCGCGATAATTGGAAAGCGATGGCGAAGCTGCTCGCTCCCGCAAGGTGGATGCCTTACATGCACGAGTACTCATTGGAAACAGTGCAGTACATGCACGAGTTTTCCAAAAAGTACAGACCAATTCCAAAAGATCAGATCCTAAGCAGCGCTTGCGCGTGGATTAGGCTCGACCTAAAAAACGACTACATATGTGTCGCCATTTCAGCTTAGGAAGTGAAACCATTCCTTGTGCTTCCTGCCAATACAACACCTGCTCATTTGCATGATATTCACGTTCGTGATTTTCAAGGCGAATAGTGTGCTAGAACCCGTCACCATTATCGTAATATCAGGGGTCATGTCATGAAATAACAAACTACCTTCAAAAAGCAATAGCAACAGTGCTATTGCCAAATAACAGTCGGCGTACTTGAGAAGTCTCAGGTCTCTAAGTAATGAGAAACAAACGTAAGACCAGTCGCCTAACAATACACTGAGAGGTACCATTATACTTGTTGAACATGCAATTACCTCTGAGGAGCGATTATGCTGCGTGCCCAGCTTCCTCAATCCTTGTACTAGCAACCTTCGTTCCCTGCCAAATAGAGTACAGCGATACAAAGCCTGGTTATTTAACAACCAAAGCAGACCTGCGTAAAACATTGCGCTAGACCCTCACTCACTGTGGGCAAAGTTGTCTAGTAACGGATCCTTACCTCAAGCTTCAAATTCTGACACTGAAATGATTCACCATACCAATGGTAAAGCAATACGGCGGACTTCCTGCTTATAAACCTGTCATTGTCGAACCTCTGACAGTTAAACTTGTATATGGACAAGCAGGAAAACTGAAATTATTTAGCACTTCATTGTCAATATTCCACAGCGGCCTCACTGCTAGCCAATATACTAAATGAAATCAAAAGACATTCTATATCTGCGATGGCTATCAAGAATACACTAATTTGAATGTGCAACTTTATCGATACCTATTAACAACAAACCACCTATAACTAAGAGCTGACTCACGTGTTGAAAAGTGCAATTTTATCAATGCTGAATGTGAGATAGCCACGTGAAGTCACGAACTTGCGCACATTACGTTTAACATGCGTAATGATGTGTTAATGCAGAGGTGTTTTAATGTGTTACAATGATCATGCACATAGAGGCAGCTAAGATTTATATGGAAAATAACAACTCATGGGGGTCCTGAGAAGACATAGCAAACAAAGTTATAAAATGTGAAGAACTGCGGGTAAACAAAAACCTATAACAAATGATACTAAGCATTCAAATAGATGCTTAAGCCGGTTCAACAACAAAGATGAACTGAAACATTCATAAAATTGCAACAAGTGTCATGTCAACGTTTGTGTGTACCTCTGGGTGTAAGTGTGGTTTAAGCAAGTTCCATGTACAAGAAAATGTACTGGATAGTTTTAATGATCTCTTTAAAGAAAACAGGACATTTCCAGTCTGTCATTCAGCCCCGAAGACATTAGAGTTTCCATTCTTTCAATCCAGACTACTTCTCTTTGTAAAAGTCTTTTGGTGTTATCAACTCCTGCTGAGATCGCTACTTTTTCTAGGATTTGAAATTTGAGTTGGGCTATCGTTTGCCGAGATTGTTCCCAATGAGTGGCCAAACTTTAGGTGATGCTTTTATTCCAGATTTTTTGCTTGTGTTCTGGCAGCCACATCTTCATTTAATGGAATAGACAACGTTGGTGGTATTACAATCTGTAGTGTCTCGAAGTTTGATGCATTCTCCTGTTCTGGGGTGTGGTAAAATGTCAACGTCTTACTTTATTACAGTGGATACAGTTATGGCACTTGTTTGTGCCAGTTTTCCCTACATGAATCTCGGATTGCCCTTTTGTTAAGATCTCTTTCAAATTGTGTGATCTTGTGTGTGCGAATAGAGGTTTGTCTTGGCAAATTCCATGAAAGTCGGGTTCCTCCATCAGTAGTTCCCATCGATCATGGATGATATTCTTGATTTTTTTTTTTTAGATGATGTGGAGTAACGGGAAACAAAAACTACTCTGTTTGTGGTGGTGATAGTGTTTTTTTGTAATAATCTCTCCCTCTCATAACAATTGACACGTTCAGCATGCTTGGCCAACAGATTTTCAGGATATCCTCTTTCCATGTATTGCTTTTTTTGTTCAATAGTTTGTGCATAGGCGCCAGCTTCCGGCGTTATTCTGTGGGTTCGAAGAAATTGGGAGTATGGTCAATTTTGAACAAGAGATGGTGGATGAAAACTTTTGAACATTAGCACGTTATTCCGATCCATAGGTTTCTTGTATATACTAGTTGAAATCTTTTGTGTCTTCAATTCCAACCACACATCAAGGAAAGGTATACCTGTTTTATTGATGTTGTGAGTAAATTGTATTCTAGGATCTTTGGTTTTCAGTATCCTAATGTTCTCCACCAGTGATTCTTCAGTGTAAAACCAAATAAGGAAAATGTCGTCAATATAACGTCCGAGAAACACAAGTCCAGATTGCCATGTACTGTTAAGAATGTAATCATCTTCAAATCTCGTCATAAAGGTATTGGCCTAAGATGGAACCCCTGGAAAGCCCATCCAAGTGCTGTTTAGTTGTACATAAAACTTTCCATTCCATTCAAAATAATTGTGTTGAAGAAATAATTCCAATAGTTCAATGATAATAGTATTTAGTTTACAGTCTTGACAACTCTTCAGTAATGCCCACGCAACTACTTCCAAACCACATGTGTGGTATCGAGGTATATAGTGACAAGGTATATAGTGCCACAACGTCGATTGTACAAAGGTACCACTCCTCGTTTTTCTTTTCAGGTAGTGATACAATGCTTTTTAAGAAATCTGTAGTGTCTTCGATATAAGCTTGCCAGCTTTTGACAAAAGGTTACAAATGTGCATCAATGAATCTTCCAGGTGCTTCAAATACTGAACTGCAACCTGACACTATCGGTCTAAAAGGTGGATTGATAATACTTTTGTGAATTTTTGGCAGCATGTATAGTTTAGGGCGCCTATAAAACTGTGTGGTGGGATATTGTTTGGTACTGTCACAATCCAATTTAAATTCACTGTTTTGTTCAAGATCTGGCCTAGAAACTTAGAAATCTTGTTTGTGGGATCGGAGTCCAATTGTGTGTAGATGGGATCATCGTTGACATGCCCATTCACCTTAGTGACGTAATATTCTCTGTCCATCATGACTAAGTCTCCTCCTTTGTCTGCTTTTTGGAATGTTATTTCAGGCCTGTTTGCCAGATTGTGTAAGGTGCTAAATTCTGCTCAACTTGTGTTTGCTTTTCTTTGCTTTGGCGTTGAGTTCATTCATATCTTTCTTCACCAAAACTTTGAACGTATCCAGTGTTTTATGTGATATAGGCGCCATGAATGTGCTCTTGGGTTTGAAATGTTTGCTTTCAAGCTCTATGTTGACAGTGTCCGCAGGTACCACATTGGTGAAGAAGTTTCTTAATCTTAAAATTCTCATAGATTTAAAGAACGCAATCTCCTTTTCCAAGGCCGTGGTGTGATAGGTTGATATAAAAGATGTTCCTTGGTTTAGTATCATCTGCTGTGCTTCTGTCAGTTCAATGGAAGAGATGTTAATTATGAGACTATGTTCTGGCTCCTTTATCCCTTTTTCGCTTTTTCCTTTTCTTTTCCTCTCCTAGTTTTTTTTTAAACAAATTTTTCTTGTGATGCGTCTGGGGGTTGCCCTGGATCTGTCGACTGGGATAAAAAAGAATTTGTAGAAGAGCTGGTGTGTGCTTGTACACTACTTTCTTTGTTCAATGTGTCCCCAGTGGTTATTTCAGGTCTGGTAGATGGTAACTTTGAAGGTGGTCTTCTTGGGTCCGTGTCCTTCTCTGATGTGATGCTCTCCTCTGATGAAGTATTGGTTCTTCGAGTGAACCGTCGTTGGGCGTAAACATCTGCCCAAGTGTAGGCTTCATTAAGTTTGTAATCAATTGTGTTGCGCTTAACCTTCCTGAGTTTGGTTTCTTGCAACTACTCTTGGGCAGATGTTTACGCCCAACGACGTTTCACTCGAAGAACCAATACTTCGTCAGAGAAGAGCTCTTCTACAAATTCTTTTTTATCCTTTTATCTTTTTTAACCCCAGTCGACAGATCCTGGGCAACCACCGACGCGCTGTGTCTTGCACTCCTCTATGTTAAGCCTAAGTCTGCTTGATCACACTACTCTCTAATAGAGCACTTTGGATTGCATAGCAAGCCCCTGTCCACTCATAAGGGAAAGCCTGGACTCTTTACATGGTAAATCAACTTTTGGATATATCACATAAAGAGCCAGCTTCCTATAAACAGAAACAAGATACAAATATGACATGTCTAGTAGGGAGCAAACATTCAGTGCATTTTAGCACTCTGTACTACATCTGTCTGGTAATGATTCTGTGGTAACTCTTTTGAAATGTTGTTTTAGGAGAGAACATAGAGTTTGCTGTTAGCTCAGCCATTTGTGGTGGGTAAGATATGTCAGCAGGAGTTGTTATTAAGGAACAGAGTATCAAATGTACATAGGAGACTAAAACTAAAGCTTTTTTTCCAAAATTATATTAAGTTGTGTTTGCGCCGAACATCTAAAGACAGTTGAAGTAATCTCACCTTTCCTGAATTGGCTGTCTGAGTCAGGAATCCCTTTTCATTAACTGTATATAAAGGTCATGGGATTCGCCTTCCTGGTACCTAGCTGGGCTTCTATTCGGACTGTTATGGATGCCAATAGTCGTCTGTTTCTGCAACAAGTAACTGCTTTGCAGCAAAGATGTTTAATATCAAGCTTTTTTGAGTACCTGGGAGGAACTTCAGACCTTTTTTCCCAGAGCAATAAAATGCAATTTAGTTATGAACTTCAGTTATATATTTGTATGTTTCATTAACTTTTGGACTTCCTCCTCTATTTTGCAGATATTGTTAGTCTGAGTATGTTCTTTGTTTTTCAGTCATGCTTTTGAATCCCATTGTGGAAGTGTTAGGCCAGGCAAAGTCCTCAGCTATTGGATTTGATGTAAATGATAATCTAAGTGTAGAAAACTTGCCTAGCTGCTCCAGAAAACTGCATTGAATATTTTCTGATGTTAAAAGAAACTCGGTAACAGAAAAACCATCAACTGGTATGTAAGATTCTTGACTACGTGACCCCCTCTGGATCCTGCCTGCCAGAATTGTGCCACATCATCAATTTTCAGCTGGTTTCTTCATTTTTATTCACTGCCAGAAAAAAAGACCAGGGTCTTAATTTGGATTGGGAGTTAAAACAGTTTTTGTTAATTTTTCTTTCAAACATTTCCCAAAATGTCTCTCATATGTTCTGGGCATTTTTACCTTTGAATAGGCCATTTTCTTTCCATCCTGGATTTCATTTTCTGCCTTTCCTAGGCTTTGGTAGATGAGTAGATTAAGATGGGCTAAAAGAGTCGCAGGAGGTCCCATTCTTTCACCACTGTTTCCTGATTAGGTAAGTTTAAAGGCAGAAGAGCACAATTCTCCTTGTCTTTTCATCTTGACAGTAACCACGGTGGTTAATGTTAAAAGTATTGTTGGTTCACTCTGCAGGCTCTGAAATAAACAGAGCAAAGTGTTTTTCGTAGCTGAATTTTTCTGAGGAATGCCCTCTGGCGCTGTTGCTATCTGTTCTCCATTAAGTCATCCCATGCAACTTGCAGAGCAGACTGTTAAGTCACCCCATAATACTCCAATAATGGCATGTTCACCTTGGGTAAGTTCTAAGTGGAAACTGGCGCTACATTACTTGTGAAGTGACATTGGCGTTTCACGTTTTGAACCCGATGTGAAACGAAGCTGTAGCTGCAACGATGGGTAAGACATTTTTCAAATAATTATTTATCCACAGGAACGCCTTCTGGTATTGGTTTGTTGAGCCAGGTCTACTGCGTTTGAGTGATGGGGTCTGTCAAGCCTTGCCAACTGACTTTTAGTCTTGATGTTTTCATATTTTACAACATTCACCCTAGGAAGTTTGACATCATTTAAGGGCATTTTTTCCATTTGGATGTTCGACTGCTGTGACAAACATACTTTTTTGCCTTATTTACCACCAGCCTTGCCCTCAACACTGTTTACTTTCTCATTACTGTTGTAGTTACGGTTTCATTGATTTCATTGAAGCGTAGGTGATCATCAAATATCCACCTAAGATGACCGAAGATACTGTGAACTAGAGTCCGAAATGTGGGCTTGAGTATATGGATGGAATAGTCACATTTTTGCACTCAAACATCTAATATGACCACAGGTGAACCTTTTCCATTTGAATCTAGCGGCATGACCACAGGTGAACCTTTTCCATGTGAGTCCAATGGCAACCTGACTGCGGTCTCTCAGAGATGACTAATGCGTGATAACCGAAGCGGGTAAACACAGTATGTCCGGATGCGGACCTGTGATTGAAAATCTCTGAATTATTTGGAAAGGTGTTTCTGGAAAATGGAGGAAACTACCACACCAGATATGCTTGATGAGGCCGATCTTAACAAGAAAGGATTCCTGGAGAGAAGCTACCGCGAATTAATAATAACCAGCTTTTCAGGGAAATTCATCTCTTTGGAGTTTCCAACTATCATCTGAGCTCCCCTGCTCAAACATATGGTGAATGATGGAATGGTAATTGCTGTAAAACTATGTACGTAAAAACATGTTTTTGCTCTCTGTCTCTATAAATACTAGTTTACTCCGTGCCCTTGCTAAACCCGTTTGGATCCTTCGAGTCAGCCTTCCACACTTTCAGGTTTATGGAAGCTGTAAGCGTTACCTGCTGTGCCACTGTTTTTAAGCTGAGGGCCTGTTGCAAATCCACAGATTCTTTACATATCTCAACGCCTTCATTACTCCAGCAGCTTGTACCCAACTGGTTTTAATTCACCAATCCTGATCAGTTCTAGACCACAGCTTACATTGCCGTTCACCGCCTCTGAGTCAAAGGTTGATATACATAACTAGGTATTCAATTGGTGTCGCTAAGTGCAAAATCCTCCTACAAGAGAGGTGAATAAACACAGTCCTTCCTCTGGCTGTGACATTGAGCTTGATAAGAGCTGTGGAGAACATATATATTTGCCATTTCCTGTCTTCTGACCAAAGTGCCAGTCCGTTTTATACCAGCTTATTAACGGTTTTATATTTTTACCATTTAATCAATTTCCCCAATTCCTGACTCTAATTGAGGGCCATGCTATACTGTAAGCAAGGAACTATATAATGTACTCTGATACAGTAGAGGCTTCACTGTTGGACTAAATCGTGAAATATAGTTTCAAAGCAACAAAATATAACTTTGGCATGATTGTTGCTAAATGCATCACCTCTGCCATCTAATAAGACAAATATACCTGCTTTCCAACTCTGCGTTTGGTTTCTCAAAGCTAAGGAACATCTGTTCACTATATACTTAAACTCACCAGCTGACTGTTCCGTCAGGGCGGCGGGCATGAAATGCTCTTCATCTCTTACTGACAGGCTGGTCTTATCATTAATAGATGACTAATTGCTCATTATTTGAAGAAACCTAACTTTCATTGAGACCTCTTATTAGGTTTTGAATCATCTCCGCTCTATACTTGTAGTGGCTAAACGTCTAGAGAAACTTGTCATAGTGCAGCCCTGAACAATTCTTGAACTGCATAGCTGTCTTCCCTCGTCGTTTTGTCTTTATACTCCAGCAAGGGAGAGGAACTGCTCTTTTGGGTTGACACACTTAGATTTATTGATGAGAAGACACTGTGTCACGCTGGAAATATTTGGTCGATTAAGCAGCCTTCAACATTTTATTGCATCCCACCCTTCTTGCTGTGAAGTAGTGCAGAACCTTCATAGAAGGTGTATTGCAGTCAAAACTCAGTTTATTTATCTCTAGGCAGCTTACCTTCGCCTGCTTTCTGCCACAGTGCAGGCATCATCCCTGTCCTCTGCTGTATTTAACATGTACTTGGTCTCATTTCAGACTTCCCTTTATCTTGTCAGCCATATGCAGGTGATTTGCAGTTTTACTGTCGGGTCTCTGACCGCGATTGACACTGATCTTCTTTAGCTCTGAAGACTGGATGAAATGTGGAAGCAATGATTCAATTCAAGTTCTACTGCTGTGCTCAAAAATACATTAAAAAAACAATCTGCCACAAAGCTCACCATTTCCAGTGACTGGAGAGCCCACAGAAGCAGAAACTCGATCACTGTGTCCACAAATTCAAAATTACGGCAAGCCCACAAGCAGTCTTTCACAGATGCTGCTACCTCGGCAAGGAATAATTTATATCTGAAAGAAACACGTTAGTTAGATTCCTCACCTTAGAATAACCCCAGGCGTCAGACTGGATCCGGAAGATTTTTCGTCAGCAATACCCCTTGCGCGTCGCTAGGCGTCGTCTGCGGCTCCGCGTCCGTCGTCGGCGTCGTGCGCCGGGATGACGTCGTCGGAGTACTTAGACGCCGCCCTCGCGCGCTGACGTCAGTTCTTCTTTTTTCCGCGCCAGTAAGCGCAGATCCGGGAGAGCTACCCCTTTTAGTCTTTTTTGACTAAATCTTTTTTGATCATTTTTGATCCTTGTCTGTCGACATCTGGTGCCGGTAGGATGCCTGGGTTCAAGGCTTGCGAGGATTGCCATCGACTGATGTCGGTGACCGATCACCACCGCCGGTGCCTCTACTGCTTAGGCCCCGACCACGACGTGGAGTCGTGCAACGACTGCCAGGCCCTGACTTCGAAGGCTAGGCGGGAGCGGTCCCGCAAGCTTCTCGAGCTTCGCCACTCGGCTCCGCGTCGTGCGCGATCCCGGTCCAGGAGGAGGTCCAAGGATCGCTCGCGGAGCCCTAGCCGACGCCATCGATCGTCCAGCTCCAAGTCGTCGGGTAAGTCCAAACGCTCAAAGAAGTCCAAGAGGCGACACCGCTCTTCGGACTCCCCTCGCCGGTCGCGCGACTCGGTCGAGGGTCAGGGTGGTTCCACCCCCGCGGCTCCGGCGGAGCCGCAGGTGCCGCGTCCGCCCCCATACCTTCCGGTCCCTGGGACTGACGCGGCGCCGGCGGAGATCAGTGCCTTCCTCTCGGCCATGAGGAGCCTGGCCCCGCCGTCGACGCCCGCTGGCGCGCCTTCGGGCCCCGCGGACTCGACTGGGCGAACTTGCCTGCCGGCGGCTCCGGCGCCGTCGACGACTCCGGTCTCGACGCCGCAGGTCCCCGCGGGGCCCATGCCTGGGCCCCAGTCGACGCCGGTTGACCTAGTCACTCCTCCACCGGCGCCGGCGACTGAACCACCGACGCCGTCACCGGCGCCGCCGGCGCACACGCCTACACCTCCGGCGCCGCCGACGCCTTTGGCGCCGACACCGCCCCAGTTTAGCCCTCATCCGGACCCGGCGCCGCAGCGGCGTCGACCGACGCCGCATCCGACGCCGCTTGAGTCCTACCATCTCTACAGTCCGGTTCCGATCATTCCTCCTATTTATCAGGAATCGGAAGAAGGGGGCGACTGGGAGGGGTTCGAGGACCCTATGGCTGTTCAGTCACAGCTTTCTCAGGACTGAGCAGATGAACTGGGGGAGGCCAGTGGGCTGGACACCTCGCCAGACACTGGATTCACTTCTCCTCCGACCGTGGCTTCGGAGGAGGGTGCCGCATTTTCTGTGGTGCTGCGCAAGGCGGCCGAGGCCCTTGGGCTCGAGTTGCCTGCCGTGGCTGTGAGGGCTAACATCCTCACTGAGGTGCTTCAAACCTCAGCAAGCTCCACAGAGCCTCTGCTGCCGTTCAACGAGGCCCTCACTGACGTTCTGCAGGGTACCTGGTCCAAGCCCTCCACAGTTCCTCCTGTGGATAGGAACGTTGCCAGGCGCCACCGCCCTGCTCCGGGCGACCCCAGTTTCCTGTCCCAACACCCCACCCCGGAGAGTCTGGTTATCCAGGCCTCTACCTCCCAATCCTCCTTCCCGACCGCTCCGCCGGACCGGGATTCCAAGAGACTCGAGCAGTTTGGCAAGAAACTGTTCTCGTCCCTTAGTTTGGGCCTGCGGTCCTTAAATACCGCCTGTCTCTTGGACCGTTATTCCCATTCCCTGTGGGATACGGTGGAGGACGTGCTGCCCCTGTGTCCGGAGGAGGTCCGGACGCGTCTTAACCAGGCTTTGGCCGATGGGAGGGATGCAGCACGGCACGCCATACGATGTGGGCTTGACACCACGGACTCGCTGGGTCGGGCGATTTCCACCACGGTGGCGCTCCGCCGCCACGCCTGGATGCGGTCCACGTCATTTTCCGGGGATGTCCAGACCACCCTCATGGACATGCCCTTTGATGGCACTCGCCTGTTTGGTGAGAAGGCGGACAGTGCGCTGAACCGCTTTAAGGACTCCCGGGCTACGGCCAAGTCCTTGGGCCTCTCGGCTCCGCGGGCGCACACCTCCGCTTTTCGCCCCTTTCGTGGCCAAGGAAGGGGCGCCTCCTCACGTCCGCAAAGCCACCAGCCGCAGAACCAACCTGCGCGCGGTCGCGGACGTGGCTTCCGCCGTGGCGGAAATGGAGGCCGACGTGGTCAGCCCACTTCCACCCCGGCAGCATCCGCCTCAAAGCCCTCCTAGTCCGAGCTTTCAGGCCCATACCACGCCAGTGGGCGGCAGAGTTCGCCATCACCTGCTCCACTGGCGGTCCATAACATCGGACAGGTGGGTGCTGCAAATCGTCCGAAGGGGCTACTCCCTCCCCTTCGAGACAACCCCTCCAGCCATGCCACCGCAGCACCACCGTATCTCGGGGGATCATTTGAATCTTCTCCGCGAGGAAGTTTCGGCTCTCTTGGCCAAGGGGGCCGTCGAGCGCGTTCCGAGTCCAGAAGTAGGTCGTGGTTGTTATTCCCACTACTTTCTGGTTCCCAAGAAGGGCAAGGGGGGCCTACGCCCTATCTTGGACCTCCGGAACGTCAATGCCTTCCTCCGAAAGGAAAGGTTCAAGATGCTAACGTTGGCTCAGGTTTTAGCTGCCCTAGACCCTGGAGACTGGATGGTAGCGTTGGACTTGCAGGACGCATATTTCCATATCCCCGTCCTGCCGGCCCACCGGCGTTACCTGCGGTTCACGGTGGGCCAAGAGCACTTTCAGTTTACCGTGCTCCCCTTCGGCCTCACCAGTGCCCCTCGGGTGTTCACGAAAGTGATGGCGGTGGTCGCAGCTCATCTGCTCAGATCAGGGGTTCCAGTCTTCCCCTATCTCGACGACTGGTTGCTGAAGGCGGGCTCGCCCCAGGCAGTCGTCTCCCACCTCCAGACTACGGCGGATCTCCTGCATTTGCTGGGGTTTTCCATCAACGTGCCGAAGTCACACCTGAGTCCCTCTCAGAAGCTCCTCTTCATCGGAGCGGTTCTCGATTCGGCGCAGTTCCGGGTCCATCCACCGGAACAGCGGGTCCGGGATATACAGGCCCTGATTCCCATCTTTCGGCCTCTATCCCGGGTTTCGATCAGGCTAGTGTTGCGGCTTCTGGGGCTGATGGCCTCCTGCATCCTACTAGTGCATCACGCCAGGCGGCGCATGCGGGCTCTGCAGTGGGACCTGAAGTTTCAGTGGGCCCAGCATCACGGCAACCTGTCCGACCATGTCTTGATCTCGGAGGGCACTGCACAGCAGTTGCAGTGGTGGCTCACGGACCGCGAGTGGGTCAAGGGCAAGAGCCTCTCCCTTCCCCAACCGGAGCATGTCGTAGTGACGGATGCGTCCCTCCTGGGTTGGGGTGGCCATATGGGAGAGGCGGAGATCAGAGGCCTCTGGTCTCCGGCGGAGTCTCGTCTCCACATCAACCTGTTGGAGTTGAGAGCGATCCGGCTTGCACTGAAAGCCTTCCTTCCCTCTGTCAGGGGAAGTGTCGTGCAGGTGTTCACGGACAACACCACCGCCATGTGGTATTGCAACAAACAGGGCGGGGTGGGGTCGTGGACCCTTTGTCAGGAGGCTCTGCGCCTCTGGACATGGCTGGAACACCAGGGCGTCACCCTAGTGGTTCAACATCTGGCGGGCTCTCTGAACGCCAGAGCAGACGAACTCAGCCGCCGGTGCATGATGGATCACGAATGGCGTCTGAACTCCGAAGTGGCGCAAGGTCTCTTTCAGCAGTGGGGAGAGCCTTGGTTAGATCTATTCGCCACCGAAGAGAACGCGCAATGTCAGCAGTTCTGCGCGTTGGAATTTCCAAGGCGGCACTCGCTCGGCGACGCTTTTCGTCACGAGTGGAGTTGCGGTCTGTTGTACGCCTTTCCGCCTATACCACTTCTGCCCAGAGTGCTGAAGAAGATCAGGCACGACCGGGCCCAAGTCATCTTGGTGGCTCCGGATTGGGCACGAAGATACTGGTATCCCGAGCTACTCAGTATGTTGACCGATCCCCCGATACGTCTGCCCCTTCGGGAGGATCTTCTGTCGCAGCAGCAGGGGACGGTCCTCCACCCGAACCTGTCCAGCCTCCACCTCCATGCGTGGAGATTGAGCGGCGGCAGTTGATGCCATTTGACTTGCCTCCTGAAGTCTGTGATATCATTCTGGCAGCCAGGCGTCCCTCCACGAAGTCGGTATACGCCTGCCGGTGGAACAAATTTGTGGCATGGTGCACAGCAAAGGCTGTGGATCCCCTTTCCGCCCCTCTTTCTGAGGTTCTCCTCTTCCTTCTTTCTCTGGCCCGGCAGGGCTTTGCCCTGGGCACCCTGAAAGGTTATCTTGCTGCCATCTCCGCCTTCTTGCGGCTTCCTGATCAGCCTTCTCTTTTCAAGTCCCCTGTGGTTACACGCTTTCTCAAAGGCATTACACACACGTTCCCTCCTGTCCCTTTTGTAATGCCTCAGTGGGACTTGAATCTGGTATTGACATTCCTGATGTGCGCTCCCTTCGAGCCTCTTCACAATTGTCCTCTTCGTCCTCTGACTCTTAAGACTGCTTTTCTGGTGGCCATCACCTCGGCTAGACGGGTGAGTGAGCTCCAGGCTTTATCTTCAAAGCCTCCTTTTCTATCTGTTCATCCGGACAAGGTTGTCCTTCGGCCTCGTCCCTCCTTTCTTCCTAAAGTGGTGACTCCATTTCACCTTGGGCAGTCTGTCACCTTGCCCACCTTCTTTCCGCCTCCGCATCCTTCCAAAGAGGAAGAGAGGCTCCACCGTCTGGACCCAAAACGTGCGCTCTCCTTTTATCTGGATCGCACAAAACAGTTCCGGGTGGACGACCAGCTTTTTGTTGGGTACGTGGGCGCTAAGAAGGGGAAAGCTGTGCACAAACGGACCATCTCTCGGTGGGTCGTTTTGTGTATAAAGATTTGCTATTCCTTGGCTAAAAAGGACCCTCCTGTTGGGCTGCGCGCCCATTCTACTCGGGCCACGGCGGCTACTACTGCCTTGGGACGGGGAGTCCCTTTGCAGGACATCTGTCAGGCGGCGACGTGGGCTTCGCTACACACGTTTGCCAGGCATTATTGCCTTGACAGCCAAGTCCGGAGGGATGGCTTCTTTGGCCGTTCTGTCCTCCAGGACTTTCTGGTGTGATCTTGGTTCGCAGACCCACCACCGGGGATGGTATTGCTTGGGTATCTATTCTAAGGTGAGGAATCTAACTAACGTGTTTCTTTCAGATGAACAAGTTACTTACCTTCGGTAACGATGTATCTGTAAGAAACATTAGTTAGTTAGATTCCTCACCGACCCACCCATCCTCCCCGTTCTGCGAACTGACTTCTAGGGTTAAGGTTGTCCTTTCAGGCCCCTAGATTTTATTTTTGGCACCAGTGTCGGTCTTTGCATGGCTCTGCGTTCCTGGCGCGGAAGGCTATGTACAAGAACTGACGTCAGCGCGCGAGGGCGGCGTCTAAGTACTCCGACGACGTCATCCCGGCGCACGACGCTGACGACGGACGCGGAGCCGCAGACGACGCCTAGCGACGCGCAAGGGGTATTGCTGACGAAAAATCTTCCGGATCCAGTCTGACGCCTGGGGTTATTCTAAGGTGAGGAATCTAACTAACTAATGTTTCTTACAGATACATCATTACCGAAGGTAAGTAACTTGTTCTCCTGGACACCAGAAAAGCTTCAGCCCATTCTAACATCCGGAAAGGTCTAAATGTCTGGTTGTTCTAACAATTTCTTAACTGATTTTCAACATTGGCTCTCTGGCTTCTAGATAAAACGGCCAGCTAATTGCAGCATTCCCTCTATTTCCAGAGTGTCTGTCCTGTACTATTACTCCACTCTATATATATGAAGTTGTGCTACTTGTGTCGATATGTCTTTGAGTCCCAGTGAGCTGTATAAATATATTAAATAAATAAAAAAGAAAATGTAGCTGAAGACATTTCCTTTGTGGTGATGTCTAGCAACCGGTGTTAGTCTACTACCTTACCAAGCCTTTTGGACTTAGTTCTGCCTTACCAAAGTCATCCATCTTGGAGTGTCCTGAAATTATGAGGCTGGTGCAGTGATCAATATCTGTTTTTTTCCTGCTGATTTACCTGAACAACATTTTACCGCTCCCTAGCACGGAAAGCAAAGCAAAATGAATCTTCTGGACAGGACAGTGCTTATGTAATTCAGAGCGCCTGAACTCTTAGTGGTGTTGTCCTATATGCTTTCTTTCTGTCTTGTGCATTTGACTCCTAAATAGCTGTTTTTGGGAACAATGCTTCCTCTTTTTTTGTTACTTTGAAAAATGTTATCAGTCAATTTCATGAGGCTGAGTTTTTTTTTTTTTATAGCACTTAATACCACACCTCTGCGGTTTCCCAGGCACTATAATTTCCAGGTAGTCAACCTAGTCGTCTTTGGAATAGAAGTAGGTTTTTCAGTTTTTTTTATTGGTAGGCAATGGTAGATGGGCTGTCCTTGAGCATCAGCTGCTCCATTAGCTAAGATCAGATATCTTTGCTAACCTAATTTAGGAGGAATAGTTTTCCTTGGTGGCATTTTGTATTGCCCAAACATATACTGCTCTTTAAAAGCGTCTCGGAGCCCCACACTGTCTTTGTATCTGTAGTCTAGAACCGTGCAAAAGTTGTTTCCTGTGATACGGACATCATTCTCTTTTCTGGTGACTTCTTTGCATAGCCGCACATAACTAAAGAGATCAGCTCCTGGTTTTAACAACTGGATTTACCACAGTGTGTGCATTTTATTTGCATTTGTTTCTTTAAAGTTCATCCTCGCTTTATAAAATGCAAATGCAACAGTTCAAAGATTTTCAACAGCATAAAAATACAAATAAACAACGTTATCTCACATCCTTTTGTTTCCAAAGCATTGATCAGATCGTCAAGCAGATGGATCACTAATCATTGTATTTCACCGAGATGCACCTTCCTTTTTTGAAAAACTTTACAGTTGTGATTCTGGATTAATCATGAGCTGAATTGTCAATATGGTTACTGCAGAGATGTTTACATGTTGGTGTCCAGCGGTGCAAAAGTGTTGTAGTGATGGTGGAACAAGAGATTGCATGAGGCCAAGGAGTGACGAGCCGTATTGTCAGCATTTTCTGCCCTCCATCTAGAATGCTGCTCTTGAATTGCTGTGGATTTATGTCACAATGCCTATTGGTATAAACACGAGGCATGCATGCTGAACTGTCCACTGAGTGTGAGCGTGGCACCCTAAACCTCTTTTTGAACATGGGTTCTTCCCCCATAGTGGAACAGTAGCTGATCCTGTAAACTTGCACATCTGTGTTGGGTTATTCCATTCTGGTTGTGGAATGTATAGGTATCCATGGCAAGGGAACGTTGAGGGGAAGAGCTTGTCCGTTGGAAGAGAAGCGGCGGGGGACGAAGGATTTATATTAGTCCTGCTAATACATTTATCTTAAATAAAAACCATCTGTTGACAGACCTGCTTCTGTGTTGTGGCAACGAGTTGGAGTCTCAGCAGGACGAACTATTACCACCCGTCACTTTTCCAGCACAGGTCAACTTCTGCCTACGAGAGCTGTTGGAGTGCCATCGACATGGCTGTATTGCATGACGCATTTGTCTTAAATATAGCGGACTGTGCGATATTAAGGTAATGCTCAACTCTGATTTTGTCAATTTCCAAGGATTTGCTTCCCTGCGCTACGAGGGAGTTGCTGGAGGTCGTGCCGTGCATTCAAGGATCTTAACCAGCGTGCACACATCGTTTCTGGGCTTATTTATAATTCGAAGTTCCAATTTGCCATGTGTCTGATGAACCTCTGTCCGCTCGTGTGCCGGAAGATATAAAGACGTATGTGCCACAGCTATCTTTGGAGTAGTTTTCACTCTTTGCCTTAAAAACCTTTTTTTCTTTAGCCATCAAAGTTCAACGCTTGCAGTCAGCGGCCGCACCAGTTTTCTTGCTAGCTGTACATACGGAGCCTGCACATACTGTGACAGGCACACCATGCTCTAAAGTTACTTTGCACATTTCAAGCTGACTCTGTGACAGTCTTCTATCCGTGGGGGAGCCTGTACACAAATTGACAGGCACACCTGGTTTCTCTTCTTTTAGCAATCTGCACTGTACTGCAGCACGTCGCACTCTGCTACTTACTGTATACTCCTTGGAATCTCCCCATCCCCCAGGTTTTTCTCCCTAGACCAGCAACCCCAGAGTTGGATTGGGAACAGTGGAATGAAGCCTTTGAGGCATATTTGGATGCCTTAAAAGGTGACTGATTCACCTATTAAAAAGAAATTTGCCATCATGTTTTAAGTTCTGAAGAAAACATATTCCCACGGAGGTGGTCCTGACAATTGAGGGTCATGGTGCCTTAATGAATATGTAACCGCTATTAAATCGCTAAATGTAAGGTTTAAAGCACGTATAAATGTCATAATGACAAGACATAGGTTTTACAGAAGAGTTTTAATTTCAGATGTATTGGCCGCTAATTATGTGGGAGCTCTGAGAATCTTGGCGGTCTCGTGCCAAACAAAAATTTCAAGGAGGAAATGATCAAGGATCAACGAGTTGAGAAAACTAACATTAAAAAGGTTCAAGAAGCCATGTTGTCTAAACCCAATCTAATGTTAGAAAAGGCAGTTGAGATAACAACTAGGAAAGAAAATAGGATTTTGTTTATGGTTCAAATGACTGTATCAGATACGACGTCTCAACCTCAGAATGTTTTGGCTGTGGAGAGTAAATACAAGAAAGGGAAAGTCAAGGAAGAGATGGGTAAAGCATCTGACAAGTCCAACAGTTTGTTTTTATTCGAGCAGTTAGTGCTATAGGTGTGGTAGCACATCTAATTTAGGTAATGCTAGTATGTGCCCTGCCAAGGAGCGGCCGTGTGCTAAGGGCATGCGGAAGGGGCAGTATGCCAGGGTTTGTAGATCCTCAGGCAGAATGCATCAAAGCAAAATTCATGTTGTGGCTGCAAGCAAGGTGGGCGAGGATGGTGTTTCCACGAGAGACGGGGGAAGAGGTATTAATGGTCAAGAATGTGTTTATGAAGGAAAGAAAAGGAGATTGTGAGGGAGGTTCCTGTGAACACGCTAAAAATACGCTCCTGCACCCTAAACAGCAATGGTGTTGATGTAAAGGTTATGGTGGACTCTGGATTCACTTTCACAATGTTAAGTGAGAAGGTTTGGAAAAGAGTTTTTGACGGAATTCAATTGAGGGATACTAAAATGTGCCCCTTTGGTTACGGAGGCAAGGCTATGAATATTGTGGGTGAATTTGAGGCGGAATTCAAGTTCCAAAGCAGTATCGCGAGCGGAGTGGTATATGTGTAGCATGTTTACTAGGTTGGCATGATCAGAAGAGTTTAGGGATATTTTTGGATCCTAACAAACCGGCCCAAGTTGTACTAAGGAGTGAATATTTAGCTGTTTTTTCAGCAAGGTAGAAAAAGGTTTGGTGAGGGGAGTATCCTGAAGTATTCCAAGAAACGTTGGGGATATTTAAGGGTTTCACGCATGAAATAAGAGTAGTGGATATTGCACAACCAGTGGCTCATAAAGATAGAATGGCGCCTTTAGCCTTGTGCACCTAGTTAAAAAAGGAATTACATCAACTATTTGAGCAACGAGTCATTGAACCAATTGATTGTTCAGACTGGGTGGCTCCTATTGTAGCGCAAGGCTAATGGATCAATTTGCATGTTCAAATTTGGGTTGATCGGCACCCCCTCCCCAACATCTCAGAGGTGCTGTCCACCTAGAAGGGAGGCAACATTTTTAGTTTTCTTGATATGTCTTTGTCATATCAATAAATTATTCTGCATTCAGTCCATACATCTGACATTATTTATAACACCGGAGGGCCTATTTCAGTTCAAGCGCATGCCTTTTGGGTTGGCGTCGGCCTTCGCTGTATTTCAGAGAGTGGCAGAAAGTTTATTTAAGGGCCTAGAAGGCGTTATCGCATTCCAGGACTATGTTCTAGTGTTTGGAAAGGATCAACATGAAAGTAGGGTGCGTCTGGTTTTGTCCATCTTTGAAGGAAGTGGGGGTGACGCTTGGTGCGTAGAAGTGTAAGTTCAACGCTCACATCATTGATTATTTGGGATACAAATTATCAACTAGTGGAGTGGAACTCAAGTTAAATTTAGTTAAGGCAAGTGATGATTTTCGACCTCCAGAAAATAAGGATCTGTTGCGATCCTTTTTGAGTTTGATTGAATTTTACAAGAGGTTTATAGGCCAGTGTGCAGAATAAAATGTACAATATGAGGAATCTGCTCTAGAATGTGAGGTTTGTATGGAGTGTTGAATGCAATCAAGAGTTCGACTTGATTAAAAAGGAAGCTATGCATGCCAGACCCTTGAAATCATTTGATACTCATGACAAAAGCATATACATGACAGATGCCAACCAGAAGGGGTTAGGTGCTGTCCTCATGCAATGAAGAAATGACAGAGATGAAGTGGTTGCTTTTGGCTCTAGGAGCTTGAGGGGAGCAGCATCATCTTATTCTGTAATTGAGAGTAAGACTTTAACGTGTTGGTGGGGCATCCTTCATTTTAAAATGTATTTATGGGGCACACGTTTTTCTGTGCAAGTTGATTACAAACCCCTGGTACAGCTCTTTACTACCAAAGGTATGGAACGTACTGCTCCTAAAATTGCCAAATGGCAATATAGGCTTCAAGAATATGATTAGCGTGTGGAGTATGTACCTGGAGCAAAGATCGTGTTGGCAGGTTGCCTCTTTCACCTTCCAGGGTGTGATCAGAACAAGGATGTTGAGATCTTGGATTTGGATAAGCAATTGAAGGAAGCAAGAGCTGGTATCCTTCAAGGTTGGAAATCGGATGGGAAGAAGAGTGAAGTGTACAGTATGTCTTTGAAGAGTTGTCTGTAGTGGATGGACTTTTGTTCTGGTTGATTGTTCTGGTAGTGCCTAAGGGTATGAGAAACAGGATTATAGTTTTGGCTCATGAGGAGCATATAGGGATACGAGCAATGAAGAGAAGGATTTGTGAGAATTTTTGGTAGCCTAGTTTGGACAGTAGTGTGGAGCGCTACGTGAGAGATTGTATTAATTGTGCTAGTAGTGACAAGTCGCAAGTCACCATTCCTCGTCCTGTGGAGGCAATAGAAATGCCAAATAAGACTTGGGGCAAACTGGCTATCAATATCATCGGTCCCATGGATTTGTCTGGTGGCGTGTTGAAGTAAGGAATATGTGTAGTGGATTTTTATAGTAGTTGGACAGAAGTTAGATTTGTGAAAACTCCCAATAGTGGAAAAGTCATTGAGCTTTTGGAGTACATTTTTGCTAAGGAAGGAATTCCTGGTGAGATATTGTCGGACAGTGGGTGTCAGTAAACATCTGTGCAATTTTCTCAGTTTTTGAGACATTTGGGAATAACCAAGACTTCATTTTATTTTCCCAGGAGTAATGGTCTCATTGAGAGGTTTAACAGGATTATCAAGGATAATGTACAGTTAGCGTGAGTCAAAGGGTTGAACTGTAGGATAGAATTGAAGTAATTGTGGGCTCTTACTACCACTCCTAATGCGGACACGGGGGTGTCACCTTTTGTGTCCTTGACAGGCAGAGTTCCTGCATCTAAAATGACAAGATAGTGAATGGGGGAATTTGCCATATCCAAGCACAAGATGTATCATGTTGGTAGGAAAAGAGTACAGGCTCAGGACCGGCTGGTGTGCATGAAAGGACGTCTACAGTGGTTCCAGGAGATTCTTTGAGAATTAAGATTCCTAGGATTATGCCCAAAGGTGAGTCCAAGTTCTCAGCACCTAAGAAGGTGGTGAAGGTGAAGAAGAGCGTTGTGAAACTGGAAGATGGGAAGTGGTGGAACAAGGATAAGGTTGCCATATCCCATGATGTTGAAAGGGAAAAACATGTCAGTTGGAGTAGGAATTGGTGAAGAAGTGAGGTTGAGGAGTGTGATGGAGCAAGGAAGGGATGCATGGAGCGGAGAGTGTTTACTAGGAGAAGGAATCAGCCAAACAAATTTCAGGATTTTATTCTGCAATAATATGGGTTTTGGTTACTATTAGGCATATTGCTGTGTGTGTTTATGTATTGATATCATTTATTGTTGTTGAAATTTTTACATTGCATTATGTATTTTCTTGTGTTTTATAGAAATTATTTTATGTAATGAAAGGGGAAGGATGTGTTGGGTTCTTACATTCTAATTGTGGACTGTAGAGGTATCCTCAGTGAGGGAATGTTGAGCGGAAAGAGCTTGTCAGTTGGAAGAGGAGGGCCGGGGGTGAAGGCTGTACATTCGTCCTGATATTACATTTATCTTAAAGATCATCTCCTGACCGACCTGCTTCTCTGCAATCTGACACATATCGCTAGTTTTTGTGTGTGCGTTCCACTGCCAAGTCTGCGCTATATAAGGTATCAACAATATACATGTAATTATGCTAAATTGGGTACTTTCGCAAAGTACTTGTAGGCAATGTCAATAGCGAAATCATTAATTCCACGTAGCCACTAGACCCTTTTAAATTAGTAGCGTGAATCGTCAGTATTTTTTATTCCAGTAAACAAGATGCCATTCCGTGCACAATACTAGGTAGAGAGATGATGCACGGCATTTGGATCTAGGATTGCCAACCTTCAAAATTAGTGTTACTGGTAAGTACATTGCTCTTATGTTTTTCTTCATGAAAAATTCCAAAACTTAAATCTTTTAAAAAGTAGGCTGGCATTTGGCACTCCATAAGAATATTTTAAATCTCGTTTTCCTTTATAAGCAAGTTACATTTTCCATTTGACTGATGAAAACCCGACACTAATTCTTAATCAAATTAAAGTGCATAATTGGACTGTAGCCCTTTGTCTATGAACGACGTTTTCCTGTACCTTTGTTTCTGCCGTGTGTTCTAACATGTAATTCCCAAGGGTAAAACCAAATGCAATACCTGTGTCCAGCATGGTGTACTTTGTAGGCTTTACGAAGAAATATTTGCAGCTTGGTAAATATGCATCTTCCTTGTTGATTATGATGTTGCATTGTGGGCGGTTTACTTGCAGAAACCTTAAAAACTGCATGGAAAAATTATAACCATTACCTTAACTCCACAGGTCCCGACCCTTCGGAATGGATAACTTGATAGTGACTGTCAGGCGATCAAATCCTGCTCAAAAGTGAGGATTAAAAGGAAAGCCATTCATCACCACACATTGGGTATGTTAAGCACCTGGTGTGAAACTAAAGGGTTTTGTGATTCATCGTTTGCAGTGGCCATATATTATTTCCAATTTCAGCCATTTTTATGTTGGTCAATAGTTGTTCCTCCAACTGTAGCTCTTTGGTCCTAGTGGAAGGAACTTCAAACCTTTAGTTTACTCCTTTCATGTATTTTTCTTGATGGGCATCCTAGCTTTAAAAAACGCCAGGGCGACTGTTCTGTGATTTTCTAGAGCAATGCATATGCTATTTATTACCATAGTTGAGTTTGAGAAGCAATGGTTCACCAGAAGGTAAGCCTCAAGTGTGTCATGAATTCCCACTTGTCCTTCAACAATATGGTTATGCCATGTTATTTTTTCAAATGGTGTTGTGGTAAACAAAGGCGTTCAACCATAATCAGAAAGCAAGATGTTAAATCCATGCTGTATGACGAAATTACAATAATTAGGCCCTTTGAGTATTTCATCTCCTTGTTTCATAAAAACATACTTGTTCATGTCTAGCTTTGAGGGCTGGTTTACTCTCCCCTCCCCCCTCATTATTTTTTTTTACTGCACTCTAATTTTTATTAATTACTACTGTTGCATTTTCTTGTTAGCATATGAAGTGTGCCATTGCCCTTTGAATTAGAGTGTGCTATATAAATTCTTTAAAATCAAGAATTTTAGTTGATGCCTTTTTTGCTGTGCAGAACAATATCACTATTTAATAGTGCTATTTACCCAAAAAGAAATTTCAGAAATCAGCCAGTTATCTTCTTCACTCTCTAAACATAACTTCAAATAGTTACATTACAAAATCCAATTGTTTTGATCTGCAGTAGAAATAAGAGGTAAAAAGATACTTTATAAAAATAGCATTCAGGTTGAAATTTAGTCTCTGCTCCTTTCCTTTCTATTTACTACTTCCAGATATGCTTTTTTTTTAAAGTATATATACATTACACTGTATTTCTAGTTTTTTTTTTCTTTCTTCGGCAGCAGTTTTGTTTGAGATGAGGAAATACTTTGATCACCAGGATTCTTTTTTTAGGTCTTTCCTACGCAGCGTGCAAGCGCTGTTTTGGAGTGACCTCTTGGAACCACTCCAGGCTTTTGGTGGAACTTGTGCATGTTTTGCACTGTTTCCTATTGGTACTTGTGCATGTATGGCGTTTACCTTGCGGGAGCGACCAGCGGCGCCATCTGTTTCCAATTATCCTGCCCGCCGCTGCTCGCTCCCGTAAGGTTAACGCTGTAGATGTGGACTTTCACTTTTGCGGCCGCCGCGCGCACCTCATGCTTTTATCCCTCTCCCCTCAGCTCGCTCCCTCCCTTCCCGCCTGTCTCCCTCTGTGCGGGCCTCCGAGTTCACCTGTCTCCCCTCCGAGGGGCTGCAGTGCCTTCTGCACCTCTCTCTGGCCTGCCTCTCTGTGTTCCTGCGCTGTGTTAATTCTCTCTCCTCAGAATACTTCCCATGATCACCTGTTTGGGTTTAGACAGGTTGCATTCTGGTTAAAGCTGCTCGTCAACCCTAAAGCCAACCCTCCTCTTTCTCCTCCTCCACCCCCGCCCCTCCTTGTCCTTGCTCCCCTGGAACTCTGACGTCCTCTTCCACCGCAGTGAGCAGTTAACGCCAGTAAAATACCTGGTCCTGCCCACCCTCTTATTCCTTAGGTGCACGTGCTCAAAGCTCTGCACAACAATGCTTTATGGCGCAGCTAACTAATGACGAAGCAGCCGCTGCTGTGTGGCACATGCAGGGACCCATAATTAACAGCCTCGCAAAGTATCGCCATTTCACTTGACAAGCCTTCACCTAGTTGTGAATTTACTTCACAGATGGATTTCCGAGGAACTACTTTTAAGTTGGGGGGAGAGGGGATAAATACACCATTACCAAAATGAGGGAAAAAAAGCAGGCAGCGAGAGAAGTCTGAGCCCGCTTCATATGTTCATGATACAATTGTAATCATTTATGTACAGATCAGTGATAATATCTAATAGTACACTTTTGCTGCTTTTTCAGCACTGTATACAGGGCCACTGGAATTATGCGATTCCGGGGCCGTTGCTTTTTTATAGCATATGTGTGATTTTGAAGTATTTGCCACGCAATCCATCATCTGCTGCATATTGTGCAGATTTTAGCAAAAAAAACTGTGTTTCCTGCTAAAATTGATCAAAGGTTACTAAAAACGTGGCCCATATTTGTGCGCAGTGGAAGTCCTTTCTCAAAGGCTAATTGGTCAGCTTTCAATTACTTATTTCTGTATTTGGTTGTTAAACTTGTACTAAAGAGCGGAAATCTTTGCCTAGACAGCATTACCATGTGTAATAATTACAAAGTAATTAAGTAATACTATAAAAAAACAGATACTGCATTGTCGCATAATTTCCCTCTTTTACCGCATAAGTTAGTCAACCCTGCCACACAATTTTGTCCTTCCCTACCACATATTTCCAGTGGTCCTGACTATATTTATGCCACGTGTAAACGCCGTACATAACAGGTGTTACTATTACTCCTTTTTGTGCTTCTTAGTTTACCCACCTTGAACGACTGATGGTTGCATTGGTCTTGCTAGGATTTGTATTACAAAACAATATTCACAAACATATGTGAGCTCTGCCTCGCCCATCTTTGTCTGTTCTGCAAGGGCTCTACACACGCAAGTGTATGTTTTAATAGTAAATATGGGAAGGACAAAGAGAATACTGACAAATAAAGGGGCAGAGTTAAGGTTGTAGTATTGTACAGTTTAGGAAGGGATGTGCGCCCATCCACAAAACAGCCATTTTAGATACTTAAATTAGTTAGTTGTGGCTGTTTGTTGCTTTGCTGGCGTTTTCTGTTTCGAGAAGTCTGTTGAGTGAGCTCGATATGCAGCTAGAGTTTAATGTAGCAAGGAAGGCTTGAAGTTCGATGAGTATCCCAGAATCACTGCAGTGAGGAAAAAACAGGCCAAAAAAACAGGATTGGAGGCTCCCCAATCCTGGGTTTTGGTTGGCAGGGACAGCTAGAAATCCCCCTGCTGCTGTTGATCGTGGGCAGGAAAGGTGCAGGTGCTGAAGCAGAAGTGCATCCATGCCAGCACCCAATAAAACACCAAGTGGGTGATGTCTCCGGTGCAAAAACTGGAGGTTTCTCCTCAACTGCACAGGGTGAGATGTTCACTTCCTCTGCACTGAGGAGGTAGTTCAGAGGATGTGTAAACGTTGCATCCTCTGCGTTAATGGAGTTAAAGGCATGAACTGTGAAGGGTTAACCAGCTGTAGGAGCTTTGATGTCATATATACTCCTTTGACACTGCAAGTTAACATGCCGCTCTGGCAAGATTCCTACTTCCTTCTCCATCAAGGCATGTACAGTTCTGTATATAGAGGCCCAGTTTTTCTCCGTAAGATAGTCCACTAGCAAATAAGTGTTCCTGCTCTGCAGGATACAAGCGTGTGACTGAATATGCTGGTATAATTATTCTTTCTGTTTAGCCTAAACCATGGTTCCGTTTTTAGACGCTTTCAGCAAATGCATTGTCGCGGTTTGCATCAAGATCACTGTGAAGTATAACATTAAGTTGAAAACCGTATTGTGTATCAACTAGCCACTGTCTTTTATTTGTGAGCTGCATGGGTGAAGTGATCTAGGACCTCAGCAGTTTTGATACAGTGTACGAATTTAAAGTTCAGAAATCTAGACGCTGTTATCCTTTGTACAACACCAGTAGAGTTGAATTTGATGATGTGCTACTTCTTCACTGATGGCTGACCTTATTCTCAAAGGGTTGAGTTGGAGTTATTTTGATAGGGCTTAAATTATGACATGGTGGTCATATGAATGAAAACAGCAGTGAACAGATCATGTGATTTAGAGCCCAATCTGTTTGAATTACTTCTTGGTCACCAGAAAACCATTCTAAAAGCCTCCGAACAACAGATCCTGCCGAGGCAACCAGGTTTTTGGTGTTGTGTAAATACATTTTATTGAAGATTGTGAGAAGCATTTTCCTAAACTCACAGGCTTCACTAAGGAACGAGCTGCATTCACGTACAGTGTTGATGAAGTGTAAATGCTTAACTGCTTGGTTTCTGAAGAGTGGGTTAGGCAAATCATGCTTCTTTTGGAAGGCAAAAAGAGGCTGCGGATGATATCTCTTTGGAACGAGGGGAAGGGTCTTGAATTGCACCCTCTTGCCAAGATATACCTGCTGAAAAGTTAAACATGCGTGATGTTTAAGTGGTGCCCATGCAGAAAAAAATTATCAGATCTCTAATAGATGCTTAGGAAGGCAGTCCAGAAAGACTGCTGAAACTGTTTTAAGAGGTCTAGCATTGGTGGGAGCCAACCCCTTCTGAAGCAAGAGACATTGGAGTGAATGGTAGTGGGAAGGGAAGGGTCCTAGGCACTTAGAGATATTGGGAAATATGGTTATACGGTCATCCTGTCATTTGAGTGGAACAAGTCCAGCATAGAGCACTCTTTGGATCTCTGATGTGTTTCAGTCATACGTTGTTATAACAGTGGTATCACAGTGGCATCTGTTCGGTCTGTGCTCATACAGAGATCATTGAATGAACCCTAAGATACCACAAAATGGTGTGCTGTGAAATGTGTAAATTCTAGTCCCACAAGTTACTAACCTTTTTTTTTCTTTTTTCCAGGAGCTCTTCCATGAAGACTACAAGTGGTGAAAATCAGTTGTCCTTCTGTCCTGTGTATATATTGATGTGAATAATCAAATTTTCATTTCAAGTTCTTGCTTTGAATTTTGTGTTTGCTGTACATTATTAATAATTCTGAAATACACCCTAGCGGAAGAATCTTGCTTTATTTTATGGAAAAGCACAGTTTTAATAAAGGTGAAATTATAAAAAATCTCAATTTGCGTCTTGAGTGGTTTAATCAAATACATTTTATTCGCTTCGTTTATAACCGTAAAGCAAATAAAAACAGAAACAACATTTCACATGAATACAAAATAAAACGGGTAACAGAAAATGTTTATCTTTAAATGTCAGGAGGGTCACAAAATGAATTTGTCCATCTACTATAACATCTTTTGTATAATTTTACCATTTATTTATCTTTTATGTATTCCTGTAAATGTTGCTGTGCAACTCTGTAAAGCGCTCTGATACCATTGTGTTTAATTTGCGTCACAGAAGGAGGGACAGGTGGTTTATCTGAATCTCTAGTGCCTGTATGTTCTTGCTTAGAGGTGGATTCCTCCAGTCCAAATGCCTTTAAAGATGGCGGACATAATCCTTGCTGTCATTCACAATAGCTGTTTTTATTCTAGCTGCTGGTCCCGTTTTGTAACGTAGTGTCCCACAGTTCACCTGTTTAAGGAACTGTTATCTGATGTTTTGCCCTCTTAGGCCCAACAAGCCTTTGCTCGAGCACTGTAAAAAGTGAATTTTCAGCTTTGTTGGCTTTTCTCTGTTTACCGAAGCAGCCTTCCTTCTTCAAATTACTGGTGTGCTTTTTGAAGGGTTCGCACAGTTTATGCCCCTCTTCTCAATTTATCATTGCCTAGTAAACCATTACGTTGGTGCTGACCTTTTTGATAGGTTCACAAATAAAAAAGTTGCTGTTGCGCTTTGAGGCTTCTGACGCTGAAGATGATATTTTGGTCATTTCTGCAGACCCTTTCTGTTCCTTTTCTGTTCACCTTATTCTTCTCATAGATGCCAAAGGTGGTTTCATCATTTCATGTTGAGCAGTCCATTATAGCACTGGCTTTTTTGCCAGGAGGAGGAGATGTGACTACGCCTCTTGGACCAACACCAGGCTCTGAGCTTGCATTGGCAGGACCTGGGCTTGATAATGAGCTGCTTCCTGGCTTCGGTGACTCCAAGAAGAAGAAGATGGTCTAACAAAGGGCTATTTCCTGGCACTACCTGTTGTCAATGAGCAGCCACTGCAAGTCTCCAGATCCAGTCTGGCACCTAGAGTCCTGAGGAATCTCTGAAGGCTACTGCTCCAGCAAGTAAATCTCCCTCTGCCAGTCCTTGCACCCTCGCCCCAAGGCCTGCCTAAGATTGGCAGATGATTGAATGACACCTGCCGGATATTGACGTTACACGCACTAGGACCACTTATTGTCCTGGAGCAGAATCTGAACAGGAAATAAGTCATATGCAGGGAGGTGTTAGTGTCGTTAATGTTCTTTATGAGCATGCCCAATGTGTGAGTTTATGCTGAGGAACAATGAAGTATTTGACTGCATCTCCCGTGTGGCATATTTGATTTGCATGCTCCAGGGCTGGGGAAGGCTCTAAATCTGGTGGCGCATGGGGAATATGTGCCCCGAAGTAAACAGGACTGCTTTCCCCGAGAGTTGGCAATGGTACGGCAAACTTCTTGTGCATGCCTTGTGTGCCTCAAATCGATGCAAAGCAGTCTGAGGCTGGTACATGTTAGAGTCAAATCCCTGCTCCAGCCCATACATGGCCAAAGAAGAAATACATTCATTAAACATTGCAAATTCTGTTATTTCACCCAACAAAGAAGCCATGCGCATCAGTCATTGATGGCTGCCTTTCAAATTTGTTTAGAAGGCACATGTGGAGAGAAATCTACAGTTTCGAGAAAATGCTGATGGCTGCGAGAGCAAAAGAACGAGCAGCCTGACAAATTGCTGACATGGAAGCAGGAACAGCCTACAATTAATTTGCATTGGCTCTGAAAAGCAAGCAAAATGCTTGTATGTCGACGTCTGTGAAGAAATCAAAGCTATGCTTTCTAAGTAGATTTTCGTTTCCCCATGTAGGTGAATGTCCAGCCATCGGGCAAGTCTGCAAAGATTATGAAAAAAAGAATAATTTCTTAATTGTGTGTCAAGCTAAAGAAAATTCAAGTGCAACATGATAGAAAGTGTGGAAATATGGATTTTTCTGGTCAGTTATGTCCCCTATCTTGGACCCCAACGGTTCTATGTGCATGTTACAAGTACATGTATGTTCCCTCCAGTTCCAGTTATGAAGACGCAAACACATGTGCGTCCACCGTCAACATGTCCTCTGTCAGATCCGCCATGAATAGGCCGGATATTCCATTCCTAAGTATGAAAGGCCACCGGCTTTATATGGTTCACTTATGCCATTTTACAGTCCAGGCAAGTAGGCCCTGATTCTGTCATCAAACTCTTCTTGCCTTCTGCCTCTGAAAGCTCCAGTCCGAGCCTGCATCTGTGACCATGAACTTTGTCTCATTCTCTGCGCGGCTCACGAAGCCTGACATCAGCCTATTCTCTGCCAAGAACTGTATTTCACCTTCGAATTATCTGCTTCCCCCTCAGCCGATGCATTCCTGCCTAGTAGTTTAAGTAAACATTCTTCCAGTTACCAAGCAAAAGGCCCGGCTTCTCTGTCCTCATGCAAGTAATTCATAGCCCTGTTACCATGGAATATTCCTACCCCCTGGCATTTAGTGTAGACACTTAGACGCTTGTACACGCACGCACAGGCAGTATAGAATAGATTCTGTCCGAGAGTCCTTCTTTTGTGGATAACATAGTTCTTTAAACATAGGATATTAGATATGATTTGGGATTAGGTTGACATAACCCCAGACTTTTGTCTCCACATGTAGAGCTAAATGTCAAGTCCCTTTCTCCCTCTAGTTGCACGTCTATCACACGTCATGCGACTGCGCACGCATCTCTGCCAAATATTTCTGCTGACATTGCAGGATTCTCCAGGTATCCACCCACACATGACAAATTACCCATTATCATCAAGTGGACGCCCACATGGACGCCCACCTTCACGCCTACTTACACGCCCACATGCTCTTATCTCATTCTCTCTTGCTCTCTTGCTTACGTACAATTGAGAAATGTATATATACTGTACTCTGTGAATAATGTTTTGAGAATATTGAGAATACTTTTCAGCCCCGTCCAGATCCAATTTTGGTGATGGAAATATTCTCCCTTTGACTCGAGTTATTGGAATAAATCCCTTTATGAACCTGATACCACAGACTCAGCCTCTTGCTTTATGCATGATCTTATTGATATCTGAAAAATTATGACAGCGTGATATTTTATTTACCACATAATGGCGCCCGAACAGTTTAATCTCTTTCCCCACACGCCGGAGATGAAGGTCCAGTTTTGCCCCCTTCCATAGCCGTGATGGACTTCAAGCGCGCACGTCGCGGGTCTTCCCGCCAACTCCCTCAGGCCAACGAAGGGGACAGACTGCGACCAGGCATCCATACGAGGCGGTGAGGAACGCAGATTGTCCTACCCAGAGCCCACCTGCGAGAGAGCTGTGTCCGAGGTATACAGAGGCCCACCAGATTCCGAAGTCCCAAGTCCCGAAGTTTCAAGTCGAGTCCGAAGTTTCAAGTCGAGTCCAGTCCGGTAGTCCGGTCCAGTTCAAGTTCAAGTTCCGTTCCGAGGCCTTCTGTTCCGAGCTACCCGGTGAGTACCATTACCGGGGAGGCGTTTCTGACGTGCACATAGGTTGTGCCGGTCAAGACGGGTTTGGGTACACAAATCCGGTCTGCACTGTTTCAGCAGTGTATCTGTACTGTTTAGCAGTATATCTAGTATGTCAAGTATGCCAAGTAACTAGTTTCCTAATGGCCATCATTATTGTTCGTTGTTTGTTAAAATGTTAAATGTTAGATGTTAAATGTTTTAAATACGTTCTGCATATTGTGGTGTCAATGACTGTTCATTATTGTGTTCATTGTATTAAGTGTGTTCAAGTAATAAGGTCTAAAAATGCCGCTATTTTCAAAATTAAGACAGATCAAAAACTAGAAAAGGGGTACTCGAAGAAGCTGTTCCCATTCCACCTAGGGACACTCCAGGGTACTTTATGTATCATAAGCATGGCCTAGATGCCGTATTATTTCTTGATTTATGGGTGGACTGCACCAGGGATTTACCAGAAAGTCAGAGGTGGCCCGCTGTTGGGACATGGGATGCAGATTGCATCATGAGAGTGGAAGAAGAATTATGGAAAAAGATAGCCAGACAGTAACAGACAGATGCCATTGAATTATGGCGAAAAGAATCGTATAGACGTACGGAAAAAGCACGTAGACAGGAAGAGAAGAGTAAGGAGAATTCAAATAAAGTTCGAGAAAATGTGTTAGTTGAGGAAGGTATCCGAGTAAAAGCAGAACAAGTAGATGGACAACGAAACACTCTTATGAAAGAGAAAATGTAGACCAGCTTGGAAGGATGCCATTGAGTTTTGGCGCAAGGAGTCACATAGTAGGTCAGAGTAAGTGTTTCGCGAAGCAGAGAGGAGTAGACTGGAGTCTGGAAAAGCCGAGGAACAGATGTTACAGGAGTAATTGGAGTAGGTATAGTAGCCCGAAGGTTCTTGAACCACCCACCAATTGAACAGCGCATAGCTGGTGTTTACATGGTCCAACATTTGACTACGTTGTCAATAGGAAATTGAGAGGGGTGTAGCTAGAGAAGGAGCAACACCTGTGATTTGATGACACCCCTAATGTACAAAGTGCTTCACTTCCTGAACCTTCGTGGTGACGGAACATTGGGAGCAACCGATTATAATCGAATTAATGGAATAAAGCCCATTCCGAACCTCTAATACCACGGATTCTGCCTCTCATTTTATTGAGCTATTTTACTATGTTCCTGTATCAAATTCAGTCCCGGTAAAGGAATTTTTATTTACCACATGATAACGAAAGAGTAATTTTTGAAAAGTTTAGCTTGAAAAAAAAAAAAAAAAAAAAAAAGAATTGTGGGTATTTCGAATTTGCAAATTGTTCAAGAATACAGGTTTGTGTTCTTGGTGGTCCAGTGAGCCAATGTGCTGGGTCAAGTCGGTGAGATTATGACCCCCTGAGTGCAAATTGTATGTAAAAATAATTTTTCAATTGAGCGAATTATTGCAGTTTTTATGGAATTGAGTAGTCTTTTTGTCTTTGACAGCTTCAGAGTGAGGAGAAGGTGGGGGCTGTGTAGAGCAGTATGTGATACAGAAATCGGAGACAGATTCTGACCTTGTAGCCAGTGTAGGTGGGGGCCGGTGAGAGGAGCAGAACAGAGGCACTGCTTAGAAAGCTTCTCTGACATCGCATCTGTGTAATGCCTGCAGCCGGAACAACGAAAAAAAGTTGGCTGGCAGCCCAGGCTCAGGCCGCGCTGAGGGGCTATTTTTAACTTCTCTGATAAGACAGGGCAGCTGAGAAATGTAAGTCGAGAAAGATTCCCTTGTTCTATTCTGTGCAAAACGAGTGCCCCGAGGAAATGTCTATGGAGAAGATTTGTTTTATTTTTTAGCAAATGTTATATTGCATCTGGCCAGAAAGTAAAATGTTGCTCTTGCTTGGAATTTTAAGGGCTATGTGCCTATATAAAAACGATTTTCAAATTCAGACATTTTTGAATTGTGGCCACAAGCTGCCACCAGTTGCATTGGATAAATGATCCAGTGGTTAAAAGTCTGTGAGGAGAGATGAGAGGTGCGTCTTCGTCTGGGACATTAGGGTACATTGTGTTGACGAAGATGCATAGCTCATTTTTATAAAAGAAAACAAACAGGTTCGTGTGTTCTTCGTTTTTGATTATTATTGCTGATTCTGTTTTTATAAAAGAAAACAAACAGGTTCGTGTGTTCTTCGTTTTTGATTATTATTGCTGATTCTGTGTGTCAGACTTGACACGGTGATTTCAGATGGGGGTGTATAGGGCAGGTAAATGAATTATTGATTATAAGCCTGACAAATTAAGCAGGCCAGAATGTTCGCCTCTGAGCTGTAGGTACTGTAATTGCGCATCGCTGCTCATTTATATATGTTAGTGCAATTGTCTATGCTTTCTGTGCTTGGTATACTGATGGCTTGGCATATGTATTTTATATATGTTTTGTTTTTGTGTTGTATTGACCAGTCTGTTTAGCGTTTAATACCAAGTTCTCCTGTGCAAGTACAGAGATAGTCGTGACGACGGCGATCTTTGCACAGCGCTTGGCTGGAACTTGTTCACAATTACTAAATTTCACAGACGTGATATTACCTTTATCATGCTGTCAAAATAGCAGACAACACGTTATCAGTGTATGTCTAATTGGTGTTGGTGATGAATGAAATAAATGGAAAAATTATGCAAGACTAAAATATTTTTCACATGACTGCCTTTCTCTTATAGACAGGCAGCCTCGGTCATATGTTTCCAGATTGGACATTAAGGAACTATTATGATCTGTGCACTCGCATCTTAACTCTTGAAAGGCCTGTTTTAAATAAGGACTGCCACCACAGAGTGACAAATGAGGCTCGGTATTTAGGGTAATGAGAAAATATCTGGCAGGATTTCCTTTTTAAAGTTTGCTTTAGTAAGCTCATTCTTGTATGGTGGCCCCAAAAGTTGACTCGTTTTTAAATTAGGCTATTTATTGTATAGGTGGAAATTATTGCAAAATGACTGATTTCTTTAGCAGATAAATTATTAATTATCAACATTAACAACTGTTCTTAAACTTGGTTTTCCGAATATTTAGGTAATTTAGCATTCCTATTAGGGCCTACTAGCATTAATATTGACTTCAGGTTGGTGTAGGTTCATGTAATAGGGACATTTGCATATGAGATGTCATTTGGCTAGCTTATGAGCTAACACAATGAGGTTTGTACATTAATTTGAAGGATTTCTCGCCGTTTCAAATACGCTGTGTATCCCCTATAATTTTGCTTACGCCCAGTAGCTACACACAGGGATTAATAGTGTTGACAAGACACAGGGTTTGATAGTGTTTGACAGCAGTGAAATCTGTTTCAGATTTCCTCCTGTCAAAAAGGGGGGGAAGGAGGAGAATATTGGCTTTCTGCTGGCCCCTGAGGAGGTTCGCTTCCCGCTAGCCCCTTAAGAAATTAAGCCCCTTAGAAATTAGCCCCCTTAGAAATTAAGTCGAGGAAATAGGTATGGTGCTTTCCCCTTTTTCTCATGTTTTATTGTGATCTTTCAGGGGAATTAGTTGTGGGCACCGGAACGTATTCAATTGATTTCTGGTTTTTCCCAGCCCAAGACACAAAAAGACTAAAAGTCCTCAAGAACACACTGTGGCATTTGAAGAATTAAAGAGAGCTTTATGTCAAGCACCAGTTTTAGCAAACCCTGATTACAACAAATCGTTTATGTTTTTGTGACAGAGCGGGATGGAACAGCACTATCTGTCCTAACACAAGATCATGCAGGAAAACACGAGCCCTGTGCTTATTTTTCTAGTACATTAGACCCAGTAGCACAGGCTTTGCCTGCGTGCCTAAAATCAGTTGCAGCAACGGCCTTAGCCATAAGACAAAGTGACTTGATAGTGCTGGGCCACCCTCTGACAGTACAAGTACCACACGCAGTAGAGGTTCTCTTGAACCGGACACAAACACAACACCTGACTGTAGCTAGACTGACAGGCTATGAGCCAACGTTATTTCAACCACACATAGAGATCAGACGATGCAACATACTGAATCCTGCTACCCTTTTGCCCTCCAGTACAGAAAGCGTTTCACCACACGACTGTGTTGAAGTAATACATACCGTGACTAAACCAAGACAAGACTTGACAGACGTTGCACTCCCAGACCCCGACCTAACACTATAAGTTGACGGCTCATGCATGAGGACAGGGGCGGGAGAATTAGTGGCAGCATATGCAGTGACTACTGATACTGTAATAATAGAGACTAAAAGAATAGACATATTGTCAGCACAAGCAGCAGAGCTCATCGCCCTGACACAAGCGTGCATAAGAGCTAAGCACCTGAGAGTAAACATTTACACCGATTCTCTGGCGAGAAAGAGGTTTCTTGACCTCTCATGGGGCCAAGATACAGCATGGCCCCCATATTCAAGCCCTACTGGAAGCAATACATTTACCAACAGCCATAGCTATCCTAAAATGTAAAGCACATACTAGAGCCACAGATACCATTTCCCAAGGCAATGATCTGGCAGACCGAACAGCTAAACAGACAGCTCAGACCCCACTAGACATGACAAAGTTACAGATTCAATAAGTGTCCAAAGCCATGACAGTTAGGGATCCTTCCAAGGATGTACAAGACATACAGACACATGCTACTGTAGACGAATTAAAGAAATGGTCGGAACAAGGAGGGGTACTGACTGATCAGGGTTGGATGAATAAGGGCAAATCCACATGGTTTCTTCCTGATACCATGGTACAAGTGATTATAAATACCGCACATAGTCCCACACACTTAGGAGAGAAAGCAATGATAGATAGCTTACAGAATATATGGTTCAACAAGCACCTGCGTGCAGCAGCGAAACAAAAGGTCAGAACATGTATGATCTGTTGCCAATTCAATGCAGGTAAAGGCATTCCGATGGAACAAGGTGGATTCCATCCACCTGACCACCCTTTTGAAGTGCTCCAAATGGATTATATCCAAATAAACAGATGTAGAGGTTACAAATATGTCCTGGTACTAATGAAGCAGGTGTCCCTTCTGTTAGGGTATACCTGGAAATTCCATTGTGTGCGACATCCTGAAGCAGCAGGCCTTGTAGAAAGACATAATCAGACATTAAAAATTTGCGCAGACAAAGGTATAGACTGGATGGTAGCCCTGCCGGTTGCCCTCTTTTACATGCGAATTGTAGCTCATTCTAGAACAGGCTTATCTCCCTATGAAGTGGTCTTTGGTAGACCACCAAATATGTGGGGCACTCCAATGCCTAAAAGATAATAACATGCTGACAGATTACCTGGCTTCCTTGATGTCTGCACTACTCTCTTGTTGTTCGCAGGTTGCTGCCGCCTTCCCTGACAACACCCAGGTCAAAGAATACTCCATCGCTCCTGGATGGAAGGCGCCAAAGTCAGTGCTCTGGACCACGGGGACGGCCGTTAAAGTCAAAGTGCACCTTCACCACTCTTTTACAAAGGAAAAAGACTTTGAACTTGAATTTTGGATTTTGAACACCATTTTCTAGAGGAGACTCCCCAGCAGTTTCCACAAAGCTAAACTTAGATCTAAAAAAAGTCAGAACCCGTTTGATCAATTAAGTCCACTAGGTGGTGAAGCGGTTGAACATGTATTCTGGCTTGCATAAGATCTTGGACTATAATATTAAAAACAAAGAGCAAGATGTGCATCACGATAATATGTATCAGCTTAATACTACATGCTATTTTTCCTCCTATTGCCTCACTCTTATACTCCTCCACTAATGATACCATAAAGCACACATTTAGTGATCTGCCATCCTATGAGCTATCATATCGACTTGCCTTACGCAACAATACCTTTATTCAGATGCTGCACCATTCACATCAGACTAGCAATGCTACAGACTGCTGGGTCTGTGGCCGACTCCCCCCCCTATCAGAACTATAAGGGAGTTTTGCCCCTCTTTCTCTATCCGTTCACACACAATGGCTCCTGTGGAGCATGGTTTAGTTTGATTAATTCCCTAGATTCGAATTCCGCAGTTTATCAAGACAACTGGGTATGGGGAAACCTGAACTTAGTTTTGCTTAAAGTCTGCTACCCTAACAAGGAGGGACTTCCCAAAAGAACAGGAACTGATCTAAGAAATGAAGTATATGGATTAGGTAATTTTACACTTAACCTCATGATCCTGAACGTTGAATCTGAAGCTACACCAATCTTGCCCGCCATGTCCGTATTCCCAGTAAAAGGGGAATTATGTATAAGAAAGAATGGCTCCATACACATGGGCCATAGTAAATGCACCACTGTAATAAAATTCAGTGATCAAGGCAAGTCTACATTTAGAGCTTCTCGTCATTCCTACTTTATATGTGGCCAGACCGCATATATACGCCTACCTCTAGATTGGGATGGTACCTGTTACATAGCATTCCTCCTACCACCTGTTTTCCTAGCTCCTCCTGATTATCATAGAAATACTCATTTAGTACACATTAGACAGCAGAGAGATCTCCCAATTGTCGATTACACTGAAACAGCATGGGAAAAATACACAGATTTCAATAAAGGTTTCTTTCCCTATATAGGTACAGTTACCAATAGTAAGCTGATACGTAGATTAACCAGAACCCTTGAAGCAGTAGTGAACGAAACTATTTCCGCCTTAGGCAATTTAACAGAAGAGCAGTCTGCTATGCGGATTGTTGTGCTTCAAAATAGTCTTGTCCTTGACGTTATCCTGGCCGATAGGGGCGGAGCTTGTAGGGTCATCAAATCAAGCTATTGCATTTTTCATACCAGAAAATTCGCCATCTGTATATAAAGCCATAACTCGCCTTCATAAGATTGTAAGCCAGATACACCAGAATCCAGGCACCTGGACTTGGTCCGGTTGGTTTTGGAGTGTATTATCTACCTTTGGATGGAAGGTCCTATCCTTCCTAGGTATTGGCCTTCTCATACTATTCAGTTGCTGCTTATGCCTGCAATGTGGACCAGCGATTTGTGGTCTGTGTGCCACATCGTGCATTCCACATCAAGATTTTCATTCAAGATCCCGGAAGAAGAAAGAAGAACAAATGATGCTATATGAACAGATCAATGGATCAATGAAGATTGATATCTCTTGACGGGCAAGTAGGGGACAAGGAGGGAATGTGGAAATATGGATTTTTCTGGTCAGTTATGTCCCCTATCTTGGACCCCAACGGTTCTATGTGCATGTTACAAGTACATGTATGTTCCCTCCAGTTCCAGTTATGAAGACGCAAACACATGTGCGTCCACCGTCAACATGTCCTCTGTCAGATCCGCCATGAATAGGCCGGATATTCCATTCCTAAGTATGAAAGGCCACCGGCTTTATATGGTTCACTTATGCCATTTTACAGTCCAGGCAAGTAGGCCCTGATTCTGTCATCAAACTCTTCTTGCCTTCTGCCTCTGAAAGCTCCAGTCCGAGCCTGCATCTGTGACCATGAACTTTGTCTCATTCTCTGCGCGGCTCACGAAGCCTGACATCAGCCTATTCTCTGCCAAGAACTGTATTTCACCTTCGAATTATCTGCTTCCCCCTCAGCCGATGCATTCCTGCCTAGTAGTTTAAGTAAACATTCTTCCAGTTACCAAGCAAAAGGCCCGGCTTCTCTGTCCTCATGCAAGTAATTCATAGCCCTGTTACCATGGAATATTCCTACCCCCTCGCATTTAGTGTAGACACTTAGACGCTTGTACACGCACGCACAGGCAGTATAGAATAGATTCTGTCCGAGAGTCCTTCTTTTGTGGATAACATAGTTCTTTAAACATAGGATATTAGATATGATTTGGGATTAGGTTGACATAACCCCAGACTTTTGTCTCCACATGTAAAGCTAAATGTCAAGTCCCTTTCTCCCTCTAGTTGCACGTCTATCACACGTCATGCGACTGCGCACGCATCTCTGCCAAATATTTCTGCTGACATTGCAGGATTCTCCAGGTATCCACCCACACATGACAAATTACCCATTATCATCAAGTGGACGCCCACATGGACGCCCACCTTCACGCCTACTTACACGCCCACATGCTCTTATCTCATTCTCTCTTGCTCTCTTGCTTACGTACAATTGAGAAATGTATATATACTGTACTGTGTGAATAATGTTTTGAGAATATTGAGAATACTTTTCAGCCCCGTCCAGATCCAATTTTGGTGATGGAAATATTCTCCCTTTGACTCGAGTTATTGGAATAAATCCCTTTATGAACCTGATACCACAGACTCAGCCTCTTGCTTTATGCATGATCTTATTGATATCTGAAAAATTATGACAGCGTGATATTTTATTTACCACAAAAGAAAAGAAGAACGTAACAACGTTCCAGAAGCACTCTCGCCCACAAAACAAAAAAAGCTATATCCGCTACTAGAAATGGAAACCAGGGAAAATCAATTGTCGTCAAGCTAATCATACAAAGGCCCTTCAGCGTCACTAATGAGTTCCAGCAAAGAAGATGGGTGTGCGCTGATTATGTCTACCAAAGGACGGCGTGCACATGTGTGGTTGGCTGCCTGTAAAGATAATCGCAATAAAAATTGTTTTTAAAAATAACCAAACAAAGCAGGAAATTTCAGTTGGACCTCACTGAATGATCACCCAATAACTTTTATCAGAGACAGTAGTCCGTCGATTAATATCATGTATGTGAAAAAGTTTTACGGATTATCCCCTGTGCCTCACCTCACTCAATCATGCACGAAGGCATACACCATTCCTCTTCTGAGCCACTCCAAAGTCGAGGGTCGTTCATAGCTACCATGTGACACAAAAACACATCTGTGCAAGACAACATTCTTGTTCTACAAGGGACTTTGTTGAGCTCCTGTTTGCTGAGTTTTGTCACTGCTGCTGACCTGAAGTTAATATCCATCAACTACAATCTCGGTGCTCAGTCTGAGATCACAAGCCAATACCCACCTTTGTTGCATGGCATGGGAAAACTCAAGAAAATGAAAGTACAGCTTCACATCAATGAAGACATTTGTCCTGTGGCTCAGCGACACCATGGAGTTGCTTTCCATTTACAAGAAGCTGTAGAGAAAGAGTTGGAAGTGCTTTGAAGGCATGACTTTATTGAACATTCCACAGGCCCCATGCCATGGGTTTCGCCCATTGTAGTAATACAAAAGAACAGTAGTGGAGCACTGCGCATCTTCTTTGGTATGCGCCAGGCAAACAAAGCCATCGAGAGGGAGATACATGCTGGTCCACACATAGCAGACATGATCAACCAATTGAAAGGAACCAAAGTGTTTTTCTGCTTCGACCTTAATAAAGGATACCATCAACTTTAACAGGAAGAGACTGAGTTTTGAAGTATCCTTGGCTGCTGAGATATTTCAGAATGTTATTTGTCAAGTTATCCAGTCTGTTACTCATGCTTTCAATTACAGTAATAACATACTGATGTTTGGCAGAACAAAAGAAGAACATGATAAAGCCCTTACCCAAGTATCCCAGTTACTTGTTGATGCGGTCTCGCTCTGAATACTGCAAAGTGAGAGTTTCACAAAACCAAACTAAAGTTCTTTGAGCACATACTCTCTCATGGGGGAATGACTCCTGATCCAGACAAGGTGCAAGCATTATCATCCTCATGCCCCCCCTGCTCCCCAAGATGTTACCATGCTGTGATCCTTTCTAGGCACAGCCAGTTATTGCTCAAGATACATTTGCAACGTTGCTACAGTGAACGCCTCGTTAAGAGACTTGACAAAGCAAGATGTATCGTTTCAGTGGTCTCCAGAATGCGACAGGAGTTTCCGATACATTAAACATACTATTGAAAATGAAAGTGAAAGGGCCTACTTCTACCCAAAGTTGCATACTGAAATACAAGTTGATGCAAGCCTATGGCTGTGGCCAATCCTTGCTCCACACAATGGCCATCCAAACGCTCAGACACATTGTGGCCTATGCTGGTCATAGCCTGTCTGCGACACAACATGTCTAGGCTCAGCCGGAGAAGGAGAGGCTGGCTATGGCGTGGGCCTTTGAACATGTATTCCTCTACGGAAAACGATTCACTGTCATCCCAGATCACCAGGCGTTACTCACAATTTTTGGGAACCTGAAGGCTAATATGCCCCTTAACATAGAGAGGTGGGGGTTAAGACTACAAGAGTACGACAATGAGATTGTGCACAAACCGGGGAAGGATCAAAACCCAGCAGATTATTTTTCACGCGTGCTGCTACATTGTCACAATTTGACATCTGAAACGACTGAAGCATATCTCAATTTTATCATGAAATCCAGCACACCAGCAGCTCTAACAGTGGACATATCATTGCTGCCACCAATGCTAATAAAGAAATTACCATTGTTAAAGAACATATTGGTACACAATCATGAATGGGAAGTACTCAGCTTCTTGCTGATGATGCTGAATTCCAAAAGTTCAAAAATGTTCAGAACGAGTTAGCCGTCACCCAAAAAGGCTTAACATTGAGAGGCTCAAGAATTATCATACCTGAAAGCCTAAGACAGAGGGTCCTCGAGCTGGCCCATGAAGGACAGCATGGTATCGTAGCCACCAAACGAGCCCTACAAGATTGAGTGTGGTTCCTTCAACTAGATGAGCGAGTTGAGAAGGAGCTAAAAATGTGCCACAATTGCAAATGCTTGTCTCCTACGGTTACGCAACACCCAGTGACAATGTCTGACCTTCCTGTTCATGCCTGGTAGAGAGATGCAGTAGACTTCTTTGGAACTTTAGGGAAAGGACCCCATCTCATACTAGTCATTGATGAATATTCACGTTTTTCTTTGGTGGATGACCTATCTTTGACAACCCATCACAAGATCATAGAATGACTTGGACATATTTATTGTTGTTGTAGTAACTTTATTCGATATAAAAATATCATAAAAGTATAAAACATTATAAAAACAGTGTTTAAAAAAACCAAAATAAAAAGGCACATTACAAAATGTTTTACAACTATACATCATAATTCATTACCCCCAAAAAAGGAACATATATTGAAGTAGGGGTATCAAGGGAGGGGGGGAAGAGTGAGATAATAGATGTTATTACTAGGGATTGGGACAGAGGTGAAAAGAAATGATATTCAGCTCAATAATTGATGCTTCTTGAGGATCCTCTGCCTTATCCTCCAAGCCCCCCCCAAAAACTTAGCGGTCCCATAAATGACACTGGGGACTGTCGTCTCATAAGTTAGGATACGCAAGGCCACTCTGTGCGACCTGCATCCCAGGTTGGCACAAACTGGTTTCAGCCATCTAGATCTCACTTGCTTATAGGCCCGACAGGCAAACAGAAAGTGGCTGATAGACTCCGTGGGAGAAGCATAGCCTGGGCAACCTTTAACATCCTCCTTCCCACCCCTCCATCCTGTTGGAACTCGTATAATGGTAGTGTACCATACCTTAGTTTAAGGTAGAGTGACCTAGCACTAGGAGATTCAATAAGGTCCAGAAACGCCTCCAAACTGGGAGCGGGTTTAGCATCTAAAAAAATTTCAGTGAGGATGCCTCTCTGGGAGCTTAGAGTAGCAGCGTTGACCCAGTCCCAATAGATGTTTTTCACAATGGATTTAGATGGTGGTTGCTGATTCTCCCATGCCTCGCCCAAGCCTAGCGCTAGTACCAGTTTTTGTAAGTTAGAAACCCACGGTATCTTATGGCTTGCTCCAATTTATAATATGTCATTCAAAGCGGCAGCATATTGACTTAGAACCGGGGACCTTCTGACCCTTACCCGATACAATAAAGGGTGCAACCTGGCCACTTCATTTATGGGGTGTCTACCAAGGTCACTACGGAGAGGAACTAATGGAGTGGACAGAGGAAGCGAGGCTATGTCTCTAAAGAACTTATTTTCAGATTTAGTCAACTCTGTTAGATTATCAAATCCCCATAGTTCCGCCCCGTAGAGGGATGCTGGTAGGGTCTTCCCCTGATAAACCTTGGTTGCAGCGGCTATTGGCTGGCTGTATGATAGCCTCTGATGTCTAGCTATGGCTCCTGCAGCTCGTTTGTGGTTCAGAAGCATTTTGGACAAATGAGGGGCCCATTTCAGCTTGTTATTAATCCTCACCCCAAGGTAATCAAAGGCTGCCACAAGCTCCAGATTGCAATTGTACATCCTGATGTTCCTAAATCTTTTAGAGGGGGACATAGCCATTAGCTTGGTCTTAGATGTGTTGATCTTCAAGCCCCTGGTGTTGCAAAACTCAGTGAAGCGGGACAGAAGTTTTTGGAGACCCATGGGACTCTTTGAGATCAGCAGCGTACCATCTGCAAAGAGTAGAGTGGGCGATTTTTCCCCGCTCAGTGTTGGGGACATATTTGCAACGTGAGGCATTCTCGAACTCCTAAAATCTGACAAATACCCCCCCCCCCCCCCCCCCCTTAACAGCAAAGAGTTTCTTGTCCAACTCAACATCAAACACCAAAAGAGTACACCTCTCGGGCCCCAAGCCAATGGTGTAGTTAAATGATTCATAGGCACCCTCAAGAGAGTCCTCTAAAGAGCGCCCATGGAAGGGATTGATTTTAACCAAGCCATGTACCAGGCCCTCCGGGCCTATCGATCAACTCCTCACTCCACAACTGGTGAGAGTCCAGCCACCTTGCTATTTAAGGAAGACATCAGAACAAAACTACCTCAATGAACCTCGGATCAATCGGTGAATACTGGACACGTTCATGAGTGCGACACAACTCTGAAAATGAAACCTGCCAATCCGAGTTGTCGTGCCCAGAAGACAGTCTTTGACAAAGGAGATTGGGTACTGGTTAAATGGAAACAAACAGAATACTGGCACTCCTTTTGCCACTGATCCCCCTACAGGTAGTGGTGAGCAAGGGACATACGATAACAGCACATAGTCCTGGACAATCTATCATTCTGGACATGTCACATTTCAGACACCTACTGCGATGCTAGTCAAGTCCTAAAACCATGAGTGAAACAGTTCTATTAGCTGGCCCAGCTCAAGCACCTGAGCCTATAACACCGTTGTCTGAGGGTGGACCTCAATCATTTCGGATCAACTGGTCTGGACGACAAGTAAGAACACCTCGCCGACCGATGGAAGAAATGTGATGTTCACCACCTTTTTAATTTAAGGAGATGCAGCATATTGACCCTCGTGGTTCGGGGGTGCACTCTGAACAGATACTATATCCTATGCGGGAAGGTGTTAGGGTGTGGTTAATGTTGAGTATGTGCTGTGTGTAGGTGTATGCTGAGGAATAATAAAGTTTTTGACTACAGCTCCTGTGTGGTGTATTTCATTCGCATGCTGCAGGGCTGGAAAAGACGGTATGTCACCCATAACGCAGTACTCCAGTGCTGTGCCTTCATTTTACATATCAGATGTCCTAGCTGAAGTAACAGGACTACATCCCCCAGAATGCAGCAGAAAGGAAAGAAGCACCCCTATGGTCACTCCCGGCATTGTTGACGCTCTTCTCTGAACTCCCTGGTCTATTCTTCCACATCTGTAAGGGTAGATGCACCACCTTCTTCCTTTGGACGCTGTCGGCTCTGCGCCTGAGGTGGCTGGCCCATCACTTCCAGGTAAAAGAGAGCTATCTCCCTTTGCTTCTGTAGGAAAGAGTGATTACTTCCGGGTTGGGGGCCGCTGCTTTTCCGGGTCGAATGCTTCTAACCAATCGCAGCGTTCTACGGGGGGGAACACTACAGCCGATCGATCTCGTCTGCGCCCCTTAATCTGCCAATCAGTGTGAAGGCGCTCTCCCATTGGCTGGCCCCAACTCCTCTCCGGAAGTGCCGTGGCCTCCTTCTGGGGGAGAGTCGGTTGTAGTCGGTACCTGAGCAGATGGTGTGGGGTTATTGACCGGATTAATTTGTGGCTGCGGGAGGTAAGAGCCGCTTCCGGCAACATAACTCCAACCCGGCACGAGAGTATTGTGTTAGCAACACGCATCGCGAGATGCTTGGTTCTTCGAACAGGATCGCGCGAACAAAACCTCACCGGGCAGCCCCTCGCAGTCCTACACATCGCTACTTATATTTATTTTTGGTAACTTTATATTCCTCAAACATTATCCAAGGGCGTTAATAAAGTAAATCATGACATAAGGCCTACAAATTAGATCACCCAAGCGTGTTGAGGCATTGAAATAGACAGAGTAGTAAAGTACCGTATCAGTTGCGGCAGGGGTCCTTTAACTTTTGATTTCTGGAGACCCCCACTGAACCAGTACTGTAAGCCGGGGTCCCCCGTCCAAGCGATTTCTATGATTTGAAACGCAAAACAATACACAAAACATGATATATTTGAGTTAATTTTCCAGCAAAGGGAAAAAAATGTGTGTCTCTATATATGCACACACACATAGCCATTTCTATTTTAATGGTAATGTTGTATATTTCAAAATGTAGTTTTATTTCTAAATGTGGAAGCGCTATGCCAGACTAGCAGATGGGTACTCGCAAACATTATCCCAGTGGCCACACATTTGGTGTGATGTGACCTAGGGCCTCATTGATACCAGCAAGGTGGCGGTCTAGGTTTGTGATGAGGTGGGTGTATAGGAAGCTAGGTGTATTCATCTAGTGAATGACATTGCACATTATGAAACCACAAACTTGAGATTAATCCTGGCCTCTCCTCTTAACCAAACTGTGCGATCCCAGGAAATTATTTCATTTAACTTTCCCTCCTTTTTCTTTATTAGCACATAAGGACCTCGAAATACATTACTTCAGGGTGTGCGCTGTACAAAGCCTTGTCGAATGTTTGGTTTAATAAACTATAAGTTGTTTATGTATAGAAGCCCCAGCCCACTAAATGTGCACATGACCACTGACTTACCTCTTCGTACACTACTGAATTGTTATTAGGATGCAGAGAAGAATGACTTTCTCAATTTATGTTTTAAAACAATAAATAAAATAAAAAATACTTCAGTTCACTGATAATCTGATGTATCAAGGTGAAATGGTTCAGCATGTTAATGAATTATTATTAACAGACTTTATCATACTTTTACTTCAAGATGTTTTTATAAAGGATGGTGCTCCTAAAGTTTAGTGGTTTAGGACCCTCTTTCTTACTTCCTTTCTTTAATTTCCATTAACCTTTAAATAAATGCTTGCCAGTTTATTTAACATATTTTTTATGTTCGTTCTGAGTTACGTAAACAGTAGCCCAGTGCAGCTCTTAACCAGGGGGCCTCACATAAAGATCAGGAGTCCCCCGGGCCATACTTTAAGTATCACTGCTCTACTATATCACTTTTTATTTATTTTTGCAGTTTTACAATAACGCAAACCAAACTTAAAGGTATTGGATTACTTTACAAAAGCACCAGCTGCCTTATTCAAGGACATACATAGAAAATAGTTTGTTGGAGGAAGTTAAGTTATTTGCCCAGAATCACAGGATGTTTAGTCACTGCGGAGACTCAGTCTGCCTTTTTTGCTGTTAATGCATGCTCTCTTTTTGTCCATGAGTAGCAGTGCCTCAGTTGAGAGTGCCATTTGATCATACAGGGCAGCAGCAGCCTATGATTCCGCTGCACCTGGTCTGTGTACATTCAAAACCTTTCCGAAGAGATTGGTACCTCTCTGCCTGTTTAGAGCATATTTTCTTAGGCTGCTTCCAAGCACTCTTAATAACAATGACATAGTAGGTGACGGCTATTATCTATACACCGAAAAAACACAAAATCTACGCAGACACCAGATCTCCAAGAGACAGCAGCAGAATTTTCAACATATAGATTTGAGATTCCACTTAAGCGAGAATGGTGTTTGAACTTGCATATTCACTAACTCATCCACCTATACACTCATCTCAGTGACTTAAGCACGCACTCCAGAGCACCGTTTTAACCAACTTGCCACTTGTGACTTAACCGGCATGTTATGTCAGAGTTGAAAGCTAGCAGTAGTCTGTCCTGCTGGTTCTTTTTTGTGGGAAATTGTAGATGCCTGTATGGCCTTCTGTGAGAGCGGGACACTTGCTTTGCTTGATACTACCATACTGTACATCTTCCGTGAGGATATATAGTTTGCACTAATGCTGCCCAATTTGTACATCTCCTGAGATGGGAGAAACTTGTGCTGATGCTACTCTTGCTGTACCTATTCTCTGAAATTGGGAAGCTTGCACTGTTTCTTTCCAAGGTGTACCGGTTTTATGAAGCGGCTGTTCTGTGATATTCCATCTGCCACCTATCATTAACTTATTTTTGTGGGGAAATGTTAAGCGGCTGGTGTTCTTGTTATACCTATATTGCATTGTGAATTTATTTATTTGAAAAGTTTTATATAGTGCGAACATGACCCCTGGGGGTATCAGGGCGCTTTACAATTTGGCAATCACGAAGGTACAGCAAGTAGTAACATTAAACCAACCGAATCTTAGTATAAATCTTTCCCCTAGTCATAACAACGAACAATTCATATTGCCAATGCTTGTTTTAACAAATTATGTAAGATCGAACCCTTTGGTTTTACGCATGAAACAAGCAGGTTTTTTTAATAAAGTAGGTGACTTTGTAAACTTTAAACACATAACTGACTAGTGGCTCCCTGTCTTCCACAACACCTAAATTAACGGCCCTGTGGGTGAGAAGGCAAAGGTAGCCAATCGGATGCAAATGCCAGCATATCTCTGCTATTGGGTTAACATTAACACTCCCTGTTAAACAAAATAAGATGTTATGTTCTAGACCAATGCAAGAAGCAGCATTTAGAATGTTTGGAGACACAGAGAAAGGACAAATATTACCTTGTCAGCCCCTGTTTCCAAGCACATCCTCCGCCTAGAAGTTGTTGCAGTTTAGTTAGCAAGCAAACAAAACCACTTACAATGCTTTAATTTTGCAAGCAATCAAGGACCCACTGAGTAGACTTCTCAGACCCCCCTCACCAGCCACCGACTACATATTAAGAAACATTGAATTACAGGAATTATAACTATTAGTGCTATGATATGGACAGCTGCTAGATGCAGCAAGTAAGGTATAAGTGACAGTAATCCTCAATATTGAGTGATAGGATGTGGACATGTGCAGGAAAGTGTGTAATGAAATTGAGGGAGAGATGTAAGTGCCATGTCAGCGGTCAGTGCAAAACGTAAGCCATCTAGGTGTGGTAAGGAGAAGAGAGATGAACTAAAATGCCTTTCATAAAGAAGGGTTTTCAGTTCAGATTTAACGATAGCCTGCCAAGTAGTTGGGTATAGGTTCGTAGGTAGGGAGTTCCAGACCTGGGATGCCATATTGTCTGTAATAACACTTGCAACATTTTCCAAATTAACAACATTTCACATTATGCAATTGTGCATTAATTTTTTCCGTTTGGGGGATTTTTACAAGCAGACAACGTACTGTCCAAAATATGTTTTCTGCTTGAAACAGTCTGCAGTTGCTGCCTGATATAACTTTTTTGCTTAAGTTATTCTTCCACTTGAAAATTTTGCATATGTTACTGGTAAACCATATTTCGTTGCATTTGTGTATACTTGTTGTATAAAAGGCCTCTAACGGAAGCGTTGTCTTTGACATGGTGTAAAGTGACAATCCCAGCTGCGTCCATGTGGACTATGTGTTGTGTGAAGCTTCAGATGCACCTGGTAGTTTAAAAAAAAAATGTTTAATCTAACAGCATTTTACGTTCTGTGAGACTGTGTTTTACATCAATAGGTACATCAATAGATGCAGTCAGGTTGAGGGTACCTGCTGTTTTGAGGTCTCGCCTGGCGTTGCAGGGCGCATGCGCTGCTTGCTCTTCGAGTGCTTTTTGGAATCGATACGGTTTGAGAAGGGGACTTTAAGCCACGCCCTTCTTTTTAATTGGCTTGCGTCAGCGTTTGTTAAACATTGGTGTGTGATTAGCGATTGGGCTTTTTGGTTACCGCCTTGTCCTCTTTTAGTACGGCCCATGTCGACAGGCCGACGCCATCTTTGTTCCCGTGACGTAGGAGGGTGTGCTTCTACTTGTTTAGTTAGGAACATTTACGTGCAGCTGTTAGGAACATTAGCATTGCGTAGGGATCGGCACGAAAGGTACACAGGTGAAAACTAGACAGTCATGGATGGCATGTCTTCAGTGTGCTGTTGTCAACTGCATTGACGTTGGCGCAGATGAAGCGATTTAAAACTGATTTTGGCCGTGTTTTAGAAGCTGCAATACTTCTGAAATCACTGTTTGAGTGCTCAAATTTGGTTGTTTTTGCCAAAGGGATCAAAGGCTAAAGCTCGCCTTTTGAAGGGTTCATCCTAATAGTTAACTAATTACGCGCTTTCAGATAGATTAATGCGTTACACCTTTGACACAGACCACCGTCTGGACTGTGGTGGAGCGAGCTTCTGCGCGCCATCTCCTGAACTGCTTGCATTTTCTGTGCGCCCCCACGCCCCTCCCCAGCCGGGCAGGTTCTACTTCTTGTCCTCAGAGGGGCCACTGCCCCCTCCACCCCCAGAGACTGGGAGGCTGCCCGGTATCTGAGGCGGGCTGCGGAGACAAAGGCCTCCTACTCGGCACCCCCGGCCTTTCCTTTCATCCTGCCGGGGACTTCACACCTCAGTCTGGGGCATTGTCTGGGCGAGAGCGGGAACTGACGGGGGCCGAGACAAAGCGCCCGCCATAAAATGCTAAAGGCAGCTCTTCCTGCGTCTTTCTTCTTATCTGTCGCTCTCCCGTTCTTTTTTTTCTATCTTACCTTCTCCTTAGTTTGCTTCTCAATCTTTGTCTTGTCCTTTCTTTTACATGTACTTTATCTTTATATGTTTCTGTGGTTCTTTCTTTCCAATATTCTTTATGTATTTATCTTCATTTGTTGTTACTTTCCTCTCTTTTATGCCATATTTCCCTCCATTGTTCCTCTTTGTCTCTTCCTTGCATCTCTTTTGTGTCTCAGACTCGAAGGTGAAAGCATCATTCATCTTATCATTGACTTGTGTCAGTCTGTCTGACATGCTGACTTCTGATTCGAAAATAGGACTGCTAGTCTCTTTAGTACCGCCGCCTCTTCATTTGTCACCTCCCATGGCGACGGGCACCTTTACTTCGTTTGTTACAGGGTGCGTATTATTTAGACTGTGAGCACTATTTTCTTCACTTTCTTTTACTGCAGGCAGGACGTGCTTTGGTGCCTTGCGCCCCTCCTGTTGTCCGTGCCTTCTGCCAACCCCAGCCCCCTGTCGTCGGTGCCTTGCATTTGCAATGCGATGGGTCTTGCATTTAAGCCAGTTTGAGCTAATGACAATGCCTTTTATTTATGTGTTGGCTTTTAAAACATATATAAAACGCATTGTCATATCCAATGCCAATAGCTTAAACTCGAGAAGAGGCGTGACCTATTGCATTGCAAATACTTGTTTCATTCGAAATGAATACCTCCACTGTTTAGAAGGGGTTACATACTTTTAATCGGCGAGTACCAGCACTTCTTGTTGGTAGGTAATCTAGGATAGTGAGCACCTGCAGTATATTTTTCCAGCGCATTCCTGAGATTTGAGGTTTGAAGTGGAAATTTGGTGAGTTCTACAAAGCTCCTCAGTTTCTGATCAGAGTGGAATAGATGTGGTTTCAATGTTGCTCTGAATTTCCGGTGTTCTGGTATCTGGCGTCATGGTACAAATAGGCATACTAGTTTCCCGCAGTTTGATAGTAGATAAGGGAGTCCCCCAGGGATCGATTCTCAGTCCCATGTTTTTTTTTTTTTTAAAACATGTTTTATTTGTCGATTGCACATAAGTTACAGGACCCTGAATATTAGAGTCGTCAACAAAATCGCATTGCAGCATATCACTATAGAAATCTATTTGTACGCTTGCCATCCAGCAATGCCACCAGTCCCATGTTTTTTAACCTCTATGTGGCTCCTTTGGCCAAGGTAATTAGATCTTATGGATTTTATATAGTGTCATATGCTGATGACACTAAGTTGTTCATCACTCTCGGTCCTAACCCAACAGATACTAAAATCGGATATAAAAGTTGTATGACACACACAAACACCTGGATGCAAACTAACCATCTTCAGCTCAACGCCAGTAAGACCAAGATAATATTATTTGGAAAAGCACAAGAACTCTGGTCCAATTACTGGTAGCCTGCGAGCCTAGGCCCCCTGTCCACCTCCTAAGTCCATGGTACGTAATCTTGGAGTAAAAATAGATGACAAATTGTCCATGAAAGACCAAGTAATACATGTCATGTGCACCGGCTATGGAAATAATGCGAGCCCCACGCAAAATCATCCAATAGATTCCAGTGGAATCAAGGAACCCTCTTGTCCAGACGGCTGATTATTAGACCCTGAACTATGGAAATGCACTGATGCCTCCTATCCATGAAGAGCTATAAACCAGACTCCAGGTGTTGCAGAACACCGCTGCCAGATTGGTTTGAATCTCCCATCGCGGTCTACGTCCGCCCCCAGTTTAAAAGCTCTACTTGCTCCCTATTAGGTAATGTGTTAGTATAAAATCATCTGCCTTGTACATAAGACCATGCATGGAAATGGGCCGATCTACCTGGCCAAGAAATGTAACTGGTATATAACAAAAAGGAATCTTGAGTCAGGAACAAAACATCGACTCACCCTTTTCAGAAATGGCAGAAGATCCTTTTCCCATTTAGCGCCCCTCTCCCAGAATGAGCTTCCAATGCAACTCTGAATGATCACAAATCACAAGTTGTTCAGAAAGAAGCTTAAAACACAGCTGTTTTGAATGTTTACCCCCCCCCCCCCTTTTTATGCTGTGAACCTTTACGTTTATTTGAACTCACTATAGTGCCCCCGGGTGATATGTGCGCTCAATAAAAACCTTATAACTTAACATCATGTCATGGGGAGGTGGACAGGAGTTCTAGTCTGCAGCTTTGGGCTCTAATGATGTTCCCTTGTGTAGCTCATACTTCATTTTATGGAGGAACTGTATATTAAGTAATACTGACCTTGAATGTCTGGTCAGCTAACACTGGGGGATTATTGGGGGGCTTGAACAGTAGTGCTTTGATTTTAAGTTTGAGCTTCTCCAGTTGGTATCCAGAGTCAACAGAAGGACCCTCCCCATCTGTAAAAAGAACTTTTGATGGACAGAATGCAGAACAATGTCATACATTCACCCCAGTACAGAGATCTGGGCCTCAATCCATCGTTTTTTTGCTCACCATGCCATTCCAGTTTGGACCAAGCCATATGCAAATCAGTCTTGACCCTGTGCCCCATGGGAACAGTCCAGCCCGAACTGCCAGGCCCTCCCTGGTCTGGAAACAAGCATACTAGGACCGTTTTCGGGGTTTCCCTCTCTTCAGCCAGGATAACTTGATTCCAGTCGCATGGAGAGCACGGGACTCACGTCTGAGCATACCCGTCCCACTCGGGGTGACAAATGCAAAAAGAACTATGGATGGACAGACATGCTTTGGCCATTGCTTGGAAGGAGGCGTATTACCCTTACAGAAAATACTGAGCATTACAAAGTAACTGCTGGGTTACAATATGGTAGAATACAAAACAAATGGCTAGTGCCAGAAATTCCATCTTTCATTTCTGTTGCTAATGCACTGCATTCGGAGATGGGATTAAGCTTTTAACTCTGGTGGTTTGTCAGTTTTCTAAGGGATTTGCGTTATCGCTGTGTGCATCAGAAGAGACTACTGTTGAAGCTGCAGAGGAAGGACTTTTTATGCAAAACCCACAGGAAGAAGAGATTTGGGATTGAGTTGTAAACATGAGTACCAAGGATATGTTGGCGATGAAAAAAACTCAATCCAGGTTGCATACCTTCTGTTCTGGTGACTGGTGATATGCCTGAAGGATGCACGTGCTTAATGACACCGTCGTGAGTAAGATCTCCTTTGTACAGGCGCTGAAACTATTTTGTTCAGTGCCCAGTGCTGACAGCTGCATTTTGACCCAGTATTGCCCCATGATCAAAGAGCTCACCTATTAGCTGTGTTTGAGGACATAAAGGAGAGGGCTGCTCCTGCTCTGTGCGTTAACCGCACATTGTCAGCAGATAATCACTGTCACTCAGGTTATCATTTTTAATGGCCTGGTCCAACTAAAGATAACGCAAGTTAAAAACCAAAACGTTCAATATCCTGATAACTCAACTGACTTCGACAGTGAAATAGTTAATTTCAGTACCACAGCTCAAAACCCCAGAATAGTTGCATGCTTGTGATAGGCACTCCTAGGTTATCCTGAGCAGTGACGGTGTTTATTGTCAGCATGAGGAAAATCAGCGCATAGTGTCCATGCTTCCTGGTAACCCTTATGATTTACAAATCTGTTATTTATGCCCGTTCTTCCTGCTTCTGCTTTTGAACTCTCCATATTACTGCCAGGAATCTTCTTTTAAGTTTGCTTTGCTGTTATTCTACATTTATTGGTTTTTTTACAGAGGGAAGGGGTGCTGAGTTGGACCTAGCAGTAGTGCATGGAGACCCACACATGGGTTTCTTAAGGAAATATTTCGGTGGTTGTACAAAAAGGGTTTATTGTTTTGTGAAGTGTGGGCCAAATTACCCTGTACAGGCCTGCAAAGCCTTCGGACTACTGACTAGGTTTCACTATAGAATTGCCACATACATACAAACCATTAATGTTGAGCTCTGGGCGCGTCTAGAGGCCGGCTGTGTAAACTACTTTCCATTAAGCAAGTAATTGTACTCACATTTTAGTGCCTCTTGGCTAGGGGTTGATTATTGATACTTAACAGAACTTTGTTAAGGTTCTGCGATATCCTGTCTTTGTATGGCTTAAATATGATAGTTTTTGCTTCAAATGAAAATTCTGTAAAAGTAGATGTTCCTGGTGGCTCATTTCCAGCTTCTGATCTTATTGCCTGCTACAAACCGCACTGAACTTTGAATATTGAGGTGAAAAGATTGCCTACAGATTGTAGTATTTGAGTAACTTGTGCCTCTTGTTTCCATGTCATTGTGAAATCAGTTTTTCTACAAAGCATGCTTGACTGCAAGGATGATTCACTAAAAGTACATGTAGCTGTATTTTTTGTTCTAATCCACAGTGATGTTGTCTTCCCCCATTGTGCGACCTGATATTAGTTGTGTGTGGCTGAAGGGGACACTGTGCACACTTGTTTCTGTAAGGAATCCTTGGCTTATGCTGAGTCTTGCACAAGCGGATGGGCTTTATCCAGCGAAAGGACATTTGGTAAATGAACAAAAACAACGCTAAAGCTAACGAATAATTACAGTCGAATTCTCAAACCATGTATTTTGTAGCAGTTCTGATGTAGGAATAAGGAGATACTCAAAGAATGGATGCCAATCATTTCTTGTGTTTATACCAGTTTCTACTGTAAGAATTTAGACACAAGTTTTTTTTTTTAATGGAGTTTTATTTAGTTTGAACTTGACCCGAAGGCATTGGTTGTCAGAGCGCTTTATACGAGTGCCAGTTGTGTTACATGAGGACAGATTCATTTTTGTTAGGCATGGGGAGATTACTTTATATGCCCAGAAACACAGGATGTTGCGCGTCCTTGCCTCGAACCCGGTTCCCCATATTAGAGGTCAACCGCCCTAGCCGTTAGGCCAACTCAGAACAAGTGCTTTAGATGTGCTGTTTGAAACTGTCACTGGTGAACAGGAGAACATTAGTTTTTCAACTTGAAGAAAAGAACTCAACGCAACTGTCTCCGTAATCGTGGTTTGTCAATAGGAATGATTAGTCATCCCTAGGACTGCACTTTCCTGAAACCCCTTTTCTCCCATGTTCTGTTTGTCGTTTTGAGTTGCCTAAGGACCATATACACGATTAAGGAAGAGAGTACGAACCCTTTCCCGATCTGTACCTTATTCCCTTCACTCCCCCCCCCCCCCCCCCCTTTGTTTTACCTCTTCACCGTTCTCGCCCAAAATCACCTGTAAATACAAACACCCTCATAAGAAAGGAGGGAAGCACAATTCTCACGTGGTGTTGCGGTGATGGGATACAACCTTGGCACATACCATATACGTTACTGACAGCCGTCTTTTCCTCTCTCCTATGAGCCTCCCTGGGACGAATGTGGGTCCGGATATACAACTAGGAGAAGAATCTCCCAAAGGACTCGGAGCGGTCGGAAGGGGCGGAGAACCATCGGTCGAAGGACCAGTAACAGAAGAAGAACCACAAGGGACTGTTGAGACATTAATACCACCCTCGTGTGGCCCAGTACCTGTCATTTCGAATAAAACTCGCAGAGCATCTCACTATATACAGCCTCCTCGTCTGATTATCCGACCCGCCCTCCCACACCCTATTACTGTCATATGACCCAACATACGCCGCTAAAACATATGTGCCAAATTGAGGCATCCCACTCGGACCCGTTCAGAGATCCAAGGGTAAACTCCAGTTCTTATATAAAAATAACCTCACTCGATCCCCCACCACTATGTCTGCCTCAGATGATTCCAAGCCACAGCTTAAATGCATTCTTCTCAACTGCTGAAGAGCAGTACAACATTGCTGCCCTTATCCTTGCTCATGATCCTGACCTCTTAATGCTGATGGAAACCTGGTTAAACAATTCATCTGCACCTATTCTCGACACACTAGTGCCTCCTAGCTACAACATCATTAGGCTAGATGGATCTAGTGGACAAGGTGGAGACATCGCATGTATACATCGTGGCAATTTATCAGTTAGACAATTACAGTCTGCTTCCTTATCGTCATACGAATGAATATCTGTGCACTGATGTTACATGTAACGGGCGAGCATGCAAATTCCACGCGCTCTACCGCCCTCCACAAGATAAGCTCCCTTTCTTAGAACAAATCATGTTAATAATCTCAACTAACGCAGTGTCATGGCACCCAGATCTTCCTCAGAGATTTTAACCTCTACTGGAATGACCCGAATGACTCTGCAGTTAATAGCCTCAAACCCTATTTAGTAGACCTCAACTAAATATGTGACAGCCCTACTCGCATCAAGGGAGCTACCTTCTTTCATCTGTAAGGTCAACTCCATTCATCTTTTATCTGTTGTTCCTTGTTACTGGACTGACCACCATTGCATCACCTTCCTCATCACAGAATCTGTGAGAGTTAATAAAGTTCAACGAAAGAAACCAAGGCACTGGCAAAGAGGTCTGCATAACATTAACTTGGATGATCTGACTTACCTCAGTGATAACCTCCTGCCCACTCCAGTGGACATATTTGCTGTCCATGACCTTACAGACTATTACTTTCTCTCCATGGCAAACATTTTAGACTCAATTGCGCCTCTACAGTTAAAAAGAATGCCCTCCAAAATCTCATAACCTTGGTATAATGGTAGTCTAAATACAGAAAGAAGAAATCTGAGACTAGCGGAACGATTGTGGAGATCCTCTCCCTCCCTCAACCATCTCAATCAGCTGAGATCTTTGAAAAATATATATAACAAACGCATTAGATGCTCTAAAGCTAGTTACTTCAGAAACCAACTAGAACTATCCAAAAACCGACTTAAAAGATTGTTTGATCTCGTCAAACTTCAAACAGTCAATCTAACCATTCCTCAATGGAACTCTGTCCGCAGCCTAACTGTGAGGAATTTGCCGCTTTCTGTGAAAAGACAACAAAGAGCAAATTGGAACTGTGGTTAGCTTTGGAGAATCTACCAACTACACCACCTAACACCCTCCCTCCATCCCGGTTTGGAGTGCCCCAATGGCGGTGGTCTCTCCCCCCCCCCCCCCCCCCCCCCCCGCCCCCAAACCATGCCTCCTGGAGACTATTCAGAACTTTGGATGAAAGCACTATTCTCACACCTCTGGCTGCAATAAAACCATCCAACCACTTCAGTGATCCCCTGCCATCGAAATTATTTTATATGTTTATTTTTTACGGAGTTTCATCTAGCGTGAACCTGACCCAAAGGTATCAGAGCGCTTTACGTAACACCAGTTGCGTTACATGAGGACACATTCATTTTTAGGTCTAGCCTGAGCCAGCGCCCATGCGCTGCTCTGCGAGACTTTTTGTAAGGGGGCTTCATAATCTGACCACACGCTTGTGCGTACGTGTGGTTTGTTTTTGATCAGAGGCTATTCGCCTTTGCGTGCGTCTTTGTAAGAAAGAGAGCACGCAATTGGGCAAAAGCGGGTGCATATCCTGCCTTTGCTCTGCCCACAGCCTATTGCTTGTGGTTACCCGCACAGGCACCGTCTGTTTTGAATTATCTACCCAGACGCGTGCTCGATAATTCAAAACAGATGTCTTGCTGTGGCACGCGCTCACCACTTGCATGCTTGTTTTTGTTGGTGACGTCTTCCCTTTCACGCCGCTTATTCTTTAAATGTGTTTCAACATGGCGCGCGGTTTAAATCTCCATATTGGACTTGTTTGGAAATACTCAGGGACGCATCTGACTAAGTTAAGGATTGGCCCTATACGGATGCGGCTTCTGGTCATTAGATCTACGGTATTTTGGCACTCTGCAGTGTATGTGTTTACACGTAGTACGTAACGTATGTTATTTAACATATGGTTACCTATGGCAACGCTGAATAAAGTGGCTTCATATTTGGGATTGTGCAACACTTCATAGCATGCCGCATTTCTTGAGATTTAGCCTTCCCTATGTTTGTGTGCGCAGTACGCCGCATTACGATTTCCATTAATGGGTACTATTTCTTCCGTATTCGGATGCGGGGTCTTATTTCCATCATGCCGCATCTCTTAATGAGGAGCCTTTACTACGGTTACGTGCACAATATGCCGTTTGTGATTGAGCACTGACTACGATCCTCCCTACTGGGGATAGCCTTTAATTCAACTGCTGAGCACTGTGGTCACCCTAGCTAAATATAGAGCGTTACATCTATGTGCTTGAATAGATTATATCACATTTCTTAATATCAACTTGCTAATGGTGCTTTCATCTTTTTTGTCTGCCTCTCGTATTCAGCCCTCATACCGCCTACCTCCCGTTCCCACCCGTGTCCGTTTCTTCCCTCGTTTCTCGCCCTGCCTTCATCTCTCTTCCACCGGCGCTTTGTTTGACCTCTTTCCGCCATCTCACATTCCCCCACCACTACCACTCCTTTTGTTCTTATGTCAAGCCTTTAGTCCCCCTCTTCTTGACTTTTGCAACCCACCTCTCACCCGATCATTTCCTCTCCCCTCAAATCCTGCATGCCCTCTTACCCCTCCAATATAACTCTTCCCCAGCTTTATTTTCTCTGCCCCTCCCCATAACTATTTTCTACACTTCTCCTCCAACTACCTTCAGTGTTGCCTCTCCACCTTCCTTCTCTTTTCCCCTTTCTTATCTCCCATTCTCTTTTTTTAACCCCTCTCCACCACCGACTCTTTCCCCTTCCCTCTCATTCTCTCTCTTCACTTCTCCCTCTTATACACTTCTTTCACCTTTGCCTCTCTACCAACCTTCTCTCTCATTTACACTTTAGCTTCTTGCATGTCCTACCCAGGAAGTCCGCCTCCCTCCACCATCCCTTCTCTATGCCCTACTCCGCTTTCCCTCCTCTCCCCCTTCGTCCCCATCTATCCCTCTCTTTTTTTCTAATACCTCAAAAGATTTCTAATGTATGATGCAATGGCTCTTTCTCGTAATATAAACTACCTAATCTTATCTCACTCAGCCCCCGCCCTTCCACACACTCACCTATTGCAAACTAACATTGGCAAAAATAGAAAAGTCTTTGTAATAGCTCCCGTCAGTCATACATATTTTAGGTGTGTTGCAAAGCGCCTAATGGCTCCTTCCGGTACCTTCTGAGCGCTAATATCTACACATATACGTGTATTTCAACGTTACCAGGAAACAGTGGCACAGCAAGGAAAATTCCTCCCACTGCAGCTGTTTTGGTCGTAAAACAGGCCTGATTGGGGGTGCTGTGGGCCCCTCACGCACCATTGCCCCAGGGCTGCAGCACCTGCTGCACCAATGAAAGCCGTGAATCCGTTCAGTATTATGAATGCGCTCCGTCGCTCTAATGGGGTTTCGTGATCTGGGGCTTGACCTGTCGTGGGTGCAGGGGACTGCTACAGGATACAAGGCTTTGGTGTGGTTTCACTGTCACTAAAGCAGCCACGAGCAGCCATAACTGGCGGGGACTCGACTGAGCAGTCATGATGTGTCGGGATAGACTGACCAAAACAACCAATAGAACAGGCAGGAAATAGTTGCCAACATCCCCCGCCCCCCGCCCCCCCTCCCTCCAAAAAGAAAAAAAGAATCATTTTTATGTTCTTTTTTTTTTTAATAAGGTTGTTCAGTTATATATATCATCTTAATTATAGAATAGGTAACAAAATACTTACAACACTTTTTACTATAACTTCGCTACACTCAAGCCACACTTATCTACAACATAGCTTAAACATATTAGCAAAGCGAATAGGTCTAGCTAAACACTTACAAGGTCCCAAAGGTGAGACCTATTGGCTATGCCAATGCTTGTTTTGTTAGGCACGGGACAATTGACTTGCCCAGAATCACATGATGTTCAGCATCATTGCCAAGACTCGAACCCGGTTCCCCAGATTCGAGGTCGACCACCCTAGCCGTTAGGCCAACTCCTCTCCCTATTCATGTGAAATACACAAAAGCGAGTGTGGATAAACACGGCACGCAGCTAGCCACATGTGACTGGCACTGTTCTGATCAACTCACCTTCTTGACATTGAGTCTCACAGTCAGATTTTCAGTCTCCAATCTTCCCCGTACTTTCGCATCATCGAGATCAGATCATCCAAACTCCCACTTTGGATGAAGATAATTAATGCCTCTCTACTTCACTGCTCTATTCCAGATTGCCTAAAGGCTGGGTAGGTCATGTGAAAAAGTGCCCTCTTTCTGCATGGTTGCCCCCACTTTTGCTAAACTGCTGATGTGCTTTGACTAAGTGTGCCCTGGGCTCCTGCCAATCAGGTACCCAGGGCCTATGTTCTTTCCCTAAAACTGCATTGAAAACTAACCCAATTGGCATCTCTGGCCACAGGTCAGCCCCTGGTAAATGGTACCACAGGTACTCAGGGCACTGTGACCAGGGAAGATCTCTAAGGGCTGCAGCACTTATTGTGCCACCCTAAGTGGCCCTGTACCATTACACTCTCACACTGCCCTTGCAGGCTGCATGTTTTGGTGCAGAACAAAGTGAAGAGTTGGCATGGCACACATCCCTGTGTGCCATGCCTACAACCCACTGCCCTGGCATAGACCAGTCACCCCTCTAGCTGGGTGCACTATACCAATGGTGAGGGTACAGGTGCATGAACCCTGTACCCCTACAGTGTCTAAGTCCATTCTTAGACATTGTAAGTGCAGTGCTGCCATTAAGAGTATATGGTGCTAGGAGTCTGTCATTATGAACTCCACAGCACCATAATGGCTACACTGAGAAGTTTTGTATCAACCTTCTCAGCACATTAAACCCACACTGATGCCAGTGTGGGATTTAATGAAAAATGCACACAGAGGGCATCTTAGAGATGCCCCCTTAAAAATGACCTACCACTAGTTTCCAGGCTGAGAGGCTGCTTTCAGCTGCCACCAACAGACATGTTTCTGGACCCCTGGGCCGAGAGCCTGCTGCTCTCGGGGGCCTGAAACAATGCCCATCCTGGGACGAGGTACCAAGCCCCTCCCCCCCCCCCGGAATGGGCAGGCTCCATAAAGGGGATTTGTGAGCTTCCCCAGGCCACTTGCTGCTTTCAGCAACTAGTTCCCACTGGTTCTGACCCCACTTTGGGCGGGAGAACTGGCGGGAAAAACAAGTGAGGAAGAGAGGTGTGCCCACCTCTGCCAACTCCACTTCTCAGGTGGGGGAGGTGAGGTGAAGCACAACTCTTAGCCCCCGCCATCTTGCAGATTCGGGAACCCAGCCAACGAGGGAAAGGCTGATGCCCCCCCCTCCCACTGGAGGATGGCATAATAAGGGGTGTACCCACTGCAGGGAAGGGACCCATTGGTCCCAACCTTTTACTTACTTGTATCGACCCTAAATCTAGTATTTAGGGACACCCCTGAACTTTGCTTCCTCAGACAAGAAACCAGAAGAAGAAAAGGAGGGCTGAACAGCCGGGCCAAAGCTAACAAGAGCAGAACTCCTACTGACTTGGCCCCAGCCCTACCGGCCTGTCCCCACCTCGAACCTGCAGAAACGAAACTCTGGTGTGTCCTGCAGCCAGCAGCCTCCAGAACCCCGAGAACCTGCCCTGCCTACAAAAGAAAAGACTGTCTCCCGTGAACTTCGGATTTGTTCACCAACAGACTCCATGTCTGCCAAAGTCTGCACCCGACGCCCACGGCCAGCGTTTGAGGGGCCCAACACCAAGAGGAAGTCTCCCCAGCGATCGTGGCCCGAAATCCGGCAACCCCTGACCTGCCTCAAGCCTCCAGCCGACGCCTGCAGCCTCAAACCAGAAGGTCCCCCCAACCGCGACCAGTAGCTGGTTATACGATCCGACCCTAAAAGGCACCCCTGCACCAGACGCCCCACAGCCTTGGGTGGCCCAACTGACACTGCCTAACCAAACCCAGCATCCCAACTTACCTCACCAAGTGGTGGACGCACCCAGAAGACCTTTGTCCCCGAGCCTGCAGTGTGTTTGCTAAACAGAGAATCCCCATTTAAAGCTACAGCGCCCCCAACGCCAAAACAGCACTCTACACTCTGCAGCTGGCCGCCCCAGTGCTGCTGAGGGTGCACCATTTGTGCTGGCCTAAACCCCTATTTTCCCTGTGCCAGGAGTTTTGCTCCCACAACCTAGTGGCCTCCTCGTAAGCAGCCATCAACCGGAGGCAACCTATTGCCTTAGCACTCTGCACCCGGCTGCCTTATTGCCGGTGAGGGTGTAACAAGAGTGCATCCTTGACCCTGGGGTCACCCCTTGAGTCTAACCCCAGAATACCAACTCCCACAACCGAAAACTTACCTGTGAACCGATAACCCTATTTTTCTCCATAGGCTAACATTGACTGTTTTTCTATGAAAGGTTTCTAAGTGTAGAGTTGAAAAATCTATAACTGTCTTTAAAACTGTCACTAAATAACAAAAAAGCTTTCTTACCTGTTTACAGGAAATTTCCCAGTGCAGTATCCAAGTATACTGCATTGTGTAAGAAAAGCAATCTACTTGACATTCTACTAAAAAGCCAATACAAAGTATATGTACAGTATATCAAAAGTATTGCATTACTCTGCAATTCAAATTGTTTACGAACTGCATTACTACTGTAAAGTGTTTATTGCTTACTTGTGCCAGGCTTGCTTGGTTCAAGAAAATAAAATAACTAAAAGAATATTTTTATACAAAACCAATTGGTCTGAAGTTCAGTCTTTGAGTGTGTTGTATCATTTACTGATTGTGTACAGCAAATGCTTAACACTACCCTCCTATGCAGCCTTACTGCCCGACCAAACTACCACAAATAGAGAGTAAGGTGTTATCTACTTTTACCTCTGCCTACCTTTGGGGTTCCACTGGACTCTGTGCACACTATACCTCACTTTGGTATAGTATATACAGAGCCAGCTTCCTACAGGTCACCCCTCTTCTGAAAAAACGGACTCCGGATCTCACTAACCTTCCCAATTTTCATCCAATTTCCAACATTCCTACTCTGGCAAAGCTCCTTGAAATGTGTCCACACCCACCTATGCAACCACAGAGAACAATTCCGACTGCTAGACTAATTACAATCCGGCTTCCGTCAGGGTCACAGCACTGAATCTGTTTTCACTTACATTGCAGATGATGCGCTAAGAATACTGGATCAAAATGAATCGTGCCTTTTGATCCTCCTCTACCTATCGTCTTATTTTGATACTGTTAAACATGACAGCCTAATCGATCTACTGGAACACAGGATGGGGCTATCGGGGTCTTTGCTAAACTTGTTCTCCTCATTTCTACTCAATAGAACCCAAAGATTCAAGGTGAATTAGTCTTTGTCTAATCCCTTACCGCTCACTGTGGGGGGTGCCACAGGGGTCCAGGCTCTCACCCACTCTTCAACTTGTTTATGGAGCCTCTAACAGCAATTCTGTAACTATCCAACATCCACTATCACATGTATGCTGATTACACCCAACTATACATGAAAGTCTCCTCCCTGGAGGACCTCGGGTCTCAAATCAGAATTCCTCTTAATCGTGATAATTTTCACTGTTGGTTCGACCTAGAATACTAATCATTCTAATTATCAAACTTCATAGGCTTACACACGGTGGACCGCACCATTACGGGGGTTTCGCCGGGTGCCCTTCTCGCTGCACCTACCCTAGACCATGTGTGCCCGATTCGGGACATTAGAACGATTAGAATTCTAGTTCGAACCAGCAGTGATAATTATCTTGTGTAGGTACCACCCCATCAGAGGGAGACCACATGGGTTTGACTCACTATCGACTCACATTTCGTCTGGTCCTGATGAAGCACCGAGGATCATTTTGACCATTTTAGGCCCGAAACATGTCGACTTTTCTTTTTAGCTAATAGGGGTCATCATTACCCCAATAGTAACACTAATCTACAGTTTTTTTTATTCTGACAGGGGAATCCATCTATTAAAATCAGTGTGATATCCCCTAGCCAGTTTTACTTATTTAGCTTCACTTTCACTTTTCACTACCCCACTAGGACACACTCGCACGCAGCAAATGGATCTCAGCCAAAGTGACACTTCTGTGGGGACCCGTAGGGCATTGCAGCGCCGACACGACTAGGAGCACCCGCCCGATGGTGAAGCATGACATCCTTAGGAATGTGTGAGGGTAACAAGAGACAATCTTGTTGTCTGTCCCCTAACAACTGGTGCAGTACCTAGTAACTTATTCTCTTTTCTTTCTCTTGACACCCTCAGTGTCTTATTAGGAACAGTAACTGAATTAGATATTATCTTTTGGACCACAGGTACTGGACCTTTATCAGCTCCTTGTCCCCCTTCTTCTTTATACAATAGACTCAACCATATAATGCTAGGTTGGAATTGCCCTACCATTTGAAGCGCTGTAGCCAGTTCACTTTAAACCATGTCCCGTATTTAAAACACCGCAAACAGATACTTTTTCATCATGTTCTGTTTGTAAATCCGAGTATTTTCCTGCCAGCCTTTAGCACTTCATGGCTGACTTACCTAATGGCAGTTTTACTATTTAATGTTTCATTTTCACATTCCAACACCGAGACCTAGGCCAAGATGTGGTCCATTTCCTTTGTTTTAGTCACCTGTGTGGGTGGCAAACAAACTGTGGCCTACATGGAGAATCTGCTTTTGTGTCACTTCTGCAGTTTTCCGGCACTTTAGGTTGGTCAAACATAGGATGCAAACATGTCACTTTGGATAACCAAGTTTATGGGTGAAAAGCACTTGCAGTTTCAACCTCTTTCAGACCAAAAATCCAAATTGCCTGTAATCTAGGTCTTAAAAACTCCTAGGAAAAACACAAAAAAGCGTGATTTCTGTGAGACTCACAGCAAAATCCAAGGCGGTTCTAGGTGCAAGAAAATCTAGATGACAGTAGGCGACTATTATGTCATTTCAAGCTATAAATATGGAGCTAAATGTAACGTGCGCTAAAAACCAAGCCTAACAAAAAAACTTTTTAGTGCAGCATTAGGAATTTGGATGGTCTTTTCTGACCTTGATCAACCAACTGATTTGACTACCACCCACAAACTTTCACTAAAATGCTCCAAGTATAATATCCTTGTGCTGGTACCGCATCCTGTAGTTCACCACATACAGTAACATTAACTGTTCCATGTTACAGATCGGGGGTATTTTCTACCCATAGAGGCGAAAGTTACAAACATAAAAATTTGAAGACACATGAAAAAAGTTTTGGATCTTGTAAAGCATTACAATAAAAAAGGTGGGCACTTTAGTTGATCGTTCCAGAGAGAGGGAGAAACGTTTTTTGTAAGAGCTTCTTACAGTTCTTCTCACTCATCATTCATTTCACAATGGAGGTAATGGTCTTGTGGGGACTTGGCAAAATATTTATAAGACTAATGGGGAGGCATTGTGTCCAGTTCTATTGCGAGCTCCCACTCTTGAGTAACAAGAATTCACTAGTACTTTCTACGTGGACCATAGTCCAGCATCCCGGCCTCTCATAAATGGAGAACAGAAGGGACTCCACTTTATAAGGGAAGTACATTCCCTTTAACCGGATACACATATGGGGAGAAGTCTTGCCTGTTTTGCTAGTGGGGCAACTCCTTGAATATGCTTTCTCTTCAGTGGCATAATATAGGTCCCCGCAGCCCCAGTGGTGCGGGGGTGCCCAAGCTCCAGGGGGCCCCCTCAGCACAGTACCCTGGCATGAGAGCTTCAGACTGACTCCATGTACTTTGCAGGGGGTCCCCCTCAACTTTTGTTACACCACTTACCTTTTAGATGAACCCTTTCCCAAGAGTTTTAACAATGGGTTTATGATGATGTTTTCCTTTTTGCAAAAGTATTTCTGCACTCCAAGGAGAAGCCAGAGCAAGTATCTGGAAGTTCAAGCAAGCTTGTTACCCATAATCCACCAGCAGCCTGCCGGTGTCCCAGAATCCTTGTGCTATGAGCATCCTCTCACCACCTGGGAGACTTCCGCACCAGGAGGCAAGAACGCCTAGAGAAGGACCTCTGCAAAGGGGAAAGGGGCATCATCTGTGCGTGACAAAATTGGGTGCTGCACCAGAATGTTGAATAAAAGCAGGGCCAGATAAGGCTAAATGGAAGACGCGGAAGTTGCTAAACTAAAGCTGGAGAAATGGGAAGAAAGACCAATTACAAACTAAGAGTGGGGGTCCATAGGTCCTGATTTCATTTTGAGTTTTTCATAGAGACAAGTTGTCTCTCACTCAGATTTGCATCTTTGGTTTCAGTGTCTGTGTCAATTAATTGCCATTTGTGATTAGTCACCTAACCTACCCACAGATGTCCAGTCACTGCTGATGACTGATAGGACTCTGTTTTTCCGTCACCTATTTGTGAGTGACTCACACAGAGCTTCTGCTCTGCCCTTGCTGTTTAAGTGTGCTGCCTTGGATCCTGAATGGATAGCTCCATATCTCTGAGTGTCATGGCATCCGGGTCAAAGCTTGCTGTCGGATTTAATTATGTCAGCTTTGGGGGGGGGGGGGGTTCATTTCTCGATGCTTTTATCACTTGCTCCTCTTCTTCCATTGGTTTGAGTAGTTCATTCTTCAGTTTGGTCTCGTTGTGGGCTTGTCAGCCTGTTTTTATTGAACTCACTTCCAGCAGCGATACATGGACAGTGGCCGTGATCCTTTCACCCTGAAGTGCCTCATGAGTCCCCCAAAGAGCAAGGTTTGGGGAGCTTTCTTTCTTCTTTGTCCATTTGAAAGCCATTCAATAAGACATCTAAAAGCAATCCAGATTCCTAACTAACCATATTACAAATATTAGTAGTCTAGCATTTTTTCTAACTTAAGTTGTGTTTATATTTTTCCAGGTGAAAAATGGACCGCGTACCAGATGACATTTTCAATGACTTGATGTTGGATGTGAGTGGAAGTAAGAAATGGCCAACAATGGCTGCTTCGGACCTGCAAGGTATTGTCACTGAGGTGACCGACTACGTGCAATCAAACAAGACAGATTAATGTTTTTTACTTGTCGAATACAGAGTATGCTTGATGCATATGTTGAAAGACAATGGAGAATTTCATATCCTAACACATTTTAAATATTCACCGTGAAATAATATTTAGTGATGAAAAGGGTCCTCTCAAGTGACGAGAATAGAATCCTCTTACAGAGCAGACGAGCAAACGCCTTAGTAAGCATTGCCATACATTAGTTGCCCTGAGTAAGACCTACTGCATATAGCTTTAGTTTAACTGTTGAATATTATTTCTCTGCAAATATTTTTTGGGATAAATTGGATATGAATTGCTGAATGAAAACCACATACTCAACTGTGTTTTGTTCTATTGTCGTCTTATATTACATTTTAGTTGTTGAGTTTTTACAAAAGTTTTGTGCGTGAGTCATGCATTTCAGTTACTGTCCTAATCCGAAATAGGCGTACTGAGAGGGGGTTTCTATCAAGTCCATGACTTAGAATTTACTGCCCTGAACTCGCTAGTTGGTCTTCGAATCTAAACATTGAATGTTTCAACACACGACATATTAATTGTTTAGTTAGAGAAATTGTTTTAGCAGTTAATTTAGTTGTGTCAAAGACTATAGAAAACAGTGGTATCTCTAATCCCTATGAGGAAGAAACTTAAACTGTGATTGCTTATAGTTTATTCCATGTACAAGACTGCCATGTTACATATAGTTCTAATATGAATGGCCATAGCAATTTATTTGTTAACCTGTTTTAGCTTAACGGCTTACTGGTAAAACCTTCTTCAGGGCAATCACTCAACAGCTCTCATCATTTAGCTCTGTGCAGACTATTGATGGACCTGAGCGGCTTTCAGTCTGCATTCATACTCATCACTTCTTCATCCACCTTGTGCTCCCTAGATGTAGGATTTTTGTAGAATGTCTGAGTTTTTGTGCATTTTCCCGAAGCCATTCTAGGTTTGGTTCACCGGTCCAATATGGCCACCATATTGTCTGTCAACTCCCCAGGCAATAGCTGTAAATAAAGTGCTAGTGCGTCTGAAAGCTCCATTGATCTGTGTGTCTCAGTTTGTGATCCAGAGGAGGGCTTCCTGCCTTAAGCCTGGATTTATTGGCCAATTCTCAATGTGCCATGTGGTCAGAGGCAACAGTGATGTAAATGTCTTTTCTCATCATCCTCCAAGCAATAGCAATAATTTAATATCGGATCATGGGTAAACTTTCTCCTCTAGCATTCTGGCCTCAGTCTGACTGGCGCTGTTTAGTAGGCCACACTCCACTTAGGCGTGGGATAGGGCGTCCATAAATCTTCCAGTAAGGCCACCATGGGAGTAGGTTGAGAAAAACAAAATCGGGTCCCTGTGACTCCTAGCTTTCCAAAAGCGTCATGGAGGGTGCACAACCCCTCATCTCTGTAAGTTTCTGGGACCCTTCTGTAAACTTAGGATCGCAGAGCAAGTGGGGATAGTGAGCCCTGGAGAAAGGAAGCAATCCTGAGAGATTGCAAGGTATTCCTCCACCCACGGTATTCTTACAACCTCCGATAACCAAGCTATACAGATCTCTTGATCAGGAATATTCTCCTGCTGAACAGGAAGCTGGAATCAGTGACAGAAGGTTGATGAACATATATGCTCATGGCAAAGAATACCTGATGTATCCACTGTTGAATAAAGCATCTCTCTTCTTTTGGTATGGCCTACGTTGTGACCCTCTACTCTGGACATTGTTTGCGCCAGACAGGGAGCTCTGTTTAAGTCCTTCAGATAACTTATTTCCCGACCAGGGATGGGGTATCCTTTTCATGCACTGCTTTCTTATTGATTTTTTTTTTGTTAATTTTTTTTAATTATTAAGCCTCATCCTTTATTGTCTCTTTTACCAACAGGCCTATCAGGACCCCAGCTCCAGGTCTGCAAGTCAGATTTTCTGGGTAAAGAACAGCGTCCTTCAGTTGCAAACAGGGGCCTGGTTCATCAAAACGAAGGCTCTACTTCATATGCACTACGCATTGACAGTCAGCGGTCTGGCATCCATATGAAGAGTAATGAAAAAGTCTCCAACAGCCAATCACTAGCATCAGCTAAGGATGCCAAAAATGACGTAATTTTTCTAGGGTATGCTAGTAGGACACAGTCTGGAAACCCTTCTGAAAATATCAAACAAGCCCCTATCAGCCCCTCTGTGCCCTGGCGCGTGGGGTCTAAACAGAATGCTCGTTCCGTAAAGCTTCCTGTCAACCCACAGTTGGGATTTCCTTCTCTGATTAAGGACCAAACCTCCAGCTCCATTGAAAGCAGCAAGCAGGTCTCCAGCGGCCACCCTCCACCCTGGCGCCTGGATTCTAGACAAGACCCACCTTCCCAAACACATACTGGCTACCCAACATCGGGCTTTACTGCCATCAGTAAGGGACCAACCCCCAACATTTATTCAACGCCTTGGAGTATGGATCGCAGTAAAGGGGTCTCTTCCACACAAGATACCCATTTTCAGAAATCTGGCTTTCCCGCTATGAGTAAGGGACAAACCTCCACAACATATCCTTTGTCCTTGAGTGGAAATAAAGGGGCTTCTTCCATACACGTCACCCACATTCAGCACTCCGTTATGCCTCCTGGGAGTAAGGGGCAAGCCCCCAGCAGTTTCCCAATGGTTATGGGTTTGGATAGCAGTAAAAGGCCCTCTTCCATAAAAGACACCAATGTTCATCAGGTTGGCCTCTCTGGTGAAAATAAAGGACAATCCTCATTGGCTTTGAGCTTGGCAGTAGCTAAACAGTTATCTTCAATAAAGCAAGCAGTACCTCTGCAACCAGGCACCCTTACCAAGAGCTTGACACAACCTTCCAGCAGTCGCACAGAGTTGAAGGGCAAGGATCATGTTCAAGTCACGTCGTCTTCTGGACTCACTGACCACCGAATATCTGATAGCCCTGCACCAAGTAAGATTAAAAGCCTCTGTTGCTTAGAGAGAATGAATACGATGAAAATCCATGTGTTTTTGAGACGGAAGTCACTTTGAATGTTTAGGTCTCGCCTGGCAAGTTACTGACTTGCTTCGGAAGGGCGACAGGAGATGGGCACGCGCAGGGGCGACTGGAGGTTGTGAACGCGTCTGTGAACACGCACGTACAGACAGGTGATGTGCACATCTCCTGTCCCCCTTCCGTCCTCGCAAGCCTCATGCAATTTAATTTTTTTTAATGCGCACACGCGCTCCAAGCGCGGCGCGCTTTACACGTACAGCATGCCCCACTTACCGGCTCCTGTACATTGGCGCTGCAGATCTGTACGATGCTGTTAAAATCCCGGGAGGGGGAGCGCTGCGGGTCCAAGTGCCCGTACATGGCGGCGGTAGTGTGTCTGCTTTTTCTCGCTGCTGTGAAGGCTTCCCAGGTGCTACCTCCTTCGATCCAATACGGTGATCTGACTTGCACCGGTACTGCTCTCAAGCCCTCTCCACTGCTCCGGCCTGCACCCTAGCGTTAGGTCCCTATAGTCTGGTCTTTGAACTTGCCCCAACTGTCAGCCGCGTACTCAAACACCCATACCACGCATGCGCCACACGCAGAGCAAGGCACGCCTTCCGGCGGGCGCACTCGATCCTTACGTGCTACGTCACAAGGGCTTGTTAAAGTCCGTTAATTCGCTTACTTGTGTAGTCGTGACTGTGATTTACAGTTCTTTGTAGCATTTTCTATAGGTGAGATCGTATCTTCTACGTTTGTAATTAATACACCTGTTTGTACAGACACCAGCAGGTGAGTTCTTGGACTCGAGGGAGGGCAGCAAGTGGCTCTTTTGTTCACCCTGCTCTGAGATGGTGTCCAGTTTGGCAGGAGATATGTTAATAATTTTCATGCGTGTCAGTGCGTGCCTGCGCGTGGGTCTGTGTATTCACATGCACTGTGCACACACGAGAGAAGACCGTGCTGAGTAAGCACGTTCTGTTCACTTTCGAGCTGTGTGTTCTTGGTCGCACAGAAGTTCTCACCTCCCCACAGCGCTACTATAAACTTGACATTGTTTTAATCTGATAACGAATGGCTCTCAGTCCAGGTTCTTTTCAGGGGCTGGCAGCACATCTAAACCTGTGCTTTTTAGGTCTCGCCTGACCCAGCGCATGCGCTGGTCTGGCGAGACTTTTAGTAGGGCTTCAAAAAATGCTACCGCCGGCTACAGCTTGCAGTGCATGTGCGCTGGCGCGCCATCACAAGCAGAGGCGCCATATCGTCATGCTCAGTAAGTGCGCGCGCACACACAACTCTCGGCCGGGCTTGTCTCTATTATTTCTTGTGTCCGTTGTTTTGGTGATGCAGTTTTTGAGTTCTGAAATGTTACGCAAAACCCTTTTTCAGCATGAACCCGCTGTTGATTGATTTGCTTAGCACACGCCTGCCATCTAGTGGGTTCATCAACTTTAGTTTTACATTTTTTTTAAACCTTGCTCTGCCGTGTCTGCACCACCCTGCAACCTGTCATTCCACCCAGCCGTCATTCCCTTTGTGACCTTGCACCCAGCTCTTGTACCAATTTTCATCACTCTGCCGCCCTATTCGCTACACAACTGCCACCCTCTGCCATGACCCCCTTTGGCCCCTCCTCCCTTTTCCGGATGTTCTCATTGTCTGCACCCTCATGTTGTCACTCCTGCGCCCACCTGCCAGTTCACCCTCTGCAGGGAGACCCATCTTTGACCCAGCTCTGTTAAAGTGCATCACCAATGAAGATAAGTAACCTTCATTTCGAAGGACGGAGTTGTCACGTCACCTTGTTGAAAACATATCTATCTATTCGGTGGAGTGAGGAAATCGCAGTTTCTCTTTGGAATATATGCATATTTCGTGAGCCCCTGGTTACTTTAGGTGGAGTTTTGCCTTTTGATGCAGTTTTGCGGTGGCCCCAGCCGCTGAAAAATGTCGGACTTGTGGGTTCGGGAAGTTGCAGAGTGATTCATATGGCCTGCTCGTGTGTTCTTGAATGAATCCTTGTCTCAGTTCTTTGCTCTCATCCGTTTAGTTTTTAATTTATGTGGGTTGTGCGAAGGTTCCATAAAATTGCTACATAAACTGTTTTCATGTCTTCCAATCTTGACTAAGGACAAAACATCGCTAATTACTGGGTTTTGCAACAGTGAATGTGTGTAAGCTCTGTCGGTACTTACATTAGTCACAGAACGTTATTTTTGTCTTCTGAACTAAGTGAGCAAGTCATCCAGATGCCTCTGGGTATGAAATGGGCACCAAGTATTTTTTTCCAAATGATTTAAAATGTTCAGAAGGCAGGAAGGTCGGAAAGATGGCTTAGCTCGTTTTCTGCATGCTGTAGACATGTGTTGGCCTGTTTGGTTTATGGTCAGTCGCTTAATTTATAAATCCCGGGTAACACTTTCATTAGTGGGGAATGGTGGTCACTGAAATGAGTATCACTGTAAGGCATTAACGTCTATTATGCGTGTTTATTGTGTGACGACATAAAGCTCTTTCCTAAAGCTGGGTGAAACCACAAGACAGGCGGCCAAGTGGTTTGTATGTATTATACACTTATTTTAGGACAGTTTAAACAGGTTCATTTTTTAAAACGGGAAAATGTTTATTGAAAATGTAAGAAGAATAGTGTGCCATTTTTTTGTGGTTCTTTTTGTGTGTAGTAAAGCAAGAGCTAATTACTGGATATATAGTTAATAATTTCAGAAAAGAAACCAATCCTTTGCTAAAAAACAAATTCTGTATTCAGAAGGGAGACTTTAATACAGGTCTTGCAGCCAACCAACATCACTTATCAGAATGAGGGGGCGAGCGCCGAGCTCACTTTAGGCGTCATAATAGGGCCATAGCGAACTGGGATCTGTCGCCTCTAGCCCAGTTCCTTGTGGCCTGGAGTGCATTGTTAAATGCCACCGGAGCTCTGGCTCGGGGCTTATATGAGGCATCGCTTATGTTTCTCTGAATGCAGCGAGAGCATGGCTGCATTGATACTCTAGGGGGCCATTGCTACACCACACCCGCTGCCAGATCTTACAGCTGTGGCGTTATTTCATTTCACTCAAGCTGTACAGTTATTGCAAGGTTTGTTTTAGTAGTAAATTTGTGTCTTTTTCTAGGGAGTTTAAGGTTTTATTTAGTAGGCCACCTTTTCCTCGCTGAAAATGCAGCACTGGCGGGCTTTTCGTCCACACACAATATTCATGTTTTTGTGATGTGCAGTACTGAATCAGCTGTTCACACTTCATGGCCAGTGGCGGGTTCATTGGACAGTAGCGGTTGGAAACGAGCTGCATAGCCCACATTAGGGCCAACTTGGACCGCATGAAACCAGAAACCTGTAGCCGAGGTTGTTAATTTGGCGCACTTTTGAACCGAACAAAAGAAATGCATCGTATTTTGTTATTTATGTGTAAATGCTGGCTTTGCGGCTTATTGGCGCTTGCAAGCTGATATGAGGGTAATCCCTATACAATGAAAATTACCATATCCTTATATGTTACTTATCTTGTTTGCCAAATACGGTGCTTTTCAAAATCGAGCTACAAAAATCGATTTGCAAATTAACATTTTTACACGCTGGTGAGTCAGTATGACAAGTAGGTGGTGGTATGATCCGCACCCTTCATAGTTCCTGTCATGTCGGGCCCATTGAAATGTACTTTTGTAGCTCAATGGGCGTCTACAAAAATCATTTCAAGGTTGTCGTACGGATGTAAACATATCATGCTGGTAGGTGCTCCATGGAGCTGCGCTGAGCAGGCATTTATGGTACCATAGCTAGAAACATTCTGTTGCAACTTCGAGAAAGCTTTGAAGTAGATGAGAGGATGTGGCCTAACAGCAAAGCGGTCGACCTGGAAGCTAGGGAACCGGGTTCGAGTCTCTGCAGGGACGCTCAACATCTTGTGATTCTGGGCAATCCCTTAATTTCCTTGTGCCTACCATAACAAGCATTTTTGCAATGCAACAGGTCTCGCATTTACATGAGTTTTAGCTATTGGCATTGTAAATGACCATGCCATTTATTTATGTTTTGGTTTTTGAAACATAAATAAAACGCATTGTCGTTTACAATGCCAATAGCTTAAACTCGCGTAAATGCGAGACCTATTGCATTGCAAGTGCTTGTTGAGGGATTTATGATGCTAAATCGTGCTTTGGCAATCTCGGCGCATCCTCGAGAGAATACTTAAAGAGCGATTAATCACTGTTCCGCACTGAGTGTGCAGAAATGAATGGGGAAGCTGCGTGTCGCACCTCCCAAACAATTAATCTCACAACCCCCCTCCCCCCCCCCCCCGTATTCTAGCCAGGTTTGTCTTGTAGATAAGTCAGGGTACAAAACGGCCCCTAATTTATCAATGTATGCATGCCATGCAGCATAAAGGCCCCATTTATTTGTGCTGCTCGCTCGTCGGCTGCAGCAAGGCGCGCCAGGGGCTGCGCCGTCTCCGGATCCTCTGCGCCTCGGCGCACAGATTAAAGACGGAAGCCGCTTTATTGGACACGTCTGGTGCAGTCACCGCGCATTTCCTCATCCACTCCCTGGCGTTTTTAGTGATTCTGACATAAATCAAGGCGCTAATCATAAGTCTAAGTGACGGCAAGTCATCGCCTTGTTTTGAACAATGACAAAACACATATGGCTCCGGAGACAGGAGGGTGCTGCTCCGCTATTTATGTGGCATTACAGCCTCTATTCCGAATTTCATATTAATTGCAATGGCTTGATGGGCGGCGTGCAGCGCCCCGGGTTTACGGCCAAAGGATTTCTTTTATGCCTTCACCGCTGCACGTGCTCTGCTTATTTTTATAGCCCACCTGGATCCGCGAAAAGCTATTGGAACTCTCTTTCTTTTATGGTTTTCACTTTAGAAGGGAGGGCTGCAAGATTGGGCGCGTTTTCACTTTCTGTCCGGCAACTTTTGGCGCATGGGCGTATCGTATGTGCTAAGGTGCGGCTTCAACCGTTTCCATTGGGGGTGTGATGTGTGTGGAGTGGGGTGGCGGGGCGGGGCGAGGGTGTACTAGCTTAGATTTACAGACTCCTTGCACAGCTATTGGTGCAGCAGACTGAAACCAATCACCCATTCATTGGGACGTGCCTGGCACAGAGGACGCGCCACGACAGGAGAGAGTGGTAGACACCAGCACCAAGATGGCACAGTGATGACGTCGTCATAGAGGGAGTGTTCATATCATGGAAACCTTGGCGAGGCCCAGGCATCCGTGTAATAGCTGATGGGCATCGCAAATCATTCTGTGATTTACAACCAGATTTTGGTAACCCCCATACCCGGAAGTGGATTTACCGTCCGCTACCCGGAAGTGGAGTTCTCGCCAGCTACCCCACTACTTACAGGGTCGGCTAGATCACCAGCCAGGAGACCCCACACAGCCAGTAATCCATGCATTACCTACAGACATGGGGGTGAGGGGGCATGAAAAGGCATGGTTTTGGGCCTATTATTGGACAGAAATGTTCACGTCAAATACCATAAGCTAAAAATCTGGAGCGAAAACCGACTTGAATATTCAGAAGAGGAATGGGGTGAGTTGCGTAGAAGGCATTAGGGGCTGCAGGTAGCGAGGGCGACGGTGATTTTTTTTAACATATCGCATAAATGGCGTTGCGATATGTGCATCAAGGTTGAGCTCACCTTGCTAGGAGTACTGGAGATGTAGGCGACAGGATACTGACAGTACATATCCGGGGGGGGGGGAGGGGTGCGTCAGATGGAGTCGCTACTATGAGAATCTGAAAGAGGAGGGGGGGACACCTATAAATTCACATATAGCCTCACTCCATAACATGTCAGGCCAGAGGTGGCCTTTTCACCGATAGCACCCTGGCTAAAGCAGAGTATTGTGCCTCCTCCCACCTGCTGTGCTGTCTTTGTGTTGGAAGAACGGAAGCGGTGGGGAATCTGATGGGGGGCACGAGGTCAGAGCGCCAGGAGAACAAAACCCCCCAAAATGGAGTACAGGTGCCAGCGGCCTTGAACAGTGGCTAGCAGACGTAATTTAGAGCCAGATCAGAGGTAAACTGCTGTAGACCGCCCCTGTGCTCTTCCGCAGGTCGGCCCCCTGGGCATGGGCCCAGCTCACCCAAGCTGAAGCTAATGTGCCAGACATCTCAGAGGGGACCCTGAGGAGTTGAAGATGGTTCTCTGCATCGATGGCAGCATTGAAAATTGTCTTCCAGAGACCACGGAGAACTGCTGGAATCCCAGTTTATGATTCATGGCGCATGGAAATAGTTGACATTTCCACATTTTAAGTGGATCTTATGGCTAAACTACCAAACGCTCACATTTGAGGAACTATGGGGTCATTTTTAGGTTTCGCCTAGCGACGCAGCTCATGCGCTGCTCGCCTTGGCGAGATCTATTGTCGTCTGGTTTTTCGTCAGAAAGGGGACAGGAGATGTGCACTCCGTACGCGTGCACATCTCCTGTCCCGCGGCTCATGGCGTTTTCAAGACAACGCGCGTATGGCACGCTTTCACTTTCCCTCCCTCTCCCCCGTGATCTCCTCCCCGTCAGAGTCTTTTATGCCACTTAATCTTGTTTTATTATCTGCGCGCCGTGCGTGCTTTTACTTTCCTTTTTAGGTCTCGCCTGACCCAGCGCATGCGCTGGTCTGGTGAGACTTTTAGTAAGGGCTTAAAAAAATGCTACCATGGCCGGCCTACAGCTTGCGTGCATGTACGCGGGCGCTTACGAGCAGAGGTGCCATATGGCTTTCCTCTTGCTCTCCAGCGCGTGCGCCTCGCTCTGCCTATCTGTCTTGCTCGCCCCTCCCTCTCCACAGAGTGCGTCTCGCGGCCGGTCGTCTAGCGAAATCGCGGCCAATGGTTGTTTGTTGTTATTACATGTAGATGGTTTCTGTTTAGTCAGTTGCTAAATAATACACCTACAGGAACTGTGCCAACCTCCCCAAGCACTAATTGCCATATACTGTTTACAGTCGCAAATGATCGGGCATGGAGGTGGCGGACGGACTGTAATCCTATTTAACCCTGGCAACCATTGTTTTCATCTCACTCAACAAGTAACATCCTATAAATGCAGGCAAAGTCACGCACTCACACTTTAATGCTATTAAACAGAGATTCCACTAAGGTAATCCTGGTACCCTTTATTAAGTACTCACAGCCCTACCGCCCCCAGTCCACTTAGGCTCGCAAATGAAGCCCAGATGTGCCCAATACAAGCGATGAGATGTAAACAAAGAGCAGCTAAGGGACGGTGGCCTGCAGTATTTATGTTCCTCCTGCTCGCCCTTCCGTGCGTTGTCTGTAAACCGCGTCCTTGAAAAGCGCACCTGTGCCACTATTTTGGCAGTAAACAAGCTCACTCTCGCAGCAGATGTGTTTGCGACTCTCTAGGGTCGTTGATGGGCGCCGGGTCGAAGGCATAGTGCAATAGCTATTCAGGAGGTGAATGGAGCCGTGTGACTGGCTGGGTGAATGCTGCCTGTCACTGGTAATCAGATGTACATTTTTGTTGAGTTGAACCTTTGTTCTTTTATGCATAGTAAGTGTGACGCAAGATTCCCCCTGTGTCTTTGTCCAGTATTGTGTGCCCTACACGATGCTCTGAGCCCTTTAACAGCAATGACTTGGTCAGTGACCTTGGACTCCCCTGCCTTTCTTTCTTGTTTTGATAGTGGGGTGAGGGTCATTTATCTTTGAAAGCGCAGCACACGCAGGGTTAATAGTTTGCTGGAGGCTATCCTTGTTATATCTAACGCTGCACTTCCCATTCCTACTATTGGCTGTGCTGAAAACAGAACAGTCTTTAAATGTTAACATACATACTCCCGCTTTCCACTGACAAACATTTCATTGTTATTTCTACTCTACCTCAAAGTCTAACTGCTTTAAAAATGTAATAGCTTGCATCTCATCTCCTCCACCATCATCCCGTTCAAAATTTTGGAATGTAGGTTATCAGGTACTTGTGTAATCTTCTACTCGCCCATATATCCACAGAACAACTCCTTAGGCATTAAGACACAAGGTAACCCTGAAATAGCCAATAGAATAATATTTCTACCACACAACATGCAAGCCTACATTCTCCTCGATGTTCTCTCAATGAAAACCCCATCCCATTTAACATGCATACGCCAAAATGTATTCTCTGAGCCTTTGAGACGGGATGTCACCAATATTAAATACTTTCTTTTAGCCTTAAGATGAGGGAAAATAATCAGCTAAATGTTAACCTGGCAAAAGGCATGTAAGGCAAGTGGGTCGTCAGCTTGTTTGTCACCGGTCATGTGCATATGTACATCATGTTTCTGCTGACTGGTATAGACACATCAGCCAGTGTATTGATGGCTGACGTACTGATAGCTGTGGTACTCACTTGTAAACTAGCCAGCATAATGTCTTCTGGCATGTAGGCCACTGCACACTTGGCTGGAATGTCAACAAGTGTGCTATCATTTGATAGATTGACTAGTGTGTGGGTGGTTTGCAAATTCCCTTGTGTCTTATAATCAGCTCGATGACTAGTGTGCTGCCGACTGGCAAGTATGCCAAGGAGCTGGAATGTTAGTCCACATGTTATCCCACAACATGTTAGCTAGTGTGTAATTGGCCGACATGTTGGCTAGCTTGCAACAGGTGAAATGGCAGAGTGCTACAGGCTTATATAAAACAGAAAGGTATGTGCTTTTGAATGCTATGGAAACAAGCATTGGCATAGCCAATAGATCTCGCTTTTGGGACCTTATAAGTATTTAGTTATGCAGCACAATATCCTTGGTGCAACAACATCAACTGTTGCATGGCTAAACACTTATAAGGTACAAGGTTTAGCCATGCAACAGCAGATGTTGTTGCACCAAGGATATTGTTCTGCAAAACTAAATACTTATAAGGTTCTAAAAGCGAGACCTATTGGCTATGCTAATGCTTGTTAACAATGGCGGCTGCCACCACCACACCATCCATGGGATGCTGCCCTTGAGATAAGTGACTATTTCTTCTATTTATTTATTTGTATTATCGAGGGTGTTTTCACCGGGTCTCTCACTTGGCCACTTCTTTGTTAGTCTCAGGGTGCCGGGCAGAAGAGTGTTTTCCTGGGTCTCTTCCCCTGTCTACTCCCACACTGTCTCTTTGTATCAAGCTGGAGAGTGTTTCCCCAGGTCTCTCTCTCTCCCCCACTACTCTCACACTGTCTCTTGGTACTGAGCTGGAAAATGTTTTACCCAGGTCTCTCTCTCCTATGTCTACTCTCGCTCTGTCTCGTGGTACAGAGAGGGAGAGTGTTTCCACTTGTCTCTCACTGTCTACGCTCACTCTGTCTCTTAGTACTGAGAGTGTTTCTCGAGGTCTTGTTCTCCCCTCGTTTCTTCCTCTTTCTCTTGGTGTTAACCTCTGTTTCTTCCCTGGCCGCTCTGCTCCCCGTATCTCCGAGTAGTGAGGCCGTGCTGCACCTTGAAGACCGTGAGAGTGCAAACAGAAGAAGCTGCAGTTCGGGAAGCACTGGCCGCTGCAGTTTCCTGAGGCTCTGGGGTCCAAAGCACACATAACGCAGTAACTAGTTCTCTAGAGCCTATGATGGCTAGAGGGATCAGGTAAACCTTTAATGTCTGGTGAACACAGGCCTTTTTAGGACCTTGACGCTTGACTGCAGCGGCACAGGCCGCTGCAGTTCCTTGAAACTGCTTTAATCAAGGAGCACAAGCCTTGGACAGCTCACTGAAGTCCTTGCTGCTCATAAAACATACACTGCTGCAGTTCCTTGAAGTTCTTGTGGGCTAGAGAGCACAGGCCCCTTACTCCTTGTGTCTACCAGGGAGTACAAACCGCTGAAGCTCCTCGAAGCTTTTACTTCCTAGAGAGCGCAAACCACGCAGCCTCTTAAAACCCATGTTGCAGAAAGAGCATAGGCTGCTGTGGCTCTTTGAAGATCGTGCTGCCAGGAGAGCACCAAACATTGCAATGCAATAGGTCTCGCATTTACAAGAGTTTGAGCTATTGACATTGTAAATGACAATGCCTTTTATTTATGTTTTGAGAACCTGCAAGCGGTGCGTAAATACGGACTTAAACACAAGTTAAAGGTATTGTCATTTACAGTGCGAATAGCTTAAACTCTACAAAATGCGAGACCTATTTTATTGTAAATGCTTGTTTTGTGTACTGTCTGAGTTGCTCCTTAACTGAGTTTGTAAGGAGCTGACAGGCTTCTGATGAAAAATTTGAATCAATTGTATCTGTTTGTATGTGCCTGATATATTAAGGGATGCTGAGAGCAAACACCCCTAAGTGAGTTTCGGCCAAACTGGACTAGGTCTTTGAGACGTTTCTTCAATACTGAGACACAGCGAGCAAAGGATCTACGGACAAGATGCCGAATTTCACTGACGGTGTCCATTGAGGCCAAAACGCTCCTAGGGATGCTGGTGTCCTGTGCAGAGGGAGATGGGCAGTAGTTTGGGCCAGGCTGCTGCTTTTGGGACATGTTTGGAATGAGTTGTCATGGGGTATTTTCATGTCTACTGGGATTATTCAAATCTACTGCTACGGCATTTTTCGCATAATTATGTATTTGCTACATTTGTCACACAATCCATCATCTTCTGCATAATCTTTAGATTTTAGCAAAATGGATCAAACGTTACTAAAAAGAGAGCAACACACGATATAGCGTAGTAGGCGGCCCTTTGCATATATCGACTGGTATCTTTTATGATGCTTATTGCTGTGTGGGTGTTAATGTGGAAGTAATGAAGTGAAGAAGTGAAACCTTTGCCCAGACAGTGTTAACATGTGTACAGATGACAAAAGAATGAAGTAATACAATTGCAAAATGTGTCACATTATGCTGCATAATTAGCATTTTGCTGCTGCATACCTTAATATACTTCAATCAAGACTGCTGTATACTTTGGTCCTTACATGGCATGGTCAAGGGTATTTTCAGTGCTTTAGAAGCATTATCTCATGGTTCCTCTTGACGCATATTTTCTTGCGTTGCAGCTGTTGTTTGTGTCTCCATTAATTGTTACCCTTTACGCTTTTGTTATTTTTGACATCAAAGATGCAGATGCGGCTATAGTATGACAAATGATGTAGCAAGTGTCACTGGTGTTTCTGCTTTCCTTATGGTACAAGAAAATGTGGAAGGTGAATGTAGGTACATTTTTGGCAAACAGTGTTCCTTTTGGTCACTTCGCTAGTGGCTGACGGATCTGGGCCAGCCCCCTTCACCCTTCTCCATGGTGAGGAATCTAGGTAGAAGATTAGAACAAAATCTGTCTTTTGCTTCCTAGATTAACCCAGATTCTGCCACATTCTTTACTCTTCTCAAAGCACGTAGGAAAATCCTTCCTCTGTGCTGTTTCGTCTCAGAAGACAGTTGTCAATGCCTTAATTAGATTTTGGTTAGACTACTGCAACTCCTGTTAACTGAAGCTTCCACATTACCTGTTGAAGTGGCATCAGGTAGTCAAAAATTCAGCTCTTGGCCCAGCAATCTGTCTCCTCTCACTTGCAGGCGATCCACTAGTTTCCTATATGCAAGCGATCTATCTTCCAGGGACTTTGATGTTGATATTTAAGGCCTTGTCCAGTAAAGGTCCCACTCACATTCAAAAGCTCATCCAGCCTGATTTGCCTGTTTAATCTGATCCTAGAAATTTCCGGCTCCAATTCAACATGTACCCCCACTTCAGACGGGCACGAATTGGTGACTGTTTTAATCTGCTTGGCCTCTAAATATTGTAACACCTTCCCACTCTAATTACATCAGTCATTATCAGGTAGACACTTAAAATCTGTAATTCTAAAACACTCTAGATCATATGCACAGCCTGGTAATTCTTCAGCGCTTGGACACCCACTTGGGTAATAGCAGTGCCTCCAAGAAATAATTGCAAACAAGTTTCCCTAACATCTCGCTCGTATCTGGTCTCTGTCTTCGTTCCTTGCATAAACTCTGTGCCATCGAGTATAAATAGGAAAGTGGGCAAATGTGGTAGCAGTGGGGTAACATCTGTGTTCATAGTGTTTCTATTACCACTGCACAGCATCCATTTTGTAACCTTCAACATTTTGGTCCTATTGATTGGATCATGGAAAGGCTGGTGAAATGCATGCATAAATCGATAGCAAAAGGGAATTGTGGCTGCTTTTGCATATCAGCTTTCTTGCATACAGTATGAGTGGCTACGGGCTCTGACACAGCATCTACATTGGTTGATTATGGGAAGTAGTTGTGCTTAGATCAGGTGAAGAGTTTCCTGAAAATGATTTCAGGTTAAGACTTTCCTGAAAGAGATCTGGCAACCAGACTCTTTTAGATAATCAAAGCTTTTTGTCAAATCGGGTAGCGTTCAGCTGTGCCTTTCAATTCTTTCAGAAACGCAGTGAACAAAAATGTACATTTAATGACATTTTACTACATTACAAATAAAGGAAGGAGTTACTTGTCCATGGTACCCAAACAAAAATAATGAATTTGACAGAGTAAGGAGAAAACCATCAAACATATGGCATCTGTAAGGTATTCAGAATATATACTGTAAACCTACAAAGTTGACAATTTCTGCATGAAAATGCGCTGTATGTTAAATCTTTCACCGGTTGGAGGAACTCTATACACACACTAGAGACCTAGCAAAAACCACCAGGAAACACCAAAGTTCTTACCTTGCCATGGTGCACAATATAAATTGTATCTGGTGCAGTAATGCTGATTTGTTGAACAGACGCTCAAGTTTTTTCTGAAAAGGCAAGACATCAGCAGGATCGTTGACCAGTCTGCTGGGGTTCTTGTGCCTGCCAGTCTTGATGTTTGGCTGTGAGCTGTGTTCCAGACTTGCCTTCAATTGCCTGAACGATGTCACTTCAATACAGGTAATTGGAAACCCAGGAGCACAAATGAGGATTTATTCAACCCTTTTCCTTTAAGAAAACGAAAACATCACAAATTGATTCTCCTGCCTTTGGGGGGAGAATTTATTCTGTAGTGTTGGGAGTTTGTTGAACTAATGACTGTCTCACTGTCTCTTGGTGCTGTTACAAGAGCCGCCTGCCCACTCAGCCAGAGTTGTTCTATAGCTACAACCAGAACCAGAGAAAAAAGTGTTGGACCTGCACTCTTTTGCCATTCCTTGTGTCATTTTTTGCGGTTGCTTTCTACTGCTGCTGATGCACAGAGAGACGGTCCTTTAGGCAGGCTGGAGCTGGTACAGGCATCCTACAGATCTTTAACTGCAGGGTGGTTTCTCTCTTCCTTGGAGTCTACCAGGTAGGAAGTGTATTTCCCTCCTTGGATTAGTTCATTTAAAACTTGCCCTAGTTCTAACTGATCTGGATCCAGACACCATCCAAGCCCAGCCTGTATAAAACCAGAAGGAGATTAGGAACAAAGAAGACTGCCAGTGGCTCTCTTAAAAGTATAATCCTAAAAGAGAGACGAAGTGGCCCGCAGCTGTCCTGCATTGCCAAACTTACCTCCCCTCCTATATATCACCGTTACCGTCCTAGAATTTGACATGCGCTTAAAGATAAAGGAGCACCAGCCTGCTGAGAATCCCGTCTGAGCCAAACAGAAGTACGCCGTGCTATCCCCCACCAGTGCTTCAGCTTGGTAGAAGAGGTTTATAGACATGATCTCCAAAAATTATGACCCAAAAAGTAAGACTTGCTGAGGGCAGGTATATGTATTACTCTGCCAAAGTAAATGTAATACCTAGTCTGTAGTGTTCTACATTCTACAATAATTAGTAGAGATCGGTGAAGTTGTATGGGGTTTCAGTCTTAGTACTTGGAGGCCCTTGATTTTCAAAGCTTTTCCCTTCGCTGGTGGCAGAGCTCTTCTAACATTGAGGTGTGAGAAATAGGACAATCATTTTTTAAGTCCACTCTGTTTTCAAGTGCATCAAATAAAGCTCAATGCGTTACCAAGGAGTAAACATTTCACTAGTGTTCTGGACTGTTTTATTGATGACTGTAGCAGTGTGAGAGCTTACCTCTACTGCTCTGCAAGTACGTACCAACAGCTCTTGTATTTGAAAGCCTTTATTGAAGCTTATAATCTCAATTGCATCTCACTGGCCTCTGCCCCCACTATTTTGCTTCAGTTGTTCCTCCAATGTTTTCTGGTTCGTAAGTAATACCTTTTGATCTATGTACGGTATTTCTATACTTAAGCTTTAAGTGGAAAAAAACATACAAGCTTTGGTTGAGTTTGCCTTCAGAAAGAAAAATGTGGCTTTTGTACTAGTTCTACCTGAATCCTTTCATTATGTGTATTTTTTAATGGTACCCGGCCCAGGGGCGAGGCTTATCTGAAGTGACATTTTTATGGCCACCCGAGTGGAAGTTCCAGAGTGGAAAGAAAGAGGATCACGTGATCTGTCAGCTTCTGGAGGGAGGGTGTGTTTGCCGGGTGGAGTTAACTCACTGACCTTGAACCTGGCTGATGAGTTCCACCAGTACTTTCCATTGTTGCGGGCATAGGGATAACACATCCCTACTGCCTGTCGAAGTGAACTCTGGAAATTCAAAATCTACCTAACTCAGGAAGGGAACATTAAACTCTTCTGAATCTTGTCCAAGATGTCCAGCACCGTTGAATTTTTGTTCCAACAATCACAATTTAACGTTCAGTAAATTAATAGCATTGGCAAAGAACATTGGTCTTCCTTCAATTTTCAGTTACATTTCATACCAAGAGCTAATTCTGGTCCAATGTCCGTGCTCCAATGTAGACTGTTAAATCAATGAGGACATTGTTCCGGGTTGGAGGTGAGAGATACTATTATAAACACCTGCTCAACTAGGAGATAGAAAGATCAGAGAGTTGGAAGGAAAAAGGGGGGTAGAGAGAGAGTGGAAGGTGGAGAGAGGTGAAGGTGAAAGAGACAAAGAGGTATCCCCGGTATCAAGGACCCAGTCCCGAAGGGGAAGGCTCAATATTGCCTCTCAATTGCCCTCACACACCCCGAAGGATGTCATGCTTCATCATCGGGCTTTTTTTGCTCCTCGTCGGGCCGGTGCTGCAATGCCCGACGGTCCCCCGAAGGGTCTCTTTCACGGAGATCTTTTAAAGAGAAAAGCCGATAGGTGAGTGCGAGTGTGTGGGATAAAAAAGGGAGGGGGTTGGTCCAAAAAGTTAGTGATTACGTGCGTGCAAAGGTATGTGGATAAAATTACCTAGGGGAGTCCAAATGAAGTTATTTAATATAGTGGGACCCCTGGTTGAATAAAAAGTCCCGGTGGTCAGTGAGTCACTCGTGGGCGCAATGTGCCCGTGTAACTCAAAATCAGGTCGACATGTTTCACGCCTGCTTAGCCTAAAAAGATCAATGGCGTTTCTTCAGGACCTAGCTATTATGGATGGTTGTGCACGGTGTAAATGGGGGTTCCGGGTTTAAGTAAGGTAACCCGTGTGAGTGTGAAGGTGTGCTTGGGTGGAGACTGCGAGGTTCAATGACCTAGTGTGCAGTCTATGTCTAAGTTAAACTTCTTAGAATGACCCAAGACTCGTGATACCTGGTAGGGATATAAAAGAGCGGAAGGGAGGAGACAAAGATAAAAAAAATATATATATATATATATATTCACAGAAAAAACCATAGGTTTCAGGCACGTTATAGTTAGGAATTAGCATTTAAAAAACCTCCGAAATTCACTGAAAAAACCATAGGTTTCAGGGGTGTTCTAGTTAGCTGGACTTTTCACTTGTACAAAACCATTGAAATTCCCCCGTTATAGTTAGTTCAGCTAACTATAACTCGCGCGCCCGCAATGCACTGCTGATGACGTCACATATTACATCACTCATGACATGGTCAGTGACATCACTCATGACATAACTGATGACATCTCAAATGACATCACTGATGACATCACTGATGACATCATACAGTGAATGTGTGTTTTTCTTAAAATTAAATATGTTTTATATATGTATATCTCAAGGTCGATGGAAGAATAAATCGGTATATAAGTGTCTAAATGGATGATTTGTTTTTGAAAAATTGATTGTGTAACTGACTGATTAAGTGTATCATAGTGAATACATGGCTTAGTGAGTAATGTTTAAATATGTAAATATCTGTATCAGTCTCTCACTTTGTGTATAAGTGGCTGCATGGGTTGGTGAGTAGCTACATGGGTGTCTATATAGGTTATTAGTTGGTTTTTTGAGTATCAGTCTGAGTGTCTGCATGGTTCGGTGGGGGGTATTACGTAGTGCATAGGTGCATGAATGAGTGACTCACAGTTTGTATGTGTTGAAGACAGCATGTGTGCAGGACTGTATGGGTGGATGAGTGTGTGTATGGGTGTGTTAGTGAGTGAATGACTGTCTCAATAGTGTCTTTATGAGTAACTACATATGTTTTAAACTAATATATGTGACTATTGGTGTATATAAGTGAGTATATGTGAGAGTTAGAGATTGAAAGAGTTCCTGTATGAATAAGTATGTGTTTCTATAAGTGATTGTTTAAAGACTAAGTATGTGTAAGTTTCCGTAGAAGTAAGTGTGGTGGTGTGTGTATAACTGTATATGCAAGTAAATGTATGTTTGATTCTTTATTAGCATGAGTGACTATGTGTGTGAGTAACTCTATGGATGAGTGGCATTGTGTAACAGGATGTATAGGTGTATGAGTACATATGATGAGTGAGTACATGTATGAGTGACTGTATAGGACTGTTGGTGAATGAGTGGATGTGTATGTGGATCTTAGAATTACTGAAGAGGTTATTGTAACTGGTATTGGTATGTCCATTGTTTTGAAAATTTTAGTCTCTATTTTTGAATGTGTGTATCAAAGGTTATATTAGGGTGAGAGGAGGTCTGCCACTCTATCACAAGGATGATGTCATCAGTGATGTCATTTGAGATGTCATGAGTGATGTCACTGACCATGTCATGAGTGATGTAATATGTGACGTCATCAGCAGTGCATTGCGGGCGCGCGAGTTATAGTTAGCTGAACAAACTATAACGGGGGAATTTCAATGGTTTTGTACAAGTGAAAAGTCCAGCTAACTATAACACCCCTGAAACCTATGGTTTTTTCCGTGAATTTCTGAGGTTTTTTAAATGCTAATTCCTAACTATAACGTGCCTGAAACCTATGGTTTTTTCTGTGAATTTCAAAGGTTTTTTAAATGCTAATTTCTAACTATGCCTACAGAGATAGGACATGTGAAGAAAGAAGAAAAAATGCACAGAAAGAAAAAAAAAGTAGTGCAGAAAGAAGCAACAGAAGTCCTCAAAGACGAAGAAAAGTGCAGGAAGAAGGATAACGTGCAGAAAGAACAAAAAGAAAAGCAGAAAGAAGCCTTGTTGCAAAATCATCCTGTACCCTCAACTTTTTCAGACGGATACTGGTGGTAACTGAGTCTGACTAACCAGTCCTAGAGCCAGTGCTATGTTAAAAGACACTTAGAATACAGTGAAAACACCTACATACACTAGGAAACATTATGCGTTGGGGTCCCCCTGTGATTAGCATGACCTCCTCTGTAAGCCCCTAGTATATAATAGGGCAGGGGGATTAAAACTACCTCTTAAAACAGCCCACAGGGCGTTTTTGCACACGTTAACTCAGGCCCCGTCCCCTCCCTTCACCACTGTGTAAACACGCCCTGTGTCCGTTTTTAGTTGGGAGATTAAGTTCATTTGAATCCTGAGGGTCCCTAGGGTCCAACTAGCCCACTAGGTACCTCCAGTAAGTGCCACAGAGCTGCGTTGCAGAGAGGTGTAAAAAGTGGCACGGCCTGGACCACCTCTGCAATGCAGCTCAGTGGCGCTTACTGGAAGCACTTGGTGGGCTAGTTAGCCCCCAGGGGCCCTCAGTATTGAAGGGAAATTATATCCCCAATTTAAAACGTGCCATAGTGCGTGTTTGCACACGTCACCTCAGGCCCCGTCCCCTCCCTTCACCACTGTGTAAACGCACCCTGTGGCTGTTCTAAGTTGAGAGATTAAGTCCCCTTGAATCCTAAGGGTCCCTAGGGTCACACTAGACCACTAGGTACCTCCAGTAAGCGCCACAGAGCTGCGTTGCAGAGAGGTGTAAAAAGGGGCTTGGCCTCAGAACACCTGTCTGCAGCGCAGCTCCCTGGCGCATACTGGAGATGCCTGTTGGGCTAGTTGGCCCTCAGGGACCCTCAGTATTGAAGAGGAATTAATTCCCCAACTTACAATTCGCCAGGGGGCGCGTTTGCAGAGTGCTGCAAGGAGGGGGCGTGGCCTCCGGCAAGATGCCAGTCTTTTATTTATTTTAATTTTTTAAGAAGGGGGGCTGTGTGGTTCCCCTTCTTATTTTAATTTATTGGCCCTGATGACCCCATCCCCCAGGGCCTGTCTCCTAATTATATTTTTTTGACCCCAATCCCCAGGGCCGGCCACTGTTTTTTATTATTTTTAAAAAATATATATTTATAGACACACCTAGGACATGCTGGACAAACCGTACGTACCTATCACCATGACGATTTGCGTGATATTCATTAAAAGGCGACTATGCATACAATGAATCCACGTGGAATGTATTTACACCACTAGTGAAGCTCTGACATGTCTGATGCCCTACCGTGCCTAATCCCGGTAGACACCCTTGTCGTTTATTTATACAAACATGGGTAGCTATTGACGGGCACATTTAATACACATGCACACCAAGCCATTCAAAGGGGATTCGACAAAAATTCGACCAAAACTATGCAAGAAACCCCCCTCACGGTTAATAAAACACACATCCACTGCCGGATGTGTAATACTTTTTATTTTACTCTCTGGAAAGGGGACGAACATCACTTGAGAGTCACAGCGCGCTCCTGGTAGAGCCCAATGCTGTGTTACACCCACCATTGCCTGCTGAGTGCCACACACCTCTGTGTTGTATTCCACTAGCTAGTGCATATGCTATGACACTCTCTAGCCCATGTGCACTGTAACACCACCCCGTGAATGTCATGCCACACTTGTCTTCGCACGGGTTATATTGCCCCATCTAACGTGCCTTCCTCGATGCCTATGTTATAACGCACAGTGCTATGCCATACATATTACAATCTGGGATCCATATCTTTGTCACAGTGCATATGCAACGTTACACTCCCCAGCACATATTTTATATTACAACTTTAGAGACTAGTTAGGTTACACAACACTGCCCTGTGCATATTACACTCCAAGGCGCATATCGCATAGCACGCGCTAGTGCCTGTGCTATCTCGCGCTCTCCAATGAATCTGTAATTGCGCACAATGTATTGCATATTATATTTCATGCCGGTTTATCTTGTATCACACTTTTTGGTGCATAGTTTATACCATACACTATATCTAGTTTTCATTTTCAATCGTGCGCTCAGGACTATGTTCTATATAACACTGTGTTCACCTACCCTTTTCACGGGCATTACATTTTGCGATAGGGGGTGGAGGGTCAGGGGGTGTTTCTGCCAAGTGAGCCCGGAGTCACAGTCACAAACGTCCTCTTCTTCCTGAATAAAAGTGAGATTATGCTGCATACTTGTTCATATTTTAAGTAGTTCGCGCACACACACGTTTTAAAAACAATAAAGTTCCTAATACCCGCCTTCTCTGAACAGTTAGCTTGCTGCCCCATCCCCCTCCTCCCTATCCTCTGTTGTGTGAATCCATGGATTAGCCTCCTCCCTCCTGCCATGCATGGTCTGATGTGCTGCCAATGCCCTCAATTTAGTATGATGTACCAGTCCACTCCTCCTGCCCTCCATTGCCCAATTCTATGCCCCATCATTGACCTCCTGCTTAAACTCTGTGCTTAGCTTGCTGCCCCTATTCTCCTTCCCCCTGCCCTCCGATGTCTTTGTGCATGCCCCTGCTCCATCCTTTTTGCCCACCATGTTCCATGGACCTGCCACTCCTATCTACTCTGAGTGTTCTGTTGAGCTGCCACTCCCCTCCCACCTGCCTAGCATTGTCAGATGACTGTAACCTGTCCCTGCCACCTCCACCCTGCCTGTCCACATGCCATGCCCCTATCCTCTTCCTCCTGTCCTACATGGTCCATTGTACTGCCACACCCTTCTGCCCTCCCTGGTCTGTTGTGCTGCAACTGCTCCTCCTGCCTGCCCCGTGCGGTCTGTTGTGAGGCCCCTTCCCCTGAACTTTCTTGTCTGTGCACAGGTCCTGACCCTCCCTTCTATCCTCCATCGTATTTGTGCATGCCCCTGCACCCTCCTTCTTGCCCATCATATCCATTGTGCTGCCACTAACCCCCTCACTTGCCATGCATAGTCTTCTGTGCTGCCAAGACCCCTCCCACCTTCCCTGTGTGATCAGTTAGCTGCCCCTGACCCCCTCCCACCTTCCCTCCATGGTCTGTGTGTATGCCATCACAGTCTCAGTGTTGCTCTTCATGGTGTGTCTTGCTTCTAGTGCCCATCCTGCCTGACCTCCATGGCAATCTTGCTGCTCCTGCCCTGCCCCCTTGCCCCCAGCCCTCTGTTTACATGTGCAGAGCCCTACTCCCTCCCTCCTGGCTTGTCTGTTCCATTGTAATGCCCCTGATCTGTCCCTCCTGCCCTTTATGGTCTGTTATGCTGCAGCTTTCTCTCCTGTCTGTCCATTATGGTCAGCTAGCTACCATTGCCTCTTGCCCCTCTGTTCTCTGTTGTCCATGTGCATGGTCCTGTCCCCTCCCTCTTGCTTTCTATGGATTGTTGTGCTGCACTCCCGTCCCGCATGCTCTGTGTGGTGTATTGTGTTGCTGCAAACCCTGATGCCTGCCCTGCAGGGTCAGTTTGGTGCACCTCTCCTTGTCCCTCCTGTCCTCTGTTATCCAAGTCCATGTCCCTACCCCATTTCCTTCCATGATCCAATGTACCATACTTGCGAACATTTTGAACTTGGTAAGAGGGAGATTTTGAACAAAAACTGGGGTATTGATTTTCCCCTTTGAGTTACATTGAAAAAGAGGAGATTGTAGACAGGAGACAGATCAAATAAAGCCCATTTGAGCTTAAAAACATTGGACGTTTCCTGGCTGAATCGGGTCTGTTGGCATGTATGGTTGTACTACCATTGCCTCTTCCTTCTGCCCACAATGGTCTATTACATTGCCACAGCCTCTCTTGCAAGTCCTTTATTGTTGGTTTGTTGCCCCTGCCCCCCTTTCCACTGCCCTCCATAGTCTGTTGTGCTGCCACGGCCCTTCCTGCCTGCCCAGTGTGGTTAAATTGTTGCCTTTGCACCCTCCTACCTGCCTTCAATTTTCAGAGTCCGTGCCCTTGGCCTCTGCCTCTCAACAGTATCCTAATGAACAACTAGATTGCTAACATTCTATATTTATTACAAAAGTGTGGAACGCCTGACGTCATCTTGATGTAATCAAAACTGTAATACCTAGAGCATTTCCTTTAGAAATTACATATATGAGAGGGTCTTATTGGCATCAAAATTATGGTTAGTGCTCTAAAAGACTAAAATAAGGACATATTTTCTGAGTTTTCAAATAGCGACAAAGCACTTTTAAATTATTTGTTATCTTTATGTTTTTTTATCCAGTTGACCACTTGATTAAATGTTGCACTTAGGGGAGAGGATGTGGTGTTACTTCCAGAACTGCAGACTTTGCAACTGGGGAACCATGTTGGAGTTTCTGCTTCAGCTTGACATTCTGTGATTCTGGTCAAATCACTTGATCTCCCCATGTCTACAACCAAAATGAATTTGTTCTTGTGTGATGTAACCAATGCTTATGTAAAGCACTCCAATACCTGACAAGTCTGCACTATATAACACTGCAAAAACACAAAATAATAAGTGTTTTGCACACTTCTGTCATTGGGCTATATTTGGGCTACATCTGGGTGATATTTGGGCTACATTTGGGCTCTTTTGTCTCTGGTGGCCATCTTGGGAGACTTATTTGTTATGAAGTTTCCTAATTTCCTCATTTACTGCAGTCTCCTCAGTAGGAAATACTTTCAGTTTTTTACTTTGATTCCATCAAGAAGGCATTCAGATGTGTCACACATTTCCCATAAATTCAGAATGTTAGCACTATTTTTGCTCATTAGATCACTGTAGTAAAGCTACTGCTCACCAGGGAAAACTGCTGCTGGTATTGAAAGTGCATGTTTCAGTCTGCATGTCAGAATTTTTTAATGAAATAGAAGAGGATTTGAGAAGTCACTCAAAATGTGCCCTAATTTTTCTTTCTGCAGCACTAATCATACTTTTTATGGAAAAATGAACCCCCTCATTTTGTTCCTTTTTAAATTAAATGTTTTAAGAGTTACCACTTTAATCCAAGCAAGATGGCTTCAGGTGTGCCATATGTTTATCATAAGTAGGACTGTTAGCGCTCTAGTTGTTCTTTGGAACACTCTGGGAAGCTGCAGTAGAACACAAAGGAATCAACTGACAGTCTCTGCCCTTGTTGGATGTACATGTTTTACTGAGAATGTCAGACTTCATTCTCACATGACTGAGAAAGATAATGTGAATTTACAGAAAATAAGCTCTCAGTTTAGCTTATAGATCACCTTCCAAACCTCTGTGGGAAAAGCATGAAAAAATACTTTTCTCTCAATCATGATATCCCAGCAGAAGGCTTTTTCACATGGTGAAATCACCTTAGAACATACCACAATTCCTAAAATGAGTATGGTACCATCAACAAATGATTCATAATGTAACTAAAGTCTTAAAACCTTCTATTAACTGCAATGCATTTTAATGAGGTGCTATCATGTATATTGGTCCCAAGATTTCTGCCAACACTTCTTGGATGAAGTGCTGACAGCCAATCAGATCTCAGGATGAGATGTGTGGTTAGGCTCCGCCCACATATATATATGATTTTACTTTTGATTTTCTCAGGAACTACTGAACAGATTGACACCAGACCTGCAAAAGGCACTTCCCTGACCTGAGGACTACCTCTCTGCCAAATTTCAAGTAATTCTGTTCAGCCGTTCGGGCTGTACCTTGGACTAAAGGTCCCTATGGAAAATTGCATGGGGGAAATGCGTTTTGGGACCCCCCTTTTGTCTCAGCCCCCGCTTGACGAATCCCCCCGAGACTTTCAGGGTAGGAGCGGAGCGGAGCGCCCCACCTATTTTGAAAATTTCGCGAGGATTCGTCAACCGGCGCCAAATTTATTCCAAATAGAATGTTGCGGATTTCCTATGGAAACACGGTCCTAACTATAACTATCTACTGGCGACCGCCAGTAGATTATATATATATATATATATATATATGACCACAACAGGTAGAGGGGGTTATAATCATGTATCTGGTGACGTGTGGCAAGAGTTGTCCACACCCCTGACTGCCATCCATACAATGATGTCCCAGTCAGTCACATGATGGCTTAAAAAGTAAAAAAAAGAAAATAGTACCACATAGAACAAAAGACATACATACCAAACATAAATTGCCTGATGATGAAGCATGACATCCTTCGGGGTGTGTGAGGGCAATTGAGAGGCAATATTGAGCCTTCCCCTTCGGGACTGGGTCCTTGATACCGGGGATACCTCTTTGTCTCTTTCACCTTCACCTCTCTTCCCCCTTCCACTCTCTCTACCCCCCTCTTTCCTTCCAACTCTCTGATCTTTCTATCTCCTAGTTGAGCAGGTGTTTATAATAGTATTTCTCACCTCCAACCCTGAACAATGTCCTCATTGATTTAACAATAGCTTAAGTATATCCCATCTGTCTTTGTGACCATTGCAATACAGGATCCCATATTGCCAGTCCTTTTTTACGTGGCCCTTTCTTTTATAGATGGCTACCTCTAAACTACAAGTAGCCAACAATCGAGATCTCTATTGTTGAAACACCGGCGCATTTGTATCCAGCCATGCTGACGCAATACATATTCTAAAGGCAGCCATTGAAACAAATATCAGCCCTTGCATGTATTTAGGTCTTTCAATATTAGCTACACCTAGCATAATCTCCTCGACGGAGATTTCTATTCTTGTATTAAATACATCCGATAGAAAGGCTGAGATATCGTTCACTACCTTCGTTAATTCCGTGCAAGTGGCGAAAATATGAATGCTGTCAGCTTCGACTAAATCACATCTGGGGCCTGTGGTTCCTTTCCCTGTCCCCCATTTAGCAATCTTATAGGGAGTATAGTATAAAAAGAAAAAGGTTTTATAAAATTGAGCCTGCAACTTAGTAGCCATTAAACTAGACTAGTATAATGCGAAGGATTGATGGACGATTTCAGCCGAAACCCCGAGTTTAACCTGCCATTTGGTTATATATTTATCCAGATCATCAGGGTAACAGAAATTAAATTGTTCGTAAATTCCTCCAGTTTTAACATTAGTCTTCTTAGACAAGTTCTCCATTAATTGAACCATTTGAAATGTTAATCCCCCCCCTCTTTAAGAGGAAATCCTGAATTTGCAAAAATTTGTAAACATCCAGATGTAGATTATATTCCATCTGTAATTCCCCAAAAGATTTAATTCCTAATATCGTATAAAAACATCCAAGTTGTGTGATCCCATTCTGTAGCCACCTTTCCATACATGTCATTAAAAATCCCAGGAAGGTTACTTTTTTTATGGATTGGGGTGTAGTAAGATAGTCGTCCAATACCGATTAATTTGCGCACGGAATTCCAAACCTTATAGATACCAAATATAGACTTAAATTTCACTTTTTTAAAGTAGCTATCATTGAGATGATGCCATAAGCAACGTCTAGATTCATTTCCTAATAAGAGCTCTTGTAGTGTTGGAATATCCCCTTCACTGCTGACTATAGTAAATAGTAACCTAATACAGTATTTTAAGGTGGTAATGATTCGTAGGGCTCTTCGTGGTTTCTTATACCCCCATAAGAACCTAGAAAACATACTATCCATATCTTGAAATAATTGCGGTGGAAATTCCAAACAAAATGATCTAAAAAAAAATATAAAAATCTAGGCAAAAAAAGCATTTTTATCAAGTTGCACCGGCCCCCGATAGATAGATTAAGATAGTTACACCGAATCATATCCTTTTTTGTACGTTGCATTAATGGAGCAATATTATCACTAACTAAATTCTCTATTTTGGCAGTTATACTTTTCAAATGTAAAAGAGAATTATGCAATTGTGCAGCCGTGGCGATTTGTTTCTGCATAAATATGGATTGTAACAAAAAAAATTGTTTCTATCTCAAACGGTTTAAAAGCTACTAAAAACACAATGACTTGTGTTGCCGCGCAATGAAACAGCCTTTGCAAAGTTGATTGGTTACCTTTCTGTTGTTTATTGCTCTTTTTGGGTGTTAGCCTGGTACTAATGAGCTGCAACAGATGCCCAGATGGTGTTACCAAGTGTAAAAATGAAAAAAGAATGAAGTAATACTTTCACAAAATGTTGCATGCAGCCGCATAATTTGCCTTTTCTTGCTGCATATATCACTCAACCCTACTACATAATCTTGCTGTGAGAAAGTGCCATCTTCCTTGCATGGTATGCCCCCACATTTTTCTGAATTGCTGAATGTACTTTGACTGAGTGTGCCCTGGACTCCTGCCAATCAGGTGCCCAGGGCCTATGTTCCTTACCTAAAACCCAAATCGGCAAACCCTGGCCACATGTCAGCCCCTGGTAAATGGTACCCTAGGTACCCAGGGCCTTGTGACCAGGAAGGGCCTCAACGGGCTGCAGCACTTATTGTGCCACCCTTAGAGGCCCTGTACCGTAACACAAACACACTGCCCTTGCAGGCTGAGTGTCTAAGTACAAGACAAAACAGAGAATCGACATGGCACACATCCCTGTGTGCCATGCCCACAATCTACACTGCCCTGGCATACATCAGCCACCCCTCTAGCTGGGTGCCCTATGCCAGTGGTGTGGGCACAGGAGCATGAGCCCTGTGCCCCTACAGTACCCGCGTGTGGTGCGCGCGCACTACATGGAATGTTAAGTATGCAGCTGGCACCCGGCTGCGCTGCTGCTATCTCCCGAGAACCCTAGGCCATGGGAGTCAACATTTAGAGAGAAGGCGGGACATGATCCTGCCTTTGGCCAATTGTAGGCTTTAAATTTTTGAAAGCCACAAGCAAAGGCCAATGGAATGTGTGGGAGGAGGCCGACCCACACGGAGAAGTCTCTTGGAAGCTGGAGTGATTCCAAGAGGCCCTCTGCTTAGGGCAGCGCATGCGCGCTGCGCTAGGAGAGACCTAAAGATCATGTCGGAGGGAAAAAAGAAAATTGTAAACACAATTACATGCAGATCGGTAGTATCATTTTATGGTCATTATCTTTATTTTTATTTTTACTGTCATTAAATAGAATAAGACAGAACAAAAACAAAATAATCCCAAATGACCCAAATGCGAGCCTGACTGCATTCACAAAGTTACACTGCACCATCAAAGAAGAGTTATGAACTCTAAACAGAAATAGTAAGCGCGGAATGCGGTGAAGTTTACATGCACAAAATATTGCATAACCAAAGGCTTGGAGGGTGATCTACCAGAGCTGGGGATACCCCAGAAAGTGGGAGAAGGTTCGGGGCCAGAGGATAGCGTACAGAGGACTAGAACTGGGTACCATAGAGAAATTAGTGTTAAGTAAGAGAAGGGGGTTAGAGCATATTTTGAATTGTATCCTGTAGTGACAGTTGTACACATGTATGCCATGAATGATAAATCGAGAATGTTTTAGGCTTCTCTCCTTAGACTATCAGTCGTGACATTGACTGTATGATCCTGTCCGTATATGCTGAGCAACTGTTTATTAATGCAAAGTTTTCAAGAAAAAAACAAAAATATTGCATATGAAATACTTTTGAGGACGAGCCAGGATTTTTACTTTTGCTTTTTAAGAAAGCGTGCACATCTTCACTTTGAGATTTAGGAGAACAAAAACAACTATAAATACAGCAGCATTTCAGGACAGCAAATAAAGGCGAATGAAGGCACAAGGTTGATTAGTGCAAAGCGTAGTGTTTTAATTTTGTGACTTAGGCATTAAAATAGTAATCGGCAAAGCCATAAATCAGCAACCTAGATGCTACTACGCTACGTTTTAGTTTCAAGCTGCACATTTCACCTGCAGTTAAATCAAGCATTGGCAAAGCCAACCAGTCCTTTGTTACTCATTGGCTTTACCAATGGTGTTTAACCATGCAGCACAGCATGTTTGATGCAGTGCTGCATGGCTAAAGTAAAAGTATTACAAAAACACCACCTTTAACACAGAAACCTGTGTCATTTTGTAGACGTGCCCAACTAAATGACGCCTATGGTTTTTTTCTGAGTTGGATCAGTAACTAAAAATGGAGAAAAAAATACCACATAGAAGAGCCTTGCTCAGTCTTTACCCAAGAGCAATAGGGTTTTCCCACTTGCATCTAAAGAGTACCAGCACAGTAGGAACACCCAACAGTAGTAACTCAATATTTAAAATGCAATTACCAGGTGCAAAGTATGAAAATTCAGTACACATCCAAGTATTAAACAGCAACAAGACAGTTTCCATCTCATAAACCCTAGGATGTCTAAATGGGGGCAGCCAGGTAAAGCCAAAATCTAAGAAGCTGCTTGAGATGCCAAATCAAGAGACATCCTTAGGCCTTTTATAGTCTCTTTTTACAATGGGCATCCTATATGCATTTCGCTATCTCCAGAGTTGCAGGATGGGTAGGACAGCACACGCCACTGCCACCTACACCCATTGCAACATTTCCCACATTAGCTCGTAAGAAACGGATGGCACAGAACTTGCTTTTATACTTTTATCTAGATCTGTAGAAAATCAAACCCATTCAGTACAAGTTATCTTTTACTACCAATTCACGCAGCCCAGCAGACTGAGGCCCACAAGCAACCTATCCAAGAGCAGAGTTATCCGTTCATTTGATAATATGCAAAATAACTATTGGATTTCAGTAGACAAATTTATGACTTGGACCCTACTTAGATGAGCTGCCTCATTGGCATAGGGAGAAGAAACGAACGAGCCACCAAAGGCAGTGCAATTACACCTTATATTGGCAGATGGCATAGGCAGGAGAGCTATAACCCTGTTCAATGGGACCCTGCTCCTGTTTCTATGCAGGTATCAACACACTAAAGGAGTAGCGGGAAGCTAAGTTAGGCAGGGTTATTGCCAATAGGGAATGGAAGAAATAGTTGTGATACAGGAAAAAAAAGTCTATGGAAACTCCAGGTTTAAATTCACCCAATTCAATTACCTGCACCAAGCTTGTCTCTGAAGCGACTTAGTAGCATATAAACGGGTTTGACTGACCTCTGCCCTAACTACCAAACATGGGAGGAGGACGTTTATCATCTGGCGTGGGAATGACTACAATTGGGGACTACTGGAAGGAGGTAGTGACTCGTCTCATAATTGACGGATAGGCGTGTTGCCCGGGTTGCACTCACTGCCTCTTGGGGCTAATGTTTAGGTCTAAGAATCTCCTAGTGACACATAGATTTGTTGACCTTGCACTGGCAATGAGGAAGACAACAACTAATTGGAAGGCACTACTCGTGCCACTGGTTGTCTGTTAGTGACTTGAGGAAGGAGCCACTGCTGAGAACAGCACACTCCGAACCCTGCAGAAGCAGCGACACGGTAGAGTGCAACACGTGGGAAACGATCTGGTGGTCTACGGTTGACAAAATAGAAGATAGTCCAGCATGGAAGAACTGGCAGACTCGCTTCCTGTTTATAACTGCAAGTTGACACCGCTTAGGGGCCTGGGAGAGCTGGGTAGCTATGGCTGTTACAATCAAAGATGTTCCTCTGTAGGTAGGTCATGTTGGTTTATGATTACATTTATTAGGAGATAATACATGACATCTGTAACCTATAACGGAGAGTAACTGCCATATCAATGCCCCACCAGGAGTCGCCTCCTGCTGCTCTGCCAGCTCTCTCCAATTGATCCCTCAGGTACACATAAACATACTATGACATCACACACAGAGGCGGAGCAGCAGGTATCATGGCAATCAGGGAGAGAATGCATTAAATCAAATACAGGATATAACACATTTCCCCCCTTAAACATACATAATGGGCATCTTTCAACCCTAGTCCAAGAAGTCAGCAACGGGTATTTCTCAACCCACACGCATCTCAACGTAGGGCATCTTGTGAACAAATAAAAGGGTCTCTTTCAACTATACAACAGGTGGCAGAGGGAAACTACACCCCCCGCTCATCCTTACATTGGGCACTACATAAGCTAAGAAAATGTCTCTTGCACCCCTCCCTCAAGAACTCGGGCAGTAGGCAAAGGGTATATTTGAACACTCGCTAGTCCCTAAATCGACAGGACACTACTTAAACTTATAACCACTCATCCCAATCTAAGGTACCTTCTCGCTACAACAGTAAACAACGCAGGACCAGAGACACAGACAGACAGACCCCCCCCCCCCCCCCCCCCCCCCCAACCATACGCAAATTAAAAAACTACAAATTCCTCACGGCAACAGACATTATCAGTAACCTCCGCATAGCATTGCACAACTTGCCACCACTATATAAAAACTCCCTACTAACAATTTCTTTTAAACTATAACAAATGGTAGCCATCTCTTAAATTTGAACAGGAGAATGGCAGCAACCCAACATGGCATAAAACCTAAACATAGCAGGTAATACAATGTCAACTGGTGAGTGATATCACACCAGTTCCTTTCAGGAGACAGGCAAGAACCCCACGCTGCAGAAAATGAACTTAGCTGTGCTCTCATGTGACTTTAATGCTTCTTGAAATTAACCCGATGCCTCCGGTAGTGCCGCTCATCCTTAAAATGAGTGGCAACATACACGCACTTCCTGGTGATAACGCATCACCATCAGTGCACCGGATGCTCTGCATCATAATAAAAGTCTTGCTAGAGCACACTAGAGGAGTACATGTTCCGGCCTTCCTTTCCCACATATTAAATATGTAATCTTTGTCACGTTGCCATGACACCAGCCACACTCTTTAAAGTTTTACGACTGTGACGTCACAAAGTCGGCTTGAATCCTTGGACGGAGAGCACGGCAGCCTCTCGTCTCTTCTAAAATGCCGCACTTCGCAGGGGCTTGAATCGCTCCACCAATACGGCAACAGGCATCCGTCACGCGCACCATAAATTCTTGGGGGAAATGCGGCACATGGAAGCCTCGCAGGCCCGTTCAAATGGCGCAGGACTCTCTCACTTCAGGCTTGCAAGTCTACTGGAACGCCGCACTTAGTCCTCACACTCTAATTGGCGGTAATCGCACATGGCAGCCTCGCAACATCCCTTGGCTGTATGAAATCAAATGCTGCAACACATAGTCGTGTTCCCATAGTACATTATTTCAGTCTTCCCCGCCAAAGCATTACACTTGGCCGGCACACAAACACCTCCCTTGGCACCACGCTTCACAAACAGTCCCTGATAATGTTAAAACAGCTGACCTCCAATCGTTTAGCATGGGGTGGGGTTAAAAACACCCATATAAAGATAATCACAGTGGTGGCATACATGCAAAGAAACAATATCCTTGCCCTTCGAGTGTTTTGCCTCCTATACGCACTGTCGGTACAATTTTACTTGCTGCACGAAAGATAGCATACACTTTAAAATCACGCAGGTAAATGCCCTCTTGCCACCAGTTCATTCCTCTATGAAATGTACTGCAACACAATGAAATGCTGAATATGCCAAGTTCTCCTGTGTTGGCACACAGGTCCTAGAGAATCACAGACCCTTAAATAAGGCTGATGACTGCAGGCTCACTCACCAAAATGAAAGTCCCAAACAAGCGGCATAGGAAATCCATAAAGGAAAGACAGATGGCGCCTGATAGGGAAGTGAATCGGCAAAAGTGAACGTAATCACACTCCAGATGGCGCCTCGGGTGCTGAAAGCTGGCGACTGCGTGCGTGCACGCGCTCGTGACCACAAGTGATAGGCCAGTAGAAGCCTGGGGTAGCACTTTTAAAAGCACACTACTAAATGTCTCGGTGCAGCGCATGCGCTGGCTCAGCGAGACCTAAAAATCTTACCAACTGTGAAAACGTAATTACTTACCTGTCTTAGATAGATGTCCCAGTACTGAGCCTAGGAGCCCAGCACTGGATTACAAAAGTAACTTGAACATACTTTACCCGTAACTCGAATTTTCTTCCATAGGAAACCATTGACTGTTTTTTCTGTGAAATTTCTTTTAAGTGTCGATTTTGTAAACTTATAAATATTACTTTAAAATCGCCTGTATAACTTAAACGCAGTTTCTCAACTGCTTACAGGTGGTACACTAGTGCTGGATCCAGGATCCAACACTGACCTAGAAAAAGTAACCATAACCCCACTTACCTACTAAGTGAATTTCCTTCCATAGAATAACATTGGCATCTTGATCAGAAAATGTTTCTGTCAACTTTTAAAATAGCAAAATGTTGCTTACAAATCACAACAGTAACTAAAAAGTATTTACTCACTTGTTTCCGAGAACTGTCCCAGGGCTGAATCTAGGATCCAGTCCTGGAGTTAGAAAAGTAATCCTGAGAGTAATCAATTGCATATAACTTAAAATTCCCATTGAGCTCAATGTATTATTGTGTTTGAAATTGTGTTGCCTATTGCAACAAACTGTAACTATTGCATTCCAAGTCAATAGTCTTTCGCAAAGTATTTAACTAAAGCATCTCATTCTGAGAAAGTATATTTTGATACCTATTGTTGGTTCTAAAATAAAACAACCATATATTTTAATATATAAACCATTGGCCTAGAGTTCAGTTCTTGCGTGTTTGAGACCATTTGCTGACTGAATGTGCACAACAAATGCTTTACACTGTCCTCTGATACTGCCTTACTGCTTGACCAAGCTACCACTTTGGAAAGTAAGGTTATATCTAACTTTAGCCTCTGCCAAACCTCTGGGGACTGTGGACTCTGTGCACACTGTACCTATTTGGGAACAGTATATACAGAGCCACTTTCCTACACCTGCCTATATTGCATATCGATGGAAGCATAGTGGTGGGACTGTACTACTCTTCTGAGCTGATCTGTAATGCAGCTGACAAATTCTTAACGCTATGGCTGAAGGGCGTTCACCGAAGAGGGCTGATGTAAAGCTCCCTCTGCAAGCATTTAAGACGTGGTTGGCTGCGACAGACCTAACAAAAATAATTTTAGCTAAGAATGTAAAATAAGCATTGCACCAATGTTGTTTGGTGTAAGTTTTGATTTTCTGGTAATGCTCCGCGCGTTCCACTGATATTGGCACAGGTCTATCAGAGGTTCTGCTTAAGGCTAAGTGAGCGTCTTCTGGGTTGCTTTGGGAGCCATGTAAAAGTATGTTGGGCTGATGAAAGGGAGCATGTTTGGAGGAAAGGTGCTATATAATTGTTGGGTGCATGTAAATGTTACTTGGGAATGGATAAGTGTCAGTTGGGGTGGATAAATATAATTTAGGGACTGAGTAAATGTCTTTAGGAGCTAGTTTAATACCTGACCTGGGTAAATGTCTGTCCAGTAGAGGCAGAGTAAATGCCTGTCGGGGGAGGGAACTGGGTAAATGTTTGTCAGGGGAGTTGGCTGGGTAAATGCTAGTCAGCAAAATGGCTGGGTAAATGCCTGTCAGGGGATCAAGCTGGGTCAATACTTGTTGGAGGAGACTGGGTAAATGTCTGTAAGGGAGACTGGGTAACCTCCTGTTGAAGGGGCTGAGTAAAATGTTTTTAGTGACTAGATGAGGTTACTTTTGGGATGTTTTAGTGTCATTTGCATGGAGAGGGTGAAAATCATTTGAACAAGGCTGTTTAGGCACAGTCTGTTGGGAACCATGGGAGAAGATGGAAACTTGTAAATGCCTATTGAAGAGACACAAGAGGTTGGTGGAGGCTATATCCATGTCGGGAGGAAGCTATCTGAGGATCTGTATGAGGTATTGCAAGCCCTGTGTTGAAGGCTCGGAAGATGTCTGTTAGAGGCGCTGTGGTTACCTCGAGGCTGTGTTAGAGGGCATTGAAAGCTAGATGATGAGGTGTTGAAGACTACATTAGGATGTGTTAGAGCAGTGGTCTCCAACCTCTTGTGTAATAAGAGATACATATGTTCTGTGAAATCATTGCGAGCTACTAATATTACGAGTGTTGTCGTAGTGAACCCACCAGACAAGATGACATTGGTTGCCTCCATACATAGGATTACTAGCAACGATCACCTTAGTGCCTCTGACAGGGTTCCCAGCTGTAATGTAAAAAAGGCTTTGTCAAATTGGACTGCCTCCACATCGGTAATACTTAACAGCCACCGCTGAAATTCTCCTAGCGCAAAACTAACAATAGTAGTAATAAGTCTCGCCACATGATTTATCACTCAAAATCAGCTTTAAATATATTTTGGAAATCTTGCTATTTTTCTCAGAACATCAGCTTATGTGTTCTGAAAATACACGTTTGCTTTGAATACACAATATTGACATATGTACATTATTTCAACCAAGCAGAATGGTCTAATTTAGTAGGCTGGGCTGCACACAGGAGAGCTGCTTACAAGTAGATGGAGACCTACTAGTCGGGCACAAGTAGCCTATGTTAGCAGTTATGTGGGGTGAGTTTGAGGCTTTTTGAGGTTTATTTGCTGCTTTCTTAGGGTATGTGGTGTCCTGTATTTGAGGTTGTCGGGGGCTGTGTGAGTCTGTTTCAGTGCAACATTTTGCAGTCTGTGAACTGTATGTGGAAGAAATTAGAAATGTTTCGTTATCACTGATTTTTCTGAAATCTTTAAAAATTAAATTCTATTTTAATATTCCATTTCCTTTGTAGGAATGGCAAAAGCGGGACTAGCGCATGTGATGTATGAGACGATAATGCAAGAAATGGTGGGAAGTTATGAAGTGACTGAGGAGAGTTTGGCAAAGATGACTATTCTAGGAATCCCAGAGCCAGGTAATGATGTGTTCCTTTGCCAAGATCACTTGTCACTGTGGTAGCATGAACTGAGCTGATGCCCTTAAACTGGTGTAGAATTTCAGATGAGTAAATGCCCTGTAGTGGAATGATTTACTTCAAACTGCCTCAGTAATATGAATGACCCCTGCATTGAGATGATTCAGGTTTTACTATATTACAAACCCCTTAAGTAAATAAAAGTAAAAAATAGATGTGGTTTTCTTATCAATGGCTCCTCAAAGTGTCCCTAGACTGCAAATATCATTTCCAGAGTATATATTTTGTGAATTAGTGTGCGCTTCCCGTTGTCCATCCTCCTTTTTAGGTCGAGCATTTGAGACCTGTTGTAACTTCTCTTGTGAGCTTAAAGCCACCCCCTACTTTTGATTTGCTTTTTTCTGTGTCCATTAAAAATCCTTGCTCGCTAGTGGCGAGTACTGTCTCTTTGTCCCTCCTTTTTCCTTCCGTTCCTCCCACGCAGCAGGCACTAAGTACTGTCTCATAACCTTATGGTTCTTCATATGTTTTTTGGGGCAGTATTTTTTTTTGGGGGGGGGCGTTCCTGCTCTGTTACTGTTTGTCTGTGTTCAGCTTTGGCACCATAGCTGTTGACATTTAATTCTAATTAAGCCCTCCCACCTCATCTGAAATGCCACAGTTTTGTTACTGCTGCATCCTGTGTGGTGCCTCCCTCCCCTTGCCTGTATTTGTTTGAACCTTATTGCACTTTTTGATGTCCACCGTCAGTTGGGCTTCTTTTTGATGGGGATTAGGCTTGTTGAAATGCTCCTGGGGCACTGGTTTGAAAACAGCAAAGTGCTACACACGACGATGCTTTATTACATTGAAAAACTGTCCACATCATAACAATTAAAACTAAGTGGGGCGCAGACGTTTGTCATACTAAAAAGAGTGTCAAGACTGGCTGATGGCGAATTGGTATTTTGGTTAGTAGCATAGGGTGACCAGATTTTGAGGACCAAAAACCGGGACAGTCTAGAAATAGAAGTAGGACTAAAGCCTTTAGTCTTACTTCTATATTTGGCCAGTCCCGATTTTTGCATACCCTTGTAAATATGTGCCTATATACAGTAATACAGTAGACTTGTAAGTGTGTGTATGTATATATGTGTGTGTGTGTGTGTATATATATATATATATATCCTCACACAGTGCAGATTTATTGCAGACACAAACGTCCTACGCGTTTCGGAGTGGAACACTCCTTCGCCCGTGACGAAGGAGTGTTCCACTCCGAAACGCGTAGGACGTTTGTGTCTGCAATAAATCTGCACTGAAATAGAGGCCACGGCTCCTGTGTGATTCCTTTGATCTACTTGGGAAGGATTGCGCCGGACTGTACGTGTGAGAATTTTGGGGGTGGCTACCCCAGCCGTGAGCCCGCCGAACCAGAGGCTTGGGAACAGCTACAAACTTTGTGTTCATATATATATATATATATATATATCTATATATATTACACACTCGCACACAATCAATCAATCAGGGGAATTGTAAGCTCGCTACTCACCCGCGAGGGTTTCAAGGGGTGTGAGGGGGGGGGTCCGCCGTTCTGTTTAGCCGAAGAGCCAGGTCGAGAGTCATCCTGAAGGTGTTCAGGGAGGGGTGGTGTCTGATGTCTGCCGGTAGCTCGTTCCAGGTCTTTGTTGCAATGTGGGAGAAGGATCTTCCACCTGCTCTGGCTCTGTGGATGCACGGGATTTCGGCAAGTGCGAGGTTGGAAGATCGGAGGTTTCTTTTGGGTACGTGGAAGTTGATTCTGTTGTTGAGGGATTTGGGTCCGTTGTTGGGTAGGCATTTGTAGGTGTGGGTGAGGATTTTGAAGGTGATTCTTTTCTCCACGGGGAGCCAGTGGAGCCTTCGTAGGTGTTGGCTGATGTGTTCTTGCTGGGGGATGCCAAGGACGAGCTTTGCAGCGGTTTTCTGTATGGTCTGGAGTTTGCGCAGTAGGGACTTGTTGATGCCGCACACATTCAAGGCTCACTCCCTTTAAAGTGCAGAGCAGGGTCACACTGGTGGCTCGTTGTTGAAGAAAGAGAAGGGAAATCCAGAGAGAAAAGTCTCTCTTTGATAGATTTCCCTTCACGGTACAACGCTCACCGAAGTGATGTCACAACATAACGTATCCTTCTGCAACATGGGCTACAATGGTATGCTCAATACAGGCACTAAACAAAACAAAAAGCGGAATATTTCTTTGCTTCATCCAGGCATTACACAAAAACTGGGAAATGTTTTGAATTTTTGGGAAAGCTTCAGGACTCCGGGACACTTCTCCAAAAACCGGGCTCGTCCGGGGAAATCCAGTACGTCTGGTCACCCTAAAGTCTCATGTTCCTGAGCATGCGCAGCCGTTATTCAGTAAAAGTCATGGGAGAGAGCAGTACCTTATTACTGTGCGATTGGTTAACCATCGCACGCTTCACGCAGCCCGCCTCCAATTGCGGTGCATGGATGCACTTCCCAGTAAACAACCGCACGAAAACACCACTGGTGTGAGCAGCACCTACTCATGTTCTGGCAGTTAGTGTTAGTACTGACCACTTGCACAGTGGCCTACGCCACTGCACTTGCGGTAACATTGCTGCGCACGGTGGGTAATTAAGCGATGCTGCGTAATTTATGGGGTTTGCCTACCAACCATAACGCCTTAACCATACCTTAAACATTCATCACTTACTGCCCATAGATATTTCACTTAACCAATCGTTGTCGGTAGTCCCACCCGCTTTACTCTCCCCAACCACGGGACACGGTCACTTTAATCAGCCATTGCTTCGCCCATTTCACGGTCTGCACCTCCGCAGAGCCATTTCAACAGTCACTGTTGAAAGACACATTCACATCTATTGAAATGTTGCTTTGTGTGATTTTGTGCACTTTCACCTTGCTGGCAGTTGTCACTATTCACAGGCACTTTCACCTCCCTGTAGGGTGAGGACAAAACACTCCCTCCTTACCTGTCACTGTTCTGAGACGCTTTCAGACTCTCTGCATCTCTCTCCTTCCTCTCTCTCTGTCTCTGTCTTGCAAATTCTGGATAAATATCGGTATAAGGCGCTACAAACCAGACTTCTGCCCTTCCCTCCTATAGTTTGCGCCTCAAGGCGCTTTCCCTGGGCCGGTCTTTGTGTGACTTGTTTACTGAGAACCCTGACCTTCCGCGCTTTAAGGCTCTGTGTCCAGGGCATGTGACTCTCGATGTAGCCTACTGCCCATGCGCCCTCCGGCTGATGACTACCAATCACCTAAGTTAGTGCTCACAGGCAGCCGTAGATGCCTCGAGGCGCGTGACATACGCAGTCACCTCTATAACAGGACAAGGCGACACTAGGCCAGTGCGGCCCGCAAGGTAGCTCTGGGGACTAATGTCCTCACTGCAGAAAATTATCGGCTCAGTCTCATATCCCCACCCCTACCCCCAAGGACAGGAAAGGAGCAATGTTGGATTGTGACCTTAGTCAAGAAAAAGCCTCCTTATCACCAAAACATTCAGACCAACACACCTTTCACACCAAGGGGATGAGGATGGACAGCACAAGCATAAAAACCAATAAGAAGAAATAAATCAGACAAATTTATTAGACAATGTATAAAATAATATACAGATACAAAAGATGTACAGAGTCAAATAGTTAGTAATGAAACAAAGACAATGTCATCATATCAATATACAATAGACAGTCTAATCTTAGTCAAAGATAAGAGAGACCTATACAGTAGTAGACAACACAGCACATAAAATTGGGAACAGCATAAAAGGAAAAAATAATAATAATCCTATTGACTTAAGGAAATCACCAAATCAAGAAGTTTATCAATTGTGACCCAGATTAATATCCCTTTCGAATATGTGTCACACAGACCAATAATCATAGATTTTGAGTGGTTTCCTTTTTTAAAAGCATCAATTTTTACAGCACCTTGAGTCTAAGCTAATAATTGGACTCTGTTACAATACTAATGAGACATCTCCGTTACCTATGAGGGGGAGTGCTTCTCCTATCTACCTAACCCGTCAGTCTACCTATGAGGGTGAGTGCTTCTCCTGTCTACCTAACCCGTCAGTCTACCTATGAGGGTGAGTGCTTCTCCTATCTACCTAACCCGTCAGTCTACCTATGAGGGTGAGTGCTTCTCCTGTCTACCTAACCCGTCAGTCTACCTATGAGGGGGAGTGCTTCTCCTATCTACCTAACCCGTCAGTCTACCTATGAGGGTGAGTGCTTCTCCTGTCTACCTAACCCGTCAGTCTACCTATGAGGGTGAGTGCTTCTCCTATCTACCTAACCCGTCAGTCATAGTCTTGTCTCCTTGCAGGGCTGTCTTACCCTTTAGCCTTCTAAGGTCGATAAAATAAACACGCTAAATTCTGATAACATGTAACACTGAACATTATGATTATTTTGATTGTAAGCTGGAGATGTCACACAGACTCTAAGACAACCCGTTTACCAGTGGAGGGGGAAGTCAGGACTCCATGCATTCACCATCATAGCGTAACATGTGCTTATCTGCATCATACTTTACTTCACCCTGCAGGCACAATTGCAACCCACGCCTTTGTAGCTCCACAACCATTCACTTGTTTTTACAACCACGCACACCGAAAAGGGCAGGCGTAACTGATGTGAATTAGAGCGCCTCTTATCTCCTAAGGCGATATAAAGCGCTATATACATTTTCCAGTAGACTATATATTGGGTTACTTCAAGAGTTAATACCAGAAGTTTGATTCTTTGAAATTCTAATAAACGAAAGAGGGGCTGCTCTGCACGTTTTGAGAATGGGGAAGAACAGGAGGGTCTGTGCTTAGTAGGGTGGGTTCAGTGCCACGGTGCACCCATTCCTGCGCAGAGGCAAATCCCACAGCAGACGCTCTAGTGTAGGAGGCGGGTCTAATAGGTGCGTGGCTGACTTCAGAATTAGGTGCCTTAAAAAAAACTGCTGCGCATTGTGTGGTCCTGGTCAATCTACTGAATATTACTCCTGTACTTCTTTTCGCTGCCGGCGGCTGATGCAGTTTGATCACAAGTGAAAGGAGTGCTTCAAGGCCTGCATCCCTACTCCTCCACTGTGATATCTTAGCTGTTGTTTTGTCTCAGCCCCCTCACCCCCTCCTCTTTCATAGATGGGATCTTGTTGCTGGCATTGGGTGCCTGCCTCGCTTCTTTGCTCTACAGCCACTGGAAGTCGGGGAAACGAGGAAAGCTCCCATCAGCAAACTTCACATTGTAGCACTGTACTGAGAAGTAATTATTCAAAGTGATCATTTTTAAACATGAACATAGAACCATTGTGCCCTCGCCCCCATCCTGGCGACAGTGCCATTATTGAACTACCAGGCACATGGCTGAGTGTGGCCCAGATTCTTAAACAAAGAGCAGCCATAGGTTTTGTGCAGCTTGTAGTCTAAACATGCACATATATGAAGGTGCTTTCATATGCAATACGGAAGAAAAAGAATCTCGGTAAAGCACATTATTTGCCAAAGATCACACAGTTTTGTTAAGCACGGAAGCTGCAATTAATGCAGGTTTTCTGGTTTTACTTTGTACAAATCCGCCAGACATTGGTCTCTTTTTTTTACCTCACAGGTTAATTCTTTATTTTTACCTCTGTGTATGACGGTAGAACGAGGGAAAGGCAGCTTTGATAGCATTATCAGCACCCCAAGGAAAGTCTTGTTTTTCATGTAGTCATCCTTCCATGTTAAGTGGCCTGTTCTAGGACTCCTAAAGAAAAAAAAATGGCTGCAGCAGAAATGGCACTACTACTGCTTCTTGCTTTTTAGGTCTCGGCTAGCGAAGGCTGCGCTTGCGCAGTCTCGCTCGCGAGATTTAATGTTTTTAGGTATAGGACTTGAACCCGCCCCTCTTCTCCATTGGCTGGTTTCCTAAACGGAGGCCAGCCAATGGAGGAGAGGGGCGTCTGTCCATTTAAGCCCTGTCTTTTTCGGATTCGGGGCGTGTTTTTTACTTTCTTTCTCTCCTCTGGAATGTAAACATTCCAGCCAATGGCAAGAGGAGAGAAAGAAAAACACGCCCCCGAATCCGAAAATGCCGCTGCGTTTCTCCGATGCATTTCTGCTTGACCTCGGGGAAAGGCGGCTGTGTTCATGGCGATTCCCTCAACGACTGACGTACTTCCCTTGACCCGGAGCTGCACGCAACCCGAGGATCTTGAATGGAAGCTGCCTTTCCACCAGCCGTCGCTAAAATGGAGACTCCAAGCCCACTGGCAGCGCTGCCTCCCGAGGACGAGCTTGATGAGGACGATGACGAGGTAGGGAATGTACAGGAATGTACAGGAGAATACACGGTGTCTCTAATACACAAGAGAGGAAGGACTGCCACTCAATAAATGAGAAAGGCATTGAACAATATATTGGTTTTGTGGTCTTCGGTATGACGTTTTTTTGTCATCCGAGTCAGTAAAATTGTTTTGTGGTGGCTCCGCTGTACAGTGCCCGTTGTGTGTGGTCGTGCAGGGCCTGCAAAGTGTTTTATGATAGCGCGTGGCTCAGCAGTGTAGCATTTGGCAGTGCGAGGGCAGCACGGGTTCGGTGTTTCCTTTGTGCAGTCTCTGGGCAGTGTCTTTAAAAAGTAATACCTGTACAGGGTCATGCAATGTCTGTCTGTGCAGAGTATGTGAAGCGTCTGTGCAGTACGCGCACAGTGCGCGCGCAGTGTCCACGCAGCGCATTTGCAGTGACTGCCAGTTTCCATTCTGTGTTTTTCATGCTGTGAAACTCTCGGTTAACGGAAAACCCCTGGCAGGTCTTCCGTCCTTCCTCCTTCACGCTTCATTGTTTTTTTTAGAGCATTCTGCGAATCATCATGTTTTTGAGCGATCTGTCAAAGTTTAATTTTGTCTGTTAAGTGATAACATATTGTCCGAGCGACAGCTAAGACAAGAACCGAAACGTTTCTTTCATAGCAAACCGAAACCAACAAACCGACCCACTCCCTGGACTCCCACGGAGGGGTGAAAAACAAACTAGGGGAGAGGGGGGGGGGCTGTAACGCGCCTGCAAAGAAGGGGCCACCGTGCCCTTTTGAAGTCTCGGCTTTAGAAGTGTGCTGCAGTCAGGCTGAAGGAGAGAGGGACTTCACTCGGGCGCACGTAGGCCTGCGGGGGCAGCAGCGGCGGTAACGGCGGCAGCGGTGACAGGTTCCGATCCGACCGCCACCGGCGACCCCCCTCCTCCCCACTTTTTTTTAAGCTTAAGCTTTTTCCTCCGCTCCACACCGCCCGATGCCGCCAGCCACCCCCCAGTAGGGGCAACAGCTCAGCGCCGCCCGGCATGGGCAGCACGGCGATTCCGAGCCCTTTTGTACCTGTGCTGTGTCCGCACTACTCACGAGAGGTCCTCACATCCTGGCCGCTAACCCACGAACATGGGACTGTTACTCTGCTTCTAAGGACGTTCTTGGGAGTAGAACTACACAGTGTAAATGGCATTTGTCCCTACATACAGCATACATGCCAACATTTCAGAAGAGCAAAGTGGGAGATTTTAAAAAAAATCGGGAGAATGGGGCCTTGAATCGGGTTACTGTCATGTATGGGCTTTGGAAGTGTGCTGCTGCAGGACTGGACATTTGAAACGCAAATGCACATTTATTTCTTACCTTTCAGAAGCATGGAGCGCAATGGCAGGCAGAGAGAGGGTGATGCAAGTGTTGTGCACTGGCCTGGAAGGTTGCTGGCAGTGCATACACCAACCCCCTCCCCCCACCGTGTGTGGCACCCCGGGCACACACAGAGCCACCCCCGAGTACTTCACAGGTCTTTAAAAGACCATTCTCTTGTTAATGGGGCTTTGTTGGTTTTTCACCCCTTTTAGAGCCCCTGCATCGCCACTGACTATTGCTGGAAGAATTAGCACATTACACAATACCAAGCCCTGGCTGCTGAAACCCCGAAATCGGTAGTCTCCCGCTCCAGTGTGGGTGGCTCTGTGTGTATGGCTTTGTGTGTGTGGCTCTGTGTGTGGGTGCAAATGCAATAGGTCTCGCATTTGAGAGAGATTAAGCTATTGACATTGTAAATAACAATGCCGTTTCTTTAAATGTTTTAAAAACAAAAACATAAAAAAAATAATGTCATGAGCAATGCCAATAGCTCTAACTTTAACAATGCCGAGACCATTGCATTGTAAATGCTTGTTGTTTAATGAATTTCTTTTTTGTCTTTTTTTGTTGTCTTTTATTCGTGATAGAGCACATAGTTATGTTGGATGTCTGTTTACGGTATCTCGCTAGATGTGCCAGTGTTGTTCCTTAGTGGTTTTAAGGTCTTCTTTTCATCCCTGCTAAAAACAAAGCACAGTTTATTCGAGTTTGGATCAATTTATTTTTTGATCAAGATGTGTACTCATTATACATGCAAGGTATTGCCAGGTAACTGCGTCAGATGAAGTTGGTGTTAAGTTGTATAAATTCTAGAGTGTAGTCATTTGGCTTGATGAATTATTTTTTTCCTCTGAGGTCCACCTCCATTGGTAAGATGATCTGCAGCTTTTTTTTTCTTTTAAATTCGTTTATTGACATTTTCAACAATACACTTTCAGCTTGCTTTATCAACTCTGAATATCGAAAAGGCAGCATTGTTCCAAATGAGTGAGTGATCAAACAAAAAAACGTAACAAAGAGAACCCTGTTTAAAACGGACAGGAGGGTTAATGCATATCACCGCGTTGGATACAATAGACAGTAGGCCGGGCTTCGCAGAGAACACAGCACATCAAAATTCCCAACTGTCACTCCCCCCGACCCTGCCATGTTCAGTCTGCATATGCCAAGTGTCATCAGCCATGTAAGAGAGTTGATCTTATATGAGTACTCCACTACATGTGCTTCTAGTGCCTGTGTAGTGCCAGCTGTAGCTTGGACGAGATTGGTTGGATCAACTTCCTGCAGTGTTTTTAGCCAGTCTAAGAATGGCCACCATATATCTTTTGGCCTGGAGGCTGCAGGCATCAGCTCCCAGTAAATCAACAGTTGAGTATGACTGAAAGTGACGTCATGAATCCAAGCCGTTACCGCAGGTGATCTTTTGTTCCCCCAGTGTATGGACACACTGCGTTTAGCCATCAATAGTAGCAATGCGTGTAATTTACGGTGCTCGGCCTTAGTGTCTTTTACATAACCTAAAAGCCCAATGATCGGTTGTGGCTTGCTGGGCACATCCAATGTGTCATAAATCTTACTGAAAATGGCAGTCCAGAAGGAGGCAATGAGTGGGCAGTGCCAGGACATATGTAAAAAGGTGGCAGGGGCATGTCCACAATTCCATCACCTCTTATCTGGTCTCAACCCCATGCGGTATAGTTGGGGTGAGGTTCAATAGAACCTGTGCAGGTATTTGAAGTGTATTAATCTCAATTTATAATTGGGTGATAGTAGCTGGAGTTGGCCGCAGCAGAAGACCCATTTGTCGTCCATCACCTGACAGTCAAGCTCTTCATTCCAGTCCCGCTGGGCTTTGGGTATGAACAAGGGTGATGTGGTTTGCATAGAGCAGTACATCCTCGTTATTCGCCGACGGGAACCTGCTGTGCTTATCAACTTCTCGAGTACTGGTAATTGATCAGGGGGTTTGGGAAAGGTGGCATGTATTTGCCTTCAAGTAGCTCTAATTTTAAAATAGAGAAATGGCGCTGAAAATTCCTTTGAACCCTCGGCAATGGATTCAGGTGGAGTACAGAACGTGTTTATGGGGTACAGGTCCACGAATGTTTCGAGCACCATTGATTTAGCCAATGCCACGTTTCCATCGTCAGCCAAGGCTGGGAGCTGTGGATTATGAGTTAGAGGGGCAGATGAGGCTTATAATGTCTCCAGGCCAGCTCAGATGCGTAACCTGTCCCAGGCCCACCACAGAATTTTTAACTGTATCCATCCCGTCCCTGGGCCTACTGTATTTTGTATAGATGGCTACCTGAAGGGGAACAGGGGCTGCTATGTCTGCCTCGACAGCCACATGTGGCTGAAATGGGACGGGGTGCACCCAGAAATGCAAATACTGTGCTTGTGCACAATATGCATATAGTGGTATTTCCGGAGCTCCTAGCTCACCCTACTCGGAAGAGTAAGTGCCTCCCAGGTTATGCATGCTTTTTTCTCCGTCCAGAACAGGGAAATCATGAAAGAGCGAAGGGTCTTAAAAAATGCTTGGGTTAGTGGAAGTGGTATATTGATAAATAAAAAAATGTGGTCAACACGACCATTTTCACGATGGTTATTCTACCGGCAAGAGAGATCGGCAGTCTAGCCCACACCTTTATTTTCCCTTCTAGCCAGGAGATAGCCAGGCCGAAATTCAAGCTCCATATCTCTTGCTCATCCCCGCTCAACCAGATGCCCAAATACTTGACTGGGCCATCCGCCCATTTCCGCGGGTATTCCTGGTCAAAGGACTTAGTTGCCAGTGTGAGAGTAAACATGGTAGAATTGGACCAATTTATAAATATGCCTGAGAGGCTGCCAAATTTTGTGAGTTCCCGGAGTAGTGGCGGGAGTTTGACCTCTGAGTTATTAATATACAACATCATATCGTCGGCATATAACGAGATTAATAGCCCCCTGGTGCTGAACCTCAACCCTCTGCTGCGTGGTGTTGGTGGATCCTGGCCGCGATCAGTTCCATTGCTATAGTGAATAAGAGCGGGGCACCTTTGTCGTGTCCCACTAGAGATGGAAAAGGGGTTTGAGATTATGCCGTTCATACGCAGTCTCGCCGAGGGTTTTGTGTACAATAGTCTTATTGGTGCTATGAAATTTGGACTGAATCCTATCCTCCCCAATATGGTGAACAAATAGCGTCCAGAAACGCCACAAGCGCCTTGGCTTCAGGATTCAGCTAAAGTAGTACTGTGAAAAAGGTGTGGATCTGCCGGGAATAAACACGGACGGATCGGGTCTCACGATCAAGGGAAGTAGGGCCTGCAACCTATTGACCAGCAACTTAGCATAGATTTTGGCATCGATATTGATTAGAGAGAGTGGCCTATTAGAATCCATCTCCTGGTTAGGTTTCCTGGGTTTCAGCAGCATCAAAATTATCGCCTCACGCATTGAAGGGGGGAGGTTGCCAGTATCTTGAGCTTCCTGGAATACCGCCTGCAGATGAGGCGCAAGTAAATCCGCGTAGGCATTACCCGTCTGACCCAGAGGCTTTGTCTGCAGGCAGGCTGCCGATCACCTGCAGTATGTCATTGGAACTGAAGAGCTCAACCAGATATTCCCTATGTGCTCTACCCAGCCAAAGTAGCTCTATAGACTCAAGAAAGGGTTGGAGCTCCTCTGGCACAGTTCGATGCGTGGCAGTGGATAATTTGGTGTCGTACTTTGTGAATTCTTCTAGAACCATCCGAGGGCCTCTTATTACTGACAAGTCGTCACCTATAATTTTGGGGATATACGTAACTGTGTTTGGAGTCCGCAGCATATTTGCTGGTGTTTTTCCAGGCCTGTCACCCTCCCCGCCACCTAGCTTGTGAGTATTTTCACATAAATTTTACCTCACGTTGATCCTCTTCTTCAAACTCAGTGACGAGCTCCCTAATAGTAGGCAAAGTGGTAGGGTCTGCTGCGTTGTAATAGTTGGTCTCTAGATCCCTTATACAAGTTTCTAAAGAGGCCAGTGTGCCGCTGATGGCCTTGAGCACCCCTGCATGGTGTGATATACCCTTTCCCTTACTACCACCTTAAATGCCTCCCAAAGTGTTGTGTATGTGGACACAGATCCAGCATTTGTTTAAAAATATTCTTCAATGTCCTTACGTGTCTCTTCTCTAAAAGTGGAGTGGGCCAGTCTCCAGCTAACCATGTGTGGTGGGGAGTCAGGGATCGTACATTTTAACAGGCAAGGGGCGCGGTCCGACAGCGTCCTGGGGAGATGCGTGCTATCAGATATCCAGGTAGCGATATCACGCGACACCAGCCAGAAGTCTAACCGGGACCATGTCCTATGATACGCCGACACACACGTTCCCTCCATAAACTTTGGGTGTTTCGTCCTCCAAATGTCTGTCAACCCTCCGTCCTGCATCCGCTCAGTTAGAGTCTTAGGGGGTATGCTGCGAGATGCACCCTTCCTGTCTAGTGTGTCGGTCAACACACGATTAAAATCCCTTCCCCATATTATCGTGTCGCACCCCACTGTTGTACTTTTGCCCATACATTACTGAAGAATTCAGGGCAGTCTGTGTTTGGACCATAGACTGCAAACAGCATCATTTTCACTTCTCCCAGCAGACCATAGAGTATCACTTATCTGGCGTCAGGGTCTAATTGCGATTCTAACATATTCCAGCATAGCCCTTGTCGAATCAGTATTGCTACGCCTCTTGCATAGTTAGAATAGATGGAGGAGGTGTGTCCCCAGTGCTTGTGGTGTCGTTTTGCATGTGGCAAACTGTTTAGATGGGTCTCCTGAATCATGCATATATCTATGTGATGCCTATTTAGGTACGCATGGACTAGTCAAGTTTTCCTACTATCATTCATGTGAATCATGCCTTCCATGAATCAAGGCACGTCCGTAACCGCTCCGTCGTGCAGCTAAATGCGACGGAGCAGTTACGGACGTGCCTTGATTCATGGAAGGCATGATTCACACAAATGGTGGATTTTCATAACAATTTATCGTTACTCTTGAGAGTCTCTCGCCGCTAGATGCAAGCGGCTATCTGGGGATTTACTCCCTACTTTGTGGACGTTTTCATTACGACCAATTGCATTTGACTTCGGAATTGTGATCTGCAGCACACCATTGACGGGTTGCCCACCTTACCGCCGGGGGCGCCACATCCTTGAACTTAGGTTCCCCTATCCCTGTCCTGAGGAAGACCCGTAGCGGAGGAGACCACTCATTTCTTTTGCGTCTGGGTCGAAACGTCGCATTTCCCCCCCCCCCCCCCCCCCCCCCCCCCAATTGGCCTGTACTCTATGTACCCCCATCCCCCAACCATGATTACGCATGAAGTATCACTGTAATCGGACTGAAAATAAGAATAACTAAGCTTCTGAATGACATTAGGGGCAGGCCTATCAATCCTAAGGACTTGGGCCTTAGTGGATGTTCTTAGACAGTGAAATCATTGTATTCTCAATTACTTTGACTCTTTCCTTTTCACACGAGCACCAATCCTTCACCATCTTCACCTTACCTGGGAGTAAACTCCTTCTTTTTGAATTAATTGGATGTTTTGAATTGAATTAAATATTACCTCGGCATAATTACAAAAAAGAGGGTACTGTCTCATTTTTTGAATGTATTTGGCTTTGTGTCTTCTCTCTTTTTTTTCAGGATTCAAACATGTTATGAATAAGAAAGATTACTATCATTGATTGTATTATGTAAGAATATGGTCTAGGACCACTTGTTTTCTGTACTAATTGATACCCAGGTCCTTTTGACTTTTTCAGGTCACCCCATTTATATTAATGGTTTTCCATTTTAGCAATGGCCGTTGTCTCAGGAATTCCCATTATGCGCACATTATTACGCCTGGACCTGGCTTCTAAATCGTCATTTTTGGCTCTGATCAGTGTCAAGACTTTGTCCATTTGCAACAACAGTTCTTTGGCCTCCACCTAAAAATCAAGGGCATCCGAGGAGTGATTCTTTAATTGGTCCAGACTAGTTTCATGCGTGTCAACCTGTTTCTTGACCTGGTCCAGTTGTGAGGTAAGCACGTCAAGTTGGGTGTCTTATGGTCTTAAGGCTGGACCTCATTTCCAGACGAAGCGCGCATAGGTCCTCACCTCGATCCTCAGAGTCTACTGTGGGTTGGTTAATTCCTTCGCCTTCAGTCCCAGAGTCTGTTTGTCGTCTGTTGTCTAATTACAATTTTGACTGTTTGGGATCTGTTTTCCCCATCTCTGTGTTGGGCTGTGGCTCTAGTTCAATATTGGCGATAGTCTTTTCCACCTGAACAGCACACTGCAGGATGTTCCACGCGGATGTCCTGACGTCTCACTGCCCGGCAGAGTCTTCAAAAGTAGCTATGCACTTCTACATGCGGTGCTGCATCCCCCCTAAGCGCTGTAGGATCATTGGTGTTTGGGCATGGGAGGGGCCCCGGTTATGCCCGCGAGCTTAGTTTCAATGAGGGTGCAATCCTCCAGCACACTCGTTAATGCCCACTCCCAAACGTGTTGGCGCCTGCGGTGTCTTACGCCGCAGCAAAGGGGTTGCCCTGGCCTCACAATATTGTACTGTTCTGTAGTAGGGGATCTCTGTGTATAGTCATAATCTAGTGAATAGTCCCGCCCATGTGCGCGGACCCCGGAGCAATAAAAATAATCTCTTAAGGTGTCAAATCATGCAAACCTGCATCCACCTTTAAGAGAGAATTTAATTTAAAGACAGATAATGCAGCCTATACCCACAGGCTACACTGTCCAGTACTTCAACTAGAATTCCTCCAACATCCACAAACAGCACTGCCTGTCCAGCTTTTCTCCACACAGGAAAAAACCCTGCCTCTACCAGCAAAAGCCTCTGGAATGATAGAGAGGAAGGAATGGACAGACAAGCCCCATAGGCTGCCATTATGTGGCTGAGAACAGGATACTGTGCCTTTAAGAAAACTTTCCAGATTTCCAGAACCTTCCCAGTATCCCAGAATGCACAGCAGGTCCCTTCTACCTTCAGTTCTTTTTGAAGGCGTAGCACGCCAGACCTGTAGCATTCCTCACATGAAGAATTATCTCTCCACCGGGGAGGAGGGCGGGCGCTTATGACTATCACAGAGATACCCCTACTACAGAACTGGAGTTACAGAAAAGAAACTACTCCTTCTGTAGTAGGGGATCTCTGTGTATAGTCATAATCTAGTGAATAGAATGGCAAGCCCATCCCCACACAAAAGCGGTGGAGAACACACAAGACACTACCACCACTGGGCGAACAAATTCCGCAGCGAAGCCTGCCCAACCTGAGCATCTGCCCTGGCATCCGTGTCCAGACAGTAATGCGCAGCAAAGGTATGGACCGACTTCCAAGTGGCCGCCTTGCAGATTTCCGCAATCGGAACATTTCGCAGCAAAGCCGTCGTGGCAGCTTTGCCCCTGGTGGAATGAGCCTTAGGTTTACCCCCTAAGGTCTTATTAGCCTTTTGATAACACAATTGTATGCAGGACACAATCCACCGAGAAATGGACTGCTTAGAGGTCGCAAGACCAGTCCTGACTGAGCCATAATTAACAAACAATTGGTCAGACCTACGAATATCCTTGGTCTTATCCAGATAAAATTTCAACACCCTCCGAACATCCAGGGAATGGAGAGACCTTTCCGCTGGCGAAGAGGGATTCTGAAAGAACGTAGGTAAAGTTATGGTCTGGTTGACATGAAAATCAGAGATAACCTTAGAAAGAAATTTAGGGTGAGTACGCATCACAACCTTAGCAGCATGAAATACAGTATAAGGTTCTTGACAACATAATGCCTGAAGTTCACTCACCCTACGGGCCGATGTAATGGCCACTAGGAACGCCGCCTTCCAGGATAGGTGCTGCAATGAAGCCTTGTGAATGGGTTCAAAAGGCTCCTTCATCAGTCTGGACAGCACCACATTCAAGTCCCAGGAAGGCGAGGGAAGTCTGACAGGAGGAAACACTTTCTTCAACCTTCCAAAAAATCCTTGACCACAGGGATCTGAAAGAAGGAAGTCTGTGAAGGGCATTTCCTGTAAGCAGTCAAAGCAGTCAGATGAACCTTAATGGAATGGAAATTAAGGCCAGACTGCGCCAGATGTAAAAGGTATGGAAGGATGACATCTTCCTTACATGTTGTCGGATCAAAGTTCTTGGACTTACACCAGATACAGAACCTCTTCCACTTGTAAGCATAGGATGTCCTAGTGGAAGGTCGCTTAGACTCCTTCAGAATGTCCATACAATCGTCTGGTAGCTTCAGATGGCCATATTGCACTATTTCAGGAGCCATGCCGCCAAACTCAAAGACGAGAGGTTGGGGTGCACCATCCGCCCCCCGAACTTCGTGAGAAGGTCCGGCCTGCACGGCAACCGCATGTGAGGAAGGAGAGACCGGTGAAGAAGGTCCATGAACCACCACTGCCTGGGCCACTCCGGGGCGATCAGGATCATCCGCGCCCTGGACTGGGACAGCTTGATGAGCACCGCCGGAATCGGGGGAATGGGTGGAAAAGCGTACAGAAAGCAGTTCGACCAATCGATCCATAGCGCATTCCCCAGCGTCCCCCGCTGGTAGTACCTGGATGCGAAGTCTCGGCATTTGCTGGTTTCGGCGGTGGCGAACAGATCTACGTCTGGAGTCCCCCACCTTGCGAAGACTTCTCCTAGTACTTCGTCGTTTATGACCCATTCGTGGTTTTCCTGAAGCAGCCTGCTCAGTGCTTCCGCCTGAGCATTCCGCACCCCTGGCAGATGCGTGGCCGTAATCGTCAGCCCTCGGGCCAGAAGCCAGTGCCAGATCGCCTGCGCCTCCTGCGACAGAGTACGCGATCTCGAACCCCCCCCGCTTGTTGAGGTAATACATAGTGGTTGTATTGTCCGTCCGTATCAGCAGCGAGTTGGTCTGGAAAGACGGCAGGAAGGCCTTCAGTGCCAGGAAGACAGCTCTGAGTCCCAGGAAATTGATGTGGTACGTCGACTCCAACGGGGACCACGTTCCCTGAATCTGCTAGTCCCCGGAATGCGCTCCCCAGCCTTGGAGAGACGCATCCGTCACGACACCTTTCGTGGGAATGACCTTGTGGCAGGGAACCCCCTGAGGAGGTTTTCCACCGAACACCACCACTTCAGAGACTGAAGAGCATGTAGCGACAGCCGTATCTTGTCGTCCCAAGAAACCTGTCCTCTGATCCCACCGATCCTCCAAGCCCTCCAGCAGTGGCCTCATGTGCAGCCATGTGTGAGGAAGATACATGACGCCATCGATCCCAGCAGCGAAGACACCTTCCTCACTGTTGTCGATGGAGCGGTCATAGGGGCCCGAGTCTTCCGAAGGAGTGACACTCGTCCCTCCTCCGAAGGAGACACGCTTACTGACAGCGTAGAGATGGAGGCCCCCACGTACTGTATGCCCTGGACCGGCGTCGGGACAGACTTGGACACGTCGATGTGCAACCCCAGCTTGTTCAAGAGAACGCACGTCTTCTGGAAGTGCGCTTGTGCTTCCGAGAAGGAGTTTGCCTTGATCAACCAATCGTCAGAGGCGAGACCGGCCCCACCGTAGGGGAGGGCATGATTATGAGAACTCGAGCCTTCCGAAGGATCGAAGAGTGTCTCCCCTCCGAAGGACACACAGTTGTTGAGCCAAGACAGACCTCGTGAGGTTGGTGCGGCGGCCCAAACGAAGTAAGAGAGAGAAAGTCCGAGTGAAATGCAGGCGCGCTACCTGAAAGTAGCTGCCTTGATCAACCAGTCGTCCAGAAACGGATAGACAAAGACACTGTTACTCTCATATGCGCAGCCACTACGTCCTTGCGTATGGAACATTCCGAGGTGTTGGCTTCAGGCCGAAAGGAGGCACAACGCAAAGATAATGGTCGTTGCCCACTGTGAAAAGCATGAACTCGCGATAATTTCCCCGCCAGGGGTACGTGAGAATCTGTGGCCTCCAGATCTAATGCGCATAGTACGTCTCCCTGATGACGTTGAGGGGAAATCTAATGCAGGGACCTCCACCGGAATTTATTACTCTTTGACCCCACGAGTCGGCTTGTCGCCCGCCAAACACGGGTCCAAACTCGGTCATGTCTCCTTTGCACACTAGAAGGAACAGCGAGTACCATCCCATTCCATTCCGTCCCCGAGGAGCCGATCCTATCTTCCTTTACTGGAAGAGGGTGGTGGCCTCCTTCTACAACTCGCGCATCTAGCGCGATTGAGTTGGAGGGGCTGGAGGAGAACAGGAAGAGTCGCATGACATTCAGCACCTGAATGATTCAATGGCGGCCCGAGACCGCAGAAACAAAATCTGGGAGGCATAACGCCGCTGGAGAGGGCAGGCGGCCTTAAGCCGTTCTCCATGCCCCTCCCCACCTACAGCCTTCAAAGCCTCTGCCTCGGCCTTCATGCGGGCCACCTCGCTATCCGCATGGGAGCACAAGAGTTGTGGCAGAGAGCGGGAGATTAGAAACACCCTGCTGTGCCGCAGGCTTCAGAGATGTCAGACAAAGAGAAGTATGTCGCCGTAGAACAAAACCATGGCGACGCCCAGGTTTCGCCTGAAGCGAAATATCTGCTGCAGAGCCGAAGAAGATATCCCATCATGCCCTCTAGACTATCCCTGTCTCTGGGCAGGAGATCCACCCTCTGGGGAAGGACCTCACACAGGGATTTAGCACAACGGCCCAGCAAGAGGTTTCATCTGTAGAGTCTTACGCATCACTGATGTCAACTATACAGGCGGCTCCGAAGCCAGAATCCACTGGCCGGTGACCGCATACGAAATTTCCTGTACTGGAAGTCAAGAACCACACACCAGTGAACAACCCGCTAAGGGGGAAATTCGTAAGAGCAGGAGAGCCCCTCTCCCTACTCACGTAAGATGCATCCCTGGCATGCCTGACCCGAGACCTTCCATAACGGTGACGACGGGATCATATGGAAGACAGCGAAGTCCATGGGACCGATGCCGGCTGAGGAGCCACAGGCCCCTCGGAGAATGGGAGATGAGCCGGAGAGAATTCTGCGGCATCCCCGTGGTATCACCCGTGGGGGCGGAGCAGGAGGCGACCTAGATGGTGAGCCGGTACGCAGACACTCCCAACTAAGCGAAGGGACCAAAGTCCCTCGCTTCTGAGCGGACCACGTATAAGTAGCCCCCGACTCCGAAGGGTTCCTCTGCGTCCAACCCCAGCTCAGCGTCGAGAGTCGACGTTGCCGGGAAAACGAAGTCCCCGCCTATGATGATAGGCTCCCTACGGAGCGAGGTCCAGAACGGGACCTCCCCATGACATCACCATCACTGCGACGTCACCACCACAGCGGTGTCGACCCTCACTTCACTGCGCCTCGACGCCGAGCATCACTGCGCCTCGACGTCAAGCATCGCCTCGACGTCAAGCATCGCCTCGACGTCAAGCATCACTGCGCCTCGACGTCAAGCATCGACGCCAAGCGTCGCATCGACGTCAAGCATCGCCGTCAAGCATCGGCGTCGACGTCAAGCATCGCCGTCGACGTCAAGCATCGCCGTCGACGTCAAGCATCGCCGTCAAGCATCGCCGTCGACGTCGACGTCAAGCATCGGCGTCGACGTCAAGCATCGCCGTCGACGTCAAGCATCGCCGTCGACGTCAAGCATCGCCGTCGACGTCAAGCATCGCCGTCGACGTCAAGCATCGCCGAAGTCGACGTCAAGCATCGCCGACGTCGACGTCAAGCATCGCCGACGTCGACGTCAAGCGTCGACGTCAAGCGTCGACATCAAGCGTCGACGTCAAGCGTCGACATCAAGCGTCGACGTCAAGCGTCGACGTCATAGCATCGACGTCGGCGTCAGGCGTCGACGTCATGCATCGACGCCCTCGACGTCAAGCCCTCGACGTCAAGCCCTCGACGTCAAGCCCTCCTTGACGTGGGCTTTTTCTTGGGGCGACGGAGAGCCTTCGGTGTCCTACCTGCTCTCGACGTCACCGTCCTCGATGCTGACCACAGCATGGGACGTGGTAGAGGAGCTACCCTCTCCTTACCCAGAGGCTGAAGAAGATGCCTAGACAGGTGTCAAAGACAGAAGACACAGGCAAGCACAGAAGACAAACTCTGTGAGCTTCAGCTGTGGCCTTTATCTCCTACCGCAGTCAAAGCCCTTGTATAGAGGCAAGACAACTGCAGAAATTCTGCTAAAAAACCACAGCAGAATGTAGAAAAAGGCCAAAGACGTCGAGTGAAACTTCAAAATCCAGAAAAAAAATCACTAAAAATGAATAAAAGCTCCAAAAAATGAAGAGCTAATGCTCCAGGGTCCTGCTAGCAGGAGCCGGAAAAAAGAACTGAAGGTAGAAGGGACCTGCTGTGCATTCTGGGATACTGGGAAGGTTCTGGAAATCTGGAAAGTTTTCTTAAAGGCACAGTATCCTGTTCTCAGCCACATAATGGCTGAGACTATTCACTAGATTATGACTATCACAGAGATACCCCTACTACAGAACTGGAGTTACAGAAAAGAAACTACTCCTTCTGCGCCTTTACTGGTGGCCAAATCCCGAGTGTCGCCGCCCACCGCAGACGGACCTTTATTTCGGCCCGATGTGCCTGCAAATAAATAACGTGCAAGCTTCAGCTGGACCCTCGCACTCGTCCGCCACCCAGGTGAGGCCAGCAATCAACTAGCCTCCCTCGTAATAAGCTCTGCGGGGGACTGCCGAGAAGGGAAGGCCCACGCCAGGTCCAGGGTGTTGGTCAGAAGGGGCCGGCCACCGCCCCCCCTACTCACCCACCCACCGCTCTTATCCCACCCCCGTTACCTGTTCTTGATGCTAGACTCTATTCGCGGGGCGGTTCTAGCCAGCCAGCGCGATACACACTTGTCGTATTGCCTGCTACCTCGTCATGCCCCTTCACGGCGATCTGCGCTGCTTGGTGTTCGTGCCTTCCTCTTTTCCGCACCCCAAGATGGCGGCCTCAGTCACGGCGAGAGCTGGATCCACTATATTTCGTCCAGACCATCGACACGGCGCCCCGGTGCACACAGCAGGGCACTCCTCTTAGTGCCTGACACTAAAACCACGCTCCCCGGGATGTCACCACAGACTGTGGCTGTAGCGTGATCCGATGTTGTCTCCGTCGGAGTTCACGGCCAGCGGGTCTCAGCACTGGGTCAGTTTCAGCGCCCACTCTCCGCAGCGTGTCCTGGTCTTTTCTCTCTCAAAGCGACATCCATATGTTCCGCGCGAGGTCAGGAAACTAATGTCTGATTCAGTTAGCGCCACTGGTGCAGATGAGGAATGGGATCTTATAGGATTCTGTCTCTGCGGGCAGAGCACACTCAAAGAGCGGCCATCTTGCTGCTTGGGGAGACCATGCCCCTCAAGCTCTGCAGCTTTGAGAGGTTTTGTTACACCCTGGGCAGAGGCTGGCTGCATGATTGGCTGAAGCCATCTCTAACCAGCTGCCGTTATAAATGATTGTTGAATGTTCTGATGTTGTCAACAGTTTCGCTTTGCTAACATTTGTTGTTGTTTGTTAACATCCAGAGAGTAGCGCCTAACTACTGGTAGGTTTCAAACGGTATGTTGAAGTGTTTGATCTGGGAACTATTTTCCTTTTTCCATGAGCATGTCGAATGTGTATGTTTGGTATGCAGCTCCTTACTTTGGTCTGAAATTGACAACACATTTATGCTTTTGTGAAATTTTTCAGTGGAAGCAATGTGTTTTAGTTTTCAGAATTTGTGCGCAATGAAAGGCCACCTTTCTTTGTAATTATGTTTCATCATTAGGGCTCGCGTAGCGAGAGCCCTTTTGTGTGGAGTTCAGAAACCGAGCCTGGAATTGCACATGGTCGTGCGTGTTCTTTTCCTTTTGTGGCCCGCTATTGGCCTTTGTGTGCATGTTTTTTACTAAGACAGCACGCAATAGGCCAAAGGCAGTCGCATTGCTCCGCCCATGGCCTATTGGTGTCTGTTACGCGCACCAAAGGCCATGTGGTTTCAATTATCATGCCCAGACACTGGCGCGATAATTGAAAACACATGTTCGCGGAGGTGCGCGCGCACCACTCGCAGGTGTAAAGAAATAGATGTTTTTTTCTATTTCTTTACTTTTGGTATCATCGCGGCACCCGCGCTTTACTTATAACATTCAAAGTAAAGCGCCGGTGCCGCGATGCTTGTTTTTTCTGCATTGTCGTATAGCTCAAACTTGACCCAAAGGTATCAGTGCACTTTACACGACCACCAGTTACATTACAGACGGACACAATACATTTTCAGGCTGGGCAAAGGCTGAGACTCTAATCTGGTTCTCCAGCTTCAAGGTGGGCCGCTCTGTTAATTACGCCACATCCAACCGATGCTCCCTCGTCTCCTGTTCCCCCCTCTTTCCTCCTCACGTTGTAACTCCCTGTGTCCGTCCATGTTTCATTTGCGCCTTCCATAATTTGCCATAGGATGGTTCAAATCCAGTGCACTTTTAAATATTACCAAATTGGATTTACTGCGTGCTTGGGTGTTTTTTTCTTTTTGCCCGTCCACGTTTCATTTGTGCCGTCTATCTTTTGCTGCCCATGGAGAAAGGCGGAGGCAACGGGTCACGGCGGCAGCGTGGTTTGCTCGCTCTTTGACTGCTCGACCCGTATCCATAGAAACGGCAAACAGTTTCAAGCGAGACATAAGCACATGCTAGAGAGGCTGCGCAAGATTCCAGGAGTATACACAAAAACAACAGACTAGAGTTGTGGCCATTTTGGAACAGGGGATTTAGTTCATGACAAGGCGAGCATCGGTTCTGCAGTAACTTTGCAATAGGATGTTCCAAATCCAGTGCTCTTTTAAATATTAACATATTGGATTTACTGTGCTTGTTTTTTTTTTTTTTTTTTTCCTGTCCATCATTGGCTGCACACGGAGAAGGACGGGGGCTACGGGTTACGGCGGCGGTGTGGTTTGCTATCTCTCTTGGGCTGTTCAACCCCTATCCATAGAAACATCAAACAGTTGCAAATGAGTCAGAAGCGCAGGTTAGAAAGGACACCAAGACTCCAGGAGCATACACAACAATAACAGACTGGAGTTGTGGCCATTTGATATGGGGGATTTAGTTCATTACAAGGCGAGCATCAGTTCCTCAGTAACTTTGTGATCGGATGCGTCAAATCCAGTGCACTTTTAAATATTACCATATTAAGGATACCCACCAGCACAGGATTTGCTTAATAATCTGGCACAGTTTATCTTTTCAGACAGTATCATGCCTGAGATTGGGGAATGGCTTTTATTTTTATTAGAGTGCATCTGATTAACGATAATCTTGTTTTTTCTGAATCGCATTGCATACCATGTGAATTAAAACACAAGCGATGTTTTCAATATACCATATTTGAGAAGTTTTATCCTAAGTTCTCGCTTAAAAAATTAATTTCTTAACCAAAACCTGGAATATAGTCATAACAACACTCCTGACCTTTTGGGTACCTCTGAAAATGTTCGTGTCACAGTCCCATACCATTAATCATGTATCCATAAATTCAGATCTTTCAGCTGATGTATGAATGCTGACTACTCCCAAGCAACTCCTCACTCTCTCCTCTCCCTGTATGCATCAACTTCCTCAGCTCTTTCTTTCATCCATTCTGCTATAGTCTCTTCCTTATGAATTCACAACTGCCCTCTGTTCCTCACTCCCTTTCCCCTGCCTCATTCTTCTCTAACCATCCCTTTCTCCCTGTCACTCAACTTCTCTGTAAACCTTCATTTGCTCTCTCTCGCGTACATATCCTGCTCCGGTATCACGCGATCTCTTGTCCTGCATTATCCCGACCCTTTTAAATCAACTCCTTACCTATTTTTTAAATTCCTTTTTCCATTGGTGTCCTTTATTTTCCACCTCCCTCCCTCGTAACCTCCCAATTTCTGGTTCTCCAGTGCCACAAGATCATATGAATGGCAATAGCGCTATGCAAATGTGATCACTCCACTTTAAACAAAAGTAAAATAACATTGTCAGTTACGACAATAGCTATAACTTTCGTAAATGCAAGCCCGAGTGCATTGCAAATGCTTGTTTTTAAACTTGGGAACACAATCCACATGAATACTCCCCACATCATGCCTCATAATTCCGGTCTGCTTAATTTTACTCCACGCCACACTTCCAGCCAGCAAATTCAGCTCTACAAATGTCCATTCTTCACCACATAACTCAACAACAAATCACATAATTCAACTCAACAACACAATTACACAACACAACAATAATACATCCAATCCACACCACAGAATTTCACCACATGCCATAAAATTCAACAGCACACTACATAATTACCCTCTACTACATACCACTCCACAACACAAAATAACACTCCACATAATTTCAGTACACTTAATACCACACAATTACTATCTGCATAATTCCACTGAACATAATGCCACATAATTTCACTACACAAATCCAGCCCCACATCACACAATTACATAGCTAACAATTCCAATCTAATCCACATAAATCCACTCCAAACCAACAAAATCCACTCCAAACCAAAACGCAGGGGTAAAAGACATTGTGATTTATAATGCCAATAGCTCTAACTCTCATAGATGCTAGACCTACTGCAGTGCAAATATTTGTTCCTTTAGTACCTTGAAGCATTTCAGGGATTTTGTGGCCGTGTGGTTAAAGTTGGTGTTCATGTTTTTTGGCTATATGTGCCACGTTTAACAAATGTGACCGCTATTGTAACTGTTTATTTCTAATTTGTTTTGTATTTTGTTTATGTACAGATCCCACAAGGCCTGCCAGAAGAAAACCTTGCTCGTCCAGCCGATCTCGTTCTCGACCAAGGTCTTCAGGGAGAGATGGTAAAAGTTCTCATTCGGCATCATATCGCCGGCGGTCTCGCAGTCCCCATTACAGAAGTAGCTATCGCAGTGACTGGGACAGACGCAGAAGGCGCTCTTCATCATCAGGCTCATTAAGTTCTGAAGGTCGTCGTCGCAGAGATCGCCGGTATCGGAGCAGAAGCAGAGGCCGAAGCTCCTGGCGAAATCGTAGCCGAAGCAAAAATCGTAGCCGAAGCAGAAATCGTAGCCGAAGCAGAAATCGTAGCCAAAGCAGAAATCGTAGTCGAAGCAGAAAGAAAGCTGATAACCATGACAAAAAGACTAAAAAAAAGGAAGCAGCGCCCCCAGCAAAAACACCTTTTATTGCGATGATAGGTACGTAAGGCTGAGCAGTTGTTCTTGCAAAGTAAAGACCGGTAAGCAGGGGAGGATCACCACCAAACTATAGGCAGCACTTCACCAAAGTAGAGAGCAAAGAAAAAATGAAATCATCAGGGCTGAAGGTGAAACAGTGTCCTACACGTTACATATGTTCCTGAAGTGTTACAAACTGATAGAAACTTGTTCTCGAGGAACTAGCTCCAAAGACATTCTTCAAGAAATTTTCTAATGTATGCATTCTCAAGTATTCTAATCCAACCTGTTAAAGGCCTTTTATTTTGCAAAATTGTCTTTATTCCCCAAGTCTCTTTTAGGATTATGGAGATCATTTGTTTGCCATTTATGGGCAGTAACCCGCAGTACACCCGCTTCACTTGTTGTGCTTGGCGGGCTTGCCCCTTCTCTCCGTACTCCCATTCTTCTCTTTCTTTCCATTGCATACCCCATCCTCTTACCGCTCATTTTATTTACTGATCTTTACTCCTGTCCGCAACATCAGCTGTATTCTTTTCCAACACCACTCCTTTCCCAATCCTAGTTATCAGCATGCCTCTGTGATGTCCTACTGTCCCCACGTATCTTGCCTCTCCTATTTCCTCTGCCTGTATCAGTATTTGTAGATTTATAAAACAGACTGCAGCAAACATTTTTACATCACCCAAAAGCCTCTTTTGTCCCTTTTTCTGGCAAAAAAACTTAAACAAATATTGACCAATCATCAATACTTACTTTCGTGAGACATTTGTGGAGAATCTTATGGCTTATCTGCCTTTCAAAGCCTTTGTGTAGGACTCTGCTTCTGTATAGGAGTGGTTCCTTCCTGGATCATCACCACTCTCCTCACTTAACATATCATACATGAAGCTTCAGTATCAGTCCAGGATGCTCCAGACCTATTGGGTAAGCACATGATATGCTAGCTGTTTGCCAGTCCTCCATAGTCACTGTACACAGGAGGAGAGGATGCCTGAATGACTTCCGAGCAGGACTGATGCAAGGAAGTGACGTGTTAATAGGCAGAATCCATTTGAAGTGTGGACTGTGTGGCACATCATAAGCAGAAGCTGACTGAAATGGAAGAAGCATAAGTGGATGTATCCAAAAAACAATTGACATACAGACCAGTTTCTCAGCAGTACAGCAATCTTATGATAGAAAAGGCTCCAAATAGCTCAGTGTTTAAGTGACTGTTCAAGTTCCCATAGTTAAGTGTTTTTCGATCTTGTCTACTAGACAGTGCATGCACTGTCCTTAGCGAGACATATTGTGGTCTTACCACAAACCTAGAGACTTGGAGCCCACCCATTGCTTACTATTGGTCAGCGTTCCTGTCTTTCTCATTTGCCTGTTTCCTGTTTGTATCCCAGCTTGTCAGTTGTGGGGTTTTCCTTCCCATGGAGCATTGCCTCTTTACCATCACCATCATCTGGCCCCTATGCTTCCCCTGTTTGCTTTTCAAGCACTACTTTTGAGGGGGGGGGGGGTTAAACTCCATCTTATCCTTGCACACAACGTGTCTAGCCTACCTCAACAGCCACATCACATTCCACCAAACACCTCCGCCCAGTCGGGCATATACTCGCACACATCCTTTGCATATCCAGATCCGGCAGCCGTTCCTTCTCCTACATCATTCCTAAACTGTCATGAGCTGCCGTTTTATTTTAGAGCTGCCTCTTCTCAAATTCCTTGACCAGCTGAAGGCGTGGCTCTTCGAATCGGTCTCCCAGCATAGCCCTGGGTCAGACAAGGTTCGCCCCTGCTTCAAGCTGCATGATACCCTCCCAGGTAATAGAGCACTCTATAAATACACATAACATAACAGGGGAGTGCACATGCTTTCCAGCTATCTCCCTTGTGCATTTCCCTTCCCACTCCAGGTTGCTGTCTGTCACCCGTGTGCTTCTTCCCCACCACTCCACACCACATTGCTCTCTCACCCATTGCTTCTTTTCACCCACCCATTGCTTCTTCTCACCCACCCACACCCTCATTCTTTTCTCACCTGTAACTTCCCCCCAACCCCACCTACGGTGCTTCCATCCCACTCAGTATTGTTTCCTCCACTTGCTCCCTCCCGCACTCCATGTTCTTTTCCACCACCACACTCTGCAGTGTTGCATCCCCTTCCGCAGCACTCCATGTTGCAACCACTGCGTCATAGCATCTTTGTCCGTTTTTCTTTTTTTTGCCATGCTGCACAAATTGGTAAAGCCAATAGTGCCCAAAGATGAGACCTATTGGCCATGCCAGTGCTTCTTGTTGTGGTCTTGAGTGATTGGCTAGCCAAGTTCTACGTTAGACTCCTGGGTGGGGACTCTTTTCAGGTTACCATTGTCCTGGGCAGACCAATGGGTGAAGCTGGTGGTTTCAGGGTCTCTATTGTCATCTATATTCCCTCATTTCAGTTTCTTGACTCTGAGAGCCCTTTCATACAACACCATCACATCGCCCTCTCTTTCTGTCCCGCACATGTGGAGGTTAACTTGTTACGTCTCTAATCAAGTAGATGTCAGAAGGTCACATCTTTAAGAGTGTGCACGGGGCATTTCATGATGATGAGGGCGGGTAATTTGTGGGAAGGGCATAGCCAGTACCCTACTGCATCTTGTGTAGGGTTGTCAGTAGCTGCATTATTTTTCAAAGACACTCAGTCATGGTGCCATGTTTCATGGGGCAAGCCCAGAGTGAAGGGCATGATCGAGAATCTACCAGAGACTTGTTTTTGTCATTTTCCACCCATCTATTACCTTCAGCATATCTGAATGAGGAAACTCCATTACAGCTGTTCTTCTCTTTCTGTTTGGCCATCTGGCTTCCCAGTGCTTTTTTTTGAGTATTCACCTTTTGCTGGTACGCCACAAAGAAGTGTTGTTTGAACAGAGCTTGTCTGAATTTTCTGATGGCAGCTATATTCGCACAGTTGACATCTCTGCATAATGAGTAGTCTATACACGCCTTTGCTGATATTGCAACTTAAAACCTGGACCATGCCTATGTCTCTCAGGGATTAGAGTGTAACTTTGCCTAATATATACTGCTTCTGGTAGAATTTGTTCAGGAATCGCAGCTAAAGTTGAATCTGTTTGTTTCAGTGGGAAAAAAATGAATTCGCTGGCAGTTGACCAAACGCCATGTTGCTTCACATTCATCTTTACTCTGCTGCACTTCTAGGTCATTAATAATTCCTTCCTTTGCCATAGCCAACCTTCCCATCACAAAACGTCATGGATATTCTTTAATTTTAATGTTTCCCTGGTTTCTTGTTCGTCCATCCCATGCTCATAAATCTGTATGTTATCGTTGCAAAGTAAAGCCAATGACATTCCTTTGTTCTGATCTAGTTGTCATGCAATCTCCACATTTCTCCTTCCAGTGAGGCGAGGCTGGTATCATTCACAGAACTGCGTTTGTTTCCTTTGGTGTGTGTATTATGTGGCACATTACCCCAATATACTTGGGCATTACTTCACTTTACAGAAGAAAGTAAAATATAGCGTCGCATAAAAGGAACATTCAATGATAATGTAACCCCGAAACCTGAATATTGTAGGTAGCCAAATGTGCAACAAAATGTAATTGTAAGTCTGTGGAGCCATGTGGGAAAGAATGCAAACTCCTCCCCCCACAAGCCCCTTGCTACCATTGGTTCTTCCAGAAAGGTGCAATGATGCTCAACGGTAGTAGGCTTGTTTGCATGCAAGCGAGCTGCTGACCTCATATAATGGTGGTTTTCTTTTCTTTTCTTTTCTTTTTAGGTAAAAGGCCCGTGGATCCTGAAGTGGTGAAGGTGATTCGCACTCTATTAGCGTACAATTTTAAGACCTGGAGAGTGAAGGATTATCAAGGAGAGAAACCAGAATTTTGGTAAGTGAGATCCAAGAAGTTAAAGCCCAGTGAGTGGATGTTTCCTTTGTTGTTTGGCAAGCCAATATGCATGATGCTGTTATCCTCGTCTTTATAAATGGATCTTCTCTTGCTTCATGGGAAAGTTTTGCATTTTCTTGTGATGTGTATTTGGATACCTTCTGTCATTAATTCTCTTTTCGATGAGTATGCATGGAGATTTCGCCTTTATAACGCCTTATGTCAATGGTCCCATCTATATTATCTGTGAATAAGCTAGATGTGTTTTATTTTGGAATCCAATCATTCTCCCCCTTCTAGGTGGTATTTCCTTCCTGTAGATAAAACCTCTAAACCCGATTTCTGGTGGTGCGGGCAGCTGTCTTCGCTAATCATAGCTACTGCTAATTTGGGAGTAACTGCAGTACTCGTTTCACCTCTGCCGAGGTGCTACCATTTAGTGTTTTTTCAGTAGACAGAATCTTTTAGGTTTTGAAGTACAGATGTCAAATTCTCTCTTTAGGGGGACTGGTAGGCCATGCAGTTTTTATTCAGACTGTAAAAAGTGAAATTCCTGTGTAGAGCCTTGATGGGACGCCAAAATGTTGGTATGGTATTGACAGATCTGATTCCACTCATGGAGAGATGCGAGCTGGGTAGTGTGAGAAAGTGCCATCTTTCTTGCATGGTATGCCCCCACTTTTTGCTAAATTGCTGAATGTACTTCGATTGAGTGTACCCTGGGTTCCTGCCAATCAGGTGCCCAGGGCCTATGTTCCTTCCTTAAACCACACAAACTCCAAATTGGCAAACCCTAGCCACATGTCAGCCCCTAGTAAATGGTACCCTAGGTACCCAGGGCCTTGTGGCCAGGGAAGGCCTCTAAGGGCTGCAGCACTCATTGTGCCACCCTCAGAGGCCCTGTACCCTTACACACACACTGCCCTTGCAGGCTGAGTGTCTGGGTGCAGGACAAAACAAAGAGTCGACATGGCACACATCACTGTTTACCATGCCCATCACCTACACTGCCAAGGCATTTGTCAGCCACCCCTCTAGCTGGGTGCATTATGCCTATGGTGTGGGCACAGGAGCAGGAGCCCTGTGCCTCTACAGTACCCAGGTCCATTCCTGGGCACTGTAAGTGCAGTGCTGTCAGTTAAGAGTGCATGGTGCTGAGAGCTTGTCAAACACGAGCTCCATAGCACCATATTGGCAATACTGAAGCCTGGGAAGTTTGGTATCAAACTTCTCAGCACATTGAACCCACACTGATGCCAGTGTAGGATTTAATGTACTAAGCACCCCAGAGGGCATCTTAGAGATGCCCCCTTACAGCTAACTTACAATCCACGTCTGCTCTGAGGCTGCCCAGGCTGCCACGCAGCAGACACGTTGCTGGACCCCTGGGTGGGAGAGCCCCTGCTCTCCCGGGCCTGCAACAATGCACATCCTGGGTGAGGTGAGAAATCTCCTCCCCCAGGATGAGCAAAGGGAAGCTTCAAAGGCAGGCCGCCATTTGGAGTTTCCCTAGGCCACTGCAACCCCCCACTCTGGCGGGAAGCTTGGCCGGAAACCCCATACAAGGACAGGGGATGTGCCAGCCTGCCCACCCCACCCCTCAGGTGGGGGAGGCGAGGTGAAGCACATCTCCGGGCTCTCGCCATCTTGAAGATGGGAGGCCCTACCCTATCAGGATTAGGCTACTGCCCCCCTCCCACAGGAGAGAGGCAGGATAGGGGGTGTACCCACCCCAGGACAAGGACCCATTGGTCCCTGGACTTCACCTACCTGTAACGCCCCTAAATCTAGTATTTAGGGGCCCCCTGAACCTTCCTTCCTTAGATTCCAGATAGAAAATTACAAGAAGAGCAAGAAGAACAAAGACCTGCCCTGCAGCTGCTAAAAAGAGAAGACACCAACTGCTTAGGCCCCAGCCCTACCGGCCTGTCGACTCTCGAACCTGAACCAGCGCGGCATCTCTCGTGGCCAGCAACCTCACCAACCCCGGAGGACCTGGCTACCTTTTGGCTCTAAGCCCCTGGGACTCCCATGAGAAGAGGCTCTACTCAAGAAACCTATTTTTAACCCCTGGCAGCAGCCCGGAACCGCGGACCCAACACACTCTGCACCCGCCAAGCCTGGCCAGTGCCGGAGTGGACAAAGACCCTGAGGACGACCCCACGGCGACTGTGACCCCGAGTCCGGCACCCAAGGACCCCCCTCGACATCCCGGAGGAAGCCTGCAGCCTCAGAACCAAGTGCCACCCCAACCGCGATCAACCAGAGGGTAAGATTCCCGACGTCAAAAGGCACCCCTGCACCCGGCGCCCTGCGGCCCCCTGTGCCCTGCGGCCCCCTGTGCCCAATCCCGGGGTACCCACCTAACCTACAACTACCCAACTTACCTCTCGAAGTGGTGGTGGCACCTGAAACATCCTCGTCCCCGAGCCTGCAGCCTTTTTCCAAACCGGAACATTCCCATTGATTTCCATTGAGCGCCCGACGGCTCAAAAGCACCCTGCACCCAGCCGCCCGAGTGGCCCTGGCAGTGCCCTCTCTACACTAACCTACTTCCCCACTTGCCCTGAGTAAGTGACCAGGAGCCCAGCTCCCACAGCCGCGTGGCTTGCCAGACAGCAGCCACCAACCAAGGCCCCCCTATCCCTCATAGGATAACATTGGGCCTAACTCTCTCTGCACCCGGCCATCCTGAAACCGCTGAGGGTGAACCAACTGTACCTACCTAACACTGGGGGACCCCTGAGTCCATGCCCGGAATTTCAACTCTGCCAGTCGAGTACTTACCCTTAAACCGCTAACATTCTTTTTCCTCATAGGGTAACATTGACTGGCTTTTTCTTCAAAAATCTTCTAAGTGTGAACTTTTCAAAACTGCAAAAATTCACCAAAAATCAGCCAAGTGACAAAAACGAATTTACTCACCTGCTCCTAGGTGAGCTCCCAGTGCTGGATCTTGGTGCCCAGCCCTAACCCTGAAAAGTGTTCACAACTATACTTACCTCTAACTCATTTTTCTCCCATAGGAAACCATTGTCTGCTTTTCTGTGAAATTTCTTCTAAGTGTCTATTTTTGCAAATTTGAAATATTCTTTTAAAATCGTACCATTTCTGCAAACGAAATTACTTACCTGCTTTTGATAAGGACCCCAGTCCTGGGTCTAGGTACCCAGTCCTGGATTACTAAAGTAACGATAAAGTACTCTACCTGCAATTTGAATTTCTTGCCATAGAGATCCATTGAATGTTTTCTTTGAAATATTTTCTAAGTGCTAACTTTTGAAATAGCTAAATATTATTTAAAAATCATTACAGTTATTAAGTCGACTTTTATCACTTGATTCTGAATACTGACCCCAGGCTGGTTCTAGGAGCCAGACCTGGAAATTCCAAAAGTAATCTGAAAAGTAATTTATTACAAATAACCTGAATTTACCATTGAGCTCAATGCATTGTTATGTTTAGGAAATAGGATTGTTTATTGCAACCAACTGTGACTGTTTACACAAATTTATTGCTTAAGACAAAAGTATTTATATTCAACCTCTCATTCTGAGAAAGTATATTTTTACCCCCTTTGTGGTTCTAAAAATAAAACAAGCATATATTTTATATATATAAACCATTGGCCTAGAGTTCAGTTATTGAGTGTGTGAAACCATTTGCTGACTGAGTGTGTACAATAAATGCTTTACACTGTCCTCTGGTACTGCCTTACTGCTCGACCAAGCTACCCCGTTTGAGAGTAAGGTCATACCTAACTTTGACCTCTATCAGCCTCTGGGGGACTGTGGACTCTGTACACCCTGTACCTATTAGGGAACAGTATATACAGAGCCACTTTCTCACATTGGTGGATCAGCGGTGGGATACAAACTTGCATTTGTTGACTACTTGGTTACCATCTGATCACACGACAGAACTCTTAAAAATTGCCTTTAGAATTCTGATTGGTTTTTCCAAAATTACTAAAAGTCTTGCTAGGGCCTTGCTTAAGTCCCATTAGAATTTTAGAAAAATAAAAGTCACTATAGTCCGGGTAGAGGGTTAGAACTGTCAGGTTAGAATGTCTCAAATAAACCCAGCTATTAGTGATAATAATAACATGGACCTGGTGGAGGAGCTCGACCTCACACCTTACTTACACTTGTCTTTCAAGGAATTGAGGTCCTTATGTAAACTCAAAAATTTACAAATGGGTCTGCATCCAACCAAACAAGGGCTCCAGGAGCTCCTGGCTGAGTATGCTAAAGACCACCCATCTGAACATGGTGATGGCCAGTCAGATGAGGAAAGGGAAACGGGGGAGGTGGACAGCAACCTCCCCATACTATTCCCTAGGGAGGAGATGGCACCCATACCCTCCAACTCAAGACATAGCATCTGGGCACCTAGAGACCACACAGGTGGCTCTGGTCCCAGAGACAACACTGGGGGACCCCCCAGTGAAGAGGACAGCCTTGTGAGGCTGGCCAAAAGAATAGATCTAGAGTCCAGACTCCTGGCCCTAGAAAAGGAAAGGAGAGAGATGGGTTTAGCACCCATCAATGGTGGCAGCAATAATAAAAACAAGGATAGGGAGGAAACTTCTGACCCTAAAATCCCCAAAGGGATTGTCCCTAAATTTGAGGAAGGTGATGATATCACCAAATGGTTCACAGCCTTTGAGAGGGCTTGTGATATCAGGAAAGTAAAGAAACCTCTCTGGGGGGCACTCCTGTGGGAACTGTTCTCTGGTAACTGCAGGGACAGGCTTCTGACTCTCTCTGGGCCAGAAGCAGGATCCTATGACCTCATGAAGAAAGCTCTGATTGAGGGATTTGGATTCACCACTGAGGAGTATAGAATTAGATTCAGGGGGGCTCACAAAACCCAGACCCAGTCCTGGATTGATTTTGTAGATTACTCAGTGAAGACACTGGATGGTTGGTTAGCTGGACATGGTGTGCAGGATTTTACTGGATTGTACAACTTATTCATGAAGGAACATATTTTGAGTAACTGCACAAATGAAAAGTTGCATCAGCATTTGGTAGACCTAGGTCTAATTTCTCCCCAAGAATTGGGAAAGAAGGCGGACCACTGGGTCAAGACTAGGGTGACCAAGACAACCACTGGGGGTGACCAAAAGAAGGTGGTCACAAAACCTCCCCAGGGGAAAGGTGGTGAGAATCCCCAAGATAAAAAGTCTGAGTCTTCCAAAGGGCCCCAAAAACCTGTTCAGGTGGGTGGGACCCAAACTACTCCCTATGTGCCCCAACCATATAGGGGGAAGAACTTTGATCCCTTAAAGGCCTGGTGTAATACCTGTAAGAAGCAGGGACACCTAACTGTATCTTGCCCCCAAAACAAAGCCCCTAAGGCACCCAGTACAGCCACTCCTGGGGCAGCAAGTATACAAATGGGATCAGAGGTGTACCCTGAGCAAATCTGGGAACACACTGAAGCAAGTTTAGTCTCCTTGGGAGAAGTGGAGTTTGCCACTGTGGCTGTGTGGCCCCCCAACTTAAAGAAATACTTACAGTACCCCTGGGTAAATGGAACTAGGGTAGAAGCTCTGAGGGATACAGGTGCCAGTGTCACTATGGTGAAAGACACACTGGTTTCCCCTGAGCAATACTTGATTGGGAAGTCTTACCCAGTCACCAACGCTGACAGTGTCCCCACTAGTCATCCCATGGCCATGGTAACATTAGGCTGGGGGGGGGGGGGGTTACTGGCCTGAAACAGGTAGTTGTCTCTCCAAAGTTGCCAGCTGCATGCCTGCTTGGAAATGACCTGGAAACCTCAGCCTGGGCTGAGGTTGAGTTAAAGGCCCATGCAGCCATGCTGGGCATCCCTGAATTGGTGTGTGTGCAAACCAGAGCACAGAGCAAGAGGATGGGTGAAAAAGTAGGTTTGGAGCCTGGAATAATGGCCCAACCAACCAAGAGGAAGGGCAAGAAGACTGGGGGACCAGCTTCTGTACAGCCAAACACTCAGAACCCCTCTCCCCCTGGAGAGGATGTAGATACCCCTGCGGGAACTGAGTCCATGGAGCTTGACCCTTACCAGGTTGAACTCTTGGGCCCAGGGGGACCCTCTAGGGAAGAGCTGTGCCAGGGTCAGCGAGACTGTCCCACTCTCGAAAGCCTGAGACAACAAGCTGCTTCAGAAGCCAGGGGAGATGTCAGTGGTACCCACAGAGCTTATTGGGAAGAGGGATTACTGTATGCTGAGGCAAGAGACCCCACTCCTGGAGCCACCAGGAGGGTGGTAGTGCCACAGAAGTACAGGGAGTTCCTCCTAACTTTGGCTCATGACATCCCCCTAGCTGGACATCTGGGGCAATCCAAAACTTGGGAAAGGTTAGTGAGTCACTTTTACTGGCCCCAGATGCACCAAAAGGTGAAGGAGTTTGTCAGCTCCTGTGTTACCTGTCAGGCCAGTGGCAAGACAGGTGGCCACCCAAAGGCCCCCCTCATTCCACTACCAGTGGTGGGGGTCCCCTTTGAAAGGGTAGGTGTGGACATTGTGGGTCCACTTGAACCTCCCACAGCCTCAGGGAACAAATTCATTCTAGTAGTAGTGGATCATGCTACTAGGTACCCTGAAGCAATTCCACTTAGGACTACTACAGCTCCTGCAGTAGCCAAGGCCCTCCTGGGTGTCTTCACCAGGGTGGGTTTTCCTAAGGAGGTGGTTTCAGACAGAGGTTCCAACTTCATGTCTGCTTACCTAACACACATGTGGAAAGAGTGTGGAGTGCAGTACAAGTTTACTACACCCTACCACCCACAAACCAATGGCCTTGTTGAGAGGTTCAACAAGACATTGAAAGGTATGATCATGGGACTCCCTGAGAAACTCAAAAGGAGGTGGGATGTCCTGTTACCATGCTTGCTTTTCGCTTACAGGGAAGTGCCACAGAAGGGAGTAGGTTTCTCACCCTTTGAACTTCTGTTTGTTCATCCTGTAAGGGGACCACTGTGTCTTGTAAAAGAGGGCTGGGAGAGGCCTCTTCAAGAACCCAAACAGGACATAGTGGACTATGTGCTTGGCCTAAGGTCCAGAATGGCTGAGTATATGGAAAAGGCATCCAAGAACCTTGAGGCCAGCCAGGAGCTCCAGAAGCACTGGTATGACCAAAAAGCTGCACTGGTTGAATTTCAACCAGGGCAACAGGTGTGGGTTTTGGAGCCAGTGGCACCAAGGGCTCTCCAAGACAAATGGAGTGGCCCTTACCCTATCCTAGAGAGAAAGAGTGAGGTCACCTATCTAGTTGACCTGGGCACTAGCAGGACACCCAAAAGGGTCATCCATGTGAACCGCCTTAAACTCTACAATGATAGGGCTGACATCACCATGCTGATGGTGACTGATGAAGAACAGGAAGCAGAGAGTGAGCCACTCCCTGACCTCCTATCCTACAGCCCAAAAGATGGGTCAGTAGATGGTGTGATTTTTTCAGACACCCTCCCTGCCCAACAGCAGACTGACTGCAAGCAAGTCTTGCAACAATATGCTAGCCTCTTTTCCCTGACCCCTGGTCTGACAAGCTGGTGTACCCATGATGTGGACACTGGTGACAGTGCACCTGTCAAGAGCAAAATCTATCGACAGTCAGATCAAGTCAAGGAAAGCATCAAAGCTGAGGTCAGCAAGATGCTGGAGTTAGGGGTCATTGAGCCTTCAGAGAGCCCCTGGGCTAGCCCAGTGGTTCTGGTCCCCAAACCTCATCAACAGGGTGAAAAGAGAGAGATGAGGTTCTGTGTGGACTATAGAGGGCTCAACTCTGTCACCAAGACAGATGCTCACCCTATCCCAAGAGCAGATGAACTGATAGACAAATTGGGGGCTGCCAAATTTCTCAGTACCTTTGACTTAACTGCAGGGTACTGGCAGATTGGCATGGCCCCAGGAGCAAAAGAAAAGACAGCATTCTCCACCCCTGATGGGCATTACCAGTTTACTGTGATGCCCTTTGGGTTAAAGAATGCCCCTGCCACCTTCCAGAGGTTGGTGAACCATGTCCTGGCTGGGTTGGAGTCCTTTAGTGCAGCTTATCTTGATGATATTGCTGTCTTTAGCTCCACCTGGCAGGATCACCTGATCCACCTTGGGAAGGTTTTAGAGGCTCTGCAGAGTGCAGGTCTCACTATCAAGGCGTCCAAATGCCAGATAGGGCAGGGCACTGTGGTGTACTTGGGCCACCTTGTAGGTGGAGGCCAGGTACAGCCCTTACAACCCAAAATCCAGGCCATCATGGACTGGATAGCTCCAACAACCCAGACCCAAGTCAGGGCATTCCTTGGCTTGACTGGGTACTACAGGAGGTTTGTGAAGGGGTATGGGTCCATTGTGGCCCCCCTCACAGAACTCACCTCCAAGAAAATGCCCAAGAAAGTTAACTGGACAGTTAGTTGTCAAAAGGCTTTTGACACCCTAAAAGAAGCAATGTGCTCAGCACCAATTCTAAAAGCTCCAGATTATGCCAAGCAGTTCATAGTGCAGACTGATGCCTCTGAACTAGGGATAGGAGCGGTCCTATCCCAGACCAATGATGAAGGCCAAGACCAACCTGTTGCTTTTATAAGCAGAAGACTACTCCCTAGAGAGCAGCGTTGGAGTGCCATTGAGAGGGAGGCCTTTGCTGTGGTTTGGTCCCTGAAGAAGCTGAGGCCATACTTGTTTGGCACTCACTTCCTAGTTCAAACTGACCACAGACCCCTCAGATGGCTAATGCAGATGAAAGGGGAAAATCCAAAACTACTGAGGTGGTCCATCTCCCTACAGGGAATGGACTTTGAAGTGGAACACAGACCAGGGACTGCCCATGCCAATGCAGATGGACTTTCCAGGTTCTTCCACTTAGACAATGAAGACTCCATAGGACAAGGTTAGTCTCATCACCTTTCGTTTTGGGGGGGGGGTTGTGTGAGAAATTGCCATCTTTCTTGCATGGTACGCCCCCACTTTTTGCTAAATTGCTGAATGTACTTCGATTGAGTGTACCCTGGGTTCCTGCCAATCAGGTGCCCAGGGCCTATGTTCCTTCCTTAAACCACACAAACTCCAAATTGGCAAACCTTAGCCACATGTCAGCCCCTAGTAAATGGTACCCTAGGTACCCAGGGCCTTGTGGCCAGGGAAGGCCTCTAAGGGCTGCAGCACTCATTCTGCCACCCTCAGAGGCCCTGTACCCTTACACACACACTGCCCTTGCAGGCTGAGTGTCTGGGTGCAGGACAAAACAAAGAGTCGACATGGCACACATCTCTGTGTACCATGCCCATCACCTACACTGCCAAGGCATTTGTCAGCCACCCCTCTAGCTGGGTGCATTATGCCTATGGTGTGGGCACAGGAGCAGGAGCCCTGTGCCCCTACAGTACCCGGGTCCATTCCTGGGCACTGTAAGTGCAGTGCTGTCAGTTAAGAGTGCATGGTGCTGAGAGCTTGTCAAACACGAGCTCCACAGCACCATATTGGCAACACTGAAGCCTGGGAAATTTGGTATCAAACTTCTCAGCACATTGAACCCACACTGATGCCAGTGTAGGATTTAATGTACTAAGCACCCCAGAGGGCATCTTAGAGATGCCCCCTTACAGCTAACTTACAATCCACGTCTGCTCTGAGGCTGCCCAGGCTGCCACGCAGCAGACACGTTGCTGGACCCCTGGGTGGGAGAGCCCCTGCTCTCCCGGGCCTGCAACAATGCACATCCTGGGTGAGGTGAGAAATCTCCTCCCCCAGGATGAGCAAAGGGAAGCTTCAAAGGCAGGCCGCCATTTGGAGTTTCCCCAGGCCACTGCAACCCCCCACTCTGGCGGGAAGCTCGGCCGGAAACCCCATACAAGGACAGGGGATGTGCCAGCCTGCCCACCCCACCCCTCAGGTGGGGGAGGCGAGGTGAAGCACATCTCCGGGCTCTCGCCATCTTGAAGATGGGAGGCCCTACCCTATCAGGATTAGGCTACTGCCCCCCTCCCACAGGAGAGAGGCAGGATAGGGGGTGTACCCACCCCAGGACAAGGACCCATTGGTCCCTGGCATTCATCTACCTGTAACGCCCCTAAATCTAGTATTTAGGGGCCCCCTGAACCTTCCTTCCTTAGATTCCAGATAGAAAATTACAAGAAGAGCAAGAAGAACAAAGACCTGCCCTGCAGCTGCTAAAAAGAGAAGAAGACACCAACTGCTTAGGCCCCAGCCCTACCGGCCTGTCGACTCTCGAACCTGCACCAGCGCGGCATCTCTCGTGGCCAGCAACCTCACCAACCCCGGAGGACCTGGCTACCTTTTGGCTCTAAGCCCCTGGGACTCCCATGAGTAGAGGCTCTACTCAAGAAACCTATTTTTAACCCCTGGCAGCAGCCCGGAACCGCGGACCCAACACACTCTGCACCCGCCAAGCCTGGCCAGTGCCGGAGTGGACAAAGACCCTGAGGACGACCCCACGGCGACTGTGACCCCGAGTCCGGCACCCAAGGACCCCCCTCGACATCCCGGAGGAAGCCTGCAGCCTCAGAACCAAGTGCCACCCCAACCGCGATCAACCAGAGGGTAAGATTCCTGACGTCAAAAGGCACCCCTGCGCCCGCCGCCCTGCGGCCCCCTGTGCCCAATCCCGGGGTACCCACCTAACCTACAACTACCCAACTTACCTCTCGAAGTGGTCTTGGCACCTGAAACATCCTCGTCCCCGAGCCTGCAGCCTTTTTACAAACCGGAACATTCCCATTGATTTCCATTGAGCGCCCAAAGGCTCAAAAGCACCCTGCACCCAGCCGCCCGAGTGGCCCTGGCAGTGCCCTCTCTACACTAACCTACTTCCCCACTTGCCCTGAGTAAGTGACCAGGAGCCCAGCTCCCACAGCCGCGTGGCTTGCCAGACAGCAGCCACCAACCAAGGCCCCCCTATCCCTCATAGGATAACATTGGGCCTAACTCTCTCTGCACCCGGCCGTCCTGAAACCGCTGAGGGTGAACCAACTGTACCTACCTAACACTGGGGGACCCCTGAGTCCATGCCCGGAATTTCAACTCTGCCAGTCGAGTACTTACCCTTAAACCGCTAACATTCTTTTTCCTCATAGGGTAACATTGACTGGCTTTTTCTTCAAAAATCTTCTAAGTGTGAACTTTTCAAAACTGCAAAAATTCACCAAAAATCAGCCAAGTGACAAAAACGAATTTACTCACCTGCTCCTAGGTGAGCTCCCAGTGCTGGATCTTGGTGCCCAGCCCTAACCCTGAAAAGTGTTCACAACTATACTTACCTCTAACTCATTTTTCTCCCATAGGAAACCATTGTCTGCTTTTCTGTGAAATTTCTTCTAAGTGTCTATTTTTGCAAATTTGAAATATTCTTTTAAAATCGTACCATTTCTGCAAACGAAATTACTTACCTGCTTTTGATAAGGACCCCAGTCCTGGGTCTAGGTACCCAGTCCTGGATTACTAAAGTAACGATAAAGTACTCTACCTGCAATTTGAATTTCTTGCCATAGAGATCCATTGAATGTTTTCTTTGAAATATTTTCTAAGTGCTAACTTTTGAAATAGCTAAATATTATTTAAAAATCATTACAGTTATTAAGTCGACTTTCATCACTTGATTCTGAATACTGACCCCAGGCTGGTTCTAGGAGCCAGACCTGGAAATTCCAAAAGTAATCTGAAAAGTAATTTATTACAAATAACCTGAATTTACCATTGAGCTCAATGCATTGTTATGTTTAGGAAATAGGATTGTTTATTGCAACCAACTGTGACTGTTTACACAAATTTATTGCTTAAGACAAAAGTATTTATATTCAACCTCTCATTCTGAGAAAGTATATTTTTACCCCCTTTGTGGTTCTAAAAATAAAACAAGCATATATTTTATATATATAAACCATTGGCCTAGAGTTCAGTTATTGAGTGTGTGAAACCATTTGCTGACTGAGTGTGTACAATAAATGCTTTACACTGTCCTCTGATACTGCCTTTCTGCTCGACCAAGCTACCACGTTTGAGAGTAAGGTCATACCTAACTTTGACCTCTATCAGCCTCTGGGGGACTGTGGACTCTGTACACCCTGTACCTATTAGGGAACAGTATATACAGAGCCACTTTCTCACAGGTAGGAGTAATGAGAGTTATCACTGTGGTTGCCATTATTTCATCGACTCTGCTGCATTTATACACTGCCAGCATATCCAAGATACCTGGCCAACATTGTCACAGATGGATACTGTCCCTTCCTCTAAGCCTCTTACTGTACTATGTCTGCTCTGATAATTACTATGTAGGAGTCTGCTGGCCTCTGCAGGGCTGTGTGACTGTTTTCTTATGTTTTGTAAACAAATTAGATATTTGAACATGCCTATAGTTTCCCCTGTTTTGTGTCCGAAGAGTGACTTTGTAATTCCCGTCTTAAGATGTGGTGAATCCTGCAGGCGTTCCTTTAGTGGTGGTAGATGCATTATTCAGTAAAGCATTTGATGGTGCAGTTATTGCCAGTATGCAAGACAGATGTGAGCCAATGTGCTTTAGCCAAAGTATAACAACTACAATTTGTGGTTTAGTAGTAAGTTCATACATTTTGAATAAAAAAAGATTGCCACTTCATTACTTCACCAAAACGTCGTCTTATAATAAGCACATTGTTGTGCGTAAATTCAGTGTACCTGCATAGCATTAGACATCAATTTCCTTTTCACTGCCATCGACTAACTCATACTTAGCTATTATTTTGGTCTTGCTTTGGCACATGACTGCTGTGGCTCTCTTCAATGTAACCAAAAGCTGCTGTGACACAATCACTAGGGAAGTGTTTTCCAAATCATGTAGGGATATGGAAATTGCAGATGCAAGTAGGAAATCTGTTACCAATTTAGCAACCGTGTTCATGAAATCTGAGATACACACCCCTAATAAGTGTGCCACAGGCGTCTTTGTGCTTGTGTGCCGCATTGTAAACCTAAAGCAATGGAATATATATTCGCATATGGTTGTGTTGTTAATATGCTTATTATATCTGTTGGCTCTCTGGATACCTATATTGATAACATAGGTTTTGCTTGGGCGCCCTTTCAAGGTGAGGAGAGGTTCCGTTGAACTACTCCGCACTCGTGGGAATTGTTTAACCTTCAAAAAATTTGGTTTCTTCCTATTGATATTTTCCACTTATTTTATATATGCAACAGTGGTGAACATGACATAAATATATTATTTTTGTGCCAAAGAATCTTTGTATGTTTTTGAAAGACCAGGGAAACCCAGGGAATATGAAGGTACCATGGGTATGAGTATTTTGAAGGAACAAGGGTCCCTTATTCCGAGATGCCATAAACTATATTACAGAGAAATGTAATGAAATATGTCATATTTCCAAATGGAATATCAACTGTATTTATTAAAAATTATAAAGAATGAATACAGTGGGAAACCACCGAAACAGGTGAAGTAACAAACTTGTAGGCCCAGACATTCTACATGTGACTGCAATGAAAGTAAAATAATTGTCACATATGTCATACAGTACCAATGCTCATATACATACCAATAGGTTATTAGGGACATAATATTAGTATAATGAGGTTTGGGATTAGTCAAAGGAGGGATAGAGGAGGGAAGGGTCTAGAAAGTGTTATTTGGGAGATCATAGCAGTAAATTTAGGTTTGGGATGAGTCATCGGAGGAAAGAGTCTAAAAGGGCTATTGGGGAGATAATAGTAATAGAATGAGGTTTGGAATGAGTCAAAAGGGGATAGAGGAGGGAAGAGTCTAGAAATGTTTATTTTTGACATTATAGTAGTACAGTGATGTGTGGTATGAGTCAGGGTGGAGGTAGAGGATATATTGAGAGGTATAGGATGAGATATAGAGTAGTACATTGGAGAGAATTGAATGCCTTTTTTTGTTTCTACTGTAGGATTAAAGTAATAAACATATAGGTGCATAACTACATAGAATGGTATATATGCTTATGAACAATAATAGAGATATAGTTGTATTATAAAGTCTCATGTGCATGTATTGATAAGTAGTTAGTTAAAAACTCAGGCTGTTGCTGTACATATCTTTAATGTATTTGTATTAATATTTTGAGGAAAGTTTTATGCATTTGTTTTTTATTTATTTGTATGTATTTTATATTTCCCCCAATATTTCATTAGTGAAGCACTTACAGATGCAATTGTTATGATTATATTTACACATTTTGATAGATGAAATAAAATCCATAAGACCCATAAGCATCTAATCAAATAACCTTTATATAACTTAGCACACTTTGTGATAAAATAAATTAAGCAGAAATCCAGAAGCATATAATTAAAAAACGTATTTGTAAACTATGCGGTGACCTATATAAACGTAAAGCATAAATATGTATATATTGTTTTTAACCATAAGTAATGTATACATTTGTTAAGCAGACCTATAAGAATATCTATATATTTTTACACCATATATAGTATATATACATATGTTTGAAGAAATGCACATATCTAAATACATACATATAATCAAATGATACATGCTTACATTCACAGGCTTATGCTATTCATTTGTGTTTTAAGTATGGTGATCAAGTACGAAAGATCCAACTCTTGAGTAATCTTCTGAAGATAAAATAGTTTCCGTGGATCTTATATTTGAGGGTAATGAATTACATAGTTTGTCTGCTTGAACAAAGAAATATGTACCACCCATATTTTTTCCTTGTATGCTGGGGTTTTGGGGTGAGGTGCCAATTTTGAGCGGAGGTTCCTTTGTTGAATATATTTGGTGATTTTATTCCTGATGAAGAGCAGTCTAGTTCTATGTATTGCTTTGTGGGTGATACAAAACAACTTGAATCTTCTGGCAACCTGGAACCAATGTAGGGCTTTCGTGGCAAGGCAGATGTGTGATTGTGGATTTACATGTAAGAGTAGTCTGGCAACAGAGTTCTGAATAAGTTGTAGTCTTTTCATAGTTTTTACAGATAATCTGTGGTAGAGGTTATTGGTGTACTCCAGTTTAGACAGTACAAGAGAGATAGTAGCTTGGACCGTGTGTGGAAATCTTAGGAGGCGTCGTAGAGTTTTCATGGTAATGAAGCTTGAACTTGCTGATTTATCTGCTTTGGCATTCATTGATAGCTTGGAGTCTATGGTAAATCCAAGGTTTCTTACTTCCTTTGATTCTTAAGGAGGTGGTCCCAGGTCATCAGACCAGCTGCAGAGTGGTTCATAATTTTGCTAATCACCACATGCGAGTATTTCAGTTTTGGACTCATTCAGTTTGAGGTGACTCCATGTCACCCACTGATCAATGGCTCTGAGGCAACTGAAGAAATCTGAGTTTACAATGTCTTTGGGGCTTTCTAGTTTAAGGAGTATGTGCCATCAGTGTAGTTATAGCATGTGAGCTGAAATTCATTGATCATTGCCGGTAATGACTTCATGTAGATGTTTAAAAACATGGGTGAGATCGTAAAGCTTTGAGGGACCCCTGCTTTTGTGGAGAACGGTTTGCATGACAAAGCGGGGAGTTTGGATGACATTAGAAAGTAGATTGTGATCCAGTCAAGAGCAGTCCCCTCTACTCCTGCTTTGTAGAGTCTTTGGATTCAAGTGATCAACTGTGTTGAAAGCCGCTGAAAGATCCAAGAGAAGTAGTGCAGCGACCACTTTACGGTTTACTCTGTTTTTAAGGTCATCCCAAAGATTCTGTTCCTCTTCCTGAAAGGAATCCTGTTAGGACGTTGGAAAGCATGTAGTTATCTTCAATGAATTGTGACATCTAGGTGAATGTTGTACTTTATATCAGTATGCCCAGGAAAGGGCCATTTGTAATCGGTCTGTAGTTGTTTGAGTCATGTGGGACAAGGTTTGTTTTCTTTAATAATGGGCGTATGTATGCCTTTGCTCCTTAAATCTCTAACTACAGGAAAAACGAATTGGCGATTTGTTTTGACTTGTGCTGCAGCAGAGGTAGTTAAAACAATGTGCGTTAACATATCTCTGCAGAATTCATTTTTCTTTTTTTTGCCCTCACACTGATTTATTTTCTTGTGGCTTCTTCTCTTCTAGGTATTTATTCGATGAAAGTAGCGTGGAATACCAATATTACAGATTAAAACTGTCCGAACTGCAAAAATTGAAGAAATCTATTAAGGATGTAACGGTCCAGGCAGATTCATGCCAGACATCATCTGAAGATTTTTCAAACAAGTCAGCGAGAGCTGTGGCCCTTGCAAATGAACTTGCAGAACTAAAGGAAAAAATTGTCCAGGGCCAAATCATTCTGCAGAACGACACTGTAACAGCAGGCACGCAGACGGGCGTTGATCATGTAGTGCAAGAACGCCCAGCTGAAGTTGTGCAGCACTCCCAAAGTCAGTCTGTTCAGGAGCAAACAGTGCCCTGTGTTGAACAGTCCATTCACAGACAAGTGCCTGCTGAAGAGGCCAAGAAACCTGAAGTCCATTCTGTAGAGGCAGAGAAACCTAAAAACCACAATGTAGAGGCAGAGAAAACGAAAAACCGCAATGTAGAGGCAGAGAAGCCTAAATCGACTGCTCCTGGAGCACCTGAGGAGTCGACATCATTCCAACTGCAATTCCCAGAACGTAAGTGATATATTTTCTTGTTTTCCAGTAGGATTGAAGACTACTCTCCGGTTTTGTCAGCTGGAAGCTGATGAACCCTTAGGATTGACTCCAAAGAGGCACCTTCTTGACCTCTTAAGGGACCACTGATCGCCTGTATATCCCACTTATGTATGGCATAGTTGTGTTAGCAATCAAAATACTGTTAAGAGGCACTTTCAAGTCATAAAATTCAACCTTTTTCTACCAGGCTTGGTACCAATAGTTCAAAGCAACTTCCTAAAGTTTGATGGACACATACTACTGCTTTCTTGTGCATGCATGGCCTGTAATTACCATTACAAGCGGCAGTGATAGAAATGAACTAAGTTTATATCCCACCTGTCTTGACTTCCAAATATATTTTTGTTTAATTTTCAGTTGATGCAAGCACTAGAGAAACTGCAGAAAATCTGGCCCGGTTTCTTGTCGAAGTTGGACCAGAAATTGATGGCGGGTTTAATTTAGGCATTCTTTCTGAAAACCCAGAATTCTGGTACGTAATCTAGACATTCTACATGTAATTTCATAGCTTATAAGATGGTCAAGTCTCCTTATCCTTCAACCTGTGGGTTTTGCATTCAGCATCTATTTTATGTAACGTTGTGATGTTTTGGGGTTTTGTGCTGGAAACAGATGCGTCCATGCTGAGAAACAGCAAGTTATCAAGGTAGCCAAGTTAGCATAAATGAATGCTCATTTTATAAAAGATCAATACAATAAATAATTAAAGTGTGACATACTGTGGAGAAGATCTCTGAACCTGAAAAGGAGTGGATTGGAGACAGTTTATTGTGCTTTTAAATGTTTGAGTCCCTAAGGGCGTAGCACGTATGCAAGAGATTGGTCCGGTTTACCTCCATACTTTCCCAGTGCCACCTCACTGAAAGGACTGCACTGTTGTAACTGCACACTGATCATCAGCAACAATACACAGCAAGCATACTTTTTGTTTTAAATGTGTTTAAGTATATAATGTGCTTGACAAACACTTCACCTTGAACTTTCTTTTTGCTGTTGTTATACTTAACTATTTTGGTGTAATGCATGAATCATGAAGTGCTTTGGTTTCAGAGTTAATACAGAGCGCTCTTTGATAGGCTTCAGAGTGCTACCTACCCATGATGAAGGTAAAATGTTGAACTGAGTATTAAATCATCAGTTGCAAGCATTTACATCGCCATAATCTCTTCTCACAAGTAAACTACCCCTCCTGTGTAGATATGAACTGCTCCAGGTGTCATTAATGAGAGCGAATATTGCAAAGTATGCCCTTTGTTTCTGGATGCACAAGCAGTCTGTCTTGAGAAAATCAATTTTTTACGTATGAAGACATGAGCTTGGGCATTATGCCATATTTAATTATTTTCTCATGATGTACTTATCGTATTCACTCAGATCCGTTCACATTACTATCATGTTTGCACACATCAAAATATTGAAAGTACAGACGTCTTTGTTGTGATTATTGCAACCTCAACAACTACATATTCTGCAGACATGTCTTATAAACATGACCAAAAGCCCCATTTTCTTTTTCTAAATGTAGTATCTTCTTTCCTTGACTTAAAATGCATTCACCAATCATGGCAAAAGTATGGTACGACTCATCCTCATTCCAGTGTCTTTGCTTCATCTCTTTCCTCCTTGCCCGAAACAGAAAGCCACAGGCATGATGTGTGGCCATGCTTCCCTGATGATCATCAGTATGGAATAACATTTTTTTATTTATTCTGCTACCCCAGGAACTAAAACTTTACAAGGTGCTTCTATCTTGTATGTGTGTTGGGGTCACAAATGTGAACTTTAAGATCTTTCCATATCTCAAAGTGGCTAAGTTCAGTCTGGATATTTCTCAAAGCTCATTCCTTAGCCTTGAAACATCAAGCATCCCACCACTTTTGAGCCACAGCCCTCTTGAAAGATCTGGAATGAGTTTTACTTAAATGATCAAAGAAAGTGCCGAAAGGTGTAGTTTTCTGTTTTGTTATTGTTATGACTGGAATATCCCAGGTGTGTACCCCTCCCCTAAGTGCCTAATTATGAAATTGGAATCCTGACTTTAGGCTAATCTAATTCCTGTACAGAGGCCTCAGCTTGTCCCTGGGCATGCAAGATTTAGAAATAATTAAGTGACCTAGACAGGCGCACATAGTGTGCCCTCATAGCAGGCAGAAGACTACCATCTATACCCGGGCAGAGATACATAAAGCTGTGGTGGCAGTGTCCAGAGTTTTTGTGAATCTGTAGCGTGACCTCACTTTTTGTTCCTCTGAGTCAAAGAGAATGTAGTCTACTCTGCATCTAGTGTAAAGGTCCGCTGTTATATGCCCTCCCCGATCTTTGCACTGAGTGTGTGCATGTGGACTGATAGTATAGCACATGTATGGTAGTAGGGCGCTGTGTGGTGTCTCGGTACTGGGACCTGTTGGATCCTTTTTGGATGCCCCTAGATTAGCATGGAACAAGATGGAGGTCGGCTACACTACTTCCCCAGGAAGTAGAAGTGTATTGACTGCGTTCTTGGGCCTGTGGTGCGGAGAACAAGACACTGAAGTGAAGGAGGATAGAGATGGGGCTTCCCTTACAAATTCAGTGAGGTCCTTGTTAGAAAAGGGTGATGAGTTCTCCTGAGCACCGCCATTTGGTGGATGGTCAAGAGTGGCACAGTAGTTTCTGTTATTCAAGGTGAGAAAGTTCCCAAGCAGCATCTGTCGCTGATCACTGCTCCAGGAAGGCTCATGACAGGCTGGTGCAGAAATGTCACAACATTTTGCCCTTATAATGCATACTTGTGCTTTGAGCCAGTATCACAGCTCGCTGCTTTGACATCCATCAACATGCACAAAGTCTGTGTCTGAAGAAAAGCCAGAAAATGACATTTGAGATACGACCAATACAAACCGCTTCTGAAACTTTAGACCGTGAAATCACATGCTTTTTAGGAAATATGTATAAAAGTGGGATCCAAGAGGTGAGGGGACATCATTTGAAGTCTGCACTCTCTGTTGGAGGAGCTGAGGATCTGTCTGGGAGTATGTCTCCCTGCAAGAGGGAAAGAGTGTGCCTCGCCCTTCAGAAGGAAAGAAAGTCCAGGAGAAGAAGCCCAGAGTGTTCTGGTGTGGGTAGTAGCCCAAAAAATAACCCACTACAAGGGAATGGTGGTAGTAGCACCTCGTTTGCGGAAGGGATTCCCCGTTTTCCATGATCACTTACGTTCACAAACCTAATCAAGGTTGTATAAAATTGCAAGCATTGTGTTTGATCAGCAGTCCATCTTGGTTGAGAGACTGGTACTGCCACTTTTGTAATCAAAACACACGATTACCGAAGATGGTGTGAGAGTCCTGATAGGCTGAGAGGCGACGGCTGTTGAAGTCCTCCACCAGGTTAAGATTGGCCTGGAGGCTGCACCCCAGTACCAGCGTACCATCTACACCCGACTTAGAGAGATTGCAACTTCTGAAGATGTACACCCGACTTAGAGAGATTGCAACTTGTGAAGATGAAGGCTGCTGTGTAAGACAACGCACCAAAATCACCAGGCTTGAAAGTTCCAGACAAGGCCTCAGCAGCAGCTCCAACACTTAGAGATCCACAACCACAGAAGCAGGACTGCTACATGCTTCTGTTTTGCACCACCCCAAACTGCAACAATGGAAAATAGGCAGCCACAGCAACAGTAGTGGAACAGTAGATGGAGTAGAGAATTAATGTTAGGCTTTTACTTGGTAACAGCGGGATATGAAGAGGAACTGAACCACTGGGCACATCTATGCCTTGGGAGTGATCTAAGTGAACTGTACCGGTGTCTAACTAGTGCCCGAGTTATACCCCAGGGGTTATAGACACTGGGGGATTCTGTTGGTGGGGGGCTACTGACAGCTGTAGCGCTTCAAGGAAGTTTGCAAACAGGAATACAGTTCTGCATCTGATTTGCTTAATTGCAATGTGTAGTATTACTCTTTGCTGTGTGATAAAAGTTCTTTCTTTTAATTACGGAGATAAGCACTGTGCTGGGCAGTATGTTGTAGTGGCAATTGATTGACTGTTAAGTACAAAGCCCTTGCCCTATACCCTACTTCCCTGAGAAACATTTGATTGCTGACCCTCACTACCCTAAGTATGAAGCTTGGAAAGGGTGTACTTTTCCCTGTTGCAGAGCCATAGTAGGAGGGAAGCCCAAAGCAAATAACCTCAACTACCAAGTTGGGGTCCAGTTATCCAAGTCTGCCTTCTGGCACCCGCAAATGCCAAATGGCAGGTACCTGTATAGTTTTGGATTGACTGGCCGCAGCTTGAATGAATTCAGGCTCCCGGGCCACATTTTCATTGTTGATTTCTGAACCACTTTAGGTCTAAAATAGTGTGATTTTGCTCAGTTGACTCAGGAGTTGGAACTAGCTATATCACTGCATTTTCTGGTGTTTCTTAAGCTGCTGCCCCTGGGGTAGGGAGAGGCGATTGTCTAAAACCAATAACCAGCTTCATTTTGTTTGGGGTGATGGCAGTGTGTTTAGCTTCAGGAGCCATTATATTGTTTGTTGAGTCTGTCCGTAATTGGGCAGTTTTTTTGTGTCTGAGCTGTTAGAGGTGTGTAGATAGTGCTGTCAGCATAGGAGAGATTGACACAGTTCTAGCTGATGATCTTTTTCAAGCAGGGATAGATAATGAACAACATCAGTAATAGTGTTGAATCACTCTCGTAAGACTTGGCAAGATCCAAATGGAAAGGTCCAAGGTCGAGCAGTGTGAGCAGTTTAAGGTTCACTCCGAGAAAGCTTGCCAGACAGACAGACTTCGTAGTCATAAATGCTTCACCCCCTTCTGTCTCCCCCTGTGGAAGCAACAGTGTTTATAAACTTTGCTGAGCAGGCTATGATAGAATGCCAGTGTTGCGCCATAGAGCACCGTGAGATTTGAAGATTTCTGACTCCTAAACAAAACTGTCACTTCCTTGATATTCGATTGACTTTTCTTTGGAGCTCCCTAAATGTATCTGATTCTGCAGCCTTGCTGGAGTGTGTCTTGAGCTTCTACCCCAATGCTTCGCATAAAAACACGTATACTGCTTCAAAGCCAGAGACTGCGGTTTGACAATCATTTATCCTCTCTTTTCTTGACACCTCGCTCCAAATTAAAATCAACAGCGTGAAGCAATGTGAAAGTTTTTTAAAGCTAAAATACTTTTTTTTTTGCTTCATAGGTTTTTGAATGAAAAGGAAAGCCCAGCTTATAAATTCTATCATATGAAGCTCACCGCATTCTGTCAAAGCAGTGGTGTGCCCTATGATTCTATTGACTCTAGTAGCCGAAAAAAAGCTGCCACTCAAGATGCTGAATCCAGTAGCCGACAAAAAGCTGCCACTCGAGACGTTGACTCTAGTAGCCGGCAAAAAGCTTCCTCTCAAGATGCTCACTCTAGTAGCCGACAAAAAACTGCCACTCAAGATGCTAAACTGCAACCATCAAAATATCAGGATCCAGGACCTTCGAGTTTAAAGCCTCCAGCCAGTAAAGTTTATGAATCTGAAATTATTGAGATTCTTGATTCTGATTCTGAGGATTTGGGATCTCAAAAGTCTGACCACTATGATTCTGAACCTCTGGGGGCCGAATCCCAGGACTCTGAACCCGAAGAACTAGAGCCCAAAGTCTTTCAGCCAAAAGAGTCTAAGTCCAAAGAGTCTAAGTCCCTGGGCTCCGAACAACAAGCACCTGAGAACCAACCCTCTGAGCTTCAAGACTCTAGGCCAGATGTTTCTGATCCTCAACAACCTCAGCCCGATGAGACTGAGCTTTTTGTCACTTGTTGCTCTGAAGATGATCAGTCTGATTCTGAAGATCTTTCAGCATTAAAAAAACAACACAAGGTTGAGCTTCACCATGTTGTACCATTGGATGGAGGACTTCAGGCCATACGGCCAAAAGATCTGCATGAACAGCCGAAAGAAGGAGAACATAATCGTGATCTTCAGACCTCTCCACCGCTTGTTGTAGACCCTCAGTCCATTCCTCCAGAGGAATCAAAGAATCAAGCAGAAGTCCTCCAGCCTCAACACCTTGTTTGCTGTGATGGTAAGTGTGAAGGATAGGACAAGAACGTACAAGCCTCCTACCCCATGGTCTTGGGAATCTCTGTGGTTGTATTGTAAGCTGTTATGCCTGATCTCCTCCATTCGCATGATCGAAGCTGTAAGATTGGGGAATCCACAACATCAATATGTAGACTTGTAAACCAAAATCTCCCTAATTTCCTCTGTTACTTTACCAGGATTCGCTTCCAGCGCATGATCCGAATCATCAGCCCTAGTCTATACCCCCATCATCAGTCATAGTGTATAGCCTCCCATCCTTATAACCACAAGGCATAAAGCGCCTGTTCTTTCTTCCCACACATTTCTTGAGTCTCAGCCCCCTGCACCCCCATGTTACAAGCATCTATTACTTGAGCCCAGGTTTATCCTCCATCCTTTTCAATACCTTTTTCCCCCCAAGACTAAAGGCTAGATTATGTCCATAACCAAATGCAGATGTTTCAGCTCCCTCTCTTTTGAGATCGGATCTTAAACTCTTCTCCCCATCTTCCACACAGAAGTGACTGACGGCATCAGTCAGATCTTGGCAGGAGAAAAAAAATCTGGGTGGCCACCAGGAGAAAGCAGCACACTTGTCTTTTCATTTTTGCCAAAAGTTATTCTGCCATGTCCTTAGATGCATTTTTTGACAAAAATGCTCTGCCATCCTAGCAGTTCTCTAAATATGGTGGCTGGTGCTCTAACAGGTTAGGGGAGGTGACACTGAGGATTCACTAGCTACCCACCAGAACTAAGTACCCCTTAAGTCTCATGCCCAGGATAAAATGTTTGTGTCCTTTGTTAACCACGATGATCACAAGTAGTTACTCTTTTACCCCCATTGACCACAGCATCCACCTCTTTTACATGCAAGGCCAGAAAACCCAGCCACTTCTTCGCAGCGGATGTACATTCCTCAGCTCCATGTAAGGGTGCATTCCTCAGCTCCACCTAGATTTGCATGTCTCATCTCCAACCAGCCAAAAAATAGACATCTCTGCTCCTTGCATGGAAAATTGGAAACACCTTAACTCATTGTTCGAGGCATATGAGCTGCAGATTACACACTTTTGCATAGATCGCCATCTGGTGTTGGGGCCGGATGTTTGCAGTTTGTTTTTCCTCTTGGAAAGACTTTAGAAGTCACGAGGTCGGTGACTCCTCCCTTGGTTCGTATTGCGCATGGGCTTCGGCTCCATCCACAGATTGTTTTTTTCCGCCATCAGGCTCGGATGTAATACTTCGCGCTCCGGTTCCGAACATTTCCAGTTCGACGATCGAAGCGGAATCCTCGCTCATCGCGGTATTGTTCAGATCCAGATCTCCTCAATCACCTTTTCTTCGACACACCTTCGATTGCAGTTGTCGATGGCAGCCTTCGGGCCTATCCAAGCTCCGGTCCCGGCTGATGGAAAGAACTCCATTCAAGAAGTGCCTTCGATGTGGGTCCAAATTCCCCCACACCGGTCTTCATGAGGTGTGCAACTTCTGCCTCTCCCCTGAACACGAGGCTCGAGACTGTCCCGCCTGCAAGTCTTTTAGATCGAAAAAGACTATTCGAGATCGAAGGGCCAGACGAAACATGGCGCACTCCTCGACCTCCGTTCCAGTCGACATCTTCGGGGACGACGTCGGAGCTCCGGGACAGCAGCACACCGAAGAGGACCTCGTCAGTCCTTCCGAAGCCGACGACTCGGATGTGGAGGACATCACCCCGGCGCAGAGGGTCGTGAGTACTATACCCCCTCCCACACCCGCGCCGACACCCAATAAGGCTTCGGTCACGCCTTCGTCTCCGGGCCTAGGCAAGACCAAAGACACTGTTCCAAACACCCCACCTTCGGGCCCGGTGAAGAAGCCTAATAAGCCTTCCTGCGGCTCGGGCTCGAGCCAGCCTGCCAGCGGTGCCGATAAACACACTTCGGCACCGAAAAAGAGACCGGCCTCCTACCTTGACACCGAGCTCCGCACCAAAGTCCTCGGTGTCGAAACCCAGCCTTTCGGTACCGACTAAACATCATAAGGCCCTCGGCACCGACACTTCCGTGCCGAAGCCTACCTTGGCACCGACCAAAAAATCGGAGGTTCCAAAAAAGCACGGCACGGACAAGCCTAAAAAGTCATCGCCCCGAAACCTTCGGCGCCGACGGAACAAACATTATCTCAGGAACTGTTTACAGCGGATCCCTTGCAAAAGACACTTACCAAGGATCCAAAAACTGGACATTTGGCACTCTCTTCTAAAAAGAAACATTTGGACAAACCGGCTCCGCCTCCACCTCCAAAGAGGAAAGACTGTGCTACCTCCCCTTTCAGAGTGCCTTCTCCACCTCCTCCACCCTCTCCACCTCCACCCCCTCCGCCTTCTCCACCCCTGCCTCATCGCTCTCCAACCCCGTCTCCAGACCATGATGATCAGGGGGACCCATACTACGATCCAGGGGATGTGCCACAAGACCCCACCCCTACAGGATCCCCAGACCCATGGGACAATTATAATAATCCAGACATTCCAGATGTCCCACAAGATGACCTTTATCCATCCAGGCCATCTCCACCAGAAGACTCATTAGGTTTTCACCACCTACTTCAGAGGGCGGCACATTATCACTGGGTAGAGCTACACACTGACCCGGTAGAGGAAGATTTCCTCCTCGACACCTTTGATACCGCACATAGGTCTACTTCCATACTACCTATGCTCAAAGGGGTAATAAAACATGCGCCAGAGGTTTTTAAAGACCCAGTCAGGGCTAGGGTCATTAACCCACGCATAGAGAAAAAGTATAAAGCTGCCCCCGCAGATCCTGCCTATATCAAAGGGCCAGCGCCACTAGATTCCCTAGTGGTCTCCACTGCACGGAAGAGGTCAAACTCCCAGGCATCAGGCGAAGCACCACCACCTGACAAAGAGTCAAAGCTACTGGAAACGTCAGGAAAGCGCACTGCGTCACAGGCAGCCAATATATGGCGTATTGCCAACACTCAAGCGCTATTGGCCAGATACGACAGAGCGCATTATGATGAACTAGAAACCATCATGCACCACCTCCCAGAAAAATACAGAAATAGGGCCAATGAATTAATTCAAGAGGGTAAGACCATAACTAATACCTCTATACGCTGTGCCTTAGACGCAGCAGACACAGCCTCCAGGGCCAATAACACTAGCGTCCTCCTCCGTCGCCATGCTTGGCTGAGAGTTTCAGGCCTTGAACCTGAGGTACAGGCCTCCATATTAAATCACCCATTTGATCAAGAACATCTATTCGGCCCAAAGGTAGATGAGGCCCTCAAGAAGATGAAGGACACAGATACGGCGAAATCTATGGGAGCTCTGCAGTCACACCCTCCTAAGCGCTCCTTTCGCCGCTCTTCCTTTCGGGGCACAGCCAGAGGCTACTCCTCAGATAGCGCGTCCACTTCCTACAAATCCCCTGCTCAATACCCCTTCACAAGGGGTTATCAAAGAGGCGGCTATAGAGGCAATAACAATAAAGGCAGAGGCAAAACAAATACCGCCCGCTCTGCCACACCGCCTAACCAATGACTTCCCCCTGCTCCCTCCAGACCATCCCACTCCGGTCGGGGGCAGGCTACAAAATTTCCTTCACGTCTGGGAGACCATCACCTCAGACCAATGTGTGACCCAAATTATTCGTTCAGGGTACTGCCTAGAATTGACATCTACCCCTCCAAACATTCCACCCAGGCAACGCCCAATGTCACAAGAACATTCCACGTTACTAAAACAGAAGGTAATCTCCCTCCTACAAAAACATGCGATAGAACAAGTCCCCACCAGTCAACAAAATTTAGCGGTCTACTCCCTATATTTTCTGATACCAAAAAGAGACGAGACTCTACGACCTATTTTAGATCTCCGGCCTCTAAACACATACATACATTCGGACCATTTTCACAGGGTAACACTTCAGCAGGTACTTACGCTCCTCTCCCAGAACGACTTTCTCACCACACTGGACTTGAAAGACGCATACTTTAACATTCCAGTACACCATGCTCACAGAAAGTACCTCAGATTTGTAGTGGACGGGCAACACTACCAGTTCAAGGTGCTCCCATTCGGGGTCACAACAGCACCAAGGGTATTCACCAAGTACCTAGCGGTAGTGGCGGCACACCTCAGAAGACAGCACATTCACGTCTTCCCATATTTGGACGACTGGCTAATAAAAGCCACGTCCTACAACCAATGTGTACATCACACCGCCACTACCATCCACCTACTTCACCAGCTAGGTTTCACGGTGAACCACCAAAAGTCCCAGCTAATACCATCCCACACAAAGCAATACCTCGGTGCCACCATAGACACCTCAAAAGCCATAGCCTACCCCAATCCTGCCAGGATTGCAAGCATTCAGGCTTTGCGTCAAAGATTCATACATCAACACTCTCTCCCAGCAAGAGTGTTTATGCAACTAATAGGGATGATGGCCTCTTGCATTTTCATAGTGCCTCATGCAAGACTCCAGATGCGTCCACTCCAAGAGTGCTTAGCGCACCAGTGGAACCAGGCCCAGGGGCAACTGACAGATCTGGTGTTGGTAGACGGTCGCACCCATCGCTCTCTGCAGTGGTGGAACACCACAAATCTTTCCAGAGGTCGACCGTTCCTGGACCCGGTTCCACAGATAATCCTAACAGACGCATCGCTCTCCGGCTGGGGAGCTCATCTACTACACCTCACAGTGCAGGGCACATGGACGCCACAACAAAAGTTACTCCACATCAACCATCTGGAGTTACTGGCAATCTTTCTAGCCCTCAAATCCTTTCAGACACAGATTTTAGGCAAGGCAGTCCTTATTCGCACAGACAACATGACGGCCATGTACTACATTCAAAAACAAGGCGGCACACACTCTCCACAGCGCTCTCAACTAGCACAGAGCATATGGAGATGGGCAATTCCACACAAAATCTTTCTCCTAGCCCAACATGTCCCAGGAGTCCAAAACACCATGGCAGATCTGCTCAGCAGACAGATGCAGCAGATCCACGAGTGGGAACTTCACCCGCAGGTTCTTCACCCGTTCTTTCAGATGTGGGGGCATCCACACATAGACCTCTTCGCCACCCACGAAAACAAAAAATGCCCAAGCTTCACCGCCAGATACCCACACCCATTGTCCAAAGGCAATGCGATATGGATGAACTGGTAAGGCAAATTTGCGTACGCCTTTCCATCTCTCCCACTAATTCCATTAGTGGTGCAAAAGCTACAACAGCACTCCCTCACACTGATTCTAGTAGCTCCAACATGGGCCAGACAACCGTGGTACACCACGCTGCTGGTAGTGCCACACCAAAAGTTACACCTCTCACCATGCCTCCTAACCCAGAACCATGGAGAGATCAGACACCCGGACCCAGCTCAGCTCAACCTTGCGATCTGGTTCCTGAGATCCTAGAATTCGGATACCTTAACCTTCCCCCCGACTGTATGAACGTCATCAGAGAAGCAAGACGCCCTACTACTAGAGCCTGCTACGCTGCAAAGTGGAAAAGATTTGTTGTTTATTGCCATAACAACACAATCAACCCTCTAGACGCATCTATACAGCACATCATATGCTACTTACTCCATCTACGAAGGTGTAACCTAGCATATACATCCATTCGGCTACACTTTGCAGCAATTGCCGCTTACCTACAAAACAGACAGCACCTATCACTTTTCAGAGTGCCTGCCATTAAAGCCTTCATGGAAGGCCTCAACCGAATAATTCCCCCCAGAGTACCACCCTCACCTGTGTGGAACTTAAATATAGTTCTCACAAGGCTAATGGGACCGCCTTTCGAACCTTTGCATAAATGTGAACTGCAATTTCTCACATGGAAAACAGCTTTCCTTGTAGCCATCACTTCCCTTAGAAGGGTCAGTGAGATACAAGCACTTACTATACAAGAACCTTTTCTCCAAATGCACCCCAACAAGGTTGTCCTCCATACCAACCCAAAATTCCTACCCAAAGTCATTTCCCCCTTTCATCTAAACCAATCGGTAGAATTACCGTTTTTTTTCTCGTAACCTCAAACTGTTGCAGAAAGGGCTCTACACACACTGGATGTTAAAAGAGCCTTACTTTACTATATCCAGAGAACACAACCTTTCAGAAAGACAAAACAACTATTTGTCTCTTTCTCTCCACCACATAAAGGCAACCCCATCTCTAAATCAGGGATAGCTAGGTGGATTGTAAAATGCATACAGATTTGCTACCACAAGGCAAAACGCACGCTATCTGTTCCCCCTAAAGCCCACTCTACACGAAAGATAGGGGCTTCTATGGCTTTTCTAGAGAACATCCCATTAGATGATATCTGCAAAGCAGCCACATGGTCAACACCGCACACTTTCACTAAACATTACTGTGTAGATGTGCAAACCAAGCAACAAGCTAGTGTGGGCCAGGCTGTACTAAAAACACTTTTTCAAACCACTGCAACAGATACCGGTGGTCGCCGCTAGGGTTGGGAACTGCTGTATAGTCTATGCAAAAGTGTGTAATCTGCAGCTCATATGCCTCGAACGGAATATGCTACGTACCAGTATGCATCTGATCTTGACATGTAGAACTGCAGATCTACACACGCCCACCCGCTTCCCCGGCTACCTGTATCTGTTCCAGTCTATCTTATTTAGATACAACACACATGGGTTTCTTCACTGTTATTACTACGCTCCATATTTCCCTGTTGGCGAAAAACAATCTGAGGATGGAGCCGAAGCCCATGCGCAATACGAACCAAGGGAGGAGTCGCCGACCTCGTGACTTCCAAAGACTTTCCAAGAGGAAAAACAAACTGCAAACATCCGGGCCCAACACCAGATGGCGATCTATGCAAAAGTGTGTAGATCTGCAGCTCCACATGCCAAGAACAGATGCATACTGGTAAGTAGCATATTCCTTCCTCACCATCAGAAGCTTGAGACTACTTACCCTATAGAAAATGCTTTTGCCCTGCATGACATATATTCCATAAAGAGGATTGTGTGAGTTGTAACACTGCACCACAAAATCAAAAGCTCAAATACAAATATTGTAGAGCTGAAAGCCTTCGAGAGCATGTTTACAGGACTGACACCACGGGCACGCCGCTAGTCTACTATTCTGATGGCTGGGTCTTACACATAGTAAAACTCACCACCCTGTGTTTCAATCTTCTTATGTTGTAGGTCTTGAACCTATGACTGATGTTGTATCCTTGCAATTTCTAGAAGAAACTGAGATTGAATCAGCGGAGAGCATGGTTTCCGAGGAGGCAACTCGAAGTGCATCTCCTGCACAGCCTTTTCCACGTCTAAAAAGAGGTCGACCAGTGGTTGTTTCCCCTGTTCCATCCAAGAGGTTATGTGCTGAAAAGGAGACAACGGGTAAGTAGCCACATTTTCCATTCCACGTTAGTAGACTATTAAAAGTCTATGCCTTCCAATTACACACAAACACACACGTCATATATGTATATATATATCTGTGTGTGTGTATATACATGTGTGTGTGTGTATTTTGTATCCATGTTCTAAACATATTCACACAATGTAGCCTTAAACTACACTGTAAATTAAAAAAAATGAATAAAAATACAGATACTGTAGAGTTGAAAGCCTCCAAGGTCATGTTTACTGGTCTGACACCACGGGCACACGGGATGTTTACTATTCTGATGACTGGGGTCAATATTTTCATTTTTACAGATAGTAAAACTCAATATGCTGTGTGTCAATTCTCCAATGTTTAGACCTTGAACCTATAAATGATGATGTATCCGTGCAACCTGTAGAAGAAACTGAGCTCGAAGCAGCAGAGAGCACGGCTTCCGAGGATGCTCCTCAAAGTTCATCTCCTGCACAGCCTTCTCCATGTGAAAAAAGTGCTCGACCAGTGATTGTTGCTCCTGTTCCATCCAAGGACTTGTGTGCTGAAGAGGAAACAAAAGGCAAGTAGATACATTTTCCATTCTGAGTTAGTAGAATGTTAGTCTATGCCTTACCCGTACAATATGCAGTTAGGCATAAGAGAGAGTAGTGCTAAGCATTTATGTCCCACAGAAAGGCAGTAAGTGATACCACACTCAATAAAGAAATCTGACCACAATTTATTTAAAAGAAATAACACCTACTTGTGAGAAAGTGGGTTTCTGTTGCAGTAACCCCCCCTTTTTTTTTTTGCCTAATAGCTGATGCACTTTTCCTTGTTGTGCCCTGGGCTCCTGCCAATCAGGTGCCCAGGGCCTATGTTCCTTCCTTAAAACACACAAACTCCCAATTGGCAAACCCTGGCCACATGTCAGCCCCTGGTAAATGGTACCCTAGGTACCCAGGGCCTTGTGACCAGGGAAGGCCTCTAAGGGCTGCAGCACTCATTGTGCCACCCTCAGAGGCCCTGTACCCTTACACACACACTGCCTTTGCAGGCTGAGTGTCTGGGTGCAGGACAAAACAAAGAGTCGACATGGCACACATCTCTGTGTGCCATGCCCATCACCTACACTGCCAAGGCATATGTCAGCCACCCCTCTGGCTGGGTGCCTTATGCCTATGGTGTGGGCACAGGAGCAGGAGCCCTGTGTGTGAGAAAGTGGCTCTGTATATACTGTTCCCTAATAGGTACAGGGTGTACAGAGTCCACAGTCCCCCAGAGGCTGATAGAGGTCAAAGTTAGGTATGACCTTACTCTCAAAAGTGGTAGCTTGGTCGAGCAGTAAGGCAGTACCAGAGGACAGTGTAAAGCATTTATTGTACACACTCAGTCAGCAAATGGTTTCACACACTCAATAACTGAACTCTAGGCCAATGGTTTATATATATAAAATATATGCTTGTTTTATTTTTAGAACCACAAAGGGGGTAAAAATATACTTTCTCAGAATGAGAGGTTGAATATAAATACTTTTGTCTTAAGCAATAAATTTGTGTAAACAGTCACAGTTGGTTGCAATAAACAATCCTATTTCCTAAACATAACAATGCATTGAGCTCAATGGTAAATTCAGGTTATTTGTAATAAATTACTTTTCAGATTACTTTTGGAATTCCAGGTCTGGCTCCTAGAACCAGCCTGGGGTCAGTATTCAGAATCAAGTGATGAAAGTCGACTTAATAACTGTAGTGATTTTTAAATTATATTTAGCTATTTCAAAAGTTAGCACTTAGAAAATATTTCAAGGAAAACATTCAATGGATCTCTATGGCAAGAAATTCACATTGCAGGTAGAGTACTTTATCGTTACTTTAGTAATCCAGGACTGGGTGCCTAGACCCAGGACTGGGGTCCTTATTAAAGGAGGTAAGTAATTTCGTTTGCAGAATTGGTACGATTTTAAAAGAATATTTCAAATTTGCAAAATTAGACACTTAGAAGAAATTTCACAGAAAAGCAGACCATGGTTTCCTATGGGAGAAAAATGAGTTAGAGGTAAGTATAGTTGTGAACACTTTTCAGAGTCAGGGCTGGGCACCAAGATCCAGCACTGGGAGCTCACCTAGGAGCAGGTGAGTAAATTCGTTTTTGTCACTTGGCTGATTTTTGGTGAATTTTTGCAGTTTTGAAAAGTTCACACTTAGAAGATTTTTGAAGAAAAAGCCAGTCAATGTTACCCTATGAGGAAAATGAAGTTAGCGGTTTAAGGGTAAGTACTCGACTGGCAGTGTTGAAATTCCGGGCATGGACTCAGGAGTCCCCCAGTGTCAGGTAGGTACAGTTGGTTCACCCTCAGCGGTTTCAGGACGGCCGGGTGCAGAGAGAGTTGGGCCCAATGTTATCCTATGAGGGATAGGGGGGCCTTGGTTGGTGGCTGCTGTCTGGCAAGCCACGCGGCTGTGGGAGCTGGGCTCCTGGTCACTTACTCAGGGCAAGTGGGGAAGTAGGTTAGTGTAGAGAGGGCACTGCCAGGGCCACTCGGGCGGCTGGGTGCAGGGTGCTTTTGAGCCTTAGGGCGCTCAATGGAAATCAATGGGAATGTTCCGGTTTGGAAAAAGGCTGCAGGCTCGGGGACGAGGATGTTTCAGGTGCCACCACCACTTCGAGAGGTAAGTTGGGTAGTTGTAGGTTAGGTGGGTACTCCGGGATTGGGCACAGGGGGTCGCAGGGCACCGGGTGCAGGGGTGCCTTTTGACGTCGGGAATCTTACCCTCTGGTTGATCGCGGCTGGGGTAGCACTTGGTTCTGAGGCTGCAGGCTTCTTCCGGGATGTCGAGGGGGGTCCTTGGGTGCCGGACTCTGGGTCACAGTCGCCGTGGGGTCGTCCTCTGGGTCTTTGTCCACTCCGACACTGGCCAGGCTTGGCTGGTGCAGAGTGTGTTGGGTCTGCGGTCCCGGGCTGGTGCCAGGGATAGCAAATAGGTTTCTTGAGTAGAGCCTCTACTCGTGGGAGTCCCAGGGGCTTAGAGCTAAAAGGTAGCCAGGTCCTCCGGGGTTGGTGAGGTTGCTGGCCACGAGGGATGCCGCGCTGGTGCAGGTTCGAGAGTCGACAGGCCGGTAGGGCTGGGGCCAAAGCAGTTGGTGTCTTCTTCTCTTTTTAGCAGCTGCAGGGCAGGTCTTTGTTCTTCTTGCTCTTCTTGTAGTTTTCTATCTGGAATCTAAGGAAGGAAGGTTCAGGGTGCCCCTAAATACTAGATTTAGGGGCGTTACAGGTAGGTGAAGGCCAGGGACCAATGGGTCCTTGTCCTGGGGTGGGTACACCCCCTATCCTGCCTCTCTCCTGTGGGAGGGGGGCAGTTGCCTAATCCTGATAGGGTAGGGCCTCCCATCTTCAAGATGGCGAGAGCCCGGAGATGTGCTTCACCTCGCCTCCCCCACCTGAGGGGTGGGGTGGGCAGGCTGGCACATCCCCTGTCCTTGTATGGGGTTTCCGGCCAAGCTTCCCGCCAGAGTGGGGGGTTGCAGTGGCCTGGGGAAACTCCAAATGGCGGCATGCCTTTGAAGCTTCCCTTTGCTCATCCTGGGGGAGGAGATTTCTCACCTCACCCAGGATGTGCATTGTTGCAGGCCCGGGAGAGCAGGGGCTCTCCCACCCAGGGGTCCAGCAACGTGTCTGCTGTGTGGCAGCCTGGGCAGCCTCAGAGCAGACGTGGATTGTAAGTTAGCTGTAAGGGGGCATCTCTAAGATGCCCTCTGGGGTGCTTAGTACATTAAATCCTACACTGGCATCAGTGTGGGTTCAATGTGCTGAGAAGTTTGATACCAAACTTCCCAGGCTTCAGTGTTGCCAATATGGTGCTGTGGAGCTCGTGTTTGACAAGCTCTCAGCACCATATACTCTTAAATGACAGCACTGCACTTACAGTGCCCAGGAATGGACCCGGGTACTGTAGGGGCACAGGGCTCCTGCTCCTGTGCCCACACCATAGGCGTAATGCACCCAGCTAGAGGGGTGGCTGACATATGCCTTGGCAGTGTAGGTGATGGGCATGGTACACAGTGATGTGTGCCATGTCGACTCTTTGTTTTGTCCTGCACCCAGACACTCAGCCTGCAAGGGCAGTGTGTGTGTAAGGGTACAGGGCCTCTGAGGGTGGCACAATGAGTGCTGCAGCCCTTAGAGGCCTTCCCTGGTCACAAGGCCCTGGGTACCTAGGGTACCATTTACTAGGGGCTGACATGTGGCTAGGGTTTGCCAATTTGGAGTTTTGTGTGGTTTAAGGAAGGAACATAGGCCCTGGGCACCTGATTGGCAGGAACCCAGGGTACACTCAATCGAAGTACATTCAGCAATTTAGCAAAAAGTGGGGGCATACCATGCAAGAAAGATGGCACTTTCTCACACTGTGCCCCTACAGTACCCAGGTCCATTCCTGGGCACTGTAAGTACAGTGCTGCCTTTTACAAGTACATGGTGCTGAGAGCTCGTCAAACCCGAGCTCCACAGCACCATAATGGCAACACTGAAGACTGGGAAGTTTGGTATCAAACTTTTCAGCACATTAAACCCACACTGATGCCAGTGTGGGATTTAATGTACTAAGCACCCCAGAGGGCATCTTAGAGATGCCCCCTTACAGCTAACCTACAATCCACGTCTGCTCTGAGGCTGCCCAGGCTGCCACACAGCAGACACGTTGCTGGACCCCTGGGTGGGAGAGCCCCTGCTCTCCCGGGCCTGCAACAATGCACATCCTGGGTGAGGTGAGAAATCTCCTCCCCCAGGATGAGCAAAGGGAAGCTTCAAAGGCATGCCGCCAGTTGGAGTTTCCCCAGGCCACTGCAACCCCCCACTCTGGCAGGAAGCTTGGCCGGAAACCCCATACAAGGACAGGGGATGTGCCAGCCTGCCCACCCCACCCCTCATGTGGGGGAGGCGAGGTGAAGCACATCTCCGGGCTCTCGCCATCTTGAAGATGGGAGGCCCTACCCTATCAGGATTAGGCTACTGCCCCCCTCCCACAGGAGAGAGGCAGGATAGGGGGTGTAACCACCCCAGGACAAGGACCCATTGGTCCCTGGCCTTCACCTACCTGTAACGCCCCTAAATCTAGTATTTAGGGGCCCCCTGAACCTTCCTTCCCCAGATCCCAGATTCGAAACTACAAGGAGAGCAAGGAGAACAAAGACCTGCCCTGCAGCTGCTAAAAAGAGGAAGACACCAACTGCTTTGGCCCCAGCCCTACCGGCCTGTCGACCCTCGAACCTGCTCCTGCTCCAGCGCGGCATCTCTTGTGGCCAGCAACCTCAAAAACCCCGGAGGACCTGGCTACCTTTGAACTCTAAAGCCCCTGGGACTCCCATGAGTAGAGGCTCTACTCAGAAACCTATCTCTAACCCCTGGCAGCAGCCCGGAACCGCGAACCCAGCACACTCTGCACCAGCCAAGCCTGGCCAGTGCCGGAGTGAACAAAGACCCTGAGGACGACCCCACGGCGACTGTGACCCCGAGTCCGGCACCCAAGGACCCCCCTCGACATTCCGGAAGAAGCCTGCAGCCTCAGAACAGAGTGCCTCCCCAACCGCGATCAACAAGAGGGTAAGATTCCCGACATCAAAAGGCACCCCTGCACCCGGCGCCCTGCGGCCCCCTGTGCCCAATCCCGGGGTACCCACCTAACCTACAACTACCCAACTTACCTCTCGAAGTGGTGGTGGCATCTGAAGCATCCTCGTCCCCGAGCTTGCAGCCTTTTTCCAAACCGGAACATTCCCATTGACTTCCATTGAGCGCCCGAAGGCTCAAAAGCACCTTGCACCCAGCCGCCCGAGTGGCCCTGGCAGTGCACTCTCTACACTAACCTACTTCCCCACTTGCCCTGAGTAAGTGACCAGGAGCCCAGCTCCCACAGCCGCGTGGCTTGCCAGACAGCAGCCACCAACCAAGGCCCCCCTATCCCTCATAGGATAACATTGGGCCTAACTCTCTCTGCACCCGGCCGTCCTGAAACCGCTGAGGGTGAACCAACTGTACCTACCTGACACTGGGGGACCCCTGAGTCTATGCCCGGAATTTCAACTCTGCCAGTCGGGTACTTACCCTTAAACCGCTAACTTCATTTTCCTCATAGGGTAACATTGACTGGCTTTTTCTTGAAAAATCTTCTAAGTGTGAACTTTTCAAAACTGCAAATATTCACTAAAAATCAGCCAAGTGACAAAAACGAATTTACTCACCTGCTCTTAGGTGAGCTCCCAGTGCTGGATCTTGGTGCCCAGCCCTGACTCTGAAAAGTGTCCACAACTGTACTTACCTCTAACTCATTTTTCTTCCATAGGAAACCATTGTCTGCTTTTCTGTGAAATTTCTTCTAAGTGTCTATTTTTGCAAAATTGAAATATTCTTTTAAAATCGTACCATTTCTGCAAATGAAATTACTTACCTGTTTCTGATAAGGTACCCAGTCCTGGATTACTAAAGTAACGATAAAGTACTCTACCTGCAATTTGAATTTCTTGCCATAGAGATCCATTGAATGTTTTCTTTGAAATATTTTCTAAGTGCTAACTTTTGAAATAGCTAAATATTATTTAAAAATCATTACAGTTATTAAGTCGACTTTCATCACTTGATTCTGAGTACTGACCCAGAGCTGGATCTAGGAGCCAGACCTGGAATTTCAAAAGTAATCTGAAAAGTAATTTATTACAAGATAACCTGAATTTACCATTGAGCTCAATGCATTGTTATGTTTAGGGAATAGGATTGTTTATTGCAACCAACTGTGACTGTTTACAAATATCCATTGCTTATTGCAAAAGTATTTATATTCAATCTCTCATTCTGAGAAAAGTATATTTTTATTCCCTTTGTGGTTCTAAAAATAAAACAAGCATATATTTTATATATATAAACCATTGGCCTAGAGTTCAGTTATTGAGTGTGTGAAACCATTTGCTGACTGAGTGTGTACAATAAATGCTTTACACTGTCCTCAGGTACTGCCTTACTGCTCGACCAAGCTACCACTTTTGAGAGTAAGGTCATACCTAACTTTGACCTCTATCAGCCTCTGGGGGACTGTGGACTCTGTACACCCTGTACCCATTAGGGAACAGTATAAAAAAAGATAGTAAAACTCAATATGCTGTGTGTCAATTCTCCAATGTTTAGACCTTGAACCTATAAATGATGATGTATCCGTGCAACCTGTAGAAGAAACTGAGCTCGAAGCAGCAGAGAGCACGGCTTCCGAGGATGCTCCTCAAAGTTCATCTCCTGCACAGCCTTCTCCATGTGAAAAAAGTGCTCGACCAGTGATTGTTGCTCCTGTTCCATCCAAGGACTTGTGTGCTGAAGAGGAAACAAAAGGCAAGTAGATACATTTTCCATTCTGAGTTAGTAGAATGTTAGTCTATGCCTTACCCGTACAATATGCAGTTAGGCATAAGAGAGAGTAGTGCTAAGCATTTATGTCCCACAGAATAAAGAAATCCGACCACAATTTATTTAAAAAAAATAACACCTACTTTTATATGGATTTAAATGCCAAGATCATCGGTATCGAGTAAGTACTTTTCAAGTTGTGAATTTTTACAGTTTTAAAAAAAGAACACAGTGCAATTTCTGAAATGGTAATGTTATCCTCTGGGGAAAGACATACACTGCATACAGGTACTTCACAGCGACTTCGGGACCAATCTCCAAGACGTAAGGTACATATGGGGCAAGGTCCAAGGCAGCACTAACAGGTCAATTTAGAGGGCACTGGGTCGGCCGGGTGCAGAGGTGCTTTTCAGCGCAGATTGCCCAATGTTATCCTTGGGGGGGGGAAACATGTACTTCATTTAGGCACTTCACAGCGACTTACAAGACTAGTCCCCTGGACTTAAGTATGGTCCAAGTCATCCCAGAAGACTCTGGGGCATCTGGATGTAGAGGTGTGTTAAGGCATAGGGTGTCCCATTCACTTTAATTAGGGAACAGTCTGATAGCAAAGAGGCTGCATGGGATTAGGAGACCAGCCAGGCTGAACCAACAAGGGGGCTCAGGTCTCCCAATGCTCAGGGATGTGGGTTAACGTTTGGTCCTCATTCCTCAGGCCAAGGCGGCAGGAATCTGTTTTCCTGGTGCCTGGGGCTCACCTAAATACTAGATTTAGGGGCTTTGGGGTGTAGGGTAGTAGCCAATGGCTACCTACTACTGGGGTCACTATACCCCCGATATGAACCCTTCTGTGGGAAGTGAGCATAACCCTGGCCCAGAGTTCCTAATTCTGTTATCACCAAGATGGCAGACTTATACATTACGTATCCACATCAGGTAGCCCATCTTAGGGGTGGAGCTAGCATGAGGGTGGACAGGTCTCTTTGACTGCTGATTTTCCCGACTGTCTCAGCACCAAATGGGCCCTGGTCAGGGAAGTTGACATCCCTTCACCTTTGAGAAAAGCCAGATTTGCATACCAAGGGCAGTGGGCTCTTTGAAGCTCCCTACCTTGGAATGCTAATTTACCAGCCTTCCCGGAGGAGGTGTGAAACAACTCCCTCCAGAGTAGGCATTGTTCCTGACCTCCCGAGAGCGTAGACTTTCACCCCTGGTGGTCAGAAACTTGTTTGTGGTGGCAGGCTGGAGTGGACCAGTCAGCCAGTACACTAGAGGGCTGTTAGGTTTCAGGGGGCTCTGGGTGCATGTATTAATAAATCCATCACTGGAATCACTGTTGGTTTATTAATACAAGATATTTGATACCAAACACCATAGGTTTCCGCGAAACCATTATGTAGCTGGGGAACTCGTTTTGACCAGTGCCCAGTACATACCTTAAGATGGCTTCCCTGCTCACTTGTAATGTCTAGTAGTAGAACTAGACATTACTGGGGCCTATCTGCTCATGCAGATATGTCCTCACATAAAACATAATGCACCCTGCCTTAGGGCTCAAAGGCCCAAAATAGGGGTGATTTACATATTTAGCTTCAGGGACTTTGACATGGCACGCAAGAGTGTGTCATGTTGGTTTTTTTTTTTACTCCTAGTTTGCACTATTTCACTCCGCCTCCAATGCCAGTCTGCGTGGAAATTTATTGTGGGTGCCTTAAGGTGGTATAAGATATGCTGCAGCCTTTTGGGACCCTCTTTAGCCCTCATGCGCTAGGTATCTGTGGTACCATTTACTAGGGATTTACAGGGGTGCTAAATACCATAGCCAGTTGTGCCACAATTAGACATCACCTTGTTTTGGGAAAGGCGTACTGGCTAGCAGGCCTCAGTGCACTGTCAGAGTCAACAATTGGCATCTATTAGCTAAAAAGAGGGCAAAAAGGGAGGAGACCACTGCAACAAATACCTCGTTTCCTACATATATGTATTTTTTTTTTCCATGTTCTAAACATATTCACACAATATAGCTTGAACTACACTAAACCTGAATAAAAATACAGATACTGTTGAGTTGCAATACTTCAAGATCATGTTTACATGTGTGACACCACTGACACACAGGATGTTTACTATTCAGATGGCTGGGGTTAATAGTGTTGTTCTTACAGATAGTAAAACTCACCATCCTGTGTTTCAATTCTTCAATTTTTAGGCCTTGAACCTATGACTGATGTGATATCGTTGCAACCTCTGGAAGAAAATGAGCTTGAAGCAGCAGAGAGCACAGCTTCCGAGGAGGCAGCTCGAAGTGCATCTTCTGCACTGCCTTCTCCATGCCGAACAAATGATCGACCATTAGTGGTTACTCCTGTTCCAGCCAAAAGCTTGTGTGCTGAAGAGGAGTCACCAGGCAAGTAGACACGTTTTCTTTTCTAAGATAGTAGAATGTTAGTCTACGCCTTATTTTTACTTATGCAGGCGCACGCACACACACACACACACACACACACGTATTTTTAGGTCTCGCCTGGCGTTAGCAGTGCGCATGCGTTGCTCTCGCCATGGGAGGGCCTTTTGAAATCGATACAGATTCCGAAGTAACTTGAAGCCACACCCTTGTTTTCATTTGGCGCGTGATTGAAAACCGGGCTTTTGGGTTACTGCCTTGTCCACTTTTAGGATGGCCCATGTGGACAGGCCGACGCCATCTTTGTTCCCGTGACATGACCAGAGGGGAGCGCTGTGTGTCATTGTCGCAGTCGGCCCGGGAGCCTGAAAGCGCCGTGTGCCCGTAATCACCGCTGCCGGCCAAGGAGCCGCGAGAGCACTGTGACGCCGGCCACAGTCTGCCAACTTTAGAGCAGAGCCGTGTTGGGATTGGCGCAAGAGCAGAGTGTCACCCGGCAACGAGGGGCTCGTCCAAGAGGAGCTGTGCTAAGTTCCTGTGAACGCAAGGCGTCGCCTAACAACCTGGAGCTTCCAGCGCCGATCAGCTGTTGCTGCCAGGAAGAGCTGCCTTCCGTGTTTTCATGACCGTCCACTCAGCAGGCCCAAATGTGGTAAATGTCTCTGTAATATATGCAAACGTGGCAACTCTTGGTGCTTCATTCTCCTTCATAGCGCAACTTCACAAAGCCTCTAATCGCGCCCATTGGCATGTGGTACCAGGGCCGGACTGCAAACCAAAGTCAGCCCTGGCAGAAACGTTCAAACCAGCCCCACCAGGCAGGGAGACTGGGGGGGGTCTTTCATGGCGGGGGTCTTGGCAGCCATGGTGGCCTGAAGTGCAGCAGGACAGTGCCAGAGTGGTAGAAAGGCCAAAGCGCTGTAAACATGACTGATGAATTTGGATGGCTCAGAGAATTGGTGCCAATCAGACATTGTCTAGGACATCAGGTTGCAGTTGTGTCCCCGGTGGACTGGACATGGGGAGGCTGGTACCCCTCAAGGAGGGCAGAGTATTCAGGGTGAGGAAGGGTCCGGCAGCAGCCTAACGGGCGACTCTCTCCAGCTTGTCTACCATGTGCCCCTTCCGCAGGCCCGCTCCTGCCAGTTGCGCTTTGACCACACAGGCTGTGGGTATCCAGGTGCCCACCCTTACCAGGCCATCTTGACAGATCTCTAGAAAGAAACTTTTTAGTCCCACTAAGACCTGGTGCGCTCTGACCCATGCAGGGCTCATGGACTGTTTGGCGAGTTTGGGCCCCAGCGATAATCCCTGTTGGTGGCCAAGGCCAGAAGTCACATGACCACGAGAAGTGACCACCCAGAGCATGGTCTATACCCAATATGGACGGAAGAAACACCACCATCCTGGAAGTGACGGAGACAGACCACACTCCCCCGCCCTGAAATCCCTCTAAACATGCAGAAACATGGACATTGCAGGCTTTCCAATTAAGTAGTGAGATGGAAATAGAATGATGCAGAGCTGTAGTTTTCAAGTACATGTGTTACTGAGCAGTGCTCACTGAAGCCCACATGCTGTTTTCGCTGTCAGAAAGCGCTCACTGTGTACTCTGGATCCAATCAGAGCAAGAGACTCCTGCATCTCGCTCTACAACCGCTGCCGACCACACACAGTAAGTGCTTAATTTGGTGCTCGGCACCGGCAAATAATTATTAGCTTGGGTGGTCTGAAAAAGTTCGAATATTCACACTTGCAGGAGTGTGATGGTTAGTAGTTGTGTTACTGTCATTGGCAACGCTGGCAGGGGGCAATGTGTGGTGCAAGCTGCAATGGTCTCCTGAAGAGAGCCCTGGCACGTATATTTGTACGCATTAAGAAATGCACACACTGATATGTGAGATGGATAGCCGAAGCGGGCTAGGGGGAACGGGTCAAGAAAGAAAACCGAGGCACTGGATGTGACTCTACCTCGTCACTCTGCTGGGCACTGATGTCTGTACATTGGAACCAATATCTAAAGGCAAAATAAATCCTTAATAATCAAATCATATGCTGAGTGTTTGCTTGATTTTTAACGTAGTGAAAAAGTGCTCTACCTTGCACCTAACAGACCCCTGAATAGTGGCTTGCCACTAGTTGTCTGAGCTCTTGTCTGCAACCCCTTGGCTGTGTGAATTTTCCTATGCGTGTTACCCAGGATGGGATGGCTGCAAGCACCACAGGCACACACACACATCAGGGAGGCCAGTCCGTCTGGCTCCTGAGCTGGATCGGGCATCCACGTGCGCTACACACACATGGGCTGGAGTGCATATGTTTAACGCCCACAGAAATAAATGTAAACTATAATTATATGCGCGATCCTTCGTCCACTTTATCCACTCTTCCCAACATCCAGGGGGTGCAAACCCCCCTTGTCTCTTCTGGTTCCCACATCACAGTGTACCACTGAGTGCGAGGACTCTTGGGCTGTTCTTACAGGAGTCACAGATGGAGGCTGCAGGTGGTAGGATGTAAGGTACGGTCTTGTCGGAGTCGGACAGGGTAACATGGCTTTTGCTGATCCCCTTCCCTCTCCGATACTCGCTTTCCTCCCACCGTGTTCTGAAGACAGTTTATAAGATCCCGAATGGCCCTGAAGAAGCCCCATTTTCGACCGATGTGCAGACTGCATCCTTACCGAACGTTATTCCATGGTCTGCCTGCCGCGAATTTGATGTTTCATTTGCATCAAATTTACCTGTTCACACCGGTAACCCTCCCTCTTCCCTGCACCCTGCTGATAATATACAAAAACATCAAAAAAGCAGTAAAAAAACGAAAGAGAACAGTATAGTCTTTTCAGACTGCAAACTATATATATAGAGAAATTTAGAACTGCCTGATATATACAGACAAATGATTTAATTATAGTTGTTTTTTAAACTGTCTCTACCACGGTGTAATCATGAGGCAGGATGTGAAGAAGCAAGCTGGGCCATATATGAATACATTCTCATACATATTTATGTATGCATTGCAGCTGGTTAGGCCTCACATAGTAAAGGAAAGAACATAGACTAAATCTGTACAGTAAGACCAAAACTAAATTCAGAAACATAATATAGGTATTTTAAAATATGTCCTAGCAGAATGTGGTTTTCACTGTCAGGATAAGTTTGTGTGAGAACAATAATAATGCTTGCTGTTCTTCGTCTGCTGCTGTTCCAGAGATTGGTGACCTACATTTAGTTTTGTAGGAGTGGTCCTGGTATAAGAACTGTGTGCAGATTTGGCAACTCACACGGCACCACCGTGTGTCACACAATACTGGCTCCTTCACACGGTCACCCAGTGAAGAGCCGATGTCACACGCTGTTGACCCAATGAGATGGAGACCCCTGTAGACAGCAGGTTTCTGGATCACTGTGTGAAGGTTTTATACGCCGACATTCCTCAGGGATTTACAGTCTACCCAGGACACCGGTCAACCTTGGTAGCCTCTGTCATTTGTGGTTTTTGGGAAGAGGGAGTCTTCTTAGGCAGCGCTGGGCTTTAAGTCCCACCGATTGATTCGTTTAGCACTGACAAACAATCCCAAACAAGAAAATAGCAATAAATGCATAGATACTGAGGAATAAACAAATTAAGCATCAAGCAGCAGTATGCAAAGCTGTCATAGGTCCTGGTCTACACTATAGTTCCCTCCAAAGTCCAAACCACGAAGCTTTGCTTATTCGCATGCAACGGCAGTGCACATAGATATCAGATTTGATTTAAAGTGGTTATTTTTCGTTCGAGCCTGGGCAGCGCATTCGCTGCTCTGCAAGGCATACTGTTTTGAGAAAGGGACTTAAAGCTCCGCCCACTCTCCACCCGCATTTTTTATTGGCTTGTGTCATTGTCCACTGTAAACTGTGGCTGTTCATTGGTCAAAAGGCTTAGTAGTAGGGTTACCAGAATTTTAAAGCCAAAAACCGGGACATGTCACAAAAATAGAAGGACTACGATTTTACTTTAAGCGCGTGCACAGAATGACAGCGCTCCTCAGCAGAGAATTACAGAACAGGCAGTAAGAACATACATAAAATGAAATTTTTAAACCCAGTAGTTTACCTGTTAATTAAATTGCTTTCTTGAAACAACTACTAACTATCCCTGCTTTGTAAAACATAAAAAAAAACCTCCCGCCGTTTTCAGTCGACCCTCTCTAAAAACTGTGACATGAGCTAAATGTTCGAGGCATATGAGCTGCAGATCACACACTAAGGATAAGATCGCCATCTGGTGTTGGGCTCGGATGATTGCAGGTTGTTGTTGTCTTCGGAAGAAGTCTTAGGTCACGAGATAGGTGACTCCTCCTCTGGACAACAGTGCGCATGGGCATTCACTCCATCCTCAGATTGTTTTTTTCCGCCATTGGGTTCAGATGAACTTTTTTCCGCTCCAGCAGAAAACTTCTAGCAATCACAACAACTCTCAAAAATGTAAAACTCGACGTCGAGATCCCATCGGACCGGATCCGGACGCGGCTGATGAAAAGGACACCCTTTAAAAAATGCCCCCAATGTGGAGCAAAGTTTCCTTATAGTGATCACCACGAGGTCTGTAATTTGTGCCTCTCACCAGACCACAACGAATACAGCTGTCCAGCCTGCGCCGTATTCCGTTCTGTCTTCTGGTTCCGGAAACTATCCGGGACTGAAGAGCTCGACGCCATATCATGGCCAAACCGGTTCCGGAACCAGAAGACATCTTTGCACAGGATGTCCCTGACGACGACTCCGAAGACCTCCAGATCGTGTCCGAGGCCGACGATTCTGATCCGGGGCAGCCTGTGAGTACCAGCTCCCGTACCCCAACCCCACCAAAAATGACATCGGTCAAGACTCTGCCAGCTGGGCCCAGTCGCGATCCAAAATCATCTTCAGAAGCCCCGCCCCGGGCCCGGCTCCGAAGACAAGTAAGCCTGCAGGTGGCTCGGGCTCGAGCAAACCTCATATTATTGTTCCTATAATACCTTCGGCACCGAAGCAGGCTCCAAGACCGAAATCTCCATCGGCTCCGAAACGTCACTCGGCACCGACGTCTCCACTGGCACCGAAACGTTCTTCGGCGCCGAGGTCTCCACCGGCACCAAAAGGCTCGTCGGCACCGAAAGGTCCGTCGGCACCGAAAAATCCACCGGAACCGAAAATTTCTTCGGCACCAAAAACATCCTCGGTGCCGAAAAAAGTCCACAAAGAACCTGCCGATCTCACAAAATCAAGATCGGAACCAAAAAAGTCAGCGCCAAAGCCGCCTTCGGACACTGAGGAACTTTTTCGGCCAGATCCACAGCAAAAACGGATTTACATAAATCCTAAAACCGGACATGTCACAGCAGTGCCGTACAAGAAAAGGAAGCTTGACACAACACCTCCTCCAGCTCCACCAAAGAAGAAGGACTGTGCCACTTTACCCATACGTCCTTCCTCTCCTACATTACCTCCTATCCCATCCCCCCCACTCCCACCGCCTTCACCTCTACCATCTCCTTCTCACACACCACCTCCACAGGATGATGATGATTTAGGGGGAGGGGGAGACCCAGATTTCTTTAATGATCCTACTGATCCCTTTACACTCCCGGACACAGCACCAGTAGATGACTGGGCTTACCCTATGCCTGATATGCCTGATCCCACTCCATACCCCTCAAAACCCTCCCCTCTTGATGACCATTTAGGGTTTGGACAGCTTATAAACAGAGTGGCACTGTTTCATGGCGTCACCATGCACACCGACACACCGGAGGAAGATTTTCTCCTCGACACCTTTGAGCAGTCGCAAAAGACAGTTCACATTCTAGCCATGATTAAGGGAGTGATAAAGCACGCCACTGAGGTTTTTAAAGACCCTGTTAGGGCCAGGGTTCTCAACCCCCCGGATCGAAAAAAAATACAGACCGGCGCTACAAGATCCTGCGTACATCAAAGTGCAACTCCCCTTAGACTCACTAGTCGTGCTAAATGCCAGAAAACGGGCGAACTCCCAAACAACCGGAGACACGCCGCCCCCAGACAAAGAGTCTAAACTCTTGGAGGCTTCCAGCAAAAGGGTTGCCGCACAAGCTGCTAACCACTGGCGTATTGCCAATACACAAGCCCTATTGGCTCGCTATGATAGGGCTCATTATGATCAACTAGAGGACCTTTTGCAACACCTGCCTGATCAATACAAATCACAGGCCAATGACCTCATCCAAGAGGGTAAACTAATATCAAATGCCTCCATCAAATGTGCATTAGACGCAGCGGACACCGCCTCTAGGGCAGTCAACACAAGCGTATTGCTTAGACGCCACGCATGGCTACGCATTTCCGGCTTTAAGCCGGAAGTACAAACCACCATTCTTGCTCAACCCTTTAATCAGGAGCAACTATTCGGACCCGCAGTAGACACTGCCTTAGAAAAAATGAAGAAAGATAATGAGACTGCCAAATCAATGGGAGCATTGCAGTCTACTCAACCCAGAGGCTCCTTTCGTCGCTCCTTTTATAGAGGAGCTTCCAAAAATGTGGGAGCAGACACCTCTTCCACCTACAAAACATCAGGTCAAACATCCCCTAACAGAGGATATTTTAGAGGAGGTTACAGGGGAAACAATACGAAAGGCCGAGGACGGGGCAACAACAACACCCGCACCTCTCCAGCCACTAAACAGTGACTTGCCACCACTCCCCCCAGACCATTCCACTCCGGTCGGGGGAAGACTTCAACAGTTCCTACCTGTCTGGAATTCCATCACAACAGACAGGTGGGTAAGACAAATTATCCAGTCTGGCTACTGCCTCGAACTCATAAACACCCCCCCAAACATACCACCCAAGCACCGTCCCATGACGTCTCACCACCTCACGCTCCTCAAACAAGAAATTCAGTCTTTGCTTCAAAAACACGCAATAGAACCTGTTCCACTACAACATCAGGGCACAGGAGTATATTCTCTATACTTCCTCATTCCCAAAAAGGACAAGACCTTAAGACCCATACTAGACCTCAGACTACTAAACCAGTACATACAATCGGATCATTTCCACATGATCACTCTACAACAGGTCCTTCCATTACTTCAACAAGGCGACTTCCTTGCCACATTAGACCTCAAGGACGCATATTTTCACATCCCTATGCATTCCGCTCACAGGAAGTATCTACGATTCGTGGTCAGCACTATCAGTTTACAGTTCTCCCATTCGGAGTAACAACCGCACCCAGGGTATTCACCAAATGCTTAGCAGTTGTGGCAGCATATCTCAGGAGACAACAAATCCATGTCTTCCCCTATCTGGACGATTGGTTCATCAAAGCCAATACCCTAGACAGATGCGTTCTCCACACTCACCGCACTATTCAAACCCTACACAACTTGGGATTTACCATCAACTATCCAAAATCTCAACTACAGCCCTCCCACGTACATCAATACCTGGGAGCCACCATAGATCCATCCAAGGCCATAGCTTATCCCAGCACAGCCAGGATAGCCAACATACAAAATCTCATCAAAAAATTTCAAACACAACACTCTTCCAGCAAGAGTGTTCATGCAGCTCTTAGGCATGATGGCGTCATGCATCTCCATAGTACCCCCACGCACGCCTTCAAATGCGTCCCTTACAGGAATGTCTAGCACAACAGTGGAACCAGGCCCACGGACAACTTACCGATCTGGTGTTGGTGGACAGCCGCTCACTTCGTTCACTGAAGTGGTGGAACACCATCAACCTGTCCAAAGGGCGGCCGTTCTTAGAGCCTCTTCCACAAATTGTGCTGACCACCAACGCATCTCTCACAGGGTGGGGAGCCCACCTCCTTCAACACACCACTCAGGACAGGTGGACCACTCAACAAAGACAGCTCCACATCAATCACCTAGAACTTCTGGCGGTGTTCCTAGCACTGAAATCCTTCCAAGTGCATCTAAAAAACAGAACTGTCCTCATCCGCACGGACAATATGACCACAATGTATTACATACAGAAGCGGGGGGGGGACACAATTTCTACAACTGTCCCAACTTGCACAACAAATCTGGAGATGGGCAATTCCCCAAAACATCTACCTGCTAGCAGAACACCTCCCAGGGGTTCAGAACCAGGTGGCCGACCTCCTTAGTCGCCACACAGCAAATACACGAATGGGAATTACACCCCAAAGTCCTACTCCCATTCTTCCAAAAGTGGGGACAACCAGACATAGACCTGTTCGCCACACAAGAAAACGCAAAATGCCCAACCTTCGCCGCCAGGTTCCCACACCCACGGTCAAAGGGCAATGCAATATGGATGAACTGGTCAGGCAGATTTGCGTACGCCTTTCCGCCTCTCCCACTCCTTCCATTTGTGGTACGCAAACTGAAACAACAGTCACTAACACTCATCCTAGTAGCTCCCACTTGGGCATGTCAACCCTGGTTCACCACACTTCTGGAACTATCTCTAGTTCCACATCAAAAACTGCGTCTCTCCCCGGATCTATTAACCCAGAACCATGGAGAAATCAGACACCCAGATCCTCAAACACTGAACTTGGCAATCTGGCTCCTGAAGTCTTAGAGTTCGGGTACCTCAACCTTCCTCCAGACTGCATGAATATCATAAAAGAAGCCAGAAGACCTACTACTAGGGCATGCTATGCTGCAAAATGGAAAAGATTTGCCATTTACTGCCCTACAATAACATACAACCACTGGATGCTTCCATCCAAAACATCATTTGCCATTTACTACACTTGCAAAGATGCAATTTAGCGTATTCCTCTATACGTCTACACCTAGCGGCATTAGCTGCCTACTTGCAAAATAGACAACACCTGTCCCTCTTTAAGGTACCCGCCATTAAAGCATTTATGGAGGGTCTTAAAAGAATTATTCCTCCAAGGTTACCACCTTCCCCAGTGTGGAACCTTAATATTGTTCTAACAAGGCTCATGGGTTCCCCATTTGAACCAATGCACAAATGCGAACTGCAGTTCCTAACATGGAAAGTGGCTTTCCTTGTCGCAATTACATCCCTGCGAAGAGTAAGTGAAATACAAGCCTTAACTCTTGAAGAACCCTTCCTACGACTACATCGTAACAAAGTGTTTCTTAGGACAAATCCTAAATTTCTCCCTAAAGTCATCTCCCCTTTCCATCTAAACCAGTCAGTCGAACTGCCAGTCTTCTTCCCTAATCCAGACTCAGTAGCTGAGAGGGCACTTCATACCTTAGACGTTAAAAGAGCCTTGCTTTATTACATCGACAGAACCAAACCTTTTCGAAAAACCAAGCAACTGTTCGTTACTTTCGCTCCACCACATAAAGGCAACCTTATTTCCAAATCGGGTATCGCCAGGTGGATAGTTAAATGTATCCAAATATGTTACCAGAAAGCTAAACGTACTCTTACAGTTCCCCCTAGGGCGCACTCCACGCGTAATATAGGGGCTTCTATGGCATTCTTAGGGAACATCCCCTTAGAAGACATTTGCAAAGCAGCCACATGGTCTACTACACACACCTTCACTAAGCATTACTGTGTTGATGTGCAATCCAACCAACAAGCTTCAGTAGGCCAAGCTGTCCTAAAAACTCTATTCCAAACTGCTGCAACGGATACAGGTGACCACCGCTAGGGGAGACACTGCTATATAGTCTATCCTTAGTGTGTGATCTGCAGCTCATATGCCTCGAACGGAATATGCTACTTACCAGTATGCATCTGTTCTTGGCATGTAGAGCTGCAGAGCCACACACGCCCACCCGCCTCCCCGGGACCTGTATCTGTTCCAGCATTGTCTTAATTAGACACTACACATGGACATCCTTTCTCTTTACTTCTTATACACTCCATCATTTCCCATCATGGCGAAAAACAATCTGAGGATGGAGTGGATGCCCATGCGCACTGTTGTCCAGAGGAGGAGTCACCTATCTCGTGACCAAAGACTTCTTCCGAAGACAACAACAACCTACAATCATCCGAGCCCAGCACCAGATGGCGATCTTATCCTTAGTGTGTGGCTCTGCAGCTCTACATGCCAAGAACAGATGCATACTGATAAGTAGCATATTCCTTCTAAAATCTGCCGGGACAGCTGGTGAAAAACCGGACTGTCCTGACAAATCCAGGACCCCTGGTCACACTGGTTAGTAGTCCCTCCTTAGTACTGTCTTGTCTCATTTTGTAACCTCCCATGGCGACACCCCCTGTTATGCGTGTTGTTGCTCAGTAGGCTTTAATTTCAGCCTCCGAGCAATATTTTCTCAAATAGCGTTGTCCTGTTGTAGGTAGGACACGCTCCCTCCAAACGCTTTTTATTTATTTTTATAGCACGCATTTGAAATGCAATAGGTCTCACATTTGTGAGAGTTTAAGCTATTGTCATTGTAAATGACAATGCCTTTTATTTATCTGTTTTAAAAACAACACATCTAAAAGGCATTGTCATTTACAATGCCAGTAGCTCAAACTCTCATTAAAGCGAGACCTATTGCATTGCAAATGCTTGTTTTATCCATGTTCTAAATAAATTCACACGATAAACCCTTAAACTACACTGTAAATGAATACAAATTACTAGAAATACAGATACTGTAAAGTTGAAAGCTTTCACAATCTTGTGTGACACCACTGGCTCACAGCATGTTTACTATTCTGATGGCTGGGGTCAATATTTTTGTTCTTACACATATTAAAACTCACCATCTTGTGTTTCAATTCTCCAATGTTCTAGTCCTTGAACCTATGACTGACGTGGTATCCTTGCAACCTGTAGAAGAAACTGAGCTTGAATCAGCAGAGAGCACGGCTTCCAAGGAGGCAGCTCAAAGTTCATCTCCTGCACAGCCTTCTCCACTAAGAAAAAGTGGTCGACCAGTGGTTGTTGCCCCTGTTCCAGCAAAGAGCTTGTGTGCTGAAGAGGACACAACAGGCAAGTAGACACATTTTCTATTCCAAGGTAGTAGAACGTTAGTCTATGCATTACAAACAAACGCACACATACGTATTTTTTTATCCATGTTGTAAATTTCTAAACAAATTCACATGATATAGCCTTAAACTACACTGTAAATGAATACAAATTAATGAAAATACAGATAATATAGAGTTGATAGTCTGCAAGGTCATGTTTACAGGTCTGAAACCACTGGCATGCAGCATGTTTACTATTCTGATGGCTGGTGTCACTATTTTTATTCTTACACATAATAAAACTCACCATCTTGTATTTCGATCCTCCAACGTTCTAGGGCTTGAACCTATGACTGATGTGGTATCCGTGCAACCTGTAGAAGAAACTGAGCTCGAAGCAGCAGAGAGCACGGCTTCCGAGGAGGCAGCTCCAAGTTCATCTCCTGCACAGCCTTCTCCACGTCAAAAAAGTGGTCGACCAGTGAATGTTGCCCCTGTTCCATCCGAGGGCTTGTGTGCTGAAGAGGAGACAGCAGGCAAGTAGACACATTTTGCATTCCAAGTTAGTAGAGTGTTAAAGTCTATGCTATATATATATAGATATAGATATATATATATATATATATGTTCGAGGCATATGAGCTGCAGATCACACACTGAGGATAAGATCGCCATCTGGTGTTGGGCTCGGATGATTGCAGGTTGTTGTTGTCTTCGGAGAAGCCTTTGGTCACGAGGTTGGTGACTCCTCCCCTGGACAACAGTGCGCATGGGCATCCACTCCATCGGTAGATTGTTTTTTTCCGCCATTGGGTTCGGATGAACTTTTTTCCGCTCCAGCAGAAAACTTCCAGCAATCGATTTAACTCTTTGATTTGTATTCCATCGACGTCGACATCAACTCGGACCGGTTCCGGAAGCGGCTGATGGACAGGACACCCTTCAAAAAATGCCCCCAGTGTGGAGCGAAGTTCCCCCACAGTGACCACCACGAGGTTTGCAACCTCTGCCTGTCGCCGGAACACAACGAGTCCACCTGTCCAGCTTGTTCCGCTTTCCGTTCGAAGAAGACCCTCCGGGACCGAAGAGCTCGACGCCATATTATGGCCAAACCAGCTCCAGAACCGGAGGACATCTTTGCTCAAGATGTTCCCGAAGACGACACCGAAGATCTCGAGATCGTGTCCGAAGCCGACGATTCCGATGACCTCATCACTCCAGGGCAGCGTGTGAGTACCACCCCCCCTGCCCCTGCCCCATCCAAAAAAGCAGTGGTCAAGACTCCGCCAGTTGGGCCCAGTCGCGACCGGAAATCCTCTTCAGAAGCCCCGCCCTCGGGCCCGGCTCCGAAGACATCTAAGCCTGCGGGTGGCTCGGGCTCGAGCAAACCTCACCTAATTGTGCCTTTAACACCCTCGGCACCCAAACACTCATTGTTGGCACCGAAACAGGCTCCAAGACCGAAATCTCCTTCGGCACAGAAACGTTCCTCGGCACCGAAGTCTCCACCGGCACCGAAACGTTCTTCAACATCGATGCCTAAAAGTCCATCGGCACCGAAAACTCATTCGGCACCGAAACCTCAATCGGCACCGAAACCTCAGTCGGCACCGAAAAATCAGTCGGCACCGAAAAATCAGTCGGCACCGAAAAATCAGTCGGCACCGAAAAATCCATCGGACCCGAAAAAATCATCGGAGCCGAAAACTGCGTCCCCGCCGAAACAAGCTCATAAAGACCCGAAGCGGACGTCACAGACACCACCTTCGGAGCCAGATGATCTTTTTCGACCAGATCCTACTCAAAAGCGGATCTACATCAATCCTAAAACGGGACATGTGACTGCCATCCCATATAAAAAGCGGAAGCTGGACACTACACCTCCCCCAGCTCCCATACGGAAAAAGGACTGTGCTACTTCACCACTTCGTCCTTCCTCTCCTGTTTTACCTCCTAACCCGTCCCCCCCTCCTCCTCCTGCTTCTCCTTTACCTTTACCTTTACCTTTACCATCTCCCTATCATTCACCTCCTCCACAGGATGATAATGATGACTTAGGGGGAGGGGCGGACCCTGATTTATTTGATGATCCTGCTGATCCAAACGACCCTTTTACGTTCCCAGACCCAGCACCCATGGATGACTGGTCTTATCCTATACCTGACATGCCTGACCCCACTACCTACCCTTCCAAGCCCTCCCCTCCTGATGACCACCTAGGGTACGGCCAACTTATAAATAGGGCAGCAACATTCCACGGCGTTACAATGCACACAGACGCCATTGAAGAGTACTTCCTCCTTGATACCTTTGAGCAGTCACAAAAGACTGTCCACATACTGCCCATGATCAAAGGGGTTATAAAGCATGCTACTGAAGTCTTTAAGGACCCTGTTCGAGCTAGGGTGCTCAACCCACGCATCGAAAAAAAGTACCGACCAGCCCCGCAAGACCCTGCATACATTAAGGCCCAGCTCCCTTTAGACTCCCTAGTCGTATCAAATGCCAGGAAGCGCGCTAACTCTCAGACAACTGGAGAAACGCCTCCCCCAGACAAGGAGTCTAAGCTTTTAGAAGCCTCGGGCAAACGGGTCGCCGCGCAGGCGGCTAACCATTGGCGTATTGCGAATACCCAGGCCCTGTTAGCCAGGTATGATAGAGCGCATTATGACCAACTTGAGGACCTTATGCAGCATCTGCCTGAACCTTTTAAGTCCCAGGCCTCTGACCTCATCCAAGAAGGCAAATTAATATCTAATGCCTCCATTAAATGCGCCTTAGATGCAGCAGACACTGCTTCTAGAGCGGTCAATACTGGCGTCTTACTCAGACGACATGCCTGGCTCCGTATTTCCGGTTTTAAACCGGAGGTTCAAACCGCAATTCTTGCTCAACCTTTCAACCAAGAGCAGCTATTTGGCCCTGCAGTGGATACTGCATTAGAAAAAATGAAAAAGGATAATGAAACTGCCAAGTCTATGGGAGCACTGCAGTCTCAACAGAACCGGGGTTCCTTTCGTCGCTCCTTTTATAGAGGAGGCTCCAAAAACACATCAACTGAGACCACGTCCACCTTTAAAAATTCTGGACAAACATCCCCCAACAGAGGTTACTTCCGGGGAGGTTATAGGGGAAACAATAACAAAGGTCGAGGACGGGGCAATAACAACAACACCCGCACCTCACCAGCCACCAAACAGTGACTTGCCACCACTCCCCCCAGACCATTCCACTCCGGTCGGGGGACGACTCCAACAATTCCTGCCTGTCTGGACTTCCATCACCACAGACAGGTGGGTAAGACAAATTATCCAGTCTGGCTACTGCCTCGAACTCATACAATCCCCCCCAAACATACCGCCCAAACAACGTCCAATGTCCTCGCATCATCTCTCTCTCCTCAAACAAGAAGTTCAATCCCTGTTACAAAAACATGCGATAGAACCAGTTCCCCTTCAACATCAGGGAAAAGGGGTATATTCTCTATACTTCCTCATTCCCAAAAAGGACAAAACACTAAGGCCCATACTGGATCTCAGACTACTAAACCAGTATATACATTCGGATCATTTTCACATGACCACTCTCCAACAAGTCCTCCCACTTTTACAACAGGGAGACTTCCTCGCCACATTGGACCTCAAGGACGCATACTTTCACATCCCTATGCATCCCGCTCACAGAAAATATCTACGATTTGTGGTAGATGGGCAACACTATCAATTTACAGTTCTCCCATTCGGAGTAACAACAGCACCCAGAGTGTTCACCAAGTGCCTAGCAGTCGTGGCAGCGCATCTCAGAAGACAACAGATCCATGTCTTCCCCTATCTGGACGATTGGCTCATAAAAGCCACTACATACCAAAAATGCGTTCTCCACACTCATCGCACGATTCAAACTCTCCACGATTTGGGATTCACTATCAACTACCCCAAATCCCACCTACAACCTTCCCACTTACATCAGTATCTAGGAGCAACCATAGATACATCCAAAGCCATTGCCTATCCCAGCACAGCCAGGATAGCCAGTATACAAAATCTCATCTCTCAATTTCAAACTCATCCATCTCTTCCAGCAAGAGTGTTCATGCAGCTCCTAGGCATGATGGCGTCGTGCATCTCCATAGTCCCACACGCACGACTTCAAATGCGTCCCTTACAAGAATGCTTAGCACAACAGTGGAACCAAGCTCACGGACAACTTACCGATCTGGTGTTGGTGGACAGTCGCTCACTTCGATCACTGAAATGGTGGAACACCATCAACCTGTCCAAAGGGAGACCGTTCTTAGAGCCTCTTCCACAAGTTGTGCTAACTACAGACGCATCTCTCACGGGGTGGGGAGCCCACCTCCTCCACCATACCACTCAGGGCAGATGGACCAGCCAACAAAAACTGCTCCACATCAACCACCTGGAACTCTTAGCAGTGTTCCTAGCACTAAAATCCTTTCAAATTCACCTAAAGAACAAAACTGTCCTCATACGCACAGACAACATGACGACAATGTATTATATACAGAAACAGGGAGGGACACACTCTCTCCAACTGTCCCAACTGGCACAGCAAATCTGGAGATGGGCAATTCCCCAAAACATCTACCTGTTAGCAGAACATCTCCCAGGGATCCACAATCAAGTGGCCGACCTCCTAAGTCGCCACACACAACAGATCCACGAATGGGAACTACACCCCAAAGTTCTACTCCCCTTCTTCCAAAAGTGGGGACAACCAGACATAGACCTGTTCGCCACCGCCGAAAACACAAAATGCCCAACCTTCGCCGCCAGGTTTCCACACCCACAGTCGAAGGGCAATGCCCTATGGATGAACTGGTCAGGCAGATTTGCGTACGCCTTTCCGCCTCTCCCACTAGTTCCATTTGTGGTACGCAAACTGAAACAACAGTCACTAACACTAATACTAGTGGCTCCCACTTGGGCACGTCAACCGTGGTTCACCACACTTCTGGAACTATCTTTAGTTCCACATCAAAAGCTACGCCTCTCCCCGGATCTATTAACCCAGAACCATGGAGAAATCAGACACCCAGATCCTCAAACACTGAACCTAGCGATCTGGCTCCTGAGGTCCTAGAGTTCGGTTACCTCAATCTCCCTCCAGACTGTATGAATATCATAAAAGAAGCCAGACGACCTACTACTAGAGCGTGTTATGCCGCTAAATGGAAACGATTTGCCATCTACTGCGCTAATAATGACATACACCCGTTGGATGCTTCCATCCAAAACATCATTTGCTATTTACTACACTTGCAAAGATGCAACCTAGCGTATTCCTCTATACGATTACACCTAGCAGCCTTGGCAGCCTACTTGCAAAATAGGCAACACCTGTCCCTTTTTAAGGTACCAGCCATCAAAGCGTTTATGGAAGGTCTCAAAAGGATTCTTCCCCCAAGATTCCCACCTGCCCCAGTGTGGAATCTCAATGTGGTTCTAACAAGACTCATGGGCCCCCCATTTGAACCTATGCACAAATGTGAATTGCAATTCCTAACATGGAAGGTAGCCTTCCTTATCGCAATCACTTCCCTGCGCAGAGTAAGTGAAATACAAGCCCTTACACTTGAAGAACCTTTCTTACAACTACACCGTAACAAAGTGGTTCTTAGGACAAACCCTAAATTTCTTCCAAAAGTGATTTCCCCTTTCCACCTTAACCAATCAGTAGAACTACCGGTCTTTTTCCCAAATCCAGACTCGGTAGCTGAAAGGGCCCTACATACCTTAGATGTTAAAAGAGCTTTGCTTTATTACATCGACAGAACAAAACCTTTTCGAAAGACAAAACAACTCTTTGTTGCTTTCGCGCCACCACACAAAGGCAACCCGATCTCCAAATCAGGAATAGCCAGGTGGATAGTTAAATGCATCCAAATATGCTACCTCAAGGCTAAACGTACACTCACAGTTCCCCCTAGGGCGCACTCCACGCGTAAAATAGGGGCTTCTATGGCCTTCTTAGGCAATATTCCCTTAGAAGACATTTGCAAGGCAGCCACATGGTCTACCACGCATACCTTCACTAAACACTATTGTGTTGACGTACAGGCCAAACAACAGGCCTCCGTGGGCCAGGCTGTCCTAAAAACTTTATTTCAAACTGCTGCAACGGATACAGGCGACCACCGCTAAGGGGAGCACTGCTATATAATCTATCCTCAGTGTGTGATCTGCAGCTCATATGCCTCGAACGGAATATGCTACTTACCAGTATGCATCTGTTCTTGGCATGTAGAGCTGCAGAGTCACACACGCCCGCCCGCCTCCCCGGGACCTGTATCTGTTCCAGCATCCGTCTTACTTAGACATTACACATGGACATCCTTTCTTTCTTTTCTATATACTCCATCTTTTCCCAACATGGCGAAAAACAATCTACCGATGGAGTGGATGCCCATGCGCACTGTTGTCCAGGGGAGGAGTCACCAACCTCGTGACCAAAGGCTTCTCCGAAGACAACAACAACCTGCAATCATCCGAGCCCAACACCAGATGGCGATCTTATCCTCAGTGTGTGACTCTGCAGCTCTACATGCCAAGAACAGATGCATACTGGTAAGTAGCATATTCCATATATATATATATATTCACTGAAAAAAACATAGGTTTCAGGGACATTCTAGTTAGAAATTAGCTTTTAAAAAACCTTAGAAATGCACTGAAAAAAACAAAAGTTTCAGAGACGTTATAGTTAGTTGGACATTTAACTCCTATAAAGCCAGAGAAATTCGCCTGTTATAGTTAGTTGAGCTAACTATAACTCGCGGGTTCACAATGCACTGCTGATAACGTCACAAATTACATCACTCATGACATGGTCAGTGACATCACGGATGACATCATCCAGTGAATGTGTTTTTCTGTAAACTGTAAATATTTTTCTTATATATCTATGCCAAGGTCTATTTTAGAATGAGTCGATGTATAAGTGCCTGAATGGATTATTTAGTAAATGCCTGACTGACTCTATAAGTTACTGATTGAACATGTGTTACTGAATGCATGGATTAGTGACTAAACTGTATGAATGTCTATTAGTCTCTCAGTTGGTGTGTAAGCAGGTGCATGGTTTGGTGAGTAGCTACATCAGTGTCTATATGGGTTTTTGATTGTTTGTATGAGTATCTGTATGGGTGTCTGAGTGGGTGGGAGGTGTCTGTGCATACACATCTGAATAACTGTTTCACTGGTTCTATACATTCAAAACTGCATCTCGGAAGGACTGTATGGGTAGCTGTGTGTACAGGTGTGTTGATTAGTTAATTGATGTCTCAGTTGTATATATGTGAGTAACTATATATGTTTTTAGACAGTATATGTGAGTGTAGGGGTATATAATTGACTATGTGAGAGAGTGATTGCAAGAGTGTCTACATACACGAATGTGTACTTGCATTAGTGATTGTATAAGAGAGTAATGTATGTGATAATATCTATATAAATAAGTCAGGTGGTGTGTATATAGCTGCATAGGTGAGTACATGGGGGTGTGATTGATTTTTGGCATGACTGAGTAGATGTGTGAGTAACTCTATGGATTAGTAGCACTGTGTAAATGTATGTGTAGGTATATGAGTGGATATTATACTGATGTAATGATGAGTGACAGCATGTATGAGTGACTGTATCAGTGTATGTCCGCCTCACAATATATAGATAGGAATCAGTGGATGGGTATCTAGTATCGGTGTGTCTATGGTTTAGAAAATGGTAGTCTGTATTTTAGAGTGGGTGTATTAAAGGTTATATTAGAGTGTGAAGAGGTGTGTCAGACTATCACATGAATGATGTCATCAGTGATGTCATGTGAGAAAGTGCCATCTTTCTTGCATGGTATGCCCCCACTTTTTGCTGAATTGCTGAATGTACTTTGACTGAGTGTACCCTGGACTCCTGCCAATCAGGTGCCTAGGGCCTATGTTCCTTCCCTAAAATCACAAAACACAAATTGGCAAACCCTGGCCACATGTCAGCCCCTGGTAAATGGTACTCTAGGTACCCAGGGCCTTGTGACCAGGGAAGGCCCCTAAGGGCTGCAGCACTCATTGTGCCACCCTTAGATGCCCTGTACCCTTACACACACACACACACTGCCCTTGCAGGCTTGGTGTCTGGGTGCAAGACAAAACAAAGAGTCGACATGGCACACATCCCTGTGCGCCATGCCCATCACCTACACTGCCCTGGCATACATCAGCCACCCCTCTAGCTGGGTGCCCTATGCCAATGGTGTGGGCACAGGAGCAGGAGCCCTGTGCCCCTACAGTACCCAGGTCCATTCCTGAGCACTGTAAGTGCAGTGCTGCCAGCTAAGAGTATATGGTGCTGGGAGCTTGTCAAACACGAACTCCACAGCACCATAATGGCAACACTGAAGACTGAGAAGTTTGGTATCAAACTTCTCAGCACATTAAACCCACACTGATGCCAGTGTGGGATTTAATGTACCAAGCACCCCAGAGGGCATCTTAGAGATGCCCCCTAAAACCTAACCTACAATCCACGTCTGGTCTGAGGCTGCCTAGGCTGCCACAGCAGACATGTTGCTGGACCCCTGGGTAGGAGAGCCCCAGCTCTCCTGGGCCTGCAACAATGCACATCCTGGGCGAGGTGCTAAATCTCCTTCCCCAGGATGGGCAGGGGGAAGCTTCAAAGTAATGCCGCCTCTGTGAGCTTCCCCAGGCCACTGCAACCCCCCACTCTGGCGGGAAGCTTGGCCGGAAACCCCAAATCAGGACAGGGGATGTGCCAGCCTGCCAACCCCACCCCTCAGGTGGGGGAGGCGAGGTGAAGCACATCTCCGGGCTCTCGCCATCTTGAAGATGGGAAGCCCTGCCCTATCAGGACTAGGCTACTGCCCCCCTCCCACAAGAGAGAGGCAGGATAGGAGGTGTACCCACCCCAGGACAGGGACCCATTCGTCCCTGCCCTTCACCTACCTGTAACGCCCCTAAATCTAGTGTTCGAGGCATGTGGGCTGCTGAATTCATATCTGTGCATAGATCGGCGCCTAGTGTTGGGTCCGGATGTTTGCACGTTGTTGTCCTGGAAGAGTCTTCGAAGTATCCTGAGATAGGTGACTCCTCCCCTGGACCACAGTGGGCATGGGCATCCTCTCCATCCCCAGATTGTTTTTTTCCGCCATTGGGTTCGGATGTGCTTATCTTAGCTCAAGTTAGGAAAAATGTTGTTTAAGGCCAAAAGGCCTTTAGCTTTCGTCGGTACTGTTCCCGCTCGGTGTCGACAGCTTTCTTACTTAGTTTAGAAACGCCACACTTGGTTACGAATCTCCGGATTCAAACCAGAGATTCAGAACAACATCCTCAATCAGCCAGTCAACCCCGACTACTTATTCGGACCAGAAGTTGACACCACCTTAGAAAAGATAAAAAAGGACACTGACACTGCAAAGTCAATGGGGGCGCTGCAAACGCAGACATTTCGTAGTGGCTCCTTTCGTCGCCCCGGGAATAGGGGAGCAGCTAGAGGACAGGGGTCACAGCAGCCATACAATAAAGGGGGCACACAGAGCACCTACGATAAAACCAACAGAGGTGGATGTCGTGGCTCCAGCGCCAAGGGCAGAGGACGCGGTTACGGCAACACCAGGTCCTCACCCAAGAACAAACAGTGACGCCCTCTCCCTTCCCCCGACCACATAACACCTGTCGGGGGGAGACTCCAGCGGTTCCTGTCCACGTGGAAAGCCATCACCACGGACAGGTGGGTCAGGGATATTATCCAGCACGGTTACTGTCTCGAATTAACCTCCACTCCACCCACAATACCGCCAAAACACCGTCCTATGTCCGCAGAGCACTTAACATTATTGCAAAACGAAGTGCTAAGTATGCTGCAAAAAGGTGCGATAGAGGTCGTGCCCGTCAACCAGCAGGGGACAGGGGTGTACTCCCTGTACTTCCTCATCCCAAAAAAGGACGGGTCGATCAGACCTATACTAGACCTCAGACCCCTCAACCACTACATTCTGTCAGAGCATTTTCATATGCTCACCCTACAGCAGGTTCTCCCGCTGCTCAGACAGGGAGACTACCTCGCCACACTAGACCTCAAAGATGCGTACTTCCACATACCCATCCACCCATCACACAGGAAATATCTCGGGTTCACTATTCAGGGACAGCACTATCAATTCAAAGTCCTCCCCTTCGGCGTGACAACAGCACCCAGGGTTTTTACCAAGTGCCTAGCTACAGTGGCTGCACATCTACGGCGACGACACATTCACGTCTACCCTTAACTGGATGACTGGCTTGTTCAGGCAAAGTCAGCCCAGCAATGTGCCAGCCACATGTCCCTCACCATTCACCTCCTTCACAGTCTGGGATTCTCACTAAATTACCCAAAATCACATCTACAACCCGCACACGTACAACAGTACCTGGGCGCGACCATAGACACTCTGGCAGCCACAGCTCAGCCAAATTTAGTGAGGATCAACAGCATGCAACTGCTGCTCTCAAAGTTCAAACCACAACACTCCCTTCCTGCGAGAGTGTTCATGCAGTTGATAGGCATGATGGCCTCCTGCATTTTCATAGTCCCGCACGCGAGACTACATATGCGCCCGCTTCAGGAGTGCTTAGCACGTCAATGGAATCAGGCTCACGGGCAATTAAAAGACCTAGTGTTGGTGAGCGGTCGGGCATACAACTCTCTCCATTGGTGGAATCCACAAAACCTTTGCAAGGGCCGACCGTTCCAGGAGCCTGTTCCACAAATAATACTGACAGCGGACGCGTCTCTCCAGGGATGGGGAGCTCATGTACTCAATTACACAGTGCAGGGACTATGGACAACACAGCAAAGGAAGATGCACATCAACCTTCTGGAACTGATGGCAATCTTCCTGGCAATGAAGGCATTCAAAGTACACTTGTGCAACAAAGTCGTGTTGATCCGGACGGACAACATGACTGCCATGTACTACATACAAAAGCAGGGAGGAACACACTCTCCACAGTTGTCTCATCTGGCTCAGAGCATGTGGAAGTGGGCCATTCAGAGGAACATGTTCCTCATGGCGGAACACCTCCCAGGCAAGGACAACCAGATGGTGGATCTGCTCAGCAGACACAGCCACCAGATGCACGAGTGGGAGCTGCACCCATCAGTACTCCAACCGTACTTCCAACAGTGGGGTCATCCAGAGATAGACCTATTCGCCACAAACGAAAACGCAAAATGCCAAAGCTTTGCCGCCAGGTTCCCACATCCACAATCGCAGGGCAATGCGATATGGATGAACTGGTCCGGCAGATTTGCGTACGCTTTTCCCCCAGCGCCGTTAATACCGCTGGTGGCACGCAAACTGCGACAGCCCTCACTGACGCTCATCCTAGTTGCTCCAACATGGGCGCGCCAGCCATGGTACACCACCTTTCGGGAACTTTCCGTGGTGCCGCATCAACGGCTGCGGATAAAACCTGCACTCCTAACGCAGAGCCATGGCGAAATTCAGCACCCAGATCCGCAACAGCTGAACCTGGCAATCTGGCTCCTGAAGTCTTAGAGTTTGGCTACCTAAACCTGCCACCTGACTGCATGGAGATCATCAAGGAGGCCAGGAGACCCACTACCAGAGCTTGCTATGCAGCTAAATGGAAACGGTTTGTCATTTACTGCACCCACAATGACATCAACCCGCTAGACGCATCCATTCAAAACATTATCTGTTACCTCTTACACCTCTACCGATGCAATCTGGCATACACCTCAATACGCATCCATTTAACCGCAATAGCAGCCTATCTCCAGAACAGGCAGCACCTCTCTTTATTCAGAGTGCCTGCCATCAAAGCTTTCTTGGAGGGACTTAAACGAATAATTCCCCCAAGACACCCACCAGCACCAGTGTGGAACCTCAGCTTGGTCCTCACCAGACTAATGGGTCCACCCTTTGAACCTCTCCACTCATGTGAGATTCAATTCCTCACCTGGAAAGTAGCTTTCCTAGTCGCAATCACTTCGTTAAGAAGAGTTAGTGAACTCCAGGCACTAACCATTCAAGAGCCATTCATACAGGTTCACGCAAACAGGGTCGTACTGCGTACCAACCCCAAATTCCTCCATAAAGTAATATCGCAGTTCCACATGAATCAAACTATTGAACTGCCCGTTTTCTTTCAGAATCCACAAAATGTCGCTGAAAGAATGCTCCATACACTAGATGTAAAGAGAGCCCTCATGTACTATATTGACAGAACTAAACACTTTAGGAAGACAAAACAACTTTACGTTGCCTTTTCTCCACAACACAAAGGCAACGCCATTTCCAAAGCAGGTATAGCCAGATGGATCGTTAAATGTATTCAAATTTGCTATCAAAAAGCTAAACGCACATTAACGATTCCCCCACGAGCCCACTCAACACGTAAGTTAGGGGCATCCATGGCATTCCTGGGAAACATTGCTTTACAGGAAATATGTAGAGCAGCCACATGGTCCACTATACATACATTTACCAAACACTACTGTGTAGATGTACACTCAAAACAGCAGGCAGCTGTGGGACAGGCTGTTCTCAAAACTCTTTTTCAGACCGCTGCAGCTGGCACTGGTAGCCGCCGCTAATAGGAGGTACTGCTATGTATTCTATGCACAGATATGAATTCAGCAGCCCACATGCCTCGAACTGAATATGCTACTTACCAGTATGCATCTGTTCTTGGCATGTAGGGCTGCTGACATTCATATCGCCCACCGTCCTCCCCGGCGCCTGTAGCAGCTGCAGCTCTCAGAATTACTGTATAGCATGGTCATCACTTCCTGTATCTACTCCATCACTGCCACAATGGCGAAAAACAATCTGGGGATGGAGAGGATGCCCATGCCCACTGTGGTCCAGGGGAGGAGTCACCTATCTCAGGATACTTCGAAGACTCTTCCAGGACAACAACGTGCAAACATCCGGACCCAACACTAGGCGGCGATCTATGCACAGATATGAATGTCAGCAGCCCTACATGCCAAGAACAGATGCATACTGGTAAGTAGCATATTCAATTTAGGGGCACCCTGAACCTTCCTTCCCCAGATTCCAGATTCCAAAATCCGAAGAAGAGCTAGAAGAAAGAAGACCTGCCCAGCAGCTGCTAAGAAGAGGAAGACACCAACTGCTTTGGCCCCAGCCCTACCGGCCTGTTGACCCTCGAACTTGCTCCAACCCGGCATCTCATGTGGCCAGCAACCTCACAAACCCCGGAGGACCTGGCTACCTTTTGACTCTAAACCCCTGGGACTCCCATGAGTAGAGGCTCTTCTCAAAATCTACTTCTAATCCCTGGCAGCAGCCCGGAACCGCGAACCCAGCACACTCTGCACCAGCCAAGCCTGGCCTGTCCCGGAGTGAACAAAGACCACGAGGATGATCCCACGCCGACTGTGACCCCGAGTCCGGCACCCAAGGACCTCCCTCGACACTCCTGAAGAAGCCTGCAGCCTCAGAACCAGGTGCCCCCCCAACCGCGATCAACAGAGGGTAAGATTTCCCAACACCAAAAGGCACCCGGCGCCCTGCGGCCCCCTGTGCCCAATCCCGGGGTACCTACCTATCCTCCAACTACCCAACTTAACTCTCAAAGTGGTGGTGGAACCTGAAGAATCTTCGTCCCCGAGCTTGCAGTCTTTTTCTAGACCGGAGATTTCCCATTGAAATCAATTGAGCTCCCGAAGGCTCAAAAGCTCCCTGCACCCAGCCGCCCGAGTGGCCCTGGCAGTGCAACCTCTACACCTATCTACTTCCCCACTTGCCCTGAGTAAGTGACCAGGAGCCCAGCTCCCACAGCCGCGTGGCCTGCTAGTCAGCAGCCACCAACACAGGCCCCCCTACCTCTCATAGGATAACATTGGGCCTAACTCTCTCTGCACCCGGCTGCCCTTGTGCAGCTGAGGGTGAATCAACTGTACCTGCCTGACCCTGGGAGACCCCTGAGTCTATGTGCATAACCTTAACTCTGCCAGTAGAGTACTTACCTTTAAACCCATAACTCAATTTTCTTCATAGGGTAACATTGACTGTCTTTTTCCTGAAATTTCTAATAAGTGTGGACTTTTCAAATTTTAAAATATTCACCAAAAATCAGCCCAGTAGCGAAAACGAAAATACTCACCTGCTATTAGGTGAGCTCCCAGTGCTGGATCTTGGTACCCATTACTGACTCTGAAAAATACTTACAACTGTACTTACCAGTAACCCAATTTTCTCCCATAGGAAATCATTGACTGTTTTTCTGTGAAATCTTTTTGTCAACTTTTAAAATAGCTAAATATTGCCTAAAAATCATCACAGTAATTAAGTCGACTTTTATCACTTGATTCCAAGTACTGACCCAGGACTGAATCTAGGATCCAGTCCTGGAATCCCAAAAGTAATCCTAAAAGTAATCTGTTGCAAATAACTTGAAACTTCCATTGAACTCAATTCATTTTTGTGTTTAAAATTGTGTTGGCTATTGCAACCACTTGTAACTTTCTACAAAAGTCAATTGCATATTGCAAAAGTATTTATATAAAGCATCTCATTCTGAGAAAGTATATTTTAATACCTATTGTTGGTTCTAAAATAAAACAAGCATATATTTTTTATATATAAACCATTGGCCTAGAGTTCAGTTATTGAGTGTGTGAGACCATTTGCTGGCTGAGTGTGTGCAACAAATGCTTTACACTGTCCTCTGATACTGCCTTACTGCTCGACCAAGCTACCACTTTAGAGAGTAAGGTTATATCTAACTTTAGCCTCTGCCAGACCTCTGGGGACTGTGGACTCTGTACACCCTGTACCTATTTAGGAACAGTATATACAGAGCCACTTTCTCACATGTCATGAGTGATGTCACTGACCATGTCATGAGTGATGTAATATGGGACGTCATCAGCAGTGCATTGCGAGCGCGCGAGTTATAGTTAGCTCAACTAACTACAACAGGCTAATTTCTCTGGTTTTATATGAGTCAATTGTCCAACTAACTATAACGTCTCTGAAACGTATGGTTTTTTCAGTGAATTTCCAAGGTTTTTTTAAATGCTAATTTCTAACTATAACGTCCCTGAAACCTATGGTTTTTTCAGTGAATTTCTTTTTTTTTTTTTTTTTATTTGAGCAGATTCGAGAGATACAAAAGAACACATATTGCGAGATTCGAGATAACAAAGCGTACAATAGAGTTTTGAGGATGATCAGATAATAAAGTCAGCGTATTGTAGATTCTACTTTCGTTCCTTTGAGGCATTAACATAAGAGACAAAAAGAAAAAAAAAAAAGAAAAAGAAGAAGGTTCTTTGAGGTAGGGGAGGTCAAAGCAAAAGAGTTGTATATGTAGACCTTAAGCATTAACTTGGAGATATATTTAGGCCCTTTGCTGCTCATACCAATTTGCTAATGGTGTCCAAATTTGCTCCCCATATGACCGTGATTTTTTCCCTCTAGTTCTGTAGATAGCAAGTTCTTGTTTGTAATATTGCTAATAGTCTGTTAAGCCATCCCTGGAAAGTTGGAGCGTCAGAATCTTTCCATCTTGCTGCAAGAATAATTCTATAAACAGCAGTGCCTATGTAAATGGCGGGAATTTCTAAATTGCTAAGACCTAGGGACTCATCATACCCTAGCAAAAACAGAGTGGTTGATGTTTTTATTTCATATCCAAAAATTTCGGCCCAGTACTCTGTAATGCTTTTTTTGATCTGACCCAATTTGGGGCATTCCGAGAACATATGTATAAGGTTAGCGGGTCCGAGTGTGCATCTGGGGCATTTATCATGTGTTGTCTTACCCCAGGTAAATAATTTGAGCGGTGTGTAACACAGATTATATATAGTTTTGTATATTTGGGCCTTAAGGTTGGAAGCAAGTAGGACTTTGGAAGATAGATGTAGAGTCATATCTATATCAACATTGGCGTTATTCAATTCATTAACCCACCGAGTTTCTGTATATTCAAGGTCATCGGGGTGATTTCTTATGAAGATATCGTATATATTGCTGATTCTGGTTGATTGTTTACCTATAAGATCTAGAAGTGGTATAGGCTTAAGATCCATATATAGTTCAGTATGTCTAAGAGTTGTATAAATTTGAATACATTTTAAGTAGTCTGAAGGATGGATTTGATATTTGACGTATATTCTGTCAAATGTTGTTTTGCCATCGCTATCTAGCAAGTCGCCAATAGTTATAATACCTAAATTCTCCCAACGTCTGGTAATGTTATCGTTAAGGTAGTGTGGTATTACTGCGCTATGCCATAGAGGTGTGTATTTGGTATACTTTGAGATTTTCAGTGTTTTAATGATTCTATTCCAGATTTTATAGGCGTCTGTAATAGCTTTAAATTTTATCTTTTTAAAGTAAGAAGGTTCTACTTGTTTCAATAACAGGCCTCTGGCTTGGCTACCCATCATTAGCTCGTAAATTGATGGTAAGGATGGTAGGGATTGACCTTGGTCGTTATTATTGTTGGGACAAGATGTAAGTAAAACCGTCATTTGTTGTAAGATGGTTGCCCATAGGTAGTATGTTAAATTAGGAATTGCTAAGCCCCCTCTAGAGGAAGGTAATGTTAACTTAGTAAGGGCTCTCCTGATCTTCCCGTAATTCCAGATAAACGAGGATATTGCTCGGTCTAATGTTTTCATTGTATCGTTGCGAGCAAGAAGGGGGATAGCTCGAAACAGATATAAAATCTTTGGTAGCATCGTCATTTTAACATAGTTTCCTCTACCGATTATGGAAAGATGAAGGTTATTTACTCTGAGTAGGTCTGTTTTTATTTTTTTAATTAGAGGGTCATAATTAAGCTGATTAATTTCATTAATTTTTGGCGAGATGTTGACTCCTAGGTATTTTGCATTACTAACTCTATATTGGCTTATAAAGGGTGTATTATCGGTACATATAACCATGGTTTTGTCTTGATTTAATGAATAGCCTGAGTATAGTCCAAAAAATTGTGTGATTTCTTCAATTTCAATTATAGCCTGTGTGGGATTAGTTGTTACAACCGCTATGTCATCGGCATAGGCGAGAACTTTGGTGCTATAAATGCCTGCTTTGATGGGTTTAATCACAAGTGATGTTATTAGTTTGAGAATTAGTGGATTGATATATAAAGCAAATAATAATGGAGAGCACGGGCAGCCTGGTCGCGTACCTCTCTGAATGTTTATATTTCCAGACTCGCACCCACCGGTCATTACTCTTGCAATGGGGTCAACATAAAGGGCTTTAATAGATTTTATGAATACCGGTCCGATGTTGTTAGTGGCTAATATTTCCCAGAGAAACTGCCAAGAGACCCGGTCAAAGGCTTTCTCAGCGTCTAAAAGGATCATCGACATCTGGCCGCCCTCTATCCCCATGATGTCAAAGAGGGTGATAACTCTGCGGGTATGGTCTGTGGTACTCTTGCTTGGTATGAAGCCATGTTGCCAGGGAGAGACCAGATGTTCGATGATCCTGTTCAAGCGATTAGCAAAAATCTTGGCGTATGTTTTTGAATCTGAGTTGATCAATGATATTGGCCGGTATGAGGTTGTTAATTATGGCGGTTTATCTTTTTTTCTAAAAATGGCTATATTCGTTTGTTTCCAAGATTCGGGGGGTTTGCCATGCCATTGTATCCCGAGAAAAAGATCATGCAAAAACGGGATGATTAGGTTACCCAGAATTTTATAGAGGTCTAGGGGGATTTTATCTGGTCTGGCTGCTTTTCCTAGCGCTAATTCGGCTAGAGCTAGCTCTTCTTCTGTTATGGAAATTTCTTTATCAAGTTCTTTTTTTGTGTCTTCGTCTATAGTTCTAGCCAAATTTGTCTCTCTAATCCAGTTATCTAAGAACTTCTTGGTATCAGCAGTTGTCCGCTTATCTTCATTCTGATATAGTTTTTGGTAATAGTCATGCAAACATGAGGCTATATCCTCTTGGGTGGTATGTTTCCGCCTGCCATATTCAATGGTTTGGATGGAATTACGAGACTGTGATTGCCGAGTTCTGAGGGCAAGGTGTCTTCCTACATTCTCTCCAGTCTCATAGATTTTGTTTCGATTTGCTTGGAGAATTTCAGCTGCTTTTTGCGTTAGGTCGTTATTAATCTCGGCTTTAAGCACTAAGATCTTACTAAGGGTGTCCTCAGCCTGAGCCCCATGATGTAACTGGTTAGCGTGTAGATGTTCTAAATCTATAAGCCTATTTGTTAGTTGTGTATGTATATTTTCTCGTTCTCTTTTGCGGCTAGCTACAAAAGTAGCTGTCTCGCCCCTTAATGCGGCCTTGAAGCTATCCCATACATTATACCGAGATGCACTATATTGGTTGATGTCAAAAAATTCTTTGGTCCATTGTCTGATATGAGTTATGTATTCTTGATTAACAAGAAGTTTACGATCAAATGTCCATTGTGGATAAACTTTCTTGTAGCTGGGGGCCTCAAATATTATACAGAGTGCATTATGATCTGATATTGTCTTAGGGGATTTAAATATAAGAGCATTTAGAGCAATGTCCATGGTTGTAAATATATAATCTATACATACGTATTTTCTATGAGGATAGGAAAAGTATGTATATCCAGGATCTATTCTGTTCTTGAGAGGCCATATGTCTTGAAGATTATAGCTGAGAATCAGATTTTGCACTGCCCTGAATACTCTGGGTTTTCGGCCATTGTGGGTGTATTGGGTTGATTGATTGAATTGTAGTTGGCCTATCGTTAGATTTAGGTCATCACATAAGATTAAAGTACCTGCCCATGATGCTAGTTCTAATTCTAGTTCAATGAATAGCATAGGATCATCGAGATTAGGGCCATAGATAGAACAAATAGTAATTCCTATATTGAGTTGAACAATGGCCCATCTACCATGGGGGTCAGCTTTTTTACGAGTTGAGGTACCCAGTCTTGTTTTTGCTAAAATTGTAACTCCCCTCGTTTTAGAGGTTTGTGTAGTTGTGACCAATGTATTAAAGCCTGGAGTTTTTATTTGATTTATCTCTCCTATAGGAATATGGGTTTCCTGTACACATATAATATCCCATGCGTTTTGAATCATTAATTGAGTAAATTGAGCCCTCTTTCCCTTATCGTTGAGTCCGGCCACATTCCAGCATCCTAATTTTAGCTTCCCCATTTTGTTGTTCTATGCTTTAGACAGTATACGTAGATCATAAATAGGGTTTGGCTGTTTCTCAATGTTCCTTTACAATGCATTTTTGCCACCCCCCCCTCCCTTCTCTCCTTCCCCACCCATACGCCAACCCGCCGCCCTCCCCAGTCCCCAGGCACCCCCCACACCCCCAAAAAAGGCAACAAGACTCCATAAGAGTCTATGATGATGGATTAGCATTGTCTGACCAAAACTATCGAAGCATGCAACCCGAAGAGGAGAAAAAAAAAAGAAAAACAGAAGAATTATGAAGGGAGGGTAATAGTCATAACGAAGAGGTTTGAGAGAAAAAAAAATCTAGTGATTCTCTATGACATAGGCTATTGTAGCGTAGTATACAGTTTGATGATTCATTTTAAGCTCTCTAGGTATTCTTTGGCCTTGATTTCAGAAGTGAAGAACTTCATTTGTCCACCGTAAATTACTTTTAGTTTGGCTGGATTGTTCAGGTATACCACTGCTTTCTTTTCTTGAAAGGGTTTAATAAGCTGTCTGAGTCGCCACCTTCTTTCGACTGTGAAGTGGCAAAAGTCAGGGCGTACGAAATATGAGATAGAATCCTTACTACGATGTTTATCCGGCGTAGCTTTATCAGATATAGCTTGTCGAAGCAAAAAATTCCCGAAATAGACTAGGATTGCACGTGGATATTTGCCTACAGCTGCTGTGGGTTTAAAGGTTAGGGGAACTCTATGGGCTCGCTGTATCTCATTGTTCCAATCCCAGGTGGCAAGTTCGGGGAGGGTATCACGTAGCAGCTGTATAACAAAAGATCGACAGTCTTCCCCTTCTGCTTTTTCAGGCACGCCAAGGATGCGGAGGTTATTTCTTCGAAGCCGGTTTTCATAGTCTTCCAGTTTCCATCTGATATCCTGAATTTCAGCTTCATGTGCACCCACTCGCTCATTTGTTGTAGCAGCTTCGGTTTCATTCAGCACAATCCGGTCTTCTATATCATTTAATCTTTCAGTAAGAGCGCCCATCGTTTTTGACAGCTTGCGAACTACGCCTTGAACTTTCTGTAGTGCGACTCGTGCCTTACGACTGTCTTTTGATGTCTCTTCCCGATGAGATGCAATAGCTTGTAGTACTGTTTCCATAACTTGAGTCAGTGTAGCCCCAGAAGCCCCAGAAGAGCCAGACTGTTCGCTGTCAGGGACTTGGTTTGAAGATGAAGCTTGAGGCGTTGTGTTCAAATTCTGATTTTGATTTAAGGTCAAAACAGTCGGACTATAGTGCCATGTCAGTTAATTTGCTTCTTGATGGTCTCCCCTTTTCTTTTTGAGTATCTTATATTCGAGTCAAGATCATTCTCAGCTTCATCAATCTCATCATCTGTAAAACCTGACAGGCTGATATCCTCTGAAAAGGAATAAAAATCAGTAATGTCCTTATCAGCTTCCAATGACTCGATGGGGTGAGTTGGGTGGTCGTTTATTGCGCTACTGGATATTTTTGCGCCTTCATTCCAGGTTGAATCTGCAGCCTCCTTCTCAATCAACTTCCCCTCAGTCGTTATTTGGAGCGTATTATTGCACTGCGATAAGACTTGATTTGAATCAGTAGTTAAACCCGTGCTTAGGGGGGTAATATTTGTATTGGTATTTGTATGCAGCTCCTTAATCAGCACTGGTATATAGCTGTTGCTATTGCTGTGGGCGCTGGCAGGCCCAATTGAACCGCTTGGCCCAGCGATAATATCTAGAGTTTGCGCCAAAATCTCTGGGGGGTCTAATGTCTCTATGGCATTTGTAGCAATATCTCTCACCCCCCCTTGGGACGCACTAGCACGGGAAACAGAGGCAGAGGCAAAAGCAGAGTGAACCGTTTGTCTTACCGCATTAGTCGTAGTGTCCGACCCATCAGGAGTGAGAGCAGCCTCTTGCCTCTCTATGTATTCCGGTGGATTCGGGTTGTGCGCTACCTCCGTCTGTTCTGTGGTGAACGTCGATCCATCCGATTTCTCTGGCTCAATGCCGGCTACTGGTGTAGCGGTTGCTTCGGCAGTGGCAGCAAGTTGCTCCTTCGACAAGAGTTGCTGTGCTGGGTTACCGTGAGGTCTCTGGCTAGCGGCGTGCTGCATCAATGAGATCACAGTAGGGACTGTCAAGACAGGGGCAGAGCCAAAGGAAATTTTGCTGAGAGTCGGACCTCTCAAAGCCGGCGTTTTTTTTGTTGAACCACTGGGAGGATACCTGCTAGTCGCGTCTTGTTCGCGGAGGGCTTGGCGCGCTGCTCTTGTCTTGGCCGCTGCAACGGCAGCCGCGTTCTTTGGGGCCATTGTACCCTGGGTGGCGGTTCGTTTGGCTTGTTCAACGTGCTCTGTACTGCTCTCAGGGTACAACGGTGAGAAGGAAGGCTGCGTACCTGGAGAACGTGGAGAGGGGCGGTTACCGGCCAGTATCCGTAGTGCAGCGTATCCGATGATTGAAGCGAGCAGTGAGAGCGGCGTTTTCAGGATCACATACCCGGTTGGTACAGTTACAGATTCGGCGGGTTCAACAAGTTCAAGAGGCTGCATAGTTCGGTCCAAGTTTTAGCACTAAAAATTCATTCTTCCGTTACGATAATTATGGTTTCTTAGCTACATCCCCCGTAGAGCTGGTCGAACGCTGCTACCGGCGTCTAGCCTGACGCCGCCATCTTGCCTTTCAGTGAATTTCTAAGGTTTTTTAAATGCTAATTTCTAACTATAACGTCTGTAAAACCTATGTTTTTTTCAGTGAATTTCAAAGGTTTTTTAAATATCGAACTACTATTGTGCTATTTGTCATTACTACTGTTTTTTCCAACTTTTCAACTACATAAAATAAACTGCTAAACTACTATGTAATGTAATATATTTCACAAATTACAGTGAGTTTTTAAATAATACAAAATTAACATTCAGAAAACAATTTTTCTCCCTTTTTTTGCTGTCATCAGCTACTACTTAACTATTCACAGTGATGTCAGAGTAGTTTCATCATAAACAGCAGGGAAAAAAAACAATCAACTAGATTGTTAAAAAAAAAAAATCCCTAATTCTCACAAATATAATACAAAATCAACAAAAATAACACATCCAATACTATTTCCAATCTTTAAATCTTACCTTTACTTCATAGTTTCTGTGAACATTTTCTCAATACACCAAATAATGTATCAAAGATTTCGCTTTGAAAGCATCCAGAATGAATTCTTTAAAGTATCTTTACACCTTCCCACAAAGCCGAATGGTGTATCTAAAATCTTTGTTTCAGAAATATCAAGTAAGGATGAGTTGGGTAATTCATAAGGCAATCTCGGTTTCATTTCCAAGTGTGTATCGTTGCAGTGACTCCAACCATTATTACACTTTAAATAAACTGTATAATGTCCACTTGTGATAGTACTTCCAGCATGGAAAACAATAGCAACTGTTGCAAAAGTTCTTCCAGAAATAGATACTTGACTAGCAACAAAAATTGTAATTTTGGTTTCCACTTTTCTTCCAGTTGGTCTACGGCGTTGTAACATTATAATCAAATATTTTCCATATCTTTGAAGGCATAATGTAGATAAAGCATTGTTGATTTACAACGAGAACAGATCATCTCATGATCTGCTTCTTTTAGTAATTTGGAAAATGGTACAGATTTGCAGTCGGGTATTGTCAAATATGGAAATCGTTCTGTCAACTATAGTGCTTGAAGTTAACGAACACTGTTCATATTTATGTTCCCATTTGTACCTGAGTCCAAATAAACTCTCAATCTGAATTCCTTCATCTTCCAGTATTCCAAGCATAACCATCAGAAATTCTTGTGCATCTTGTATATTAGCGCTGAACGTTAAAGATCCAGTACATGTATCCAACAGTTGGCGAATACCAGAAGCAGAATGGATCTTACTTCTATCAGTTCTCAATTCTTGAAATAAAGTATAAAGTGCCGAACATAATCTTTTTTCCTGACTTTCCATAATTTCACCATAAACATCTTCAAGATAAAATATAACGTTTAGAATAACATTACCATAGCAGTTGACACCAGAAGCATTTTCTAATTGGTATCCGACAACATCATCACTTGTTTGTATTTTCTGCTTCTTTACATCTTTTCTCTTGATTTTGTTTCTCCTTTCCAACCATAGTTGATTCTTCACCATGTTTGCGTTTTGAACACACAACACGTTTCTCATAAATAGGATATTCACCTAAACTTGGAGCTTAAAGCCTTCTCAAACGATTATATTCTCTTACACAATTAACATCAGCACTAACCTTGTTCTCATCAAAATCAATTAAATACAAACCAGACAACATTCTAACTCGAGATAATGCAGCATATGACATTCCCTCTTTAAACACAGTTCTTCCTACATTTATCAAAGCATTATCTACACTTAAACATTGAGATTTATGAATAGTTATTGCATATGCTAAACAGAAGGGAAACTGTATTCTATGAACATACAAGTCTTTTACAAGCAAAAAACGTACAGCACAACGCGCAATCTGTCTTACCTCTGTAATCTGATCAAATTTAACTTTCAAGAATTCAATTCCGTTTCTATTTTGACATTTGACAAAATCAACAACTTTCCCTATTGCTCCATTCACTAAACCTTCTCCAACATTCAGATTACGCCTCAAAATTACCCAACAGTTTAAACATACATCTAAAAAAAATTCTACGCCAGCTGTTTTTTTTTTTTTTTTTTTTTTGAAACCGTTTATTACAAAGTTCAAAGAATATACATAGATGGGCCTACAACCTTCAGGCCGGCCGCTAACAAACAAGAGGAGCATAAGATACACACAGTAGAACGCAGGCAGCGGCAAAGGGAAACATACAGGAGTTAGCCGCGTTGATGGCCACACCATACGGACCCCACATGACGGTTTCTTTTAAACATAAATAACAACAAACAAAATCCAACCACAAGGCAACCCACGATCGAAAACAGCAGCATGTGCTCCCCTAGAAGGGGGACCCTACCAAACCATAGGAGTATCAAGGGGGGGGGAGAAGGTCAGAACAGGGACTGGGTGGACTCAGTGCCCGGTACCGGAGAGCTAAACCGGCTAAGGGGACGGGGCAGGCGATGGATCGGGCAATAACGGCGGGGCGCAGATTCCACCACGGTAGGCGTTCCAGGGGCTACTCCGGCTGTTTTTGATACAGACTTTTCCAAAGAATACAATTTAGTCTGTAGTTTTTCCTGAAAGAAGAGTTATTTCTTGCTGATCGATTTTATCAATAGCTTCAATGTGCACTATTTCTTCATTTTCCAATTTCATAAGATCTCTATTTAATGTATAACACTCTTCCACTGTAGGCATAAAGCAAACTATTGACTTTTTTCTTTCATTTTCTTGTACATTACTTCTGCTGGTGTGTTTTCATTTGTAAACAAGTTCTTTAGTAGACGACTTTGAAAAGCTTCTTTACCATGTTTGCTTAGAACACCAATTCTTACATCTTTTAGAATATTTCCATAATCTTCATCTCTTGCATATTCTGAGTGAGTTCTTTATATTCAAAATTTAACTACAGATTCACATTTCCAATACTTCCCAGAGATTTCTTTGTGTCTTCATGTAGAAGAGTTTTAAACACTGGTTCTCCTTTTACAGGTGTTAGTTGTAGCAGATCTCCAAATACAAATAAATGTTTTACTCCAAAGAGAACGTCATAATCTGTTTTTAATTCCTGCTGCAATCTTAAGTGTACAAAAGCAAGCATTAAGTTTGAGACCATGCTCACCTCATCAATAATTAATAGTTTCATTTTCTTCAACACTCTTGACACTTCATGAGAAGCTTCTCCAGACAACTTCTGATATTGTAATTTACTATCATGCTCAACTGGTAACATCAGTAATCTATGCAAAGTAACTCCTTTAACATTGTGTGCAGCTAATCCAGTTGGAGCTGGTACCAAAGAACATAAATGTGAACCAGTAGTTTTTTGAAGATAACTGGTCAAAACTTTTACCTGTCCCAGCTTGACCACTGATGTACATCAGAAGAGGTTTAAAAGATGCACACACATTCTTTTTTTTTTCATGCAGCAAACCATGTTCTATCTGTTCTCTCACTTGTACATGTATTTCTTTCTGTTCAACATTTAGTTGTTCTTCTAACTTTTCCAATGTAATATTTTCCTCGTGTGCTTGTTGCATTGCAATTTCGACTTCATGCATAGCAATCGCTGCTTCATTTTCCAGTATTGGTTGTCCAAGAGGATCTTGACTACATTGACCACTACTTTGACTATCTTGAGCACGTTCATTAGCTATTTCAGCTGTAATAGTCTTTTCTTGTTTAACTTCATCATTCAACATTTTTAAATATGTAGGGAAAATTGTACATGCAATGTGTGGTAAATAAAAATTCCTTTACCGGGACTGAATTTGATACAGAAACATTATAAAATAGCTCAGTAAAATGAGAGGCAGAATCCGTGATATTAGAGTTTCGGAATGGGCTTTATTCCGGTGATCGATTATAATCGGATGCTTCAAGTTCCATCACCACGGGGGTTCAGGAAGTGAAGTACATACTTTATTGACAAGAAGTAACTTTTATAGTACATACATTATAATGAAGTGAATACAGTAGGCGTAACAATTGATAAGGACATTGACGTTTGGTCTGCGTAACCGAAAATGGGTGTAATAATGAGTAAAAAGGAACATGATTGGTTATGATGTCATACATAGGTGGATCTATAAGATAATACTTGGCCTAAATGCGCGCGCAGCAGTATGACGTGTAATTGACGTGTAACTAGGGGGTGACGGGGATTTGACATTTAGCTCTATATGTGGAGACGAGAAGTCTGGGGGGTCAAGTCAACCTAATCCCAAATCATATCTAACATCCTATGTTTAAAGAACTATGTTATCCACAAAAGAAGGACTCTCGGACAGAATCTATTCTATACTGACTGTGCGTGCGTGTACAAGCGTCTAAGTGTCTACACTGAATGCGAGGGGGTAGGAATATTCCATGGTAACAGGGCTATGAATTACTTGCATGAGGACAGAGAAGATGGGCCTTTTTGCTTGGTAACTGGAAGAATGTTTACTTAAACTACTAGGCAGGAATGCATCGGCTGAGGGGGAGGCAGATAATTCGAAGGTGAAATACAGTTCTTGGCAGAGAGTAGGCTGATGTCAGGCTTCGTGAGCCGCGCAGAGAATGAGACAAAGTTCATGGTCACAGATGCAGGCTCGGACTGGAGCTTTCAGAGGCAGAAGGCAAGAGGAGTTTTGATGACAGAATCAGGGCCTACTTGCCTGGACTGTAAAGTGGCATAAGTGAACCATATAAAGCCGGTGGCCTTTCATATTTAGGAATGGAATATCCGGCCTATTCATGGCGGATCTGTCAAAGGACATGTTGACGGTGGACGCACATGTATTTGCGTCTTCATAACTGGAACTGGAGGGAACATACATGTACTTGTGACATGCACATGGAACCGTTGGGGTCCAAGATAGGGGACATAACTGACCAGAAAAATCCATATTTCCACATTCCCTCCTTGTCCCCTACTTGCCCTTCAAGAGATATCAATCTTCATCAATCCATTGATCTGTTCATATAGCATCATTTGTTCTTCTTTCTTCTTCCGGGATCTTGAATGAAAATCTTGATGTGGAATGCACGATGTGGCACACAGACCACAAATTGCTGGTCCACATTGTAGACATAGACAGCAACTGAATAGTATGAGAAGGCCAATACCTAGGAAGGATAAAACTCTCCATCCCCAGGCTGATACCGCATTCCAAAACCAACTGGACCAAGTCCAAGTGCCTGGGTTCTGGTGTATCTGGCTTACAATCTTATGAAGGCGAGTGATGGCTTTATATACAGATGGCGAATTTTCTGGTATGAATACGCAGCAGCTTGATCCGATGACCCTACAAGCTCCGCCCCTATCAGCCAGGATGACGTCAAGGACAAGACGATTTTGAAGCACAACAATCCGCATAGCAGACTGCTCTTCCGTTAAATTGCCTAAGGCGGAAATAGTCTCATTCACTACTGCTTCAAGGGTTCTAGTTAATCTACGTATCAGCTTACTATTAGTAACAGTACCTATATAGGGAAAGATGCCTTTATTAAAATCTACATACTTGTCCCATGCCGTCTCAGTGTAATCGACAATGGGGAGATCTCTCCGTTCTCTGTTGTGTACTAAATGAATATTTCTGTAATAATCAGGAGGAGCTAGGAAAACAGGTGGCAAAAGGAATGCAATGTAGCAGGTACCATCCCAATCTAGAGGTAGACGCATATATGCAGTCTGACCACATATAAAGTAGGAGTGGCGGGAAGCTCTAAATGAAGATTTTCCTTGATCACTGAATTCTACTATAGTAGTGCATTTACTATGGCCCATATGTATGGAACCAACCTTTCTTACACACAATTCACCCTTCGCTGGGAATACTGACATGGTGGGTAAGACTAGTTCAACCTCGGATACGACATTTAGAATCATGAGATTAGGTGTAAAATTTCCTAATCCATATACTTCATTTTCTAGATCAGTTCCTGTTCTTTTGGGGCGACCCTCCTTGTCAGGGTAACAGACCTTGAGTAAAGCTAGGTTCAGATTTCCCCATACCCAATGATCTTGGTAAACTGCTGTGTCTGAGTCTATGGAATTAATTAAACTAAACCATGCTCCACAGGAGCCATTATGTGTAAATGGATGTGGAAAGAAAGGCAGGACTCCTTCATAATTCTGATAGGGAGGGAGTCGGCCACACACCCAACAATTGGTGGCATTACTAGTCTGATGGGAATGATGTAACATACTAATGAAAGTGTTATTGCGCAGCGCAAGTCTATGAGACAATTCATGCGGAGGTAAATCACTAAAAGAATGTTCAGCAGCAACATTATAAACATGTCTAGAAATAGGGTAATATATGTGCAACAACATACTTGTAATGATTATTAAAAGACTCAATAAAAACAAAATTAATAATGTCACTATGCAGTGGCTACGCAGTGATTTACAATACGCCTGTCGTTTCAACATTTTTCGGGTATTTTCTCTACTCAGGTCCAAGGGATACATGTCAGAGACAATTCAACCGCTTCACCTTGGAGAGGACTTAAACAATCAAATTGCTCGACTTGGTGGGCCTAAGCTTTAGTTTGTAATTTTCAGATTTGTTCGGTTCAACAAAAGGGAGTTTTGTATCAGTCTGTGAGGGAGTGCAGGGCACAATGTCTATATCCGAGGATAGTCCATGAAATTTCTTGATGTGGCTTGAATGAATCCAGCCCTTGCGGCCCTCGATCTTCACGGCTGTTCTTGTGGTCAACAGGACCAACTTGGGTGCTTTCCACCTGGGCTCCAGCTGAGTCTTTCGGTCGAAATTCCTCACAAAGACAAGATTACCCGGAACAACGTCATGGGGTTTCACCTCAGTGTTGTCGGGAAAGGCTGCAGCTACCTGTGAACGAGAAGATTGTAGTGCAGACATCAAGGAAGCCAAGTAATCTGTCAGCATATTACAGTCAATATCAGTTATTTTGCGTGGTATAGGCGTCCCCCACATATTCGGTGGTCTACCGAAGATCACCTCATACGGGGATAGCCCTGTTCGAGAGTGTGCTACCATTCTCATGTAAAAGAGTGCAACTGGTAACGCTACTACCCAGTCGACACCTTTCTCTCTGCATATTTTGGACATTCTAATTTTCAGTATCTGGTTATGTCTTTCTACGAGACCTGCTGCCTCGGGATGTCGGACACAGTGGAATTTCCACTGATATCCTAACAGAAGTGAAACGTGTTTCATTAATTCGGATGAGAACGGCTGGCCGTTATCTGAGTAAACAGCACGTGGTAAACCGTATCGTGGGAAGAATTCTCGAACCAACTGTTTGGCAGTAGTCGGGGCAGTGTAATCTGAAACCGGGTATGCCTCCGTCCAACGGGACAGAGCGCAAACAACTACGAGAACATATTTGAATCCTCGACATCGTTCCATCTGGATATAATCCATCTGGAGTACTTCAAAAGGATGATTAGGGGTATGAAATCCACCCTGTTCTACGGGAACGCTTTTTCCTGGGTTGAACTGACAACAGATCATACAGGTACGGACCTTTTGTTTTGCTGCTGCTCGTAAATGTTTATTGAACCAAATGTGTTGAATGCTGTCTAGCATAGCTTTTTCTCCTAAATGTGCTGGACTATGTATAGTGTTAATTATGACTTGGACCATTGAATCAGGAAGGAACCATACAGACTTTTCCTTCATCATCCATCCTTGGTCCGTTTGGATCCCTCCTAATTCAGTCCATTTCTTTATTTCGTCTGGTGTAGCATGTGTCTGTATGTCAATTACGTCAAGAGTAGGATCTTTAACTGTCATACAATGTGTCGGTGTCGGGACTATTGTCTTTGTCATATCAGGGGTTTGAGTTTGAGCAGTCAGTTTAGCTGTTCTGTCGGCTAGATCATTGCCTTGGGAAATGATATCAGTAACCTTTGTATGGGCCTTACATTTCATAATTGATATTTCAGTGGGTAGATGTATTGCATCTAATAATGCATGAATGAGGGGTCCGTGCTGAATGTGGGCACCGTGGGAAGTTAAATAACCTCTCTCTCGCCACAGCACGCCGAAGTCATGTACAACTCCGAATGCATAACGTGAATCAGTGTATATGTTGACTTTTTTATTCATGGCTTGAATACAGGCTTGTGTCAGAGCGATAAGTTCTGCGGCTTGAGCTGACAAAGTATTTATACGATTAGTTTCAATGACTTCAGTATCTGTTGTGACTGCGTAGGCGGCTACTAACTCTCCTGTGCTTGTTCTCATGCATGAACCATCTACATACAAGGTCAGGTCTGGATCTGACAATGGGACATCGGTTAAGTCTTGTCTGGGTTTTGTTGTTATTGTAATAACTTCAATACAGTCATGGGCTAGTGGGTCTGTTCCGACTACTGGTAAAAGTGTGGCAGGATTCAATGTGTTACAGCGTCTGATTTCTATATGTGGCTGAAACAATGTAAGCTCGTATCCTGTAAGTCGCGCTATAGTCAAGTGTTGTGTTTGCGTTCTATTTACAAGAACCTCTACTGCGTGTGGTACTTGAACTGTCAATGGATGTCCTAACACTATGGCGTCGCTTTGTCTGATTGCTAAAGCTGTTGCTGCTACTGATTTTAGGCATGCAGGCAAAGCCTGAGCTACGGGATCTAATGTACTAGAAAAATAAGCACATGGTTTGCGTGCTCCTGCTTGTTCTTGTGTGAGTACTGACAAGGCAGTACCTTCGCGCTCTGTAACAAAAAGTGTAAACTGTTTTCTGTAACATGGCGTTGCTAAAACGGGTGCTTGACATAAAGCTTTCTTTAAGCTTTCAAAAGCTTGTGTGTGTTCCTGAGTCCAAGGGAGAACAGTCGATGTGGCTGCCTCCTGTGTGGTTAACTGAATGAGTGGTTTTGCTAGAAATGCATACTGAGGGATCCACTGCCTACAATATGAAGTGAGGCCTATGAAAGCCCGCACCTCCTTTTGTGTCTTGGGTATTGACATGTTAGCTATTAACTGAATGCGGTCGGGTGTAAGCTGCCTTCCCTCCTTGGACAGCGAGTGTCCAAGATAAACAACTCGCTGGACACAGAATTGCAGCTTAGAAGGGGACACCTTGTGCCCTTTTTCGGCTAGAAATTGTAAAACTGTCAGTGATGCTTTTTCACATTCGGGTTCGCTTCGGGCGGTGATCAGCAGATCATCGACGTATTGAAGCAAGGCGGTGTTAACTGGCATGTGGATACTGTCAAGTTCTCGTTTCAGTGCTTGGCTATAGATGCTGGGGCTTTCTGTAAATCCTTGAGGTGCGCGGGAGAATTTAAAGCTACGCCCATTTAAACTAAATCCGAACAAATATTGACTTTCCGGATCTATTGGGACGCTGAAAAAGGCATTTTTGAGATCAATTACAGTAAAGAATGTGGCTTCGGAATCAATAGCTGTCAATAATGACGAGATATCTGGGACCACAGGAAATTGTGGCACAATACATTTGTTTAACTCGCGCAGATCAATAACCAATCGATATACTGGCGGAGCTGTAGGATCTGTTCGTTTAAGAATCGGAATTATCGGTGAATTACATACATTGGAGTCTGTTTCTACAACTACTCCTTGGGCAATGAGCTCGTCAATGATTTGTAGTAAAGCCGCTACAGCATCTGGTGGTAGCTTGTATTGTCGCATTCGTGGTAGCACCACTCCTGCCTTTAGGGTGACTCGATATGGTGTAATATTCATGCAACCAACATCAGTAGGGCCTTGTGCCCATAGATGTGTAGGTAAAGTCTGCAGTCGGGGATCCATGTCTCTAGATACATAGTGACCTTTAAAATCACGTAAAAACAACCTTACTCCTTCCGGAGAACAACATATTATGGCTCCTAGGGCTTTCAACGTTTTTATTCCTAACAAGTTTTCTGGACATGATTTAGTAAGCAATAGATCTGTAGTTCGGGTCAGAGGTCCTATCTTAAGTGGAAGAGGCTGTGACACTTCATTAACAATAGGTTTTCCTGAAAAACCAAGGAAAATATTCTGTGAGCCTGAGAGGGGTGCCCCTGGGACTTCACTTCGTTTTATAGTTGTTCGACTTGCCCCTGTATCGAGTAAAAATTTTCTATCTTGACCTAATAATTCACTATGTACATAAGGTCCTTCTTGATCTACAGGAATCTCGATAAGGGGTAAGTCAACTTCCCTCTCTAGGCTAGTTCATGCGTAACGTTGATACTCCGGATATTCATACTGTGCAGTCTGATACATTTGTCGTGTTGTTGTCTGTGTGGCAGCAGCAGGCAACGGTGGTGCAGCTGGCACAAACTGTATTGGCTGTTGTGCGGCTGGCATGGCCTGGGCATGCTGCGTAGCTCCTTGTTCATTCTGATCTTGTCTTAGTGGCCGTGATCTTTCTTGTGTTTTACCTATGGCGATATTATGTTTTAAAACTGGACAGTCGTGTACGTAATGACCTGGCTTTTTACAATAATTGCATGTCCCTTTTACAGGTCCTGCTGAATCGGAATGTGTCATACCCTTTTTATGTCCTTCAGCTGGAACTGTCTGGGAAACTAGCATTTTCATTTTCGTGTCTCTCATGCGTCTGTGTTCATGTTCTTGTTCCTCTTTAATTCTATTGTGGTGGTACTGTAACATTTGTAACATTTGTGTTGGAGTGTTACCTTGCCAGGTACTCTCGAATTTTAATACTCTATTCTTTACTTGGGGCAGGGCATTTTCCACTAATTTTGTTACAAACAGATGCGGGTATGATTCGCTACTTGCTCTTATGCCACTATTTATACCAAAACATTTCTCGAATCGGGCATAGTAATCGCTAGTGTCTTCATCTTGCTTCTGTTTACAGGCTGAAATTGTACCCCAATCTTCCTTTTTCGTAGTTAATAAACGTGGCAGTACCTGTACTAGTAGACCTGGTAGTGCTTTAGTTTTGTCCCCAAGCCCCGAACCTGGACCTCGGGCCCTTTCTTCTGCTTCTAATGCTGACCATTCTATCTTTTGATCACCTACCTCCCACTCTTTTTCCTTGAGTTTCTCATAAATGCCAGCAGGCATCAACACCTTTAATATTGTCATGATGTCGGGGTAGGTATACTCTCCCATGAGTAACATGTCTTTAATTTCTCGGTGAAAACCCGCTGGGTCTTTGTCATGACTGGGTACCACTTTCTTCATTTCTAACAATTCTATTTTCGATATGGGCGTATATACAAATACGCGTTTAAACTGATTGTCCTCGCCTTTTATTGGGTGTACTTCTCGTAAGGGATTCTGTCTATCCAGGTGATACGTCGTTCTTTCCTTGACAGGCAATGAGACATGCTCTGAGCATACAAAAAGAATATACTGTTTTCTAGATACTAGAATTTCTTTAATTAATTTGGTACCTGGACCTCTCCATTTATTCATAAGCAATTCAGTCAATATGTCAGGTAAGGGACCAGGGTCCGAATGCTGACTCTGATATAGTATAATGAGTTGTTGAATCATATAAATCCCAGCTAACCTCTGCTCATCTGGGGTGAGATTCAAAAATGTGCGTACTACTGTCTCATCACTATATTTTCCGGGACTGTCCACCCAATGAACAGCTGCCCTCGCTAAATCTTGTTCATCCATAGAATCGAGAAAATGATAACCCCTTCGTTCTCGGAGTAGTTTGTCGGCGGTTTGGAACGAATGCTCGTTAGACCTTATGTTAATTATAGGTATTTGGAAATTCCTGTCATTATCTGGACATATTGGACGTATTGGGTCAGTATGCCATCTAGTCTGATTCCTATTACAAGATCTTCCTCTACCTACATAGGCTATGGTGTCCGACTGTCCTGCGGGCAGTCCTGACCCTTCTTCCTCGCTTTGTTCGAACTCGTCTGTCTCTAATCTCTCCTCGTGTAGGCGTTCTATTTCTTTACGGATCTTTCGGCACATGGCTATTATACAATTTTGCTTATCGTGTCTCCCTTCTGATATATTCTGGCTCCATTTTGTAAGAATTTTCATTGCTTCCGGATCTACCCCCGGTCGGTCTTGATTTCTGATCACACAGTTTATGAGGAAACGTAACAGTTCCCCCTGTATCTCTACTTTCTGGTATTCCATAGCTCTGTTAATACATTCTGGATCTCGCCCTGTTTGAACAAAATGATATATTTTATCTAGATACGCAGTCATTCCTGGTAGCGTCGCTAAATACCCTGCGGCTCGTCTGATACGTAATGATGCCAGGATCATTTCGTCCTCTTTACCGAGCACCGGGTCATATCTACAATCTATAAGAAGTTCCTTAAGCGTACGATCACTTACGAATTTGGGTGTACGTGAATGCGCTGACTCTTGGAAAATAAGTTTATTTATTCTAGGTGGCGTAGAAAAAATATTGGTAGCACCTCCCGTGGCCCCGTCTGGGGCGTCGGGTGTGAAAGGATTCGTCGAACGTGACACAGCAACTATAGGTGTGGACTCAGCTATAGAAGTACCTGTAGGAACAGATGCAGAAACAGATGTGCTTGCCGGAACTTGTGACTCGATTTGTTGCTGCAGGGATACGGGTGCTGGATCTTGGCGTTGGACCTCCCTGGTATGCGGTCTACGTGGGACGGAATTAGCATACTCGGGAGCTGCGTCATCTAAATATGAGGAAAGAAAAACATCTTCTGCGGTTCTAGGATGCCCCTTAGGATGTACCTTGATTGGGAATAATGGGGGTGGCAAGTCTTTCGGTATCTCGGGAGTAGCCTTAGGTAATCCTTCGGCCAGAAGGGGATACATACCATTCATAAGGGCATTTCTTTGTCTGTCCACTTGTTCTGATTTCACTCGGATACCTTCCTTAATTAATAGATTGTCTTGAACTTTGCTTGAACTTTCTTTACTCTTCTCTTCCTGTCTACGTGCTTTTTCCGTACGTCTATGAGATTCTTTACGCCATAACTCAGCGGCGTCTTTCTGTGACTGTCTGACTTTCCTTTTCCATAACTCTTCCTCGACTTTCATGATGCACTCTGCATCCCAGGTTCCCGCTGCGGGCCATCTCTGACTTTCTGGTAATCCCTTGGTGTAGTCTACCCATAAATCAAGAAATAATATAGCGTCTAAGCCATGTTTGTGATACATGAAGTGCCCTGGAGTATCCCTAGGAGGAATAGGGACGGCTTCTTCAAGTACCCCTTTTCTAGTAGTGATCTGTCTTAATTTCGAAAAGAGCGGCATATTGACAACTGATCTGATACTTAATCTTGAACACACTTAATAAAAAAGCACACTTAATGAACAACCATTCATACCACAATATGCAGGACGTTTAACACATTTAACATTAAAACATTAAACCTTTAACTGAAACAACAATGATGATCGTCTGCATAACTAATCACCATGCTTAATTCTTGACAATAACTAGATACTTCGGAATACTTGATATACTGCTAAACAGTACAGATACACTGCTAAAACAGTGCAGACCGGATTTGTGTACCCAAACCCGTCTTGACCGGCACAACCTATGTGCACGTCAGAAATGCCTCCCCAGTAATGGTACTCACCGGGTAGCTTCGGAAACGGAAGGCCTCGGTAACTTGAACTTGAACCGGACTGGACTCGACTCGACTCGTCGGAAACTGGGCTTGATTTCGAACTGGTGGGTCTCTGTATACCTCGGATCTTGCTCTCTCAGCTAGGCTCTGGTCGGGATACTTCGCACTTCTCACCGCCTCGTCTGGGTGTTGATCGCAGTCTCAGTCGCCCCCGCTTGACCGGAGGGAGATACAGGAAATCCTGCTGGTACGCGTTATTGTCCGTCCAGCTGTGGCAGGAGACCGGGCCTGCAACTCACCGCCGGCGCGTGAGATAAGAAAGTGTCCCTATTCGGGCGCCATCATGTGGTAAATAAAAATTCCTTTACCGGGACTGAATTTGATACAGAAACATTATAAAATAGCTCAGTAAAATGAGAGGCAGAATCCGTGATATTAGAGTTTCGGAATGGGCTTTATTCCGGTGATCGATTATAATCGGATGCTTCAAGTTCCATCACCACGGGGGTTCAGGAAGTGAAGTACATACTTTATTGACAAGAAGTAACTTTTATAGTACATACATTATAATGAAGTGAATACAGTAGGCGTAACAATTGATAAGGACATTGACGTTTGGTCTGCGTAACCGAAAATGGGTGTAATAATGAGTAAAAAGGAACATGATTGGTTATGATGTCATACATAGGTGGATCTATAAGATAATACTTGGCCTAAATGCACGCGCAGCAGTATGACGTGTAATTGACGTGTAACTAGGGGGTGACGGGGATTTGACATTTAGCTCTATATGTGGAGACGAGAAGTCTGGGGGGTCAAGTCAACCTAATCCCAAATCATATCTAACATCCTATGTTTAAAGAACTATGTTATCCACAAAAGAAGGACTCTCGGACAGAATCTATTCTATACTGACTGTGCGTGCGTGTACAAGCGTCTAAGTGTCTACACTGAATGCGAGGGGGTAGGAATATTCCATGGTAACAGGGCTATGAATTACTTGCATGAGGACAGAGAAGATGGGCCTTTTTGCTTGGTAACTGGAAGAATGTTTACTTAAACTACTAGGCAGGAATGCATCGGCTGAGGGGGAGGCAGATAATTCGAAGGTGAAATACAGTTCTTGGCAGAGAGTAGGCTGATGTCAGGCTTCGTGAGCCGCGCAGAGAATGAGACAAAGTTCATGGTCACAGATGCAGGCTCGGACTGGAGCTTTCAGAGGCAGAAGGCAAGAGGAGTTTTGATGACAGAATCAGGGCCTACTTGCCTGGACTGTAAAGTGGCATAAGTGAACCATATAAAGCCGGTGGCCTTTCATATTTAGGAATGGAATATCCGGCCTATTCATGGCGGATCTGTCAAAGGACATGTTGACGGTGGACGCACATGTATTTGCGTCTTCATAACTGGAACTGGAGGGAACATACATGTACTTGTGACATGCACATGGAACCGTTGGGGTCCAAGATAGGGGACATAACTGACCAGAAAAATCCATATTTCCACAAATGCTATCTTTACATGTATTAACCCCTTGTATGCTCATAGCTGAAAGAAACACGTTAGTTAGATTCCTCACCTCAGAATATCCCCAGGCGTCAGGCTGGATCCGGAAAGATTTTTCGTCAGCAATACCATTTGCGCGTCTCTAGGTGTCGTCTGCGGCTCCGCGTCCGTCGTCGTGTGCCGGAATGACGTCGTCGGAGTATTTGGACGCCTCCCTCGCCCACCGACGTCAGTTTTTTTTTTTTCCGCGCCAGACAGTGCCGATCCGGGAAGAGCTTACCTTTTTAGTCATTTTTTGACTGACCTTTTTGGACACTTTTATCTACTCTTGTCGACTCGATACTGGTACCTGTAGGATGCCTGGTTTCAAAGCCTGTGACTCCTGTCACCGACTGATGTCGGTAACGGACCACCACCGCCGGTGTCTTTACTGCCTCGGGGCCGACCACGATGCGGACTCGTGCCTCGACTACCGGACCTTGACCTCGAAGGCTAGGTGGGAGCGGTCCCGCAAGCTTGTCGAGCTCTGGCACTCGGCGCCGTTCAAGGTCCCGGTCGAGGAGGAGGTCGAGGGACTGGTCACGGAGCCACAGCCATCATCACCGCTCGTCAGGTTCCAAGTCTTCGGGTAAGTCGTAGCATAGTAAGAAGTCCAAGAGACGACATCGCTCTTCAGACTCCCCTCGCCGGTTGCGCGACTCGGTCGAGGGTCCGGGTGGTACCACCCCTGCGGCTCCATCGGAGCCGCGTCCGTTCCCATACCCGCTGGTCCCTGGGACTGACGCGACTCCGGCGGAGATCAGTGCCTTCCTCTCGGCCATGAGGGGCCTGGCTCTGCCGTCGACACCTGCCGGTGCGCCTTCGGGCCCCGCGGGCTCGACTGGGAAGCCTAGCAAGCCGGCGGCTCTGGCCCCGGCGCCGTCGTCGACTCCGGTCCCAACGCTGCAGGTCCCCGCGGGATACAGGCCTAGATCTCAGTCGGTGCCGGTCGACCTCACGACCCCTCCTCTGCCGACACCGGTGCCACCCCTGGCGCCGTCTCCGGAAGACGCCGTTCCCCAGTTCAGTTCCGGTCCGGGCCCGACGCCGGTGCGGCGCCGTCCGGCGCCGCATCCGACGCCGATGGGTGACCATTTCATCTTCTGCCCGGCTCCGATCATTCCCCCTGTTTACCAGGAATCGGATGATGGTGGCGACTGGGAGGGGTCTGATGACCCTCTGACCCGCCAGGGTCAGTTATCACAGGACTGGGCAGATGAGCCAGGGGATGCCAGTGGCCTTGACATCTCCCCTGACACTGGCTTCATCTCTCCACTGACTGTGGCTTCGGAGGAAGGTGCTACCTTTTCTGTGGCGTTGTGTAAGGCGTCCGAAGTCCTTGGGCTGGAGCTCCCTACTGTGGCCGTGAGGACTAACCACCTCACTGAAGTGCTCCAACAGTCAGCAAGCTCCCCGGAGCCTTTGCTGCCGTTTAGCGAAGCACTGATGGACGTTCTGAAGTACACCTGGTCCAAGCCCTCCACAGTACCTCCTGTGGACCGGAACATGGCCCGGCGACACCGCCCTGCACCGGGCGACCCCAGTTTCCTGTCCCAACATCCCACGCCTGAGAGCCTGGTTATCCAGGACTCTACTTCCCAGACCTCCTTCCGGTCCGCTCCCCCGGATCGGGAATCCAAGAGACTGGAGCAGTTTGGTAAAAAGCTGTTCTCCTCCCATAGTTTAGGGCTGCAGTCTATTAACACCGCTTGTCTCTTGGACCATTACTCCAACTCTCTGTGGGATACGGTGGAGGACGTGCTGCCCCTGTGTCCGGAGGAGGCCCGGACGCGGCTTGCCCAGGCTCTTGCCGAGGGGCGGGATGCAGCGCGGTATGCCATCCGATGTGGTTTGGACACGACGGACTCGCTAGGCAGGGCAATGTCGTCCACAGTGGCGCTTCGTCGTCACGCCTGGCTGCGGTCCACGACTTTTTCCGGGGATGTCCAGAGTACCCTCATGGACATGCCCTTTGATGGCAGTCGCCTCTTTGGCGACAAAGCGGACAGTGCGCTGGAGCGCTTTCAGGACTCCAGGGCTACGGCCAAGTCCTTGGGTCTCTCGGCCCGCGTCCCCAAACTTCCGCTTTTCACCCCTTTCGTGGCCAAGGAAGGGGCGCCCCCTCACGTCCGCCTAGCCACAGGCCGCAGAACCAACCTCCACGCGGACGTGGATTCCACCAAGGCGCGGTACAGGGGGACAACGTGCCGGTCCATCCACATCCACCCCAGCAGCATCCGCCTGAAAGCCCTCCTAGTCCGTGCTTTCAGGCCCATTCCATGCCAGTGAGAGGCAGAGTTCACCATCACCTGCTCCACTGGCGTTCCATCACTTTGGACAGGTGGGTGCTGCAAATCGTCCGAAGGGGCTACTCCCTCCCCTTCGAGGCGACCCCTCCAGCCATGCCACCGCAGTACCACCGTATGTCGGGGGATCACTTGAATCTTCTACAGGAGGAAGTTCCTGGTCCAGAAGTAGGCCATGGTTGTTATTCCCACTACTTTCTGGTTCCCAAGAAGGGCAAAGGGGGCCTACGCCCTATCTTGGTCCTCAGGAGCGTCAACGCCTTCCTCCGGAAGGAGAGGTTCAAGATGCTCACCTTAGCTCAGGTTCTGGCTGCCCTAGACCCTGGAGACTGGATGGTAGCGTTGGACTTGCAGGACGCTTATTTCAACATCCCCGTCCTGCCGGCCCACCGGCGCTACCTGCGGTTCACGGTGGGTCAGGAGCATTTTCAGTTTACCGTGCTCCCCTTCGGCCTCACCAGTGCCCCTCGGGTGTTCACGAAAGTGATGGCGGTGGTCGCAGCTCATCTGCGCAGATCAGGGGATCCAGTCTTCCCCTATCTTGACGACTGGTTGTTGAAGGCGGGCTCGCCCCAGCAAGTCGTCTCACACCTCCAGACTACGGCCGACCTCCTGCATTCGCTGGGGTTCTCCATCAATGTGCCGAAGTCACATCTGAGTCCCTCCCAAACGCTCCTCTTTATCGGGGCGGTTCTGGACTCGGCGCAGTTCCGTGCTAATCCTCGGGAACAGCGGTTCCGGGATATTCAGGCTCTGCTTCCCATCTTTCGGCCTCTATCCCGGGTTTCGGTCAGGTTGGTGCTGTGGCTTCTGGGTCTGATGGCCTCCTGCATCCTGTTAGTGCATCACGCCAGGTGGCGAATGCGAGCTCTGCAGTGGGACCTGAAGTTTCAGTGGGCCCAACATCGGGGCAACCTGTCCGACCATGTCTTGATCTCGGAGGGCACTGCAAGACAGTTGCAGTGGTGGCTCACGGACCGCGATTGGGTCAGTGGCAGATCCCTCTCCCTACCCCAACCGGAGCACGTAGTAGTGACGGATGCGTCCCTCCTGGGCTGGGGGGGGCCATGTGGGGAAGGCGGAGATCAGAGGACTCTGGTCTCCGGCGGAGTCTCAGCTCCATATCAACCTTTTGGAGCTGAGAGTGATCTGACTTGCACTGAAGGCATTCCTTCCCGTTGTCCGGGGAAGTGTAGTGCAGGTGTTCACGGACAACACCACCGCCGTGTGGTATTGCAACAAACAGGGCGGGGTGGGGACGTGGACCCTTTGTCAGGAGGCTCTGCGCCTCTGGACATGGCTGGAACGTCAGGGCATCACCCTGGTGGTTCAACATCTGGCGGGCTCTCTGAACGCCAGAGCAGACGAACTCAGCCGCTGGTGCATGATGGATCACGAATGGCGTCTAAACTCGAACGTGGCGCAAGGCCTCTTTCGGCAGTGGGGAGAGCCTTGGTTAGATCTATTCGCCACCGAAGACAATGTGCAATGTCAGCAGTTCTGCGCGATGGAGTTTCCAAGGCGGCACTCGCTCGGGGACGATTTTCGGCACGAGTGGATTTGCGGTCTGTTGTACGCCTTTCCGCCTATACCACTTTTGCCCAGAGTGCTGAAGATTAGGCGCGACCGAAGTCATCTTGGTGCCTCCGGATTGGGCACCAATGGACTGGTATCCCGAGCTACTCAGTCTGTCGATCGATCCCCTGATGCGACTGCCTCTTCGGGAGGACCTTCTGTTGCAGCAGCAGGGGACGGTCCTCCACCCGAACCTGTCCAGTCTCTACCTCCATGCGTTGAGATTGAGCGGCGACAGTTGATGCCATTTGACTTGCCTCCTGAAGTGTGCAATGTGATTCTGGCAGCCAGGCGTCCCTCCACAAAATCGGTATACGCCTGCAGGTGGAACAAATTTGTGGCATGGTGCACAGCAAAGGCTGTGAATCCCCTTTCCGCCCCTCTTTCTGAGGTTCTCCTCTTTCTTCTTTCCATGGCCCAGCAGGGCTCTGCTCCGGGCACTCTTAAAGGTTATCTTTCGGCTATCTCTGCTTTCTTACGGCTTCCTGATCAGCCTCCTCTTTTCAAATCCCCTGTTGTTTCTCGCTTCTTCAAGGACATTACTCACATGTTTCCTCCTGTCCCTTTCGTAATGCCTCAGTAGGATTTGAACCTGGCATTGACATATTTCATGTGCGCTCCCTTGGAGCCACTTCATAATTGTCCCCTTCGTCTTCTGACTCTTAAGACTGCTTTCGTGGTTGCCTTCACTTCTGCTAGAAGGGTGAGTGAGCTCCAGGCTCTATCTTCTAAGCCTCCTTTTCTTTCTGTCCATCCGGACAAAGTTGTTCTCCGGACTCGTCCCTCCTTTCTTCCTTAGGTGGTAACTGCCTTCCACATCGGGCAGTCAGTCACGTTGCCCACCTTCTTTCCGCATCCTTCGAAAGAGGAAGAGAGGCTCCACCGTCTGGACCCAAAACGGGCGCTGTCCTTTTATTTGGACTGCACCAAGCAGTTCCGGGTGGATGACCAGCTCTTTGTGGGCTAAGTGGGCGATAAGAAGGGTAGGGCGGTACACAAGCGAACCATCTCCCGGTGGGTCGTTTTGTGTATCGAGGCCTGTTATTCCTTAGTTAAAAAGGAACCTCCTGTAGGGCTGAGGGCCCATTCCACTCTGGCCACAGCGGCGACAACTGCCCTGGGTCGGGGAGTCCCCTTGCAGGACATCTGTCAGACAGCAACGTGGGCCTTGCTGCACACGTTTGCCAAGCATTATTGCCTGGACAGCCAAGTCCGTAGAGACTGCTTCTTTGGCCGTTCTGTTCTCCAGGACTTTCTGGTGTGATCTTGGTTCGCAGACCCACCACCGGGGTTGGTATTGCTGGGGTATCTATTCTAAGGTGAGGAATCTAACTAACGTGTTTCTTTCAGATGAACAAGTTACTTGCCTTCGGTAACGATATATCTGTAAGAAACATTAGTTAGTTAGATTCCTCACCGACCGACCCATCCTCCCCGTTCTGCGAACCGACATCTAGGGTTAAGGTTATCCTTTTCAGGGCCCTAGACTTTTTTTGGCACCAGTGTCGGTCTCTTGCATGGCTCTGCGTTCCTGGCACGGAAAGCTATGTACAAGAACTGACGTTAGCGCGCGAGGGCGGCGTCTAAGTACTCCGTCAGTCCGGCGCACGACGACGGACACGAAGCCGCAGACGACGCCTAGCAACGCGCAAAGGGTATTGCTGACGAAAAATCTTTCCTGATCCAGCCTGCCGCCTGGGGATATTCTAAGGTGAGGAATCTAACTAACTAATGTTTCTTACAGATATATCGTTACCGAAGGTAAGTAACTTGTTCGACGGCTCCCGGCCGTCATGCATCACGGTGGGCGTGTGCGCACGACGGCCGGGAGCTGTCCAAATCCCGCCCACCGTTTATTTCTCCCGCACAGCGCGGAAAATAAACCCGCATCCAAGGGGTTAAAAGAATGTTCGGAGCAGTCAAAGTCTCCAAGTAATTCACTTTCGCTATGCCATGGTTTAAAGAGTTGAAGTGCTAAATAGTAAAATTCTCTCTTATCTGAAGTTTCACAACTGAGTTTCTTGTGGTTTATAAGATTACCCTTTGCATATTTTACTAAACAACCATGACATCCAACTACATATTTTCCTTCTTTTAAATTCTGTTTAACATTTCTTTTGAAGCTGTAATGTTTAAGTACTTCATACAGACATAGCTGTTCCACATGTCGACTCCTTTTCGGATAGTATGTGTCCAACATATTAGTTTTAAGAATGTACTGTCTGGTTCAATTGCTGCTAAGTATTCAATTTCTTCTAATGATTTCAACATTCCATTCCGTGAGCAGGCAAGACCTAAATTTACCCAAATGATTCCTTGAGACTTTGAATATAAACTTGAAGAGCACAAGCGGTCTGAACATTCATAGGATTCAATTTCTCGGTGGGAAAGCATTTTCAAAGTAAAGCTGTACAATTTTTTGCTAACGCTTTTCTCTTGGACAATTTCTTCCCACATTTGTTTCATCTCTGTTTTTTCTGATTTTGTTATGTACGATATAACATAATGGGCAACAGCAATTGAGTTATCTGCAACATACTGGATGTCCATGTTCGCATTCCACATTTTTAAAATGACTGGATTGTAGTCATTGATATACTTTGACACTTCTGTTCTTTTTAAGTTGTAGGTATTCTTTGGAGATTTCCGAGTTATTGTGTGCCTTACAGAAGAAAAAAAAGAATTTACTCTTCCTTTACAATTGAATGGACGTGGAAAACCAAACCGACATTTGGTGTAAAATTTTCATTTAGACTTGTATTTTCTTCTACAGTACTTTCCACAACGGTGACTTTGGAAACGTAAAACTTGATGTCTCAAGCTTCTATCGCCTTCTTCTCTCGGAATCTCACGTCACATACTGTTCGATGAAAGACAATACTGTTTCATCAGAAACTGTTCCAAATTTAGGTGCATCCTTGACCCATAGTAGCTTATGTATATGAGGTGCACCTCTTGCTTGGTACTCCTTTCTCCAAACGAAATCGGTAAGTTCTCCAAGAGGTGGATTCTTTTTATTACAGATAAAAGACATCCTAGCTTGAAACCTATGATTAAAATATCTGCACACATTTACAGGATCCAATGAACACAGTTCACCAGGAGTCTTTATTTCAATAGTTTTAATATTGAAATTCACTTCTCTTAGAAACTCAAGCAAATCTTCCCATGCATACTCTGCACAGCTAAGTGTGACAAACCATGTTGGTGTACCTAAGTTCCATAACATAAACTTGAGTTCTCCATGACAACAATACCAATACTCATTTGTTCCACGTTGACTTGCCATCAAATTGATTAACTGTGCTTCTAAATTTTCATATGTTCTTTCAACTTTCTCCATAAATTCTTTCGCAGAAAGAAGTGATTGATGAACTCCAGTTTTAAGTATGTGGTTCACTGCATACGACAGAGAAGATAAATCACTTTCAAACAAAAGGTGAAATATGTATGGAATGCACTGTCGAAATCTAGGATCTTGAGAATATAATCTTGTTGACCGATATTCTGAAGCTGGAATACGTACAGGTCGGTCATCATATTGTCCACCTTCTCCAGTAGGAAATGGCTGTGGAAAACAATAAGCTTCCAAGCTCTTCTCCCATACACTCATTGGAGTTCCCTGTGCTTTTTTCATTTGAAATAACTCAATGCTGCTTCCTATTACTTCTTTTGAATGCAAAGGACATATTGTCTAATGATCATAAATCTCTTCAGTCTTTGACTTGTCCACTTTCTCTATTTGACCACTTGAAATTTCACATTCATCTTCTAAACGTATTACCTGTTCATCCACATTTATAGTTTTGTAATAAATATTGTTCTCTAGAAGATATAAGATAGCCTTTTCAACTTTATTAACATCCACAAATTCTTGCCATATTTTTCGACTCTTTGTAGGTACACCATTTACTTGAATAACTACTGCCTCATTTTCCTCTCTCACTCCAGCAATAGTTTCAATATTTTTCTTAAAATCCAAAGGTAAGTACACCACTCTTTCTTTCAGCCCTCTTTGCAAGTCTGTTGGTGGCAGTTTACCTGTTTTAGGCTCCATCCGAATTATAGTTTGAAAAGGATGAACAGATTGAATTAGAACCGACTCATATGTATTCAATTTTGCCAGTTCCTCCGGAATAGCTACTAATTCTAAGTTATTATGTACTGGTCTAGCAGGCATTTTGTTCTCTTCTAATTTGTTGTAACAATATTTACATGTACGTTGATCACTACCTAACTCAAATTGACCTTTCACCATTAAGTAAGTTGCAAATTCTTCCCACTTACTATTGTTCTCCTTTTCACTTTTCAAATACAAATTAACATTCCTAGTTTGACTTTTATAATGAGTACGTCGAAAACAAACACAAACATAGTTTGGTATTTCAGAGCACACTACATTAAACCTTCCAATTTCTTCTTCAAACTGATCAGTGCTAATCACTTTCCCATCTCCTTCAACATCTGTAATTGTCAAACTTTCACTTTCTATTGACTGCTCTTCTGAACCAAAATATTGCATTTTAATATCACACTTTTTTTGAACATCTAATTAAGAACCATATAAAAGAGCTGTATTCAATTCACTTAAACATAATGCAGGACTTTTTACATAGTACAGTTTCCTTACAAACTTCCGCATTTCTGAATGGTGAACTGCTAACATCCTCAAGTGATGAAAAACACTTTTACACACTTTCCTTGAAAGACAAGCCAAAGAATGCCCATGTTTCTCAGTATATTTTCTTACATTACATGGATCTAGTCCTTGCAACAACGTAATCTTCTGTTTAATACTTTTCTGTGTAAGTTCTCATAGCAAATTTCGCATTATATCAAAAGATTCCTGTTGAATACTACAAATACTGCTACATCCCCACTTATACACAGGAGCTTGTGTATGTTTCCCTTGCACTTCTTCAGCTATTAACTCTTCTGCACTTACCAACCAATTCCTCTTTTGGGAGGAGACAACCATCCTGAACTTCGTAGCAACGACCTCCAGTATCAACTGCAAATGGTAAACTATTTTCCTGGAAGTAACTTTCCTCATTAAAAAAAGGCTCACTACTAGAAGTATGTGTCCAATGTCCACTAAACATTTTGCAAAAGTTGGTTCTGATTACAAATCTTTTTCTTCTACTTTTCTCTTTCAACACTTTGATTACTTTATATAATACTTTGATCCTCTTCAAAATCACAATGAATAACTTCTGTTTTAAAGTAAAAGCAGTATCCACTATACTTTCGATACGCTGCTTCTGTTTGGATTGCAGCACTTTCTTTTTATATTTGCAGCATGTTCTCATTAAATTCTGAATCACTGTACTTCGAAAAAGTCTCTGACGAATTTCTTGCAAATTGTTTTTGTCTCCAGGTAACAGATATTGTTTATCGTTTTCTTTTCCTTGTATTTGAAATTGAATTCTCCTTCTCCTTAATTGAAAAATTCTTCTTTTTCCTTTGTGTGATGTTATTTTCATTAAATGTTTGTAATATTTTTTTTCAGAAATTGTCTAGTGTTTTTACCAGAAGAAACTGTTTGTGTAGTGCCCTAATTTTTTTGTAATTCCAAATCTTTTCTTTTCTGAAAATATAAATGCTTCTTTTCTCGTCTTTTTTTCTCAGTTCTTCTAGGCATTTTCACATTTTTATCCAAACGAAATAATTATCTGGAGAAAAAAAAATAGATTCAATTATTTTTTACATCAGTTCAATAATAACATACAATTACATAAATTCTACTGACGGCTTCCAGAGTCAGTGCTGCAACGTGATGGAGCACGGCAGGGGAGCAGTAGGATGACGGGTAGTGCCATAGAATATACAGCAAGTATTGACTTATTTACATACGCCTTTACAATTTACTTGTAACTGCACTACCTCATACTTTTCACCTCTCCACCGCACCACACACAATCCCTCTGCAACCCACCGCAGACAACTTTATAGATAATATTTTTCCAAAATTGTAATCTATCTACTTAGGATGATATTGCCAACCAAACAGCACACAGACAAATTAACATAATTAGCCTAACAATTTTATCTACAACTTCGCAAACATAACACTGCACCCAAAGCTTTAATTGGAAGTGAGGGAGTCTGAGCACAGGCAGTTTGTTTTTGGGGGCCTTGAAACGGATCTCTATGGGACTCTATTTTCGGGCCTTGCAAAGGTAGTCCTTTTTTTTTTTATTGGCTGTAGTGAGACAGTGAGACCATGCACATTGCTCACTACTAAAAAGTGGAGACATCATGCCAGGTGAGTCGCGTTGTAGGAGAAAATAAATCCTTTAAAGAGAGCCATTTTCTCTCACGATTTCCCTTCTCTTTTTGCAGCGCAGGAGGAACATCAGCGTGGCGTTATTAGCAGAGAGACCACCATGCGCACAACGCCCATTGCCCCGGACTCTCTGAGACAGCTTCCCAATAGCACACACAGAGCTGCACCCGAGTACATCACAAGTCTTCAAAAGACCATTTGCTTGTAAATGATGCTCTGTTTCTTTCCACCCCTTTTTAGAGCCCCTACATCCCCACTCTGCCTATTGCTGAAAGAACTAGCCTCCCCCGAAATGTTGCTCTGGTTGCGCCTTTGGAGACGACTACACGCAGCCATCTCCAACACAACCCTGCTCTCACCTTTCACAGGGTGTTGTTGTAGTGCTATGAAAACACACGCTTTGCCTGGCTCGCTTAGGGACATATTATCAAGAACGGCGTTAAAATTATCGTCGCTTTAGCGGCAGGAAACTGCTGCTAAAGCGCCGATAATTAGCTTGATAATATGCCCTTGTGAATTCCCATAGAAGCCCAGCTTCACACCACAACCTGGCCGGCTATGGGCATTGACAAGGGCATATTATGAAGCCCATTATTGACGCTTTAGCGGCAGTTTCCTGCCGCTAAAGCGGTAATAATTTTAACGCCGTTCTTGATAATATGCCCTGTTATCTTTCTAAATTAACGTCCTACACTGAAAAGCTGCTTTACATTTCTTTCCCTACATCAACCTTTGTTTAAAACACCACCAAAGAAGGGTGGTGAACTCTGGTCCACAAAGAGCAACTCAAAGCTTTCTTGTTCTTTATCAGAAACTTCATCCGCCTCTCAATGATTGCCAGCCTTTTCGGCCCCTTAAGACGCTGGGTGGATGAGTATAATACGCAGTATTTAGGATCGGCGGTGGAGAGTGCACGAAAATAAGGACAGATAGTTAAATAAAGGGCGACTGGATGGATGGCCAGATGGATGGATGGCCAGATGGATGGATGAATGGATAGCTAGATGGATGGATATATGGATGGATGGATATATGGATGAATGGAAGAATAAATGGATGCATGGACCAGTACTTAGGATACACGGGTGGACCGATAGACGCGTAGGATTGGTTCTGGGGCAGATGTATGTATGAATATCTGGGCGTATAACTGGATGGGTGGCACAGCGCTTACCATAGGCGAGTGGGCTGATAGATACTTAGAATAACTGCAGGGCCAGATGTATGTATGTAGGTAGGACTGTCTGAATGAATTGAAAGATAGTTGGATGGCGCAGTGCTTAGAATGAATGGATGCAGGGCTTTAAGTGGGCCGGCTCTGTGCACCGGCAGTTATTTTCAGAAAAACTCGAAACGCGTCTCTATCTCGATCGGGCTCTATTTCCGGCCCTCGCAAAGGTAGTAGTTTTCATGTTTTTTTTATTACACTGCAGTCAGAGCATGCACATCGATGTGCACATGCTCATTTTGCTCACTACTGAGAAGTGGAGACATCATGCTACGCGAGCCACATTGTAGGAGGAAGAACAATCCTTTAAAGAGCGTGTTTCCTGAACGTAGGATAATTAGAGGGGATTTTCTTAAGCACACAATGCTATTTATCTTCATGTAGACCACGCCCCTACTTGAATAGCATACACCCCTTTAACAGGTTTGCCCAGCCCCTTTCAGAGCACCCCCAGTTTTTTTCCCACTTAAAGCCCTCACTGCACCATAGTAACAAAGAAATGATCCAAGCTTCCATTTAAATGTACAATGGCACCAAGTTTCATAATTTGCCATCAACGCTGGCAAGCCTTCTACCACAGAGCAAGAGTGTCTATCAACACGAAGATTTGTTATCCACAGAAATGTGTGATTTGCGTAGCTGTCTGCTGGAACACTCATCACCAAAAGGTATTAAAACATGCGAATTTGCAAGAAAAACGTATACCATACCATAAACCGCTTCATAAATGGGCCCAGTGCCACTACACCACCCTCATTCCCATTCTTGCTTAACCTTACGAAATCGAAGAAAGAGCCCGGAAACCTTGTAGAGCCAATATAGTAATACAGGGACTTAATTTGAACAAGTCTCTGCCGGAACACCCAGCAACAAAAGGTATTAAAACATGCAAATTTCCAGATAAAACATGTACCATGCCATAGAACGCTTTATAAATTGACTCAGTGGCACTACATCACCTTTACTAGGTACACATATGCATGTTACAAATGTCTGTGTTATAATCAGCAACTTACCCACCTCTCCCACCCCCACCCCTTCCCTTCCCTTGCTTAACCTTACGAAATCAAAACAATAAGCCCCAGCACTCCTGTTAGCGCCACTATAGGCATACATAGCCTTAATTTCAACAGGTGTCTGCCGGAACGCTCATCAGCAAAAGGTATTGAAACCTGCAATTTTCCAAGTAAAACATACACCATACCATAAGGCGGTTTATAAATAGTCCCACTACTCCTACACCACCTCCACACCCGCCCTTGCTTAACTTTAAGCAGTAAAACAAAGAGCCCCAGCAAACCTGGAAGCGCCACTATAGCCATACACAGGCTTAATTTCAACAGATATCTCCCGAAACACTCATCAGCATAACGTATTAAAACATGCAAATTTGCGAGTAAAACATATACCATGCCTAAGGGCGCTTTATAAATGGTCCCAGGGGTACTACATCACCTTTAGTAGCTAGACATCTGCATGTTACTAAAGTCTGTGTTTTAATCACCAACATACCCACCTCCCCCACCCCACCCCCGCCATTGCTTAACCGTACGAAATCAAAGAGAAACCGCCACCATTCCTAGTAGCGCCACTATACCCATACACAGGCTTAATTTTAACAAGTGTCAGCAAAAAGTATTCAAACATGCAAATTGGTGGGTAAAACATAAACCATCCCATAGCACGGTTTATAAATGGGCATCAGACTCTACGCAATACCTCACTTAGTTTCCGAACCCAGCACTTTCAGACCGGTAGCTATGAGTAGTTCGCTTCGCAGCCCCTCTATAGCACACCCTAAACACCCTCACAAAGGTTACATTGCTCCCACCGTCCTCTTTCCTACTTTTTTCGCCCTTTTTTTCCCCTAACTCGCTTCAACGGAATCACAGAATGGCGGCCAACACTTCCTAGTTGCAATCGCTCGCTGCGCTCCCAACCAATAAGCAGCAAGCTCGTGCTCGTAACGCCTTAGCCAATCAGATGGCAGAATTCACAAATATCGATATCTGTAAATTTCGATATTTCTCAAACTACTCAACGGATTTACACCAAAAAAGCATGCTTTCTAGACCAAGACCCTTCTCCCTGCCAAATTTTGGGTAATTCCGTTCACCCATTCGACCTGTAGCCTTGTCTAAAGTTTCCTATGGAAAATAACATGGAGAAAACCCGTTTTGGGACCCTCCCTTTTTTCTCGGCCCCCCCTTGATGAATCACCCCCAAACTTCCCACATAGGAGCTGATATGAACAAAGAATTAGTTTGGAAACTTTAATGAAGATTCATCAAACGACGCAAAAGTTATAAGCAAATATATATATATTATCTATGTTATAAACAAATTCACGTTATAGCCTTAAACTACTCTGTAAATGAGTTCAAATGAATACAAATACAGATAATGTAGAGTTGATAGTCTTCAAGGTCATGTTGACAGGTCTGACATCACTGGCATGCAGCATGTTTACTATTCTGGGGTCACTATTTTTATTCTTATACATAATAAAACTCGCCATCTTGTATTTCGATCCTCCAACATTCTAGGGCTTGAACCTATGACTGATGTGGTGTCCTTGCAACCTGCAGAAGAAACTGAGACTGAGATTGAAGCAGCAGAGAGCACGACTTCCGAGGAGGCAGCTCAAAGTGCATCTCCTGCACAGCCTTCTCCACGTCGAAAAAGTGGTCGACCAGTGAATGTTGCCCCTGTTCCATCCAAGGGCTTGTGTGCTGAAGAGGAGACCGCAGGCAAGTAGACACATTTTCCATTCCAAGTTAGTAGAATTTTAAAGTCCATGATATATATATATAATTTTTTTTTATTTTTATTATCTATGTTATAAAGAAATTCACAAGATATAGCCTTAAACTATACTGTAAATGAAATTTACGTATACCTTCTACCTTCACATTACTGACCGGACTACAATTCATGTGTCCGTCACTCTAAGCATCATTAAGAAGCTGCCAAGAAAGCACATTTGGAATGCATACAGGTTATTGATGTCAATAGCAACCTTTCATATTTGCTTAGTTAGGATCATTTGTATGGCACATACTCTGCTATTGATATGGCTTTGAAGCACTTTCAGCAACCCTAGTGACATAATATTGTGGTTTAGAGGTTTCCTTTGTACACTGGAGTCTGGTTCATCTTAACTTGATCTTTTTAGAGTTTTGCCTTCAGTAGTGCTCCTTGGTTATGAGGTTGCTTAAGCCTCATGCGCAAGAAAGACTACAGCGTTTCTAGCATATAGTCCCCGGCATGCTGCCTGGACCCCAGTCACCACCGAAGATACCTCCACGACCATGAAGAAGCGCCCATGGACCCCTGCACACCCACACATCTTCCACAGAGCCGCCGCTGCCATAATTCCCGAGCTATGACGCACCATCAACGAATCCGACACTTTCCCCGATGACTGAAAACCCGCAGAGGTCAAGCCCCTCCTCAAGAAACCCTCTGCAGACCCAACGGACCTGAAAAACTACCGACCCATCTCTCTCCTTCCCTTCGCAGCAAAGTCACCGAGAAAATCATCAACGCCCAGCTGACAAACTTCATCTAACAGAACGCCATACTTGACTCTTTCCAATCTGGATTCTGCAGTAACCACAACACCGAGACCTCCCTCCTCGCCACCACACACAACATCCGCACGCACCTCAACCAAGGTCACACCGCGGCCCTCATCCTACCAGAACTCTCCGCTGCCTTCAACACCGTCTCCCACTGTACTCTCGCAGCCAGACTCCACGAAGCCGGCATACAGGGAACCGCCCTCGACTGGCTCTGCTCCTTCCTTGCCGGCAGAACCCAAAGGATCAGACTCCCGCCTTTCCTCTCCGAACCCACAGAGATCAACTGCAGAGTATCCGAAGGATCATCGCTCAGTCCCACGCTCTTCAACATCTACATGGCCTCCCTCGCCGCCATCATCAGACAGCATGGACTCGGCATAGTATCCTATGCCGACGACACCCAGCTCATCCTCTCCCTCATGAAGGAATGAAAGACATCACAGCCTGGATGAGCAGCAGCTGTCTGAAGCTCAACTCAGAGAAGACAGAAGTCCTCGCCCTTGGACCCACCCCCTCAGCTTAGGACAACACCTAGTGGCCCACCGCCCGCGGCAACCCCCCACACAGACCACACCCAGAACCTCAGCATCATACTTGACTCCTCCCTCACGGTGACCCACCAGATCAACACCGTCACCTCACCTGTTTCAACACCCCCCTCATTCCTTTTTTCAAGACCTTCAAGTGGGTCCCCCCCGAAGCCAGAAAGACCGCCGCCCACGCAGTCATAACAAGCAGACTGGACTACAAAAAACACCCTCTACGCTGGAATCAACAAATCCCTGCTACGCAAACTTCAGACCATCCAGAACACCGTGGCCAGACTCTCCTTGGCATCCCACAACATGAGCACATCACCCAACACCTGCGATAACCTCCACTGGCTCCCCGTCGAGAAGAGAGTAACCTTCAAGCTACTCACCCACGCCTACAAATCTCTCCGCAACACCAGACCCAAATACCTCAATGAAAGAGTCTCCTTCCTCGTACCCAAAAGAAACCTCTGCTCCGCCGACTTCGCCCTAGCAGAAACCCCATGCATCCACAGAACCAGAGCGGGTGGAAGAGCCTTCTACTACGTCGCGGCCAGGCCTGGAACGAGCTCCCCGTCAACATCAGACACTCCCCTACTCTGCATACTTTCAGGGAGAACCTCAAGACCTCTTCGACTAATTCGGAGCTGCATCCCCCCCCACCCCCGCGCCTTGCGACCCTCACAGGTGAGTAGCGCGCTTAATAATTCCCTGATTGATTGTCCTTGCAGGTACTATATGCTAGAAATACTGTAAATAATATTTGAGATCTTCTACCACAGAGGAGTATGTCCCTCTTGTGTTTCTCCTTATGTTTAATTATCTAGATAGTCCGTTGGCGACATTTAGCAATGTCATAAAAAACTCTCAATAAATTAATAAAATTAGGCAGCATTGTTAAATAAACCCTTTCAATATCATTCCCTTAAAAACATAAAAACTTCCATAAATAGTACAGCTTCATATAAAGAAAATCTACACTGTCCTCTCAAGTCAGCACAGTGACAGCTGACCCCTCGTTTCTTTCCCTGAACATAGGGCTAATGCCTGTTATCTATTTTTTCACCTTTATTTTTTTCTGAAGGTTTTTGGCTTCATAAATTTTTACCCTCAGCTTGAATTTCTTCTGGTAAATTATGTTTTGGATTGTGCTGAACACCTGCTCCGCTTTCTGATATGAAGACCACTCTTTCGCTTGGGGATTTATGTCAAAGACCTACATATGAAACAGAACTGTGGGATGCTACACTAAAGGCACATCAGTGCGTGCTGTCGATCAAAGTATAGTCCTAGCAACATATTTAAAGGTATTGCTGCTTTGTACCCTTCGCCAACCTCGTCTCATACCAAAACTGAACCACCTACTTACTCACCAGTGTAATTCTTCATTTCCCAGTGCTGCTGTTCCCTTGTGTATTTTCCAATCTTTTTATGCCTGTTGCTCCCCACACTTTCTGGGAAACAGTTTTATGCAGTCACCAGCCTTCAGTTGGACAGGTATTTCCTAATTTTATTTACGTGATATTGTATAGCACAGCACTTGAGTACTTTCATGGTTTAGAGTGCTGATATTGTTTCTTATCCTTTTAATTGTACTATTGTTAGTTGTTCTCTGATTTTAACTTTGGTAAAATTTTAGACGTCATCATGGTCAGTGATGTGGATGAAGAGTCGAGCGGTACTTTGGACGAAAAGCCAAGTGGACGAAAAGTTGTAAGAAAGGTGAGATAAACACAAGTTATTTTCTTTCTTTCAAGTTATTAGTCTTTTTTTAGGTCTCATGCTAGGCAGTGTAAGTTATATGATTATGGAAAATCTATTGTGGGCTTATCAAAAATGTACAGTTAATTTACAGCCTACCCACTCTTTACCCATTGGTTGGCTTTATTTTCACTCCCATATGCTTGCTTCTTATTCTATGGCTTGCCTTCCTCTTGTATTTTTGCTTCCCCTGGGCATAGCCTCGTTGTCATTCGTTTTATTGGCTGAATTGTATATTTCCACTGCTCACTTTTAGGGAACTTCTTTTTTCCTATTGGGTAAGCATTCTGTGAGACCGCATGTGTTTTTGTTATCCAGCTCTCTCTCCCACGTGCTTCTCCCCTGACAAATACTCACCATGCTGTATCGCTCTCTCTCTCCTGTGCGATTCTCCCACTGCCAACATTTTCCATACTGAGTTGCTCTCTCCCATGTATTCTTTCCCCTGCCCCTCTGTGTTACTCACTCCCTTGTGTTCTGCTTTCCCTTCCTGTCTTTATCTGTATTTTAACTTCACCCCCTTCACTCACTCACGTTGGCCCTTCTCATTAGTCCCCTCTCCACCACAATGATCCCTTTTTTTTTTAATGAATCTTTTTGAAATTCAGGCACCAATTTGCTGCTGCCCCTCTGCCTTCCAAAAAGTGCTTTTATTTATTTATTTTAAACTGATCCATCTTGGATCGGTAAATTAAAAAACATGGCATCCATGTTATTTGTTGGTGCGGCATATGTGGTGATGCATGTGTGAATACAGGTCATTGCGCATGCCTACGAAATGACGCTGTTACCACCCTGCACCATTTAAAAAAATATATCTACATATTTGCCTGATCTATAGCATTGATGACAAAATGACTGATTTTGTTTTTAACCCAGCTGTCTACCTCCGTTTATAGTCTAGTTCTTATACCCTAGTATGTCCACATATACCATTTTACCTTGTCCCTTGCTACGTTCTTATGCATTTCGACACCACCTATGCACTTGTACATCTATTGCGACTTCTAATCTAGCCCCTCTCTTCCCACTGTACCCTAGACCCTCTCCTTCTTCCCTGGTACCTCTAGCTTTGCCTCTGCCCCAGTACCTCTTCCCTAAAGTACATCTTAATACCTCTTCATCTAACGTGTTACCTCTTCCTCGCCTCTGTCTTCCTCTATCCGTTATGCTTGCTCTCTTTTATCATTACATATTTTCTTTTCCACGGTTGCTGGTGTGATTGCTGTCAAATTTGCACTCGTTATTTCACCAAGAGGTTGGTTTTTTTCCTTTGAGGGAATTAGCCAAAGGTGACCGTCACTATCCTGACCGATCCCTCTGCATTGGTCTCCAGCTCAGTCTTTGGAATATAAATCGGGTACTAAGTAGATCAATAAGTTCACTATTAGAGCCCGCGCAAGCATGTAGTCCTAAGGCGCATTAATGGAAGATTTTCTCTTGGGCGTGTAATCTACAGATGCATGGAACTGCTCCATATAAATGTATATTTTCTGGGGTGGTAAATAAAAATAATAGAAGTTTTGCAGATAGGAGGCCTGCTGACATCTTTACATAAAGGTCTGTACGAGGAACTTTATGCAGTTGTCTCCATTTGTCTGCAATGTTCAGTGAGCTGACATGCATAGACGCAGCAACAGGTATGTTGGTAATCTCATAGTAATCCAATAGTATTAGGTATATTCCGGAAATGTTTTATTGATATCTAGCCTCACCAGAAATTATTATTTTCTATGTGGAAAATTCACTTTTTCACATTCCCATACTTATTAGATGAGAAAGATCTTTATGAGAGGTGTGACAACAATTGTTCTAATTCTAAAGCTGATGAGTTAAGATATTACATGCCTCACTCTTGAGCATAGCCAAATCCCTTGTTTGAATTTAGTACATATATATTTGCTAAGCAAACAACTGGCTGGTTTTCAGCATGTCTTGCCTAGCCTCCCTCTGAAAGTGTTTCCACTGTGGATAAGTTTCAAGTTCAAGTGGATAAGTGTGTCTTAACATATATGCAAAAATATGTTTCACTCTCTTATTTTAAGATAGTTGAACAGAGGATTTTATATCTCTAGAACACTGATTTAATTTTCATTTAATTGTTTGGGGTCACCATTGGACATTTACTGGCCAAATTTATTCAGATGAATGTGCGATTTAAGAGGCGTTCAGATGAAATCTCCCCTAAGAATGTTCTGACAAAATGTAGTTCAATTTTGGGGGATTTTCCCAAATACATATTTTGTAAAAATCCATCGTTTGTAGAGATTGTCCTATGGGGTATCTCCTGAAAGAACCCAAAGATGTATAGAGTGTGACAGTCCCCATAGCACTATTTCTCTGTTGTGGAACAGTTTATCAGAAACTTGTGTTACAAGTACAGATAGTGGGTGCAGAGTAAAACAAAAACCTCTGTGCTAAAGTACAACATAGTACTCTCTCATTCATTGAATTACAGCCAACAGAACGTTAATTGTAAATCCTGTACCAGCACAAACAGCACCACTTTTTCATGCAGTGCAAGGTGATGTATTTGTGTCGCAGTTTAGCATTTGTGAACGTTACTTCATAATATTTGTGCAGGTTTGAGGCCACTGTATCTTTCTGCTCACTTTGCCAGGGTGGATGGATAATATACAGGTGGTGCTTAATATAGCAGATGAGCAGCTTAACATGGAAGACATGCTTCTCGTGGTTCAAAAGGTACATTATCATTTTGCTAGGATATTGCTCGCAGTGGCAGGTTGCTGATCAGCGTGCCCTGCTGCCGTTCAGTATGTCACTGTGTTGCACCATACATCAAGGAGCGGCTAAAGAAGTGTATATCATTAAGTCCGACTGCGGTGAAATATGGAAGGGCTCATTAGTGCACCAGGGGTCCCATTGGAAAGGACCGGGGTAGTGACTGGGTCCTGCAAGTGGCACCGTTGTGCGGGTCTCTTTGTCCATCCCTACCATTTCCCCAACCTTGAGACTGTGGCCTGATGCCCTGTGAAGTTGGTGACAGGTTCCTACTATGGTCTTCTGTGTGTAGCTTTTCAGAATTGTATTGTTGGTTCTCATGGTCAAGCTGCTCACATGTTCAAGCTGCTCACATGTTCCTGGACATCAAACCCAGGGAGCCCATACAATGCGTTTTGAAATGGTTTTGCAGGCTCCATTGACGCACACAGTAAACTTCAAGCCTACCCTTTACAAGGTGTATTAGAAACAGGGCTTCGCGTAAGTGCATTCAACAATTATGAAACACAAGTCACAATGGATATCATGACAGGCTTGTTTGGTCTGGGCTATAGATAACATGTTATATGAAAATACGAAAGCTTAGTCGCTTCTCCATTTCCTCTCTTTAGTTTCTGGCCATTGGGAATGACGTTCTCGAGCTCACTCTTATGAAACTTTGAGGACAAAAAAAGAACTAGTTGCAATTACAATTCAACTGTAGATCATGTGTGATATACATTGCACTTCATAGATGTGTTCTTATTGTAATTGTTATTTTGTCAGTCTTATTGGGCAGTGACCTTATTGACAATTAATACTGGAATATGTAAATTTCATGTCTATTGGAATTTTGGTGTCTCTCTTGTCTGTCTTACTCAAAACATGCAAAACCTTGTTTTTCCTCATTGCCTAACCTTTTACTTGTCTGCATTTTGTAATTTAGCAATGATGTTCACTTACCACAAAACATTGATCCTACATGCAGTCTACCACTTGCTGTTCGAGTTCTACATAAACGTCCACCATTGCTCCTCAGTTTCATGAGCGTTTCTTCTTACCTGGTGAGGAAGTGAAACGAGAAAAAGAACCTTTTCGTCTGAAGGATGAGTTTTTGACCAAGGGCGAGATATAAAAAGATCAACATTCCTAAACCTTTGACCTGGATATTTGGATGCCAATTTGGTTAACGATCAACGTATACTCTTCAGTGAATTGGAACATATGGACATCTAAGGACCGCAGTACTTGTTGCTATCTCCTACATTTCACAAATACCATACGATCTCCGTGTCTGATTTTGTTTGGCCAGAGGCCGCAGACTGAGAATATGGATGAACTTGCAGTACTTTAAAATTCACGTTCTTTAGCTTTTTTTTTTTTTTTTAACAACTTCCCTTGACTGATTGAACTATAGGTGATATGTTACCTTTATCGGAATTTGTGGATAATGCCTGCAGGCTTGCTGATCTTTGTAAAGTTTTAATAAGAAAGTATTATGACTACCAAACACTTGTGTTGCAGAAATTGATTTGTTTCTCTGAAACCAACTTGTCAATATTGTAATGATGAAAACAGAATATGTTTCCTGGACATTCTAAGCTCATCAGTTCGAAATTGAAAGGCTCCACTTAAAAAAAGAATATGAATGAACCGTTACTTGAAAGATTCCAATGACTTAATCGGATTGATAGTGGAGGACTCAGTATTGAGTGCAGGAGGAGGACTTCAGTTGCTGCCACTGCTGACCAGTTTTGCGTCTTGGTTTAACTGTATTTTCTTTTTAATTCAAGATTAGATTTCAGTGTTAGCCGCTGAAATACAAATATTTAATAGGTTTGTCTTTTTGTGCTGGCCAAGGACCTTGTTTTCTCTGCATGCTGACATTTATTTAATATTCTTGTGCTTAACAGACTTAGTCTGTTCACTTTGTACAGAAACTTATCTGTGCTGCACAAAGCAGTGCTATTCCATGGCTTACCATCAGATTTATAAATATAAATTCACTCTGAGTGCTGTCTATCGATGTAAAGTTTTACATCAAATAAAATGCCTTTTTGGGTCTCACTCCACTGATTTGATTCTACTTTAATGAGTCTAACCTGATTTTGGAATTCAAAACTTCGCTATTAGAAATTATTCCCTTGTCATTTAATTGTACTTTTCTTTGAGTTTGACAAAGTATTGTCCCTTGCGACGCCATGTACAAGTCTTTAAATATATATCCAGCAGTAGAAACAACTGACGACTCTCATTCCGTTCATTTCTCTTTCTTTTGGTCTCCTTGCTGAGTGTGTGGTGCGTCATGGAGCTGCACAGTGGTCACTGTGTGTTTGGTTAGGGGAATCACCTAGCTGCACACCAGAATACGTTCTTGCATTTGGGTTTTAATTTAATATTTTACAGGCTTAGAGATTAAGCTGTCTAGCGAGTCTGCAGATGTAGCGTTTGTTTTGTTGCTCTGATTGCTGCTGCTAACAAAATGTAGAATACTCTTCTTCCTCCTTTGGATATAGGACTTGGGCGGATAAGCTACCTTTTTGGCAGACTCTAAAAAGAATCCTAGGTACAAAATGGACTGCTTCTTCGGCTATTACGTATTGGTATTATGAGCTGCAGAAGGTCCTTAACCAATGGTGCACATTTTTCATGCATTAGGTCTGACATATCTTCGATATACCTCTAACTATTTCAACAGTCGGTGTGTGGGCAGTTAACTAAAATAACGTGCCTGTATTCGTGGTTGATATTTCAGTGATCTAATCACTGTCCCTAAATAGTGCCCGTGCCTGCGGCATTACTCATGGCTCAGGATGTGTCCTTTAAGATTGTTTTTCAATAAGGCCTTGGTGATATAGCGTATAACGAAATGGAACAGTTGCTTTCCAAAGTCCTGTGTGTCAGCATTTAATGGTGATCTTTCTGCTAGAGGCTTTATTAACTGAACTATTTGCTGGACTGAATTCTTGGCCGAAGTGAGGATTTCCAACTAATGAAGAAGCAGAGGTTTGATGGCTATAAACCATAACTTCTGTTTCATCAGCATGGACTAGCTTGTTTGACTCCATTTGAGTCATGCAAGAAGAAATTGGATGTAAAATGACATGTGGATTTGCGCTTTGTCTACTTCATCTTGTAGAGTTTGAATAATATGGACTTTTACACATTGCCGCAAGTAGTCTCAATCTTGGATTAGCTGCTGGCACCTTGGAAACGACATATTCCGTAAATATTTACTGTTGGACGTCATTTGAGATTTACTGAAAGGAGCTAAATTTCTAGTGCGGATCGTGAAATGTCGGATTGCTTTAACTGTTAATCGCGTCCTTCGTTGAGATTCTGAACCCGCTGTAACTCCTTGAGCGCCCATTTTGGTTTTTGCTCATTATTAGTAATAGTGTCTACTATAAGATATATAGAATTCTTTTTTGTTGGCAGTAGTTTTAATTTACATGGAACCAGCCTGTTGATATTCTAGGGTCAGAAACTCCAGCTTACCTTTCTTGGTTACAATTTCAGCCTTCAACGCCGAAAAACCTTGAATGACATACCATTGTTTTTTTTTGTTTAATTAGCAATGTCTATAGATTTAATTAAAACTAGAATAATGTTCTGCTTGCTAGAATATATTACATCATTATGTGTACAAACGATTGTCGAACATGTGAAGGTGAGACAACCCACCAAGATGGCATCTGTTAAACATAAACATTAACTTTTGTATTTCCACTTTGCAGAAAAAGTTGAAACAGGCAGTGCCACTTGGCACGAAACAGACCAAGAAAGAAGCAGACGTTTCGGAAGGGAGCTGCGAAACTGATGAAGAGACAGCTAAGGAGCCTGTCAAAGTGTAAGTTAACTGGCTTACAGTAAGGAAAGACCTCAGGGGCCTTTCAGTTAGTACAACTTCTTGTTTCCTATAGAGACTCATCTACTCCTGTTTCTTAGGGCTCCTCTCCAAGACATTTGTGACATTCTGTCTACCGGGCAGTGCACCAGAGCACATTTTGCACAAATTAAAACTAATTTGGAAATTGGGATCCAGTGCATACTTGTAGCCACTCCCAGCTTCTGGTTCTTCTTGCACCCAAGTGCTCTCCATACCTCAGCCCTTTCGTCTCTATTATGAGACATCAGCTGAATGTGGATGGTGAGCAGCAGCTGATATTTCCTCACATTTAAACATTTATTTTTTAGGGGTTTTATCTTGACATTTAGGTGGAGCCGACATCCCAAATGACAGTGATCAGCCTCTACAGCTACTGTACAGGTAATGTTTATGAGCATGTGGTACTTTGATCGTCTCACTGTAACCATCCACATTCCTCTGCCGAAGTCATCGCACTTATTTCATAAAACTCCAGAATCAGCAGTCAAGAACTTTGAAGATTGTTTGTCTGCGTTGAGGGCAAACAAATCTCACAAAGTGCCTGTCCTCTTTTTAAAGACCTCCCACAAACCAAAATATTGGCTTCCAAGTAATGGTTTGAAAATGAAGAATTGGGAAAAGTTTTTTTTCTGGAAACCAGCCAACCTGGCGGGAACTGTTAGGCGTGTACTTTTTGAAGGCTTGCTAGAAAAATTAGATGGAACTAACATTTTCTCCTGGAGAAAGGGATTTTGAAAAGGCCTTCTTTGTCTTCATGTTTGCCATTGGTAGCTATAGAATAGTTGGCTTAAGAGCCTAAGCCTAAAAAAGAACATTTAAATTCCAAACATATGGAAATAACAAGGAATAATTAGGATATCTTCAAAATGCTGATTTACAACCACTTTCCATAGGCAAAAATATTATCTTCCGAGTGCATGGTGTTGTAGATAGAGACTGGATGAGGAGTGTTCCTGGATAGCAGACCTGCCCAGATGAGTCACAAATGTGAATTGTAATCTAGAGAACAAGCAAAAAAGTTGATTGTCTTAAACCACCAACAGAATTTATGCCATGTGCATTTATATTCTGTGGTAGAGAGCTTCCCAGCTGCTTGAAGGATGGCTGAATTGTCTGAGACGACTAGAGAAAACCGTAAACTAAGCCTTCAGGAAATGAGCTGTCAAGTACAGCTGTTGGGGGCCAAGATGAGAGAAAGGCCCTCCTGTTGAGTGGAGTTCCCCTCTGACAGACAAAAAGGAGCCTTTATATAATCTCCCACCAGGGTCAAAAACATACTGGGACGTGACAAAAGGTCACCTAAACTACTCTGCAATGTACATTTCGACTTGAGTAGAAGAGTGAAGGCTTGAAAAGGTGCCTCTCCAGTCTAGAAGCAAGACATCCCTAAAGAAACAAGATCCTGGCTCTTAGGGCATGAACTTGGTTTTCCGCTTGGAGATGAAGATCTAAATGGCTGTGGAAGACCAGCCTGTTCAACTCTCACTTGTGAGGGACCTAAACCAATGTTTTGTATCTGGATGTTACGACTTTCTGGAGGAAGGATAACTGGGAGAGCGAGATGCCAATGTCACGTTTGTCTAGCGAGGGCACCCATGAGTGAAAAGTGTGTTACCCTGCTCTATTACATTAAACCGCACATTAGAAGTGCATTCAAAGAGTAAACATGTTTTTGCTCATCAGAGATGTAAATACGTTTAGTTCTTCAGGGTGTGTGAAGCAGTATCCTGAAGAGATCAAGTTTGTTTTCTGAGTAGGCAGAAGCCAAATATAGCTCCTTGCCCATAATCAGATGCGTCATTTATGATGGAAATTTCTCCGCTTGATTTCAGCTATTGATTTTTGAAGATCGCTCTCCTCCTCTTTCACATTCCATGACTTTAAAAAAGGCGACTTTGAGCCTTTTCCAGTTGTCAATGGTTTTGTTCAAATAACTTCATTGACTCTCAAGCCCTCCCGTCAGTGGTGCCATAGGGGCACCAAAAACCAGTCCCATAATATAGCATTACGGAAGTGTGGCTCTGCACATCCTGAGGTGGCTGCCAGTACACCAAAGCCTATTTGAAACGATGTGAAGGATCAGAAATGCTCGGGAGTCGACTTTAAAGCCTACATCCTTTTTGCTAGATCAGAGACGTGAACCTCTCCTGGTAGTCTCCTCTGTTTTAATAACGGACAACCAGGGCACGTCTACACAGAAATAGATGTTTGCACATTTTAAGATCTTTATAGAAACTGAAAGAGTTTTCACAATGCGTTCAAGAGTCACATTCAGTGCAGCATGCATCCTTGTGGTGGGCTGTGTTATTCAGTCCCTTATGGAACTGATTAGTGGTTACAGGTCAGCTCCTTATAGCCAGCGACACTGAGTAATTGATCACCCCCCACCTCGACTGATGCTACTCCGATGGTGCAATTCTTAGATTACAGAATAATAACAAAGAAAGGGACCACCCAGTTTATTAGGGGAGATAACTCCTGTGCAGTGAGATGCTGAACACAGATTTGAGAAACCGCAGTTATTGGAAATTTATAGTGAGTGTAAATTAGAAAAAGGCTAAAGCCTGCGAGGCTATACGGTAGCAGCAGTTACAAAGTAGGCTGTGTTCTCCATTGAAATCCTCCAGCCTGAACTAAGCCTCTTGCACTGAGACCTTCAGTTACCCGTGATGTTCTTTGTTCTGGTCTCAGCTCGGTGGAAAGTAATGTGATGGTCTTTTGCAGGTACTTGACCGTGATCTTCTGGGACTGGTCTAATTTCTGTTTTAAGTCCGGACCTAGAGTATTTGTGAAAAGTGCTTGAGACGGGGCCTTTAAATGATCTAGCGGGCGGGCGCTCTTTCCAACTTCTAGCCGCCCGCCTGTGGAATAGTTTGCCCCCTTATCTTAGGATGGTTCAGGACCTGGTTGCTTTCAGGAGACAGTTGATAACTTGGCTTTTTAGCCACTATGCCCTGCCCTGCTCTAGTGTGCGGGCTTCAGATCCCTGATTTCTCTGTTCCCTAGGTCCAGCAGCGCCGGGACACTCCTTGAAGTAGCCGCGTGCTTTATAAGCTCCAATTTTCATTTCATTTGGGCTTGACCTCCGCACCAACTTCCAAGAAACATCCAAACAATAGGAAAAAAGACCAAATGGCAATAAATGTCTTCTACAACCTATGCACAAAGATATTTAAAGTTTCTCTCCTTATTTCATTTTTTTTTCCTGGTACAGAAATATGAAAAATATTCCTCCTCGAAGGCAAACTTCGCTTGAGTCTGAAAAACTGATATTTTGGAGTGAGCATCTTGGAGATAGATAGCACAAACTATGCGCATCTTCTGAAGTGTTAGGTTTTTTTTTTAAAGATTTGAAAGGATTTCTTTTAAGAAGAATGATCCCCACAATGGTAAGCAAAACTCCAAGCTTCTAGTCTACCTTCAGAGAAGCTGGAGTAGAAACCATGGTTGATTTCCAACAGAGGTACTGGCTGTTTAAGGTGTTGGATCGCAAATACAGCTCCAGGCAGACGGGTGTCCATGATGGAGGAAGAGGGCAGAGGGAGAGAGGACTGAAGACTTCCACCTTATACCAGGGGAGCTCCTGTGAGATGTTTTTTCAAGCATTCAGGTAACTAAGATAAACTCCTTGTTAGGGAGTGGTGGCTTTGGTCTGCCAGCAGATGGTGGCCACTTCTGCTTTATTTACAGGTTGGCGGTGCCAGCAGCTAAGAAAACCCCTGTGAACTTCTGCTTTTTTCTCTAACCCGTAGTAGACCAATCTATGCTGTTTCAGCAAAAAGAAAACCACAGAAATTCATGCAAGCCTCTTGTCCTGCCTGGTATTGAAGAGGATTAGGAGGTGTTGAAATCTTTCATTCAAATAACGCCAAGTACTAGCAGTTACAGCTCCAAATTATGGGTTGTCAGTTTTCTGTAAGTAGATGCTGTAAAAAGCTACTCATAACCACCTTCTGAGCCTCTAAGGAAAGGTAAGAAAAGTGCCGCTATGGATACCATCTCACAGAAATGCACACATGCAATCCACATGAGGCTGTGTAGCTGTCAATCAGCTCCAAAATACACTATGAGAGTTTAGTTGTTTATCTTTAAAATGTACCATAAGCTTTTGTCTTTGGTGGGAGTTTTTTGTGTGTGAAATCTACAGCCTCTTGTGCGGTGTGCGGCGGCAGCCCACGTGGATAGCAGCTACATTGGCTTGGAAGAAGTGCAGTGACTTCTCAGAGTTACACTTTTTTCCGTAAGAGAATGGGGTTTGTGGAGTGGTGCACTGTTCGTTATTATGACAATAGTAGTCAATTAGTCAATGAGCCTTGATGTTAGTAAGTCTTTAGTAATTATTTATTTTCCAAAAAGAGGTTGCCAGCCAACGCGTTTCGTTCATGAAATGAACTTCTTCAGGGCATGTGTAAGCAGTCTTAGTTGATCAGAGCAGTAAGATAGAAAGTATTCCGTGGTGGGGGCAGCCTTGATAAGGGCCTGTGTGCGCATAATCTGGAAGGCGGGCTGAAAGTCTAGCTGTCCGCTTCCCTTTCAGCCCGCCTTCCAGATTATGCGCACACAGGCCCTTATCAAGGCGGCCCCCCAGCGCGGAATACTTTCCATCTTACTGCTCTGATCAACTAAGACTGCTTACACATGCCCTGAAGAAGTTCATTTCAGGAACGAAACGCGTTGGCTGGCAACCTCTTTTTGGAAAATAAAGAATTACTAAAGACTTACTAACATCAAGGCTCATTGACTAATTGACTACTATTGTCATAAAAACGAACAGTGCACCACTCCACAAACCCCATTCTCTCATCTTTCTGCACAGCAGTTGGCACTCAACGACGGCGAGTGCTGGAGCCCGTTTGTGCACGCTCAGCCCGTATTTGACTACCGGTTTACAAATAAGGGAACAACACAGGAAAGTGCGGTCATTGTGTCCGCCGTTGTCTGGAACCACAATTTTGCACTTTTTTCCGTAAGCATCAATTCATTTTGCATCCTTGCTCGTAGGATAAATTGTGGATGGAGATGGATTATGAATTGCCTAAATGAAAATAAAAACAAAAAAACCTATTGGATACAATGACCTTAATGTGAAATGAAAGTGTATTCAGGTAATATGCATTGAAAACTGTATTTGTAACTGTTCTACGTGACTTTCTAAAGCTTATTCTGTAAAGATGCTATACATTTAATTTATGCATGTCAGTTGAGATGAAATTCTGTGACATCCCTGCTGTGATTAGACACAAATATTCCTGTGTAAGACGCCATGTTAAAATTAAATAGGAAGGTTTCCAAGGTTAAAAGGTAAGGCAGTAACATGCTAAGAGGACAGAGAAATCAGTCAAAAATAAACATGGCCCAATAAAACGTTACTTAGAGCAACTGCGCTAATAAACGCGCTTTTATTAATACAGTATCACAAGACTAACCTTAGAAAAACAGTTTTCTGCCTCACAAATAGGTTGAAGCACGTTTACACAGGGAAACAACTCTTTGCATAGGCACCAGGGCTCTCCAATGTGATTTTGTTTCGCTACACACATTTAAACCCTTGTATCCTGGTTAAATATTTTTTTATAAACAAATGTATATTAAAAACACCATGTATAGATGTGCAGGGAATAACATGATATTTATTACCATTTTTTGAGGAAGGTGAGGGGCATCAGGACCCCCTCAAGGCATTCTCTCCTACGAGTCGTGGACCCCCCGCTCAACATTGCTAATGAATAGCATAATACAGCATGCACATCTGCTGCAGAAATATATCTTCATTTACCGGACATTCTGCTGTCCTAAACAAAGTCCACTTGATGGTTAACATGGCATCTCTTCTTTCTTCAGTGCTGGTACAAATGCTTGTGCAATGACCGTGCTCCTCTAGGGGCATTAATCACACGTCTTACCTGCTCTGCAGATCCATATTCGATGGAGGCATGTGCCGGTGAACCCTCCTAGTGCAGTTAAATAAAGCAGAGTCCGGTCACTAAATAGGTAAAAACACTGTCCCACACTACACTTTATTTTCCAGTGTTCAGTCTTGTTATCCCCGCTCTATGATGTCAACGTAGTGCAAAAGAAAAGCTTGCTATAGACATCACTTTATTTCCTCGCAGTGCTGCTTCTCATTTCAAATTACACTTCCAATAATACACATTGTTTCATGGAAGCAATCATTTAAATATTACCACATCTTTATTCCATAAGAAAAAAAACACATTTCTCAAAACATTGACAGATGCACCTGCTGTCTCAGGTAAACAATGACTTCTAAAAAAGAAAAGGGGATGCCGCTCAGCTACACCAGATCTTTGTAAAGAGTCCTAACACCAATGAATACATCATGAACTCTAAACAATGCAAAACTAGTTACCCATGTGTCATAGTCCTTTAATGGTGTCCCCGTATTCAGGTGACATTTATAAACCACCCGTCCTGCAAACTAGTGACTTAGCGTGTTACCAAAACCCCTCCATGGCAACATAGGACGGAATTGCACACTAACCTGTAATGTATTGTCTAGAATATTACACAACATTTTCGGTGCACCTAGTCCCTCGGTTAGTAGAGGTGTTTGCGGCGGCGCTGAAAAGGGAGAACTGCCGAAATCCATGCGAGAATCCATAATCGTGACGTTCCTCAAACCACATAGGGACCCACAGCGAATGGCCTCCTACCGTCCAATATTGCTATTGTCAGCCGATTGCAAACTCTTCGGGAAGACACTGTCGGATAGATATGTACAAATTATACGCTCTCAGGTTCACCCGGATCAGTGCGGATTTATACCCGGCAGATGTACGTCCCAGAACATACGTTGAGTCTTCCACATTCAGGATCAGGTACGGGGATATACCCTCGAGCGGCCTGTCTCATCTTAGATCTTGGGAAGGCCTTCGATTCCCTCACATCGCAGTTTTTGTTCTCGGTGCTGCAGCGAGTAGGCATTGGGCCCACCCTCCTAGCCTATACGCGCTTACTGTACACCGGGCTGACCTCGCGGGTGCGCCTAGGCCGGTACATATCGACGGAGTTTGCGGTTCAGAGGGGCACGAGACAAGGCTGCCCGCTGTCCCCTCTGCTTTTTGCTCTGGCGGTGGAGCCTCTTGCCATACGACTCCGGCGGGAAGGGGAGAGCTGGGGCATCCCGATAGCAGGCACAGTGCATAGTGTTTCCTTATACGCTGATGACCTGCTGATCTATGTGCGGGACATTACGGACGACCTGACACCCCTCTGGGAAACTTTGAAGGAATTTACCGCGGCCTCGGGACTGTGGGTGAATTGGGATAAATCCACAATTTATCCGCTGCATCCGGAACTGCCTCCGCAGGAGTTTCACATAGGAGCTCAGCGAGTGCCCTGGAGCGCGGAGGCCCCCCGATACCTTGGTATTCGTCTCTACCACTCCTCCACAGATATGTTCGAGGGTAACCATTGCAGGGCACTGGCGAGTATTAGGGCTACGATCGGATTTTGGAAGAGCCTTCCATTGGCTCCAATTGGGAGAGTGGCGTTGGCCAAAATGATCATGGTTCCGAGATTGCTGTTTTCTTTACCAACCTGCCAGTAATCCCGCCCAGAGCCTTTTTTCGGGACCTAGACTCCCTCCTCAGTGCGCTCATTTGGGGGTCCGCCAGGCACAGAATAGCCCTGACAAAACTACAACTGCCCACCACGCAGGGTGGCTTGGGAGCCCCTTCATTCGAAGCCTACTTCTTGGCAGCACAACTGCAATGGCTGTCTCATTGGACGGCAGACAGGTATAATGTGGAAACTCATACCATCGCAGGACAGGTATCGGTTCCGGAGATCCGTCGCTTGCTCCTCCCTGGCACTCACCCAAAGCACATGTACCCTTTGCAGGTGTTGGTTGCACGTAAGTGCATGTTGCGGATACGCCACATGTCCCCGGGGACTCCGTTGTACTCCCCTCTACTCACTCTGGTAGGATGGCCCAACCGGGAACACTACTACACAAATAGCGCGCTTCGCACATGGACGAGGTGTGCCTTAACGGAGGCGGAGTCCCTTTTCGAGGACGGGCAACTAAGACCGTTCCTTAGCTTGGTGGAGGAGTACGATCTTCCCCCAGGACAATTCCTGCTTCACCGCCAACTCCTAGATAGCTACCGACCGCATCAGGACCTAAGTAAAGGGGAACCACATACACACCCAGTGCTCCACACGATCCTACACATGGGAGCAGGACGCCATCTAACTACATGGCTTTATAAAGCCATACGGGAATTGACTAATAAACCATTGGAGACCCTCCAGGCCACCTGGGAAGCGGAAATCGGGCAGGTGCTCCATGAGGGGGAGTGGGAGAGAGCTTTGAGGTACCCTAAGAAGGTCTCCAGAAACGCACGCTTTAAAAACATCCAATATTACATCCTACACAGGGCCTATCTAACACCTGCACGCCTCCAACGATTCTACCCTGACACTCAGTTCCTATGCCCCAGATGTCATGAGCAAAATGCAGACTTCCGGCATATGTTTTGGAGCTGCTCCGTCATTCAAATTTTCTGGCACCACATTCACACTGCTTTGGGTACCCTCACTGGGCTAACTTGCATGAACACTTGGGAGGCCAGTGCCATAGGCATCTTTCGCGTAAGTAAGCAGCACAAGGTGCAGACTCGCTTCCTCTCCTTAGCGGTGCTCTTGGCCAAACGCAGCATAGCCATGCATTGGCGTTCCCCCACCGGTCCTCCGGTGGCGGCGTGGGTGGGAGCTACGCACAAATGGGCGGCGGCGGAGGAGGAGACATTACGGGAGGAGGAGGTGAAGGGGACCCGCAAGCATCCTATATCAATGGAATGGGCCATGTTATTGTACCAGTTTAGGCGACTCTCCCCGGGGGCGGACCCACCAGACGACGCATCTACACAGCTAATCCAGAGTACACAGTCACAGGCCCTGCCCAACTGATTCCGCAGACTCCCAACCGCGCGAGCTCTTAACAAGCCCTAGCTTCAGGCACACTATTACGATTCTCGGTCGCACCAACTAGGATAGGCAAACATGAGTATCAGAGGTGCCTTACCCTTACGACGCTACACACCCTCACTAGTGTAATTGGATATATTCTTCCATATCCGTCCCCTAGTTTATGCCTGTATTAAACCCCAGTTCCTTTGCCATATATGGAACCCGAGACAGCAGGATACAAACGTCACGATATCTGTATACATTGTTTATGCTTCCTGGTTACGAATCATCAATCAGTACAGTTGTTAAGTACCATTACAGGATGTATAATCGGATACGACCACTTGAAGAATATGAATGATGTACAATGTATGAAATATGAAAATGGCAATAAAAATAAGTTTAAAAAAAAAACCTGTAATGTATTGTCTGTGTATATAATGTGCGTATTATAATTGTGCTCCAATTTGTATATATAAATATAGTTATGAACTTAATATTTATACTGTATACCTATGGTACAATGAGCACACATATTACTGGTATAATGTTTACATTCTTATACATATATCCATAGTTTGTTTTAATCACATATATAATTGATCTAAATAAGGCCTAGATATATCTGAATAACGCACACAAAATGCTTTGGTGTCTCACACTTCTGCATTAATCTCTGATTTCAGGTGTTGCTGATTGACACCACATATTCTGCTTTTAACAGTTTTTAGACATTTTTGTTTTTCTAAAAGTGGTAAAGGCTGCTTGACATTCTTGCTTACACAAGTGCAGTAGTTCTGCCATGAAATGAACCATGCTTTAAAGCATGTAAGAATGCATTTTAGCTGGTCACTATAATAGATTTTATTCAGTGCTTTGATTTCCACTCCATGTTCTGAAGGTAGGTTTTAGTATGGCAAAAAAACCTATATCGTATGTTGTGCTTCCATAGTGCTCTTGATACATTATTAGCAAATTGGTAAGTATGATTCTGCCAGTTTGAAATTAATCCCGGACTGGTCAGTGCTAGAATGTTTGTTGCCTAAAAACCATTTGCTTTGCTGGGAAAAGGCTAACTGTGTATTTGATTCTACTTGATTCTACAGTGCTGCGTCCCCTGGAAAGGGTAAAGCGAGTGTAACACGGAGGCAATCTGGCCGCTCTGTTAAAAAGTGAGAATGCGCGAGGTGTCCCTCATCGCAGCTCATTGGGTATGTCCGCTGTCCATGATTGTTGCATATTAGGTGTATTTGAGAAATGTTTTGTGTTAAGAAATGTGTTGTAAATCGAACCATTTACTTGGTACATAGCTGCCCAATAGGTCTACATAGCAGCTTGCTTCCTCAGACGTCCTAGCAGTTCACGTGGCAAGTTCTTGTTGTGTATGGGCAAAGAGGATGGACCGTGCAGAAAGTTTACATGACCCACAACAGACATCCTATACAAACTGTCTAACTTTTTTGTGGTGGCTTAGAAGATGTACTTGTGGGCAAAAAGAGTAGTGTCGGGTGGTTTCCCTGGGTGTGGTAGAGGTAATCAAATTGGATCTGCTCCAGTGATAGGGCATCAGTCGCGATCCGTATGATAGCCCAAAAGCTCAAAGAACTACAGTGCTCATTGGTCGCAGCTGACTTCTCTTTCACCAGTAACATTTGAGAGATTGAATATCAGATCTAATATGTGTTGGTTATTTTGTATGGCTATGAAAGAAAAGAGGTGTACATAGTAGAGGACATAAATAGAGTTCCCTACCCTCTATAGGACCATGAACCTAGGAGAATGATAGAAAACAAGAGAATGGGGTAGCTGCAGGGAGTTTAGACACAAGTCACATCACCAACCAAATGGAACATGAATGTACCCCTCGAGTTTCATTTGACAGGATTGCAATCTTGTATGCCCGTTTCACATGAAATCCAAGACTGTTTTTGTACACTAACAACTATTTCCATACAGCTGGTGTGATCTTGTGTACATGGAAGTGCAGTTCATAGGATTTTATGTATAGTTCGTGGGATCTAGTTCTGAAACCGGATTCAGAACTAGACTTTGGATAGAACTGTATTTGTATATTATAAACAATTAAAGAACGCACGGTGCCCCCATAAGATTTTGTGATACTTGGGTAACCTGCACAAGGTGGCAAGTGCATGCTCATCAAACTTTATTCACAATTGGTGCATGTTAGTATGCTGAAGAAAAAAAAGAGTGAAAAGAAACAAAATGGGGAGTAGAGAGGTACCACTCAACAAGAGTAGTGGAGGTGGATACACCCTCCCGAACTTAAGTTTATAAACATAGGGATCCACCCTCAGGTATGTATGTACGTCAAATCCTCCCAGATTAAGTATGTATCCCTACAGTGGTGGGAAATACACACAAACGTAGGTCGCAGCACGCCCCGTCCCGTAGAATGGCGGGAAGACCCCTATGATAAGGCATGACACCAAGGGCCCTTTTGGTGTGTGAGGGGTATTTAAACAACTTGTGTGTATTTCCCACCACTGTAGGGATACATATTTAATCTGTGAGGATTTGACGTACATACATACCTGTGGGTGGATCCCTATGAAAAAAAGGGGTGACCTTTCTGAATTTGGGAGTGAGAACCAGCAAAATAAAACTTCCTTTTCTTACATTTCATAGCATAGAAACCGCAAGAACCTACAGGCTGCATGATTACAGTGGGCATAGTTGTGAGGTTTACATTAAGGAGTATGATAGCTACCCTGTGACTTGAGTGGCTATCAATGCAGAGTACCTTGAAAATGCATCTCTCTTTGATGGCCAGTGCACTTTTATTTTAAAGGCCATTGCAAGACTGAATTTGGCATCTTTACACAATAGTCTGGCTGTTACAGACTGTGCATTTTGACTCTGGGTCAATAAACGCAAGTCGTGGACAAACATGGCATATGGCTCATTACTGGCTGAAATGTGATGGGATGACGTGTAACCCAAGCTGTCCTCCTGGCTGTGACCCTATAGCGTAATTTCGAATCATTTACCTGCTGTAGGAGCCATGAAGGGAAATGGAAGCCATTAAACATCGGACCGTAACACTGGTTAGTGTGTCGGAGCAATACAGATACCATTAGGCCTAACAGTAGTCAAGGGTATGGGTTCCAGAATTAATGGGTGGCTTAATAAACAAAGCACAGCCTAGGAGGGACAGAAGCTCTAAGGTGTCCTGTGCTGTTCCACTGAAGAATACTCTTTCCACCCATAGAAGCCCCATTCAGGACCATCTGAATGGGGGAAAGCAAAAAAAGAACCATTAGGTTAATGAAAACCTCTCTTAATTTTCCACTGTAGGTTGCTTGAGTCTAGCCCCGTTTGTGGCGACAATACAGTTTAATTGTTATTTCAAGTTTTGCCCTAAAGCAACCTTTCCTCAGTTGTGTGTACGTTCAGGGAAAATCTGGTGTTGTATAGTGGCAAGAACAGACCTGGAGCCAGTTCACAACTGTGATCAGAAAGTTGAGGTCCTGAAACAGAATGAGGTCTTAAGTTTCTACTCCGTGTTTTGGTGGCTAGCCATCACATAGAAACCTAAAGCTGACTTCTAGAGGGACAGGAGTACATTGGAAATTTTTCATAAAAATATGCCAAAATCTTTGAGGCAGAATCACCTCAGTAGATACGTGGAACTGAATCCACTTCATGGTGAGTAAGGCCATCTAGCCATATCAGCCTAGGGAAATGGTCTGAGCAGTGGGCATGTTTAAGGCTGGCCTCTCTGACCCAGATAGGATGGACTCTAGTGCTCAATCAAAACAGACTTACTGTGCACCTTAATATTAGAAATACACATTCCCTTGTGATTGCGACTTGGTACTCAAACAGCCCTCCCTGAGATGTCTTCCACCCCTGGTGGATGGAGTCATCTCTACCTCGCTACAAGACGTTTTCTTAGCCTCAGAACTGCAGCATTAACCCAGTAGCCTGTTCAATAAAAACAAAGCGTCTTAGCAGAAGGAGGCTAAAACAAATTTCATTTGAGGCATAGCTCTCTAGTAATTCACAACAGCGATAACTTTCAAATCTCCATGCTCTCATAAATTTAGAATCTCTTGAGAGCAGGCACGTTTCATTAATAGCAAACACACTGCTCCATGGGGACTTGAACAACCTTTCTCCAGAAGACATTCTGTCTAGCCTGATAAAGTGACTATTTTACCCACATTTCTTCAATAATCTTAACAGTCACGCTGATAAATTTGTTAAGAATCTCTTGATGGCATATAAGTGCAAACTAAAACAAGAGAGTGAAAAGCATTAGCAGAACGATGTGGAGTATTGGCATCATTTCACAGGTAGTAGAATTTTTGCTGATCAAGACATTAAAAGAGCATCTCCAAACATCAACACTGCACCGCCTACTTTAGACACAGAAATGTTTATTTGTGTTCGAGGCATGTGGGCTGCTGAATTCATATCTGTGCATAGATCGCCGCCTAGTGTTGGGTCCGGATGTTTGCACGTTGTTGTCCTGGAAGAGTCTTCGAAGTATCCTTGGATAGGTGACTCCTCCCCTGGACTACAGTGCGCATGGGCATCCTCTCCATCCTCAGATTGTTTTTTTCCCCCATTGGGTTCGGATGTGCTATCTTAGCTCAAGTTAGGAAAATATTTTGTCGAGGCCAAAAGGCCTTTAGTTTGCGTCGGTACTGTTTATCGATCGGGTTTCGATACAATCTTGTTAGTTTACTAACTTTCAGCACCGACTTTTTTCGCATTTACCTGTCCATCGACTACTTCGACGATGGAATCGAGGACGCCGTTCAAAAGGTGTCCGGTATGCAATGCGAAGTACCCACACATCGACGTCCATCCGGTGTGCAACAAATGCCTTTCGCCGGACCACGACGAATCGACATGCATGGCCTGTGCCCGGTTCCGTTCCAAGAAGACTCTACGGAATCGACGAGCGGCGAGACTCGAGGCGCAGCACGCGGCACCGGCCCCAACAGACATCTTCGACGAGGCCGAAGACGTCGAAGAATTAGAAGTCTTGCCCTCCAGTCCCGTTTCCGAACACGAACCCGGATCGGACGAGGTAGACGAGTCACTCTTCCACAGAGGTGAAGACGACACCGAGGTAGGAGACGACGAGGAGGCCTTAGGGGCCGAAGAGAGTAGCTCCAATGATGAACAAGGCCTACCTGTTCAAACCGAAGAAACACCAGTGCCACAGCCTATGGCTCCGGTCGAGGGATCGCCTTCGGGCCTTACCCGAGACCCATCCCGCAGTTCTTCGGCCCCGCCCTCGGGCCCGGCCTCGGACGTTCAGCGGCAGCCATTACTGCATAAACCAGCTGGTTTCCCTACCGCAAAACCGAAACCGAAAGCTGCTCCGGTTCCTACGAAACCGAAACTGAAAGTGGCGCTGGTCGGATCGAGGCCTTCCACGCCTTCGACGCCAGCGCAACGCGTCGGCACCGACCGCACCAAGAGGGACTTCGGTGCCGAACTTGAAGCGGGCGACGTCGGAGTCGACAAACGGAAAAAGGCCATCGGCACCGACAAACCTGCTCGGCTACCGGCACCAACGACACCGAGGGCCGTACCGCCTGCTGCGTCTCGCATCGCTCCCTCTACGACGCCTAAGCCTCACGTATCGAAGACTTCGACGGTGATCTCCGCACCTCGACTCGATGAACCGCCGGCGCCGAAAAAATCCACGGCCGCCTCTACGAACCTGGCCGGTGCCAAAGCCTCAAAGGCGCCCCAAGTACGACCTGGTGCGACGCAAGGCAGTAAAACCACGGCTGCCCTCCAGGACCCGTCGGGTTCCGGTTCGATCGGAGCTCCAGCAGCCTCTTCGGTGCCGGCCAACATTACCTTCAGCTTGCCTCCGTCGACAATCCCAAAAATGTTCCAACTCAGGACACGGGTCACCCAAACTACGGTCACACCTGCTGAGACGTCTCCGGCACGTGTCATCGACGCCGACACTGGCAGGATGATTCTCCACGACCGAAGGATAACTTCGGAGCCGCCATTGGACCCTTTCAGGATCCCACTAAAAAGGAAGTTGCCTGTAGAATCAGAACCTCTCCTTTATGAACCTTTCCATTCATCCTACCAGGATCCACACCGGTTCTCCCCCACACGCTCCGACACGGATGCATTGGAGGACTACATGGATGACCAAGTCCCCTACCATGTAGACACAGACCCTGATGACCAGCAGGACCCTGATCAAATTTGGGGCGACCCTGCAGACCCCAGTGCACCTCTCGATGCACAGGACCCGCAACTCTATGGGGCAAAAACATCTCCCACGGAGGATACTGCGGCGTTCAACGCTCTTATTGAACGTGCTGCAAATAACCATGGGGTACAGCTTCACTCTGATACCATCGAAGATGACTTTCTAATGGACACCTTTGCATCCTCAGAAAGACATGTAAAGACTCTGCCAATGTTGAAGGGGGTCCTCAAACCAGCCAAGGACATTTTCAAGGAACCCACCAGGGCACGAGTGATAAACCCCAGGATTGATAAGAAATACAGATCAGCACCTGGGGATCCTACTTACATCAGAGGCCAATTACCACTCGACTCCATCGTCGTAGCGAATGCTCGCAAGAGGGCACACTCGCAAACGACAGGTGACGCTCCTCCCCCGGACAAAGAGTCCAAGGTGTTAGAGACCTCTGGCAAGCGAGTTGCCGCCCAAGCTGCCAACATATGGCGCATAGCCAACACTCAAGCGCTCCTTGCTCGCTATGATAGAGCGCACTATGACACACTGGAGCAAATATTCCAACATCTCCCTGACCAGTTCAAGGAAGGCGCAGAAATGCTCATCAGAGAAGGACAGCTACTCACGAATGCTTCCATCAAATGTGCACTAGATGCTGCAGACACGGCTGCCAGGGCCATAAACACAAGCGTCATGCTGCGACGACATGCCTGGCTACGGATCTCAGGATTCAAGCCTGAGGTACAAAACAATATACTCAACCAGCCCGTCAACCCCGACTATTTATTCGGGCCAGAGGTTGACACCACCCTCGAAAAGATAAAAAAGGACACGGACACTGCAAAGTCCATGGGCGCCCTACAAACTCAGTCCTTTCGGAGCGGCTCCTTTCGTCGCCCCGGAAACAAGGGAGCAGGTAGAGGACAGGGGTCACAACAAACGTATAGCAAAGGCAATACACAGACCACCTACGATAAAAACACCCGAGGTGGATATCGTGGCTCCAGTACAAAGGGCAGAGGACGTGGCTACGGCAACACCAGGTCCTCCCCCAAGAACAAGCAGTGACGCCCTCTCCCTTCCTCCCGACCACATAACACCTGTCGGGGGAAGGCTACAAAGGTTCCTGTCCACGTGGAACTCCATCACCACGGACAGGTGGGTCAAAGATATTGTAAAATACGGTTACTGTCTGGAGTTAACCTCCACTCCACCCACAATACCACCAAGAAGCCGTCCTATGTCCTCAGAGCACTTAACGCTCTTACAGCAAGAGGTGCAAAGTATGCTTCTAAAAGGCGCTATAGAGGTCGTACCCATCCACGAGCAGGGTACGGGAGTGTACTCCCTCTACTTCTTAATTCCAAAAAAGGACGGGTCGCTCAGACCTATATTAGACCTGAGACCCCTGAACCAGTACATTCTTTCAGAGCACTTTCACATGCTCACTCTACAGCAAGTCCTTCCGCTTCTCAAGCAGGGAGACTTCCTAGCCACACTGGACCTCAAGGATGCGTACTTTCACATACCCATCCACCCCTCACACAAAAAATACCTCAGGTTCACTGTTCAGGGGCAGCACTATCAGTTCAAAGTCCTTCCCTTCGGCGTGACAACAGCGCCCAGGGTTTTCACGAAGTGCCTAGCTACGGTGGCAGCACATCTACGGAGGCAGCATATACACGTCTACCCTTACCTAGACGACTGGCTCGTTCAAGCGAAGTCAGCCCAGCAATGTGCAAGCCACATGTCCCGCACCATTCACCTTCTTCACAGTCTGGGATTCTCACTAAATTACCCAAAGTCCCATCTCCAGCCCGCACACGTACAACAGTACCTAGGTGCGACTATAGACACTCTGGCGGCCACAGCTCAGCCAAATTTAGTGAGGATCAACAGCATACAACTGCTGATCTCCAAGTTCAAACCCAATCACTCACTTCCAGCGCGAGTGTTTATGCAGTTGATAGGCATGATGGCCTCCTGCATCTTCATAGTCCCGCACGCGAGATTACATATGCGCCCACTTCAGGAGTGCCTAGCACGTCAGTGGAATCAGGCTCAAGGACAGTTGAAGGACCTAGTGTTGGTGAGCGGTCGGGCATACAACTCTCTGCATTGGTGGAATCCACAAAACCTTTGCAAGGGCCGACCATTCCAAGAGCCTGTCCCACAGATAGTACTGACAGCGGACGCGTCTCTCCAGGGATGGGGAGCTCATGTACTCCACTACACAGTGCAGGGACTATGGACAACACAACAAAAGAAGTTGCACATCAACCTTCTGGAACTGATGGCAATCTTCCTAGCCATGAAGGCATTCAAAGTACATCTATGCAACAAGGTCGTGTTGATCCGGACGGACAACATGACCGCAATGTACTACATACAGAAACAGGGAGGAACACACTCTCCACAGTTGTCTCATCTGGCTCAGAGCATGTGGAAGTGGGCCATTCAAAGGAACATGTTCCTCATGGCGGAACACCTCCCTGGCAAGGACAACCAGATGGCGGATCTGCTCAGCAGACACAGCCACCAGATGCACGAGTGGGAGTTACACCCATCAGTACTCCAACCGTACTTCCAGCAGTGGGGTCATCCGGAGATAGACCTATTCGCGACAAGCGAAAACGCAAAATGCCAAAGCTTCGCCGCCAGATTCCCACATCCGCAGTCGCAGGGCAATGCGATATGGATGAACTGGTCCGGCAGATTTGCGTACGCTTTTCCCCCAGCGCCATTGATACCGCTGGTGGCTCGCAAACTCCGACAACACTCCCTGACACTCGTCCTAGTTGCTCCCACGTGGGCACGCCAGCCGTGGTACACCACCTTCCTCGAACTTTCCGTGGTGCCGCATCAAAGGCTGCGGATCAAACCCGCGCATTTGACGCAGAACCATGGAGAGGTTCAGCACCCAGATCCGCAACAGCTGAACCTGGCGATCTGGCTCCTGAAGTCCTAGAGTTTGGCTATCTCAACCTGCCACCTGACTGTATGGACATCATCAAGGAGGCCAGGAGACCCACTACCAGAGCTTGCTATGCAGCCAAATGGAAAAGGTTCGTCATTTATTGTGGTAATAATGACATCAACCCGCTGGACGCATCCATCCAAAACATCATCTGTTACCTCTTACACCTATATCGATGCAATCTGGCGTACACCTCTATACGTGTCCATTTGACCGCAATCTCAGCCTATCTGCAAACCAGGCAGCACCTCTCTCTATTCAGAGTGCCTGCCATCAAAGCATTCTTGGAAGGACTCAAACGAGTCATTCCGCCAAGCCACCCACCAGCTCCAATGTGGAACCTCAACTTGGTCCTCACACGCCTGATGGGTCCACCCTTTGAACCTCTACACTCATGCGAGATTCAATACCTTACCTGGAAAGTGGCCTTCCTGGTAGCGATCACTTCCCTACGAAGAGTTAGTGAACTCCAGGCACTAACCGTTCAAGAGCCATTTATACAGGTTCACGCCAACAGGGTCGTACTACGTACCAACCCCAAATTCATGCCCAAAGTAATATCGCAGTTCCACATGAATCAGACTATTGAACTGCCAGTTTTCTTCCAAAACCCACAAACTGTTGCAGAAAGGGCACTACATACACTAGATGTACGGAGGGCCCTCATGTACTACATCGACAGGACTAAACCCTTCAGGAAGACAAAACAACTGTTCGTTGCCTTTGCCCCACACCACAAAGGTAACGCCATCTCCAAAGCAGAGATAGCCAGATGGATAGTTAAGTGTATTCAAATCTGTTATCAAAAGGCAAAACGCACATTAACTATTCCACCACGAGCCCACTCAACACGTAAGTTGGGGGCTTCCATGGCCTTCCTAGGAAATATTCCCCTGCATGATATATGCAGAGCAGCCACATGGTCCACTACACACACATTTACAAAACACTATTGCGTAGATGTGCAGTCAAAACAGCAGGCAGCTGTAGGACAGGCTGTTCTCAAAACACTTTTTCAGACCGCTGCAGCTGGCACGGGTAGCCGCCGCCAATAGAGGGCACTGCTATGTATTCTATGCACAGATATGAATTCAGCAGCCCACATGCCTCGAACTGAATATGCTACTTACCAGTATGCATCTGTTCTTGGCATGTAGGGCTGCTGACATTCATATCGCCCTCCCTCCTCCCCGGCGCCTGTCGCAGCTGCAGCTCTCAGAATTACTGCAAGCATGGTCATCACTTTCTGTATCTACTCCATCACTGCCACAATGGCGAAAAACAATCTGAGGATGGAGAGGATGCCCATGCGCACTGTAGTCCAGGGGAGGAGTCACCTATCCAAGGATACTTCGAAGACTCTTCCAGGACAACAACGTGCAAACATCCGGACCCAACACTAGGCGGCGATCTATGCACAGATATGAATGTCAGCAGCCCTACATGCCAAGAACAGATGCATACTGGTAAGTAGCATATTCATCTGTGATGCTGGCACTGCGTAGATGTCAGCAACTCTTCCAGAATCGAATTCAAAAAAAGAAAACCGGTCATTTGGCAAGCAAGCATCACAAGCCTAGACTTGTTGCCTTTATATTGAACTGCAGAGGATTGATAACTTAATGTGTGCATGATTGAGATAACTTAGCTGCAAACGGCCTTAAGGGTAACCTTCTAGACCTCTCTGTCTAGATGGTGAAAACATGGTGCAGTCACAAGTTGGACATCTTTCTTGTAGATCTTGAGGAATTCAAGAAGCATTCCATTTTCAGTTTTGTTAAAGGAGGCAGAGATATCTTTTAACTGCAGCATGGCTGCTACAGTTGTCTGAGTTTGTCATCATTTCATTTAAAGTAGTTCACACTGTAAATTGAAACAGAATATTAAATATGTCAATGTTATTTCTTAAAACATTGCTCACTTTTTATGGTTTTGTTGCAGATGTCCCCATGAAGACTACTGTTGGTGAAAAAATATGAATGTTCTTTCAACCCTGTTGAAGAGTTTGGTTCAGACACATTTTGGCTTACGCATCTTGTTTTGTAATTTTGTGTTGTTTGTTACATGCCGCAATTAATTCTAGTGAAAGATACCAGTTCTGATGTACGACAATGCAGTTTTAATAAAACTGAAAAGTAAAAAAAAAAAAAACTTGCGTCTGCAAATCTGTTCTTTTACTAACTATTGAGAAAAATCAAGAAACTTACACCCACATTACAGCTGGCCAGATGAATTCCGATGTATGTTAGCTTGTTTTAGTGCACATGTTGCAGTTATGTTTTGAATGTTAAGCGTCTAACTCCTCTGTGTTAAGAGTAAAAATAAAATCCAGGTAAATAATGTGACGTGGATTTTGGTGCAGGAAGCATAAAAACCTATGCTAAGTTTAATTTTTTCGCATCCCCTGCCGGGTTTCAAGGGACGCGCTGCCAAGCAATTCAGAGCTAACATAATGCCTGAGGATTCAAGGAAGCTCTGGTTGCTCCTTTTAGTAATTTTGTGAAGCAGAAGAGGTCTGCAGTAGAGGAATGCCTTTGATTGGCTCCTTTCTTGATTTGTCCTCGGCGTAAAGACTCTAGGCATTGATGTTTTGATTGACTCTGAGGGAGAGAGCACGATCTATTTTTATCATGTTTCTAAGATAAATTTTCTTAAACAGGCTGTACACTCTTAGTTTATAGCCCTGATGAAGCCCCCACGGTGATGTTGCATACCCCCACGTGTATATAGGGGGGCGAAACATCGACGTTAACTGCACAAGTGTTCTTTGCCCAAATAGACACATTTATGCTTGGAATGAGAATCACATATCTATCTATGGTGATAAAGTGTATATGGACGCTGAAATAAGTCTATATGTATTATTTATGATTTTTTATTTTTGTTGATATTTGTGTAATTTTTTTGTCACATTTTTGTCACGATTATGTATTTTTATATTTCCTGTTTTGTTCTGAATTTGTACGTGTATTAGTCTTATCATTCATTATTGATATGTTTGTAAATCACATACGATATGATTTTTTTATATATTGTACGCAATCTTTTAAGTCAAATTGATTTTTAGTCATTTGTATTGTGTTAATATTTCGGGTCAGCTGTGTGTTTTCATGCATCATTAATTGATAGTCATACATCACTGATGACAAATTGATCTATAAATGAATTTCCTTCTTTGTGGCAAAACCTCTGTCCGTATACTGTTGATACTGTTGACAAACCCCAGGTTCTGCATGTTACTAGGGCACCCTATTGTTATTGATGTTTCATTTTTCAGGCATTAATATTTATTGGGCACTACCACATCTGTTAAACTACTATCACTGTAGTTTCGTATATATCCGGTGCGATTAAAAAAATAAAATATATATAAATAGCCTTTTCCAACCCAACTGTAAGCAGGGCCATTGTATTTAAGAAATTGTCAAATAAGGAGTTATATAACAGAATTCCTCAGGATCATTTGCTGATCTGGGCAACCACAAAAAGGTAGCTGGAAATGTGTAATTTCTTGTGAACGTAATAAAGTTGGTGAGATAAGAAATTAATTAAGCATGGTTAAGCAATGCAAGGGCAATCTGAAAGAAACACGTAGTGATAGATTCCTTACCTTAGAATTACCCCAAGGCGTCAGGATCCGGAAAGCTTTTGTCAGCAGTACCCCGGCGCGTAGGTAGGTGGCGACGTGCGGCTCCGCGTCCGTCGTCGTTGTGGTCGCTGGGATGACGTCACGGCAGCTACTTAGACGCCGCCCACGCGCTGACGTCAGTTCTTTATTTTTCCGTGCCAGCAAGCGCAGATCCGGGAAAAGCGGTACCCCCAGTCAATTTTTGACTGACTTTTTGAGGCCTTTTGTCTCTATTTTTTCATTGAGTCTTTCGACTCCTGGTACAGATAGGATGCCCGGTTTTAAGTCCTGCGAGGACTGTCACCGTATGATGTCGGTGACGGACCCGCACCTCGTGTGTCTTTAAAGCCTGGGGCACGACCCCGACCCCAAGTCGTGCCCCGACTGCCGGGCCATGGCGCCGAAGTCTTTGTGGTAGCGGTCCCGATGGTTGCTGGAAGCCCGGCAGTAGGCTCCGCGCCGTTCGACGTCCCGGTCCTGTGGGAGGTCGGGGGACCGTGCGCAGAGTCATCACCATCGATCTTCGGGATCAAAGTCTTCGCACTCGGGTCAGGTAAGACAAAGCACAAGAAGTCGAAGAAACATCATCGTTCTCTGATTTCCCATCGCCGGTCACGTGATGCAGCTGAAGGTGCGGGTGGTGCCTACGCAGTTGCCCCCGGCCTACCCTCCCTTCCAGGCCTCAACGCCGCAGGACCCCCCTGGATCCCAGTTGACGCCGGTAGACCTTGTAACACCTCCACCTGCGTTGACTCCACCGGCACCACTTCCGACGTCGCCCGCTCCTAGGGACGACGTCGGGCCCCGGTTTAAACCCCGAAGTGGACACGGCGTCGGCCCTGCGTCGCTCAATGCCGTTCTCAACGCTGCTCGGGGATTTCTATCTCCATGTCCCTGCTCCTTATTTTAGGCCTGTAAACGAGCCTGAGGAGAAAGGGGGAAACTGGGAGGGGTCTGAGGACCCTCTCGCAGCTGACTGCGAGTCCGAACAGGACTGGGCAGAGGAGTTGGGGGATGCCAGTGGTCTGGATACCTTACTAGATCTTGACATGCTGTCTCCTCCTACCTTGGCTACGGAGGAGGGTGCTAGTTACGCTGTGGTGTTGCATAGGGCAGCCGAGGCCCTATACCTCTAACTCCCTACAGTGGCTGTCAGGACCAACCTCCTGACAGAAGTGCTTCAGTCAGCAGCTACTTATGGGGAGCCGCTGATTCCCTTTAATGAAGCACTTTCTGACGTTCTTTTGGGCACCTGGTCCAGGCCCAACACAGGGGCTCCTGTGGATCAGAATGTGGCCCGACACCATCGCCCGGCTCCAAGTGACCCAATTTTCCTCTCCTAACACCCCACCCCCGAGAGCTTGGTTGTCCAAGCCTCTGCATCCCCAACTGCCTTCCCTTCTGCACCACCGGATAGGGAATCCAAGAAACTGGAACAGTTTGGGAAGGATATTTTGTCTTCCGCCAGTTCTGCGCTGCGGTCTGTGAACACCGCATGCCTCTTGGGCCGTTATTCCCACTCTGTGTGGGATACGATGGTGCCTCAGTGTCCGGAAGATGTCCGGACAGCTCTCTCCCAGGCTATTGCAGAGGGGAGAGACACAGCTAAGTTTATGATTCATTGTGTCCTTGACACCGCTGACTCACTGGGCGATCGATTGCAATGACGATGGCGCTCCGGTGCCACGCCTGGTTGAGAACCACTGGAATTTCGGGGGATGTCCAAAGCACACTTATGGACATGCCTTTTGATGGCCGTCGTCTCTTCGACAACAAACCGCTCCAACGCGCTGTCTGCTTTAAGGGCTCACGGGCTACGGCCAAGTCCTTGGGACTTTCTGCTACCTGCCCTGCTCTGCCTTCTGCTTTTCGCTCCTTTCATGGCACTGGAAGGGGCGTACCGCAGCGTTCGCAACAGAGCCACAAGCCTGCGCAGCAACAATCGCAGCGCGGCTGCATATGCAGGTTCCACCGTGGTAGACCAAGGGGCCAGCAGGCGGGTCAGTCCACCTCCAACCCGGCCACCACTGCCTCCAAACCTTCCTAGTCCGAACTTTCAGGCCCGTCAAACGCCAGTGGGTGGCAGGTTTCGCCATCACCTCCCCCACTGGCGCACCATCACATCATGTCAGGGGATCATTTGGTGCTTTTTCAGCAGGAAGTTGCGTCCCACTTTGCCAAGGGGACCATCGATCGTGTTCCTGTGCCAGAAGTAGGTTGTGGTTGTTATTCCCACTACTTTCTGGTACCCAAGGAGGACAAGGGTCTGCGTTCTATCTTAGATCTCCGGACCGTCAATCGCTTCCTCCGCAAAGAGAAGTTCAAGATGCTCACTTTAGCTCAGGTCTTGTCTGCCCTTGATCCACAAGACTGGATGGTAGCGCTAGACTTGCAGGATGCCTATTTCCACATCCCAGTCCTGCAGGCCCACCAGCGCAGGTCAGGGGTGTCAGTCTTCCCCTACCTCGACGACTGGCTGGCTGTTGAAGGCGGGTTAGCCCCAGGCAGTTGTCTCCCACCTCCAGACTACGGCCGACCTCCTGCATCTGTTGGGGTTCTCCATCAATGTGCCGAAGTCGCACCCGAGTCCCTCTCAGAAGCTCCCTTTCATCGGAGCGGTTCTGGATTCGACGCTGTTTTTGGCTTATCCTCCCAAACAGTGAGTCTGGGATATTTAAGCTATGCTTCCACTCTTTCAGCCTCTATCCCAGGTTTCAGTCAGGATGACCCTCTGGCTTCTGGGCTTGATGGCCTCCTGCATCCTGCTAGTGCAACATACCAGATGGCATATGCAGGCTCTGCAGTGGGACCTGAAGTTCCAGTGGGCGCAGCATATGGGCAACCTGTCCGATCATGTCCAGATCTTGGAGGGCACCGCACGGCAATTGCAGTGGTGGCTCACGAATCGTGATTGGGTCAATGGCAGATCCCAACTAGAGCACACAGTAGTGACGGATGCGTCCCTCCTGGGTTGGGAAGGCCACATGGGAGAGGTGGAGATCAGAGGCCTCTGGTCTCCGGCAGTGTCCCGGCTCCATATCAACCTTTTGGAGCTGCGGGCGATCCGGCTTGCACTGAAGGCATTCCTTCCCACTGTCCGGGGAAGTGTAGTGCATGGACAACACCACCACCATGTGGTATTGCAACAAACAGGGCGGTGTGGGGGTCATGGACCCTATGTCAGGAGGCTCTGTGCCTCTGTACGTGGCTGGGACATCAAGGCATTACCTTGGTGGTTCAACACCTGACAGGTTCTCTAAATGCCACGGTGGACAAACTCAGCCGCCGGTGCATGGTGGATCACGAGTGGCGTCTGAACTTGGGGAGATCCTTGGTTAGATCTATTCGCCACCGAAGAGAACGCGCTATGTCATCAGTTCTACGCATTGGAATTTCCAAGGCGGCACTCGCTCAGAGACGCTTTTGGTCTCGAGTGGAGCCCCTTCATAACTGTCCCTTACGTCGTCTTACTCTCAAGACGGCTTTCCTGGTAGCTATCACCTCTGCCAGGAGAGTGAGTGAGCTCCAGGCTCTTTATTCCAAACCTCCTTTCCTTTCTGTTCATCTGGACAAAGTGGTTCTGAGGACACGTCCTTCTTTCTTGCCAAAGGTTGTCACGCCCTTCCACATCGGGCAGACCATCACTTTGCCCACCTTTTTTCCGCATCCTTCAAGGGAAGAGGAGCGGCTCCACCGTCTGGACCCAAAACGTGCGCTCGCATTCTATCTGCAGTGTACACAGCAGTTCCGGGTGGATGATCAGCTCTTTGTTGGCTACGTGGGCGCCAAAAGAGGTCGAGCGGTGCACAAACGGACCATCTCCCAGTGGGTCGTTCAGTGCATCAAAGCCTGTTACTCCTTGGCCAAGAAGGAGCCTCCTGTGGTACTGCGTGCCCATTCGACCATGGCAACTGCAGCCACTACTGCCTTGGGACACCGTGTCCCCTTGCAGAATATTTGTCAGGCAGCTACGTGGGCCTCGCTGCACACGTTTACCAAGCACTACTGCCTTGACAGTCCGGTCCGGAGAGACGGCTTCCTTGGCCGTTCTGTACTCCGTGACTTTCTGGTACAATCTTGTTCGCAGACCCACCACCGGGGTTGGTATTGCTGAGGTATCTATTCTAAGGTAAGGAATCTATCACTAACGTGTCTCTTTCAGATGCACAAGTTACTACTTGTGTAACGATATATCTGTAAGAGACATTAGTTAGTGATAGATGCCTTAGCGCCCCACCCATCCTCCCCGTTCTGCGAACTGATTACTAGGGTTAAGGTCATCCCCTTTTAGGGCCCTAGTTTTATGCACCAAAGGTCCGTTTCTCACATGGTTCTGTGTTTCGGCGCGGAAAGTTGTGTACAGAACTGACTTTAGCGCGCATGGGTGGCGCCTAAGTAGCCTCCGTGATGTCATCCCAGCGCGCACGATGCCAGTGACGGGCGTCGAGCCGCACGGCACCACCTACTGGCGCGCAGGGGTACTGCTAAGCAGAAAACTTTCCGGATCCAGACTGACGCCTGGGGAATATTCTAAGGTAAGGAATCTATCACTAACTAATGTCTCTTACAGATATATCGTTACACAAGTAGTAACTTGTGCCGTTCAGACGACGTCACTTAGGGTGGGCAAAAATACGCACATTCTCCAGCAGGCAACTGGCTGGGCCTCAAAGATTTTTGTCCTTCCCTTATTGACTATAAAATAAATGTTTTGTCTCATGAAACTTTAAAGCCCATAGCACAAGCACTGTCAAAGCCAATAGGTCTGGCCATTCGGGTTTAGGAGTTTTTTTCTGCCAGTGTTGTTCAGCATGGGCAAACCAAATTGGTATTACGGACGCCGAACACCATCAGCAAAATAAAAGTTAGAAAAATGCTATGATGCATACATGTGTCTCATCATACTCAGCCCTACTGTCACCGTGCATTGGCAGGGATGTGCCATGATGCTCCGCAAATTTTATGTTAGAGGCATATGAGCTGCAGATTACACACTTGTGCATAGATCGCCATCTGGTGTTGGGCCCGGATGTTTGCAGTTGTTTTTCCTCTTGGAAAGTCTTTGGAAGTCACGAGGTCGGTGACTCCTCCTGTGGATCGTATTGCGCATGGGCTTCGGCTCCATCCTCAGATTGTTTTTTTCCGCCATCGGGCTCGGATGTGATCTTCGCGCTCCGGTTCCGAACAGCTTCCAGGTCGACGATCAACGCGCAATCCTCACCCCAACTCGCGGTATTGTTTTCGATCGCGATCTCCCCATTCGACGCGCCTCTCATCGGCACAAACCTTCGATTCCGGTCGTCGACGACGGCCTTCGGGCCTACCCAAGCTCCGGTCCTGGCTAATGGAAAGTACTCCCTTCAAGAAGTGCCCTCGATGTGGGTCCAAGTTCCCCCACACCGATCTCCACGAAGTATGCAATCTCTGCCTCTCTCCTGAACACGAGGCTCGAGATTGTCCGGCGTGTAAGTCCTTCCGGTCCAAGAAAACCATTCGAGACCGAAGGGCTAGAAGAACCGTGGCACACTCGTCGAAAATGATTCCGGACGACATCTTTGGGGAAGGCGTTGACTCTCCAGAAGAACACCATACCGACGAGGGACTCGTCAGCGCCTCCGAAGCCGACGATTCAGATGTGGAGGACATCACTCCGGGACAGACAGAAGGTCGTAAGTACTAATCTACCTCCCCCCCCCACACCCTCGCTGGCACCGAAAAAGGCTTCGGTCACGCCTTCGCCTCCGGGCCTAAGCAAGACCAAAGACATTGCTTCCCACACCTCACCTTCGGGCCTGGTAAAGAAGCCGATTAAGCCTTCCAGCGGCTCGGGCTCGAGCCAGCCCACCGTCGATGCCGATAAACACTCTTCAACACCGAAAAAGAAAATGTCCTCCGCTTCGACACCGAGCCCCGCACCGAAACACTCGGTGTCGAGAACCAGCTCCAGCTCCTCGGTGCCGATACCATCTTCGGCACCGACAAAAGCACACAAGGCCACCGGCACCAATACTTCGAAGCCGAAATACACCTCGGCGCCGACCAAACAATCAGACTTTTCCAAGCATAGTTCCAAACGAACCAGCGCGGATAAAGCCAAAAAAACAACGGCCCGACGCCTTCGGCGCCGACGGACCAACCAACATCACCAGAACTTTTTACAACGGATCCATTACAAAAAACACTAGCCAAGGATTCTAAAACCAGACATTTGATGCTCTCCATCAAAAAGAGACAGCTGGATAAACCTGCTCCGCCTCCACCTCCACCTCCAAAGAGGAAGGACTCTGCTACCTCTCCTTTCAGAATACCTTCCCCACCTCCACTGCCTCCTCCACCTTCCCCTCCTCCACCGTCTCCGCCCCCACCTCATCATTCCCCAACACTCTCTCCGGATAATGATGATCAGGGGGATCAATATGATGACATGGAAGACGTGCCCCAAGATTTACCTACAGGGGACCCCACTCCCACAGGCTCCCCAGACCCATGGGACGATTATAATATCCCTAACATCCCTAACGTCCCACAGGATGATCTGTACCCTTCCAGACCTTCCCCACCAGAAGACTCTCTGGGGTTCAACCATCTACTACAAAGGGTGGCACACTATCACTGGGTAGATCTCCATACCGACCCCGTGGAGGAGGATTTCCTCCTCAATACGTTTGACAACACACATAGGACTACCTCCATATTTGCCTATGCTCAATGGAGTTATAAAACATGCGCCAGAGGTCTTTAAAGACCCAGTCAGAGCCAGCTTCATTAACCCGGGCATTGAAAAGAAATATAAAGCCGCCCCTACAGATCCCTCCTTCATCAAAGGGCCAGCACCACCAGATTCTCTGGTAGTGTCCACAGCAAGTAAAAGGGCCAACTCCCAAGCGTCAGGCGAAGCACCACCACCTGACAAAGAGTCTAAACTCTTGGACGCATCAGGCAAGTGTACTGCATCTCAAGCTGCCAACATATGGCGTATCGCTAATACACAAGCGCTACTAGCCAGGTATGACAGGGCCCATTATGACTAATTAGAAGCCATAATGCAACATCTCCCTGATAAATACAAACCTAGGGCCAACGAGCTAATTCAGGAGGGCAAAACCATTACTAATACCTCCATACGTTGTGCCCTAGATGCATCCTTTTGACCAGGAACATCTGTTTGGCCCAAAAGTGGATGAGGCCCTAGAAAAGATGAAAAAAGACACGGACACGGCAAAATCCATGGGAGCTTTACAATCACACCCTCCCAGGCGCTCCTTTCGCTGCTCTTCCTTTCGGAGCACATCCAGAGGCTACTCCTCCGACACCGCTTCCACTTCATATAAGGCCCCTACCCAGTCCACCTTTACAAGGGGCTACCAAAGAGGCGGCTACAGGGGCAACAATAACAAAGGCAGAGGCAAAACAAACACCGCCCGCTCTGCCACCGCACCTACCAAATGCTTCCCTCCACTCCCCCCAGACCATCCCACTCCGGTCGGGGGCAGACTCAAAAATGTCCTCCCTGTCTGGGCCACCATCACCTCAGACAAATGGGTAACACAAATAATTCAGTCAGGCTACTGCCTAGAACTAATATCTACCCCCCCAAACATTCCACCCAGACAACGCCCAATGTCACAAGAACATCTAACACTACTAAAGCAGGAGGTAATCTCCCTCCTACAGAAAAGGGCGATAGAACACGTTCCTACCAACCAACAAAATATGGGGGTCTACTCCCTATATTTTCTCATACCAAAAAGGGACGAGACTCTGCGGCCCATCCTAGACCTCAGGCCTCTAAACAAATGCATACACTAAGACCATTTTCACATGGTAACGCTTCAGCAGGTACTTCCACTGCTTTCCCAAAACGACTTCCTGACCACTTTAGACCTAAAAGACGCTTATTTCCACATTCCAGTGCACAACGCTCACAGGAAGTTCCTCAGATTCGTAGTGGACGGCCAACACTACCAATTCAAAGTACTCCCGTTCGGAGACACAACAGCACCAAGTGTATTCACCAAGTGCCTAGCAGTAGTGGCAGCACACCTCAGGAGACAACACATCCATGTCTTCCCATACCTAGACGACTGGCTAATAAAAGCCAGTTCATACAGCCAGTGGGTACAACACACGCATGCCACTATCCAGCTACTTCACCAACTGGGCTTCACAGTAAATCACGCAAAGTCCCATCTACAACCATCCCACATAAAACAATACCTCGGTGCCACCATAGACACCTCAAAAGCACTAGCCTACCCCAATCCTGCTAGGATTACAAGCATTCAGGCTCTACGCGCAAAATTCATAGCACAACACTCCCATCCAGCTCGAGTGTTTATGCAACTAATAGGGATGATGGCCTCTTGCATCTTCATAGTACCTCACACAAGACTCCAGATGCGTCCTCTCCAAGAGTGCTTAGCGCGCCAATGGAACCTGGCCCAGGGTCAATTAACAGATCTGGTGTTGGTAGACGGTGGCACCCATAGCTCTCTGCAGTGGTGGACCACCACCTTTCCACAGGTCGACCGTTCCTGGACCCGGTTCCCCAGATAGTACTAACCACAGACGCATCGCTCTCCGGCTGGGGAGCTCATCTATTACATCTCACCGTGCAGGGCACATGGACACCTCAACAAAAGTTACTCCACATCAACCATCCGGAGTTACTAGCGATCTTCTTAGCCCTAAAATCTTTTCAAACACAGATTTCAGGCAAAGCAGTCCTAATCCGCACAGACAACATGACAGCCATGTACTATATTCAAAAACAAGGCGGCACACACTCGCCACAGCTCAGCTAGCACAGAGCATATGGAGATGGCCCATACCCCAGAAAATCTTTCTCCTAGCTCAACATGTCCCAGGAGTCCAAAACACTATAGCAGATCTGCTCAGCAGACAAACACAACAAATCCACGAGTGGGAACTCCACCCACAAGTTCTACACCCGTACTTTCAGATGTGGGGGCATCCACAGATAGACCTCTTCGCCACCCACGAAAACACCAAATGCCCAAGCTTCGCCGCCAGATATCCCCACCCATTGTCCAAAGGAAATGCGATATGGATGAAATGGTCAGGCAGATTTGCGTACGCTTTTCCGCCTCTCCCACTCATTCCACTAGTGGTGCGCAAACTACAGCAACACTCCCTCACACTAATCCTAGTAGCTCCAACTTGGGCCAGACAACCGTGGTAAACCACACTGCTGGAACTATCTGTAGTACCGCACCAAAAATTACGCCTCTCTCCACACCTCTTAACCCAGAACCATGGAGAGATCAGACACCTGGACCCAGCTCAACCTTGCGATCTGGCTCCTGAAGTCCTAGAATTCGGTTACCTAAATCTTCCCCCTGACTGTATGAACGTCATCAAGGAAGCTAGGCGACCCACCACTAGAGCGTGCTACGCCGCCAAGTGGAAACGTTTTGTTGTCTATTGTCACAACAACTCCATCAATCCCCTAGATGTCTCCATTCAACACATCATAGGCTACTTACTCCACCTATAAAGGTGTAATCTAGCCTATACGTCCATTCGCCTGCACCTTGCAGCTATAGCAGCTTACCTACAAAACAGGCAACATCTATCACTTTTTAGAGTACCTGCCATTAAAGCCTTCATGGAAGGCCTTAAAAGAATAATTCCCCCCAGAGTGCCACCCTCACCTGTGTGGAACCTAAATATCGTTCTCACCAGACTAATGGGGCCTCCCTTCGAACCATTGCACAAATGTGAACTCCAGTTTTTCACCTGGAAAACCGCTTTTCTCGTAGCCATCACTTCCCTCAGAAGGGTCAGTGAGATACCAGCATCTACCATTCAAGAACCTTTCCTACAAAGGCACCATAACAAAGTTGTTCTCCGTACCAACCCAAAATTCCTCCCTAAAGTCATTTCTCCTTTTCACCTAAACCAATCTGTAGAACTACCAGTATTCTTCTCACAACCACAAACTGTTGCAGAAAGAGCTCTCCACACACTAGATGTCAAACGAGCCTTACTCTACTACATCGTGAGAACACAACCTTTCCGTAAGACCAAACAACTGTTTGTCTCTTTCTCTCCACCACACAAGGGCAACCCCATCTCCAAGTCGGGGATAGCTAGGTGGATTGTCAAATGCATTCAGATTTGCTACCACAAAGCAAAACGAATGCTATCCGTTCCCCCTAAAGCCCACTCTACACGTAAAATAGGGGCTTCAATGGCTTTTCTAGGAAACATCCCATTAGATGATATCTGCAAAGCAGCTACATGGTCAACACCGCACACTTTCACTAAACACTATTGTGTAGATGTGCAAACTAAGCAACAGGCTAGTGTGGGCCAGGCTGTACTCAAAACATTATTTCAAACCACTGCAACAGATACGGGTGGTCGCCGCTAAGGGTGGGTACTGCTATATAATCTATGCACAAGTGTGTAATCTGCAACTCATATGCCTCAAATGGAATATGCTACTTACCAGTATGCATCTGTTATTGGCATGTAGAGCTGCAGATCTACACACGCCCACCCGCCTCCCCGGCTACCTTTATCTGTTCCAGTTTATCTTATTTAGATACAACGCACATGGGCATCTTCACTGTTATTACTACGCTCCATCTTTCCCTGCTGGCGAAAAACAATCTGAGGATGGAGCCGAAGCCCATGCGCAATACGATCCAAAGGAGGAGTCACTGACCTCATGACTTCCAAAGACTTTCCAAGAGGAAAACCAATTGCAAACATCCAGGCCCAACACCAGATGCCGATCTATGCACAAGTGTGTAGATCTGCAGCTCTACATGCCAAGAACAGATGCATACTGGTAAGTAGCATATTCCTTTCAGTCTTAATTTATTTTTTAAAGATGGCAGATGCTCATTTTAGAACGGCAAATAAAAATATATAAGGTGCACCAATGCCTTTTTTTAATTATGTTTTACAAAAGAGTGCCCAGGCTGCAATTTCCAGTTGCTGAGTCCTCCTAAAAAGAAAAAAAACAAGAAGCAGGCGGCGGAGGGATTGGTGCAGTCAACGGTGGCAGCAGCGAGTGCTGGAGCGACGAAGGACCTTGGGGAAGGGGAAGAAAAGGTGAAAGGAAAAACAAAAATAAAGCAAAACAAATCAAGGAAAAAAGTGAGCAACTTAAAAGGGGCAGGGAAGGAAGTGGGGAGCAACACGCACAGCGTAGGACGTGGAATGGCGAGATAAGCAACAGACAAGTAGAAAGGAAGGTGAAGCAGCATACGAGGGCGAGAGCAAGAAAACTCATTCACTTGCACAGAGTGCTGGAAGAAAAAGGGACGAATAGTTCCCTGATGATGAGTAGTGAAAGAATACCATCACAAGGATGGTAAAAAAACACGCTACAGGGGAACAAACGGGAAGATTGAATAAGAAGCAAGCAAATGAAAGGGACTAGAAAGCCAACCATTGTAAACAGTTGGCTGGCTGCAATGCCACTGTACTACTTTTTTTTGGTGTGGTCCACAAGAGGACTTTTGGCATATAAGACCTAAAAAGACCTTAGATTGACAGTTGATTTCTGAGGTCGGTTTGCCTTCCCAAACCAATAATATTTTCTTACCTGACAGAGAAGGACCTCTTGTACGCAGATTGAGCTTTTCTCATTTCTGCAACTGCAGAGTCTTAGTTCGGATCTCCACGAAAGACCACCATGTCTGACACAGTATAGGAGGGAAGATATTGGCAAAGGGGGCGCCAAGAGAAAGAGGAACATACTGCAGAAAATGCAGGGTATCATCAACCCTGCCATCATGTGCCTGGCACATTGTGGAGTGGTCCAGAACATCTCCATCCTCCTCTATGAGGAGACCCATATACTCAGGATTTTCTGGGAGAACGTGATCCGAGACATCATCCCTGAAACAAAGCATCCAAAAGAAAGACCATCTCAACCTAATCCACCTGATTGGGCTAGAGTACTTTACTCTGTCTTCAAATATTTTGAATCTTGAACTATATTATCTTTTTGGAGAGGATCTTTAATACTTCCAATATATAAGAACTGAAAATGAGAATGGTAGCAAAAATTATTTTCCCTTTTGCTGTGCTTAACATCGCTGAGAAAGGGTTTGCGAGCAACCTTAGGGAAGCCTCAGCAGATTGGGTAGCAAATAACTTCATTTCCTGTGAACAGTTGGAGTTTTGCCTAGGTAGATCGACGATTGATCATATAATGTTATTTTGATTTGTATAGCTTACTAATCACCCCAAAAATACTATGTTTACAAGAACATTAATCTATATGTAGCAGTCTCTCTCCGGCCTTCGATCAGGTAAATCAAGCAACATTATGGTCCAAATCGTCTAACTGGGATATTGCTCCTGTTTTATTAGCTATGTTTATCCAACTCGCTCAAGTATTTGGATCATGGTTCTTTTTACACCTCCAATAAGTACTCAGGAAAGATATATGTGGACAGTGGATTCAAAACTGATGTTTTTGCTTCTCTGCAGTTTACGTTTTACATAGCCAGCGTCTCACAACATCTAGAATACGTAGACTCCCCTTCCCCACATTAAATAGCTTTCAGAAATACATCAAACTCGTGTCTCTCTTAATATACATCATGAAAACTAAGATCATGATTTTTAGGGTCAAATGCGTTCCAATTTTATTTAATTAGTATGTTAACAATCAAGTACTGGAAGTAGAAGCACAAAACATCTCTCTAGGGGTTTTAATTTTAAGCAGTTGTTCTACAAAGTAATTTGCCAACATACAGGCAGGTAATGCTACAAGTGTTGGCTTGGCAATGGCCTGGTTGTTCTTTAGCTCCTTGAGCAGACAAAAATCGATGCATTTATAGAACAATTTATAGCACAAAAAATCCTTTTATTTTACTGTATGGTTTTGAATGCTGTAAACTAACAGATTATTTATCCTATACCAGATTTTATGGTTTGGAAACACTATCTGATGATAAAGAGATGTTCGATGGAATCACTAAATTTAGAATTAGACATGGGTGGGCTTTGGTATCCGGGATCTGGTCAAACTATGTGGATGTGGCTTTATTTACAAACATGCGATTTGGGGTCATATGTACAAAAAGTATGAATTGAGATTTCCCAGTTGAGATTCTTACTGAATTGCAATTAGGAAATAGTTCCTAATGTAAGAAAACTTATGTTTATAAAATTGGGATTTCTACTCAAATGCAAATCGACCTACCTTCTGAACATTGAGGGAGGTCGCAATTTGCGACCCATTAGGAATTGCAAACTTTTATCAGACTTACCTGTACGAGGCCTGGTTTGGTTCTAAAAAATAAAATGTAACAAAAAAATATTTTTATACAAACAAAATTGGTCTGAGTTCAGTCTTTGAGTGTTCCATAATTTGCTGACTGAGTGTGTACAACAAATGCTTAACACAATCCTGTGATAAAGCCTTACTGCTCGCCCACACTACCACAAATAGAGAGTAAGGTATTATCTACTTTTAGCTCTTCCTACCTTTGGGGTTCCACTGGACTCTGTGCACCCTATACCTTGTTTGGTATAGTATATACAGAGCCAGCTTCCTACACATTGGAAGGATAAAAGGCCATCCCAGGATTCAGATCTATGATTTACAGGATGCTCACAGATATTTACAGTGGGTACATTCACTTGCTATCCTATATCAATATCAATTAGACACGAGTCTGGTGGAAAAAAGGTGGAACATCTGCATGAAGCACTACATATATTCTAATTTTAATTTGTGGCACCTGGAAAGTTGCTTTGGTGATAAAAATGTTGTTCAGGCATTACTAATAAACGATGTGTGTTGTAGTGATATAATCCCTACCATCGCCCCTCTCCTGGTAACCTCACCACCTAGGTGCTTATGTGTCTTTCTGACTAGAATAGATCTAATTCTGCAGGAGGTGAGAGACTCGAAGAGATCTATTGAGCAACAAATTGGTTCCCCAACAACTGGGTTTACCCTCCTGAAAGCAGTTCACACTAAACTTGCCGCCACTGTCAAAGACCATAAACTCCCCCTAGCAGAGCTGCTATCACAGCACAAAGAGCATGCAGCGCCAGGTAACCGGGCTCCAGGACAGAGTGGATGACACTGAAGGGAAACCCGGCGGAACAATGTCAGAGTTATAGGCCTGCCAGAACGCAGTGAAGGACCAAATGCTACTAAGTTCATGGAACAATGGTTTCGAGAGCACGTGGCCCCAGAGGGCTTATCGGATTTCTTCTGCGTGGAAAGGGCGCACAGAATCCCCACTGGCAGACCGACGGCTGGGCCTTGACCCCGTCCTATGATCGCCAGAATATTGAACTTTAGAGACCGGGATGTATTGTTGCAAAAGGCGAGGGAACGGTCTCAAATTCAATGAGAATCAACAAGTGTCTCTATAATACAACGCAGGCGATCCTTATATCAAGAGATTTAAAAAATGCTCAGAGCACTAGACATTAAATACGCTCTGCTGTTCCCAGCCAGACAGTCCTTCATAACCAAAAAACAGTTCTTTGACACCCCAGAAGAAGCAGAAGAATGGCTAGAGAACATGTTTCACCCAACAGAATCTGGGTCCTCCTCGCAATGCATCCCCTGGTGCCCAAGAAACAATTGGAACTGACAATCGCATCACAACAAATTAATCAACAACTCTCAAGCCAGGAACCCCACACCGGAGCAAGCTCACGAGGGGCGCGTGGAGGCGCTGGCAGCAACAAGCACGCTCCAACACTGTAACCATCACACAACCTCTGACTCCTCAGATGATAACACTGTTCACTCCGACTCAGAGAGCAGCCTAGCGCTATTTAGAACTAACGCCTCAAACTACTGATGGTTTCCAGGGATAACGTGGCACCAGATGGGTAGGTCTGTAGTGCATAGACAGAATACTTGTAAGGTAACTCCAGATTAACCGCCAGTAGTGGCGCACATACCCTCCTTCATTCCAGAATTGGAAATACTGGGTAACATACCTGGTCCGGGCCGCGGTGAGCTCGAAAGTCACTCACCACACTAGTAAGGTCATTAGAAATCACCCCCTAATGGCGAAAGCAACTACTAAATTGTTAAATGTTCACACTGTTGTGAACCTAGTTTGGACCAGCCCAGTTCTAGTGCTGGACTGTGTATTCAAGGTTATAGTTAGGGAGTTCTTGGCATCTGGCCCACCCCATATACTACACCACGCGCTGTCGACTCTGGCACACCCAATGCACAAGGGTAGCAGGATACAGCCACACGAACACATGCAGGGTAATTACAATATAATCACCTGGAACGTGTGGGGGCTGGGGTCCATACATAAGCTCCATAGAATACATGCGTTGTTGAACAGATGAAAAGCGCACGTAGTGTTCATACAGGAGTCCCACCTCACTGAAGATGAAGCCGTTGAATTACGCGAGAAATGGAGAGGCCAGGTATTCTCCACATCATATGAAATAAAGAAACCTCTATACTGGCCTATTCAATTTTAGGAATGACCCAAAAGGGTTCTAGGTTACTGACCAAACCTACTGCATATCATACAACATAACATATGATTTTAAACATCAGTTTATTAATCTTTTTGTAAACATTTTTTTGTTTTATATAACTTCATGTGCCTATATACAGAGTTTATATATCACAAGCGATCTGATTAATTTTCGCACTATATCTTATTGTGAATGCTTAATACACCAATTTTACAAAAGACATCCTATACATATAAAAACATACTAATGACCCTTCATTCAAAACTACTTTCATACTCACACATACTTCCATTCATATCTAACATTTTCAAAACATGCTATTTAAGAAGAAAAAATTAAAGAAAAAAGAGAAAGGGGGGACCCCTAAGTTTGCTCTCAAAGATATCGTCTGGTGGACTTATTCATTCATTTCTTAAAACCATCATTGCTGAGGGTACAAATCTCCAACACCACTTTTTCTTGAAACAATTCGCGGTCTACTCGCGTTTCAGTGGAAGACCACCTTCTTCAGGACCAAAAGGAATGTGTTGACATACATTTAAAAAGTTTTTCTCAGGATGTCTGTGAAGAAAAGGAAATAATGATATTTAGCAGGAGGTATGGTTGTATATTTAATTTGTACAAGGAGATACTTCCTAATATTTACATGCAACCTCTTATGACTCATCTCTTTTCTGCTTTTGGTGCTCCGTTACCGGTAGGTGTAACCAAATGCTATGGTGGATTTATTTTCCGATAGAAGAGGTATTCAAAGGGTGAGAAAAACAAAAAATTCCTATTTCAAGTGGAGATAAAAAGATTGAGGAAAGGTGAGTTGAAACTAGTGATAAAGATTACAACCCAGAGTTAGAATTGAATTTAGAAGTAAGACCTGCTACAATAGATAAAAATTCATTTTTGCTAACCTTAGAGAGGGATGTAAGACCACATATAATCTTTACAGGTAACCTATATTATATCTGAGAAGTATAGGGTTCTGGAAGAAAAAGACATATTTCCGTAGAAACAGTTATTTTTTGTACCCAAGATAGCAAAGTTTAGTTGAAGAGATTTTTTATATACATAGGGACTGTACCTCCAGCAGCTATACGGAGGAAGTCTGATTAAATGATTTCCAGGCCAGGTTTCAGTAGGTCAGTGGGCAGACCGCTGCAAACATGCTAAAATAAATTTATATATCATGTGAGCATGAGTAATATCTGTCAGAAAAAATGTTAGTAGTCTTCTTCCGTTTTATTTACCCCTGGTAGGCAGAGAGCCTCCTTCCTTAGCACAGGTCTGAATTGCACAGTCTCTCGGTAATATTCTTAATTTCAAAACGTAGTACTGTATAAGATAATCTTCTTTTGTATTTTTTCTTTTGTACTATTTAAGGAAGAAAGACGAAGAAATATCCCGAGTTTGAGATACAGACAAGTCTCAATCTGTTTATATTTCCCAACACGATCATATCTGTGTGCTAATTATGATGTTTAATGGATCCCAAGGAGAGATTTATATTTTAATGGGTTTATGACTGATTGTTACACTGACTCACACGTCTAATCTGTATCGGCATAGGCAAATTATTAAAAGTGTGCTTATATGGATGCAAATTAGCTGAGCAAAGATCCACTTAAAAAAAATATATATGCGGGGATGTAGCGCTTCTATGTATTATCGACATTTAGAAAGGAAGGCCGGCGCTAAGTAACGCTGAGCAATAATGGAAGACCTACATTGGACCCAATAATGGTACTTATTCTACATGATGTTTGCATGCGGAAAGTTCAGAGGAATGCTGAAGTTAAAAACTCAAGAGCTAAGAGTGGTCACAGTGTCTACTTACTGAACGCACGTAGCACAAGGGTTCAATGAACAACTAAGAGGTGTCTACCTATGGGGCCCCCCGATAGTCACGAGCGTCGTTTAAAGAAGAGAAACAAACACCGGGGCACACTAGATCTAGGACCAGTTACTGTGATCAATCAGCATACCTGTTTCAGTGGATCTCCTGCCGCTACCCGTTGTTCAACTTGCCGAAGAGATCCGGGTCACTTGGAGTGTTTTTTTATATACAAAGGTCTTGCATGAGTGTGAATGACTGAAACCGGAAATCGCGATGTCATATACATAATGAGCCAGTTTGGGCGCCATCTTGAAGAGGTAACGGGAAAGCCCTCAAGCATAGAAACATGCTTTAATTACTTCGCGTGAGTGTGGCCATAGCCAGAACTCGCGATATGTGTTATCCAAAATTACAGTGGATCAATCGCCGCCGAGCACCCTATTTGTGTGCTAATATGATGCCCCTCGAATGGTTACAGCGAGGAAGCAGGGGAGGTGTCTAAGTGTTCTCTGTGCGATGAGCACAAGGTGCTAATTTTACATTTTCAGAGATCGCCCGGTTACTGATAAAAACCTTTCAAGGATGCAAAAGTGGGCGCCATATTAAGATGGTAAACGTCTCATACACAATATACGTAAGGGTACCAATTTGCAATTTCCTACCTATTTGTTAACATTAAGCTATTCCCTATCTATTTTTTAGCATTGAACTTGCATGCAGCAATAGTAGGGATCTTTGGAGGATCTAACAGTATGGTAAGGATAGAAATGCTGACAAAAAGCTATCAAAGATGCAGAAATACGCGCCATGATGGAATGGTAAAAGTGCCATATTGGTCAATTATAAGGGGACTCGTATTCAATATCCTACCTGTTCTTTAATAGTAATGTTACATAAAATAATGCTAGAAGTCTTTAGAGGACCCAGCAATTTTATAAAGATGGAGTTAGGTATCTATTCCAATCAGAGGATGCATCTGATAGGAAGTCTTAAAAGGCATAAGCTCTTACATGGAGGTATAGGTCAGTCTAAAAATTAGACTACGGTCCATCGTTAACGTGTGCTGTTTATGTAATAATCCAGGTGATATCTTCATTGAGACCTCTATGCACAGTATCACAGTGGAAGATCCAAAAAGTCTCCCTATTTTTTCGCACTTTAGTAGTGTCTTGGCCTGGTTTATGAATTATTTTTTCTAGAATCAGCCATTTGAGATCATGCTCACCATGATTTTGATCCATAGAGTGTTTTACCATAGGGGCTTGTGTTTTGCGCGTTCTGATGGCAGATTTATGCTCTGATAGTCTTATGCGGAATTCTCTACTAGTTTCACCTATATATCCAAGGCCACAAGGGCAGAGGCTAAGATAGATTACTTTGTGGCTTCTGCAATTAGTGTGGTTTTTGAGCCTACCTTTCTTGGTGCCATAAGACCATTCTTCTGTAGTGATGGCTGTTGGACATGCATGACACGTTCCACATCTGTGATTTCCCAAAATCTCTGGTAATCCATCAATTGTGCTTTATTCTAAGAAGCATAGTTTGTCTCTTAGGTTAGGGTTTCTTCTGAAGGCCACTATAGGTTTCTTAAGTGCCACACTGTTTTCATCAGCGTTTAGAATTTTCCAGTTTTTATTTAGGATTTGCTGTATCTTATTGTTATAGCATGTGTGATTAATCACACATACTATTCTTTCCAAAGGTTTTTTCTCCTTTCCAATTATCAAACTATCTTGATTGTAGTACTTGGCACGTTTCATAGATTGTTTGATCAAGCGTTTGGGATAGCCTCTAAGTAGTAATCTACTTTTTAGTTGTCCTGCATGTCTCATGAAGTCCTGCATATTGGTGCAGTTCCGCCTGATTCTAAGAAATTCCCCAAAGGGAATTGAATTTTTTTGACATGAGGGGTGGTAGCTGGTATGTTGTAGGACTGTGTTTTTGGCAGTTGGTTTTCTGTACAGACTGACCTCAATACTCTTTTCTCCACTTTTAATCCAGATGTCCAAAAACTCTACTTTGTCTTGCCAATATTTAGCAGTGAATTTAAGATTACACTTGCTATGATTAAGCCATTCAATAAACTGGTTTAGGTTCACCTCATCTCCTGTCCACACAAAGAATATATCGTCTATAAACCTGTGCCATGTTATATTCTCATAGAAAGGGGCCATTTCATTGTAAATGTGCTTTAGTTCGAACCCTCCCATATATGTATTGGCTACACTCTGTGCACATGAAGCACCCATGCTGGAACCTTGTGTTTGTTTATATAGCTTCTCCTTGAATTCAAAGTAGTTATGATGTAGTACTATGTCTAAACATTCTAGAATGAAAGTATTAGGTCTCTCGCCAGGTACTCTGTCTAGGAGGGCTGCCACTGCCTCCATAGCTAGATCCTGGGGTATGTTCGTATAAAGAGATTCTATATCTAAGGTCACAAGAAATTTAGTTTCTCGATTAAACGGTGCATGTTCCACAGTTGTTATCATGTGACCTGTATCCCTGATGTATGATTGATATAGTTTAGTGAGAGGACATAGAAATGAGTCTACATATTGAGAAAGTGGCTCCGTGCAAGAATTAACAGATGAAATTATAGGACGCATGGGAGGATCCAATATGTTTTTGTGAGTTTTTGGGACGCCGTATAAAGCTGAGGTTACTGTATTGTTTTTATTCAAAAATTCCAGTTCCTTTTGGCAAATAAAACCATCTATAAAACCTTTCGATGTACTGGCTTCTATTTTATTCTTTAGGTCTTTCAAGGCTGATCTTCGGGCTGGTTGGTAGTGTTCTGGTATTAGTAACATACTGTTCGAGGCATATGAGCTGCAGATTGTACACTTAGCATAGATCGCAATCTGGTGTTGGGCCCGGATGTTTGCAGTTTGTTTTTGTTCTTTGGACAGTCTTTGGAAGTCACGAGTTCGGTGACTCCTCCTTCGGTCCGTACTGCGCATGGGCTTCGGCTCCATCCTCAGATTGTTTTTTTCCGCCATCGGGCTCGGATGTGATACTTCGTGCTCCGGCTTCGAACTTCTACGGTTCCAGCCTCGACGGAAAATCCTCGTTTTCTTCGAGTTTCTTCATCATCATCTTCATCTCTCGAAGCGGCACTTTTCTCCATCCCGTACATCGGCACCGGCCTTCGGGCCCTCCTCGACTCCGGTCCCGGCCGATGGAAAGGACTCCGTTCAAAAAGTGCCCAAAATGTGGGTCTAAATTTCCCCACACCGACCTCCATCAGGTGTGTAACCTTTGCCTCTCTCCAAAACACGAGGCCAGAGACTGCCCCGCCTGTAAGTCTTTTCGATCAAAGAAGACCATCCGGGATCGAAGAGTTACACGCACCATGGCGCACTCATCGTCCGCAGCTCCACCGGACATCTTCGGAGACGGCGCCGAAGCTTCGGGGCAACTACACACCGAGCAGGAGGACGTCGTCGTCAGCGCTTCCGATGCCGACGACTCCGACGTGGAGGACATCACACCGGCGCAGCGGGTCGTGAGTACTGTACCCCCTCCCACCCCCGCGCCCAAAACCAAAGAGACTCAGGTTACACCCTCGCCTGCAGGCCTGGGTAAAACCAAGCACAAAGCTTCTATCACCCCACCTTCGGGCCCGGTGTCGAAGCCTCAAAAGTCTCACGGCAGCTCGGGCTCGAGCCAGCCGACGCCTGGTGCCGAAAAACAGCATCCGGCACCGAAGAAAGTAATACCCAGCTCGACCCCGAAGCCACCGGTGCCGAAGCCTGGACTCTCGGTGCCGACCAAACACAAATCCGTCGGCACCGACGCTCCGGTGCCGAAAACTCCTTCGACGCCGAAAAAACCGGAAGCCCCAAAAAAGCATGGCGCATAGAAACCATCGAAGCCCTCGGTTCCGAAATCATCGGCGCCAGCGGACGATTCGGCGCCACTGGCTCTGTTTACACCAGACCCTTTGCAAAAGACTCTATCTAAAGATCCAAAGACTGGGCTATTGACTTTAATTATCAAGAAAAGACGCCTTGACACACCGGCTCCTCCTCCACCACCCAAACGGAAGGACTCTGCTACTTCTCCCCTCAGAGTGCCCTCCCCACTACCTCCTCCTCTTCCTCCTACACCTCCTCCCCCTCCCAGGTCTCCGCCACCTTTACCTCATTACTCCCCGACCCCGTCCCCAGATCCGGACGACGGGGACCCGGATTATGACCCGGCGGACGCCCCAATGGACCCCACTCCACCGGGGACCCCAGACCCATGGGAAGACTACCACAACCCTGACATACCTGATATGCCTCAGGACGACCTATACCCATCTAGGCCGTCTCCTCCAGAGGACTCCTTGGGGTTTCATCACTTAGTGCAGAGAGCAGCACACTACCATGGGGTGGACATGCACAGCGAACCAGTGGAAGACGACTTCCTACTGGACACATTTGACATTCAGGACAAATCCACGTCTATTTTGCCCATGCTTAAGGGTGTCGCCAAGCATGCTGCAGAGGTGTTCAAAGACCCTGTCAGGGCCAGGGTACTGAACCCTAGAATAGAGAAAAAGTACAAGGCGGCACCCACAGACCCTGCATACATTAAGGGCCCTGCTCCCTTAGATTCCCTAGTTGTCTCCAAAACTAGAAAGCGGGCTAACTCCCAGTCCTCAGGAGAAGCCCCACCGCCAGACAAGGAATCGAAACTTCTAGACGCGTCTGGCAAACGCACCGCCTCCCAAGCTGCAAACATGTGGCGCATTGCAAATACACAAGCGCTACTTGCGCGCTATGACAGAGCACACTACGACGAACTTGAGGCTCTTATGCAGCACCTTCCCGAAAAACACAAGCGCAGGGCTCATGAACTGATACAGGAGGGTAAACTAATTACAAACACCTCCATTAAGTGTGCCCTCGATGCAGCCGACACTGCTTCTAGAGCCATAAATACCAGTGTCCTGCTTCGTCGCCATGCATGGCTCAGGATCTCAGGGTTCAAGCCTGAAGTCCAGGCGTCCATACTCAATCACCCTTTTGACCAACAAACTCTCTTTGGGCCAAAGGTAGACGAAGCGCTGGAAAAGATGAAAAAGGACACAGACACAGCAAAGTCTATGGGGGCACTCCAAACACAAGCCTCTAAATGTTCCTTTCGACGCTCATCCTTTCGTGGCACAGGCAGAGGCTTCTCCACCGATAGCGCCTCTACCTCCTACAAGTCCCCTCCTCAAAATACCTTTTCAAAGGGCAACCAAAGGGGTGGTTACAGAGGCAACAACAATAAGGGCAGGGGCAAAACTAACACCACCCGTTCTGCTACCCCACCCGCACAATGACTTCCCTCCGCTCCCCCCAGACCATCCCACTCCGGTCGGGGGCAGGCTACAAAACTTTATCCACGCATGGGAGTCCATAACATCGGACAAATGGGTGACCCAAATCATTCGGTCAGGGTACTGTCTCGAGCTAACATCCACCCCACCCAATATCCCACCAAGGCACCGTCCAATGTCTCAAGAACATTCCACACTGCTCAAACAGGAGGTACTCTCCCTCCTCCAAAAACACGCTATAGAGCAGGTTCCCGTCAATCAGCAAAATCTAGGGGTCTACTCCCTATATTTCTTAATACCAAAGAAAGATGGGACCCTCAGGCCCATTCTGGACCTCCGGCCTCTAAATGCCTACATACATTCAGACCATTTCCACATGGTCACCCTACAACAAGTCCTCCCGCTCCTCTGTCAGGGAGACTTTCTCACTACCTTGGATCTGAAAGACGCATACTTTCACATTCCAATACACCCCTCTCACAGGAAGTACCTCAGGTTCGTGGTGGACGGGCAGCATTACCAATTCACGGTTCTCCCCTTCGGGGTTACCACCGCACCACGGGTGTTTACCAAATGCCTAGCAGTAGTGGCAGCACACCTCAGACGTCAACATATTCACGTCTTCCCTTACTTAGACGACTGGCTGATAAAAGCCGCGTCCTACCACCAATGTGTGCAACATACAAACGGCACCATCCAACTGCTCCACCAACTAGGCTTCACGGTGAACTACCAAAAGTCCCACCTCATACCATCTCACACAAAGCAATATCTCGGGGCCACTATAGACACCTCCAAGGGTATCGCCTATCCAAACTCAGCCAGAATCACAAGCATTCAAGCCTTACGCAAAACATTCCTTTCTCAACACTCTCTTCCAGCAAGAGTGTTTATGAAGCTCATAGGAATTATGGCGTCTTGCATTTTCATAGTGCCCCATGCAAAACTCCACATGCGTCCACTTCAAGAGTGCCTAGCACAACACTGGAACCAGGCCCAGGGTCAGCTGACGGATCTGGTGTTGGTGGACGGCCGCACACATCACTCTCTGCAGTGGTGGAACACAACAAACCTTTCCAAAGGGCGGCCGTTCCTGGACCCGGTTCCTCAGGTGATTCTAACAGCGGACGCATCGCTCTCTGGCTGGGGAGCGCACCTCCTACACCTCACAATGCAAGGTCTATGGACGCCACAGCAAAAATCGCTCCACATCAACCATCTAGAGCTCTTGGCGATATTTCTAGCCCTAAAATCCTTCCAAAAACAGATTTCGGGCAAAGCAGTCCTCATTCGCACAGACAACATGACTGCAATGTATTATATCCAAAAACAGGGGGGGACACACTCTCCCCAGCTCTCCCGCTTAGCCCAGAGCATATGGAGATGGGCAATTCCCCAAAACATCTTTCTCCTGGCACAGCACGTTCCAGGCGTACAAAACACCATGGCAGATCTGCTCAGCAGACAAACGCAACAACTACACGAATGGGAACTGCATCCACAAGTTCTTCACCCATTCTTCCAACAGTGGGGGCATCCTCAGATAGACCTCTTCGCCACCCACGAAAACAAAAAATGCCCAAGCTTCGCCGCCAGATACCCACACCCATTGTCTAAGGGCAATGCGATATGGATGAACTGGTCAGGCAGATTTGCATACGCCTTTCCACCTCTCCCACTAATTCCATTAGTAGTAAGGAAGCTACAACAACACTCCCTCACACTCATTCTAGTAGCTCCAACGTGGGCCAGGCAGCCGTGGTACACCACACTACTACAACTATCAGTGGTACCACATCAAAAACTGCACCTATCCCCATGCCTCCTAACCCAGAACCATGGAGAAATCAGGCACCCGGACCCAGCTCAGCTCAACCTTGCGATCTGGCTCCTGAAATCTGAGAATTTGGATACCTTAACCTTCCCCCTGATTGCATGAACATCATCATGGAAGCCAGACGTCCTACCACTAGAGCATGCTATGCCGCAAAGTGGAAAAGATTTGCAATTTACTGCCGTAATAATACAATAAACCCTTTAGATGCATCCATACAGCACATCATATGCTATCTGCTCCATCTTCACAGGTGTAACCTGGCATATTCATCCATACGCCTACACCTAGCAGCGATCGCTGCTTATCTACAAAACAGACAGCATTTATCACTGTTCAGAGTGCCCGCTATTAAAGCCTTTATGGAAGGCCTTAAACGATTAATTCCTCCCAGGGCACCACCTTCCCCTGTATGGAATCTAAATTTAGTTCTTACACGGCTAATGGGTCCGCCTTTCGAACCAATGCATAAATGTGAGCTACAGTTTCTCACCTGGAAAACAGCTTTTCTCGTAGCTATCACTTCCCTTAGAAGGGTTGGTGAAATACAAGCGTTCACTATACAGGAACCCTTCCTACAAATACATCACAGCAAGGTCATACTTCGCACAAATCCGAAGTTTCTGCCCAAGGTCATTTCCCCCTTCCATCTCAATCAATCGGTGGAATTACCTGTCTTCTTTTCGCAACCTCAATCTGTTGCAGAAAGGGCCTTACACACACTCGATGTTAAAAGGGCTTTGCTGTACTACATACAAAGAACGCAACCCTTCAGGAAGACTAAACAATTGTTCGTTTCCTTCTCTCCACCACATAAAGGCAACCCCATCTCTAAATCAGGGATAGCTAGGTGGATTGTAAAGTGCATACAAATTTGCTATCAAAAGGCAAAAAGAACATTATCTGTTCCTCCTAAAGCCCACTCTACAAGAAAGTTAGGGGCTTCTATGGCTTTTGTAGGGAACATACCCTTAGATGACATCTGCAAAGCAGCCACATGGTCAACACCGCACACCTTCACAAAACATTACTGTGTAGATGTGCATTCCAAGCAGCAAGCTAGGGTGGGCCAGGCTGTACTAAAGACACTTTTTCAAACCACTGCAACGGATACCGGTGGTCGCCGCTAAGGTTGGGTACTGCTATATAATCTATGCTAAGTGTACAATCTGCAGCTCATATGCCTCGAACGGAATATGCTACTTACCAGTATGCATCTGTTCTTGGCATGTAGAGCTGCAGAGTTGTACACGCCCACCCGCCTCCCCGGCTACCTGTATCCGTTCCAGTACATCTTATTTAGATACAACACACGTGGGTTTCTCACTGTTATTACTACGCTCCATCATTTCCCTGTTGGCGAAAAACAATCTGAGGATGGAGCCGAAGCCCATGCGCAGTACGGACCGAAGGAGGAGTCACCGAACTCGTGACTTCCAAAGACTGTCCAAAGAACAAAAACAAACTGCAAACATCCGGGCCCAACACCAGATGGCGATCTATGCTAAGTGTACAACTCTGCAGCTCTACATGCCAAGAACAGATGCATACTGGTAAGTAGCATATTCCTTCCATTTTCTGTGAGTATACATCACTATCCATAACCACTATACCTCCTGCTTTATCACTTGGTTTAATCGTGATATGGCTATTGTTTTCTAAAAAATTTAGAGCATTCATTTCCAATTTAGTAAGGTTAGGGGGGGGCTTACGAATATATTTAGTGATTTTTTTTCTACTTCTTTTATCACTGTTTTCTCGAAGATTGAAACTTCTGGACCTACCATCTCTAAAGTCGGTGTGAACTTAGACGGTGGTCTACATCCTGAATAGTTGACTTCTTCTTCCGTTGGTATCTTGTCAGACATATATTTTTGCAAGCAAATTTTTCAAAAAAACGAGAAAAGATCTTTATTCATAGTAAAGATATCTGGAGAAGTACTTAGGACAAAAGATAGTCCCTTACTAAGTAAGGTGATTTCTTCTAATGCCAATTGGTGGCTAGAAAGATTAAAGATGGGTATGCTATCTTCTTCTAAAAAATTATCATCTAGGACTTCCAGTACTGGTGGTTCCTTGTTCTCATATAGGGCTGTAGATGTGCTTGCTCTGTCTGATGGTAGTTGTTCCTGTCTTGCCTCTGGAATCGCGCTCGTCCCCTGCCCCTGCCCTGTTCTAAAAAAGGCGAGTGTCCAAATTGTTGGTAATTATGTCTTGGTCCTCTGCGGTTTCTTGGGTTAAACCCCGGCCCCTCACTCGTAGTTGGGCCATCATAATCCGAGTCTGATGAGTTGGTATCTGAAAAAGTCAGAATCTTTTGTCTCTTCTGGGGATAAGTGTTAGCCTGTCCTCCCTCATGACGTTCTTCTTGAAAAAAGTTGCTTTGAAGGTAAGGATACATTTTCTCTTGTGAGAACCAGCGTATGTCTTTTTTTTAAATTTTTCTGTTTTTTTCTTAAAGAGGTACTCCTCAAACTCCTGCAGTTCTTGATTAATACTCAGAAGTTTATTCTTCCCTTCTTCTACACTGGTATTACCTTTAAGTTTGTCTTCCAGTTCTGAGATTTCCTGGTTAAGGATTTGTATCATCTCCTTCACTGTCTCAATGATCAGAATCATCCAATCCCTGGAGCAGCGGTTCGCAATGTGTGACCACCGCTCCAGGAACTGACGCACCTCCACAAATAATGCTGGTATGTTTCTAACTCTTAGACCCGAGGGTATCGCTCCTGCTTATAGATATTCCAGCATGTAATGGGCATGAGACTCCATTCTTTTTGCTTTTTTCTTCAGATTTATCAGTTTGTTCCATTCACCATTATTTCCACTGGTGCCCTTTATCTGTCTCACAAGGGCTGAAAAGTCAGCATCTGTGAAACCAAAGGTTTTAAAACCTTCCTTGATAGTAAAAGTTTATTGAAGTAGAGAACAGTCCTGAAAATGACAATTGATGTATATAGATGTGGACAAATTTTGTCTAGTGTGTAGAAAAACACTTATTACACCCACCAAGTGGTACACCACCGTGTCCGAAGACACCAAAGGAGCAGAAGGAGAAAAAAGAAAACTATTTAAATGTATATGACAGCCTTCGGTAAAAACCGAGATAATAGTAAGAAAGGGCAAGAAGGCACTCCCTAAAGTAATTTGAGGCCTGTTTTGAAAATGTTAGATATGAATGGAAGTATGTGTGAGTATGAAAGTAGTTTTGAATGAAGGGTCATTCACAATAAGATATAGTGTGAAAATTAATCAGATCGCTTGTGATATATAAACTCTGAATATATGCACATGAAGTTATATAAAATAAAAAAATGTTTACAAAAAGATTAATAAACTGATGTTTAAAATCATATGTTATGTTGTATGATATGCAGTAGGTTTGGTCAGTAACCTAGAACCCTTTTGGGTCATTCCTAAAATTGAATAGGCCAGAATAGAGGTTTCTTTATTTCATACTTTGTTCCGACTCCCTCCTCTAAGGCCTCAAATTACTTTAGGGAGTGCCTTCTTGCCCTTTCTTACTATTCTCCACATCATATTCAGCTTTTTCCAGAGGGGCAATAATCTGGGTCAGGAACGGAGTCCCTTTTAAGGCACTAGAACAACCGACGGATTCACTTGGGAGATACATATTCGTACTGGGTAGCCTTTATGCCCCTACTTATGAACAAGAAAAAATCCATATGGGTCTCAACTCAGAATTAGCGAGCTGGGCAGCATACCCATGGATATTAGGTGGGGACTACAATGCTGTCATGGATATAAGCATAGATCGCTCACACCCCCCAATTCAAGGTGCAGGGTCCATAAAACAAGCAATGGTATTATGTAGATGGTCAGAAAGCTGGGCACTGGGGGACGTATGGCGCCTGAAAAATCCGGCCATCAGAGAGTTCTCGTTCTTTTCCCCGACTCATCAACTCCATACCCGGATAGATAGGATACTCTGCTCTGTCCTCCTTACTGTTCAGATTACACACGCCACATACCTAGGTAAGACTTTCTCGGACCACAACCCATTAGAGATCACCCTAGCTTGGGGCAGAGTCCCCACATGGAAATTATGGCCACAAATCTTGGAAGACTCCGTCTTTCGTAGCGCACTGGCTATAAGCATTACAAACTACTTCACAGGAAATACTGGTACAGCCTCCACACCCCACATAGAATGGGACGTGTTCAAAACCGTGATAAGGGGCATAGGCATAAGCACCACAGCTGGGGTTAGGCACGAAATACACAATAATCTCAAAACAGTAGAAAACACCATGAATAAATTGGAACAGGATGCGGTAGGTGACCCCACAAAGAGAACGTCACTACAGGAGGCCTGCATCAAGCAAGCAGAACTGCTAGAAACTCTTAGACAAATTGATTACAAATCGTACACCCAAATAAAGCATACCGAGGCTGATAAAGCAGGCCCGCTTCTGACGCGCCCCCCCCCCTTACAACAGTACATGCAATAACCACTCTAGGAGGGTACACTGTGAACACTCAGTGGGAAATCAATGAGGCCTTTTGTGAATATTATGAATCACTATATCAATCCCCCCACAATTAGCAGATGACTCCTTAAATGCATTCCTAGATAACCTAACATTCCCACAGCTGAATCGAGCAGCCCAAGATTACCTATCTGGCTCCATCACAAAAGCTGAAATGAAAGAAGCTATCCGGGATCTACCACAAAATAAGGCCCCAGGTCTTGATGGCCTACCAATAGAATTCTTTGCTACTTTCTCGGACGCCCTGGTCCTGCAACTAGAGCGACTATACCAATCTGCACTAGACATGGGAACACTCCCCGCCACCACAATGCAGGCCTCAGTAATATCCCTGCCTAAGCCTGGTCGCTTGGCATCAGATGTTTCAGGATACCGGCCCCTATCACTCCTTGCGACCAAGTACAAAATATTAAGCAAAATCCTATTGCGCTGCCTACTCTCATACTTACACAAGTTAATCCACTCTGATCAATTCGGATTTGTACCAGCGCGTAACACCTCACTGAATAACAGGAGACTTTACCTCGTAATGGAATCAATCCCTGCAGGCCACCATATAATGCTCAATCAATCAGGTGTTAAGTGCGACTACTCACCCGTAAGGGTCTCAAGGCGCAGGTTACAGTCCATCAAGGAGGGGGTCTGTCGAGCCAGGTTATAAGGTTTCTTGCGAAGATGGGGAGCGATGTTATCTGACTGTCGTTCCAGGCTCTGGCCGCGCGGAAGAAGGAGCAGCCTCCTGATCTGGTCTTTCTGGTGCGCGGAACCACGGCGCAGGAGAGCTGGTCTGATCGTAGGGTCCTTTGGGGTGTGTGGAATTTGAGTCGGCTGTTCAGGTATGCTGGTCTGGTGTCGTGGAGGGCCTTGTGAGCGTGGGTTAGCATCTTGAAGGTGACTCTAGCTTCGATGGGGAGCCAGTGGAGTGTGCGCAGGTGCTGGGAGATATGGCAAGTTTCTTGGCAGGTTGAGGACCAGTCTTGCGGCGGCGTTTTGGATGTTCTGTAGCTTGCGGGTGAAGTTTTTGTTTATTCCGGCATAGAGTACATTGCTGTAGTCGAGCCTGCTGGTGACCAGGGTGTGAGTGACAGTCTTTCTGTGTTCGAGGGGGACCCATTTGAAGGTCTTGCGTAGGAGGCGGAGGGTGTGGAAGCAGGAGGACGAGACGGAGTTGATCTGGCGGTCCATTTTGAGCTCTGAGTCCAGGAAGATTCCCAGGTTGCGTGCGTGGTCCGTGGGGGTGGGCGGGGGCCCACCAGGTGTCGTTCCAGGCGCTGGGGTTTGGGCCCATGATGAGTACTTCCGTTTTGTTGGTGTTTAGTTGTAGGCAGCTGTTTTTCATCCATTTGGCGACAGATTCCATGCCTTCTCGAAAGTTGTCTGGCAGTGTTGGGTTCCTTAGATAGGGAGAGGATGAGTTGGGTGTCATCTACGTATGACACAATGTTGAGTCCGTAGGTTCTGATGATGGGGGCGAGTGGAGCCATGTAGACATTGATGAGCGTAGGGCTGAGGAAGGACCCCTGGGGGACTCGGGAGGTGTAGGGTCCGAGAGGAAAGGGGGGAGTATGACCCACTGCGTTCTGCCGGAGAGGAAGGAGTGGATCCAGTCGAGGGCCTTGTCTTGGATCCCTGCGTCGTGTAGTTTGTGTATTAGGGTGCGGTGAGAGACTGTCAAACGCCGCTGAGAGGTCGAGGAGGATGAGGGCTGCTGTTTCTCCTTTGTCCATTAAGGTACGGATATCGTCTGTTGCGGCGAGGAGGGCAGTTTCCGTACTGTGGTTTTTTCTGAAGCTGGATTGGGAGGAGTCGAGGATTTTGTCCTCTTCGATGGCAAGTTGGCTGTTGATGGCTTTCTCGATGACTTTCACTGGAAACTGGAGCAGGGAGATGGGTCTATATTTTTTGAGGTCGTTGGGGTCCGCCGAAGGTTTCTTCAGGAGGGGATTGATCTCAGCGTGTTTCCAGTCGTCAGGGAATGAGGCGGTTGCCAGAGATTGGTGTGGCAGAGCATAGGTGTAATGGTGTTGGCGGCTCTGTTGAAAATGTGGTGGGGGCAGGGGTCCGTGGGGCCCCCGGAGTGGATTGACTTCATCGTCTACAGTGTGTCTTCGGTGGTGAGGACTGTCCAGTTGTCGCTGGCTTCAAGGTGTCGGGAGTGGTTGGTGAGGGTTCAGTGTGTGTGTTGGTTGTCTTCGTCGAAGTTGTCGCTCTTGATTTTGTGGTGGAAAAAGTTGCTGAGTTTGTCGCAGAGGTCTTGTGAGGGAGGGATGTCTGTGGACTCGCTGGTGGGTTGGGCGAACTCCTTGATGATGTTGAAGAGTTCTTAGCTATTGTGTGCATGAGTGGAGATTCTGTCTTCAATCGCTTTTTTTTCTCATTTTTCTGATGAGTTGGTGGTGGGCGTTGGTGTCGGCTCTGAAGTTGTTGTGGTCTTCTGTGGATTTGGTGTTACTCCAGGCCTTTTCGAGGTGGCGGCAAGTGCGTCTGGACTCTCGAAGTTTGTGGTGAACCATCTAGCTTTCTTGGCGTGGGTGTTGTTTTTCTTGAGGGGGGCTATGGTGTTGGCGCTGTCGGAGATCCATCTGTGCAGGGTTCGGGCTGCGGTGTTGGGGTCATCGTTTTCTGTGATGGTTGGGGTGGAGTTGCTCAGTGATGAGGTTAGCTGGTTGTCTGTAATTCTGGTCCAGTTTCTTAGTGGGAGCAGGTGCTGGTGTGTGTGGATGGTGGGTGTTCTGAAGGTGAAGTGGACGCATCAATGGTCAGTCCATGGTAGATCGGTGGTGTGGCTGAAGGTGATTGAGTTTCCTGTTGTGAAGAGGGGGGTCGAGGATTTGTCCTGCTGAGTGCGTGGGTTCGGTCACGATCTGGCGGAGTCCAATGTTGTGGAGGTTGTCCAGGAGGTATGTGGTGCTGGGATCCAGTTGGTTGTCGAGGTGGAAGTTGAGGTCTCCCAGTAGGGTGTAGTTGGTGGACGCGATGGCATGCAGGGAGATGATGTCCGTGATGGAGTTGGTGGAAAATCCGCGGGGTCCAGGGGGTCGGTAGATGAGGGTTCCCTGGAGGGTGGAGGTAGGGCTGGCCAGTATCTTGAAGTGAAGGTGTTCCATCAGGTTTGTGGCCTCGTCGGGGAGTGTGCTCAGGCGGAGGGTGGATTTGTGGGCGATGGCGATCCCTCCTCCCGGGCAGGTGGGGTGGTCCTTCCTGGAGATCTTGTATCCTTAGGGAATGGCGATGTCCGGTGCCGAGGTGGTGCTGGTCCAGGTTTCGTTAAAGAATGCTACGTCCGGGGTGGTGCTGTCGAAGAGGTCCCAGATTTTGGTGGCGTGTTTGTGGAGGGATCGGACGTTGAGGAGGATGCATTGCAGGGTCTTCAGTTCGGTTGTGTTCTTGCGGGCGGGTTGCGCTGGGTCCGTGGTCTTGGCGGTGCTGCAGGTGTGCCGGCCGCGGTGACAGCTGAAGGGTCCGTGGGTGTCAGCTGGTGATGCTAGCTTGAAGTTGTTGTTGCGGCCTGGGTTGGGCTGCTGGCTGCATTGCATTAGACCTGAGGCAGGCATTTGACATCCTCAAATGAGACTATATGGTTCAGGCGCTTGTAAAATTTGGCATAACACCAAACTACCTGAAGTGGGTAAAACTTCTATACTCGGTCCCTACAGCGAGAGCCCGCACTGGTAGCCGCATTTCTTGCACATACTGGTTTGGTAGAGTCACACAACAGGGATGTCCCTTATCCCTTTATTATTCGTGCTTGCATTAGAACCCTTGGCCATTAAGCTACGATTATCTGCAGAGCGGATGGGTATCAGGTTGGGTAACTCCACGCATATTCTATCCTCCTACGCAGATTATATAATTCTTTATGCTAAGGACCTGACCAATGCCTTAGAGCCGACACCAGAGATTTTCTCACAATTTGCACAGATCTCGGGCTTCACCATAAACGAGACAAAATCTCAAGCCTTTTTCTTCTGCCCTGGAGAACATCCAAATGCGATCCAGTTTGGGCAACTTTCCCTCTCTGTAGCACAGCACTCCTTCAAGTACCTAGGCATCCAAATTTATAGAAGCTTGCAAGATCTAATAGATGGTAACTTAACCAAAGCAATAATGGCACTTGGATCACAGATAACATTCTGGACCTCATTGCCGCTATCTGTGATGGGACAAGTGGCTATATCGAAAATGGTGGTCCTCGCACGGCTTCTATATTTTTTTACAAACTTGCCGGTAGTAATCCCCACTCCTGTATTTAAATCACTAGACACTCTAATATCAGATCTGATATGCGGTAATGGCCACTGCGGTGTGGGACTAACTAAACTACAACTAGACACAGATAAGGGTGGCCTGGGTGCACCTCATCTCCGTGCATATTGTTATGCGAGCCAACTTCAATGGCTGTTGTACTGGCTTGCAGGATGCAATCTGCACGAATTGGGATATATACAGCCCGAGACATTAATCGAGGTATCCTGCATACACTGCTGCTACCACTGGCTACAATACCTCCGGGTGCCCTGACATTACTGCGTACTGCGCTTACTTACTGGAAGAAGACACTGCATTTCACACGCAGATGCCCCTCATATGCAGATAAAACACCACTGCTAGGTATCCCCACTCCGGCGGGCCTAATCACTAAAAGGAGAATCCTTGCTTGGCCTGAAGAGGGGGGGGTCACCACAGTGGTGGCGTTGTTCGACAACTGAACCCTAATGGATCACAACAATTTCACCAGGCAAAATGGGGTACCAGGAAATCTATATTTAACACACGCTGCAATACACCACTATACCAAAAGGCACTGGGCTCAACTTGGGGTGATACCCTCAACACGCAAATTTGTGCGGGCGATTTATCTAATGGGGGAAGGACGCCACCTCACAAAATGGCTGTGGACCTTGAGAAAGAGCTAACCGATCAAGAATGGAGTATGATGGTAAAATACAAAAAAAAAAGTATCCCGCACTGCCAAATTTCAACTTAATCAGTATTTGATATTACATAGGGCCTACCTCACCCCACACCGCTTGCAACAAATGTTTCTGACTACACAGCACTGTTGACCTAGATGCAGGACAGCGGAAGCCGGCATACTACACATGCTATGCCCTGTGCTCACAGAATTTTGGAAACTGTAATCTAGAACATTAGCTCGGCGACAGGTTTACCAATACCGGAAACAGCTGGTAGTTGTCTGATGGGTATGACCCGGCGCTCAAAAACACATAAAGTGTAACTTCGCTTCACTGACCTAGCACTCCTTATAGCTAAGCGCTCCATAACAATGAGGTGGAAAAGTCCCCGACAGTTTACACATGGCACGGGGAGGTGGTGAGGTGGGGTAATGAGGAAAGTGCTGCCATCCTACGGGAAGAAGCCCGGGGTTTATGTAAAAAGCGCATATCAATGGACTGGGACCAAATAATAAAAGCATTTAAGGTACTTGAACCTACACCTGTCCCCACAGCTCAGGAGGAGTAGATATGGCCAATAGGCCAGTCCCCACACAAACAAAGCAACCCTGAGCATAGTTCTGCTGCACCACATTACTACACAAATATGTATTACCCCTACATGAGTTAATGGAAGGTCATGAGTCGTAGCCTATTGGCAACATTATGCGCTGGAGTAGGGCCAGTAAAGTTGGGAAGTTGGCTGGGGTGGGAGGGACAAACTATGCGGTTTCTTGTAATACTATTAATACACTTGTATAGGTAACCAGAAAACAGACTACAGCTACAATCGAACAGTCTTAAGATTTGTTGAATATGTTACAAGACATGTTTAGCGAAACCAATTAAAACCATGTTCGACTCTTAAATGGAACTGTACTGCATACTACTGTAATACATTTATTACATGTACCTATGTCTATATAAGATGCTAAACCTAAAAAAATCAATAAAGTGTGTTTTAAAAAAGAAACCGGTAGATATATTTTTTTATGCAGAAATCCTCCAAAGTTTATATCTGCTACTTTGGCACGTGATTTGAGTGTGTGAGAAAAATAGCAATTATGACAGCTTCATACTCCATGTTTGATAACTATTTTGCATATTGCTGGTGGCTTTAACATGGTAAACAAAATACCAATACCGATACCTTACTTGAATTTAAGAATCGGTCATTGTTTGCTTTGACCTATTGAGTGTCTATATTTGTTAGAATTATCTAGGAGTTTTGAAGTTGTTGTTAAACTCATGCACCTTAGGTCTTTTGTCTTTTTCAAAGATATTTTTCTAATGTCGTGTATGGTGAGGGAGTATGAAAGGTAGAATGGTTGTTTGGCTGCTGGAGTGAATGAGTGAAGGTTGGTTTATTGTGTGTAGATTGGGATGGGAAGCTAGTTTAAGACTAGATTGCGAGTATGAAAGAGTTGTTGTGAATATTAACATGTTTGAGATTCATTTTGTATGACAAATTATTGGAATGATTTTGAATATATTCATTTAAATGATTTTGTGGTCTAATAAATTATGATAAGAATCGAAAACTAAGATGAAATAGGTGAGTGGTCATTTTGTTTCGATCAATATGACTGATTCTTAAATTCTAAGTCAAGTTCGGTATCGGTATTGGTATTTTGTTGTTCATTGGATTATAGGGCTCTGCCTTACCGATAGAGAGCCCAAACCCTGTGTGTTTTACCTTAACATGGTAAACCGCATTACCAACGCATGCAAAACAACGCATGCCGTTACAACGCGGTCTTACGACGACCGCGTTGTGAGTTCGCATGCCGTTACAACGCAAGTCGGAACAACAACTTGCATTGTGAGGGGCAGGTGTTGGATTTAAAATCCAACATCTTCCCTACTGTCCACACAGACTGGAGTTGTAACATCCAGCGCCCCTTACAATGCAAGTCATTGTTCCGACTTGCGTTGTAACGGTATGCGAACTAACAACGCGGTCATTGTAACGCCATGCGTTGTAAACACATGCTTAATAAGGTGGCATATTCCTTTAACATACATACCCTTTTCATTGTACATGGCAGTCTGTTAGAAATGGGGGTCTCTAGTTTGCAGTGGTTGGTATCTTTGTCCAAGAAGGGATCCTTCTTTCTACTCTGGCTAAGAGAGATACACTCCTAAAATAAGCCCCTGGGTAGCTTGGCACAAGCTGTCACGCTTATCTCGGAGGCAGTGTGTAAAGCATTTGCACATAACCAACAGAAATACAGTGAAAACATTACAAAAGGACACCACACTAGTTTAGAAAAAAAATCCAATATTTTTATATATCCAAAACAAGACCAAAACGATAAGACTCCAAACATACAGTACTTAAAAATATATACTTTGCAAGTTATCCTTAAAATTGCAGAGATACCTCAAAAACACAGTTCGTACAAGTTGGTAGCTCCATCCGGGGCTACCGCAATGCTGACAACAACAGAGTCTAACAGTTCCAGCCAACCTTGTCGGTACGGGCCAATGAAAGCATTTACAGACTTGCTAACAGTACCTTTCTCGTTGTGGCTGGAACGTTGGTGTGAGCCGGTCGTGGCAACTGTCGTAGTTGCACTGCAAAATGGAAGCGTGCAGGTTGCAGTGCCCTCTTGATGTGGTGCAGGCAGCGGCTCAGTGACGATCAACCAGACGGCGTCAGTGAGACCAAGGCTTACGATGCAGGGTGAGGTGGTGCTTGTTGCGGTGCTGGCAGGATTTGGTGCAAGTGACAGTGCCAGTTAGCGGTAGCTGGCGTCGGTTGGCCCAGACTGCTGTGTGGGACGAGGCAGTGAGTCGTGATAATTACAAGCGGTGGCCCAGCCACGATGCAGTCACTGGTGTTGAAGTCAGCAGCAGCAATGGTGACGGTGAGACCAGGATGGCGAAGTAAAGTGAGACGGTGCGGAGTGCGGTGGTCACAGAGCAAGCAGCGGCTCGGTGGTAGTCGGTGAGACCAGGGTTGAGGTGCGAGATGCGGACGGTGACTTCTGCAATGCCGTCAGGACACAGAGCCAACGACGGAGTCAGTTGCATTTCCCTTCTCTGTGGCAACTGAAACAGCAGTTCCAAGGAACCCAGAGGTTTGTGAAGTCTTTGCAGTCCCTAATACTTCAGAACAGGAGGCAGGCTCTACTTCAAGCCACTTGGAGATACTCAGCACAAGTAAAATAAAGTTCAGTCCCATCCTTTCACTGCCCAAGGCAGAAGCAGCAACTGCAGGCCAACCCAACAAAGCAACAACAAAGCAAAGGGGCAGTATGCCTCCTTTCAGCTCTTCCAACTCTTCTTCTTAGTAGGTTCCTTGATTCCAGTGAGTTCTAAAGTACTGGGGTCTGGGCCCCAATATTTATACTCTTAATCCCTTTGTTCTCTCAGGTAGAGACTGTCTGTGCTTAGTCCAAACCAGTTTTGTCCTCCTGGCTCAGTTTCCCTGCATGAGGTGGAGACAACATTGTTCAAGGCAGACCAGGCCCATTCATGCAAGGAAATCTCCTCCCATTGCTCTTAATGCAACCCTCGTCTATTCAGCCCAGCCCTGACTCATCAAGGAAAGGCAGGACACACCTTGACTCCCCCAGTGGCTGTCTGAAGAGAATGCACATTCCCAGCCCTTGTTACTCCAAAGCCAGAGACTCGATCCACAAACCCAGCAGAGGCACACAGGATGGATAAGCAATACAATACCTAGGTTGTAAAAGTGGTATTTTCAAAACCAGAACATAAAATCATCTTTACTAAAAGATGTTTTTTTACATTCTGAGTCCAGGCATACTAAACTCCATTTCCCTATCTTGTCCCAATGGGAAGTTATACTTATAAGGTGTTATAAGTAAAACTCCCATTCTTTCCTATGGGACAGATAGCCTTGCAGTGGTGAAAAACGAAATACACTGTAAATCACCACCAGGACATGTCACATACACCAGTACATGTCATACCTTTAACATACACAGCACCCTGCCCACAGAGGTACCTTGGGCCTACCTTAGGGGCGACTTATATGTAAGAGAAGGGAAGATTAGGGCCTGGCAAGTGGGTGCACTTGCCAAGTGGACATGGCAGTTACAGACTACGCACAGACTCTGCAGTGGCAGGTCTGAGTTGCATTTACATGGCTACTTCTGTGGGTTGCACAATCGGTGCTGCAGGCTCTTTAGTAGCATTTGACTTACAGGCCTTGGCCTTCAATGTGCACTGTATTAAGGACTTGCTAGTAAATCAAATATGCCAATCATGGAAACCCCAATCCATAACACAGTTTACACCAGGAGCACTTGCACTTTAACACTGAACAGCAGTGAGAAAGTGCGTAGAGACACCAAACCAGCAAAAACAGAGTCAAAACCGGGAGGCCAGATTCCCAAAAAAGACAGGGGAAACCTGCCAGAAGATGCCATGTCTAATAGTCATATATATGTACTATCGCCTTTGGCAAAATCCGGTTAAACCTAGTTTAAATGAAAGTCTTGCTCTTTTGAAAATTACTGTGCATATTTTGATGTGAAAGATTCGATGCTGTAAAGGAAGAAAGTTTTCTTATTTAGGTTGTTGGGTGACAGGAAATTTTTGGGGGACAATTCACCTGAGATTGCACTGCCTAGAGGACAGTTTTAGTTTGGGATGACTACAAAGAAACAGTAAAGTGAATGTAGGAGTGCTTCATGGAAGACCCTAATGTCAAGTTGGAGAAGCACAGTTTCTTTAAGAGAAACAAATTAACATGAAATGGCTTAATGTGTTATGGCAAGATAATATTAGAAGACATATGTGAATTTGGAGAGACTAGTGACACTTATCTGAGAGACCAATTTGTCTTAAGTTGCTACTCATAAAAAATACAGGAAAGATGGCTTGCGTGTAGGAATCTCATTCCCATGGAAGTTTTAGACATTGCTAAGATGAGCGATCCACGGTTTCTGCTAAACCTTAGGTTTATATGTCTCAAATTGCTCCAATGTTGCGTCTGTCATGAGTGGCAGAGAGAAATGTAAGAATGACACAAAAAGGAGTGTTAGTTGTTATAGGTGTGGGTCAAAAGGCCATATGGGTTATAATCCCAATTGTCTTGCTTTGGGTAGCATTGTATCAAGTAGAAGAAGGTGGGACATTTCCGGAATGTATGTAGAAATAGTACAAATGCTGAAACACTTAAAATGAATTGTGTGGAAGAACTTGACCAGGAGGTAGTTAGTAATTTGTTATAACTATAGAAGAAAAGAGTAAAAAACACAATAGTGCGAGGTGTAAAGATCGATAGGCCATTGTACATAAGAAGAGAGTCAACTTGAATATAGCAGCTGACTCCGTATCTCTTATCAGTTTTTTTGTCCAATATAATATTCTGTTCAGTGGTGTTGGAATCATCTGGCTGAATCCTATCTCAATCTGATGGCTTTCGGTCAGCAATACATTAAAATGTTAGGCTACTTTGTGGTTAAATTGGAGTTATAAGGGCATTCATGTGTGTAGGAGAGTAGGGTCTGCTATCCTATGGTCACCCCAAATGTTTGCTTTTTGCTTCACTGGTTTTTGACATATTGAGGCTGTGGGCCTGCTAATCAGACCCCCAGCCTGCTGTTCTCTCTGCTAAATTGACACTATGCACTTTAGGTGCATAACCAATTGGAACTGGATCACCCTGGGAGCCCCTGTACCAGTGTACACTAGGTACCCAGGGCATTGGTGTATCTAAGGCCTACCAGGGGCTGAAGCATGTATTGTGCCACCCCTGGCCTGGCCTAGCAAATTTGACACAACTGGCTGATCACTCAGCTGGGGTAAGTTGGTGTATCCACCTCCTACTTAGGTGTAGTATACCTATACCTAACCTTAAATGGGACACATGTTAACCTATAAGTCACTCCTATGGCAGACCTTTACAATCCTGAAGGCAGAGTGCTTGGTTTCATGTGAGATGGTGCTCTGGCATGAGCTGAGCCTGTCTGCAGTAGTCGGAACAACTTCCTTCTACCGTTTCCAGATATCGCCATACCATATACTCTTAAGTGCATTAGGAACCTCGCGGTTAAATGCTATCTTTGGTTTGGCTTTATCAAAACATGTCGAGTAAGGTGTCATACGAATTGGAATACTAACCCCTCGCCAATTCTGGCGACGGGGTAAGCATTCCACCCTTCTAGAGGGACACGACATGTACAGAACCTGAAACCCGGGTAAAATCAGACATAGCCTCAGCTCCACAAAATGGACGCTGCCACCACAGACACAAGTCTGCCCTCCTGCTGCTGGGAGTCCTTCCAGCTTGGGAGACGTGGACAAAGGGTTTCCTGCCAGGGGAGGTGCGAGCACCACCCCAGACAGGATTTTGTGTATTGGTCAGGTACGGCTTGAATAGAATCAGACATGCCTGAGGCTCACAAGGAGCCTCGGTGCATATGCCAGTTCAAACCGGTCCTGGGGCACACCATCCCCGGACCTGGGGCGAGCTGGACAAAGGATTGGGGGTGTAACCACCCCCCTTCCTGGTCCCACCCTTAGGGAGGAACCTAGCAGGTAGTCCGGCCCCTAGAATCCGCTTAAAGGTAGGAGCTGTGTCCTAAGACTTCAGACATCCTGGAATCAACTTAACACTAAGAAGAAGACGGTAACTTCGACGTTCTGCTGCACAGAAGACTGAAGGAATTCTCCCCTATGGTCAGGGAGTGACCATCTTGCTAACGCAAGCACCAACCAGCGAATCAACGTCTGCTTTGCCGCCGCCTCCCGCCGGAGCCCGAGCCCAGAGACCGACAAGAACTGGACGTCCAGACCTCTCACCGCCCGATCCACAGTCCCTGCAAAGAAGGAACCCGTGGAGGCACTGAGACACGTGGAGCCAGCCATCTTGGAAGACACTCGACAAGCTGCAAGCGCGACAACAGAGGCTCCCTCCGAGTTGTGCTTTGGGTCCTGAGAAGCCCAACATCCGAGCAGCATCTGCACCAAAGGTGAGCCCTCCAGCATCTCCACGATCTGCGTGGGGCCCCTCTGCACTTTGCAACTCGACGCGCCTGCCCGGTCCCTGGCCCGTTGGCTAGTGGCAATCTTGGCAAACCTTTTTGAAAACTACGATGCTGGTCTGGTTGCTCCAGACTGGCCCCTGCTTCCCTCCAAAGGAGCAGCCCCTCTGACCTTGCTGGTCAGAGCTAACAGCTTTCTTCGATTCCTGCGACTCCTGCTTTTGCCAAGGCTTGTTTGCTTCTTCTGAGTCGCCGACACCGCCGACAGCGAGAGCCTGCGTGGGACAGCTCGTGAACCGACTCCTGGACGTCGTCGACCTTCAGGGACCACGTGGCTGCAGAGACAAGCTACACCTCTTCACCTGTTTGCACCCGACATCGCCTGGTACCTACCTGGTGCCACGCCGGTCACTGTGAACACTGTCCCCTCTGCTTACAGGTCTTCTACACTTCCGATCCATCCTTGGATCCACCGCATCTCTTCTGGACCGACCGCCTGCAGCATCTTTGTCGTCAGGCTCCATTGAACAGATAGACGAAACCCGACGCACTTCGAGACCTATGAACCCGCTTCCTGTGGGTGAGGTAAAGCTGGCACTCCGGTGCACAAGTGTAGAGTAACATCTCTAATGTCTAGGTTTGAAGTCTTGATTTCGTAGTCCAACCAGAAGACCCTTCTAGCAGTAACTTTTGAACATTTACGCACCCATTGAAAACCTATGGGAGCCCGCGTGTAACTTTCCTCACTGCACACGCGACCCGTGGACCTCCTGGTCACTAACTAAAGTTAGCTCCTTGTAGGCCCAGCTATTCTAGAGGCCCTAGGCCTTCTCCCTTTCCTGTTCGTGGTACTTATACCACTATTTTAGTATATGGTTTGAGCGGCCACCAGGGCCTATCCATATAAAGTGCAACTTCTGTATATTGTGATACTTTCTTGTTTAACGATTTGTGCTCCTGTGCTCATAAAGAGTCTAGGGGATACTTTGAGTAATAAATACATATATATTTTGAATATATATCTGTGTGGTGTCCTTTCATTGGTATAAAGGGGGGTTACATATGGTAAAACAGCTTGCTTTACATGCCTAAACGAGTTTAGCCTGAAAGACTGCTTAGCCTACGCTACCACTAGGGCAGCTGGTCCGAAAAGGTTGACTTACAACCACACCATAAGGGTTGCTTGGCATGGTACAAGGTGGTCACTTTAATTAGTGAACATCATATACCAGGCCAACTTCTCACAATGTGGCAGAGAAGGGACGTGACATTGTGGTCTTGCATGATTTGGGACGGCTGGGCATTACTTAGAGACCTGGTTCTGAGTGTCCTATTGCCCCAGGTGAGATGCCATTTTTGCCAATTGTAAATTTGGAAAATAGCATCGGTAACATTTTGAACAAAGACAAAAAAGTATTTGAATCCAGGATTGGGTGTGTGAAAGCCTTTGAGTATGTGAAAAAATTAAAAGGAGTCATTTGAGTGAAACACAAAGTTCAGCCGGTTCCACTCGCTTTTAAGGATAACTTTGAAGAAATTGCTACACACCGTATTTGCGGATGCTGATGGAGCAGGTAAAACAAAGATTTTGTATATCTCCTCTAAATTGCATGAAAGTAATTACGTAATCATTCTAAATCTAACTTGCACTAACTGGTTTGCAGTGAATTCTTACTAATCAACATTTACACCTTAATAAACACAAGATACACGTGGGACTAAATTGCTAATTGCATGGCAGAATAATCAATTAATTAATTATGGTACGCAAACTAACTTTAGATTGTGGTGAAATAGAAAACTGCATGATTTATGTTGCTTTGTGATTGTTTGTGCTTTCAGGATTACAAAATGGTAAGTATTTTTCCTTTAAATGTTGCTACAGCTAGGGAAATGCTAATATATATTGGGATTAGTGTGGGTTTAAACATTAGAATCTCCATTTCTATATTTTAATTACTGTTATGTCTGTTTTTGCTTACGTTGGCATTCGGGCCTACTAGGCCACAGTACCCAAGATGAAGTCTCCACCGTGAACGCCACCATGTGAGCGCGATGGTTTCTGCGCAGAATCGGATGGCTATGGAGATCGCCAAATGACCTCAGATCTGTGACACTGTGTTCCTTGTCAAGGATGAACGTGTTTGTCTGCCAACTGACGATGCTGTGAGAACAGCAGAAGGGACAATACAGAACCTGTGGAGAAATGTCTTCTCTTATTCTGAATGCTACATTTGCAACTTTCGCCCGGGTGAAAAAGGAAATTATACAAATTGCGCCTTCCTATGCCAAGTCTCATGGAGAACCAGTTACCCTGGGAAACTTTAGAAAAACTCTCAGTTAACCCTGAACTGTCCAATCAGAACATTTCTCTACCCCTAAATTTGTTGCACGTTAGCATGAAGTAATAGGGGAAAAGGGTATACAAGTTTCTCATCTGCCAAAGGGGGGTGTTCATCGGGCTGATCTTTTATGGCGTTGGGTCTGCATTGAGCTGGTGAAGATTTCCATGGTTTTCCTTGGGTTTCTTTGGTTTTTCAGGAAGTTATTTCTTCTGACAGTTTGATCTTTGCTGGGGTCGGACAGCTTATCCCGGATATGGTACCAGAGAATGCGATTAACTCTCTGTTCATTCAGAAAGTCGCTGACGCTTGCTAATTAATTAAATGCGCTTTTTAAATGTATGCTTCTTTACTAAATGTCTGATTTCTCTTTGAAAATAAAACTGAATTTATACCATGATCAGTAGTGCATAAATGCAAATGCTGAATTAGATAAACAAAATTTGAAATAATACGAAATGAGTGTGTGGTTCTTTAATTAATTACAGAAAATATCAAATGTTTCCTAGGCTTTAATTGTGTTTTAGCTGGTTCTAATTCACCATCAACCAGTCCAACTAATTGGTCCATCGACCAAGTGGTGGAGTGCCTTGATGTTAAGGTCAGGATTCTGAAGAGGTATATGTACAATGTGTAAATAATATAAAGAAATGTAACCCTGATAGGTAGTAAGGTACCCACATGTCCCATGCTTTTTCTCCTATGTACGGATTCGAATGAGATGAGTGCATGTTGGTGTTATGGGCCTCACCAATGAATGAATGTATGGATGCGTTGTTGTGATGATGAATCTGTGACATAGGGAGATTATGAAAATTTGACCCTTGCGCTGCATCAATGCTATAATAGAACCGTCTTACTCATTAGAATGGCTTTCTGCTGTGGTCGTAGCGATAAAAAAAAATATCTGGGGACATTTGGCTGCATGCCAATTTATGTTTACTCAGCAAAAACATTGTCATACACTTCCAAAAATGCACACAAAAAAAACGAATAAGAGGTTGGATTTTCGGCCTATTGTTCATTAATAAACCGTAAGTCGGCAGATCATCAGGTGTCCTCGTCTGATTAGTCATGATTTAACAAAATGTGTGGCTCCCTTAAGTGCCTTTAGTTATTAGGGGCTACCCTTTAGACTGGCCTCTGCAGGCAGTGTCTTTCAGAAACTGATGAATAAGTTATTTTAAGGCGTCAAGGGAGTGTAAGTGTCTAGAGATTACGTCGTGATTTATGCATGTATCATTCAAGGGCACAAAAAGATCCTACATAAAGCTCTAAAGATATCGAGTGAACGTGGTCTGCCCCCCATGAATAATTCAAGTTTTAAAGAATGAAGCGAATTATTTGGTTTCTTTAAATGGCACCAGTTATAAAACATTTGTCAGATGCTATTCAAAGATTCGCTCAAATCGCTGAACCAATGAGCTTTTCTCTTGCACCTTTATACATCATCGTTGACACTTATCATTTTAGAGTGACACATTACTCTGCTCTTGTGTAGTTCTCTACTCAAGTGCGAGGCCTGGGTCCATTATCCAGGCTTCTACCTTTTGCATCAGGACGTCCTTTCTCGGTCAACATAACCATGAAAACAGGTCATATGTAGCTGGACAAACACTTCCGGGGAATGGGCATGTACTTCTGGTGTATGAGACGCCATTTTGTGTGAGGCGGTCTTTGCAGCCTATGGCAGCTGATGCAGGCTCTCAAATCCGCCTTGTTACGTTCCTTTGCCTGTCAGTCAGTGCGATCCGGCTCTCCTATTGGCTCTCCCCGCCTCCACTGTCGGAAGTGCCTGGACCGCTCACGTAGGGAGGTCGGTTAGAGTCTGCACTGAGGCTGAGGAGAGCGGGTTTACGCGCTCCTCTTCCGGGAGGGGGAGGTAAGGGCCGCGTTCGGGAATATTCTATGTGCACCGGGAGGGCTGGCGTGTGCGCACATGCTTTGCTGACATGTGGGATTGTTTTCGGTTCAGTTCACGCCTGGTTATATCGAGAGTGGTGCAAAAGGTGTAACTACACCTGGGCTGGGGCTGCCACCCGTTTCACACCTCCCTCGGAGCTCCCACGTTTCATTCTTATACACCTCCGTAGCTTAAACAGTTATGTATTTTTTGTTCTGATTCCTGGGACATGTAGTCCTGTTTATTCCATTAAAAAACGTTGACCACACATCCCAGAATGCCTTGATACCTCATGGCTGCTCATTTATTAAGGTGGGACTCTGGAGAGGCAGACTTCCTGGGTGATAATGTACATGTCAACAGACACAATTCAGACGGGACACTCCTGATTTTTTTTAAGCTCATGCTTAAAATCGCTCTGTTTCTATGCAAGTCAAAGGAAGGGGGGGGGGGAAAAATCACCCGATTTATTTTTCAGATGCTCTGTTTACAGCTTCAAAATGTTGCCATGTTTTGTTATTAGGTGGCTCCTTGCAACTGGTGTTTTATGTTAAGAGATCTGGGTTTTTGTTCGACAGGTTATTGCTGTTAGGTTTCCCTGGTCCAGTTTTATTGCTACACAACAAAGCCATCACTCCCAGAATGCATTTGTTTGTTAATTGTGAGCCCAGGACTGAAAAGCTGTGGTCCTAGAGTAGCCTGTTGTTCTCGGAACGGTCATTAATACTAGGAGAGAAAAAGAGGTTAAAGTAGACCCGTGGCCACCTTTAGTAATCCATCACATCATACGTTAAAGCTGTAGTAAGTTGGACAACTACACCTATGTTGATTAGTACCTAGTCTGAGGATTCTTTTCTACCTATGCTACCTTCCTGCTCAAGATCTGGGCAATTACAAGAATTGGATGAGGTGGACTCATGTGACATGCTTCATCATAGGCCGCCTCATTCCACCTTGGTAAGATGATACTACTAGGGCGGACTCCACCACAAGTGGGACTGTCTTGAGGGAGTTCTTAGAAATTTATTTAGCTGGACACTTGTCTGAGATCCTGTTCTCCTACCTAAAAATGCCTTAGGATAAACCACAAGACATCCTTTATTAGGTGGTGCTCTAGGTATGAGAAAAAATACATAAAGAGTATGTTCAGAGGCCGTTATTGGATACCACGGCGCTTACGTACCTATTTGGTACCAATATGTTTCTGCCTACAGTTACTTTAAGAAAGGTCTTGGGCATTCACCAGTTCTTTTAATAGGATACCTATGTTAGTCTATCTAGTGAATGTGAAGGAAAGAACCTACATCTCCTTGTAGATAATCACATAAAACCACATGAAAATCATGAGGCAATATATTTATTGTTCTAAAAGTATGTATGACTTGAATGCACAATCATGGCAAATGTCACACAAGAACACACTGCATGCTTGGACGATTGAAAACGTGAGATTAAAACCAGGGTGGGATGAGGTGGCCTCTGAGTAAGCATTTCCCATTACGTGAGTGAGCCTGCCTCATCCAGTTCTTGGAATTGCACAGATCTCGAGTGGGAAGGTAGCATAGGTAGGCAAGCATTATCAGAATAGGTGCTAATATAGTTTTATCTATCCAACAGACCACTGTGTCAGATTGTGATGTGTTGATTCTCGGAACAGTGACACAAGAACCTCCGATATGTATTGACCTCGGACATTGGCATTGAGGTGCGGCACTGATGCACGACTCTCTAGGTCAAGCAGAATTTTAAGCCCCTCGATCTTCCCAAACATTTAGGGGCAGATTTACAAGCCCCTTGCAACACATTTGCGCCGCTGTTGCATCACTCTGTGACCCAGCGGCGGCGTAAACCATGCGCCATTTTGCGATTTATTTACAATGTGACTTATCTGGGCAGATGCGTCGCGTTCTAAAGCACTGCGCCATGAAACCTGCGTCAGGTTTCATGTGGGCGTTCTGTCGCAGGGTGGGCGTTCCGTCGCAGAAAAGCCCCGTAAAACTGACTGTGAAATCTACAAGATTTCACGGAGTCAGTTTTACGACGCCGCTGCGTCGAACCCATACCCCTGCTTGAATCAGGCGTAAGGAGTGACGCACCACGATTACTGGACCGTGTCACCTTTGTTTAGCAAGACAAGCACTGTTCCGTTTGGTGCGGTGTCACTGCTGCAGCTTTAGCTGTCTGTATGAAGACATATTGTTTCTAACACATAACATAGTTTAAGTAGCCTTTGGGTCAGCCCCCTGTTCATGATTGGATGCCTTTCTTCCTGTGCCTTAGGCGTCTGCTCTGGAGGCTGACCTTTTGTTTCCAATACATAACAAGCATGTTTAAAGTGGGCTCTTATTCATTCCTTTGCTCATGATTGGCTTTTTTGTGAATCACAGTGTACTCCCTACTCTTGTGTTCGTCTGGTACAGGAGCATTTTGATTTCTATCAGATACGTTGAATCCTTCCAGTGCATCCTTTGGGGACTCTTTGCGCTCTTCTTGCTAGTGCTTGTGTTTCCTTGATCTTTTCCTCCATAACGCTCTTTCTTTTCACAACCCCTCCCTCACTCCTTAATTCTTTCTGCTTCTCTCCTATCCTGCTAGCTGGGGTTTTCTATTTTATTTCTACGCAGGACTGGCAGCTGAAAGTGCCCCTTGTCCACTGGTCTCTATTTTCGTGCTATGCACACACTTTTGTTTTCTTTTTTACCGTTCGATTATCGCTATGTTGAAATGGTAAATACAAAATGGCCTTCATGCTTCATAACACATGTCCATGCACATATCCGCCTGTGTCTCAATACATGCATGCACATCAATCCATCTTGGAATGAGTTTCCATTTCTAGGAAACCCATCCAACATTGCTGGCCAATGCGTGTGCATGTGTTTTGCTGCTTGCATTTCCATGATAGTGCCAGCAAGCATTGACAAGTCCGATAGCTTGGCCAATAAACGCTCTTGACCGTGACAACACTTGTTTTTCTCAGCGTTTGATATACAGTCCACACCATTATGTCATCTTTGCAGCATGCTGTTACGTATTCATGTACATTTAAGGTTTGCTTTCTTTCATTATTTACTTGTCATGATATAGAACCATTGAATCACGCTTATTACTGCAAACTCTTGCTGAATGGAAAACTTGTGAAATTATGAGTGTATAACCGAATCGTACTGGTTTAACAGCCCAATGTTTAGAGCACGGAGTATATTAAGTGTTAAATATATATATACATGCCTGTGAGTTCTAATGATATTTATTGTAGAGTGTATCGAAGGTAAGATGTGTGCATCCGAGTTGTATTTTAGGAGTGTGTTCTGATGCACAGTGATGCGTATGCTTAGTTTACACCTGAGAGTCTGGACACTACTGGCACCTTTGCATACAACTGCACATTCCCTGAAACAAGGGAAATTATAATTTTAACCCTGCCTTTTAATAAAGAATATGAGTATGTACTTTACAGTATTTTAGTCTGAATATTAAAATGTTATTACAACAGGCGGATACATTAAAAGGCATAAGGCAGCACAACGTTCACTGTGGTGTATCACACTGCTTTCACAACACACCTTGACTGAATGATGAACAAGTCACGAGTATAAAGTCTCATCCTGAATAGAATTTTCATCCCTATGCACTATTAAGGAATGATGAGCATGCTTGTGCTGTGCACAGTGCATTACTGCTGCACTTTGTGAAGCCTCTGCTGGGCACTTACAGTGCCAGAATGAGGAATGTGTGGTGCATAGGCATAACACCTAGTGCCCCACTGCTGCTCCTGATCATGCTTCCCTGGTACACGAGCCCCTTTTGCCCTGCACTATATGCAGGCCCCCTGGAATTATGCGATGGCGGAGGACCACATTTTGTGGCAGGTATGATGAGTACATTTTGCGGCAAGAAAAGGAAAATTATGCAGCATTCGGTGGTACTTTTTTTTATAGTATTCATTTTTCACACTTTTAAACTTGCTAACACTGTTTGGGCCATAGTTGCACGTCTTTAGTGCCAGTTTAACACCCAAATAGAGCAATAAGCTACAGAAAGGTGACCAGTCAAACTTTGAGCCTTCCACTGCGCAGCAACATGTGTTGTTGCATTTTTAGTAACTTTTGAACCGGTTGTGCTAGAAAAAACATTTTTTGTTAAAATTTGCAGATTATGCAGAGGATGATGGATTAAGTAGCAAATTCAAATTATGTGAAAATCACTGCCGCCGTATAATTGCAGTGGCCCTAACTATATATCACCATGAGCTTTTAACGGTAATAGCTCTGTGCCCCTGACATTGTGCTTCGCAAGATACATCACTCAGTATTCCCTACAAGTCACCCTACTTCTGCTCTGCTGATGCACGTCACCCAGCCCTTCTCATCGAAACCTCGCCTGTGCTCTCCTGATGATTATCTCACAGCACTCACCCAAGAAACCTGGCTTGTGCTTTACTGACACACATCTCCCTGAACTCCTATAGAACAGTACTATATTCTAGGTTAAATAGCTTTGTGGCATCTCACCCTGTGCTTCCCTCGTGTATACGCCACTCTTTGCTCCTAGGGTGCCTACCACCATGGTTTCTAGCTGCACATAGCATACTGCTGCACATATCCTCGTGCTCAGTAGCCCCACGTATTCTTTGCTCACCTCCTGCACAGAACCACATGCTCAACTGCTGCATAGTGTTCTTTTGCACTCTACTCTCCCTGTCACCCCTTTTGTGCATTATACCTTTTAGCCTCTATGCACCTCAGCATGTGACTCCTGGTGCACATCACACTTTGCTTTCCTGATGAACACCACTTTGTGTCTGCTTCTGCACATAGTTTTTTTGTGTGTCCTGGTCGGTGTGTATGGGTGCTTGTGTGCCTGTCTAAAGGTGGTGTATATATGAATGTGATGATCCTTGTATGTATGTTTGTATGCGTTTTCTATGCCTGTCTGAATGCAGTGTTCATCTGAGTGTGGTGATTCTTCTGTCTGTCTGTCTATGTGCATGGGTTTTTGTGCACCTATCTGAATCAGTGTGTTGATCTTGTATGCTGGAATATCTGTCTGAAGGTTTGTTTTTTGTAATTTCCTTTTATTGCATTTTCTCCAACTTACACCACAGTACAGTGAGAAACATTTAAGGCAACGTGTAACCATGACTCAGCATCTTAGCAGTCATCCCATGACGATGACATTTCATTAGGCATCTGTGCCCCTTCCCCATGTATAGATTCCCAAGTGCTCAACAATATAACATTTCTGGCTCTTTAGATAATAAATATGTTGTGAAAGGGCTCCATATATCCTTGGGTCTGGAAGGCCATGGAAACTCCTCTGCATAACAATCAAGTTGTTCTCGACAATAGGTCATATCTTTTAACCATTGATCGATAGTAGGAACCAACCTCTTCCCCAGTTGATTGCTATTCCACATTTCTCCAGTATGAATGCACTGCTACCAGCTTCCGATATGCCAGTGCCAAGAACTTCAACATTCCAAGAAGACACACTAGGCGTTCACTCCACAGGTTCCAACACCATTTCAGTGAGTGCAGCACTACACTTGTCCCACAAATGGTGCACTCCAGCACTCAGTCACGCCATATGCATAAAGTCAGCGTCCTCCATGCTACATCATGTACAATTCGCGTCTATTCTCAGACCGTATTGAAACAACCGTAGAGGCGTATAATATATTTGTTGCAAGTATTTAAAATGAATTATTCTCAATTTTCAGTTAGAGGTTAACATTCCTGTTAGTGCCTGACAAAAACCCAAATCGTCAGGGCTCAAAGGGACGTCAAGTACAGCCTTCCATCTCACAAAAGCCAGCTGCAATGTTTTGGCATTCTCTCACCGTGATGTCGTGTACAAACATGTTATAAGGTTCCTATGGGTATCGCTAGTGAGAAGAGCCTGTAATGACTTAAGTGTTGAATGTTCTGCAGGGAATTGTGCATTTCGTTTTTTTTTTTTATGGCGTATCCTAATCTATAATAAGTGAAGACTAAGAGGGAAGCCCGACCCTGGGACCATGCTAACTCCTCTAGCTCCACGAACATTCCCCCTGGCTAGAGGTCCCCGAATATTTCCAGTCCATATTCTTTCAGTAATAATAATGTCCCATGTTCATGGGTTAAGGATGTTTGCAGATGACATGCCAGTAGAAGCATCGCGGCATGCAATGGAAGCTTTTCAGATAGGGCTTCCAGACTCCCCCAGTACTCTGTGGTACAGGCAATCCTACCGGGATCTCCCTAGTCTCTTATGGGAGATGATACTAGATCAGGGGATGGAGTGAGCATTGTCGCTTTCTATCATTAAGCGTGGCATATAAGGTGGAGGGTGAAGCCAATAATAGGCAAAGTGCTCATGAGCACATAGATAATTAAGATGCATATTAGTTGCTCCAAACCCGCCTAGTTCATTAGGTAGGGTGATATTAGTCCACCGAATCCTCAGCTGTTTCCCTCCCCAAACCAAGGTAATCATGTGTGATTGAATGGTTTTAAAGAACTGTTGTGTTAATGGGACAGGTATATTGATAAAGCGGTACAGAAAACTTGGTAGGGCAACCATTTTTAGTAGGGCCACTCTATCAGCCAGCGGCGGGTAATTTAAGCTACCTCGCCACCTGTTCTTCAAGCTTCGAGATAGCGGTCCCATAATTACATCGGACCACTAGGTCTGGGACCCTATGTACCCAAATCCCAAAATATTTAACAGGCTCTGTATTCCATTCTCATTGGAAATCCAATTGATGGGACAGTGTGATTTGCATAAGGGGGAAGATAGTTGATTTTGCCCAGTTCATAGTTATTCCGGAATACCACTCATATCTTAGGTATTCTCTTATGATCGGCGCTAGGTGGATCAGTGGGTCACGACCATGGAGCACCATGTTGTCTGCGCAAAGTAAGATAGCCAATGGACGCTGTCGGAAATGCAGTCATGCTGCTGCATGTCGTTGCCTAATCACACACGCCAATGGTTCCAATGCAAAAGCAAATATAATAGTAAAAAGTGGGCACCTCTGCTTCGTTCCTCTTGATATATTTAAAGGATCAGATGTCACACCATTAATTCTCAATCGGGCCTGGGGTGCCGTGTACAGTAGTTGTATCCAGCGAAGGAACATTCCCAGGATCCCCATGCGCTACAGCATTTTAGATATATAAGACCATTCTACAGAGTCTGATGCCTTGGATGCATCTAACCGCACTGCCGTGGCATGCATTGAGGGGTCTAGTTGGTGGAGCAATGCAAAGAGCTGTGGACCTAGTGGGAATAAAACCTGCTTGTTCTTGTAGGACCAAGGTAGTTATTAGGGGCTGTATTGTAGTGGCCAATATTTTTGCCAGGCTTTTGGCATCTATGTTTATTAATAAAAGTGGTCTATAAGACTCACAGTTCTTCTGAGGTTTATATGGCTCTAGTAGGCTGGTGATGACGGCCTCTCGAAGGGAGGGGGACAGTATCTGTTAGGCAAAGCCTGTTCATCTACATTAAATAGGAGTGGAGCCAATGTGTCTGCAAATTCTTTATGAAATGTACTGGGGAGGCCGTCTGAGCCAGGTGCTTTGCCATTTGGTAGAGGACATATAGCATCTTTCACTTCATCTACTGTTAATGGTTGTGCCAAGTACTCTCGTTGCCCAAGCAAGCGCCATACCAAAGCCACGTCTTCTACATATGCGGCAGCCTCTGCCTCAAAGCCCATGGTGCGCTGTTGATACAATGTGGTGTAAAAGTTCTTGAAAGTTGCAAGGATTCCCTGAGTGTCGTATGCACAGTTCCCTTCTGGTGTGTTAATATAAGTTGTATGGGACTGCGTCCAGGAATGTCATATTTTGTTCACCAGGTGCATACCAGATCTACCTCCCTCTCCATAGATCTCGCCACACATCGCCTAGAGAGTTGGTGTACCTCCTTCGCTGCAATATCATTATACGCCGTGATCTGATCTTGCCTTGTAGCTAGGATGTGGGGGGGTCAGGTGTATTCTGATATTGAGTTTCCAGGGTCTGAATAGTGTGTTCTATTTTTTGCAAAAGTGAATGCAAGACCTGTAGTACTCCTGATTGTGTAAAGATGCAGATACCTCTAATGGTGACCATGAATGCCTCCCAGAGTAAACCAGCTCCCTCTACTGTACCCTCATTGTTCACGAAAAATTCCAGGATAGGTGCACGCATCCTGTCCTCGAACACAGGATCCTGTAGGGAAGTGGGTCGAAATCGCCAAGTAAATGGAGCAGGAATATGTGTTGGTAGCTCCACCACTAGCTTTACTGGCACATGGTCAGACAGCGTTTGAGGCATATGTTGTACTGCTGTTACCCACGTGCTAACCATCCTTGTCATCGGCAAATAATCTAGTCAGGACCAACTCCGACGAACAAAGGAGTTAAATGTGCCCTCTCGTCCCTCCGGATTTCGCAATCACAAGAGATCCTCCAGCCCCCATCTTCCATGCCCTCCAATAAATACCTGAGTCGATTGCCTAACCTGCCACTCTCCTTTAGCAGATCGGTCTTTCTTAGGATCTAAATATAAATTTAGGTCTCCACCCCATATAATAGTAGTGGGCTGAAACGTATGCAGCCTTTGCCATATTTGTGTGTAGAAATCGGAATCGTCTACATTCGGGCCATAATTAGTAGCTATCAAAGTGAGCTTGGTGCCATATAATCTGCCCTGCAACTAAGCAAAGCGACCCAAATCATCTATTTCTGAGTGGGTAGGTGTAAAATAGACTCCTTTCTTGATTAGTATCAGTACCCATCGAGAATATGCAGACTAGGAAGAAGCCACTCTAACACAGGCCTATCGGGTCTCTATATTATTTTTTGTGAATTTGGTGAAGTGGGTTTCCTGGAGGAGGACACCCTGCGCCTGATACCTATCGAGATAGGCCATCACCTGCCTAGTCTTTCTAGGATTATTCAGCCCCCTCACATTCCAGGTTAACCGTGCTGTTTGCCCTTTGCTAGAGGTCAATCTTAGACCAGCAGAGTCTTATCAGCCTTGTCATTATTGCCATAGGTCCATGACATGATATATTTCTGAACATATCATGTGCACTGTGGTGACAAAACGCAACCAACGTGAACATCTCACCCCACCCACTTTAGCATCCCAAATCTGCTGCAGACATCAATGTATCTAAAGAGAAAAAAACATAAATCAACAGTGACAATTTCACAAAACAATCCTGTTAACATCTTACTATGGCAAATTAGTTTTTGGGTTACACCTGCTTGGGGGTCTCCAGGTGCTCCTGTGGTGTAGTTCCTATATTACCTATACAGGATCTGCGCATTTGGATAACATAAACTGTGGGTTTGGTGGCAGACTGATTCTGTGCACCCCCACCGGATATGTTAGCCTGTCTGTATCAGCTATCTCTCAGTGCCACTAGAATCTCCTCTAATCGGGGAGAGAATAGTCTTTGTCAACCTCAGAACATGACAACCCTGACCCCCCCCCCCCCCCAGGATCGTGGAAATAATGTACTACTTTTCGCTCAGTCACTCGTGCTCACTTAGTTTGTCTCAGAGATACAGAGAACCGTCTGGGCGTTTCAATAAGGATTTATTGAACAGTTGTTATTCTAGTGTAGAATAGATGAGCTGCAACAACCATTAGACAGTAGCAGAGATATCTGATTAGCAATACTACAAACGTAAAGGGATGGTATAGCTCTACCATCTTGCAGTAATCATGAGTATATGCAAGTCCATAGAATTCATAATAATAAGTGCATACTCCTACGATACCTCCCTAACTAGATGTACCTAAAATGTACCTAGCATCTATGTAGGTGTTATGCCAAGAATCCCTCTAGGATCTAGTCCACCCCATTACATGAGAATGTGAGAGCCAGTCCTGGTCTCGAATTGGACACCCCGTGAGGGATGTTAGACCACTGCTGGCTGGAGCGTCTGCATGCAGGAACCTCAGCAGCTCTGGTCAGTGTGTCAGCCGGGAAAATATTTCAAAGAAAACAGTCAATGATTCCCTATGGAAGAAAATTAAAGTTGCAGGTACAGTATGTTCTTGTTACTTTTGTAATCCAGTACTGGGTGCCTAGACTCAGTACTGGGACCTTTATCCAAAACAGGTAAGTAATTACGTTTTCAGATATTATACGATTTTTAAAGAATATTTAAAGATTGCAGAAATTGACACTTAGAAGAAATTTCACTGAAAAACAGTCAATGGTTTCCTATGGAAGAAAATTGGGTTACGGGTAAGTACAGTTGTAAGTATTTTTCAGAGTCAGTGCTGGGCACCAAGATCCAGCACAGGGAGCTCACCTAAGAGCAGGTGAGTAATTTCGTTTTCGTTACTCTGCTGATTTTTGGTGAATATTTTAAGATTTGGAAAGTCCACACTTAGAAGAAATTTCAGGAAAAAGCTAGTCAATGTTATCCTATGAGGAAAATAGAGTTATCGGTTTAAAGGTAAGTACTCGACTGGCAGAGTTGAGGTTCTGGGCATAGACTCAGGGGTCCCCCAGGGTCAGGTAGGTACAGTTGGTTCACCCTCAGCGACTCTAGGGCGGCCGGGTGCAGAGAGAGTTAGGCCCAATGTTATCCTATGAGGGATAGGGGGGCCTTGGTTGGTGGCTGCTGACTGGCAGGCCACGCGGCTGTGGGAGCTGGGCTCCTGGTCACTTACTCAGGGCAAGTGGGGAAGTAGGTAGGTGTAGAGGTTTCACTGCCAGGGCCACTCGGGCAGCTGGGTGCAGGGTGCTTTTGAGCCTTCGGGCGCTCAATTGATTTCAATGGGAAATCTCCGGTTTAGAAAAAGACTGCAAGCTCGGGGACGAGGATTCTTCAGGTGCCACCACCACTTCGAGAGGTAAGTTGGGTAGTTGGAGGATAGGTAGGTACCCCAGGATTGGGCACAGGGGGCCGCGGGGCGTGGCGTGCAGGGGTGCCTTTTGGTGTCGGGAAATCTTACCCTCTGTTGATCGTGGTAGGGGGGGCACCTTGTTCTGAGGCTGCAGGCTCCTTCAGGAGTGTCGAGGGAGGTCCTTGGGTCCCGGACTCGGGGTCACAGTCGCCGTGGGGTCGTCCTTGTGGTCTTTGTTCACTCCGGCACTGGCCAGGCTTGGCTGGTGCAGAGTGTGCTGGGTTCGCGGTTCCGGGCTGCTGCCAGGGATTAGAGGTAGGTTTTGAGTAGAGCCTCTACTCATGGGAGTCCCAGGGGCTTAGAGCCAAAAGGTAGCCAGGTCCTCCGGGGTTTGTGAGGTTGCTGGCCACAAGAGATGCCGGGTTGGAGCAGGTTCGAGGGTCGACAGGCCGGTAGGGCTGGGGGCCAAAGCAGTTGGTGTCTTCCTCTTCTTAGCAGCTGCAGGGCAGGTCTTCTTTCTTCTTGCTCTTCTTTGTTGTCTGGAATCTGGAATCTGGGGAAGGAAGGTTCAGGGTGCCCCTAAATACTAGATTTAGGGGCGTTAAAGGTAGGTGAAGGGCAGGGACCAATGGGTCCCTGTCCTGGAGTGGGTACACCCCCTATCCTGCCTCTCTCCTGTGGGAGGGGGGCAGTAGCCTAGTCCTGATAGGGTAGGGCTCCCCATCTTCAAGATGGCGAGAGCCTGGAGATGTGCTTCACCTCGCCTCCCCCACCTGAGGGGTGGGGTTGGCAGTCTGGCTCATCCCCTGTCCTTATTTGGGGTTTCCGGCCAAAGCTTCCCGCCAGAGTGGGGGGTTGCAGGCGCCTGGGGAAGCTCATAGAGGCGGCATGCCTTTGAAGCTTCCCCCTGCCCATCCTGGGGGAGGAGATTTAGCACCTCGCCCAGGATGTGCATTGTTGCAGGCCCAGGAGAGCAGGGGCTCTCCCACCCAGGAGTCCAGCAACATGTCTGCTGTGTGGCAGCCTAGGCAGCCTCAGAGCAGACGTGGATTGTAGGTTAGGTTTAAGGGGGCATCTCAAGATGCCCTCTGGGGTGCTTGGTATATTAAATCCCACACTGGCATCAGTGTGGGTTTAATGTGCTGAGAAGTTTGATACCAAACTTCTCAGTCTTCAGTGTTGCCATTATGGTACTGTGGAGTTTGTGTTTGACAAGCGCTCAGCACCATGTACTCTTAAATGGCAGCACTGCACTTACAGTGCTCTGGAATGGACCTGGGTACTGTAGGGGCACAGGGCTCCTGCTCCTGTGCCCACACCATTGGCATAAGGCACCCAGCTAGAGGGGTGGCTGATGTATGCCATGGCAGTGAAGGTGATGGGCATGGCACACAGGGATGTGTGTCATGTCGACTTTGTTTTGTCTTGCACCCAAACACTCAACCTGCAAAGGCAGTGTATGTGTGTAAGGGTACAGGGCCTCTAAGGGTGGCACAATGAGTGCTGTAGCCCTTAAAGGCCTTCCCTGGTCACAAGGCCCTGGGTACCTAGGGTACCATTTACCAGGGGCTGACATGTGGCCAGGGTTTGCCAATTTGGGTTTTGTTTGTTTTAGGGAAGGAACAAAGGCCCTGGGCACCTGATTGGCAGGAGTCTAGGGCACACTCAGTCAAAGTACATTCAGCAATTCAGCAAAAAGTGGAGGCATACCATGCAAGAAAGATGGCACTTTCTCACACACTGGTTATGCAAAGAATTGGGATCAAGGAAATTATTTTGATTTGTTTGTGTTGTGCATATGTTGAATGTATATGTTCTGTATAAATGTAAATTGTTTGTTGAATATATGTAAGAAAATTAATAGTCCCAACCAGATATGAAATCAGAAATAAAATACGGTTGCGACATGGAATGATATATGAATGTGATTTGTTTTTGATTAATACAATCTAAATTTGTTGCGATTAGGACCCGATGCGCTGGAGTAATTAAATGTACTCCGATGTTATGATATTTGTTCCTCCACCTCATTTTCTCTTTTGAACTTGTTCATAGCCCAGAAAGAGGAGGGCTATTTGTGCAATCCCCTTTTTAGGTCTCGCTAAGCCAGCGCATGCGCTGCTCTGCGAGAAATTTAGTATGTGAGTTTTCAAAGTGCTGCCACAGGCTTTTGGTGGCCTAGCGCTTGCGTTCACGCGCGCAGCTGCCATGTGGGTTTCTGCCAAGGCTCATTAAGCCTTACTCAATGAGCTTTCACTTTCGTGCTTGTTTTTATTGGCACTTAGTTTGTGTGCAAAGGTTCCCAAAAGGAGGACACACTGTATTTAAACATATTGGAAATCAAGCACACGGTTCTAAAATGCGACCTGGTAGAAACAACACTTACAATGTAGTGAACATAAAACTAATGTTAAAAAAATTTAGCTATAAGCTACATTTCGGAAATAGATAAACATTTCCATCCCTAAATAAATTGTAAGACTTCGTTTCTTTGGACGTCGTGCTTGTGAGTTTTAATAATGTGTTTTTTTGTTTATTTTTAAATGACATTATTAATGAGCTTTGGAGCACGATGAAATATAGATCTTATTCTAAAATGTGTATTTATGCTGTTAAAAGTGCTTAACTGGCATCAGAAGGTTGTGTGGCTTTCCATTTAATTTATTTGTTCAGGACTGAAAGTGTTTATTTATGTCCAAAATGGACCCTGTTGGTACATTGTAAAAAAGCGTATATGCTGCCAACTGGAGCAATGCACACTGTGGAGAGGACATGTTTATACCACGCCGCAGCTCAATGCGCACTGTAGGGAGATGTGTTCAGACGTGCGCAGGGGGGCGGGGTGCTTGCTAGCCCTTGTGAAGGGATTGGGAATTTTGGTGCACACGCTGTAAGTGTGCGCAGGTTGGCTCAAGCAGATCTTTGAACTCTGGTCCATAACATCTGTATAGCCCGTACCGCACGAGTTGGAGTCCCGCCAAGGCCACCTCAGCTCTTCATCCTTCATAAATTGGGCAATTGAGTAGCATCAAATTGGACATTGGCTCCACCTCATATTTACCCCTCCCCCCTCAAAACAGTGGTAAAACAAAAAAGCTGTTACTACTGTCGAAAAGATGTCCGTTGTAGGCTAAGTGTATCACAACGAGCAACCCACAATGGTACTATTTTCATTTAGGCCTCAACACAAGCACTACCAATCTTCCCTCAGAGTGCACTCCTCATGGCTGAAACCACCTGTGTGCTTGTGATTGTACAAGAGTGTGTGAGCAAAGAAAGTGTGATCTCCGATCCATTGACGCTCCTGGTACTGCTTAGTTACATGTCTGTCCATTTCACTTAACTATAGCTCCTAAACTGCCTCTACTGTGTAAAGCGCTATGACAACACGGAGGGATGATCAGCTACATATAAACTAAGATAAATAAATGAACCATTTCGAGTTTCGTCCTAGCCCCCCTCATTAAAAACGTATATGTGATATTTCACTTTTAAATCTGTAAATTCATGCCCAACTGCTCCCTTTTTTAAGGGGTTTAAATAGTAGGTGGTATTAATGTCCAGTTTAATGGTCCATCCTCGGAAGCGGGAAGGCTGAGATGGCCAAGCTGAGAGTTGAAATGGTGACCTGTAGATTACAGCCAGTGTCAGAAATGAGGCTAGGAGAGCAGGCCTGGCTTTCCTCTACAGAAAATACAGGCCTGTGCTCTCCGCACACCCATACAGTCAGATTTAAACATTTGAGAGAGAGTGTGTATACAGGTATATACGCGTTCACACTCTTGATGGTTGCTATTTGGAAGTAGCCTCACCAGCTTGACCTGTGCGCCCCCACCGCCCTTAAAACAAGCATTGGCATGGCCAATAGGTCTCGCCTTTGGGACCTTATAAGTGTTTAGATTTCCAGCACAATATCCTTGGTGCAACAACATTAACTGTTGTCATCCGAGATCAGTGGGCTCGCTCCACCTGGACGTTATCCTCGTAGCTGGAAAACCGCAGTTGTTAAGCTTCTACTTAAAACCAACCTGGACCCATCAGAACATAAAAACAAGCATTGGCATAGCCAATAGGTCTCGCATTTACACAAGTTTCAGCTATTGGTATTATAAATGACTGCGTTTTATTTATGTTTTTTTATTAAAAACATAAAAAAGGCATTGTCGTTTACAATGCGATAGTTTAAGCTATTGGCATTGTAAATGCCAATGCCATTTATTTATCGGTTTTCAAAACCAACACATAGATAAAAGGTTTGTCATTTACAATGCCAATAGCTCAAACGTTTGCAAATGCGAGACCTATTGCATTGCAAATGCTTGTATTTCATGAGTTCGAACTGCAAGCATTCACAAAGATAAAGGACAGAATTATTCCAGGTGAAAATCGGAAGGAATGCGTGCAAGGGGTGGAAGAAGTATTTTCCACTCGCTGGCTGAGGAAAGGATTATGGTGTGGAAGAAAGTCAAAAATGTGAAAGAGACGGGTTTAAAAATTAACTTTGCATTTACAAACGGGTCGCACTTTAAGACACAAGGCAGTATGTTCGTTAAAAGGAACTAATAAAGTTGTAACATGCTGATACCTTTCGTGGACAATAAAATGGACACACCTGTTTGAATTGCACTCTGGGGAAACCAAACCGCAGTAGTAAATCATGAGGCAAGGTGAAAGCAGAGGCTGTACCCGTGATCAAACCTCTTTTGAAGGAGAAACGCGTTGGGTTTTTATCGTACCCGCCAGCTTTCTACACGTGATAAAAGCATCCTTTCAAGCCTCCAGCCTGGTGTCAGTGTTCCTACTTGTAAGGCAAGTTGGGTGGTGGTTTAATGTTTACGGGGGCCCCGGTCCCGTAACACTGACCCCCCCCCTGAAGTGCACGTGGCTCATTTACCGGCACAACCTTTGGTGGCATATACTATATATATATCAGAGACATGTTTAAACAAGTGATTATTTGAATTTAGAACCCAAACTCCCAAGACAATATCAAACACGGTGGAGTACCGTATCTGGGAGCTGAACAGCCTGTCCTTCCACCTGACGCACTCCGTCATGGCACACTAGCAAGCTCAAAGAACAACATGCAGTATAGGAATATTCAATCACCCTCTGTTAAATTCAACATTCTTCTACTTCTAATTTAGACACTGGGTTGGGGGGAAATGCAACAGCAGAAATTATGCTTGCAGTGAGCATGTCACTGTATAGAAGTCAAAAACATTCATACAATACATAAAAGTAACAGTACTGACAGTTTTCCGTCGTGCCTGTTTTTTTCTCCATTTAAATGGCTGGATAGTGCTGGTTGCCAGTCACAAGACTTATGTCCGCGATATGCATCCTGAACTCTGCAAGTCTCATATAGATGCATGTTTATGAATTTGTTATGTTAACTTGTGGTTTCCAGGGCGCATGACATCACATGTGCTTCTATGGCATATGCAGTATCACGTAAGGGTGTGTGACATGCGACAGTTGTCTGAAGACTACAGAAAGTGTGTCTGCATCATAGGAACGTAGGTTAAAGATGGGAAACTTAGTTTCTTAAATTTTCTTGCCAGATGTTTTATTTCAATAACCACAGCTGAGTGTATATGATGTGTATCTTAAGTCAGTATTGATCTGTCCAACCAGTATAAATTGTGCCCCACTGTGAACCAGATGACTACTGAGAAATGACTTTCAGTCCCATTTATTAGGGCTTGTGGCATTACCAACAAGATAAGTCACTTACACTGACAATCCCTCATCGCGATAACTCTAAAAGCGAAAGTGATCGCGATCACAATGAAGCACGCTAGGGATGCGCGCGCAGCAGCGGGGGGAGGGGTAAAAAGGGCTGTGTAGCAAAATCACACAAGATAAGTCACACGGACAATCCCTCATCGCGATCACTTCAAAAGCGAAAGTGATTGCGATGACGCACGCTAGGGATGCACGCACAGCAGCGGGGGAGGCGTATGGTGCTGAAGGCTGGCGCAGGAGATGGCTGGGCGAGAAGGGAGGGAGGAATGCGGGGAGCAGCCGTGCGCGCGCACGCCATCGTGCACTGTAGCTTGTCGCCAGCACAAAAAGGTGGGTAGCACTTTCTAAACCCACCTACTAAATGTCTCGCCAGACCAGTGCATGCGCTGGGTCAGGTGAGACCTAACTATCGGGCCATTTCCTTGCTAACTTTCCCACCAAGATCTTGGAGAAACATCTAAATGCCCAGTTAAGCAACTACTTGGAGCAACAGCAACTGTTTGATGCCTCCCAATATGGATTCAGGAGTGGCCATGGCTTTGAGACTGCTTTAAGAGCTGCAGTAAATAACATACACATCCAGTAGATGCCGGGCATACCTCATTTCTAATACTGTTGGACTTATCTGTGGTCTTCTATACCATTGCCCGACTAGGCTGATTGACTGTCTTCAGGAAATTGGGGTGTCAGAATCTACCTTGGGGCTCCTGTCCTCCTTCCTGACAGATAGGTCGCATATGTAAATATGGACCAATTTTACTCTGATCCCATACCTATCTTCTCTGGAGTTCCGCTGGGCTCCTCTCTGAGTCCAACTCTATTTAATATATATGTTTCTCCACTGGCTAAGGTGATTAGATCCTTCGGGTTGGAGGCCTTATCCTATGCTGATGACACACAAATAATATTGTACATCACAAAGAAAATAGAGGCCTCCGCAACCACTTTCAACAGCTGCATTCAGGCTGTGGCCTCCTGGATGGTAAAGAACTACCTTCGACTCCAAGGGGACAAAACTGAGGATCTCGTCTTTGGCAACCGACAAACTATATGAACCCACTCGTAGTGGCCAGTAATGCTTGGACCATGCCCTTCCCCTGCTGCCTCGGCACCAAATCTTAGTGTCATTGTTGACAACATGCTGTCTTTTGATCTCCAGGTTAATAGAACTGTCTGATCCTGTTTCTGGGTTATTAGGACCTAAGGAAGATCTTCCCATTTCTCTCTCTCTCTCTCTTCGTGAAAACAAGCAGCTGTTGCCCTGATTCTGTCCAGGTTGGATCACTGTAATGCACTTTACCTGGACATTAACGGTGGATCCATTCATAAGCTGCAACTTGTCCAGAATGCTGCAGCGAAACTTATTTTTGATCTTCCCAAATTTCACTTCAATTCTGGTGCCATTCGGAAATTGCATTGGCTTCTGTCTGAGAAACTAATTCTGTTTAAGGCTCTTTGTATTGTTCATAACTCCGGTCCAGAAGTAATCAAACATCTCTTCCAACGCTATGTCCCTGCTAACCAGCTGCGATCTGCCAGCAAAAATTGTCTGGTTGTGCCCAGGTTTAGGAGGGCATGGTGGGGAGGAAGAACCTTTGCTGTGGCTGCATCTAAACTCTGGAACACCCTCCCTATATCGATGTCCTTTCTTGAGTCATACCTTCTCTTCCGTAAATCTTTAAAGACCTGGCTCTTTGCCCTTTCATTTTCTTAGAGGGTTAACACTTTCATCCCTCTGACCGTGGTACTGCTTCAGCGCCTTGACGCCTTTGGGCATTGTTTGTGCTTTACACGTTGGTCATGCATTCATTCGTTCAAGGCACATAGGTTCTCTGCGCCAAATAAATCCTTTAGCATGCCTTCCACAAAACGTTCCATCAGGCACATATTGGTAGATTCCCGTGTTCCTGTGATGCTTACATTGTTACGGCGGGACCGTGCTTCTAAATCATCATTCTTGGCCTATATCACCGCAAGGAGTTTTTCCATGTTGAGACATTTTGAGGATACTACCTGCAATTCATCCTCTGCACTGGAAATGCGCTGTTCCGCAAATGTTATATGCATGTTTTGTTTGTCCTATTTAGCAGCCACGTAGTCCATGCGGATATTGATTGAGTCCGTTTTCCCCATCTATCGATTAGAGACTGCTGCATGGCCTGTGGCGTGTTCTCCAAAGTTGTTGTGCTTGAGGGCTGCGAGTCGCCATCCTCATTTGGTATGGTGTCAGACTGAGATTTAGTAATGTACCGGTGGCAAAAGTTAAATGCAGCTGAGCTTCGTCTACTTTCCCCATGTCCCACGCAGCCTTCTAGGTCACAGTTAACAGCCAACACAATTTCACTGGACTTGTCCCCCAGATCGGAGCATTGTCATGCCAGTTGAGCTACTGTTCTGTTCTGTCTGTTGCTATGCGTGCCTCTATGTCTAGTCCTGCTCACTCCATATCAAGCCGATACACTACTATTACTGAGGGTCTTAATTGCTCTCTCCCAATGATATCCCTATGATATGATAGAGGTGGCACGGTCGTCACCAAGCAGGTTTGCACATACCCCACCGGGAAGTAAAAGTGTCCTCCTTTGCTACTATCTCTCCCCACCACTGTAGGTAACACTCCCAGGCCCAACTCCATCTAGGCCCCAGGTGTTTCCGCGGTGTGTACGCATTGTAGTTTCATGCAGAATTAGGGGCGGTTCAGCCGTGTCTCAGTCTGCCCTTCAAATGTCTCGTCGATTAATGTCAGCCGCCGCAGTAGGTGCACAACAGCGAGCCGCTGGGCCGACCCTGTCGGAAAGTGGCTCTGTATATACTGTTCCCAAATAGGTACAGTGTGTACAGAGTCCACAGTCCCCAGAGGTTTGGCAGAGGCTAAAGTTAGATATAACCTTACTCTCTAAAGTGGTAGCTTGGTCGAGCAGAAAGGCAGTATCAGAGGACAGTGTAAAGCATTTGTTGTACACACTCAGTCAGCAAATGGTCTCACACACTCAAGAATGAACTCCAGGCCAATGGTTTATATAAAAAATATATGTTTGTTTTATTTTAGAACCAACAATAGGTATCAAAATATACTTTCTCAGATTGAGAGGCTTTAGAGAAATACTTTTCAATAGTCCATAGACTTTTGAATATAATAGTTACAGTGGTTGCAATAGGCAACACAATTTCAAACACAATAATACATTGAGCTCAATGGGAATTTCTAGTTAAATGCAAATAGTTTGCTAGTTTTCTAACCACAGGACTGGAATCCTGGATTCAGTCCTGGGACATTTCCTGTAAACAATTGGGTAAAAGCGTTTTGGTTACATTAGTGATTTTTAAGCAATATTTTGGTATTTTAAAAGTTGACACTTAGAAACTTTTTCTCACAGATTCACCGATGTTATCCTATGGGAGGAAATTCACTAAGCAGGTAAGTGGGGTTATTGTTACTTTTTCTAACTCAGTGTTGGATCCTGGATCCAGCACTGGTGCATTACCTGTAAACAGTTGAAAGAATGTGTTTTGGTTATACAGGCGATTTTTAACAAATATTTGTAAGTTTGCAAAATCGACACTTAGAAACTTTTTCAGCCAATACCAGGCAATGTTATCCTATGGAAGGAAATTCAAATCGTAGGTAAAGTATGTTCTCGTTACTTTTGTAATCCTGTGCTGGGCTCCTTGGTTCAGCACTGGGACATCTATCTAAAACAGGTAAGTAATTACGTTTTCACAGATGGTGCGATTTTTAAAGAATATTTGTAGTTTGCAAAAATCGACAGAAGAAATTTCACAGAAAAACAGTCAGTGGTTTCCTATGGAAGAAAATTTGGGTTAGCGGTAAGTATGGTTGTAATTACTTTCCAGGGTCGGTGCTGGGCACCAAAATCCAGCACTGGGATCTCTCCTGATGGCAGGTCAGTATTTTCGTTTTCGTTACTCGGTTGATTTTAGGTGAATATTTTAAAGTTTAGAAACTCCACACTTAGAAGAAATTCCAAGTGAAACCAGTCAATGTTACCCTATGGAAGAAAATAGAGTTATCGGCTTTTGGGTAAGTACTCGACTGGCAGAGTTAAGGTTCTGGCATAGACTCTGGGGTCTCCCAGGGTCAGGTAAGTACAGTTGTTACACCCTCAGCGGCACAGGGGCAGCCGGGTGCAGAGTGAGTTAGGCCCAGTGTTATCCTATGGGAGGCAGGGGGTCTGTGGTTGGTGTCTGCTGGCTAGCAGGCCACGCGGCTGTGGGAGCTGGGCTCCTGGTCACTTGCTCAGGGCAAATGGGGAAGTAGGTTAGAGTAGAAGTTGCACTGCCAGGGCCACTCGGGCGGCTGGGTGTAGGGTGCTTTTGAGCCGTCGGGCGCTCAATGGATTGCAATGGAGAAGCTCAAGAACGAACAAAGGCTGCAAGCTCGGGGACGAAGATTCTTCAGGTGCGACCACCACTTCGAGAGGTAAGTTGGGAAGCTGTAGGATAGGTAGGCACCCAGGAGTTGGGCACAGGGGGCCGCAGGGCGCCGGGTGCAGGGGCGCCTTTTGGCGTCAGGAAATCTTACCCTCTGCTGGTCGCGGTTGGAGGGGTCCCTGGTTTTGAGGCTGCAGGCGTCGTCAGGAGCGTCAAGGTGGGTCCTTGGGTGCTGGATTCGGGGCACAGTCACCGGGGGGACGTCCTCAGGGTCTTTGTCCACTCTGGCACAGGCCAGGCTTGGCGGGTGCAGAGTGTGCAGGGTTCGCGGTTCCTGGCTGATGCCAGGGGTCAGTTACTTGCTTTGAGCAGTACCACTGCTCGTGGGAGTCCCAGTTGCTCAGAGTGACAAGGTAGCCAGGTCCTCCGGGGTTTGTGAGGTTGCTGACCACTGGAGATGCCGGGGTTTAGCAGGAGCAGGTTCGAGGGTCGACGGGCATTTGGTGTCGTCCTTTTCTTAGCAGCTGCATGGCAGGTCTTCTTGTTTCTTGATCTTCTTGCTGGTTTCAGATCGGGATCTAAGGAAGGAAGGTTCAGGGTGCCCCTAAATACTAAATTTAGGGACGTTACAGGTCGGTAGTGGGCAGGGACTACTGGGTCCCTGTCCTGGGGTGGGTACACCCCCTATCCTGCCACTCTCCTGTGGGAGGGGGGCAGTAGGCCAATCCTGATTGGGCAGGGCTTCCCATCTTCAAGATGGCGAGAGCCCAGAGATGTGCTTCACCTCGCCTCCCCTACCTGAGGGGTGGGGTTGGCAGAGGCTGGATCACCCCTTTCCTTCCTTGGGGTTTCCGGCCAGTCTTCCCGCCAGAGTGGGGGTCACAACCGGTAGGGTCCAGTTGCAGAGTACAGCAAGTGGTCTGGAGAAGCTCACAAAGTTGGCCTGCCTTTGAAGCTTCCCCTGCCCATCCTGGGGAGGAGACCTAGCACCTCGCCCAGGATGTGCTTTGTTGCAGGCCCAGGAGAGCAGATGGCTCTCCACCCATTGGTCCAGCAACATGTCTGCTGTGTGACAACCTAGGCAGCCACTCAGACAAGACGTGGATTGTAGGTTAGGCTCAGGGGGCATCTCTAAGATGCTCTCTGTCGTGCATTGTACATTAAATCCCACACTGTTATCAGTGCGGGTTTAATGTGCTGAGAAGTTTGATACCAAACTTCTCAGTCTTCAGTGGAGCCATCATGGTGCTGTGGAGTTCGTGTTTGACGATCTCCCTGCACCATATACTCTTAAATGGCAGCACTGCCCTTACAGTTCCCAGGAATGGACCTGTGTACTCCAGGGGACAGGGCTCATGCACCTGTACCCACATGTGGACGGTTCGGACAGACGACTCAGGACACGGCGTCTAGTTAGAGAGGGTTTTATTTGCGGAAGTATGATTTTGTGCTGTTTATCCAGGTTCTGGTGTCTCTTCCCCAAGGGGTCGGCTTTCCAGTTCGTCTAGGCGGGGCGTGGCCAAAGGACGGGTCCCGGTGGTGAACGTCAGAGGACTCCCGATGTCGACCTCACCGATAGAGGGGAGACAAAACCAACAAAGACTCTGGTCAGTAGGGTGGTTAAGTTTAAAGGACAAAACGGGGCCCAGGACGTGAAGGGTACACTCCGGTGCTCTTGTGTCAATCTCCTACACTCAGTACGACCGGGGTGCTCAGGAAAGGTAGTGCAAGTGAGGGGGGGTAGAAAGGAACAAGTGCTTAAGTATTTACAGGTGCGGCGGCGAGAGGCGTTTAGGTTCTTTTTCAGCCTTCTCCCTCCTCCCGACCCAGCCCGTAAAACGTTCACGCACCTGGGTCAGCCACGCTCCTCCGTGGGCGCGGCTCGGCGAAACGTGGGTGCGGAGTCCTCCCTTCTCCGACTTCTCCTTCGACGTAGGCTCTCGTATCTCCGACGTCCCTGTCGCTGTAGCCTCTCTCGTCTCCGACCTCTCCGTTGTTGTAGTTTCTCTCGGCTCCGTTCTCCTTCGCTCTCCTGCTTCCGCTCCGGTGTAGCCACACACTACGGGTCCGTCTGGCTCCGATCTTATTGGAGGTTCGTCGACTACGTCACAGTTGTGGGCGTGCGCACCAGAGAGCTGATCCCAGTTAAAGGGGAAGACCTCTGAGGATGTTTCTTCCACGGCTGTCACTCTCCAGTCGTCTTCCTGTGAATCATAAACAACACTGTCCGTGACCTCCGGCACCTCCCACCAGTCCGCCCCATGCAATCCGGTGTCCCGGCTCGCCTCGTGACACCACACCACTGGCATAGGGCACCCAGCTAGAGTGGTGGCTGATGTATTCCAGGGCAGTGTGTGTTGTGGGCATGGCACACAGGGATGTGTGCCATGTCGACTCTGTTTTGTTCTGTACCCAGACACTCAGCCTGCAAGGGCAGTGTGTGTGTGTCAGGGTACAGGGCCTCTAAGGGTGGCACAATAAGTGCTGCAGCCCTTAGGGGCCTTCCCTGGTCACAAGACCCTGGGTACCTAGGGTACAATTTACCAGGGGCATGTCATGTGGCCAGAGATGCCAATTGGGCTTAGGTTTCAGCACAGTTTTAGGGAAGGATCATAGGCCCTGGGTACCTGATTGGCAGAAGCCCAGAGCACACTCAAAGTACATTCTGCAATTCAGCAAAAAAAGTGGGGGCATACCATGCAAGAAAGATGGCACTTTCTCACAGACCCCATCCTCCCGTGGCCAGCCGCCCCTCAGAAGGCACCTGCTGCTGTACGTTCCCCTCATCGCAGTCACCTTCCTCCCGGCAGCCGCACCTAGTGTCCACTGTGGTATCGCTAGGACAGGTCACCCAGAGTCCCTCAAAGTTATGATTACTCCGCTCACCTGCAGCTCTGGTTAACAGGGCCTGGGTGCCCGGTATAGCACCACAGGCGCTTCTTGGCTGGCACTCACTCCGGTGCGAGTGGCCAGATCGCCCCTCGCAGCCGCTGGTCCGCTCTCAAGGGGCTCTAAAGACACCAGTAGTCTCACAGCATGCAGTCGGCCCAGATACACAGGCGGTTCTCCTTCACCAGACCCGCAGCCTCGGCCTGGCTCGGTCCTCAGCCGTTCTGCAGTTCAGGCTGCCGCCATCTTTGGCTTTTGCTGGCAGCGCTTGTCCAGTCCTCCTCCATCCACCGCAGAGCATTGCCTAGTCTAATATCTCGCCGTTTGGGCAAAATCGGAGGCAGCGCTTGTCCAGCTCACCTTGCCCCCTGTATCGAGGATAGATTGTCTCCAAAATTCAGGATTATGAGCGGATAAATGTTCTCGGCCTGCAGAGCTATACTAAAGTGCGACCATCTTGCAGCGGGTTCTCTGGCCCGGCCCCCCCCCCCCACCCCCTTCCCGTCTGAACGTTTGCCTGAACGCACTGATTGTTGTATGTCTTCCGTGTGCTTGGGTTCTTCTATGCCTGTCTGACTGCGTTGTTCGTCTGAATGCAGGGATTCTAGTATGTCTATCTGTTTGTGTACATGGGTGCTTGTTTGCCTGTCTAAGTGCATTGTACATGTGAATGCGACGATTTTTAAATGTCTGTTCACCTGCATGGGTGGTTGTATGCCTGTCTGAATGCCTTTATTGTTGTCTGTCTGCCTTCATGCATCTGTGCTTGTATGCCTTTGTGATTGCTCTGTACTTGAATTTGTTGATTCTTCTATGTATTTTTGCTTGCTAGCAGGAGTGCTGAATGCATTGTCTGGACGTGTTGATTCATGCATGTATGAATGTATTGTTTGTCTGAATGCAATGCTTCTTTCAAGTTTATGATTGTGCATTTGTTCTTGTTGCCTGTCTGAATCAGTTGTAATTTTGAAAGTGTTGATTCATGTATGTCATTCTTAGTGCATGGGTGTTATGTGCCCATCTCAATGTGTTGTATGTCTCAATGTGTTGATTCTTGTATGATTGTCTGTACGTTTGTTGGTCTTTATGAATAGATCTGTTTCAATCTGTCATGCTCCACATCCGGGACTGGATGAACCACAATCACCTTAAACTCAACCCCGACAAGACCGAACTGGTGTTGACGGGTGGTTCATCCAGCCCCTGGTCCCCTCTCTTCTGGCCCCCTTCTCTTGGCCCCTCTCCGGAACCCTCTACCTCTGTTAAAACCCTCGGCATAAAACTCAACTCTCAACTCACCCTTCACTCCCAGGTTAGCTCTGTGGTATCTTCCTCTTTCCTTTCACTGCGCACTATACGCAGGGTGTCCCGTTTCTTCACCTTCTCAGCTCTCAAACTCATCACCTTAGCCATGGTGGTGTCCCGCCTGGACTACGGCAACGCCCTATATGCAGGTATCCCTGCATATAGTTTACGGCGTTTGCAGCAGATACAAAACCAGGCGGCCCGCCTGGTCTTCAATCTTCCCAAATTTCACCGTTCCTCCCCCCTCTTGAAATCCCTGCACTGGCTCCCTGTGCGAGCCCGAATCCAATTCAAGCTCGCCTCCATCACCTTCTTGGCCCGACTGGACCTGGCTCCAGCATTTATCTCCTCAGAGATCACCCCCTATGTACCCACTAGGGAACTCCGCTCGTCCTCCCAGTCCCTCCTCACTATCCCACGCTACCGGACAAAGAAGTGGGGAGGTTCGAAATTTGCTACCCTTGCCCCGATCCTCTGGAACTCCCTTCCCCTGGATCTGCGATCCATCACCCTGTACCCGCTATTTCGCAAACTTCTCAAAGCCCATTTGTTCACAAAATCCTTTGATTAAATCCCCAGCAGTCTTCCCCGTTTTTTAGCCCTGGATCTGGTTAGCAGTAGCGCCAAGAAACCGCAGGTGTACGAGCACTTTACAAGTATTTTAAAACTCAAACTCAACTCTAGATCTGTGTGCACTCTGTATGCATGTCTTTATGCAGAATGCGCTTCTGTGCATGCATAATTTAAAAGCTGAACCTGCCGTCTTTCTGAGTTAGATTTTGTTACACATCCACTGTAGTTAAGAATATCCCTGCTTCTCCACCAATACAGCTTTGATGCCACATTGTTCCATTACTTTATAAATTGAACAAAAAGCACTATCAAATGTGCCCTCTCAGTGGACTTTCTGCCTCTTTCCTTGGCTGAATAAGCTGTGCTGAGAGCAGTCCTTTGTCCAGCTATCCACAAGGAGCCTCTACGCATACAAATCTAAAGTTTCAAGAGAGGTTGCGTTAACAAGGTAATGCCTTTTACCCATTTTCCTGCAAAGGCGTCTCTCTTCGTATCAACAAAATGATCTAGCTGTTCTTGTTTTCTGTTTGATACAGACATTGAAACCCATACATTTTCTGCAGCTTTTGACCTCGAATTATTTCCCCATATGGAAATGACCAGTTTTTCTGAAGCTGGTTTCTGCCTAGATCGCAGTGTTGTGCTGATCATTGACCACCAGTTCGGCTGTAGAGGAGGGCGTGTGGCTGCTGCTTTCTCCTTTGTAGGTTTAAAAAAAATGATACGATAATAGATAAGTAAACAAGAGTTATGTTTCATAAATGTTAGTAACATAACTTTAAAAAACAACTTTATATGCTTCTTGCTTTAGGTGAAAAATGGACTTTATTCCTTACGATGTTTTCAAGGATTTGATGCTCGACCTTGTTGGGAAGTACAGGGGGCCGCCAATCCGCTCTACCGACCTAGAGAACACTGCCCCGCCTCATCCGGGCAAACCAGGTCAGTGGTTTTGCACTCACAAACCAGAGGTTGCACAATTTTCAGATGTTGGCAGCTGCTGAATTCAGGAGAGCGGACCTGTTGGGGAGTAATAATACTAAGAAAGACAGGCAGGGCCAAGGTGGTGTTTAGAAGAATCGCAACTTCCCGCTGAGCAGAACTTCAATAACTCTTTCATCCGAAAATGCACTTTTATTTGGGAACATGTGAAAGGCTTAGCTTTAGTTTAACTAGTAAATATATTTATGCTGATTCTTGCAATTTCGCATTTATTTCTCATGCGGAGGAGTCGTAATAAAATGGTGACTGTTTCCGGAGTTAGAGCTTCATGCCAGTTAGTTGATTCCCCATATCCAGTTCTGCTTACTGCTCAAGAAAGCTATTGCATATGTCCAAGCTGTCTTACCTCGTCAACCTCTGTGGCATGTCCTTGCCCTAAAATGAGTTTTTAATGTACGGCATGCGGTTTTGCGAGAATCCATGGAGTCTCTCACTCTGTGGTAGGGCTGTAGTGCTTTTTTGTATAGCTTTCTTCCTACTAAGAATGTTCTGTGCTTGTATTTTACCAACAGGTCCATCAGAGCCACACCCCCAGAGTTGCAAACCTGGCGTTCCAGATAATAAAGAGCATGTTTGTGAAAACGCTTTAGTGCTTAAGGGCTCGGGTTTTAAAGAAGGAGATTATACTTTAGTAAGCGCAGCTGAGAGATGCAAAGAAGCCGTCAACATTAAAACTTCACCATCTAGCTTGGGCTCCAGTAAAGATGCTATCTCGCCAGGGCAACCCACCTACAAAAGCGTCTCTGTGTCATCCAGCTTCCACTCTTCTTACAGGAATGCTGACCATGGACGATCTGTCTGCCCTACCAAGAGTAAAGGACATAGTTCTGACAGTCACTCATTGATGAGAGTTAGAGATTGCAAAAAAGAGAATCCTTCTCCAGTGCATTCAGACAGTTGGCAAGCTGTCATCCCAGCAAACAATAAAAATGAAGCTTTCAGTAGTCGCCCAGAGTCCAGACACCATCAGGTGAGCAGCATTGAAGACCGGGTCAGTCATTCTTCTGAGAAGAAACGTGGGTCAGCTGAAATTCTCAAGGCTGAGGAGAAATCGAGTATGCAAGTGGCAGCCACACCTCTCTCCGTGCAAGACAAGGCTGTACTGTCAAAGGAAGACATCCCCTCCCAGAGAATCCAAGGCTTGAGAAGAACGAAATGGGATATACAGGCCCCTGGTAAGCCACTTGTACTATCTCTTCCATCCCAGCCCCCTTTCAGTTGTATCTTAGGAAAGTCTTACACAGAAGGAAATTAAATGTATTAACAATTGCAATTTTCAGACCTGGCCTATGCACTATTGTTTTTGGAATTGTTTGAAAAAATACAGGGTACCGACTGAACATGTAGTGCAGCAGAATATACGGGGCACAGTCCAAGAGGCTGCCTGCAAATCAAATGAACTGGAGAATGTTTAAGCAAGTTCCATCTATCCCCGGGTTCCAGGTTTGTCTTGTTTGATGCATCCAGTCCCATTTAGAATCGGAAAAGCCTCTGTCACACCTTACATTTGAATATGATTGTGTAAGACGCCGATAGCTTGATTGTGTAAGACGCCGATAGCTTGATTGTGTAAGACGCCGATAGCTTGATTGTGTAAGACGTCGATAGCTTGGTTCTCAAATCTGTACTCCTGGGCAAACTATTCTCAGACCAAAGTCGGGAACATAAGGAGCTGAAGGTTTAATCTACCTACTGGATGGATGGATATGGTGGAGCAGAAGGGGCATATCCCTTCAAGGATAATAATAAAAAAAACAAAAGTGTACATACAATAGCACTATTTTGGCCCCACCTTAAAAACAAGTGAATGTTTGGAAATGCAGTAAGGTGTGTTGTGAAAACCCCGATGATTTGGGGTTCACGCCAAAAGATTTTTTTAGCCAAGTTTATGAAATATGGCAGTTGCAAGGGAAAGGTTAATAATGGGCAGGTGTATCTCACCTCTTTCTCAGAGTTACACTTGCTGGAGTTAATTGTGCTTGGTTCCTTACAAACCTGAAAGAAAATGCTTGAAAGAGAAAAATAAGGGGAGCCCACCCTGTATCTACTAACCAGTGCTCAAACAAACTTGGGATTTTTCTTTTTTAAGATTAGCATTTACTCTGCTCTTTTTCTGCAAATCATACAAGAAACATTATTAACACAATGACCTCAGCATTTAAAATAGTATGTGAATACAAGATACTCTCCAAACATTGTTCATAGCACATTCCTAAACTGGTTGCCTAAAAATCCTAGCTGCCTTGCGGCATCGTTTCATTATTGTGCATATTAGCCATGTAGTACCTGGTGTATATCTGTAAGCCAGGAGGCCGCCCGATCAGTGACCTGTTAAACAGTATACCTGACAGCTAGCAGTCTTTCCCTCTGGCCCTACGTTGTAAGGGGTATTTACTCTTTTTCTAATTGAGATGGCGATTACGCAAGTTCTTCGGTGTAATTCGCTCAAAACCTGTTTTTAAAATAAATCCATTATGAAGCTCTGAAGATACATCCATGTGCTCAAATTAGGTGTGTTCCACAGCTCGGGTGATATAACAGCATCTCCAACCTTACCAGCAAACCAAACTGAATGTTTCAAGAGAGTTTATCAACTCCAGGTGTAGGCCTACAGCATCGAACATATATGCAATTAGAATTATGTAGTGAATTTGTGTTTAAGGTACCACCCTGATAGTTCTTTTAGTTATGTTACTGTTTGCAGTTCTGCCTTTTTTGTTTCCCTGATCGAAGTATTCTTCCAGTATACATGGTGTTGATCTTGATCTGTATCTAAGGTGCAAGATATGAGTGTCTCGCATGTGTTGAACGAGCGAGCTGCACATTGTTGTACTTTGTTACTTGCAAGATGTAAACGCCAATAAAAATGGTAAAAAAATGTAATTCCACCAGCACAAAACTGTAGAAGGTCATTCTTCAGAAGCAGTCCCAGCCTCAGCAACTGCGAACATTACGCATGGAGTTGGAGATCCCCGTCCGGTTGAAGCGCCGAGAGCAGCAGACGTGACTGTTTGGCACTCTACTAACTCATGCTCATACTGAAGCTTGAAGTTGAAGCTGTGCACTCTTAGGCAGGTTGAGACACTCACGTAATGTTATTCAGTGGACAAGCACAGTCTTTGTTAAGTATCACAGCTTATAATGCATGCTGTCGTTATCAAACATTTTAACCCCATTAGTGCCTGTGACGTGACTTTCACATCCCCCGCAGTTCCTCTGTAGTGAGAAGAATTTCAAATCCCTGCACCATGGGCAGGGACTCTGTAGTGCTTTTTCCAGAGAGATTCCCTTTTGTAGCCCCCCTCATTTGGCTGCTGGGGAAGTTTCTTGCCCACTCCACATCCCTGATTAAGCTATGGACCTCCCTGCCTCACTACCTAAAAGTCAAACGAGTGCTAAAGGTACACTCTCCATCATGATGTAATTTTGTGTATTGTGGTTTTTGCAAAAGACCTCACATAAAGTAAAATCTTAAAACAAAATGGAACATATCTTCTTTTTATTGGCACTTTGCTGCCACTGGTCCAATAAAAAGAGTCTGAGCCAAAGGTTATAGCGGTCTCTCCTACGGCCCCTTCCACCTGCTATCCCAAGTACTGCTAGACCATCTTTCTTCGCTGTCACCTGTGTCCTGTGGACTCCCTTCCTCCGTGTCTTCTCTGGCCCCATCAACCCTATGCTTTTTGTGCCCTCTAGTTTGTAATTGAACACTTCAGGAAAAATCTTTTCGCCACATCACTTGATAGCAACTGCACTGATTTATGATTTCCCATAGTAATCACTGGTTAGAAGCTCTATGGACGTAAGACCATCTTTAGTGCTCATTGGTGACTTTTAACCAAAGTACTGATTTCTTCAAATTTGACACCTGGCCTCTATGTTTTCCTTTTCCTTTTATTATGTGTATGGCACTCCAGTCTGACTCATGTGGATTGCCGAAATAAATCAACATGTCATCTACGTAAAGAGAGAGTTGTTTTTTATCGCCTACCTCTTTCCATTTATATAATATCAAGATTGAGTTCCTCCTTATTCACACTGCCAAAGGCTTTACTGCTAAGACGGAGAAAAGTGGTGACACTGGCAACACTTAGATAATGCCACTGCTCTACAAAACCATCTCAGAAAAGCAGCTACTTGCCAGATAGATCCAGAGCAGGGTGAAGAATTCTGTAAGTCGGGTTTCATTCTTGACATGGCCAACTATGCAACTCTTGAACTCAATGATAGCAGGACAGTAACACACCTGATAAAAGGGTTGAATCAAAATTAAGTTTGTGATGGGCACCATATAAATATCAACAGCAGATTTAGAGCTGATGTCTCCTGTGTCAACGCTGGAGTTGGCAGCTCTTACTGTGTCCCAGAGTAGCAGTCTGCCTTGCCAGATTTGTGGCAGCGGAGAGGCACCTGGCGTCCGTGCTCTAGTGGCACGCTAGACATCAGCAGCAGGCACAGCCCTGCCCCAGAGGTCATCAGGAGGCAGAGTGTTGTTGGATGCCACAGTGCAAAGCAAGAACGTGTGAGGGGAGGTTGGGGGGAAATTGTACAACGCAACAATGAGGTAGGGGCAGTGGGGACGGGGCAGGGCAGCAATGCAGGTGAGGCCAGGCAAAGCTACAGCGCTGGAGGGGATGTGGCAAAGCAACAACATAGGTGGTGGGGGTAAAGCAAAAGAGCAACACGGGAAGGATGAGGTGTGGTAATGACAGGCAACCAGCAACGTAGCAGGAGCTGGGAGGAACTGGCAAAGCAACGACAGGACAAGCAGCAACAAAGATGGCCTGCAAACACATACACTGCTGTAACTAAAAGATCAAAGGAGTAACTCCGAAGTTCGACGAGCAGTGGAAGGACACACACGGAGTAAGGTAGCAGGACCAGGGCCATGCTCCAGGTGAGGGACAAACGCACAGACCAAGGAGAACCTAGGAAGGAGAAGGAGAATGAAAGTGAAGCCAATCAGTGGTAAGCAATGGGCGGGCCCTGAGCCCTCTGTAAGTAAACAGAATGTTTTGCAGGTGTCAGAGCTTGCACCGTCTCTGGCAAGACCTAAAATGAGCCAATAATTAGCCATGTCTGCCTTAGTCCAACCTGTTTTTAGTAATTAGATAATTAATTATTAATGGTAGCCCTGTTAAATTCTTAGGTACAATTCTTATTGTGACAGAGAAATAAAAAAAATGTTACAAAGAGGAGTTGTACCTACTGCACTGGTGTATGATGTAGGGAAGCACCTGAGTCATTGTATTGCTAATTGGCTCTCTGATCTATTGTACTTAAGACACAAAGAACTCGTACCGTTGCTTGCAAAATTGAAGCTATGCAATAACCTCTGTAGTTTATTGAAGCTGTGGTCTTGCGGCATTTATTACCCAAAATACTTATTCGGAGCTATTTTTAGAAGAATTCATTTTGACAGAATAACAACCACAGTGCTCCTTTTTCTGTTCCTCCCGCTAAAGAAGCAATTCTGTGTTTATATATAACCTTACCATTACTTTTCTAAAAGAGCAGTCATCTGAACTCTGCTTTATTGCTTTCAGTTTTAATGTCACATTGCTACTCTGATAATCTATGCGCTACTTTTGCTATCTTGATGCCGAACACCATGTCTTTTTCCTCTAAGCCAAGAAATGTTCGTTTACCATACGACTTTTCTACTGTCAACTCGTGTACAAATAAGCTCAAGATTTCCTTTTTTCCTCATAATCTCCAAATATTTCCAACTCTGGTCTAACTATTGAAAGAGGTTGACATTTTGCTGAGGTTTGTGTCTGCCTATCTAATCAACAGTTGTGATGGTGAATGATCAGAGATGCTCCCAGGCAGAGTCTTCACTATTTTTCTGGTGAATGCACTGCAAATTTGACTAGTAGCCCCCTCAGTTTTGAGTTCCAGTCCCTACAAGTGTCTGAAACATCCATCACCCTCACACAGGAATTAAGAATATTCTCCACCCTCCTCTGACATGTTTCTAATTTTTATCTTTCTTTCACTGAATTTAAATGATAGCTGAAATTGTCCTTTAGAGACCAGAATGTTAATTAAGCATAACTCTCTAAATGTAAAAAAAAAAAAAAAACTCCGTAAGGTGTGGAGGGGTCTAACATGTTTAATACTCCTGTGTCCCCGGACCTTAATTTCCCCTCACCACCAATCAGTATCTCTCCTTTGTACCATCTGGATTCTAAGCTTGAAGGGTTGTGATTCTTTGGAAAGAATTGCCATTCCTTTTGACGCTCTGCTGCATGCTCAGCCTGTTAACAGCCATAAATCAGGAGAGTACAGGTAGGTTTATTGCAGTAATATCACGTCTGGTTCTTCTAGAATTGAAATAAGACCCTGCTTTTTATAAAGTGACAAAACTCATTCATATTCCATGGCAGGCATTTTATGCCACTTTCTTGAAACAATTGACTTGCCGTTTATCTGTATTTTCCTAATTCATAATGCTTGCCCTGACTTCAATCTGCATCCTCTCGCTCAACTGTTTTAGCTTGGCCCCAAACACACCGGTTCCTTGTATGTCGTGTTTATGAGCCTCATGCATTTCTTTGTAAAAGAACAATTAAAAAATGAGGTATGTTTTCAATCTTATTTGATAATTAAAAAAGTGGATTCATTGGGAAAATGAGTCTGATTGCTCTCCAGCGTCAACATAAGAAGTAGAGATAAATTCCAGAAGTGACCATGTGCCTTTTTGTTAACCATAGTTGATGCACGAACCAAGGCTTCCATAGAGAAGCTGGCCCGATTTGTGGTGGAGCTGGGACTTGGAATGGATACGTTCAATGCGGAAAAGCTGTGGAATAATCCAAATTTTTCGTAAGTAGGCAATGCAGTGTTATTCTTACCTTCTACAAACTGTGTATGATATACTTCTTGTGACTGCATCCATCTGGAATGCTATCACATGGCTTCCAAATATGTGCTAATTTAATTATTATTTATGGCATTCAGTATATTACACATATTCTTAACTAGGTTTTTGGAAAATTGGTGTGGTTTAATATGCCAATATAATAGTTTTATTCTTCGATGCTTTGGGTTTATGATGAGAGGGCATAGCCTTGCCCTTGTGGCTTACTGCCACTTTAGTGGCATGCCCGCCACGGATTTGCATTTGGCTTGTCCCTCATTGTTAAGACACTTGCAACCTAAAAAGCAGTTGGAAGGAATGCACCCTGAGTATTTGCCGATTGTTCAGATTGATTGATACATTTCCGTCCATCTCTTTTGTGCTCAGTGAGCCTCCTGAAGCAGCAGGGTTTAGGTGTGTTTCAAGCTCTCTGTGCTACCTCACTGAAGAGGCCCAATAATGCTGACCAGCATTTAGGGTTGCTTGTGTTTACTTCCAGAGAAGTTGTTGCCTTTCATTTCTAGTAGAATGTCCTTTTTTGTTTCAAGACTGATTTGCAGTAACTTTTGTGTGCTGTTTAAAAAAAATAAAAAATTCAAGCCATGTGTTTTGTTTTTAAAGAAATAAAAGAAAGATTTGCATGTAGTTGTTTTCTGTCTGAAATGGTACAAGTGTACTAAAATATAATGGAATATAATCTTAAGGAAAAACCAGTTGAGATTCCCGTTTAACGTTTTTGTGTTGGCCGGTGATAATGGCTATGTTTTGCTGCTGGTGGACACTGCGAGACTGATGAACTGCACTTGAGAGGTACCGATGACTGTGCACTCCCTTTTTTTAGGGCATCGCAGACTCTGATTTTTCTCTTCTAACTCTTCATCTTTGGAATATCCCATGGCAAGAATGTGTCCCTAGAAATCTTTCCTACTATGCTTTTTCTGCCCTTGGTGGAGCCACGTGCATGCCTGTCCTCCCACTGGTGGACATTACAATACTAAGCGCATAAATGGCAGTGTCCTTCCCATAGCACTTGAGTTCCTTATTCAAACCCAGGTATATCGACTCTAGTGTATACTCAAAGGCTTTCCTAACGATCCCAAAAAGCACGCAAGCCCACATTTTATTGCATTTTGTCTTTCAATTTTACAGCTACTATTAATCGATAAGCATACTCCACGCTGAACAGTTTCAGCAAGACTCAAAAGGTGATTTTTAAAACTAACGCTAATGACTGCTTTATGTGATGCTTGAGTATCGGTCATGCCAGCTGGAAATGTGTGAAAGCCTCCTCAGCAAGACATTGAAGATAAGATGCAATTGAGAGAGAAATTTCATAGCTCTTAGTTCGTCCCCAGTGGGCAGAACATTGCAATCCCTCCTTAGAAAAGATGGTTGGGGAGGGAGTGGGGAAGGAGAAGGCAGTGCCAAGTAATCATAACAAGAAGTCTTGGACATGTATTGAATTGCGTCCTTGTGTGCATAGCTATTCCTTTGACTGTATTAGAACAACGGGTTCTCCTTTCATACACACTATGGGGAAGACAGAGCCTGTCTTGGAGCAATTTGGTGAATAACTTTAGAATGCAGCACTTAGTGCATGTACTTGGGAGTATCAGGTCCAGTCTGCATTCTTCACCCACAGTGGGACCCTTTGGGTCTTTCTGAGAAATATCCTTTACCACAGTGGCTCAAATGAATGTCTTCTGTGGGTTTAAGGCTGAAGCTCTGGGTCATCCGAGTGCTGCTAAATTGCAGAGGCTTTCCACTGACTGGCTCTAGTCTGAGCCTCAGGCTTAATAGTGAAAACTGTTGCGGGGCATCAGAGCTACAGCCATGAGGCAGCAGCTTGTGGTGCTCTTTGTGGACTTAACATATCCTGTTTGTGACACCTTTGACCGCCGTCTTAAATGTACAAGCCCAAGTCAAGTCCTAAGTTTGTGCCTTATACTGAGAGAACTTCTCTGCCTCCAAGGATAATTTTGATAATGGTGTGTCCTTAAAAAAAAAATCAAAATATCTCTACACTGAAAAACAGAGTGAGGGGAGGGGAAGAAAGTGATGAGGCGAATGTATTTTAGCAGGGATTTCATCCAGCAAGTACTTCAGGACTCATCCAGCTAGTATGAGAAATTAGATGGTGCTTACATCTTCATATGACAACAATTCATAGATTTTTGTCCTGAGGAGTGCATCTTCCACATTGCAGATGGGATCATCTATGAACATCCTTGACAAAGTTATAACATTTTTACATAAGGGTCCTTGGTGTAAGAAACCCTCTAATACCTTAATTGAGGCTTTCAAGGTCCTGATCGCTGACACATGGAAGAAACCATTTTTTAACTGTGATTTGACATACACCTTGACGGAAGAAGCGGCCTATGTAAGTTGAACCTTTTTGCACATCCACTGTTCAACCCCTAGTCGTTCCTGCAGCCAGTGTCCAGTTCATAAATAATGCATTCACAACCATTCCGTTAGAGTCCAACAGAAGAGACTTCATGGCTATAAAATCCTTTTGTGTTGTCACTGGCACTAACATCCAGATACATAGCAAGTAACTCGCAAAATACCAGTATTACTTTTGAGCATGGTCTTGTCATTGTTGACTGATAATTAAGAGGATGGTCTCCTCTTAGCTGTGGTTGTAATAGTTTACATGGACATAAACATTTTAATCTTGGACAGGCTGCTGGATGAAACAAGCATTGGCATAGCCAATAGGTCTCGCCTTTGGGACCTTATAAGTATTTAGCCAACAGTTGCACAACTAAATACTTATAAGGTCCCAAAAGTGAGACCTATTGGCTATGCCAAGCGGCCGGGAAAGTGATCGCGATCAAACATCAAAGCGGCCGTGCAGCCGCGAAAGTGAAAGTAATCGCGGTAAAGCGCGGCACGCTCGCCCGCGCACATGCACTGTAGCTCTAGGCTGGCCTGGTAGTACTTTTTGGAGCCCTCTCAATAAGTCTCGCCAGACCAGCGCATGCGCTGGGTCAGGCGAGACCTAAAAAATGTCTTGGTGGCAAATTGTCTAAAACCCAGAAATGTAGAAGTACATGCAGATCTACCAAGTATTTGGGCTACTTCTGAGCCCTTTTATATTGTGCAGTTATATAGAGTGATGCCTAGTGATTTATGTCTTAAGTTTGGTAGGCATCATGTTTTTGGGAGAATGCTAGGGACATAAAACCTTTCACTTGTAAAGGGCTGGCAAAACAAAATACAGTGGCCTGAGCTGGACATCTGACTCGTCAAGGTCCGTGCCCGGGAAGCAATGTTGTTTGCACTGTAGTCATATACGTCACTGGTATGCTGCCTTCTACCACAGGGTTACCCTTCTGACTGCTTCTTATGACCGGGGAAGAAATGTCCTTTGAGACCCTTGCATGTGGTAAAGCTGGGACAGGCCCTTGTGAAAGACCATTGCAGCGAAGAACAGACAGACTATCTATAGTGGCTGAATACTACTGCCTGAGAGACAGTCAGTATGCACACTGGCCTGGATGGAAAATGAGGACATCTTTACGGTTAAATGGTCACACACCAGCTGTGAGTAGTAGGTGACTGAGCAGAGGCATTGAAGAGTGGGAAATATGTAGATGAAATCTGGTCTGCTTGAGTGTTTTACAGTTACACTGTCCATATATGACCCGGGACGTGAATTGGAATAGTGATGAGGGGATGGCAAGGCTATTCCACCAAGACTTGGGTGCCAAGTAACACTTCTGCAAAATGTAGGATGGTGAAGCAATACATCCAAGAAAGACTACACATGCTCAGTCCCCCGTGATGATGTACATTTACCCCAGTCACAAAGGGGCTTAATGCTGCTGCTAATAAAGGAGCAATCCTTAAGGTTGCCGACGGAAATCTGAGTCAAAATGTGCTTGCTTCTAGAGATCTATTTGCTTTGGTAGGACTGTTCCAGTTGGTTCCCTTACTAATCCTTGGTCTCGGATACTACCAAAAAAGAGGTTGGCATTTTATATGCAGAGGTTTCACTGGTGAGGTGATGACTTTATGCAGATCCCAAACGTTGGTATGCCCTGCAGGTACTAGAGGTGGAATCATTTGAACTTGTGCCCACAAGACCACTCACTGAGTTTGAGAACTGGATGCAAAATGCAAACCATGATAAGTGACTGACTGTGGATATGTACCACCAACGCTAAACAGAAATGACTGTCTGAACAGGGGTCAATCTATCAGGACTTCAGATCTGGTTCTGAATATAGGAGGCACAGAATCAGCCCGTAATCTCCAACTTCACTGGTATTACTACCTGTCCAGACTGCATAAATCATCACAGGGTGGGACCACCAGATGATACTTGAGGACAGAATTTCGGAAGCCAACATGACCCTGCAACCATAAAGCAGTGAACATCATTCCTCTAAAAATCATTAAATAAAATTCACACAATGGATCGGCTTGGGGTGTCACCGGTGGATCAGGAAGGCGATCTTTGGTCTAGATTGGCTGAATGGAATACCTTGAAGTAAACGAGTACGCCTTGGACTGAATGAAGGGCGGTGGGAACGGGTGGGCACAGTGTGGGACTGTTTGTTTGGCTGAGATGGGGGAGTGAGAGGCGCAGTTGCTGGAGCAGTGGTAGGGCTGGTGTGCTAAGGTAAGTTCTGTATCGTTCTCTTTTGCCTTTTAAAGAAAAATGCAGTAAAACAGTTAACCCTAAATCTTTCCAGTGGATCTTTTGATATCAGTGGGTAGGAAAACTTTAGAAGATAAGTCAATTCCAAAAATATATCCCAGAATTACCATAAAGAAATGCAATGTGGAAATACTAACTTTTAATTATAATTTTGCTCCAACGAGCTTTCTTAAGGAATCATTTAGCCATCGCAATTAAATATTTTCAAAAAGTTCTCATAAGAGTCCGGTTTCCATGAGAATTTAAGGAGAAAAGAGTGCTGGTTTGGTTTGTTTGTTCTCACAACCTTCCACCAAACCGATGTGTTCAGGTCCCTGCTTCTGTGCTTCTATCATTGTTGGTCATGGCGGCCAAGGAACAACCCATCATTCTTCGTTGTTGGCCTTCCTACTCTTCGGCTGCAGTCAACCTGCTCTAGAGGTGGCCTGCATCAGATGAGGTCTCCTCTAAGTGTACCTCGCTAACTGCACCCTACATTTATCACCTTTGAGTCTCCTCCTCTTCAGGCTCATTCAGTTCACATGGGTACACCTGTTGGTTGCCCTGTTCCAATCACAGGTACCGTTGATACACATGCTGCTAGGAAGGGTTTACCTCCGCACCCAGGAAGATGCAGCAGGGTGTTTCCTTGAAATCGACCCCAACCTGTCCTTGTGCCTCCTGTTTGCACTCCACAAAGACATAGGTTGACAGTGGCTGCATTCTGGTGGCTCCCTTCCTGATCTCTATTGACAGCACTGCCTGTGTCCCAACGGTAGCAGTATCACCTCCTCTGTAGTAGACTCCTGCCGACACCTGACGGAAAGAAGAAGCCCTACTCGTTCAGAAATCTATCAGGACAGAAATTTGATTCATAAATAAAAATTATAGAATCACTGACATTGAGCTGTCGTCTTTGACTTTGCAGACAAGCATCACATTTAATACCCAGTCTGTTCTATTTAAAGTCTTATACTTATCAAATTTTTTTTCCCTTATTTTTGCTACCAATTGACCATCCACCATTTTTGCCTGCCTGGGATGCATAATACACATACAGTGCGAAATTTGTATGCGGTGCCCTATTGATAATTGTCCTGCGTAATTGTCTACAAGAAGTGTAAGTGCGTCTCTGTAGCCTCTTCATTCAATTGGCCTCTTTAGTTAATTGAATTCCAGCAAAGCTGTCAGTTTCTTATAAATTTTAATTTTTGAGCGTGGGCAGACTTGGTGAATCATACTTTAATCAGTGCAACGATTTTGTCCCACATAAAGTGATCTATGTTATTAAGTTACTTCCATGTTCTTGTTTCACAGATTCTTAAAAGAAGGCCGAACTGCAGCTTACGAACTCCTTAAGATGAAGTTGTTTGAATTTCAGCAGCAGTTTGGCTCATCTGACCAAACGAGGCAAGAAGATCCCAAGTCGAAAGAATTGATACAAGAGTCCCCGAAGCCCCTTCAGAAAATCTCTTGCTCTGCTACCACTGTTCAAAGTGACTGCTTCACTGCACCAATGCTCCCTCCACAGCGCAAAAGAAAAGCAGAGTCTGAGGTTCCTACTGCTGCAACAAAAAACATTCCTCTAGAAGAGAAAAGTAAGAATACCTATAACCAAATAAAACAACGCTGGCCTTTTCTTTCTTTTTATAACATTTCTTTTTCTTAGTTATTTTGTAAATATGAACAGCACCATTATTTGTTTCGTGTGAACTGTTCATTAGTCTCCTTTCCCCTATCCACCCTCTCCTTCTTTGTCTGTATTAGACGCCTATCGTGCATGTGCTAGGAAGCAGCTTTTGCGGCTTTCTACGCTACGTTAGTCACATAACTAAATGTTATGTTACGATGATTTGTATAGCGCACTAATAACCCAAAAGCGTATCCAGGTGTTTGGGCAACGTGTGTGGTCCCAAGGCGTTTATATAAAGAGCCAGGTCTTCCGCTTTCTTGAAGCTCAAGAAGTTGGGAGGAGGCTCTGATGTATTGAGGGAGGCCATGCCATGTCTTAAGTGTGATATGGCAGAATCGGCGACCTCCAGTTTTTCTTTTGCGGATGTGGGGAGTGTGTGCGAGTGAGAGTGAAGCAAAGTGTAGGTACCTGGTGGGTTGGTGAAAGTGGATGTGGCTGTTCAGGTATTCTGGTCCTGTGTTGTGTAGGGCTTTGTATGTGTGCCTGGTAACTAAACTTTTCACTAACTCTGAATAATTAATTTGTTTACAAGCATGTCAACAGTTTGATAAACTTGCAAATCCTAAGTCTTTTTTGTATCTATTGCCCTTCGCTACAGCCAAGTGAGGGGATAGTTCATGGCCCTCTTTGAGATCACTCTGTCACATGTCTGCAACCAATTAATGTAAGAGGTGGTAGGTCGAATGACGGAGGTATGGTTCCATGGGGCAGGTGTGACCTATATAATCAATCAATCAGTGGTTTGTAAAGCGCAGCTACTCACCTGTGAGGGTCTCAAGGTGCTGGGGGGTCTGAGGGAAGGGGCCTGGTCTTGAGGTCCTTCCTGAACTGGAGCAGTGTAGGGCTTTGCAGGAGATTAAGGCTGTTCCAGGTCTTGGCTTCGAGATGGGAGAAAGACTTTCCACCCGTTTTGGTCTTGTAGATGCGTTGGATGGTGGCCAGGGGGAGGTTGACTGATCGAAGGTTTCTCTTGGGGGCGTGGAAGGAGAGGCGGTTGTTGGTCCGATGTTGTGTTGGGCCTTGTGTGCGTGCGTGAGGAGCTTTAAGGTTATTCTTCTTTCCATTTGGAGCCACTGGAGATCGCAGAGGTTTTGGGTGATGTGGTTGTGACGGAGATGTCTAGGATCAGTCTGGCTGCGGTGTTCTGGACGGTCTGGAGCTTGCGGAGGAGTTTTTTGTTGATTGTGGCATAGAGGGCATTGCCATAGTCAAGTGTGCTAGTGATGAGGACGTGCGTGACTGTTTTTCTGAATTCGGAGGGGATCCATTTGAACATTTGTCGGCGTATGCGGAGGGTACGACGTTGATCTGGCAGTTCATAGTGAGCGATGTGTCCAGTATGATGCCGAGGTTTTGTGCATGGTCTATCGGGGTGGGGGGGTTCCTGAGGGCGGGGGGGAGGCACCAAGTTTCGTCCCATGCTGAGGGGGCGGAGTCAAACATGAGGAATTCTGTTTTCTGTGAGTTGAGTTTCAGGCAGCTCTAATTCATCCAGGTTGCGACGGCTTTCATCCCTTCTTGGAAGTTGTGCCTGGTGATGTTGGGTTCCTTGGTGAGGGAGACGATGGAGCTGGGTGTCGTCGGCATAGGAGACGATGTTGAGCCCGTGGTTTCTGACGATGGTTGCGAGGGGGACCATGTAGATGTTGAAGAGGGTGGGGCTGAAGGGGGGATCAATGGGGTGCTCCACATCTGGTCTCTGTTGGTTCTGAGAGGTAGGGCGGGAGTCTGCCTGTGAGAAATGAGCGTGTCCAGTCGAGGGCCTTTGCGTGGATGCTAGCTTTGTGGAGTCTGGTGGCTAGTGTGTGGTGGGAGACCATGTTGAAGGCAGCTGATAGGTCCAGGAGGTTGAGAGCTACCATTTGGCCCTGGTCGAGGAGGGCGCGGATGTAGTCGGTGGTGGCGAAAAGGATGGTCTCGGTGCTGTGGTTGCTGCGGAATCCGGATTGGGAGGTGTAGGAAGGTGGATATCTGACTATGGTTACCCCCAAATTTTTGCCTAGTGTCTAGCTGGTTTTTCGACATAGTTGGCCTGAGATCCTGCCATTCAGGATCTCAGCCTGGCTGTTCTCTATTTAAAATGGACTCCATGTACCCTAGGTACATACCCAATTGGTTAGATCACCCTGTGAGCCCCTGTACCAGTGTACACTAGGTACCCAGGGCATTGGTGTATCTAAGGCCTACCAGGGGCTGAAGCATGTATTATGCCACCCCTGGCCTGGCCTAACAAATTTGACACCACTGGCTGATCACTCAGCTGGGGTAAGTTGGTGTAACCACCTCTTACTTAGGTGTAGTATACCTATACCTAACCTTAAATGGGACACCTGGTAACCTATAAGTCACTCCTATGGCAGGCCTTAACAATCCTGAAGGCAGAGTGCTTGGTTCCATGTGAGATGGTGCTCTGGCATGAGCTGAGCCTGTCTGCAGTGGTCGGAACAACTTCCTTCTACTGTTTCCAGATATCGTCATACCATATACTCTTAAGTGCATTATGAACCTCGCGGTTAAATGCTATCTTTGGTTTGGCTTTATCAAAACATGTCGAGTAAGGTGTCATACGAATTGGAATACTAACCCCTCGCCAATTCTGGCGACGGGGTTAGCATTCCACCCTTCTAGAGGGACACGACATGTACAGTACCTGAAACCCGGGTAAAATCAGACATAGCCTCAGCTCCACAAAATGGATACTGCCACCACATACACAAGTCTGCCCTCCTGCTGCTGGGAGTCCTTCCAGCTTGGGAGGTGTGGACAAAGGGTATCCTGCCAGGGGAGGTGCATGCACCACCCCAGACAGGATTTTGTGTATTGGTCAGGTAGGGCTTGAAAGAAACCAGACATGCCTGTGGCTCACAAGGAGCCTCGGTGCATATGCCAGTTCAAACCGGTCCTGGGGCACACCAGTCCCGGGCCTGGGGCGAGCTGGACAAAGGATTGGGGGTGTAACCACCCCCCTTCCTGGTCCCACCCTTAGGGAGGGACCTAGCAGGTAGTCCGGCCCCTAGAATCCGCTTAAAGGTAGGAGCTGTGTCCTAAGACTTCAGACATCCTGGAATCAACTTGAAACTAAGAAGAAGACGGGAACTTCGACATTCTGCTGCACAGAAGACTGAAGGAAATCTCCCCTGTGGTCAGGGAGTGACCACCTTGCTAACGCAAGCACCATCCAGCGAATCAACGTCTGCTTTGCCGCCGCCTCCCGCCGGAGCCCGAGACCAGAGACTGACAAGACCTGGACCTCCAGACCTCTCACCGCCCGATCCACAGTCCCTGAAAAGAGGAGACCCGTGGAGGCAACGAGACACGTGGAGCCAGCCATCTTGGAACGACCACGACAAGCTGCAAGTGCAACAGCCGAGGCTCCCTCCAAGTTGTGCTTTGGGATCTGAGAAGCCCAACCCTCGAGCAGCATCTGCACCAAAGGTGAGCCCTCCAGCATCTCCACGATCTGCGTGGGGCCCTTCTGCATTTTGCCACTCGACGCGCCTAACCGGTTGCTGGCCCGCTGGCTAGTGGCCATCTTGGCGACGAACTTCAAGAAATACACCGCTGGTCTGGTTGCTCCAGACTGGCCCTTGCTCCCCTCCAAAGGAGCAGTCCCTCTGACCTGCTGGTCAGAACCATCAGCTTATCTTGTTCTCCACAACAATTGCTTTTGCCAAGGCTTGTTTGCTTCGATCAAGTCGCCGACAGCGAGAGCCTGCGTGGGACAGCTCGTGAACGGACTCCTGGACGTCGTCGACCTTCAGGGACCACGTGGCTGCAGAGACAAGCTACACCTTTCTTCCTGTTTGCACCCGACATCGCCTGGTACCCACCTGGTGCCACGCTGGTCACTGGCTAGTGACTGTGAACACTGTCCCCTCTGCTTACAGGTCTTCTACAACTCCGATCCACTGCATCCCTTCCGGACCGACCGCCTGCAGCATCTTTGTCCACAGGCTCCATTGACCCGATAGAAGAAACCCGACGCACTTCGACACCTATGCACCCGCTTCCTGTGGGTGAGGTAAAGCTGGCACTCCGGTGCCCAAGTGTAGAGTAACATCTCTAGTGTCTGTGTTTCCAATCTTAAGGTCATAGTCCATCCGGAAGATCCTTTTTGCAGTAACTTTGTACTTTTTACGCACCCATTGAAACCTATGGGAGCACGCGTGTGACTATTTGCTCTGCACACGCCACCCGTGGACCTCCTGGTCACTAACTGAAGTTAGCTCCTTGTAGGCCCAGCGATTCTAGAGGCCCTAGGCCTTTTCCCTTTTCTGTTCGTGGTACTTATACCACTATTTTAGTATATGGTTTGAGCGGCCACCAGGGCCTATCCATATAAAGTGCAACTTCTGTGTATTCTACTGTAATCTTGTTTGACGATTTGTGCTCCTGTGCTCATAAAGAGACTAGGGGATACTTTGAGAAATAAATACATATATATTTTGAATATATATCTGTGTGGTGTCCTTTCATTGGTATAAAAGGGGGTTACATTTGGTAAAACAGCTGGCTTAACACACTTCACGAGTTTAGCCTCAAAGACTGCTTAGCCTACGCTACCACTAGGGCAGCTAGTCCGAAAAGGTTGACTTACAACCACACCATAAGGGTTGCTTGGCATGGTACAAGGTGGTCACTTTAACTAGTGAACATCATATACCAGGCCAACTTCTCACAGGAGGTGTCCAGGACGTTGTTAGCTTCGATGAAGTTTGCTAGCTGGGTGTTGACGGCGTTTTCAATGACCTTGGCTGCGAATGTAAGCAATGGGTGGGCCTGAAGTTCTTGTGGTCAGTTGAGTCTGCGGAGGGTTTCTTTAGGAGGCGGTTGACTTCGGTATGCATCCAGTCGTCGGGGAATGTGGCGGTCTCGAGGGAGCAGTTGATCGTCTGGCGTAGTTCAGGTGTGATGGCCGTGGCGGCCCTGTGGAAGATGTGGGGGTACAGGGGTCTGAGGGTGCTCAGGAGTGGATGCTCTTTAAGGTGTCTTCTGTCATGAGCGGGGTCCTAGTGTGTAGGGTTTGTTGGGTGGTGTTGCTGGGGGTAGGGGCTGAAGCGATGCAAAGGTTTTGGTTGTCAAAGTTTTAGTAGAGCGTCTTAATCTTGAGGTGAAAGAGGAAGCTGAGTCTGTTGCAGAGATCTAGGGAGGGTGGGATGTCTGTTGTTTCACTGCCAGGTTTGGCAAATTCCTGAATGATGGAGAAGAGTTCCTTGGAGTTGTGGGCGTTGGTGAGGATTCTGTCTTGGAGGAAATTCTTCTTTGTGGGTTTGGTGAGTTGGTGGTGTGCTGTGGTGGCTGCTCTTTAGGCGGTGCGTTTCAGGGGTTTTGCTGTGTCTCCATTTCTATTCAAGTCGTCTGCAGGAGCCCTTGGATTCTTGGAGTACAGGGCATAAAGCAGTTGTGTGATGAAGACTAAGGATATAACAGGTTGGTATGTTAGTTGTGTGGTTATATTGTGTTTATTTAGGGCATGACACATAAAGTGGCATTGAGGTGCTGAAGGGATTCACTTGTTTTTTATTCCATCGCATGAGGTGTTAGGTTTTCTGCGGCATTTGAAGAGGTGTTTTGAGTTTCAAAGAGTCTCTGATCTGTTGTCTAACCTCCTCCTCCAATTAGTCACCTGAAGCTCTGCCTAAGAGCTGTTAAATTAGGACAAGCTACTGCACGAATACATAATCAAAACTTCCAGCATCAAACGGGTGGACCTTCAAGGAGTTGACCCTTTTTACTGTCCACCATGAAAGAACTCTGCTTGGTAGCAGTGTACTTTTGTTAGATGAACATTCATCCATTTGCTGGGTTTTAAGCCCAACTGTTCAAATGAGACTCTTTGGTGCTGTACATTCTTGTGAGTCCACAACTGCCCTTGCACTCCGTCGTCATTCTATGCTCCTTCTTGCTTTTCACGGGGTCAGAATGCATTGCAGTGAGTAGCTCTGAAAGTTCCTTTAACTTCTAATCTAATTGATCTTCAGTGTTACATTAATAGTTTTCAGCTCTCATAACTTTTGTCAGATCATTCCTCGGTGCCCCTCAATTTTCTAGTAGCGTGCAGTTTCAGCATGCAGCCTCCTAGATGTCTTTTGAATTGTTATTGTTAATAATTCCAAACTTTGCCTACACATTCCAGGTCTCACAGTCTTTGTTTCTGTTTTTATTTGCAGTTGGTCCTAAAACAAGGGATGCAGCAGTCACTTTGGCTCGGTTCATTGCCAGGATGGGACCAGAAAAAGAGCGATTTACCAAAGCTGAAGCTGCTAATCCAAAGTTTTGGTAAGTTTACTTAGTGTCCCTTATTCAGTGAAATAACTTGGCAACAATATTGATGGCTTATAGAATGTATGCCACTAGTGAATGGTGTAATGCTCATCTAAGGTTATTACAACACTTAGTAGAAGTTGTTCATTCCTGGAAGGAGGTTGACTTAACCTCTGCTGGAACTCGAACCTATGACCCATTTTCTGTCATGGGTATGCAGCATTCTCTTAACAGACTGAGATGTTCATCAGAGTATACTGACATGACTAAGGATGCAAATTTTCATAGGTGATCTTTTACTCCCTTAAAATAATTGTTGAGGGGAGTAGCAAGAGGGACAGGGTAAAATACCTACTCATCCCTAGGGCAGCAGTTTTTGACCCCCATCTAGTGGACCTCATCTGAGCCTGCAAATGTTTTCTATATCACTGTGGGAAACGTACATTGCCCAAATCACTACTGTCAATTGATTTATCCTTAAAAAGATTTGCAACTCCCTGAGGTTACTGCCTTCTTTCATAATATAGAAAATGTCATCAGCAGGTAAAGGCTTTGTTTATGTAATTTATAGCTTGGGCAGCTAGCATGGCGAACCTCTCTTTGTGGGCTCTGCGGGCAAATATTAATTCTTCAACCTAGAATATTCAGTAATCTTCATAAATTCTGTATATTTCTGCCCTTGTGCAATATCCTGGAACATTTTCATTGTCAGAAATCTATGCAATTACATAACAAGTATAGCAAAGAGAACACTTTCTGTTTGCAGCATTAACAAAACCTGTATTTATCAAAAACAATACAAAACTGAAAGTGTTTTAAAAAAAAATATGGCAAACAGAATTGTGGCTCAAATCAATTTTATTTTATCGCTTATAAAAGGCAAAAAAAATGAAAAGAAATGTATTTTATAGCCATACAACCTCAAAGGGAGAAAACGGCATGGTTGATTGAAGGCAACCAAGAAGCCTTATGGCGCAAGAATGCATCACAGTCTCGGTTAGTCCCTCAGTCCTTGTTTTCAGCTCTGAGTGAAGTCAGGTAAAAAAAGGGGTTGTGCCTTTTCATCTGCTTGTTAACAGATTGCCCTCAGCTCCTAGACGTTTCTGGTCACGTCTGATCTCTGCTGCATGGCAGTTATGGATATTTCCCAGGCGAGCGCTCCCAATCCATACTGCATTGCATATTAATGCTTTAAGCTCAGGTATATGAAAGGGCTTGTGCTGGACTGTGCCAAAGAGAGTAAAAAGGAAAACCTTGTTCTCTGAGAGTGGTGGAGACCATGCTACTCTCCCGATGAAAGGACAGAAGGGTGGGACACTTCCTACTCTTCCCCCACTCGGGTGAGAGCAGAAGATGTCACATTACTCTCCCTTGTACAGAAGACAGTACTGGACATCATCCTGTGATGGAAGACACATTACTCTTCCCTGCCTAAGTCACCACTGGAAACAGTCTACTCTCCTAGCCCAGGGGAGAGCGTTTGAAAGCCAGTTTACTTTTCTTGACTCAGGAGAGGAGAATTAGCCACCCTCCCCTAGAACTTAGCAGATAACATTCAGTGCCACCCCAAGTGTGCTGTAGACGTTACCCTATTCCTCCCCATCAATCCCCATCCTTGAGAGCAGTGTAAAACTTAATGAGACTCCCTGCTATTCTCTAAACAGCAGTCTAGTCCATTGCAACTCACCCTTACTGAAAGCAGTGAATGCCGTCTCGCTCTCCCTTCTGCCCCTGAAGCCCATGGATGACAAGCTTCTCTTGGCCTTTGAGCTGGGCCGCACTAACCCAGCTCACTGTGTGTGTATCCGCCACGGTCCGCGCAGTTTAACTGGCTGCCTGATAAACTCTTTAATGATGGCTGAAACATTAAATTGTGTATTGTTCCAGCAGATTTCTACAGTGCATAAACATGTACCCTTTCTTCCTGTGTCACAGTGAGGTAAACCCATTTTATGGGGATATTGAAAGCAAAGTATATCTTGAACTTCACTCTGAGAGAGCTGCACTGTGCATCAGTCTCTGCTGACTGGGCTGATGGAGGACAGGTCAAATCCAAGATTAAAAAGAAGGTGGTTAGGATATGAAGAATGACCGCTTATTACTCACACGTGATGCTTCAGAGTGAACAGTTGTGTATGTGTATATGTATCTCACAATTGGAAGACAATGACTTCACGTACCTGCACCATCCTGTTATGCATTTCCAATTGTTTGTTTTTGGATATCTATTTTATAGCTTATATCTTCTATGCCAGGAAGCAAAAAAATCCCATACTAATGATTTTCCAGTTCATTGTGGATAATCTGCAATGTCACTTTCCTTGAGCTTAGGGTATGTGGACGCTTTTAAAGTGAGATGCTGGTTGGAGCAGCAGGAGCTTTGGCTCACACCAGACCCTGGCCACCCATGGGTTTTTGTGTCCAGCGTATCTGCAGTGCACCAGCAGCTAATCAGCAACGCCTGATGGCCACTGAGTTTTAACATACAGAATCAGTGACTGGCTGCTGTATAAAGTCCCTCAAGCGCACATTGTGCTTTCAGCTTTAAACAGATCCAGTTACCCTCCAAGTGAACTCACGTCCTACCTGTTTGTCATTGCACCCTGATCTCTGATAATGGAAGCTTCTTTCTGTTGACTAAATATAAAATAGAATAACTTGGATTGAAAAATTCTCTTTTGTAACCTTTAAGCCGTTGAAGAGGGTCCATATTTGTGTAAAATCTAGGGCCATCACCTTACAACTGCTAGTTTTACTGTCTTGCTAGGTCTGTAGACTGCATACAATTTTCATATATGTCCCTGTTACGTAAAATTATTCAACCTGTTCCCCAAAAAATGAAAATGTACATTCTGACAACTATGATGTACAAGGATAAATATTGAATGCAACTAAAATATTTCAAGTTAGGAGAAGAATTAAAAGAAATTAGTGTCCATAGTTGCTTATTATTTTCTCATATTAGCACAATTAACATGTGAAACACCAGTTTGGTGTTGGAAAGCTTATTTTGCCAAGAACGTTGGGAAAGAGCAATCCGCTGTACTCTTTCAAGACTACTGTCTACACCTTTTGAGTTTTATCAGACTTAGAAGGGGCAATAAAGAGTATGTAAAGTCTACTTTTTTGGTTGTTTAAATATGCCATTTTGTTTTGTTTTTTTAACAGACTCCTTATATATTAAAGAATGTGTAACTGCTAAATGACTTATCTCTTTGGTAGGTTTTTGAATCAAAAACACCATCCAGCATACGAATTCTATCAAATGAAGTTAGCAGAGTTTACTAAGGCCAGAGAAGACCGTGAGCTTCCCAGTATGAAATCAGCAGTGACATCAAAATCCAGTACAGAGGAAGCAAGCAAAACTTCGAACTCTAAACCTGAAAGTTCTTCTGGCCAAGCTACAGAGAATCCCAGCACTCTAGTGTTACTTTCAGAGCTCTATGATTCGGATGAGGAAGAATCGAGATCTAGAGGCCGTGCACCACATGACGATAGGCAGAAAGGCAAGAAATCTAAACTTCAAAGGAATTCGTCAAACACCAGACACATGTCTACAGAGCAGGATCCGCGTGTCTGCACCAGGTCACTATGAAAATGCTACTTATCACACTGTCTTTGAGAAATGTATAACTATGTACTAACTATCCAATAATGTTTAACTTTTCCAGTTCTTGGTTTTCAAACAATGGCTTTTATGACTTGAGTAGGATGGGAAGCAAAGGCAGCCATGACTCTTCCTTGGAGATACCAGTGTGCCATCATACACTTTATAAAGTTCTTAGATACTAGCCCCCATGTACCACTTGTGTGTTTGTGTGTGCTTAGACAGTTGTACGTTGACTGTGGTGGGAATGCAGACAATGGAGTTTTACACAACTGCATAAGCAGCATCTTTGGGTATCTTCTTTAAAGTCGGGTAGTCCTCCAAATGAAGACCAGCAGCTAAATATGTTAATATCTGGACCACTAGTATAAGAGGTTTTCCTACTCTGTTAAAAGTAGTAAGGAATCTGAAGTTGTCAGTTCAGTTCAGACCCGGTTCTCTCTAATCCATTTGTTTCCGTAACTAAATACTTATTCTTTTACTTAAAGATGTATCAGAGGATTTTCTCTTGAGGTTATCTCACAAAGTCATGCTTGGATTTTTGTAATTCTGTTTATTAATGTCGACTTCCAATAATTTGAATAGCCTCTAATATAATAAAAATTCTAGGGTTAGAGCAATTTCTGACCTTGGGTAGTTTTGGTTGGTCTCAGCATATATTTGACAGCTGTACTGAATCCTGTTAGAACAGTACTTGTTTTTAAATCTCTTTATAGTCGCAGTTGGATCTCATTCAGACCCAACTTTCTTGCCAAAACGCGTTATTTGCTGGTCTCTAATGCACACACAATGCTCTTGAGCTGCAAATCTATTGGGGAGGTAGATCTTTTAAAGTGCACCTTGTGGAGCTCTGGCACATTAATTACCAACGGAGCTTCCCTCTGATACCAGTCATCTGAAGTTTAGGTGTTGTGTCAAAACGTGGTTGTTTGACACCGCATTATAATTGAGTTGTGCAAATTCTGTGATTTATTTAGGCACCTCTAATTTGCCTGTAGCTCATCATACAGTGCCAAAAGACCCTTGTGTTGTATGCCACACTCAATAAATAAGTGATATAGAGGTAGACACAGGAAGCCAAGGTAGGCCTCTGGACCTCATGTTTGCTTCACTTACGCCACCAGTGAGGTTCAGACGCCTTACAGAACTGTGACTATTAATGCCAAATGGTTGTCAGACATCCCTATGAGACGTCATCTTGATAGCATATTTCATTTTAGCGGACTTAACTTTCCTACGTCATGGTAGGGTGGATTTGCGGGAATTAAGTTAGGGTTTGTCCATTGAGTAGTCGCAGTTGACAGCGGGTTGCAGTGATGCAACACAGTGCTGGTACAAAGCAGTACTAGGCTGGTTTGCACTTAACCTTGTTAAATTTCCCTCAGCTGTCCCCGATTGGAAACACGGCAATGGGCTTTTTTCTGTTAGTATACCAAAGGTTGGTCTTGATAAGTTCATCAAGGGAGGTTGATTTTACATCCAAATGTCCTTGAGAGAAGTGTGCACCTGCTATGACTGTTACAGTCGACATTCTGCCTATGTGATTGTATCACTATGATGACAACTTTTGGATGAAAAATAATTGCAAAGAATCTACAGTAACAAAATAACTTTAATACATACTGGTTTTGGTCACCTGAAGATAAATTTAAAAAAGTCAGTGTGTATTTTTTTCACCCTAGCAGTAAAAACAAGCATTTGCAATGCAATAGGTCTCGCATTACTAAATGTTTGAGCTGGTGGTGTTGCATTATTATTAGCAATGCCAATAGCTCAAACTTTAATAATGCGAGACCTATTGCATTGCAAATGCGTGTGTGTTTTTTATGTTGTATTAAGGTGCCTGTTGACGGGGCAATTGGTGTAGATATATATTAAATAATGAATATAGGGAAATGTGGTTGTTATCATGTAGGTCCTAAGTGTTTACTAAAGCAAAACATACTGGAAAAGGAAGCACCACAGTGAGGTGCTTCGTAACAAAAAGCTCCTTGAGAGAAAAGCTCAGCAGTGTCCAATGTGATGCTTAATGAAGGACAAAACGCTGTGAAAAGCTTAGCAGCGTTCAGTGAAATGGTATCTTGGCACCGCGAAAAGCTCCGCAATATGTAGCAGCACGTAAACAATACAAACAAAGCATACGCTTGTGTGTGCACACACAAACAAAAAATAAATTGAAAACAAAGCGCCGTGATAAGCTCCGCAGTGTCTTGTGGCACCTAAGCAATAAAAAAAAAAAAGTTTGTGTGTGCGCATCTAAAACGTCAAACCAGCCAGAAAAGAACGCACCGTGAAAAGCTTAAAAGCAACTGGAGAAACAATATGGAAAGTGCGAAAAGCTCCGAAGTGTTTATCTGCAGCTAATGATATAACAAGGAGGGAGGGGGAGAAGGGAGTGAGAGCAGAGGGGGGGGGGGTGGAGGAGCATGGCAAGAGTCAACAATCAAACCATTAACAGCGCGGCGCTGTGAGAGACGCCATGAGGAAACAATCTCTCGGCATGCTGGGGCGGGGGAGCGCATTCCAGGCGGGGGAGCGGACCCTTTGAAGTAGTATGATGCCGAGGCTGTGGCTACACGTGCATGCGCCAGTGGGCTGAAGTGCTTCCCCAAACGGATTGCATGGCGGCACGATGCACGTGATTGTGCGCATGCTCGCCATGCAATCCACTTTTGGAAGCACTTCGAAATGCCCCTCTTACTAGAGTCTCGCATAGCGATTGCCTAAACGCAATAGCTAGGCGAGATCTAAAAACCAATGCGAAATGAACCGTAAAGTGCTACGGGTTTATTTTTTAAAAGATTCATAGTTTAAAAGAGATAGGGTAAGGTAGAAATTTGTGTATGGTTTAGGATTAGGTTAAGACTTGGAATTAGGGATAGGATAAGGGAACATTTCTGGTTGGTACACTTCAGAGTTTTGAAACATGTTTTCTTCATAGAAAAGTTTTATAGAAGTTTTGCTGTTATTGTTCATGTAATGTTATTTGAAATGTTCATATTTGAGTATGCTTCATAGTGGGTCCTTAATAATAGTATATCTGTGTAAGTGTATTTTTGATTGCCTTTTTGGTGCTGCATTTGGTGTGCATATGTTGTTCTAATTGAGTCACCATCTTGGTTTTAACAACTTTGAGAAACAGTTTCTGCCCCCTCCACCAGGGGGGTACCAGGTGACAGTTCCAGTCACTGTAAATAGAAAAAATGTTTTCTGAATACCGTATTGACCGTAAAGAAACTCTACTGTTTGAACACTTTATAACTGCGAGTTTATCACAGATGCATGTACATAATCCAATGTATTCTTGTATTTCAAATCTAAAATGTTCATTTTCTTGTGGGTTATAAATATTACAGGTCAAAGCGGTCAGAATTGCGAAAATACCTCAAGTCTGGGCTTGACCTCTCAAGTGAGTCAGTGAGAGCCATGATCCTTTCAAGGAAGATCGCAGCAGTGAAAAAAAAACTTGTCAGAGACATTGCTGTCTCGAAGAAGAAACAAATTCAGAGGTCAACCGTAGGGACGCAGACTGAGCCTAAAGTGCTTCTGGCTCAAGAGTTGCTGCCCAGCGTTAAAGGTTCCACTCACAGACAAAGGCCTCCTGCCAAGGGCAGAAAGCTGAAAACCCTGAAACGCGCAGTTCGTTTGAAGTCAAAGTCCTCACTTCAGCATCAGTTCCTAGATGGTATGTGACTTTGTTTTCGCCGTCTAAAGTGTATTTGCACATGTGGGAGGATCAAACTGATATGTTCACTGGAAAGCAAAATAGCTTGCTGTGTATTCCCGGCCCCCTCAGTTCCACGTACGCCATGTTCTCCCACTGCATATTACAGGCCCTGAAGATTAGATGCATGCTTCTGATGCACTAACTCTGTCCTCTCTCTGCCAGCTGATTTTATTTGGTCTTTTTTAAGTCTCTATAGGAGAATTAAGGGAGGTTAACTCCTTTGAAGCGTTTTTCATAAATCTGTGGATTTGATCACTGTGTTTTGTAGAAATATCTTATTCTCTCCCCCTGGCCCATTTTCTCTTAGTATTTAGATCAGTGTCTCAAGTTGTCGGGTACCGTTGTACCTATGTGAATCCCACTGAGTAACCACATTCTTATTATATGGTCCAGGCATTACCTAAATGTGCAGATGTCATGCTGAGGAGTGATCAGCAAATAGACCTGGTGCCAAAGGTGAAAAGTAATGGTCTGGGATTTTTTATTGATTTCTCTTTCTGCTAATTTTGTGCTGAAAGCTTTTCCACTGTGATCACCATGATCTGATTATTTGTTCATTTGTTTGCGGACAACGGAAAGGAGGCTTTCTTCTCTTCCATGCATTTCACTTCACAGAATTTATGGCATAGACGAGTATTCAAAACACTTTTAGCCATCATAATTATTTTAAAGTTATTTCCACATTGTTTTTCAAATCAGCATTATTCTGACTGCAATGTACACAACAGTGAAAGATTGCTTGACAATTTGTTTTCAACATCTCTCTGCTTTTAAAAGGTTTTCCATGACAACTTCATTAAGTTTAAAAACACACCACATCAATGTGAAAAATTCTGTCTCTTGCTGTTAGGAATGCCACCAGCCTCAGACTCGCCCACCCGTAACGTCTACAGCCCTCCCACCTCAAGAGTGTTGGCCACTGGTTATGCCAGAAAAACTCCACCATTGGCCCCAGATTTTGTCATTTTTTTCACTAGCAGCCTCAGGCCCTGTATATCAGTTACTCAATTTTAGCACACAAGTCCATGGCTGAGGACCATTTAGAGATGCTGGGGGCTGCAGTTGCGTTCCTGTTTCGAGCGATGTCTCTCCTGGCCAGATTTGTCACAACCCCAACCAGTGAGTTTTCAGCTCGAGAGAGACCCAGATCCTCCAGTATGCCCAGAAGGGTGACCCCCCTTCCCCCCCCCGAGGTGAACTCTATAGGCACCTCCAGGGCGTTTGTCAGAGTTGTTTCATTAGTTCTCCAGTATGATGTTATTGCAGGGCAGGACCACACCATATAAAAGAAATTAATGTTGGGTGAGATGCACCGGGGGCAATTAGGTGTAAGGTAGGTGATGTGTAAGTAGTTTACTTGGATGAGCCTTAGGTGTGGCTAAATGGCTATAATACGAGGAACCACCCAGGCACCTCTCCGATCTGTGTTGTAGAGTGTTCCACTGTACCAATTTTTACTTCAGTCTGTCAAACGTGGTGAGGAGTTGTATACCAGTGCTTTATAAATCTTGGCAAGTCCCCCTTTTTGTAATGGACCCTGGAGGAGCCTGGCCTCAAGGGTATTGAACTCTAGCAGGTTTAAGGTGCCCTCCGGGTAGCAGGCAAGTGCGTGTCTTAGTTGTAGGTATTTGTGGAATTGGGTGGCGGCAAGATAGAATGAGGACTGTAGTCATTCCCTACTACTCTGCTGGGCGGTGAGCTTCTACCTTGATAGGACAGCTCTTCGTGGGCTTTGTTGGCTGCAGGAAAGGCAGAACGGTGCACAAGCGCACCCTTTCCAGATGGATTATCTTGTGCATCAAGATATGTTACTCTTTGGCCGGTAAGAAACCTCCAGAGGGTATAAGGGCTCATTCTACCAGGGCTAAGTCTTCTTCATCTGCCTTGTCTAGAGGTGTTCCTGTGGAGGACATTTGTAGAGCGGCAACTTGGGCCTCCCTCCACACTTTCGCGAATCATTACTGCTTGGATTCCGAGGTGAGGAGGGACGGACACTTGGCTCGTCCGTCCTTCAGGACTTTCTGGTATAGAAGGGTGGACACCCTCTAGTAGGGATTGCTGTGGGAATCTTTTCACAAGGTGAGGAATCCACTGGCAGATGTATCCATCAGAAGAACAAGTTACTTACCTTCGGTAACGCTTTTTCTGGTGGATACAGTATCTGCCTGTGGATTCCTCACTGACCCACCCGCCTCCCCGTTGTCCACCCTTGTATACCTACAATAGTGATTGTTTCCAAATTTATTTATTACTGTCAAAGGAAGTGTGTTATTTCTTTTCCCTTCCTGCTTTGTTCTTCACACTGTGTGTTGGTTTGTATATTATGTACTGTGTATACTGTATATATATTGTTGTCAGTCCGTCCATGTGCCTCGAAGGCACGGAAAAAAGGGCGGAACTGACGTCATCACGCCGACGAGGTCCTCTAATGGATCCAGTGACGTCAGCAGAGCCACGTACGGATCTGTGCTTCTGTGACGTCGTCCTAGTCGGCGTGGAGAGCTACAAAAGTTTCCGAATGTTGCCGGCGTAGGGGATATTCACAAGGTGAGGAATCCACAGGCAGATAATGTATCCACCAGAAAAAGCGTTACCGAAGGTAAGTAGCTTGTTCTTCAGTTGCCAGATAGTACAAGTGAACAGGGAAGCCATGTAAGTGCATGTACTGGGCACTGGTCATTACAAGTTCCCAAGCTACATGATGGCTTCACTGAAACACATGATGTTTGGTATCAAACACCTTATCTTAATGCATCCCTACTGATGCCAGTAGTAAATGTATTAAAACATGCACCCAGAGGGCACCTTAGAGGTGCCCCCTGAAAACATACCGGCCTCTAATGTACTGGCTGACTGGTGTAGGCCAGCCTGCCACCACAGACTGGGCAGAAACCAAGCCTGCTCCTTCCAGATGTGTTGTTAACTCCTCCTAGCAAGATGGCAAAGTATTCAGCATATCAAGGCAGGAGGCTTCAAAGGCCTCTGCCGCCTTTAATATGTGACCCAAACTTCCCCCAGATAGGGGAAATGCCACCCCCTGCCCAGGACCCATTTAGCACCAGGACAGGTGGGACAATTAGCTAGTCAGGAGGCATGTTCACTATCGGGCTAGTTACGCCCCATAGGTGCGCTACCTGAAGTGAACACGAAAAGTAGAATTCCACCAGGTTATGCCCACTCCCCACAGGATGTGGTCATATAGGGGGTGCAGGCACCCCAAAGGTAAGTATCCCATTAGCTACTACCTTACACTCCCCTTAACCCTTAATTGAGTTTTTCTGTGGCACCCCTGACACCAGGAACTCGGATTCGACAGAGCCAAGAAGAAAAGGACAAAGAAGAGCGAAAACTGAGGACCAGCTGCAGACTTTTTGGCACGAAATCCTGCCTGCACCTGTCTCGACAAACTGACTCTTCCTGTTGCTGTGCATCTTCCAAGAACCCTGATGGACTGCTAGCACTTCGCAAATTGCCAGCGATCTCTCATAGAGTAGATGAGCTACTCTCTGGCAGCCTACCGTCAGCAAACAGCAAGGTCCTGTCCACCTTTTGCCACCTCCCTGGCCTCACCGACGCAGCAGCCGCCCAGGAAAAGGTCACCTTTCTCCAGGAGGTCGAATCTGTCTCCCTAGCAAGTGGGAAGATGGCAGGACCAACCAGAGACGCACAGCACCAGTACCTGGGGTACCGGACCCCTTTCAGCAACCAAAGCCTGTTTGAGTCCAATCCAGACTCAAACGACTCTAAGACCGAGCTGCTGTCGGGGGTCGTCAGCACCAAAGAGACCCACTTCCAGAGTGGCCCAGCTGTCCTGTTTTTGTCTCCTCAACCGGCGAGACCGACAACTGCGGGTGGCTGTGATGCACAAGCCCAGCTGCCCTAACCACTCTGCATCCGAGTGCCCCAGCCCGGTTACCCGAGAACTGACTGTGCTTCCATGCTCCCAGGGCCTCCTGAACCGGGCTCCCCGTTGGGATCTCCCGGACTTGAACCCAGGTCCCCCTCTGGAGCCTGTTTCTAGGTGCCCAACAAACCACCAACACCACCCCCGACCCCCTTGGTGTAGCGTGCAAAGCTACTTACCCGACCAGCACCTCCGCGCCCGGATGCTCCAGGGCAGGTAAGGACTAACTGCTGGTGGTTCTTTGGACCTTGCCCCCCCACCTTAAGTCCTGAAGGGGGCCCCCGGAAACCTCTTGCACGTAACTGTATGCAGTATGTGCCTATTTTCCCATAGGAAAGCATTCCCGCATAAAGATGCATTTTAGTGAGCATTTTGCTTACCCGGGAGAATCAATAATTCTAAAACTACTTACTTGATACCAACGTTTTTGGTGTTGAAATTTATGTAACAATTTTTTTTTCTTTCTAAATACGTCTCATATTTATTCTTGAGTGTGTTTCTCATTTATTGCCTCTGTGAGAACAACACATGCTTAACACTACTCACTGATAAGCCTAAACTGCTCGCCCACACTGCCACAAAAGAGAGCGTTAGTATTAGTGTTATTTTTATAAATTTGTGTTGGATTTCTTTATTGTGTGTGTCTCACTTAATTCCTTTGTGTGTGAGGTAAATGCTTAGCACTACCCCCAGATAAGCCTAACTGCTCGCCCACACTATCACAAAAGAGAGCATTTGGGTTGTCATTTGTGCCTCTGTAAACCAATTGGGGTTTGCCTGGACTCTTTACATAGTGTACCTCGTTTTGGTCCACAATATAAAGAGACAGCTTCCTACACAATCCATGCCAGGCCACCCGAACACCTCATGCACTCTGTTTAGTAAGAGATTTCAAGATGACCTTCATGAGCACCATTGACTATTCTGTATTGTAAACTCTTGGGGCACAGATCTCTCTCCATGTATGAGGATGCCATCTTCAACTGAAAGTTCAGTCGCAATTTTCACAAAGGATTGACCAGAATAGGGATCACTTTTCTCTTTCGGCCAATCATTTATAACAAAAAAGACTTAGGACAGCAACAAATCTTTGGATAACTCTTCCCTCCATTTGTTCTCGCTAATAGCACACATATTATCCAAATCAACTGCAGCAATAAGATAGTTCTCAAAAGCTTCATCTAATGCACTCAAAATAATAGATGGAAACCTACACAGATATCCAGTTCTAACATTCTTGCCTAAATACGAAATGTCAAAATTGTACTGCAACAGTTTAGTGGGAAAACTTGCACTGTGGGGTGTGTGATCTGCTCAAGATTTTCCTGAACCAGTCTGACGCCTGGGAAACATTCTAAAGGATCTGCTGCTAGATAGAGTCTCTACCAGATAAGGCGCTACCGAAGGCGAGTAACGTTTTCATTACAATCCCTCAACCAAGTATCCTGGCCCCAGTAATCACAATGCATTCCTGAACAAATACCACCGATGTTTTAATTCCCTGTTACAGATAACTCAAGCTGACAGGTGCTTTATTCTGTATCCAGCATCCACATCATTGAAAAATAATGGAAAGGGGCTGAACATTTTTTGCTTGCGAGCAGACTCACAAATCCCTTTGAATTTCACACTAACCCAAAGACATAATGAAAAACAAATAACTTCCTTTTTTCCTTGCGTAACCAAACAGCCTAACAACTTTCAATTCAGTTAAACCAGTGTTAAAAAAAAGTAAGAAATACAAGGGGATGGCATCGACTCAACATAGCCCTGTCTCAGGCACCCAGAGAAAAGTCACAATCAAAGTGGACATTTACATTTGTTAAGTTAACAATAGAAAGCTCTAGACCTACAAAGCCAGAAATTCCAGCACCTCAAAAGGCTAAAACAGCCTATCCTTGAAATTCCTATATCCTATTTACTGCTTGCTGGAGTATATCTCCTTCTCGTTCAGGCCACAGACACTTATCAGTGCACCCACCAAATGTTCTTTCTGCTTGCCACCACCATACAGCAATTCATGAACAACAGTGCCAACAGCCCTTCCTTTCAACCACTACAGCCATTCCATTATGTACAACTCACACTTATTAACACCCGATCCACCCTAAAATATAAATGTCATAAAAGAACGCATCCCCAAATCAAATTATATTGCTCAGCCTTACTGTGACCTGCATTAGTAACAATTCTATCATTTTTCTCGATGCCCTCCTTTCCAAGGTGTAGGAAAGCGGATTATGGGGTTTGGTTGGGAGACCTCACCATGTAATAATGTCACAATCTCTGGCAAGTCCATTTAGGTTCTTTAATAAAACCTTTAGATCATTCCTGTGTAGCTGAGGCACAGAACAGCCAGGCTTAATCCAAGGAAGAAGTGAAAAGAACCTTTAAGTACCAAAACAATAAGTAAGAAATACGACTCAATAAAACTCTGACACCAATTTATAAAAATAGAGTTTATTTTTATCTACAGACGGACACCAAAACAACAACAATCAATTGTGTAGTTCTATCTTTAGAATGTAAAAAATAATAAGTAGCTTAGCGGTTTTGAGCCAATGGGCTAGAATGGCTACTAAAATGGTCTTAAACGGGCCACAACGAGTTGGGAGTCAGTCAACGCAACCACTCAGGTCCAGGGAGACAGTTATCTGTCGGGTTCAGCAGTCTTAGGGTCCTCATTGTATTTTTATTCTTTATCACGGTCCAGTAAAGAAGCGGCCCTGAGGAGGATGCTGAAGAGGTGCAGTCTTCCTGGGGCCACCCATAGGTCCCCGAACGTCAGCGGTCGTCTCCCGCCTCGGATTTTATCTTCCATGATGCACCAGTGGAGTCCAGTGCAGGTCTAGCCGCAGCTGGTCTCCTGGTTACAGCAGTTACTTGCAGGTAACTAAATCTTTCTTGTGAGGGACCAGGGTTCACTCCGACTTCAGCCATGAGTTGCATGGCCTAAGGGGCACCTCATGTGGTTCAAGTCTTGGTCTCCCAGGGTGCACTTTAGCGTATAGAGGAGGGCCAGCGTTCCTGGGTCGCTGGGCTCTCAGGTTACAGGATTCCTTAGCTGTTGTGGTCCTGAGGCTTAACAGAAGGTTAGCCATCTAGCGCCTGGAATCACTTCTTCTGTTCTGGCACAAATGGAGCTCTGTTCTGCAAGTTGCCACCCCTGGTCCTATCTTCTTTGCAAGCCCCTCTAGTTTAGCAGGCTCGAGCCAGTCTAGTCTTTGATGCATTCCCTCTTTCCTGGGTCCATGGAGCAGCAGTGCAATCCTCCTTCTGTCTTCTTTCCAGTCCAGCAGTGATCCGAGGACTATGTGCAAGGGGTGACCCTTTTATGCCATCTTTGTGTTTGTGGTAAGTTTCAGCCTATAGGGCAACAGTTCCTATGGGGCAAGCCTTTTCACTTTACATCACTTCCTGGAGATTTGACCAAAACATTTCTCAAGAGTGCCCTCCACTGCTTGCATTCAAGATGCCTCAGTATTCTTCCCCTGGGTGGTGCTCCTGGCACACTCCTAAAGTGTACCCAGCATAATGAGCCACTCTTCTTGTAAAACGGGATCTTCAATTGGCTTCCTGTCTACTGATACACAGGAGCGGACAGTCTAAGGTGTGATCTGCATTTGCTTTACTGAGGCGGTAGCCTCTTTGAAACAGGGCCATCTGCAGCCACCACCCTGTAGTCATTCTGCTGGAGGAGGTGACTCCTCTTCCCACCAACAGTACTGTTTGTTGCCTGTTCCTTTGAGTGTGCCACACTTCCGAGCAGGAGGGCAGCCTGTTGTCTTGGGGTACAACTGCTGTGGATTGCCAGAAAGGGCTACCAGAGGTTTGGGCAACAAAGCGACGGCTTTCTAAACGCACCTTTGCCCTAAAAATGTATTTCAAATCAGACTTCAGCAATAAGTCGGGTTGAATGCAACAATTCATTTGATACCTTGAAGTACCATATTCACTGGTCCCATATGGACATTAGCACTTCACTTGTGGGCTAGTGGACCTCCATGCTAGGTAATGGGCCTACCGGCTTAGCTACAATAAACTATGCTTACGGGTTTATGCTGTCAAGACATAAAAGAGATAATTTCGGCATCCTTTCCTACAGGCTTTTAAGGCCTTCTTTAGGGGTGACGTATAGATATTAAAAAGGAAGGTTTGGACATTGCAAATGGGGTTATTTTGCCATGACTAGTAGAAGCTGGCCTACAAGGATGCAGTGGCAGACCTAGAGCCATGTTTTCACTTTTTCATAACAGTGGTGGCACAAAAGTGGTGCGTTCCACTGGTGACATTCAACTAGCCCTGAAGCACCATATACTAGTGTCTAATACGTAAGAAAAGCACGCCAATCCGGGATTAGCCAATTGCACATACACTTTTGAAGGGTCAGCGGATGTACTAGGCCTGGACATCAGGGCCCAGTGTACTACAGAGTTGAAAAAACGGCAGCATCAGCCCAAATGTTGGGGGTGATCATACAGAAAGGAGACTCTTTCCCACACGGGCTACAGATATCCTTCAAATATGAGATACGCTGCTGGAGCCTGCTGACATGCACAGTCATTCCTGATACAACATGTCCATGTTTTACTGAATTAATGTGGGAATTATTTTGTTTTACACAGCAGGTTGTACAAGGAGGTACAATTTTGGTAATTAAAAGCACTCGGTCATTTGATTATGCCGTTGATAGTTTTGTATTTTCTTACATGCAATTGCTTCCGTTGTGTTTTGGAGAAAAGTAATAGACACATGTAGCATAGTTTATCTGCTTTAACAAAAAGAAATGTTAATTGATTTATTTTTCATTCTTCGCAGTTGATGACGACACAAAAGAAACTGCAGAAAATCTGGCTCGGTTCCTTGTTGAAGATGGCAATGATATTGAAGGGGACTTTGATTTAACCGTGATTTCCAAAAACCCAGAGTTCTGGTGAGCATTCTTGGCCATCTTGTCCGCTCATACATTAGTGAGATGGATCGGTCCTTTTTATCCTTCAGCCTTGCATTAAGTGGCCCTGGAAAGTGTTGGATCATTTCCTGGTGTGGAGATGAAACTGTATTGCCCAAAAGCTGGAGCCAGAAAGCAAGAGGGGAAATGTTATTGGCTGATTTTAAACAAATTGGTGGCATAACAATTATGAGACGCTAGAACAGGCTTGTAGAAGCATGAGGAAGTTTAAGTTTAACCGTGCCTCAGTCATAGAGTACTTGTGCGTGTTGTCAACACCCAGAAGCGCCTGCATCTCCTCAGATGCTACTTGTTTTGTTCCAATTGAAAGAAGATTTTTGTTTCCTGTTATGTGGTCCTGAAGTGAGTTTATACAAATAGCTTTTCATTTGTCATTCTCATCGATGTTTGCTCCCCAAGCTAAATTTGCTATTTTCACAAAGACATTTTATTATTAATCTCTTTGTGATTTGTTGAGTGTGCATTTATTTTGCTCAACTTCAAAGATGTGACTGTGTGCAATACATAGCTACTTCTGGCTGACCCTAACTAGGCTACCCTTCAGTATTCAGGGCAAAGGTGTCCGGTGTGATCCTGTCCCATCAGCGTTTGGGGGAGAAGGTCGTACCTTTTGATCCTGCCTGGAGCAGAGGGATGACTTGTCCAGTTCCTCAAAAAACGAGACTTTGTGCAGCTGCATTTGAGATGGAAATGGATCTGGGTAAAAGGCTCCGGTCACCTCTGACAGATCAGAATCCCCAGCTCAACTTAATTTAATTTCCCGCACCCTAGTAGAACTACTGCTATGTATTGGAGAAAGTAGCTGTTCCTTCACTCTTATCTTAGAGCCCAACACATGGGATCAAGACAATTCCATGGATACTGCAATGAACTATGAAAGCCAATGCGAGCTCCTCATTCAGGGTGCTGGCGCTTAGATGATATCAAGTCGTCCTGAGGTTTTTGACATAGCCGCCTAACAGGCTGTGGCCAAAACCGTTCTTGAACCACCAGCCAGTTATTTATTAGTTGTTCAAAAACTGACACAATCCAAATCAATATTTCAGGCAACTGGTTACCAGCAGAGGTTTGTTCGTACAGGCTGAGGGACCCCCCCCTCTCCCCCCCCCTCTCTTTTCCAGGCAAGAAGAGTGTCTGTCGGGCTGAACAAAATTGAGTCTGGCAGACGCTCTTCTTGTTCAGGTCAGGCAGCCGGGAGCTGGACATGCGATGAATGCGCATGCTCCCGGCTGCCTGGCCAGGCTGAGGATTTCACAGCCCTCTTGGCGTGACCGCCTCAGCCTGGCAAAAGAGCCTCATTGCCCTCGTGACGAGGGGGAGCGTTATCCATTGCCTTGGACTTGGTCGCTTCAGTTTTAAGCCTTCAAATGTCCAGGGCCGAGTGTCAATCAGTGACACCTCGTCAGAGAGTGGGGTGGGGTCAGCAGTCTCATTGACCCCATCCCACTCTGTGACGAGATTGGGACTGCTGCCTTTTCTCATTGGCTGACCTAAAGTCAATCAGTGAGAGAAGGTAGCTGCCCCAACCCTCCTGGGACCTAAATTTACTATGTTTAATATACTCCATAGAGCATAACTAACTTCCTACGAAATTACAAAGTACATATGTCCCTGCCTCCAGCAATTGCCTCCGATGTTGCTATGCTGAAGCTAATCACTTTTATTGGCTGGCCGCAACAGAACATTTTCAGTTACAACCACCATTATAGGACACGGGGCTCCCTTCCTATGTTGTTTGCTCCACGAACCCACTGGCTCTTTCGGCAAGTGGGGGCCTCACATGTAAGAAAAAACATTAATAAAAGGGACGTTTGCGGTCACAGTTCTATCGCACTTCCCTCCGAGGCAAATAACGCTTAGTATGCTATCAGTTCATGTGAAACTCTGAAAGGGCCAACTCTAAGAGGCATTGATGCACCGTAAGCGACTGTCGCAACAAATTTAAAATATTGATTAGCAGCTTAAAAAGCGCGAAGATGCACTGGAAGGATCTACTAAATAAAGCTGTTATATGAAAAAAAAACTAGGGCTTTCAAGACTGACAGTGGGGAGTGTTCGCGGCCAATGAATCTTGGAAAAATGCCAGGACAATAGAACTATAGGTACAGATAGGTAACCTGTCCAAATGCTTCTGTGCTGTTAAAATCGATATGCTGCTGCTTCTCAGTCCTGAACATTTCTTTTATTTGTAGTTACATCTATTTGTGCATTGCAAAAATCTTCCTTTAATATTGTTTGACTATAATTTCATATCGCTTTCACTTCCTGTAATATTGTTTGACTATAATTTCATATCGCTTTCATAAACCCTGCCCATTGTTAAATGAACAAAGCATATCTTTGTGACACACTAAATGTTTTAATTTTGTTTTCTCCATAGGTTTCTGAATGAGAAATGTAGCTCAGCTTACAAATTTTATCAAATGAAACTCAAAGAATTCCGCCTCGCCCAAAGTCATGACCCAGTGAAATCCAACAATCTTGGAAAAGCTGCCCCTCGCGATTCAGAGGCACAGACATCAAAACTTCAGGATCCCCAAACAGCCGGTTTTAAGCCGCTGATATTTCTAAACGCTGATCCGGACTGCGATCCGAACTATGATCCGGACTCTGATCCAGGCTCTAATCCGGACTCTGATCCTGACTGTTACATTGTTGACCCTCAAGAGCATGCATCCCAACACTCTACGCCTATAAAGCAGGATCCTCAGGACGCCAAGAACGCGAAGCCTGCACTACAGCCTTCTAAGCCTGAAGAATCGGTGCCTCAACGATCGAAGCTTATTGAGCCTGCGCCGACGCCTTCTAAGCCCACGGAGCCTGTGCTACAGCTCTCGAAGGAGCCTGCCAACTCTCAGCTCATGGCCACTGGTTATTCTGAAAAGCCAGAGACGGCAAGAATCCAGCCCTCCCAGTCAGAGGCCTGGAAGCAGACCGGTTATGTGAAGCATCAACACTTTCCAAGCCAAGAAAGTAAGTATTCAAATCAAATGCATAGTCCCTTCCCCTTCAGGCGCGACAGTCAAAGAATTTTAGTTTAAAGATGTTGCTTAGTTAGGCATGGCACATGTATTTAATTCTTTTTTTTTTATTTCTATGTACATTTGTCAGCTCTTGGACGAATGGCAAACGCTGCAAATTGTGCTGCACTTGAAACATGTTGATTTGGGCAGGATTGCCATATTGATAGCAACCGTATCTTTCTACTATCCTTTCACTTATACATACTTCAGAGTTACTTGGGGTCACACTTCTTGCGTTACTGTCCACACACTGTGATTTTATCAACTTTATCTTTACATTTTGTTTCATCAACACTGAAAATCTCTCGAATTTGTCATGAAGAATACTGAACTGTTTCATGTTAAAACTTGTAGTTTTAACAAAACACAAATTGACAAACTTTATAATCACACCAACCTGCCCCCTCCGGCTCACATGACACTTAAAGCCAACTATTGGAGCAAAAGGATTAGAAGATGAGCCCCTAAATATGTGCCATTTCCACCGAAATAAGAAATTCAAACTAATTATTTTTAAAACTTGACAAATATATTTGGTCACTTCCCAGAATAGGTCACAGTAGTCTGTTCTTTATAGCTACTGCAATTTACATTGGTAATGAGGATGAGAGAAGGTAAAGGTGGTAGAATAAGCAAAGTGTATGTGGAGCATAGAGGGAACAAGAGGGTGTGGGGGCTAAATTTATGAGGGTAATTTGTAATGAGGAGTAGCACCAGAAGGGGATGTGAAAGTGAGGAAAAAACAAATGAGAGACTGTTTCACGAGAGTATGATGAGAGAGATGGGGCATGTAATAAGGGAAGGGATAAGGCATGTAAGAGTGACAGGTGAAGAAAGGTCTAACATGTGAAGCACATCAATAATAAAAAAGACATCAGAGAAAACAAGAGGGACAGGAGCATTCCCCTTCAAGCATTTAGTAAGCAAGAGCCCACAAATCTGACCTTACATCATAATGAACTAGATTTGTCAGGTCACAGGCCTGATTAAGAAGGCAGAAATTGGTCTGCACAATGTAGAACCTATTTATCACACCCTTGGGCTGCAACAAAACGTCTAAAGATAATAAGCATTGTTGCCTTCAGCTTGTGTGTTTTACAAGGAATTGCATCAACAGGTTGTAATGGAAATGTAGGAGCCCTGATTGAATTATCCTAGAGTGCTGAAACTTTTCAGACACTCACCCCAAGTCACAGATCTGGGTTAAATCCATAATCGTTCTTCTGCTCACCAAGCCACCCTAGTTTGGACCCAGCCATATGCAAATGAGTCTTGACCCTGCTCCTCATGGGAACAGTCCAGCCCGAAATGCAAGGCCAGGTCCTCCCTGGACCAGAAACAAGCGTTATGTGACCGGTTTCGGGGTTTCACCCCTCATTAGCCCGGCTAGCTTAAATTTAGTGGCAAAGCAAGGGACCCACGTCTGGGCATACCTTGGCCACTAAGGGGCAACATAGAAAACACAATAAGATGATGGACCAAGTGCTGAAACTTTTCAGAAACTCACCTCCCAGTCACAGATCTGGGTTGAATCCATCATCGTCTTCTGCTCACTAAGCCACCCCAGTCCCATGATGCTTGTTTCCAGCCCAGGGAGGACATGACCTGGCAGTTCGGCTGGACTGTTCCCTTGGACAGCAGAGTCCAGACTGATTTGCATATGGCTGGGTTTAAACTGGAATTGCGTGAGGAGAAAATAAACTATGGATTTAGGGACAGATTGTTGTACTGGGGTGAATGTTTGACATTGTTCAACATTCTGTCCATCATAATATGGATTGCCTTTTATGTGAAATCTGTCAAACTTCTTTTTTCTATTACTCTAAAAATGAAACTCTTGTTTTTGATGGTTACTTATACCTACAGATTGTTCATTCGCCTTTCGAATATTCCAGGTGACAGCCTAGATCCAGATTCAAAAACTCTTCCATGGCGGTGGTGGGCGCTGGCATGACCACACTGGATCCATAAATTACAAACCCTGGCATCCTGACTTCTGTTCCTTTTTTTTCGTGCCTACTTGTTGCCGATCCAGAGCTAGCTCTCTTCTTGGAGAGGATTCACGCACGATTTTAGAGACAAAAAAGTGAGCAGGGATGTTTCCCACTAAACGTTCAGTGTTCAAAACTTGTAGAGTTTGTGATGGGATGATGTCCTTCACGCTTGCCCATGACATTTGCTTGTGGTGTCTGGGCACAGAGCATGATACAAGATTGTGTGACTAATGTCTCATTATGCAGCCCAAGGTAATCAAGTGGTGTTAGGCAAAGCTCTTTATGGCCTGGGTCCATGACGACTGTTTGGTTCGGTACCAATCTCGGCCGAGATCCAAATTGCCCATCTCTCCAGCTTCGAAATCTTTAAGGGAAAAGTGCCACAAAAAAAGAGGAAGCAGCAGCATTAGTCTTCCTTTAGAGGTCGGTCCGCACAACACTCAGCACCGTGGGAGTGTCTTAGCTTCGAAGGGCACGGAAAAAATGGGCAGAGAACTAAAGTCAGTACGCCAAGGTGGTCAATATATAGCCGAAGTGAAGTCACTCTGGCATGTCTTCCTGCATCGACATGGAGCTAGTGCCTTCTACTGGCATTAGAGAGCTATGAAACAATGCAGAATCTAGACTGGCACCTCTTGATATGCAGCAAGTGGGAAATCTGCTGGTAAAAAGATTATCCACCAGAAAGATCATTACCGAAGGTAGGTAATTTTTCCAGACAGTTGAAGAATAATATGAACCTTAAGCACCATAGTGGTTGGTACAGTCTCTGTGTACAACACACATGAGTGTGATACTGTAGATCATCTAAGGACTTTTTCCACTGCTAATGTAGGAATGGCACCATTTCACTTACTGGGTGATTGGATGCAGAGTTATGCGAATTAAGTCACAAGTCACTTTGCTTTCCACTAAGTGCTGAGAATTTAGGTTGGGTTTAGGGTTCTTGTTATAGAATTTGTGGTCAGAGCCTGATACATGGTAAGCCTGCCCCCGTTGGGTGCCACGTGCCAGATCAGTGTCCCCTCAGACTGTACAGTTTGAGCAGTTTATTAGTATTTGTCTTTTGTTTGTGTCTCTGGTATGGATCATTCCTCAGGAGGGCTACTGTGCCTTATTTGTTCTGAAATGAAATGGAAGTGCAGTTCATATACCAACCATAAGCTTTTTCTGTCGTCTTTGTTTTTTCCAGGTGGCTGGGGTCAAGGAAAGCCAAAATGGAATCCGAATCAGGCATTGGACTCTGGATACATCCCCAGAACAGATGCCAGTAAGTATAAGCCTAGCTGGGTGAGGGCAGTAACAGAGCAAGAGCCATGGGGTCTCTTCGACTTCTCAAGGACAACCAATACCAGTGGCGATAGGTGCATTGCAAATACAACCACACCCAATATAGTCGCCATCTTCTCAGGAAAAGCAAAAGAAACAGGGTTCACAAGGAATCATTTGTACTTTGAATAACCATTAATTTGTAATACAATATCCACTCAATGTTTTTATCACTCTTCTGTTTGTAGCATATAAAGCTGTAAATCAAATGTTTTGCACACTCCTGCTATTACTGTTGGGCATGGCTGTTGCAGGTTCTTTGTCTTCTAAAGGATCCTTCCCCAAAACCACAATCCACCAGGACAAAGACTCCATCTTAGTTTTTTGTTCCCCACCATTGAGTTCGGATGTGTTTTTCAGAGCTCTGGGAAGGTTGTACTACAAAATACATGTCCTCCGACTCAGATACCAGAATCCCCTTCAATTAATTAAAAAAAAGTCTAGGTACGACGACCCCTTAGGAATCAACGAAGACCAGAGGTTTTTTCCAAAGCCAGGTCTTACAAGAATGATTTGTGGGCAGTGCATGCGTGATGGAGCACACTTCATGAAGATCGGCCATCTCCATTGCACCCAGTGAAACCTATACCCAGGATACTTACTGCATTCACAGCATCCACACCATATTAGGAGCTTCCCTCTGGGATTAGACCCCAAGAGATATTGTGTGGAAAAGGCCTCAACAGGTAGAATCAACAGCTCTTCTGGGCTCCAGACAGGCCTCAAACACAAGACACTGACCCTTGAAATACCTTCATGGTGTGAGGCACCAAAACACTTGATTCAGCATCGACGTCCACTCTAAAGTCAGCTTTGAAAGTTGCCTTGGCCTGTGTCTACATCGAGTAAACCAACACCCTCAGTGTAGCTGCCTGAACAGAGTGATGTCAAGTAGAGAAAAATATACATACATCCTGGCACAGGACAGATAATTTGCATGCCCCACAGCGAGAGACCTGTCCTGAGAACTTTAAATAATTTCCCATAACTAAAACCACTGGCCTAGAGACGCAAGCCCTAAATCTCTAGCACAGTCACCAGCTCATTCGCCTTCACCTCAGCAGTCACAGTCACTGATTCTGTCCATGATCATGAACTGGATCCTCATGGTCCATACTAAAACCCTGTCCCAACGGATGAGGGAGATGACCTCTTGCATGACCACAGCCAAGACCCCCTGGAAGATCCATCGTTCAGACCCTGACCAGTAAAGGCTTCAAGGCCTGAAGACACAACAGCGTATCACGTAGTCATCCAGAGGGTGCAGATCACCATAATGTAAGGAAGGTGACTCTCTGGTGGAAACCCCCTCCAAGAAGGAGAGGTGGGCACAGTTCTTGACCATGCTAAAATGCATGACCAAGTACGCAGTGGCAAATTTTAAGGACCCTGTAAAAGCAAAGTTTGTAACCCCAAAAGTCGACAAGAAATATAAGGTGGTGCTGGAGGATGCCTTGTATGTAGGAGGCCAAGTACCACCGGACTGTGTGATGGTTCAGACTTCCAGAAAGAGGTCCCATGAACATCGCAGTGGGGAGCTCTACCATCCGATAAAGAGAGCCACATAATTGATGCAGCAGGCAAGAGAGTGGCTGTAAAAGCAGCAGCACAGTGGCACATCACAAACTCAATGGTACTACTCTTAAGGAGTGACTGGTACCACAGAGAAGACATGGATAAGCTGGTGAAACATCTGCCAGAGATGTACCACAAGAAGGGGCAAATAATTGGGGCAGGAATGCAAGATAATGTATATTCCCAACATATGATGCTCTTGATGCAGCAAACACTGCGGCACTTGACATTGGCGCGAGAGACCTTCTCTGAATGCATTCATGGCTTAGGGTCACAGGCTTCTGCCCAAAAGTAAAGCAACATCTTGTCCTATTTAATGGAGAGTAGACTCAATGTTAGAAACACCAAGAAGGACAGGGAGACAGATAAGATTGTGGGGCATTTCCAATGCCAACTGGCAGGCGTGGTTTTCAGAGCCAGCAGGCGAGAAGAGAGGCCAGAGTGCTGCACTAGAGGATCACCATAGCTTCTAGCAGCAACAGTTCCTTCAAGAGAAACAGACTTTGTAGACATACGGCCACAGCACAAGTAGAGGAAGGGCCACCTCTACATCCAAGCAGTGACATGGTCATTCTTCACCTGATCACATAACACATGTTGAGGGAAGAATAAGGTTATACCTTCCACAGTGAGGGGGATGGGGTTTGGGGCCATGAGAATGACCTCAGACAAGTGGGCCCTATCTACCATCCAGGATAAATTCTGCTTTGAATTCCAAACCACAAGACCATACATAACAACTCTCTGCCAAACAATCAGCTAAGAACATCAAAGGATGCTGCAGGAGGAGGTGCAAGTACTTCTCAACAATGGTGCACTAGAAGTTGTTCCACCGCACCATAGAGGGCAAGGAGTATATTGGCTGTACTTCTTCATTCCCAAGAAGGATGAAACACTAAGGCCAATACTAGACCGTAGGCTACTCACCCATTAATCAGTGTCAGAGCACTTCAAGATGATCACCTTGCAGAACATAATTCTGCTGCCTTGGAAAGATCATATGGCGACCTTCGATTTCCGGGACACCTACTTCCATATGCCCGTACATCCTGCGCATCACTGCTATCTCAGATTTGTGGTAAGTAGGCAACGCTAACAGGTCAAAGTACTGCACCTAAGGGTATTTATCAGATGTTTAGCAGTGGTTGCAGTGCATCTGCAGCGTTCTCATCTTTCCATATCAGAATGACTGAAGAACACTCAACAGGTGGTGTTGCTGCTGCTACACAAATTGGGAGATGAGAGCAATGGCATTTTAAAGGCTGCTTCCCTTTGCCAGATGTTGCGTCTTCTGATGATGAGAATGACTGCATTCGTAGAAGGTCTCTAGTGCCGAAGTCAATTCCCTCCCCTCCCCATCCCCACTTTTTGAATGGCTTTTGATGCAACTTTGACTGTAGAGTACTGGGTCCCTGATGTCCAGGTTCCCAGTATCAGTGTTCCTTCCCAAAAACATGTCCACAATTAGTACTTCTTCCCCCCTGTACGTGGTACCCTAGGTACCTAGGGCCTAGATGCTGAAAAGGGGCCCCTGGGGCTCCTCACTAGGACCATGCCACTGCAGCTGGCATGCCCCTGTGAGGTGACACAGTTACCAAGTCGACATGGCACACTGCAATGATGTTAGGGTTGTCGTGCTTGTCCAGGTGGAAGTTTAGGTCTCCAAGTAGGATGTAGTGTGTGGGGGTGATGGGGGGTGATGAGATAGGTGATGGTATTGGTGAATGGTGCTCGGGGACCGGCGCAGCCTATAGATGAGTGTTCCATGGAGAGCCGTTTGAGGGTTGGACTGGATCTGGAAGTGAAGGTGCTCCATGAGGCTCATAGTGTCGTCCGGGCTGGTGGTCGTCATGGTGCTTTTGTGGACGATGGTGATGCCTCCTCCTAGGCGGATGGGGGGTCCTTCCACAGGATCTTGTATCCATCTGGAATGGCAGTGGTGATGTCGAGCGCGGAGTTGGCATTGGTCCAAGTTTGTGTGAGAAAGGCGACGTCTGGCCCATAGGAGTTGAGGAGGGCTCTGTTGAGGAGGTCCCAGATTTCTATTGCATGCTTGTGTATCGAGCGCACGTGGAGAAGGATGTAGTGGAGTGGTTTGTGAGCTGTGGAGTTCGGAAGGCCGGGGGCTGCTGCTGGTGGACGGAGTTGGGTGAAGGTCCAGCGGCAGTGTAGACAGGAGAGCAGGCCTTGTGTGTTGCTTGGAGTCGAAAGCTGGCAGTTGTTGCTGCGTCCGGGGTTGAGAGTGTGGAGGGTGCTGGAGTTGTATTAGAGCGAGTCGGAGGACCAGGGTCCCTGGCATGGGTAGTAGACGGGCTTGCCTATGGAGTGGCAGTTGCACGGCTGCACAGTGGCCACCATAAAGTCCGGATCGGGGGAGGGCGGGTCAGCTGGGAGGCGGGAAGGACACACTGGGGGGGGGGGGGGGCAGCAGCGGAGGGGAAATACGGCTCAGGAAAAAGAAGAAAAGAAATGAGAAGAAAAATAGAAAGAGAAAAAGAGGCAAGAGAGACAGAGCAGCAAAAGATCAGAGTGTTCTCTTACTGGACCACCAGGAATGAGATGCAGACAGGAGCCTACACCCTGCAACGGAGCTCAAACCTCCTCCCCCAGGATGGGCCAGTGCTCGAAGGGGAAGCTTCGTAGGCCTGCTTCCTGTGTAAAGAGATACCAGCTTCTGCTGTTAACAGTAGATGGCAGCCCCTGGGTTACCCCCCACCACCACTTTTGTTGAGAAAACATAGAAAAGCTAGGAGGTGTGCCCACCTTGGCTAACTTTACTCCTGGTGGAGGAAGAAAAGTTAAGTACACTTTCCAGTCCCCTCCCATCTTGAAGATGAGGAGACTCCTCCAATCAGGGTTAGGTCTATACCCCCTCTCACAGGAGGGTGGCACAATACTCCCCTAAATCTCCCCCTAAATTTAGTATTTAGGAGGCTCCCCCAGACCTAGAAACCAGATCTGCAACGACCTAAGAAGAAAGAGGACGACCCTGCAGAGAAGACTGAAGACGATGACTACCTTGGCCCCAGACCTGCCAGCCTGTCTCCTGCAAACCTGTGACCAGTCTTGCAGACAGCAACCTCTGAGAACCCTGGGAAGACTCCTGCCTTCGAAAAATACTCCAATCTCCTGTGGACAGGGAGCTATCCAAGAAGAAACAAGTCCCAAGGACTCCGGATCCAAGTGGATCCGCTTCTCCTGCCCACTCTGCACCCGACGCCCATGGCCTGAGTAGCCCTCCTGGCCCTTGAAGTCACCCCAGCGATCCGGATTCCGAATCCATTGCTCCTGACCTCCACGACTGTGCCTGCAGTGTGAACCTGAAGGGTCCCCCTCCCCCCACTGCGACGGGCCCTGTTTCAAGAAATGTGACGTCTAAAGGCACCCCTGGGCTTTGAGGAGCTTGACCAGCGGCGCTCCTGTGGCTCCCTGCATCCCAACTTACCTGTGCTGTCGCTGGTGTTTTTCCTGCACCTTCCGACGCCTGCAGCCTTTTCCCAAAAGAAGATCCTCCATTGAACAGCGTTGGGCTTGCTCTAACCCCAATTCTTGGCCCCACTTTCATTAAGCCCTATTGTGTGGATGTTCTGGCATCTCAACAAACTAATGTAGGACAGAGAGTGCTACGTACTCTCTTTCAAACAACTGCAACACCAACAGGATAGCCACCACTTTTGAAGAGGGACTGCTTTACAGTCTATGCAGGATGTGTATCTACTGCCACACATGCCTTGAATGGAATATGTTACTTAACCTGTAAGCATCTGTTTGTGGCATTTAGTGCTGTAAACTCACATGCGCCCACTCTCCTCCCCAGACACCTATGGTTGTTGCAGTTCTTATCTATACTTACATATGCATGGACATCTCTTCACTAATACTTATACTCCATTCTCACACTCCTGCGGGAAAACAATCTAACAATGGAGTTGATGCCCATGCTCACTATTATCAGGAGGAGGAGTTACCTTACCTCTTGACTTGAAAGACTTCTTCGAAGAACAACAACTTGCACACATCTGGTCCTAACACCAGATGGCAGGAGTAAGCAAAGCATGTGAATCTACAGCACTACATGCCAAGAACAAATGTTTACAGGGTAAGTAACATAATCGTTTCTGATTTCCTTCCATTTGTTCAAAAGCATTCCATGTTATAGGCCGAGCCTTTTTGTGAGAGAGATTTCACAGATGTGTCTCGTGATGTACTCTTCGATCCTCCCAGGCCCACCTCCTGCTAATTTCAGGGATCAGACAAGTTCGAAAATATGGTCGTGCATTCTCTTACCGCACAGCCAAGGTCTGAAATCTGCTTCCTAATGGAGGGTTAGTCTCACCATCTGCATATCAGTAAAAACTTAAATATGACTCCACATCTTGTTTTGTAAAAAAAACACGGCCTTGGATATCAGCCTGTCCTAAGTTTGTGCTTGCGGTCTCCCTACTGATATTCCTTTAGCACTGGGATTCCCTTCAAGGCTGCAGTGCAATTTAATATACTTTAGTGTGCTTTGTGAAATAGCCAGATTGTGTTCACCACAAGATGTGTGTCTTTTGGCAAATACACAAAGATGGCAAATGTTTATGCTGTTTAACATGCTAAATGTGTCCCTAGTTGTCCGTCCGTCCGTCCGTCCATCCGTCTCCCCTTTCTGTTCAGAGCAGACTCATGCAGCCTTTTACAGATGGTGAAATTGTGAGCTGCTGCATGAAGCACAGCAACTTTTTATTTGCCTCTTGTCTACAGCATTCCCTCTTGGCCCGGTTGTTGTGCTTTTCATTAGTTATTACTCCGGATGCCATAGGGATTTCAGAAGTCCGAAATCCTGGTTTCACAAGTTGCACAGCTCATGCAGGTGTCATGTTCTATTTCTGATTGTGCAGTGCTGCGTCACACCCATCTTATGGAAGTATGTTTTGTAAATTATAGTGCAGCATGTGGTTTTTCAATTTATTTTAATGCCGCCATCTCTTAGATATTGGTAATAATTTTCTTTTTTTCAGCTTTCTCTTAAAGCATTCTCCTGGTATGCAGGTGTTTTAGCCCGTTGCAATGAAATATAATTCTTGTGCATATCTGTTATATTTTTTGCCCAAAATCTGTTGACGGTGTATGTTTGTTTTTCTGATTTTGTTTTCTTTATAACCAAAAATGACTGTTCGTAAACATAAATAAGTGTTTGTTGCCATATAATGGTCCCATAACAGAAATCCATGCGTTTTTAATGTATGCCTACTTTTAGTGGATTTTTTCTAACTAAAAAAGTGGATATTTGCAATCATATGCACAGCAGCAGTTAGTTACCTAGTACTTTCATATTTTAAAACATGCATGTATTTGTGGCCATGCATATGTTGCATGTTCCCAAAAGCCTGCTTTAGCAATTCAATAACTGTTTTTTTCTTTTTCCATTGAAATAAACAAATTAACAACTCTGTTCACGTCAAATGCATCAGTAATTCCAAAAGTTTTGCAGAAATAATTATTCCACTTGATAAAAGAATGCTCTCCAATGTACTGTTAGTAAACCTCACACTAGCCAAATGATCACATACTGTTTTTTCTTTTATCCCCTAAAGACTCCTTCCCAGCACCAAACCGAATACAGGGTTCGCATGGTTCTGCCAGATTGAAGGAGGGCGACACCGTCCTTACATGCTGGATTGTTGGTGATTCCTGGATCTATTGGGCACAACGATACGCTATACGGAATTATTTTGCAGAAAACCTTAGCATGACAGTGAAGTGGCTTGGCTTTAGAGACATGAAGTGGGGAGACGTACGCCCTACACTTTCCAAATATCATGAACAAAGTGAGCACCCTGGTGTAATTGTTTTGCATGTGGGTGCCGCAGATCTTGGCTACCTTCCTGCTTCCCATATTTCCTATGTGGTCAAAAAAGACCTGGATGTTTTGCGAGAAATGTTTCCGGCCACACGTTTTGTCTTTTCACGAATTGCTCAACGCAAAAGATGGTTATTTTCCACAGTGGATAACCCCAAAATAGAACTTGCTCGGCGTAATGTCAATCGAGCTGTTTCGGCTTATTTTTCTGAATATCACTTTTTGTGTGTGGATCACGACAAAAACATTCTACATAACTTGTCACATTTGTATCGCAAGGATGGAATCCATTTGACTGATGAAGGGACTGAACGATTTCTTGGAAATATTCTGAAGGTACTTAAGCGATTTCTTGTTTAAGTTTCTCACTATTGTATGAAGAGCAAACAGTTGTTTTCAAGGAAAATCTTTCACCTGGTATAGACGCCTACCCTGCTACAAATTGTCAAGTCTTGGAATTGGACTAGGTGCTCTAAAGAGAACAGTAAAAAGAGAAGTATGGTACTAAACGCAAAAGGAAAGGTGAGACAAACTTTCACTGGTCAAGTGACATAACCTTGCTGTGGCTGATCATAGCCCGACACCAGCCACCGCTGCTTAATGCAGTGGAAGAGATCTGTATGTAACACAAGTCAACATCGCACTGAAAAACAAGGCTTGTGAGTTTTACAGGCTCTCTAAATTTGCTTAGGCAAGGTTCCAGCCGCTGTGATGTCCGTCTGTGGTGGATGGTCTGAACAAGACACTCGGAGGTAAAAGGCTGCATGACCCACTTCCTCCCAGTAGACATTCTGGTTGGATTGGCACTAGCCCTGTGACTTAGGATCTCCCTGACCAGTTTGCGCTGGATGATCATAATGGAAGGATTGCATGTGCTGCAATACGGTAGTAGTCCCACAGTTTGCAATTCTTGTTGATGCCCCCCCCATACACCATAGCGTTTCCATCAGCTCACACTCACTCTCTGTTCATGTATATTCGCTGGCTCGAAGTAGCCCCACACCAATGTGACTAGTGGGCCTCATTTACACTGACACGCTAGATGGTCTAGTGCAGCCGCGCTCTCTATCGTGCACCGAGAAATGGGGAATTGTAGGGTCAATCAGTAATTACAGGTAGATCCACCCAGTAATACCTTTCCACAGTTGCCAATACCCCTCCAAAGGTTTAAGCTATTTGACAAGCTAAAAGCTCGGAGGGTAGACAAGACAGTTTGGTGCTGCTTCTGCAGACCTTATAAGTCTAGTTCCCAGGCCCATCAGAATGAATGTGCTGGTGCTCGCAAAGGCATTGATGGGTAAAACAAATTACAAATGTTGAGTGGAGGCACCTCTCAGCAAATTGTGAGAAGCAGATGTACTTATGGGTGAGTATGCTTCCTATGCTCCAGTCCCTTTAAATAAAGGGGCACTGACCAGGCTTCGTTTAAGCAGTCGCGCTTGTAGGAAAGTGGTTATGATCACCACGCTTTGGCAGGAAAGCAAATGGCATAAGTTAACCTCAAACATTTTTTGTGTGAAGTACAAATAGGAGAGTGATCTTTAAACATGCTCTTGCTTGCCATGTGAGGGGAATAAAGCCCTGTTTGCCTTGAGTAAATTTCAATATTTGCATACCAAGTTTTATTTTCTAAGTGATTTCCTGTGAACTAGAAATGCAAACCAATCTCAAATTTCAGTAATGAAAACCAATCTCAAAATTGATTTTCAGCCTTTTGAAAGTGATCCTTTATATGTACAGTAAAAACGATGCAGATGATTGTATTTGTTTTTTTTGTTGTTAATGTGAATATATTTTATTAAGTCTGTTTGGATACATAAGAGAATATAGTGCTCAAAACATGTAAAACAGCTAACTTCATAACCTAAAGGCATGATGTTCGTGGGCATTTAACACGTTTATGTTCACTGACATTTATAAACTTAGCCATGATAAACTTAGCAATTAAAGAGCTAACAACTAAACATTGATTTGTTTTTGCCTTATTGATGGTCCTTGGAAGGGCTGGGGGCTCTGATGTGAAAGGATGTTTTCAGCGAGAGACTTGAAAAGATATGATTTGATGCCATCGGTCATTTGAAGGGAGCAACAAATGATGAGTGGCAGTGGTCTTCTGGGATACCACAGCACTTTGAGACAAAACCCTTCTCTGCACACTTTACAGCTGAGGAAGGACTCAACGCCTATACTGTTGCCTTCACAGAAGGTGTAATTGAAGTAGATGGCACAGAACCTCATTATTTTTTCAGACTATTGTGTGGTTGGACACACCCAAACTAATGGTGAAGTGCAAAGTCCTCTGCCCCACGCAGTTCATGCGAAGCTTTGTGTTCCCCATGATGTGAAGGCGTGATCCTTGACATGATGGTTATGCTCAACGGTTATTACGGGGCTTTCTGCTTAGCTCTGCATTCATTGTGTACATTTTGTAAGTCTACGTTCAACATCAGCGGAGGTGGCGGTGGTTTACAAGACCCTCATAGTACTGCTGTCTCCATGTTCAGTAGTGGGTTCTGGTGCTCCTTGTGAATTGTTGCCAGAAGTGCGGATTGTGCTGTCCTCATCGGCTTAAGTGTGCATTGTCATCATCACACCAATCACACCCTTCACAGCACTCTCCTCTGCTGCCAACGTGCAGCGATTCAGGAGCTTTCACAAATCTGTCTCCTTTCACTAGGATCACATGCACAGCAATGTATGGATTTGTCTTGAACAACTCTGTGCAGTACAATACTCAGGTGTACTTTGCAGTATTCCCTTAAACACAGCAGCCAAAGCTTTATGGGAAAAAATGTTTCTCATTACAAAATATCTGGCGTGGAAAGTGGGTCCACAATTTGTACTCCTAGACCAACTAAGAGTTATTTTGATATTTTCTACTTATTTTCACAGTCAACACATTTGCAAGCGCACAAAATATTGGCTTTGCATCCCTTAAGGATGCAAAGGATTGTGCAGCAGAAGTTTATCGCATTGTGTGTTTTTCCAACTGCTACCTTTAAAAAAAAATATATATATATATATATCTTCTGTGAACTGAGTGGTTTTTTTGCATGCTTTTATGATTAGTAAAACATGTTCTTGATGGATTCTTGTAACCAGATTCCTCACCTTAAGATTTCCCAGGTGCCAGACTGGATCCAGAGAATCTTTCCAGCGTTGCTCCCATGTGCCGATAGAACAGCGACTTTTGGCTCTGTGATGACTTTGTACCACCCCAGATGTGACGAATTGGAGTCTCATATAGGCACCACACCCGTGCGCAGACATCAGTTATTCCTTTCGGAGCCCTTTCTAGAAATCTGTTCCCAGTGTTGTCTGATTTCTGATGATTTCAGTGTCCCAGAAACAATGTCTGCCTTTAACAACAGTTTTCAAGTTGTGCTTTGCCTGCAGGAAGCAGATGTCTGTGACTGACCAGTACAATCGGGGGCTCTATTGCATGAGCTTCAGTCATGACATGAAGTTGTTAGACACCCAAAGGTGACCTTGGAGCAGGAAGTGAAGGTCTATGCCACTGAACATAAGAGAAGGTGTTCTCACTCCCACTCCAAGTTGTGAGCCATTCACGACCACACTCAAGGAGTTTGTCCCCCTCAAAATCGTGTTCCCACAAAGTCTTCCAATAAGTTGAAGATACGTGAGAAGGCAAAACGCTAATCGCTCCTATTCCAACACCTTTGGGGTGAAGTGGGAAGGTGCAAGGGCTTCAAACAGAGGATCTGGCACTTCAACATTCTTCTGCTCCAGTTCATATTTGGAAGTTGGTCCTGATGCACCCCAAATTAAATGGGTTATTGTTCAACCCATAGCAGATTGCAGCCTTCAAAGAGGCCATACTGCAGTTCTTTCAAATGCTTTCTACTACCTTGGCACACCTTTGGGCACCAAAGAAGCACAGGTGCCTCCAGTTGTATTTATGGCAGGAGGCCCTTCCTTGGAGCCAGATGATCCTATGACCCGGGCCAGGTCTGACACAGTCCATGCTTTCACTCCAGCCCTAATGTCCTTGCCAGTCCCTTATCTGCCAGCCCCAACTTCAGCCAAGAACCAGATTTCCGATGCCGGTCTACGACTCTTGTCATTCGCTCGCTCCAGTCTTATTTCGGCTATGAAACTTTCAAAAGCACAACCAATCAGTTTGCAGTTGGACTCTAATCCAGTATGATCAGAAGCCCGTGGCCTTATTTGGCTCCAACCATGAAGAGGTTCAAAGTTGCTGTTTAGGATATACAAAATAGTCCACATGATACTTGGCGATGACAGAGGTGGACAAACTGCTTCCCCGCATTATACTGATGGGCTATATCTGGATGTACAACATTCAAGTGGGCTGGGTGCATCCCCATAGACTGAGACAGACTCACAACCAACACAAGAAAGTGCATTTTTTCAGTAGATGTGTACAGGGCAGCAGAAGTACTGTTGTGTAGGTCTTAGGAGTCCCCAGGACCTATGCTTTGGATGACCTAAACTGAGGGCTTGGTGTCCCAACCACTTCTGGACACCCCCACAGGATATGTCAGCCATTAGACCAGCTAGCTCTACAGTGCCACTACCACCCCCTGTATTCCACAGTGGGATAGGTAGTCTCTGGCAACCACTGAACATGACGACACTAATTCCTCAGGGATCGTGGAAAACAGTACAGTACGTTTCGCTCAGACACTCTTGCTCGCTTTCTCTCAGAAAATACACAGGTTGGCGATTAGGACGTTTCAATAAATATCTATTGGTCCAGTGACAATCTTGTGTAAAACATATGTGCTGCGACAATCAGGAGACAGAAGCATACGAAAGAGATTGCTAGTAACAATATTGTAAATAGTAGATACATTTATACCATAGTGCTAATGAGATGAACATAAGCAGCTCAGATAAAAAAAACAGTAGCACATGCATATTCCTAAAATGCACGCCCTAAGTAATTTTGCTAATATGTTCATAGCCAAACCTGGATGTGTTGGTGCATGTGTGTATAGCTATGTGTATCTGGAGCCAAGAAACTCCTAGGGAAGAACCAGCCCCCTCACCTGATGGTTGGTAATGAAGGACTCCATCTCTGCTTCGACGATGATAGCCTGCAAGGGGTGTCAGACTGCTTTGTGTCGGAGATTCAGCATGCAGGACCCCATGTCAGCTTGGAAGTGAGTCTCCTCTAATTTGTCGGGGGGGGGGGGATGGGAGTGAGGATCTTTTATACTAAAGGGGTCACTCCAGGGTTTTTTCTTGAATTTATATGTTCTAAAAACAAGTATTGATGTTATGAAAAAAATCATTAATGTTTTAAAAACCATCACTGATGCTTTTACAAATAAGTGTGATCCTGCACAGCTGGCTGTTGGCCAAGGATAAAAAAAAAAGTGGTGACCCTTATACAGAATAATTCTGCCGTGGCTGGGGACATGTTTATGTAGGTCAGGTGCAGGGATTGTGATAGAGTACTGAGAGCCTGGTGTCGAAGAGACCGGAGCAAGCTACTAGGTAAAAGGTCACCTGTTTAGAATCGTTATTTTCGTGTGGATGGACAATATATGTAGAAATGGGGTATACATGATGGGACTATCCTAGAAGACATGGCAGTACTTGATTTAAACTAGGCTACTGTAGAAACAAAGGCAAATGTGCTGAGATTCTTGGGAGTCGCACCAACCAAACAGGAAGCTTAGGAGTTATTTGAGGGGAAGTAGTCAACAGGCTGCACCAGCTCTCCCAAACCTGTGCACGAGCTTCCAAGTTGATTCAACTTGCCCTCACGGGTCCATAATCTGTTAACAGGAGGCAGGATACATTTCCTCCTCTGCTGGATAACTACCACTTTGGGCAGATGGGTCGTGCAAATCATTCAGACTATGTTCTGCCTTTTATTTTCTCCTCTCTGTCTCCCTCCCCCCCCAACCCAGGGATTGTCAGTGGGCCATTCCTCAAGAAGTTGACCTTCTGGTGTCCGAAGGCGCCATAGAGCATGTGCTGGCTAGAGAGGTGTGCTGTTTGTGCTACTTCCTCATAGGACAGAGGCCTTAAGCTTGTACAGGACCGCAGCCCACTAAATGCATTTCTGTGGAAAGACAAATTCAAGAAGCCTATTTTCACATTCCCCATCCTGCAGTCCGTCAGGCTTTCTCTTTGGTTCAGAGTACGGTTGTAACGCTTCCAATTTTCTGCGCTCTTCTTCAGCCCCCTTGGCTGTTCATGATCCTGATGTTTTGGGCTCAATCCTGGATTTTTGTGAAGAAGGCTCTGAGACTTTCTAGATTAATTGCCTTGTGCATCCTTCTCATTGCTTGAGCTAGATGGCATATCCTGTTTTGGCACTTCAGATTTCACTGGGCCTAGCATCAGGGCTGCTTCTCTCCGCTTCCATACAGATCTCCCAGTAGATGGTTCACGATCTTTTTGGTAGCAGACGGGTACCAACTTGACCTGCAACAGGTCACACTCCCCCTTCCCACAACAAACACTTCACAGTTGTGACAGGCTTGTCACTTCTTGGCAGTGATTACTGGCCTCCGGCAGAGAGCCAGTTCCACATCAACCATTTGGAGCTACAAGCAATCCGTCTTGCCATGAAATTGTTCCTGCCATCTGTCACTGGAAGCTGGTGCAGGTCCTCACTGACATCACTGCCACATGCAACAAGCAGGGTACAGTAGGATTCTGGAAACAGTGTCGGGAGGTTGTACGTCTCCTGAGGTGGCTGGACTAGCGGAGCATCTTTTTGGTAGGCAACCACCTCTGAGAAGGTCACCGCAGATGAGTTGAGCAGACTCTGATCATGAGTGGCATTTCCACTTTGCAGTGGCACGTGACAGCTGTGGGTGGTGAGGCACTCCCTGATTGGATATGTTCACCTCTACTGAGATGCACAGTGTCAAAAATACTGCACACTGGAGTCCCTCAGTGAAAATCAATAGGCGACTCATTCTGACTGCAATGGGACACAGGTCTCATTTATGCGTTCCGGCCTCTGCCTTGAGTTCTGAGGAAGGTCAGGACTGATTAAGCATAAGTCTTCTTAATAGATAGTGACCCCTCAACTTACACTTCTATGCGTGGAGATTGAGCAGCGTCCCTTATCTGCAACTGATCCGCCGGCCTCAATAGTTGCTATCCTTACAGCCTGATGATCTTCCATAAAGCCCATCTAAACTTTATGAAAATCTTTGCCTTGTGTGGCGTTAGTCATACAGACCATCTGTGCACAGAACTGTTGGATGTCTTATTTTTTTTTATCATTGGCCAACAAAAACTTGCAGTGGACACAGCAAATGGTTATCTGTAGGCCTCCTCTGATTTTCCGTGTTTACCGGTTGAAACCTATCTATGTCTAGGTCTGACTCTTGTGTCACCACAAGCCATTCTTCAAGCCACAATATAATTTGAACTCAGTGTTGACATTTCTTATGGGAGCGCCTTTGGAGCCAGTGCACAGCTGCTCACTGATACAGACTGCTGATGCTCAAAGCAGTATTCCAATTGCCATCCCATCTGTGTGCCGTTTGAGTGAACTGCAGGTAGTACATGTAGAACCGCACTCTTTCCAGATAAGCTGGTGCTCAGAATTTAATAAAGAAATCCCTTTCCATGTTGGTTAGTCTATCATTCTGCCAACATTTTTCGCTCTGCCTCCTCTTTCAAAGGAGTAGAAACTCCATCAGATCAACCCCTAGCAAGTGTTGAGCTTTTACACTGACTGCACAAAAGGCCAACTCTTTGTCGGAATCTCTGGAGCATAGAAGAAGGAAAAGGTGGAGAAAAAGACCATATCAAGATCGATAGTCATATGCATTAAGATCTCTTTTCTCTGGCCAAGCAGAAACGCTTAATAGCCTCTAGGCTCATTCCACCAGGACCTAGGCTGCTATGACAGCACACTCTGGAATTCTAAAGCTGGTCGAAAATGAAGAATCAACAATCTCCTCGGTTAGAAGAGTACAGAAAACTTTGCTCCTCCGATCCATATAATTACAAACTGCATATTAGTGATATTGTAATCTGGAAAGTAGGCATGCAGAAATGCATTATTCACAGAACCTCTGCAACACTTCTGGCTCAAAGCCCAAATTATAGTTGTTGACACTGCTAAATCACTTTTTCTGAAAAAGAAACCCAAACCGAATAGCAATTTTGCAAGCATGTTAAAGGCATTCCTTCCAAATTGTGAGACGCTAAAATATACATCAGTGGTTTGCGACCATCGTTGTGGTCGCAAACCACTGATCTGTTGACTTCCAAGATAGGGTGGTTATTTATTTGCAAAAGGAAAGGCGTCCCCTTTTCTTTTCGGAATCAAAGCAGCTTGATGGAGAGTAGGTAGGGATCCAGGTGGTCCACTGCCTGCTGACACCGCAAGTTTCTGAAATCAAAAACTTTGTATCTGAAAGAAACATGTTAGTGATAGATTCCTTACCTTAGAAATACCCTCCAGGTGTCAGACTGGATCCGGAAAGTTTTAGTCAGCAGTACCCCTGCGCGTCGGTAGGCGTCGTCGTGCAGCTCTGCCTACGTTGCGGGTGTCGTAGTCGCCGAGATGACTTCGCAGGAGCTACTTAGACGCGCTGATGTCAGTTCTTTCTTTTTCTGCGCCAGCAAGCTCAGATCCAGAGATAGCGGTACCCCAGTCAATTGTTGACTGAGTTATTTGTGGGACTTTTTGTCTCTGTTTTTTTGAGTCTTTGACTCCTGGTGTATAGGGATGCCCAGTTTTAAGTCTTGCGCGGCTTGTCCCCGCACAATGTCGGTGACGGACCAGCACCGTGAGTGTCTCTACTGCCTGGGTCGCGACCACGACTCCTGCCCCAAATGCCGGGCCATGGCTCTGAAAACTTTGCGGGAGCGGTCCCGAAAGCTGCTAGAGGCACGGGAGTCTGCTCCCCGCCCTTCAAGGTCCCGGTCCGGTGGGGGTTCGATGGACCGGTCGCGGAGCCACCACCACCATCGTTCGACAAAGTCTTCGCACTCGGGAGTCAGGTATAGCGAAGCACAAGAAGTCGAAGAAGTGTCGTCGCTCTTCCCCTAGCCTGTCGCGAGATATGGCTGAGGGTGCGGGTGCTGCCACCCCCGTGGCTCTGGCGGAGCCTGCGCTGTTGCCGACGGCCTACCCGCCCTTCCCGGGTCCGTCGGCGACTCCGGCCCAGCTGCAGGTTTTTCTGTCAACCATGGTGCGCCGGCATACCTTCGGGCCCCGCAGGTCCAAGTGGGGGTCCTCGCTCCTCTACGTCGCTGGCTCCGGCCCCGGCGACTCCGGTCTCGACGCCACAATACCCCCATGGATCCATGCCGGGATCCCAGCCGATGTCCGGTGGCCTAATACGACCTCCACCGACATCAACATCTACAGCACCGCCGACGCCGTCCCCGGCTTCCACTGCTACGTGGAGACGGCGCCGAACCGGTGTCTATTGACGCAGATGGGGAATTTCTATCCCTTTCTCCATCCGCCTCCCACCTTTCTGCCTGCCCGGCAGGTTTGGGAGGACAGGGAGGACTGGGAGGGGTCTGAAGACCCTCTCGCAGCCCTATGTGAGTTAGACCCGGACTGGGAAGAGGATTTGGGGGACGCAGGTGACCTGGACTTTACCCGAGAACCTGGCGTACTGTCTCCTAACGTGGCTACGGAGGAGGGTAGTACATATTTTGTGGTGTTTCGTAAGGCAGCCGAGGCTCTCCACCTCGAACTCCCTACGGTGGCCGTCAGGTTTAAACTCCTGACAGAAGTGCTTCGGCCAGCGTCTTCCTCTACGGAGCCGCTGCTGCCATTCAACGATGCACGTTCAGACGTCCTTTTGGGCACCTGGTCCAGGCCCAACACAGGGGCGACCCCATTTTCCTCTCCCAACACCCTACTCCTGAGAGCTTGGTTGTCCAAGCTTCTGCGTCTCCAAGCGCATTCCCTTCCGCACCACCGGACAGAGAATCCAAGAAACTGGAGCAGTTTGGGAAGAAAGTTTTCACTTCCGCCAGTTCAGGGCTGCGGTTTGTGAACACTGCATGCTTCTTGGGTCGTTATTCCCACTCTGTGTAGGATATGATTGCGCAGGTCCTGCCACAGTGTCCGGAGGCGGCCCAGATGGTGCTCTCACAAACTATTGCTGAGGGGAAAGACGCAGCCAAGTTCACAGTTCGTTGTCGCCTTCATACTGCCAACTCACTGGGCAGAGCGATTTCCACGACAATGGCGCTACGCCGCCACGCCTGGCTGAGGACAACTGGCTTTTCAGGGGATGTCCAGAACACTCTGATGGACATGCCCTTTGATGGCACTCGCCTTTTTGGTGACAAGGAAGACACTGCGTTGGAACGTTTTAAGGAATCGCGGGCCAGGTCCTTAAGCCTTTCGGCCACTCCTTCCGCTTCTGCTTTTTGCTCCTTTCATGGCCAAGGAAGGGGCGCCCAAAGACGTTTGTTTCAGAGCCACAGGCCTGCGCAGCAACTGTCTCAGCGCAGCTGCGGACGTGGGGCCCGCAGAGGTGGGTCACAGGGCCAGCGGGCGGCTCAATCCACCACCTCCCCTGCCGCCACTGCCTCTAAACCTTCCTAGTCTGGTGTTTCAGGCCCACCAAACGCCAGTGGGTGGCAGGATTCGCCATCACCTCCTTTACTGGTGCACCATCACTTCGGACAAGTGGGTTTTACAGCTAGTCCGAAGGGGCTACTCCCTCCCCTTCGAGACTACCCCTCCAGCCATGCCACCTCAGTACCACCGCATGTCGGGGGATCACTTGGCTCTTCTCCAGCAGGAGGTTGTGGCCCTCTTGGCCTAGGGGGCCATCGAGCGGGTTCTGACGCCAGAAGTAGGTAGTGGTTGTTACTCCCACTACTTCCTGGTTCCAAAGAAGGACAAGGGCCGGCGTCCTGTCTTGGACCTTCGGAACGTGAATCGCTTCTTCCGGAAGGAGAAGTTCAAGATGCTCACACTTGCTCAGGTCTTGTCTGCCCTAGACCTGCACGACTGGATGGTGGCGTTGGACTTGCAGGACGCTTATTTTCATATCCCCGTTCTGCCGGCCCACCGGCGTTACCTATGGTTCATGGTAGGCCAGGAGCACTTTCAGTTCACCGTGCTCCCCTTTGGCCTTACCAGCGCCCCTCAGGTGTTCACGAAAGTGATGGTGGTGGTCGCAGCTCATCTGCGCAGATCAAGGGTTTCAGACTTCCCCCTATCTCGATGACTGGTTGTTGAAGGCGGGCTCGCCCCAGGCAGTCGTCTCCCACCTCCACACTACGGCCGACCTCCTGCATTGGCTGGGGTTCTCCATCAACGTGCCGAAGTCGCACCTGATTCCCTCTCAGAAGCTCCTCTTTATCGGAGCGGTTCTGGACACGGCACAGTTTCGGGTTTATCCACCTGAGCAGCGAGTCCGGGACATTCAGGCTTTGATTCCAATCTTTCGACCCTTTTCCTGGGTTTCGGTCAGGATGACCTTGAGGCTGCTTGACCTCATGGCCTCCTGCATACCAATCATGCCAGATGGCATATGCGGGCTCTGCAGTGGGACCTGAGGTTCCAGTGGGCGTAGCATCAAGGCGACCTGTCAGAGTACGTCCAGATCTCAGAGGGCACTGCACAACAGTTGCAGTGGTGGCTCACGAACCAACATTGGGTCAGTGGCAGAGACTCCTCCCTTCCCCAACCGGAGCGCACAGTGGTGACGGATGCGTCCCTCCTGGGATGGGGCGGCCATATGGGAGAGGCGGAGATCAGAGGCCTCTGGTCTCCGGCGGAGTCCAGGCACCTTATCAACTTTCTGGAGCTCCGGGCGATCCTATTTGCACTGAAGGCATTCCTTCCCTCTGTCAAGGGGAGAATAGTGCAGGTGTTCACAGACAACACAGACCCTACGTCAGGACGCTCTGCTTCTCTGGACATGGCTGGAACGTCAAGGCATTTCCTTGACGATTCAACACTTGTCAGGGTCTTTGAACGCCAGAGCGCACAAACTAAGCCGCAGGTGCATGATGGATCACGAATGGCTTCTTCACTCGGAGGTGGCGCAAGGTCTCTTTCAACAGTGGGGAGAGCCTTGGTTAGATCTATTCGCCACCAAAGAGAATGCGCAATGTCATCTCTTCTATGTGTTGGAATTTCCAAGGCGGAACTCGCTCGGCGACGCTTTTCGTCGTGAGTGGAGCTGCGGTCTATTGTATGCTTTTCCGCCTATACCACTTATACCCAGAGTGCTGAAGAAGATCAGGCGCGACCGGGACCAAGTCATTCTTGTGGCCCCGGACAAGGCTCGAAGAGTCTGGTATCCCGAGCTACTCAGTATGAGCATGGATCTCCCGATCCGACTGCCTCTTCGGGAGGATCTTCTGTGGCAGCAGCAGGGGACGGCCCTCCACCCGAGCCTGTCCAGCCTCCACCTACATGCGTGGAGATTGAGCGACGACGGTTGATTTCATTTGACTTGCCTCCTGAAGTATGTGATGTCATTCTGGCAGCCAGGCGTCCCTCCACTAAATCGGTATACGCCTGCAGGTGGAACAAATTTGTGGCATGGTGCACAGCGAAGGCTGTGGTTCCCTTTCTGCCCCTCTTTCAGAAGTCCTTTTGTTCCTTCTTTCTCTGGCCCATCATGGCACTGCTCTGGGCACTATTAAGGGCTACCTTTCTGCAATTTCGTCCTTTCTCAGGCTCCCTGATCAACCCTCTCTTTTCAAGTCCCCTATTGTAAATAGATTCCTCAAAGGCATTACACACCTTTTCTCTCCTATTCCATTTGTAATGCCGCAGTGGGACTCGAATCTGGTTCTTACTTATTTGATGTGCGCTCCTTATTAGCCACTTCACAACTGTCCTCTTCGTTTATTGACTTTGAAGACTGCTTACCTGGTTGCCATCACCTCCGATAGGTGCGTGAGTAAGCTCCGGGCTCTTTACTGTAAGCCTCTCTTTCTGTCCGTTCATCCGGATAAGGTTGTGCTTCGCACTCGTCCTCCCTTCTTGCCAAAGGTTGTCACTGCTTTCCACATCGGGCAAACTATCACCTTGCCCACTTTCTTTCCGCCTCCGCACCCTTCCAGAGAGGCTCCACAGTCTGGACCCAAAACATGCACTCTCATTTTACCTGAATCGCACACAACAGTTCCGGGTGGATGACCAGCTCTTTGTTGGCTACGTAGGCGCCAAGAAAGGCCGGGCTGTACACACAAGGACTATCTCCCGCTGGGTCGTCTTGTGTATCAAGGCCTGTTATTCTCTGGCTAAAAAGGAACCTCCGGTGGGGTTGCGTGCCCATTCTACCAGGGCGACAGCAGGTACTACTGCATTGGGACGTGGTGTCCCCCTGCAAGACATCAGTCAGGCAGCCACATGGGCCTCACTGCACACTTTTACTAAGCATTATTGCCTTGACAGTCAAGTCCAGAGATACGGCTTCTTTGGACGGTCTGTTCTCCATGACTTTCTGATGTGATGTTGGTTTGCAGACCCACCACCGGGGTTGGTATTGCTGGGGTATCTATTCTAAGGTAAGTAATCTATCACTATCGTGTTTCTTTCAGATGAACAAGTTACTGCTCTTCGGTAACGCTATATCTGTAAGAAACATTAGTAAGTAATAAATTCCTTACCGCCCCACCCATCCTCCCCGTTTTGCGAACTGATTTCTAGGGTTAAAGTCATCCCTTTCAGGGCACTAGTTTCAATGCACCAGTGGTCAGTATCTTGCATGGCTCTGCATTCCTGGTGCGGAAAGTCGTGTACAAAACTGATGTCAGCGCGCGAGGGAGCGTCTAAGTAGCTCCAGTGACGTTATCTCGGCGACTACGACGCCAGCGACGTACGCAGAGCCGCACGACTACGCCTACCAACGTGCAGGGGTACTGCTGACGAAAGCTTTCCGGATCCAGTCTGATGCCTGGCGGTAATCCTAAGGTAAGGAATCTATCACTAACTAATGTTTCTTACAGATATATTGTTACCGAAAGTAAGTAACTTGTTCATTCGTGGCATATGTATGTAGCTGTAGATACACATGCTGTGCATACTCCTTCCCTCTAGTGTTGGGCTCAAACATGTGCAACTTGTTTTTATTTGAAGAAGACTTTGAGTCACAAGAAATAGTCATTCCTTTTATTACTGGTAATGAGCATGTGCACTGGCTCCACTGTTGAGATTTGGGTTTTTTCACTGTTCGGTTCGACCATGTTTGAACAGAGCTCCGGGTCAAAGCTGCTCTGTGTTCCCTGTCAGCCGCCTTTGAACTTCTCAATAGCTGTAAGAAAAGATTCCTTTTTCAACAAAATCTTCAGCGTCGTTGCGACTTCCATGGGGCTCAGCAACTGGCTTCTTCTGCACCCCTTAGGGGCCCTTAACCTCCTACTTCGGTCCCCAAGAATGCAGTCATCGAAATGGAAACTAATCCTGTCCACTAACCCTGCCTAGTACTGCCCACAGTGTAGGATGAAGTACCCCTGGACATACCTCTATCAGGTTTGCAACCTATCTGGCCCCCTGAGAATGATCAGGCATCCTGAGTGCCCTGTCTCACCTTCTGCTCCCAAAAGACCATGCGGTACTGATGCGAATCGCATTTCGCTCTATGCACCATGGAACAGCCATAAGGGGATTATACCCCCAACCTCTTTGGATACCATGTCATCAAGGATAAAGAACAACCAGGACCCTGGGATGAGCAGGCTGCTAACTTCATCCCTGAGCCAAGCACACAATCCCAGTTGGAGACAGAGGAACATCAGGTTGTGTAAGTCCATCTGAAGAAGACGTTGAACATGAGTACAACCACCACTCCTCTGCCTTCATCCCAACACCGCTCTCAGGCCTAGCACTGGCCTTGAGGGGGATCAGGCATCAAGCCTAGAAGCCAAGTGCCAAGCTTCCGGAACGTCACTACCCAAAGGCCTTGGATGGCACTGACAAAAGGCTTCGGATCGAACACAGATCCAGCCTTCAGCACCAAAATTGCTTCCAAAGACTTAGCATCCGTGCCAACCAAAATTGCTTCCAAAGACTTAGCATCCGTGCCAACATTGCAGCGCCTGGAATCAACTCAAGTGTACTCATCTGACACCACGTCTGGCTTCAAGCCAGAAGTGCAACAGCAGCTGTTCAACCTGCTCTTCGATGACGAGGACTGCAGGTTGACTAAATGCTTGAGAAAATCGAGCAGGATACAACAAGGCCATGGGTGTGCTCCAAACACGTCCCCATGGTTACTTTTCAGGTCCCAGTACTGTGGAAGCGCCAGGTTCACCTCCCTGGGCGCCTCTGTCTACTTTTCTGCGGCAACACAGCCAGTAGACCGCTTCACAGGAATGTTTTGTTTCCTCAAAAAATTGTGGGAAAGCCAAAAGTCCAAAATATGCCTTCACTCATATAGTAGCAAGATTTCTGAAGTCGTGCATGGAAGTGTTGTGAAAGTCTGCCTGAGTGCAACTAGGCACATCTCATTCCATAACGGCAGGGATCATTAATCTGCCACCAGCTTTATCAAGGCCAGTTCCTAAGCCTTTTTAAAGGCGTTCATCACATCCATGACCAGTTGTAAATGAGCATCAGCAAAGTCTTCGCAGTGGGACGAACCTTTGAGCCAGGTAGCCTTCCAGGCTGTATGAGACAAGATCGGATCACAGTCGTCTTAATTTCTGGCTTCAAGGCTTTTTGACCCACACACCTGCAGCACCGTAAGAAGGCATTTGATTCCAATCCTTCTGATCAAGGTTGAGTTAACAAAACCATCAGACCCTGATTTTGTTTTTCAACCTGCTAAGAAATGGTAACGGAGACTTTGAAACTTGAGTCTTGCCTCTACAATTAGTATGTTGGATCTGGACTTTGTAGTTCTCAAGGGAAGCCTCAATGTCCCTGCTAGTCACCTTCTGGGGAACTGCCTGCTCCATTACCATTTTAGAGGTCTGTGTAAGGGTGATGTACGCCAAGTTTGTCCACCTCACTGTTGTCATCCTCATCTCCCAAAGAAAACAACAGCTCAGAAGTCTGGCCCAAAAATAAATTAAATCAGGTTAAAGTCATCAGTCTAGAAACCTCAGATTAGTTAGGAGTGTGGGATCGATGGCTATAGCTGGATCTGCGATTCCCATTTCTGACTGCACAGGAACCGAACCAGACATAAGTGAAGGCCATTTTGAGACTCCCATGTGCTCCACTGGGTACAGAGTAACGACCTGGCATGCCGATTACTAGAAGGTGCCACTTACTGGCACTGTAACGCAGTTCACGGCCCTCTCACTAAAAGACTCAAACCCGGGCCAGAATTGCTGGTGCTGTGAAGTGGGTCAGAGAAGGAGTTGGCTGGCCATGGTCACCCCCACTTTTTGCCTGGTATTCGAAGCAATTGAGACAGAAAGTGCACAGGGTTCCTGCTATCCGGATCCCCAGTGCCAGATCTCTTTCTCAAAAAGTGTGCAATTGTTACCTCAATTGGCAATACCTTTAGCACCCTCTGATAAGTCCCTAGTAAACAGTACGGAGGCCATGGAGTACTAAAGGGCTGAGAATACATTGTGCCACCTTAGGGCAGAGGTCTTCAAACCTTTGTATGTTGAGCCCCCAACTGAATTTTTTGAAATGTCGGGCCCCCCCACCACCTGACCGAAATCTCTGGAATCTTGTACACTACATAATTGACTGTCAGCCGCGTATCTCGGGCCATATCCGGCAAATAATGTTCAACGCAATAGGAGTTTAGTGGAACTGTAGGTTTGTGAGTGGGTGTGGTTAATGACAGGCTTATTACACAGCTCGAGATAAAATGTGTGCAAATTGTTTTTACTAGGATGCTTTGTTTTACACATGACAGATTAATAATAACACCACCAACATTAATGTGACGGGTGTGCCTGTTTTTCACCACAGAGACAGTCAATCTGTGGATGGATTTTTGCAACTGCCATCCTCATGTTGTGCTCCACATCCAGTCTTGAACGGCACTTAGTCTTTAATACCGCAAGTGCTGAGAACCCAATCTCACATAAATACGACGAGCTGAAAGGCAAGAGAGTTTTGATAGCAGTTTCTCTCAAAGCTGAATATCCTGCAGACATTTTCAGCCAAAACTCTCCCAGTGAGACTTTGCTGAAATGCATCTGCAGAGTGCGGTCACTTTGGAGATCAACGAGTTCCTCCTGCATATGAATCGGGAGATGGCTTGCCACCTCTGCCAGAAATGGTTGAAAGACCCAGTCATTGAAGTGATCGTTGTCCTCAGGAAAATACTTTTGCAAACTGTCCCTGAGAGATGTCAGGTGATTTTTTATTATCTCAGCAACACTTGGAAGTTCACACTCAGTCTCCGCAAGAGCATCTACTAAACATGGAAACTGCTCAAACAGGCCATCTTCAACTAGTCTTCTCCATAATTCAAGCTTCTTCTTGAATGCAGTTTTCATTCATGGTAAAAGAAGTCATTGCAGCGACAGATTCAGGGAATTTAATTTCTCAATGTCAGCAAGGTATGCTAGAAGCACAAGCCAGCATAATAGTTCTGCTTTGCAGGGGTCTAAACACAGAAGAAACCGCCGTCCTTAATTCGAAGATATGAGACAGCACTTTCCCCCTGGATAACCACTGCACTTCTGTATGAAACACCAAGCCATCATGCTCAGCTCCCATTTCTGCACATAAAATTGCAAATAGACGAGCTCTTGAGGGATGGGTCTTTATAAAATGTACTATTTTTATAGCAGAATTCAGCACATCCTCTAGTTCGCTGTCCATGTTTCGAACAGCAAGGGCTTCACGGTGTATCATACAATTAGTCCACAGAATATGTGGAGCCACTTTCAATACGTTAGCTTTTAGGCCAGCTCTAGCACCACACATTGAAGGAGCACCATCTGTGCAGATTCCAACACAGTTTTCCCATGTTATGCCATGGAGTTTCAGGACGTCATTGATAATGGCAAACAAATCGGATCCTGTTGCCTGCCCCTTGATTGGCTTGCAAAATAAAAATTCTTCTAATACTAGTGTTTCATGACAGTAACGAACATAAGCAATTAAATGGGCATCCTTTGACACATCAGTTGCTTCATCCAGCTGCAAAGCAAACAAACTTGATTTCAGCCGGGCTATGAGCTGTCCCTGGATATCTTCTGACATGTCAGAGATGCGGCAGCAAACTGTTGTGTCTGAAATGGGTATACTTTTGAACTTCTCTCCTGCTTTTTCACCAAGCATTGTCCTAGCTACGTCGAGCAATGCTGGGAGAATCACCGTTTTTCCATCTACAAAGGGCCTTTTGTTTTTGGCAATGTGGTATGCTACTTGGTATGAGGCTTTTAATCCATTTGCAGGAGTATTTGCCACATGTTTCACCGCTTCTTTCTGCTGAGTTATCTCTTGCAACTTCCTGGCAAAAAAAATCTCTGCTTTTTCCTGCTAGAGACCCATGTTTCGTTTCAAAGTGACCTCTTAATTTGGTTGGCTTCAAGCTGTCGTTAGCTAAGATCATGCCACAAACCACACACTGTGGTCTACTTTCTCCACTAACAGCAATGCAGGTGAAACCAATATCCAAATAGGAGGAATCCTATTTCCTTGTTTTTGCAGCTTTTCTCTCTCCATCTGTTTCAGCCTTTCGCTTGAGCACTCTACCATCTTTTGGGAGCAGAAAAATCTCCATATCAAATGCCTACTTACTAAGATACAAAATGTGAAGCTGCATGTTAATGAATAGTACATGGCTGCAATTTTACAGCTGCATGAGGTACAGGTGGTTTTTAACTTTGTAGATAAAAAAAATAATTCTTTAAAAAAAATCTTATGGTTTAAATAAAATACATTTGGATAAAAGTATCATTCTGTGGTAGGTGGATAAAAAGTAATTCCAGCTCATCCAGGCTTTAAGTAGGTGCTCCCAATATTGATCCAGTATGTACATGCTGTATACCACCGATGAGGCTCTGTAAGTTACTTGTTCAAAGGTTAGTGAGGGCAAACTTCAGCACTGCCCCTTCACCCATCATTCAAAAACAAACGCATACCTTCTTATTCACTTCCTCAGATGTTTCTACTGCTTGAATAGGAGTCCTCGGCCTAGCGATCAAGTAGCTTTTTCCCTTGCAATGAAGAGAAAATGTTTAAGAAATATTACTTGCATGTTCTCAGTATGTTTGCATGAGACACCATGAAAGCTCGCGAGATCAGAATCAGAGATGGGCAAGGGAGTGAATGGCATGCCTAGAAGTTACTTGCTGCCTTATCTTAAGGGCAAATAAAATACGCCGTGATCTGCACGATATTAGTTGAAGTGCTGATGGCTGGTAAGATAGCCATGATCTGCAAGTTAAAAATTTGATTTCTGGCAAGGCCACATTAGCAGTTCCTTCTTGCACTTTTGCATAGAATCCCAACTGGCACATGTGACTAATGTAATGTGCACTCTGCAGAGAAGCACAGGATTGGATGAGCATGCACTTAGAACAACTTTAGGACCCAGTGACGGGCACTGTGAGGAACACTGAACCGAACCGAATAGAACACTCGCATTAGGCATTAGCCAAGACTTGAGAATCCTACGGTAATTTACCTAGTACATCGTTGAAACCTCTTATTACAGAAACACCCGCCCTGAAGAAGCCCCAGGCCTATAGGCCATGTAGGGGGCGAAACACGTGTTGGCTGTGCCACCTCTTTCCTCATCCTTCATACCCACTCCTATGTGAGAGTGCAAATAAAGGACTTTTTCACCTCTGGATCAACTTGTTTTGAATTGGAATTTGTTCCTCCAAGAAGTAAAATATATCAATCTTGCCTAGACAAACCCTCAGAACTGTGAGAAACTTGCACTGCCTTTGATTCTCAACTTCGGAGGTCATAATTGTGGTTTTTGGACTGTTTAAGTATGGACGCATAATTTTCATGGAGCCCTGGCCTTTGCTCATACACCTTTGCAATATTACAGATGGATGACCAGGGCAAAAAAGCACTGGGGAAAATAACTTATTCTACTGCATCAAAAAGGGTTCATACAACATGTGCAGATGAATGGCATCTGGAACAGAACAAGGAGGGCTCCTGGGATACTCCGTACCGCCACTCTGTACCTTTTTAAAAAATTTGTATTAAAAATATAAATCTTTCCTATGCCAAAGCTAAGGCTCCATTGGTTAAGACACCACCTTGATATATTGGGAAAAATTAAAGGACGAAAATGAGGAGTGTGTTGTCTGATTGTAGGGTGCATTCCCAGACACTTGATGTCAGCATGTCATTTCCGGCAGCGTAGGATTTCACACATAAGTTAAACCAGCGCTATTATGGCATTAACCAGGGATCGAGGGTGGAGGAAATAAAGAACGTGCTGATCCTGCAACAAACTACCAGTTTTATGATTAGGGTTGCCTGCTCATTATTTTGATGTCCCAGCCGGTACAAAAATAAGCAGTCACGAAAGCGGTATTTTCAGCACTTATCTGTGCATACTTCGAACAGCAAATATAAACTGAAAGCACTTTAAATTGTGTTCTAGGGTGGCCTGAAAGATCCATGACTGAAAAGGAACAAAGACAGAAAATGAATACATACTTTGTTATTTATAACCCCTATTTAGTGCCAAGACAAGCAATTTGCAGGGTGTTCATACAACACATGGCTGGCATTTTTATTTTGGCAACTTGAAGCCCTTCTAGCCCTGTGGGTGTTGCCGCCGCCTGTGTAATTCTAAAAAAAACTACGTATTTTCCAGCTTGGCTGCTGCGCTCTTCTAAATGCAGCCCAAGTGCAACATTCGACACAATTGCCTGGGAGATCTATGTAATTGTTGAACTCCAGTACAGGAATATTTTAGAGAAAGTTAAACATTTCCCAAATATTTACAAACAGGTTTGAAATAGTGTACTTTAGCTTCTCTGTGCAGACCCAGGGGCTGCTGCCCTAAAGGTACCTCTGAATACATCCCCCTGGGATGGTGGTGCACCCCCCCTTGATTGATGAACTCTGAATTAAGTGTACCCTAACACCTCATTCCGCATGTCACACCATTGCCCCCAAATCTTTCGGTATTTCCATGTGTGGGACTCTTAAAGTCAATTGGTCTCCTGGGAAGTGCAGAGCTGCCAAGGTTTCAGATTGCTGTGCGTGACATTTTCATAATGTTAGTGTCTTATGAGTGACATTTCAACGACTATGACACTTTCTCTGAAGCAAAGAAGATGAGGGAAACATAAATATTATAAATCACACCCAGCTGAGCAAGGAGAAACTCTTAAGAAGTCACTGAACTAAAGTGTGCAACAGGACTCAATACTTCATGACTAGGTAAAGCACTTGGTACATGTTTCATTGAGACTTAGAAGTGGTCCTAAAATCTTACCAAATAAAACAATAAAAAACACTTCCAATTTTTGTTTGATTCTTGAAACCGCCTGTACTTAATGAGTGTCACAGATATGTGCGCTTTCCCACCATATATTTTTACAAGTCCCTTTGTGAAGCATAGGTTTGGATACCTGACCTAATGAAGAACCAACATCTTGAACAATCAGTGTTGAAACCCACAGCATTGACTTTCAACAAGGACAACAACATTATGTTTTGAGTCTTGGTGAGGCAGAGAACTGTGACCGTACCCCTAATAAGACTGCACATGTTGCTCACTCTGCACTGATTTCAATAGCCACAGGGCTCTGATCATGAAGACCAGTTTGCTCTGATTTTCCTTTAAAATTATTAGTCACCCTACATTAAATATTACGGCTGTATTACACTAAATATGAAGGCTACTCTGCACGAATGAGGATTCCCACTTTTCACTAATTTTCATGGTTATTTGTCTCTAGTTAGCATTTCCACTGTGAGACTGACATTAATTTACTATTAAAACGAAGCTCTCAACCAGCTCTGATTTTTCAGCAAGCATTGGAGTTACGGAATATACTTTTACGTTTTATCCCATACTTGCCATGCTAAAATCGAAATTACGAGTCCAAGAATGCAAAACTGTCTTGACTAAAATGGCAGGAATGGCCGATATGTTATGAATGACATGGAGGCTACTTGGAAGCTATTCAAAACAAACGTTTTCACCTCCGCTCAAATGGGCACGTAAAACTGCTTTGAAAATTGTGTGCAACAGCTGATAATCCCCAGTGGTTGCTACTGCTAACAGAAAGCCAAAACCAACATCATTACCAGCTCCACACCATCCCTTTGCAAACCATGCAATGATGTTGATTTTGGCTTTTTATTAGCAGTAGCAACCACTGGGGATTATCAAATAAAGATTTATAGATGAGGATAGTAGGTCTGCAGCCTCACACTCGGAAGTGGTCTAGCAGTTTCATGCAAAGCGTCTCACCTGAGAAAACACCAACATAAATCAATTTTAAAACAATTTAAAAGGATGGTTTCCTTGGACATTTTTCAAATAAAAAAAATAAAAATCAGTGACATGTTTAACACTCAAGAAAAAAATAATGATCGTTTGCATACTGATATGTGTAGTCCCTCCTTAATTGGAAAAGACAAACCAGATTGTGAGAAACACACAAGCACTGTACTCACTCTGGACATGGGACTGATCTCCAAAGTTCTTCAGCCTTCTTACTCTTTACCTCGAATAAGACTAGGAGCCTTGTAAGTGCTACAATAGCCTGCTTTCACATGCCAGACGTGCGCTATATGGCTGACAGTAAAAATATAGGCTTGGGTTTGCAAAGGCTGCACTGTGGGATGATGACATATGTAAGTGAAGAAATGAGCAATGTATGGGGTACCATTGCAGGGACCACGTTCAGGCTAGAAAACTTCCCTTCTGTAACATTCATGTGCCCTCCGCCTCAGACGCTGATATAATGAGTAGGCAAGGGACTTGTGCGAGCTGCGAGAGGAATCTGAACCACTGCAAATGAAAACTCTGGAGCGCCGTGAGTCAAAGTTCAAATGCAATTGGAGCTAATTAGACCTATGTGCAGGCACAGAATACAAATTTAAGAAGGTGGTTTGAGTGAGAATATGGTTGAGCACTTTATCGAAAATCCAAGCTTATGGTAAGCGAATCAGGAAATATATCGGTTAAGATATTTACACTTACAAAATCAAATTACAAGCAATAACATGCTCACATTTTAAAACAAGCCTCAAACACTTCTCCATAGAATTCCGCCACTGCTCCTCAAGAATGCTGAATTTCTCTGCCATGTCGGCCGTCTCCTGCCTGACCGAACAAATTCCTGGGTCCAGTATAAACCAGTGCAGCCAATCAGCAGGACGAATGCTCACTCTGCCCTTGATGGGAACATGATTCACAACACCACAACATACTAATTCAAGGCTGTGGTGTGCGTAAGGGGGAATCCTCTGCAGCAGCGGAGGAAGTGTTAAGGAACATAGCGAACTGGGCGCATCAATAGTAGCCATCGAGGTGATTTATATACAACTGAAAAAGTGCAGGCCAGCACTGAAACCCGACAGCACAGAACGGTTCCAGCGTGGGTGAATGATCACCACGTTGCAGGACGGCCCTGTAGCACCCAGGAAATAAGTGCACCACCCACCCCTCCTCCCCCTGCACCTGCCCTGCGGAAGGAAAGTCTTGAGGCTAGACTGCTTACCGGCAGTGCAGCAATGCACAGATAAAGCGCTGTGCGCGAGAATGCTTTTAGGCGGCCAATGTGTTCAAAACCTCCGTTACGGCCGAATATCAGCCTAACATCCCCCTCCCCCCCCCCCCCTTCGAGAAAGCCCTCCTACCTGTGCAGATTTCTGGAGTCCTTCACAACAAAACGACGGGAAAATGTAGGAAAGCCTTCACAGGAAACCAGGGAAAAAAGGCAGCAAACGTGAAATGCAGGAAGCTTTATGCCTGCAAATTTCGCGGCACTTCCTGGAATCTCAGCTGCTGACCCCCTCATTGGTGAAACGTCACTGGTGACGTTCCTGCGTGCTGATTGGAGAAAGCTGGAGCAGCAGCCAATCAAAAATTCTCATTCGAAATGGGTGATAACTTGCGAGGTGGGACGCGGAAAAACAAGACAACAAAGGTAAGATTTTTGGGTGGAGTGCGCCCCCCCTACCCCCCCCCCCCCCCCCCCCCCCCCCATGGACGGTGGCACGCCCCACAGATTGAAGAACACTGCCTTAGGGGATCCCTTACCAAACTCATGCAGACTAATTGCAAGCTGCATGTCTTGGTGACGAAAGGGAAAACACGACCTGACACACACCCTTGTGTGCCATGCCTGCCGACTGCACGCAGTACAGGTAAGTCACCCTTACAGCAGGCATTACAGCCCTAATGCAGGGAGCATGCTACTACATGTGTGGGCATAACTGCATGAGCAGATATGCCCCTGTGCTGGCCAGTTCTATTACTGCCAGTATAAGTGAACAGGAAAGCCATTTCAGGTACATGTGCTGGACACTGGTCAAAAATGAGTTCCACAGCTACATAATGGCTTCGGATTCACTCAAACCATAGATGTTTGTTATCAAACATATTGTATTAATAAACCCACACTGATTCCAATGATGGATTTATGAATACATGCACACAGAGCACATCTTAGAGGTGGCCCCTGAAAATCAACCAACTACTAGTGGGCTGACTGGCTAGTTCTGACCAGCCTGTCACCACAGGCTGGTTTCCGACGCCCCTCTCTCAGGAGGTCAGGAACAAAGCCAGCTCTGGCAGAAGGTGTTTTACACCAACTCCAGCAGGATGACCGTAAATTAGCATTCCAAGGCAGGGAGCTTCAAAGATCTCACAGCCTCTGGTATGCAATACTGGCTTCAGTCAGAGGCGGGGGGGGGGGAGGGGCATGAGCCCATTTGGTGCCTGGATAGATGTGAAAATTAGTAGTCAGTGAGGCGTGTTCCCCCTTAGACTAGTTCCACCCCTAAGATGTCTACCTGATGTGAACACATAAATTTGAAGTCAGTCATCTCGGAGATGGCAGAATTGGGAACTCTGAGACAGGGCTATGCGCACTGGCTACTACCATACACCCCCCATAAATCTAGTATTCAGGAGAACGCCTGGCACCAGGAAATCAAATCCTGCCGACCTGAAAGGAGGACACTGTGGAGCCGCAAGAACAGAGGAGCAGAAACCGAATTGGCGCCAACCCTGCCAGCCTGCTGTCACCCACAATTGCACCAAAGACTCGTCCTGCAGCTGCTGTACCTCCAAAAGCCTGGAAGGACTGCCATGCCTTCACCCAAGACCTCCGGTGGAGTAGCAGAGCTGCTCCCTTGCATCTATACAAGGAAAACTGCGAGTACTCTGGACAGCTGAAAATCCAACACCAGAAAGCACCTCTGCCTCCTAGCTTGAGTCGAAGTGGGCCAATTGTGCTAGCGTGGTCCCCAGACCCTCCAGGGACTAAGCACACCTTGTTTTTGCCAACAGTGGACTTTCCACCACCTCCTGTAGCCTCTTTGTGCTGGCTTAGTCTACCACGAGTGTCTTCTGTCCTGAAAACCAGAGACCCCTGTCCTCAGCAGAAGTGGACCAATGGTGTCCCTACATCCCCGGGCATTGTGAGACCTGAACCCCTTGCTGATTCAGCAGAACTGGTCCCCCAGTCCCAGCTTGCAGGCTCCTTGTGACCAGACCAAACCCCATAGACTTACATGAGGCACCCAAAGCTGAAAAGCACCTCTACACCGGTTGCCCCAGTGCTGTCTGCAGTGACCTGTTGGTGCTGCCTTGGACCTTGCCACATACTCATCTTCGGTCCTGTAAGCTGTTGTGAAGTACCTGTTTTTCTTTCCTCCATAGGATAACATTACTGCTCCCTAAATTGCACTGTTGATTTTTTTTAAACTGTAAGAACTTATACCTCGAAACGTACTTACCTGATTTTGATGCCTAAAGTTATATAAAGGTAAGTGGTATTTTTAGAAATTGGTGTGCATCTCCTCATTGAATCATGTGCATCATGCGATTGTGTGTATGCTGTAGATGTCTAACACTCCTCTCTGATGAGCCTCGGGCTGCTCGACCTCACTGCCCCCTAAGAGATCACCTTGGGATTGCTAGAGCACGCACCTGTTCAATTGTAAGGGATACTGGGACTGTATACCTCTTTTTGGTATACTATATAAAGAGCCAGTTTCCTACAGGTAGTAAGACCTAGTGTGAGATCACTCACTACACCGATCATGACATTCTTCTCTGGTTGAGATCATCAGTGACATTCATTTGACCCTTTCTGGCGTAACTGAAGGAATCAGCGTAACTTGACATGGTTTACTCGGTGAGACCTATTTAGACTGAACTACACGACCCTTTTTGTTTATTTTAGGCATGTACTACATATCCATGCTATCTCAGAACAATTCATTGCAAAAGGGAATTATGTATTTCTATTCCTATCAATTGGACAATGAAATATAGCTTTTTGAGATGGAAGTCCAGTAAAACATAAGCGAAAGCTGTAGGTGTTCTTTGACTGCAGATGGCTGAGGAGCAATAGATTAATTCAGTGATGCTCTTTTATTCACATTAACTGGTTTCCTAGAAATGCAATCGTCATTATAGAATGGTGTGTTTAAATTGAATGCACAGACATAGGTTTTTGTGTTTTCAGCTTTATTAAAACCATGCATTGCCACACAATGACTACTCCAGGGGTATTGTCAATGTAGAACAAACAGATACAAAACAAGCTGTTCAAATATAACATTGGGGTTCAAACCAAAGTCTACGTACAGGACTGGCAGAAATTCAGATTTTTCAAGGGTTCATTCTTCACGGAAGAGATCCTGCAGCAAAAACAAAGCCATCTGTTTAAGTTATTTGCATGTACACGTGATTTCATATCACTGCTTTATATTAAGTCATGCCCCATTCTTCATGAGATGTTTGCAAAAACACAGGCACTATAGTGTGACCACACTACTACTGGCAGATTAATTTAACAATCTGCCGGTGCTTTGTAGGGAACCCAGTTTCTATGGAAAGGATGTTTGCCTTGTCACACTGAAATGTTAACTCCCACAAAATACGGAAACCGAAGATGTGATGTTCGGACACATATCCTCTCCGCCGTCCTTACTTTTGAAAAGTGCCCTCATACATTCCATGCGTCCAGTTCTTCCCCACGACAGATAGTAAGGTGCTAGTAGGAGACAACATGACGCAGCCAAGAGAGGGTGCAATACTCCCAAGTTTCATCAAACAAAAGTCATGGGTCTATTACATCTGGACAAGAGAAAGTCAGTTGAGCTTGGGTGGAGAGCAATCAAAAATCCCCATGTTGGTGGAAAGGAATAAAGATAATGAAAAGTATTTCACCCTGCCTCAATCGCTGAGGTGCTCCACCCCTTCCCAATATAAAGATCTAAAAATTTGGGAGCCCCTTTTTTGATGCAAAATATGACACTGGTCCCACACATCAATTCTAGTAGACATTATAAGGTTGTCAGCACTGCTGCCTGGTCCGTGCTTCAAAATATTGATTTTGAAAAGAAAATAATTAATGGGGGTACCAGTTTTTTCTTCAGTGAATCTACATCATCACATTCAGATAAAATGCTGCAGAATCATTTAAAACTGAATTGATTTTAAACTATTTTTATGTTTGTGTATCATTATAATAGGCTGATGGGTGCTTCAGCGCACTCGGCAAATGTGAGCTGAGGCAGGCTACGGCTTGTAGCACTTGGTCAAGGCCATGAGCTTTGAGGAAGAGTTGGGTCTTCTGATAATTTGGAAAGATTTGAGTTTCTCCACCAGGTGACGGTAAACAGATCTAAATATATCTTCATTTATGGAAAACACCGTATTCCATTTTTAGATTGTTCTTTTTGAATCAACAGTTATTAACAATATCTTACTTTTTGCACAGAGCCCTGCCGAGAGTCTATTCTGGCTTAAACCCAATTTCTACTTGAGGTCTGGAAACTCCTCTTCAGACAAAAGTGAAATGTGAGACATGAGCTCCGAAGATCGACACAAAGCAATACTGGATGCCTGGGCTTTAGGCTGCTACCTTGAGCGTGAGGCATGGGATCACAGGGCAGAAGGCTTGGAACATTTTAACTTGGGAGAGGGGTCGAGGCTTTGGCTATTGCATATGAAGGGGTAAGGCATGTAATCTCAAGATACAAGTCCTGAGGGGAAAGTGGTTGAGGAGACGGATATTATAATTAAGACTTACAGTTTTGGCGCACAGATCGTTGACACTTCAAAATCACGGGTTTTCAGAATCTTCGTCATCTGAGCAACAGCTAACCATAATAGAGTAGTCTGGTTCAGGCTCTGGGGGCTCAGAGCTCTGGGACACTTCCTGTACAGCCTCCAAAGGCTGTTGTGCTGGCTGCACCGGCTCAGCAGGTTGCGGCAAAATCTCTACAGGTTTAGAGCCCTGTGGTGCAGGCGGTGTAGGGTTAGAGCCCTGTGGTGCAGGCGGTGTAGGGTTAGACCGCTTTGGTGCATGCGGTGTAGGGTTAGACCGCTTTGGTGCATGCGGTGTAGGGTTAGACCGCTGTGGTGCAGGCGGTGTAGGGTTAGACCGCTGTGGTGCAGGCGGTGTAGGGTTAGACCGCTGTGGAGCAGGCTCAACAATAAAACAGTCTGGATCAGTGTCTTGCGATACCAGAGGCTTAACATCTGGAGGTGTGGGATCTGGGTATTTTGAAGTCTGTGATTCAAAATCCTGAAGTGCAGCTTTTCCAAGGTTGTCGGCTTTCACAGGATCAGGCCTCCACTTGTGGTAGAATTCTGTGTACTTCTTGTGAAAAAATTTATACGCTGAACTACATTTGTCATTCAAAAACCTGTGGAGCAAACAAAATGGAAAATATTTAGCTACAAAAATTCTATATTATATGTACACTTTGATTTCACAGTAGAAGGGCAGGAAGAAGTGTGTAGTGAGGAGCAGTGGCACCTTTATGTCCCACTATGGGGGAGTGAGTGGTCTTTCGACTGCCTAAAGGGAACCCATGGTGTATGGCGCACGCCAGGCAGAAAAGTTGTTCAAGTGATTCTGACACTGCTCAATTCATCCCTGCATTTAAGGGATATTTTGTTCGATTGGGAATCTGTGAGCAGACATCCCCAGTGTATGCGACAGGGACTCCCTTGAACAAATGATCCTCAGTTTCTGGGCGACTCCGCTCAACTGATTCCTACACATCATGATCCCAGTATGTCAGGGAGGGCTGCTGTTTTGGTAACCTCTGCATCTTTAAAAAAAATAATCTTTCTCTTCAGTGTAGGCTAGCCTGAAAAATAATCTCAAATATTTCACATTAACCTACCATAAGATCACCTGGACCCTCAACTATGAAGAGGGGATGGTTTTGCATGTGCACTGAAACTAAAAGAAAAATCGCACCACCTTCAGAAAAGACATAACAAGCCAAATCCAAAACGTGTTACCTTCTCAAATGTTGCGCAGCATCGGCCAGAAGAAATCTTTTATGCTGATACTGTGCAGCATTGCCAAAAAAAAGGTGAGATGATGTGAACCTGCACTTGCGCAACATAACGCTATAGCTGCTGTCATTCCATATGTGGCTGCATGTGTGATGACGTGCATGCATTCATCATCATGTATGTGCTTGCATACAGAATGAATGTTTTTTTAATATACTGTTCAAAGATGGTGGATGCCGCTTGGAAAAGTAAATTAAAAATATTTTTTACGCATTCTTGAAAATGCGGAAGCCTGGCAGTAAATGACAGCTGCCAATTCCCGGGAAAAATATGAAAAAGAAGATTGACTGGACTAGGACAGGTGTCAATGCTGGGTGGTGAGAGCAATAGGAAGGGGGTAGAGGAGCGGGGGGAAAATACATTTAAAACAATTTTTTTTTAAAGAGTAGGCTAGACAGAGTGACACAGGACGTCTAGTTGAGGGGGAAAAGCAGAACATATGGGAGAGCGCAAGAAAACATAGGCGCTCTCATGGAATGCTAAAAGAAAAAGGTAGCTGCTTGAATGTGAGCAGTGAAAGGACACAAGTCACTCAGTCAAAAGGATGGTGAAGAAGTTATGCTCCAGTGGAGGGACTAACACAAGAAGGGAAGGTATTGAATAAGATCAAGACAGAGTGACGAGAAAGCTAACCAATGGTATGCAATGGGATAGCTCTAAGCCCACTGTACGCTTCTGGTACTGTCCACAACAGGTCTTTCGACAACAGACAGCCATCTTTTCACTGGTCTCTTGAGTATGGCGAAAGGTTTTCATACCAGAGACAGGTTTTCCACCTGCTCCACTATCGAACTGCATTCAGGCACCTAAGATGGTGATGGACCAGCTACCAACTCAAGCCTGACCGTCTTTGGCTGCACCAGCACTGTGAAGACCACCATAAAAACCAAGGAAGACACTCGGGGAACGCCCATGAAGACGCCCCCACGTACTGCGAGAAAGCTCCCAACATGTTGCACATACTTCTAATGTCGTACTGGCAACATGGCTCCACTTTAGAAGTGTACTGCCTGTCCCAAATATGGGATATGGTATGATATATGGGTAATACCATCATGCTGAAAAGAAGGTGCAACTATTGCTACAGTTTTCTTCCCTTAGGTGGCAGACAAACATGGGGCAATCTATGGTTATCTAAGGCACACCTTCTGGTTATATAGGGGGGGGGGGGGGAGGGAATCCCTGCATCACCAACTTCCTGAACATCTGCCAACAATGCCTATGTGTTGGGCATCTACCAATAAGAATAATGCCAGACATATTCAACATCTGATGCCAAAAAGAAATGAAGCAGTTTGTCACTTGAGTCCCATAAATGTTTTTTGGCAGCTCTTCCTTTATGGTCCGAGTGTTCAGCATCATCCTGCCTTATAAGAATGTTCACCTTTTTTTGCTTTTAATTGTAAACTAAAGGGAAAGTATTTATCTTGAAGCTTCTGAATAAACTCCTCGCAACCAGCTTTAATGGGAGGTGAATGAGGCAGCTGGATTGTTGGCGGTCTTTAGACGTGGGACCTTGTCTAAGCAACTTAAGATAAGCTGCACTGGTTACTAGTGCGCGCAAGAGCACAAAGTGCTCCAGATTGCTCACATAGCCTTTTACTTTGTAATATAATGGTGAGGAAATGTGAGTACATGATAAGGGAAAAAATACAACATTTCTTGTCAGTTGTCAATAACCAATTACAAAGAACGATTTCCTTGAAGACATGCAATTGTCAATCTCAAAATAAAAACGGAAAAAAACCGCAATCATTTCAAGAAACAGTTGCGGTGGTGCTCAGACGCAACCCAGTTTTTTCTCATTTCTGAAGTGTTCTCCTACAGTGTGGCTAGGCAATTGTTACTTTTCAAATCCTTTCTCCCTTGGGATTACTCTATTTTTAGTTTGACAAATTGTCACTATTTTTTTAAAATGTATTGCAAAATGAATGTTAATCAAGAAATGGCATATGCCAAAGTTTATCTACTAAAGAGTGCCTTCCCCGCTATATGCCATATAACCATCTTTTCAAACCTGACCGGTCTACGTTCTCCAGCGAGACAAACACCCTGGGCTCCCTCCCACCAGAGACTTCCACCAACTGAACATCTAATCTGTCCTAAAATGTCACCACGAGGAGGGGGGAACTATGTTTGTTGGGTTGGAGCGGAGCAACACAGATGCTTGGCACAAGAAGATTGTCTCAAATACTTACCAGAACTCTGGGTTTTTGGAGAGCACGTTTAAATTAAAGCCGCCTTCAATACTGGGCCCAACTTCAACAATAAACCGAGCCAAATTTTCTGCAGTTTCTTTGGTTCTGGCATCAACTGTGAGGAATGAAAAAAAATATACTGGTTAACAGTTCTAAAAAAAATATATATGTGTATATTAATTATTACCGTCCTCCAAAAGTTCACTGCAGCACTTATCTTGAAAGAAAAAAAAACAATGCAATCCTATGCCTACCCATCACCTTGAAAAATGTTGGCTTTTACCCATGCCAGTAGAACCTACTAAATGTATAAAATGTAGTGATACATGTTACTTCTGCTTAAGATTAACAATCTTAAAAACGAAGTGACTGGCCCAGATTGGACTTGCGAAGCTTGCACTACTTTCAGGGGTGCCAGGCGTCAACAAAGCGAATCTAAAGAAAAGCTCCAGACAGGTGATCAAAGTGATGCTTATCTTCTAAAAGCGCAATCTACAAATTCAGTTTCGACCAAATTCCCAATTTTGTTAACAAAAAGAAACAGCAAAATAAGAGGCCTTTTAAGGAACGCCGAAGCTGTGAGGTCTCTGGAAAGCTAGCAGGAAGGATATGATGAAAGTGCAGAAGGAATAAAATCTACTCAAAATCTACTTAGGAAGGGGAGTAACTTGTTCTGCTAATGAATGCTTTTTCACTGATTCACCATTTAAAAAAGATTTGGTACCATACCTTTGATGAACACCCACTCTAACATACAAATCCAAACTGTACGAGGGTGGCCATACCGCATGTGGTGTACGGACGCCAATAATTTAAACTTTCAACCTCAAGCAAATGAGTTCTGATCCATTCTGGAAGTTTACGTTTGGTAAATCATAATAAGAGTGCAATATGATTCATCACAAAAAGATTCACAAGAAGCGGACTGTCCATTCTGAGCTTGTCAGCCGAAGAAAATGTACACACTACTGGTCATTATTGAATCAAACCTGTGGATTCCTTCCATTTTAGAGGTGAGGACTATGAGAAAACAACGGCGATTGTATAATCTGACCTATGTACAATTCAGATGTCCTCCATGTAATACAGAAGGGTTCACCTTTATGATGTCCCTGACCTGTCAGAAGACAGTCGGAGGATTGACGCTCACTGAGTTTCCTGGTTGATGGGACTGCATTCAAGACGGGGATGCCAAAGGTTCAGAATGTGGGCCGATCAAGAATGCAGGCCTCCTAATCAGTGAGATCAGAACTGCAGCAATGTGAATAAGAGGAAACTTTCTATCCCAGCCAGCCCGAGGAGGGCTCAACAGCCAGCTTAAAGAGGAACTCGATAAGCCACCTGTGTGGCTGTGTTCATGTCCTATTAATACCTTCATTCATGCTCAGTCAGCATCAGTGCCTGCATCTGCCATGGGAAACATGTCTGTGGAGCTGGAAACAGATGCTGGGGGATCAAGAATCAAATCCAGAGCTTGTGGCAATGGGTACAGTGCTGAAGGGTCCCAGATGTATCTAGGATGAGACCACGGCAATGGTGCTGAAGGTGCCACAAAAACTGAAAAAGAGGAGGCACTCTCAAGGTATGTACAAAAAATATTAATTGATATCTCCTCAAAGTAATTAAAGCCCCAGGGATGACGCGCTAAGCCAGCACCAGTATATAGTCGCCATTAAGTGTTTATAGTTAGGTCTGCGTTTCCACAGGAAGAGCTTTCTTTTTGATTTGCAGATAACTTTGGTACCATTTGACAAATCTTCATAAAACGTGTGTATATATATATATATATATATATGTATATATCCAGCCACCTGAGCTTTTTCCTGGAAAATTTCAGGGTGGTCCGTCAACAAGGGGCAGAGAAAACAAGCATTGGCTTAGCCAATAGGTCTTAGTGTTAAGCCATGCAGCACATTGTCCCGGGTGTTCTAGATTCATTCACCTCCTGAGGGTCTTCACTACAGTGGCAGCAATAAATCTGGGCAAGCTGGCCCCGGACAAACAAGCAGAGCCAGAGCATGTATGTCACGATTTCAGATCACTGCTGGCTGAAAGGAAGCACGCATGCGCACTTCAGAACTAGAGTGTGGAGATGGGGATAAACAAAGCCACGTATGTTATGTTACAGGAATTTATTGAGCGCTCCTATTACCGCAGGTGTCTTGGGACTAACTTCAGCATCAGCATCATTGCAGAGGACCCATAGTTATTAAAAATCCAGTTTTAGTTCTTTCCTAAAGGACATCAAAGTGGGCTACGTTTTTATGTGAGGGAGGTTGTTCCAGAGCTTGGTTATCCCAGTAATAAAACTTATACCACCCCAATTCCTCCAGTGCTCTCCATGCCACTTGATTCAATCTAGCCTGGCTGATGAGGGATGAAACCCCAAAACCGGTACTAGGAAGCTTGTTTTCTACACCAGGGAGAACCTATTGTGGCAGTCCGGGCTGGACTGTTCCCAGGGGGACCAGGGTCAAGACTGATTTGCAATTGGAATGGCATGGGTGCAAAAAAACGATGGATTTATGCCCAGATCTCTGTACTGGGGTGAATGTTTGACATTGTTCAACATTCTGTCCATCAATTGTTCTTTTGTGCACTTATCTCCTCTGTGGCTTTGATTGAGGCTATTTCTGTGCTATGCCCGGATCGAAACCAAAGTGCTTTGTGTCAAGTAGCTGTTTATCTTGTATGTACTCGGCCTGCTGAGTCTTCACAACTTTTTCCGTAATTTTAGCTGGAAGAGGGACTCGAGATATTAGACGGTAGCTGTTAGGATAAACTGGATTGAGACTGGGATTTTCATCATCATCAAAAGGGAGTATGGAGGCTCTTTACCATTAATAAGGAAAACTCCTGTGCTAAACATGGTCCCTAACAGGTCGGGCACTTTTTTGGTGCAGATGGAGGGCAGGGATCTCACCAGACTTTGCGCTGTTAACCATTTTGGCTATCTGATCCTAAGTGACGGGAGGAATTCAGTAAAAGGCAACTGGCTGGAGCTAGCCTGATTGATATCCACCAAACCCTCGAGACGTTAGAGGACTCGAGTTCCGAGTAGATTTTCTTGACTTTATCCCTAAAATTGTGTGCCAGTGTTTTACAGAAGGTTTGAGAATGATTCCTTATTTTACTGCCTGATAGGGAAGAAAGCTTAGAGACAATTTGAAAAAAAGCTCTTTTTGACGAGTCTATTTTTTGTGTAAAAAAGTTGCACTTTTCCTTAAACAGTAAATTTTTGTATTTGGACAGAGCAAGTTTGAATGCATTTTTGTCATGCGAGTCGTATTGTAAGCGCCACCTTGCTTTTCTAAACTAAGAGCCTCCAAGAACCAGGGTGCAGAGGGTTTATTCCTATTTTAGATAATGTTTTTTGAGGCGGCGTTAAGTCAGTCTGAATATTGTTGGGAGGCTTGTTCCATTTCAGTTGAGTAAACAGGTTGCGTCTGTGTTAAATCTTGAGTGAGAAGAGTAATTGCCTATTTTCTTCCATGGCTGAAACGGAGTGGGGTGATACGGGTCTGGGCTTGGAAGAGGTCTGTGTGACGTGCTCTGTGCCAGTGACATTCAAGGTGGACTTTGAAAAGTAAATTAAAGGCCGGATGATTTGAGGTTGAACCTAGTAGTGATGGGACTCCGCTAACTGGTAAATAATGGACGTTGTTAACCTCTTCAGCGCTGCGCGGTGCTGAAAGTTCTGAGCGCGGGCGGGGCCATGACGGAACGGTTCCGTCATAAGCACAGCCCAACCGACGTGCATGACGGAACCGTTCCGTCATCGGCGTCGAAGAGGTTAAAAATGGCAGTGGAATCTGATAACAACCTTTGATAATCACAATGGGAAAGCTTTCCAGGCGAAGCATTATTAGCAAAACCAGGAGCTATGAAAATCCCCGTGTTGTCTGTAGGCACCATTATCAATGCCCACTTCTCATCGCTAAGCATAGATATGTTGCTCATTTCTCAATCATGCAAGAGGAGTGTGGGTAGGAACTGGAATGCACGCTGGTTGGAAGGCGCCCATGGCAAAAGTGAACATAAAGAGCCAGGCTGGAGAAGTCAGAGTTATTTGCAGAAAGCATAGTGACTAAAGCACCATGCTGATCAACACTCTCCAGTATCCCTCCTGTCTGCACAGCAATGAAACAAGACTGAGCTGAGAGAGGAGGTAAATTTGACTCCGAGGCTTCTGATACCATATGTGTAACCTCATTCTATGGACAGTGTTGAACCAAGGGAGGATGCGACACACGTGGAACTTAAGGGGCTGGACCCTATGCATGTGATGTCCCACTTACATCTGCAAATATTCTTAATATGAAAACAATAACTTTATACCACATACCATCTGAGACCTTCTGCGGAAGCGACGACTCTGGCTTCACAGGAGTTGCTCCGGTCGGGTTTTTCAGCTTTTTGACCTTGGCTGGAGGCCTTTGCTTTGGAGGGGAACGTTTAATGCTGACCGGCACCTCCTTCGCCACAGGCACCTCAGGCTCAGTCTGAGTGCCTATGGTTGTCCTTGCCATTCTTTTCTTCTTCGAGGCAGCAATGTCTCGAGCAAGCCTTTTCTTCACTGCTCCGATTTTACTTGCAAGAATTATAACTCTCACCGACTGATTTGCGAGCTCGTCAGCTGACCTCAAATATTTTTGCCATTCTGATACCTTTGACCTAAAATATTTATATAACACAAGAAAATAAAATGTTGGATTTTGCAGGTAAACATAAATTTACAGAACTATGTACACCCACCATTTGTTCAGTGAGCATTTAGAAACATTACATTATGAATGGTGCCTTCAAACAATAAAGTTATCTTAAAGGTTACTTCAGTATTCAGACTCCATTTTCTTATTTCCACTCCTTGACGCTGTACAGATGAACTGCTAAAACCAAAGCTGTGCCTCACTAACTTTAGCTCACGTATTCTGAACATCTTTATAACACCCCAAAAAATATCAGAGACAAGAGAGGAAAAAAAAAGTCCCTCCAAGTAGTAATCTCAAAATAAGATTATCAAAAATCTACTTGACGTGGATCTATGACAGAATGGCATAAGCCATAGTACAAATGTATCCTTTTATCAACCCATTCAAAATACGCTAATACTGAAAATACTCTGCCCTGTTCCTTGTGGTGGCCTCACTAAATCACCATTCAGATGTTCCTCACTCTACCGAGGGCCGTCAATTGCTGGCGTTTATTTGTGGAACCATTCGCTTTCAGAAAGCCCCCAAAGACTCAACGTTGTGCTCCTTTGTTAAATTTACCTGTCTGCCTTCCAGCCATGGCCACACAGTTGGCTAAGCATCCCAAAACACACACATGCAGCCCTCTAGAAGCACCATATAAGGTTTATACACCCTTTGTTTTCCATCATGCTCAGGTGAAAAGATGCCATTGTTTGAACATAGATTACCGACAAAAGATACCCTTTACTGAATAACTAGTGCATGTTACTGATCAGGGCAGAAGAAAAATTGATAAATATCATAGCAACCTGATGCCTACACGTGGATCATGCTTGGTAGACGTCCGCTTGGTGTTTGACGAAGTCCTTCTCGTTCGAGATTTGCGCTGACCGCGGCCTTGCTTCGTGCCAATCTGTGATGCCCCATCTTTGGGCTGAGAGTCTTCCTCATCGGAATCGTAGATCTCGGAGAGCAGCAGCAGCGCGCTGCGGGGCTCTGCCGCTTGGTCAGTGGGGCTTTGAGATTCGGAGATGGACTTGGGCTGCGCAGGAGGTTTCGAACTGGAAAGCTCACCCGTCTGCTTGACCTTGCTAAACTCTGCTAACTTCATTTGGTAGAATTCGTACGCTGGATGGTCTTTTTGATTCAAAAACCTACAAAACAGAAAAATCATCTCGCAGTTACACATTCTTCCATACATAATTGACCTGGAGAAAAATCCAAGTAACACAGCCATGCGAGCTAGGGTTGTCATCATATATTAAAACCGACATAGGGATGATGACATTATTTATGGCACAAAACAAGTTCGATACACCTCTGATAGAACCCATTTGTAAACCAGTCGTTTTTAAAGTGTGTGCTGCCCCCTACACAGCACCTTGGGGTTTGGCGACAAGGATTGGAGCTTTCAGAGTAACTGCAAATGTTTCAAAGACAAACCAATAGCACCGAGCTAATGTACACTGCAAAATGTCCTTTCAAAATATAAATCTAACAAATTTGCTTTTCTCCAAGATGATACCTCTAGTTTAAATCGAGATGTTTTGGTGTGCTCAGAATATTTAAAAATTGATCAAATAATTCACAGGAAATAGGCCGATGTTTTTGCAGCACCTCTGAGTGAATACTTCTAGTCAGTAACTGATCAAGGAACACACTTGTGATACAGGATATATATCCCGTATACAAAGAGAATCCCAAGGGAATCTCTAAGCTTTATTTCTGAAAAATGATACAGTTGGCGGAAAGACTGCTAAGGTCCATGGTGAAGCCTGCCATCGCAGAGCCAGCTCAGCGTCCTGACAGTAGCAGGAACATCTTCCACTGAGCGTGATGACTGTAGACTGCAGAATTTAGGAAGTCCAACTCACTTCTTTTGTGTGCCCTGAGACAGATATTGTTATCATGTCACCCCAGAGGAGATGAGGACTGAATGGGAACAAACTGGCTACAGAGGCGACAGGGCTACTTACCAGAATTGTGGATTGGCAGCTTCGGCTTTAGTAAATCGTTCCATTTCTGGTCCCATCCTAACAACAAACCGAGCCAATTTCTCTGCAGCATCCCTGGTTTTAGCATCAACTGCAAATGAACAAAAGAAACTACTTTTGAGCGTCTCAATATGTTAACAGCACCCAAGATTGAAGCTAGCAGCCGACGCAGGTAAAAAATGCCGGCTGATGCCGCGAGCTGAAAGAGCACAATGCAGGAAAATTGAGAGGCATGGCGAAATGTTGTGACAATGGCTCTGAGAGCCAACAATGTATAAAATTACAAACGCACAGCATTGCATGAGAACTAGATGAACATTAGCACTGCACTGCTAAAGAACAAACTTGTTCTCTTAGAACAGTCTGTACTCATGTTGCACTACTTATAAACTGTTCTGTACTCATAAAAGTTGTACAATCTCTGTACTACTACTGCACTGCACATGAAGTGTGTAACTACAGTCACTGGACTGATACTGCATAGATTATATACGGTTTACTGAAAGGTCCCCCAACACTATTATGGAAGGAGGCAGCGACTGCAGTGTTGGACTCCGCAAGCAGGTTTCAAGAGGCTCCTGATCAAACTAGACTGCAATAGATGGAAGCTTCAAGAGCACGCGGTCTGAACATTGCAAGTGGAGTGGTGCATGTAGGTTCTCTACGTGTCTCAATGATGAGCCCATAGCTGGACAAAACCCCAGAGGCACGCAACCTCTGGTAATGTCCATCTCAAAAGACATGATCACAGAGGAGGAGGAGGAGGAGAGATTGAATTGGGGAGTTCTGTTTAGGCCAGGACCTCAGGTTTAGCCCTGGTCCAACCATGGATGGAGAATGCTTCCTCCCAACTCAAGTTGCAGGATGGAGGAGCAAATGGCATACCTGTACAACAGCAGCTGTACAATGAGAATTACGAACAAATGTGAATCTACAGACGCAAGGACAGGAATTTCTTTAAAAGTGACTACCTATTACGGTAGATAAATGTGTTACTAATGGTTTATCAGCGAACTTCACCAGGAAACGCGAGCCATCTTCCCCTAGCACCCACTACAATGCCTACAGTTTTATATTTCGAACCCCAGACTAACTTCAAACAAAGTACCCAATGAAGTAGACCCCAGTGGAGCCAAAAGTCTCTCACGTGTAAAAGGCAATAAAAAGGTCACTATATTTTTGCTATTAGAACTCTATTTTCGAAACATGTAGCGCTGCACTATATTTACGTACTTTTTTTGTATTATTCTAGCTTTCACAATTTGGTAACAACCGGTTTTATCTTATTTTCTCTATTTAAACAGTGTATTTGAATTATTGTTCCCTCCTTTGTAAAGGCTGGATCCTTGGGTGTGCTGCAAGTGATCATGGAGCAGCATTCAATAACATCTAAATTAGCACATGTATCACAGGGTTGGGGCGTCCCTGCTGCCTGGTAACGGTGTTGTGGGACTCACAAAACCCAAGTGATTGGAGTCTGTTTACCGAACTCCACTCTGTGTTGTAGGCATGTCTGAAAGGTTGGAGACTCTAGGGAGGCTTGAGCGGATTGGTGCAGGTGGCTTCGCCCAACACATCTTTATTTCAGAATGTGTTATTTTCAGTAATTTAATGTGTATGGTTTACTATAGTCTTCCTTATGGTGAACTGTAGCCACTGATAATTCGGAGTACATAGCCTGGTGAGCTTCTATCACTCACTAAACAACTCCTAAGCCTGACATGTCTCTTCAATACACAGTCCCCATGCTTCTGCCCCTGAAAATGCACAGTCCGCTTGCATCTGTCCCTGAGAATGCACAGTCCACCAGCATCTATCCCTGAGAATGCACGGTCCACTGGCATCTGTCCCTGAGAATGCACACTCCGACGGCAACTGTTCCTGAGAATGCACAGTCCACCGGCATCTGTACCCGAGAATGCACAATCCACTGGCATCTGACACTGGGAATGCACAGTCTGCTTGCATCTATCCCCGAGAATGCACAGTCCGCTTGCATCTATCCCAGAGAATGCACAGTCCACAGGCATCTGTCCCTGAGTTTGCACAGTCTGTTTGTATCTGTCCCTAAAAATGCACAGTCCACCAGCATTATCCCTGAGAATGCACAATCCACCGGCATCTGTCCCTGACAATACACAATCCGCGTGCAACTGTCCCTGAAAATGCACAGTCCGCTTGTATCTATCCCTGAGAATGCACAGACCACATGCATCGGTCTTTGAGAGGGCACAGCCTGCATGCATCAGTCACTAAGAATGCACAGTCTGCAGGCATCTGTCCCTGAGAATACATAGTCCGCAAGCATCTGTCTTTGAGATTGCACATTTCCCATGCATCTGTCCCTGAGAATGCACAATCTGCAGGCATCTGTCCCTGAGAATGCGCAATCTGCATGCATCGGTCACTGAGAAGGCACAATCCACTGGCATCTGCCCCTGAATGCACAGTCCACCGGCATATGTCCCTGAGAATACACAATCCGCTTGCAACTGTCCCTGAAAATGCACAGTCCGCTTGCATCTATCCCTGAGAATGCACAGACCCCATGCATCGGTCTTTGAGAGTGCACAGCTCCCATGCGTCAGTCTCTAAGAATGCACAGTCCCTATGCATCTGTCCCTAAGAATGCACAGTCCGCATGCATCTGTCTTTGAGAGGGCACAGCCTGCATGCATCAGTCACTGAGAATGCACAGTCTGCAGGCATCTGTCCCTGAGAATGCACAGTCCGCAAGCATCGGTCACTGAGAATGCACAGTCTGCATGCATCGGTCACTGATAATGCACAGTCCACATGCATCTGTCCCTGAGAATGCACAACCTGCATGCATCTGTCTTTGAGAGTGCACAGTCCCCATGTGTCTCAACCCTTCAACAGTGCACACTCCCCAAGAGTTGGGCTCAAAACTAGAATTAAAAGGGGAGCTGTGGGATCAGTGCTGATGTTTATCGTCTAAACTCAGTGTTGTCTCAGTAACCGAACAGCAGAGGAGTCAAGAACAGCGTGTAAACCTCACTAGTGGACCATGAGCAATGCTGCGTGAGAGCTCGCCAAGCAATAATCATATCAGAAACACATCTGATGCTGGCAAAGTGAACCCTCATTTCAATACAAATTAATTCACAGATGTACAACACAGGCCTAGGAGGGCCGGATTCATGCCAGATTTTCTGTCTTTTCTAACCGACTATCCTAACTGTTCATACAATCACTGTAAAAGGAGCGCATGTATAAAGTCAGTGGTTATACCGACAATTAGGCATTGATTCCGCCCCCTTAGAGGTTCATTCAGCACCTCTTAATCAATTCACAGAATTCACCCAGACAGACACCATGCTGGCTAAAAACCCCTCCTGATCATGCAAGTACCAAAGAGAATTGTCATAAAAGACAGTAAGCTGTTAAAGGGTGTAGGAAGCTGTCTCTGTATATACTATACCAAAGTGAGGTACAGTGTGCACAGAGTCCAGTGGATCCCCAAAGGGTTGCAAAGGTACAAGTAGATAATACCATATTCTCTTTTTGTGGTAGTGTGGGCGAGCAGTAAGGCTTTATCAGAGGGTAGTGTTAAGCATTTATTGTACACATTCAGGCAATAAATGATTTCACACACTCAAAAGACTGAACTATGATCAATTTGTTTTGTATAAAAATATTTCTTAGTTGTATTTTATTTTAAGAACCAAGCCCAACTTGGTACAGCTAAGGATAATAGCACTTTTCAAGGATAATGCAGTTGAATACAGTTGACTTTGTTCCAGGTAGGTCAAATGTTCAGTAATAGTTGAAATTGCTGTGCAGTTACTTTGTAATTACTTTATGATAACTTTTTAGATTACTTTTCAGATTACTTTTCTTACTCAGCAAGACATTTCCTAGTTAAAAGAAAGGTAAGTAATTAAATTTGTCTTCAAAACACACTTCTTTTCATACAATTTTCAACTCCACACAGAGAACTTTTTCCCCAGGAAAACAGTCAATGAAGTCCTATGGGAGAAAACAAGTTTATTGTTTTAAAGGTGAGTAATTGGTCTTGGGAGTTGAGTTCCTGCGGTTGGAACACGGGTTCCCCCAGGGTCAAAGATGCACTCAAACAGCACCCTCAGCGGCACTAGGGTGGCCAGGTGCAGAGTGCTGAGGCCCAATGTTATCCAAAGGGGATAGGGTGCCTCCGGTTGGTGGTTGCTCACAGGCACACCACTTAGATGTGAAAGCAAAGCTCCTAGGGTTTAGCTCAGGGCCAAGGTGCACCCACAGCAGCACAGAGGCGGCTGGGTGCAGGGTGCTAGATTGGCGTCGGGTGCCCTGTTGGTTTCAGTGGGGATTCTCCAGTCATAAAAAAAACACTACAGGCTCAGGCACGGAGACTTTCTGGAGGCGACCACAGGTTGGAGAGGTAAGTTGGGATGTCTTGGGGATGCTGGGACACCGTTGGTTGGGCCACCTAAGGCCGTGGGACTTCTTGTACAGGGGTGTCTTTAGGCATCAGATTTCCTTACCAGTTCCGGTCACAGTCAGGTGGGCCCTCCAGATAGAGGCTGCAGGTGGCGGCTGGAAGATTGAGGTAGGTCGGGGATCACTGGATCCCAGGTCAGGATAACTGGGAAGCCCTCCTCATGGTGTTGGGCCACTCAAACTTGGGCTGTGGGCGTCGGGTGCAGAGTGGTGCAGACTCACGGATCCGGCTAGAACCAGACTCGAGCAGCCAGTCAGCCAGGACACTAGAGTTAGGTCGTTTTTCAGGGGGCATGTCTAAGATGCCCTCTGAGTGCATTTGCATTAATTCCCAAAATAGCATCAGTGTGCGTTTAATCTGCTGAGAAGTTTGATATCAATCTTCCCAGATTTCAGAAAAGCCATCATGGTGCTGTGGAGTTTGTAATAACAAACTCCCAGACCATATACTCTTTATGGCATTTACTGCACTTACAATGTCTACGAATTGGCTTAGACACTGTAGGGGTACAGAGCTCATGCACCTGTACCCTCACCACTGCTATAGTGCACCCAGCTAGAGGGGTGGTTAACCTATGCCCTAGGCAGTAGATTGTAGGCAGGGCATCAGGGAAACAGTGGGGGGCAACCATGCAAAAAGGAGCACTTTCCTACAAAGGGTTCATCCACAATATGTGTGCAAGGCAACTACTTTGAATGGGATTTCATCTGGTTAGGAGAAAAAAAAGACAGAAAGTACACCTTCCCTTTGTATGGAGACTGTGAGTGCGAATATAGATGCCTACGTAAATGTGGGAGAAGATGAGGCTGACCAGCAAGACTAAAGCACTGGTACACAGTAACGGCCTGGCTGGCTGACATTTGCATCCAGATGGAGATGGTTAGCACCTAGAGCAAAGGCCAACATTTCTGACAATATCTCTAGAATGTAAAAGGCTACAGACGTTCCAGAAAGTGGATATATATATATGCTATACTGTGTACCAGTGCTTTAGTCTTGCTGGTCAGCCTCCTCTTCTCCCACATTTACGTAGGCATCTATATTCGCACTCAGTCTCCATACAGAGGGAAGGCGTACTATATATATATATATATATATATATATATATGTAAATATATGCTCTCCACCTAAACTTGGGAACTACAAATAGTTCTCTGCTTCTTTTTTGCATAATTTATGCGTCACTCCATACCTGAAAGGGTATTATTTTGACTTACACTGGGTGCTCTCTTGTGTCTGAACAAAGCTAAACCTCTTTGAAGAGCTATAATGATAGCGAAACACGTGTCAGGGGTTGCTTTTATTAATTTCAGGTTGGCTTGGATGGTACTTTACCAATCCAAAGCTGCAATACTGTGCCTGGAGTGGTAAAATGCTTTAGTCATTTTACAGCTCTGCATGGATGGCACTGTGCTAATCCTATGCTTAAAAATATTGGTAGAAAAGCAGACATTTGAGGTGAGCAAATTTAGAGTGTCACTTGTGTTGTAGGGTGCTCCATACAGGAGTTGCTGTCCACTTAAACGTGGGAACTACCCATATTTCTATGTTCTTTTTTGCATAATTTATGTGTCGCCATGCCTGAAAGGCTATTGTGTGTGTGTTATATATATAGTCACATGCACTTTTGTTTAGGTGCAGGAATACTTACCTTTCAGGGTCTCGTCTTGAGAAATCTTTTTTAATGGCACTGCAGGAGCATCAGGAGTTACTTTCCTTTTGCGTAGAGGTGGAAGCATTGGGGGAGTGAAGCAGTCAGTTTGTTGGGTGGGGGCAGAGTCAGAGCTTTTCTCAACAGCCTGCGTGGATTCCCGTATTGTCTCTTTCGATTTTGAATCTTGCTGTTTAATTTGAGCAGAAGAGCCAAACGATTTCCGAAATTCAAATAACTTTTCTTTAAGAAATTCATAAGCTGCAGTCCGACCTGCTTTTAGGAACCTATGGAAAAAACACATGGAACATATTTAATAATATATAGCACTTCATTTGGACCTTATATTTCTGTGCTTAGAACAGACAATTATAATTAAATTGATAATACCAGAAAAAACATTGCCGGAACGTATCTAATTAAAGAGGTGGATAGAATGAAGAGGACAAGCAGTCGCATTTCCTGCAGACGTTCAAGCATGACAAACATCAATATGACGCCACATACCAACACCATATTGTATGTGCATTGAGCATCCTAGGTGTGCAAAAATGGGAAGTGCAAACATGGGAAATGCTCAACTGGGAGCAAACATAAGAAAAAGAACTCATAAGTCAAAATACTTTAAGGAAAACTGGATAGGTTGGAGGCTTGGTGTCTGGAGAGTCAGATGTAACCATGAAGGAGTAGGTAGGGGCGTGGCTAGCAACCAAACGAAATGGCCGCTGCCTAACAGAGCTCCGAGACCCCGTCTGGCATCTCTAAAAATCCAAGCACTAATCTGCATCTCCTGACTAGAGATTACCGGTGGCTTAGACATCGGACCGCACTCGGCAGCCAGCGGCGGTCCCAAACTGGGACGGAAGTGATTATCGGCAGCGCAGCACCGTATGCACGTGCTGCAGCCTTTGTGAGAGGGAGAGGCCGGGGCCTCGGGTGTGCGGGGCGCCTGTACTGAATGTGCCGGGCGTGGTGGGGACCCTCGGAGGTCTGACTTCAGCATCCGGAAGACTGCTTGGGGCGCTGACTGGAGTAGCGGCGCCCAGGACATCAATTACCAGCCTGGTCAAACTTTGACTGCCTCCTTCGCCCTGGACCCCCCTCCCCCCCCCCCCCCCCCCCCGGAGACGCTGTGACAGCCCACGGCACGCCCAGAGGTCCAGGGGGTGAGTGAGAACAGCCCGCGGGCGAGGCCCCCTCACCTTTGCAAGGAAGCGGCCGCTGTCGACAGACAGCCATTGGCGCAGCGGGCGCCCCGTGGGGTAGGTGGCACTAACTGCCACACCAGACGAAGCAGTAGAATCTGATCCGTGGTGAGGAGCAACGGTGGCTGCGGGGTGAGCGCGTATTTGCCCCCCGGGACGCCTGCAGTGGGCCCCACTGGTAATTCGTACCCAGCTTAAGTGGCAGTGCAGCACAGAGCCTGGCGATGAAACAGAGCCGACCATAGCCTTCCTAATTGGAGGTAGGAAACCCGAAAGGCCGCAGGGAGCGCAATATCCCATTGGCTGGCAGCAGTGAGTACTACCGTCTGATTATACCCTGATAGACCACCGCAGCGCCAGGAGTGACAATGGGGGACCCCGGACAACGCAATATTCCGCAAACTTAGTTAGAGAAGTATGCCTACACTAAAGATCAGCCAGACCCAGTAGAACATTCGGCGGAACACGCGGTGGACACACCCGCGGGAGGCAAACCAGAAGTCGCACTACAGGACATACTAACCACTTTAAATAAAGTGCATACAGATCTGGATGGGTAAATCGGTGCAGTATCCTCTGAACTCACCCTGCTCCACGCTGATTTCAAGAACATGAGCGCCAGAGTCAAGGAGATAGAGACCACCACCGTGACCATGTGCACCGAGACCAAAGAGCTCCAACGGAAAGTGCGCCTGCTGGAGACGGATACCAAGGTACTTACCAACAAACTTGATGACTACGAAGGCCGGTCTTGGCGCAACAATGTTCGCATTATTGGGGTGCCGGAGGGTGCAGAGGGGCGAGCAACTGACCTATTTGTGGAGAAACTCATTCAGCAACACCTGCAGCCCAAAGGACTCTCGAATTACTTCTCGGTGGAGAGAGCGCATCGAGTTCCTGGAGGCAGGCCGAGACCGGGGGCACCCACCAGACCGGTCCTGGCCCGCATCTTTAACTTTCGGGACCGAGACGTAATTTTACAAACTGCAAGGATTGCTCCGCCAGTTCGCTTTGCAGACAAAACTATAACTTTCTTTCCCGACTACACGCAAGCAGTCACAAAACAACGACACACGTTCCTGGAGGTCAAGAAAGAACTTAAAAGAGGGAGCTGAAGTTCTCCGTGCTCTTCCCAGCACGTCTGAGAGTTGAGGCGGACGGCAGTGTGTTGGTCTTCCTTGCACCAGAGGAGGCCTGGTACTGGCTGGAGGGGTGGCGCCGGGCAGGGAAACAAATGGTAGATCGCGCCGAATGCCCGCAATGACCGTGCAACCTGATTCTGATGCTACCTCAATATCGAAGGACGGCTTGCCTGAGCAGCGTCGTACAGATGAAAACTGACTCTAGGGATGTACCGTGACTGGGACAAGATTACGGCTTCCCCTCCCGCGAGCCTGTGATGACCACCGGCTGGTAACTAGAAGAGGGGGAAGAAGCCCCGGCATAGACTGCTCACTGAACACTACTATTGCCATAGGTTTAATTGACTGAAGAGGCTGAATTCAGGAGTAAAATAACCATTGTTTGATGACGAGACAAGGGAGGGGGTTGATAAGGGGGACCGAACCCTGCCACGGTAACTGGGTATGGGATATAAGCGCTCTGCAAAGTTGGGGAGGCGGGTAGTTTTAAGTCAGTCATGCAGGGAGGGGGGTGGGTTATGTTTCACGGGGTACTACACGTTTCAGGAATGTACCCCTTTTTGTTGGTATTGTCATTATGGTTGAAGATCTGCACACACTAAGACACAGTCTCCATGAGAACATCTGTACACGCCTCCAAAGTCTGGTCTGACCCATGTAAAGTACGGAATCACCTCACCCAATGACGCAACACACCATAACACCAATGCGGTCGCTCATCTCCTGGAATGTTAATGGTCTGAAGGACAAGGTAAAGAGGGGGTTGGTGTTACAATATCTAAAACGCAGGGCCCCAGCAATCACACTGCTACAGGAAACACACTTAGTAGGGTCCACGTGTAAAGCACTGGATCGTGGGGGTTTAAGCTCCTGGTGCATTCGGAATTCACTTCAGGGTCCAGAGGGGTGGATAGCCTGGTCAGGAAGCAATTTCCTCTAATTGTTCACGGCACCTTCACAGACTATCTGGGTCGATTTGCTGCGACTTCGATCCAATGGGAAGGTCGCCTAATTAATTTACTGACTGTATATATACTGCCTGCCTTGCATTCGACAAGCTTTCAAGCTTTGGGTGCGTTCTTACTTGCACTCCCAGAAGGAGATCTGATACTAGGGGGAGACTTTAACATGACGGTGGATGACGCAGTGGACCGTACACCCGCCTGACCCCAACACCTCCTCCGATCATGCCTGGTTGATTTCTTAGAGGCGCATGGCCTGCAGTATATCTGGAGGTTTGAGAATCCCCACATACGACAGTAAACCTTTCACTCAGGGGCGCACAATAGCCTTTCCCGCATAGATTACATACTTACGGCAACGGACAATATGGGAAGATTCTGGGCGGTTTCACACCTACCCAGGGGAATCTCTGATCACTCCCCAGTGATGGCGGAGTTCAGATCACACGGCCCCACCCAGCGTCGTATGTACCCCATATATCCGGGATTCCTACATAATCCTAAGATTCGGAAAGGGTTGCTAAACACGACTGTGCATTACTTTAAAGAAAATGAAGCCTCGGTTTCCTCTCCACTAATTCTATGGGAGGCATATAAAGCAGTCCTACGGGGGTAGGCCATCTCCCTCATTGAAGGTCCCAAAAAAGAAAAGAAAAAGGAGATAGAAGCCTTAGAAAAGGAAGTGCATCATTTGGAGTCCCAACAGGCTGGGGACCCTTCAGATGCCATCGCACATAGACTGCGCATGAAACAACAGGAATATATGGAACATCTTTGGGCAGATGCCAAAACTCGCATAACAGCAGTTCAGCATAGAGTCTATGAATCGGGGGATAAAGCCGGCAAACTTCTTGCTTGGTTAGACAAGAGGGATCGAGCGACTAGATGGGTGGCAGAGCTCAGGTTGGAGAACGGAGAATTAACTTCGGACCCACAAGAGATAGTGACTGCGCTGGGCGCGCACTATGAGCGGGTGTACGCATCCACGAACACAATCACGGTCCAGGAAGCGCTCGACTTCCTTAGGGACATTCGCATGCCGGGGATCACACCGGAAGAGGAAGAAGGGCTTGATGTAGATATCACAGTTGATGAGCTCAAGGTAGCCATCCACAAGATGCAGTCGGGTAAGGCCAGTGGCCCCAACGGTATTCCCATGGAACTCTACAAACACATGGCTGATAGGGTGGCACCATATCTGTTGAAAATGTATGAAGCCAGCCGGGCCCAAGGCGAACTCCCTGGAGATCAGCGTATTGCCACCATAGTGGCCATCCATAAGCCCGGCAAACCAGCTGTGGAGTGTGCCTCGTATCGGCCGATATCATTGATCAACGCAGAGGCCAAGATTCTAGCCAAAACGTTGGCGCTCAGACTGACCCCCTACATACTGAACTGGTCCACCCGGATCAATCAGGATTCATGCCAGGCAGAAATACAGCTTTGAACCTTCGGCGACTACATGGCGTCCTGTGACGGAAGCATACAATACGAGAGGACGCAGCGGTCCTCTTGACGCGAAAATGGCCTTTGATTCTGTGGAATGGGGGTTCCTGTTCGCTGTCCTCCAACACTTGAGGTTTGGGTTGAAATTCTGTTCCTCGGTGCACCTACTATATGCTAACCCTATCGCACATGTGGTAGCCAATGGACACATCACGGGAGTTTGCTCTGAAACGCGGGATGCGGCAGGGTTGCCCGCTGTCGCTGCTTCTCTTCACTCTGGTCCTGGAACCGTTGGCTGCTTGGATTAGGTGGGACCCAGTGATCCGGGGTCTAAAGTGGATGGAGGGATGAGAGAATCGTATCTCCCTTAATGCCGACGACGTCCTGGTGTATATATATATAGCTTCCACCACGCGATCCATTCATGCACTGCTTAACATCTGTGAGGTGTTTGGTTCGGTGTCGGGGTATACAATCAATTGAGAGAAGTCCGCATTGTATATTCTCTTTGGGCCGCCCCCCCCAGGCTGCCCCGGGCTGATGGTCTAGGTAGTGACAGATAGCTTTAAATATCTTGGGATATTTGTAACGTCCGACCCAGACGAATTCCTAGTACTCAATCTTCAAGCACCATTGCTGAGGCGTGATATTAAACATTGGAGAACGTTGCCGCTCACACTACTGGGCAGAGCGGCACTTTTTAAAATGATGGCCTTACCCAGGTTTCTATATACCCTACATAACACGCCCTGCCGGGTTCCGGATTCATATTTCAGAGCGTTCAACTTGGAGGTGGCTGCTCTCCTCTGGGACAGCAAACCGACAATAGTGGTCACGTGTAAACTGAATAGGAGTTGGTATGACGGCGGTATTGCTCTACCCGATATCAGGGCATATTACTGGGCCTCACAACTGACAGTTATCAATCAATGGATTCATGGATTCATACACCGTACACTGACCCCGCATACCGCCTGGACAGAGTGGCCCTGGGGATGGGGGAGTCAATAGGGTACTCTATAACAAACAGAAAACACTAGGCCTCATGGACCGACAGCACACATAGTTCATGTTTGGCATACAGTGACACGGCACCTAGGATGGGCTGACAGACTTACGCAACATACTTCACTGTGGGACACCGGCAGTCTAGGCACCCTGGGAAAGAGCAAGAAGTTTCAAAAGTGGGACTGGATAGGAATCTCCCGGCTGGGAGATCTCTGGAAAGAGGAGAAAGTTGTTACCTTCGCATACCTGCAGGAGCACTAGGAAATGGGTTCTGGTCAAAGGTTTCGGTATATGGAAATCAAACACGCACTAGATGCAGCTATTCCAGTAGCGGAGGTTCTCCCCGAATCATCCCCCTTATGGGACCGACTGTTAATGGACTACTTAGATAAGAAAGCAATTTCTCTTACCTATCGCAAAATCATTAATAATCAAAAGGACCCCCTGGTGAGGCTCCGAGCGATCTGGCAGGCAGTGGTCGGAGACCTAGATGATACCGACTGGTAGGATGTGAATGCATCGCCCAGAGAGGTAGCGGTCTCCTCAAACTGCGCTTGGTACAGTTAAAAATACTGCATAGGACCTACTACACACGGGTGACAATACATAAGATAGGCAGAGCTGTAGACCCACACTGCCTGCGACAATGTGATGAATTAGGTAGATTCCAGCTCACTATACTGGAAGGCAGTGATGGAGACTATCACAGAGGTCAGCGAACATCCAGTCCTGCTTGATCGCAGGTGTTGCCTATTGGACATCTGGGCACCAACAGACCTCAACCACGCAGAGCAACAGTGGACAACAACGGGGATGATGATTGCTATGCGGAATATAGCTCAGAGATGGGGGGCGGTGCAAGCCCCAACCCTGAGAGAGTGGTGCAGGGATATGGACATGGTCATGGTGGCTGAGAAGGCTACTTCTATTCACAGAGGGTGCCCACAGAAATGGGGGAGAGTATGGGGGAAGTGGAATACCTATAGCGGTGATATATGTACCCCTCCTGTTGTGGATCGAGACTTAGATGATGAGGTATATTTGTATTTATAGAAATTTTATATCATTACGTACAATGTTGAGTGTTGCGACTCTGTCAAAGTACAATATCTTCCAAAAGAAATGTAATTGTAGATCTTGTTTGCTTTATAATAAAATGTTGTTGTGTTTTTCAAAGGAGTAGGTAGTTACACGATCTCCAAATGAAGTGTGTGTGTATATAGATATATATATCAAGCTCCTTACTTTCCAGTAAATTAGGGCCAGCACTCACGTTAGGTATAAACTTTTACGGTTTATTTATATATATATATATATATATATATATATATATATATATATATATATAGAGAGAGAGAGAGAGAGAGAGAGAGAGAGAGAGAGAGAGAGAGAGAGAGAGAGAGAGAGAGAGAGAGAGAGAGAGAGAGAGAGAGAGAGAGAGAGAGATGGAGAGAGAGAGAGAGATCAGATTTCAGCCGTAATCCGTTTTATTCGAAGCAGCAGAGCTCCTAATCTTATTCGGAAATCAGAAGGATTATGCCACAGAAGTGATACTGTTGCCAGAGCAGACTGTACTGTTACCTGGGAGAAGGAAGGGAACCACACAACTGGAGTTCTGCCACTGTCGGCCTGTATCGTTGTGCAGTGCATTAGTGAGGAAAAGCGGCTGGCTGTGGTTGATTTCATGAAAGGAACCTGCCTCATCTTCCTGGGTGTTGCAGTAGACCATATGCTCTTAAGGGTGCCCATTTTTGCAGCTAGTACATATTAGGTGACTCAGAGCAAAATATCCTATTTCTTTGCTGCTCCAGTCACAGCTCAGCAAATGAAAAGAGATACCTGCTTCAACACCCCCACCCTCAAGTCCAGTATAGGACACATTTCAGATTTCGTGACCCATGACTTTCTACTATATCACTTTGATTTCCCTTCATCACACTATTAATTTGAAACACTGTCTCATATGCCATCTCCTTCACTTCACGTCTGTACTTTTTAATCTTGTTTCTACAAAACATTTAGCGAAGCCCTTTCTTTCCACACCCATGACAAAAAAACCTGTATTGCATGACACTATCACATTAGCTTTGTGGCCTTGGTAAGCACATCAAAAACAATCACCTCTTAGCTCTTTCCCAACTTGTATCATTTTTACACTTTAACACACATTTTCTCATTGTTTGAAATTCCAAACTTGCACGAGGACTCCAACTGTTTTTAGACTTGTTAAATAGTCCTGAACAGATTTTTCTCTACCTTGTGCCCTCAACCCAAAATGATACCACTCAAGTATTGTACTAACACACGGTAAATAATGTATGGCTAATTTATGATTTCATACTTTATATTCATATAAAGTTCTCATTTCCTCCTGGTTGAGGTCAGGCACATTTTCTAGCACTTCCTGCCCCTCAGGCCCAAACAATGGAATAATAAAAAATATTTTCCCTCTGCACTCAGCTTTGTCCCACATTCTCTTATATCATTCGTAAATACTTTCCCCCACTTGCCCCATCGTATTGTTGATTCACCAGGCGCTGGCAAAAAACGAAAAATAAAACTGTGGCAGTGTCACATTTTGCAGTTCCTTGTTCCTACTATCCAATTTTAGATAGCATCTGATATATTTTCTTCAATCAGAAAGTTCTCACTTTTGATTTATTTTCATTTCACTATTTTTAGCTAGAGCAGTATTTAAGGCACTCTGTGCTATGCACAGAACTTCCCAAGGAAAAGTGCCCTATAACTACAAGTCCAGTTCAAGGAATACTAACCAAACAGCACACTGCTCTCTAAGTTTGCACCACTTATCTTCATGCCACCTTACTATAAGAAACATGTAGGTGGCACTGCTTTCACGGTACGAGCCGCCAAGCTCTGCAACTCACTAGCAGCCAGCAGTAGAAGCAACCATGAGCAGATATACTTCAGAAGACAGTTAAAACTTGGCTATTTTCCTAGATAACCAACAGCCCCTCCTGCATTCAGGCCACAAAGCCCAGGAAACAGCTGTACCCTCAAGGATAAAACTCTGCTTACAACCCATGAATTGAAAACAACTCAACCAGCAAACTGCTTTTGTTATGCAGGTAAGCCAAGATGGGCTGACCTATGGTTTTCCATGGTATAATATATAGTTCTTTCCTTGCATATAGAAGTTATGGCCCACAATGATACTAAAAATATATTATGCAGCTGTCAGCAACAAATTATAACTTCTACCACTGAAACTCACAAAGGACAAATCTGCTATGAGGGCTGTCCATCACCAGCACTATACGGCAAAAAAACAGACATCACCAAATAAACAGAAATAGAATATTGGAAGAGATCTCACATACATTGCAGGAAGACTTGGAGGACTGTAATCTAGTCCACCACTTCAGGTTCCAAATATTCATGCAAACTGACTGCTTCCTTACTTCTCACAAAGATACCCCGCTATGGGATGATAATAAAAATGCCCGTCCCAACAGATCCCCCCACTGCTCTCTCCCTCCAGCCATGAGAGGTCTGGACCATAGCTGTACACACATTCTCAGAGCGGACAAACCAGTCCAATAATCAGCTTATCAGACTATTGTAAGAAAGTGGCTCTGTATATACTGTCCCCAAATAGGTACAGTGTGCACAGAGTCCACAGTCTCCAGAGGTTTGGCAGAGGCTAAAGTTAGATATAACCTTACTCTCTAAAGTGGTAGCTTGGTCGAGCAGTAAGGCTGTATCAGAGGACAGTGTAAAGAATTTGTTGTACACACTCAGTCAGCAAATGGTCTCACACACTCAATAACTGAACTCTAGGCCAATGGTTTATATATAAAAAATATATAGTTGTTTTATTTTAGAACCAACAATAGGTATCAAAATATACTTTCTCAGAATGAGATGCTTTAGATAAATGCTTTCAATAGGCAATTGACTTTTGAATACAGTAGTTACAGTTGTTGCAATATGCAACACAATTCAAACACAATTATAACATTAAGCTCAATGGGAATTTCTTAGTAAATGCAATTAATTACTTTTTGCATTACTTTTCTAACCACATAACTGGATCCTAGATTCAGTCCTGGGGCATTTCCTGGAAACAGGCGAGTAAAAACGTTTTGGTTACAGGTATGATTTTTAAGGAATATTATTGTATTTTAAAAGTTGACACTTAGAAACTTTTTCACATAGAATCACCAATGTTATTCTATGGGAGGAAAATCAAGTTAGCGGTAAGTACAGTTGTATTTACTTTTCAGGGTCAGTGCTGGGCAGCAAGATCCAGAACTGGGATCTCTCCTGATAACAGGTGAGTAATTTCGTTTTCGTTATTAGGCTGATTTTAGGTGAATATTTTAAAGTTTCAAAACTCGACACTTACAAGAATTTCAAGCAAAATAAGTCAATGTTACCCTATGGAAGAAAAGTGAGTTATCGGCTATTTGGGTAAGTACTCGACTGGCAGAGTTAAGGTTCGGGGCATAGACTCAGGGGTCTCCCAGGGTCAGGTAAGTACAGTTGTTACACCCTAAGCGGCACAGGGGCAGCCGGGTGCAGAGTGAGTTAGGCCCAATGTTATCCTATGGAAGGCAGGGGGCCCTTGTTTGGTGGCCGCTGACTAGCAGGCCACGCGGCTGTGGGAGATGGGCTCCTGGTCACTTGCTCAGGGCAAATGGGGAAGTAGGTAGGAGTAGAAGAAGTTGCACTGCCAGGGCCACTCGGGCGGCTGGGTGCAGGGTGCTTTTGAGCCGTCTACTAAATTTAGGGGCGTTACAGGTAGGTAAAGGGCAGGGACCACTGGGTCCCTGCCCTGGGGTGGGTACACCCCCTATCCTGCCACTCTCCTGTGGGAGGGGGGCAGTGGCCTAGTCCCGATTGGGTAGGGCTCCCCATCTTCAAGATGGCGAGAGCCCGGGGATGTGCTTCACCTCGCCTCCCCCACCTGAGGGGTGGGGTTGGCAGAGGCTGGCACACCCCTTGTCCTTCCTTGGGGTCTCCGGCCAGTCTTCCAGCCAGAGAGGGGGTTAAGAACCGGTAGGGGCCAGTTGCTGGGTACAGCAAGTGGCCTGGAGAAGCTCACAAATGCGGCATGCCTTTGAAGCTTCCCCTGCCCATCCTGGGGGAGGAGACCTAGCACCTCGCCCAGGATGTGCATTGTTGCATGCCCAGGACAGCGGATGGCTCTCTACCCATGGGTCCAGCAACATGTCTGCTGTGTGGCAGCCTAGGCAGCCCCACAGACCAGACGTGGATTGTAGGTTAGGTTCAGGGGGTATCTCTAAGATGCCCTCTGTCGTGCATTGTACATTAAATCCTGCACTGGCATCAGTGCGGGTTTAATGTGCTGAGAAGTTTGATACCAAACTTCTCAGTCTTCAGTGGAGCCATCATGGTGCTGTGGAGTTCGTGTTGACGATCTCCCAGCACCATTTACTCTTAAATGGCAGCACTGCACTTACAGTACCCAGGAATGGACCTGGGTACTGTAGGGGCACAGGGCTCATGCTCCTTTACCCACACCACTGGCATAGGTAGGACACCCAGCTAGAGGGGTGGCTGATGTATGCCAAGGCAGTGTATGTTGTGGGCCTGGCACACAGGGATGTGTGCCATGTCGACTCTGTTTTGTTCTATACCCAGACACTCAGCCTGCAAGGGCAGTGTGTTTGTGTCAGGGTACAGGGCCTCTAAGGGTGGCACAATAAGTGCTGCAGCCCTTAGGGGCCTTCCCTGGTCACAAGGCCCTGGGTACCTAGGGTACCATTTACCAGGGGCTGACATGTGGCCAGGGTTTGCCAAATTGGGTTTTAGGTTTCAGCATAGGTTTTACGGAAGGAACATAGGCCCTGGGCACCTGATTGGCAGGAGCCCAGGGCACACTCAGTCAAAGTACATTCAGCAATTCAGCAAAAAGTGGGGGCATACCATGCAAGAAAGATGGCACTTTCTTACACTGGCACACCCGCTTTCCTCCCTTGGGGTTTCCCGCCGGTCTTTCCGCCAGAGTGGTGGTCAGAACTGGTGGATGGCACTTTCTCACAACTATATCATATGAAATACCATAAAGGGACATAGACAGCTGTTCAAAGCTACCAGCATACTAAAAGCAATAAAACCGATTGCTACTTGCTGCAATCCATAACACGATAACCGCACCTCAGTGGTCATCGCGCAAGATATGAAACCACTTCCCACATAGGATCAAAACAAAGAAAACATCCTTCCAACCCTACACAGTGTATCGTGCTACTCATATAGGCAAGCGCTTCTGAGCTCCACATAGGCGTAGTATGCCCTATATAAATTCTGCAATACAATACAGCAAGCATCAGTGGAAGGTTACAAGCCTCAACAGCCTTGAGAATTAAGGGGGAGGAACAGCAAGAATACCATAACCATGTGAAACCCTTGAGTTTCATAATCACAGTCTCTAAGATAGATCCACACAAAGCAAGATTAAGTATGATCGCAGTACAGAAAATAGAGACCAACACACAACATTTAGGTAGAAGGTTTAGGGACCAGACCACTGTCTGCCACATAAATTTCCAGGGAAACCCAGCTCGTACCGCTAAGTTGCAAATTGTGATGGCTGAATGATTCCATAAGGAAGTGAGGTTGCACAAAATTATTATCAGACAGTATTTCAATTAAGTATTTCCATACCTTAACTGTACTGGGCATAAACAGAGTTGGCATAGCTACAGAAGTTTCTTATCCATTCACAGCAAAAGATCCAATGAAAAATGTTTCTATATTTAGCACTCCAAACTACGCCAATCAGTAATATCGCTCATCTTTGGATTAAGCCAAATATAAAAGATTGTGTGGGCTGAAGGAATTGTGGTCAATATTAAAACCAGGCAGAGCAAATCTCTCATTCCTTGTCTATCTGCACATATAGACCCTTCAGTTACAGTGCTTTTTAGTTTGTGACATTACAGAGAAGGGCAAGCCATATGCAAATCGGTTGTGACAATGGCAAAGGGTGCATTCAGCCCAAGCTCGGAGGCAATGCCCCAATATATGTACAAAACACTGAAACATTAACAGGAGAAATCTTGACATATTACATACACTGCAAGTATAGATAAAACTGCAATGGATATGTGTAACTTACAGATTAACATTGCATCAGCACTTACTTGGGAGCCATGGACTAAAATGTCATGCCAAAGATTCCACAATTATAGCAGTGCAGCCATGACAAACCGGGGTAGATGCTATAAAGTGAAGTACGTCATACATATCTCTACGTGGGTGGAAATTGGCAAGCACGATGCTTAACCTACTTACGAAAAATGCGGGTTATTCGCCAGCTTTTCTGCATGGAACGCATCCATTCCAAGTCCCATCTCCACCACAAACCGGGCAAGTTTCTCCACGGAATTCTTGGTATTTTCATCAACTGCAGGTAACAAAAAATAACGTCAAATTTATAATTTGCCTCAACTTCTCATAGAGAAGGAAACTACAGCTCGGGTTTTTTGCCAATTTACTTTGATAAATATAACATCGGAGAATTTTCCACAGTCCTTGGTTGGCACTGAAGAGAGGAATTAGGCAATGGACCCCAATACAGTTGTTCTTTTCAATATCAAAGCAGATGACAAACCTATATACCTTCTGCATTCATCTGTTGGAAAAGACTATAAAATGAAATGAGACACGTAGGCAGCAATGACTAGGGATGTACTTCACACCATCAACCACAGAGTGCCCTTTACCCTGAGAAAGGAGACAGTTGGCGGGATGTAACTTGCTAGGATGTGACAGTTTAAAGGTCTCCTCGAAAGTGGGAGGATATTGATCTTGAAGCCAATGTGAAAGAACTGAAACCATTGTTGCTAAAACTACAAAATCTAGAAGACAGAGTGGAAAAGAGTGAGGAATGCTAAGGAGATGCAACATTCTGGTGGACAGCGCGTCACAGAGAGTGAAGGGCAATTGCACAGAACGTTTCATGGAATGTGCTTGCCAGAAGGAGCTCAAGTTTCTTTACTGTAGAAAGAGTGCTTAGTGGGCCATCAACAAAACCTCATCTGGGCCCCAAGGTGCACGTGTGGTAAAAAGAGAAGAGGTCCTGGAGGGTCAGCTGTGGACAAAGGTGCAAGCTAGAGCGCTTCTGTGAATAAGGACTTGATGCAAACCTGGAACGAGTTTGGGAATGGCAACAGCAGTGGGGGTGCATGGATACAAACCACTTGCGTTTGTTTGGCGGAAAATCTATGGAAGTTTGAGAGACCATTACGAAAGCAGTATTTGTATGCAGTGCACAAAAGATGTGTGGTTCAATAACAGCACCATTAAGAGCATTGTGCACACACCTAGAATCGATCATATGTTTGGAAAACACGTTCAGGGCAGCACCTATGGACAGAAAGAACTGTTCAATAACATGCTTTGGAGCATAGAACCTTCTTTCTCCCAAGTCAAACATTCATTTGTTTCTAAAGTAAGGCCCAGTTATTAATACTGTATAGTTTGCTTTCCAATAAGAGCCATGAGAGGATCGGTCCTCCCTCCCTTTAAGAGGGTCCCACCCCTAACAAGAAAATCATCCTGGTGCAGGTCTCTGCCCAGCTTGTTAGGTAACTCATCAGCCGGCTTTGTTAGCTATGGAAACTAAGCTGCCACTATATTATATATTTGTACATAGCCATATTCAGGTTACATAAATTCTGCAGTTGTACCCAAGCTGCTCGGACATCTATAAAATGAAAACCCCAGAGAGGGACAGAAATTTCCTATGCAGGTTCCCTTTTGTTCCATTTGCCAGTCAGTATCACCAGTTGTGCCCTGGTGCGTTCTGAAAGCATGTTGTATCACAAGTCGTCTCTAAAGCGGTTTTCCAGATTTTTCATAAAACGCTAAAGACTAGTCAAAAACAGGCTAGGGTTGGACAACAAAAACGGATACGGTGTGAGGTCGGGTAGGTTACCAGGCCTCCATAACCAACGAGAACTATCTCTAGGATACCCACAGCCGCATCTCATGGGGACTTTTTCCCGTGAAATTTGGAATACTATTTCTTCATTCTAGTGGCACTAGATGAATTTTTACAGGCCACTACTCTTTCCTATCATTCACTGCATTCTCTCTGGTCCTGAAGAAACGCGTGGGATCTCCTCCTGAGACCAAACGTTGCACCAAACATGTTGACCTTTAAACATGCCCATTAGGGGTATGTTGTATGTTTAGCTACCGAGGGCCATTATCTCCCTCAAGCAGCACAACCTTCTGTTTTTTTACCAATGGCAGAAGGGCCCCTTTCTCAATAAATCTACTAGTTACCCCTCCAGTCATCTTTTAACCTCACGTTAGGACACCACTGCCACTCACACCCTCACGGCTTTATCTTAAAAAGATCTCATATAAAATGACCCTTCGGGGGACCAGAAGAGCATTGCAGCGCCGGCCCGACGAGGAGCATTGCCCAATGAAGCATGACATCCTTCGGGGGTGTGAGGGCCACAAGATCAGGACACGCTGTCCCCAGCCATTACAGTATTAGAACGACGGCAGTTTTCATTCTCTACTTCTCTTCCATAGGAACAATGACTCTCGTGGGATTTAAGTCTAGGGTTGGACAATGCTACTGTTAAGTCATGTGCATTTGTAACGCGCACTATCACCCGCGAGGACAAGTGCTATTCCCTGGTATTTACTCATGGTTGGAGCTTTTCTGAAGATGTGCATCAGTAAGAAGGTTTGAAGTAAGAGTAAGGAAAGGTGACTCACTAGTGTGACTAGGCTCTTGTTCATTCAACTTGTCCTTCATTCTGGGAGAATGGCTGTCATCTTTTGTCTGCGGTGTGGCTGCCACTTCTGTGTTCAATTTCTCCTCAGCCTTTATTATTTCAGCTGAACCATGACTCTTCTCGGAAGAATGATTGGCATGCTCATCACTGCGGCTAACACGAATGTCTCTGGTCTCCGAGCGACTGCTAAAGGCTGCACTCTTGCTCCTTGTTGAGCAGAAAGTTTGGCGATGGTCTGAAGGCCCAGATGAAGAACTGTCTTTTTTGTCATCCCCATCTTTTAATCGCGAGTGGCTGTCAGCGGCATATCCCTTAGTCTTGATGGTGCTGACAGAATGCCCATGGGCTGTATACTTGTCAGAAGAGGTGTCTTTTTGGATGTCCAAGCTTGATGACACAGAAGAGCTTTTGGAAGGCTGGCTGTTACTGTTGGCAGGGCTGACAGATTTCCAAGAGTGTGGGTGCCCAGGCAAGATAACGTTTTTTGTGGAATCCAAGCTCAAAGGAAAAGATTGGCTTTTGGGGGCTTCTATGCCTCGCCCGTTGGGGCTGCCTGAAGTAGTGTCTCCTCCTTTAGGACCCGAGCCCTTGATGGATGAAAAGTTATCCAAGGCATGTTTGTTATCTGAAGAACTTGTTTTGTCACTCTGAGGTTGTGGGTCAGCTTGACCTGTTGGTAAGACGCAAAAATTGAATTAAAACACTTATTAGGGCAGCTAGACCAAAAGAGTAAGATGTACCTTCCAAGGAGTGACAGACTTTATAAAAAGATCTTTGCCCTGCAGAAGTTAGCATAAAAACTAATTATCACTAAGGGGTTAAGTGTAAAGGTCGACAACATCTGACAGCCCAGACAACAGATAAAATGGCTTTCTTTTACAATGGGAGGAAGTGAATATAGAATTTTTTTAAATGGGCTGCCCCTTACCCTGATATTTTTGTACATCCCCGAAATTAATTTACTTATATTGTCATCATTGATGGTTCCCAAACAATAAGCATCTTGGTATCTTATTGTTCAGATATATACGCCTTCCACTCACCAAATGACCACACAGAACAGGCATAGACCCATACAGTATATTTACATCAGTCACTGTGATCCAATCCAACAGAGTGGACGTTGCCAAGCCACAAAATCAAAGAAATGGCATAAAGCTCTAACTTTTTAAAGTTTGGAAGAACCCCAGACAGGAAATAAACGGAAATCAGGGCCACTGAAATTATGAGATTGTGGCATGTTTCACATAAATATATATTTGCCGCATTTGCCACATAACCCATCATCTGCTTCATAATTGCAGATTTCAACTAAAAATGCAGCAACACCTGTTGTTGCACAGTGGATAGCCCTATGCAAAGATTAACAGGTCACCTTTCTTTTGGTCATTGCTATATTTGGAAGTTAAATTGATACGAATTATGTGCAACCAATTCAGAGACAGTGTTAACTGTAAAAATGACAAAATAATTAAGTAATACTATTGCAAAATGTGCCGCATTATGCACATAATGTGACATTTTGTGCTGCATAACTTACTCAACACTAACACATAATTTGGACATCGTCTGCTGCAGTATTCCTGCTGGAAGACGTTTGGCTCTTTATATGTTAGGTGGCAGAGATGTCGGATAAGTAACTGCAAATGAAAAAACTATCTACACTAATTTCAGGATTTCAAATATAAAAATATCAAGTAACCACATGTTTAGGATGCAAAAGTCTGTAAAAATACCATCGAATATATTCAATAGTTAAATTTAAGCTAAACCTTTCATATGCTCCTAAATATATTCTCATGAACTATTGAACGTTTTAGACTTCTTTTCAGTGGGAGGCTTGCCTTCTCTCAAACTTTGTCTTGGGTGATTACTGCCTTAAATATTGTCTTGAATATTATTATAGCCAGACGGGTTAAGACTCAAGTTCAGCAACTACCACTGTCCAAAACATGCTTAACCTTTAGTTTGCCAGTGCAACACACTAACCAGCTCTGCTCAGGTGGCCCAAACTGAGCGAGGGGGGGATAGTTCTCTGTAGGTCTTGTACGTCAGTAGGTGCAATTGGGGGACCGCTGTACTTTCCAACCATATCGAGCATCAAGTCCTTGAAAATCTCATACGGGATAAAGTCCATTTTTCACCTAAAGAAAGAAATGTAACAAATAGGTTATGCTCCGGATATGTATACTGAAGTGAATTAGTAAGCTTCTCTTTATAGACTGCTCACTTACGCTTTTTTTTTTTTTTTAACATAAGAGACAAACAATGGAAAATACCCTTTATAAAGGCGATAGGGCTATAAGTGCAATACTGACGCCATGAAATGATATACAGCAAATCATGCCTAGCAATCTCAGTAGAAGGAAAAGTGTGCTGCCTCTGGCCACAATAAGAAAACTGAGTGTTCGAGGCATATGAGCTGCAGATTGTATACATTTGCATAGATCGCCATCTGGTGTTGGGCTCGGATGTTTGCACATTGTTTTCGTCTTCGAAGAAGTCTTTGTAGTCACGAGGCTGGTGACTTCTCCTTCAGTCGACAGTGCGCATCGCGTAAATGCAAGACCTATTGTATAGCAAATGCTTGTCCCAATCAGGGCTCCTTTTCCAAAGGATACTCTAGGGGAGGTTACAGGGGTAACAACAACAAGGGCAGAGGCAGGGGTAATAACACCCGCAGCTCCCCTAACACCAAGCAGTGACTTTTCCTGCGCTTCCCCCCGATCATCCCACTCCTGTCGGGGGACGTCTCTCACAGTTCCTACCTGTCTGGAATTTCATCACAACAGACAAGTGGGTAAGACAAATTATCCAGTATGGTTATTGCCTGGAACTCACTTCTACCCCTCCCAGCATTCCTCCCAGACAGCGTCCAATGTCATCGGAACACCTAACGCTTCTCAAACAAGAGGTTCTGGCACTATTACAAAAACATGCAATAGAGCTCGTTCCCTTGCCTCATCAAGGCACAGGGGTCTACTCCCTCTATTTTCTGATTCCAAAAAAGGACGGCTCTCTCAGGCCGATACTAGACCTCAGACCACTCAACTTTTACATCCAATCAGATCACTTCCACAAGGTCACTCTACAACAGGTGCTTTCACTACTTCAGCAAGGCGACTTTCTCTCCACTCTAGATTTAAAGGACGCCTACTTCCATATTCTCATTCATCCCGCTCACAGGAAATATCTCAGGTTTGTGGTAGATGGTCAACACTACCAATTCAGAGTTCTTCCATTCGGGGTCACCACAGCACCCAGAGTTTTCACCAAGTGCCTGTGAGAAAGTAGCTCTGTATATACTGTTCCTTAATAGGTACAGGGTGTACAGAGTCCACAGTCCCCCAGGGTTTGACAGAGGTTAAAGTTAGGTATAACCTTACTCTCTGAAGTGGTAGCTTAGTCGAGCAGTAAGGCAGTACCAGAGGACAGTGTAAAGCATTTGTTGCACACACTCAGTCAGCAAATGGTTTCACACACTCAATAACTGAACTCTAGGCCAATGGTTTATATATAAAAAATATATGCTTGTTTTATTTTAGAACCAACACTTGGAATTAAAATATACTTTCTCAACAGTAGATGTTTCATATAAATACTTTTGCAATATGCAGTAGATTTTAGTAAACAGTTACAAGAGGTTGCAGTAGGCAACTCTATTCTTAAACACAACAATACATTGAGCTCAATGGTAAATTCAAGTTATTTGCAACAGATTACTTTTTAGATTACTTTTGGAATTCCAGGACTGGATCCTAGATTCAGTCCTGGGTCAGTTCTCAGAATCAAGTGATGAAAGTCGACTTTAGTACTGTAATGATTTTTAACTAATATTTAGCTATTTTAAAAGTTGACACTTCAAAAATATTTCAGAGAAAACAATCAATGATTCCCTATGGAAGAAAATGCAGGTTGCAGGTACAGTATGTTCTCGTTACTTTTGTAATCCAGTACTGGGTGCCTAGACTCAGTACTGGGACCTTTATCCAAAATAGGTAAGCAATTACGTTTTCAGATATTATACGATTTTTGAAGAATATTTCAAATTTGCAAAATTAGACACTTAGAAGAAATTTCACAGAAAAGCAGACAATGGTTTCCTATGGGAGAAAAATGAGTTAGAGGTAAGTATAGTTGTGAACACTTTTCAGAGTCAGTGCAGGGCACCAAGATCCAGCACCGGGAGTTCACCTAGGAACAGGTGAGTAAATTCGTTTTTGTCACTCGGCTGATTTTTGGTGAATATTTGAAGATTTGAAAAGTCCACACTTGGAAGAAATTTCAGGAAAAAGCCAGTCAATGTTACCCTATGAGGAAAATAGAGTTTGCGGTTTAAGGGTAAGTACTCGACTGGCAGAGTTGAGGTTCTGGGCACAGACTCAGGGGTCTCCCAGGGTCAGGTAGGTACAGTTGGTTCACCCTCAGCGGCTCTAGGGCGGCCGGGTGCCGAGACAGTTAGGCCCAATGTTATCCTATGAGGGATAGGGGGGCCTTGTTTGGTGGCTGCTGACTGGCAAGCCACGCGGCTGTGGGAGCTGGGCTCCTGGTCACTTACTCAGGGCAAGTGGGGAAGTAAGAAGGAATAGAGTTTTCACTGTCAGGGCCACTCGGGCGGCTGGGTGCAGAGTGCTTTTGAGCCTTCGGGCGCTCAATGGATGTCAATGGGAAATCTACGGTTAGGAAAAAGACTGCAAGCTCGGGGACGAGGACTCTTCAGGTGCCACCACCACTTCGAGAGGTAAGTTGGGTAGTTGGACGATAGGTAGGTACCCCGGGGTTGGACACAGGGGGCCGTGGGGCGCCGCGTGCAGGGGTGCCTTTAGGTGTCGGGAAATCTTACCCTCTGTTGATCGCGGTTGGGGGGGGCACCTGGTTCTGAGGCTGCAGGCTTTTTCAGGAATGTCGAGGGAGGTCCTTGGGTGCCGGACTCGGGGTCACAGTCGCCGTGGGGTCGTCCTCAGGGTCTTTGTTCACTCCGGCACTGGCCAGGCTCGGCTGGTGCAGAGTGTGCTGGGTTCGCGGTTCCGGGCTGCTGCCAGGGGTTAGAAATAGGTTTAGAGTAGAGCCTCTACTCATGGGAGTCCCAGGGGCTTCGAGCCAAAAGGTAGCCAGGTCCTCCGGGGTTGGTGAGGTTGCTGGCCCACGAGAGATGCCGTGCTGGAGCAGGAGCAGGTTCGAGGGTCGACAGGCCGGTAGGGCTGGGGCCAAAGCAGTTGGTGTCTTCCTCTTTTTAGCAGCTGCAGGGCAGGTCTTTGTTCTTCTTGCTCTTCTTGTAGTTTCGAATCTGGGGAAGGAAGGTTCAGGGTGCCCCTAAATACTAGATTTAGGGGCGTTACAGGTAGGTGAAGGGCAGGGACCAATGGGTCCCCGTCCTGGGGTGGGTACACCCCTATCCTGCCTCTCTCCTGTGGGAGGGGGGCAGTAGCCTAGTCCTGATAGGGTAGGGCTCCCCATCTTCAAGATGGCGAGAGCCCGGAGATGTGCTTCACCTCGCCTCCCCCACCTGAGGGGTGGGGTTGGCAGGCTGGCACATCCCCTGTCCTTATTTGGGGTTTCCGGCCAAAGCTTACCACCAGAGTGGGGGGGTTGCAGGGGCCTGGGGAAACTCACAGAGGCGGCATGCCTTTGAAGCTTCCCCCTGCCCATCCCGGGGGAGGAGATTTAGCACCTCGCCCAGGATGTGCATTGTTGCAGGACCAGGAGAGCAGGGGCTCTCCTACCCAGGGGTCCAGCAACATGTCTGCTGGGTGGCAGCCTAGGCAGCCTCAGAGCAGACGGGGATTTGTAGGTTAGGTTCGAGGGGGCACCTCTAAGATGCCCTCTGGGGTGCTGGGTACATTAAATCCCACACTGGCATCAGTGTGGGTTTAATGTGCTGAGAAGTTTGATACCAAACTTCCCAGTTTTTAGTGTTGCCATTATGGTGCTGTGGAGCTCGTGTTTGACGAGCTCCCAGCACCATGTACTCTTTAAATGGCAGCACTGCACTTACAGGGCTCAGGGATGGACCTGGGCACTGCAGGGGCACAGGGCTCTTGCTCCTGTGCCCACACCATTGGCATAGGGCACCCAGCTAGAGGGGTGACTGATGTATGCCATGGCAGTGTATGTGATGGGCATGGCACACAGGGATGTGTGCCATGTCGACTTTGTTTTTGTCTTGCACCCAAACACTCAGCCTGCAAAAGCAGTGTGTGTGTGTAAGGGTACAGGGCCTCTAAGAGTGGCACAATGAGTGCTACAGCTCTTAGAGGCCTTCCTGGGTCACAATGCCCTGGGTACTTAGGGTACCATTTACCAGGGGCTGACATGTGGCCAAGGTTTGCCAATTTGGGTTTGGTTTGTTTTAGGGAAGGAACATAGGCCCTGGGCACCTGATTGGCAGGAGTCCAGGGCACACTCAGTCAAAGTACATTCAGCAATTCAGCAAAAAGTGGGGGCATACCAGGCAAGAAAGATGGCACTTTCTCACAGTGCCTCGCAGTGGTTGCAGCCCACTTGAGAAGACAGCACATCCATATCTTCCCTTATCTGGACGAATGGCTCATAAAAGCAAAATCCCACAACAGCTGTGTTCAACACACGCTAAGCACAATACAGCTGCTTCACAGTCTGGGATTCACCATAAATCTGGGCAAATCCCACCTCCAACCGTCCAGAATACAATACTTAGGGGCTACAATAAACACTTCCAAAGCCCTAGCATATTCCAATCCAGTCAGGATAAGCGCTATACAAGCACTAGTTCAAAGATTTCAGCCGCAACACTCACTAGCAGCGCGAGTGTTCATACAATTAATAGGGAAGATGGCCTCTTGCATCTTTCTCGTCCCTTATGCAAGACTCCAGATGTGTCCATTACAGGAGTGTTTGGCACGTCAGTGGAACCAGGCTCAAGGTCAGCTAACAGATCTGGTGTTGGCAGACGACCGCACCCATCGCTCTCTGCAGTGGTGGAACACACAAAACCTTTCCAAAGGGTGGTCGTTCCTCGAGCCAGTCCCGCAGACAGTGCTAACAACAGACACATCGCTCACCGGCTGGGGAGCTCATCTTCAAACCCATACCATTCAGGGTATCTGGACCCCCCCATCAAAGACAATTCCACATAAACTACCTGGAATTGTTAGAAATCTTCCTAGCTTTGAAATTGTTTCAACTACACCTCCTAGGCAAACCTGTCCTGATTCATACAGACAACATGACAGCAATGTATTACATACAAAAGCAAGGGGGGACACACTCTCTGCAGCTTTCACACCTAGCTCAAAGCATATGGAGATGGGCCATTCCGCAAAAGATATACCTCCTTGCAGAACATCTCCCAGGAATACACAACCAGATTGCAGATCTGCTCAGCCGCCAAGGACAGCAGATCCACGAATGGGAACTTCATCCTCAAGTTCTTCTTCCATTCTTTCGCATGTGGGGACACCCAGAAATGGATCTGTTCGCCACACACCAAAACGCAAAATGCCTCAACTTCGCGTCCAGCTATCCACACCTATTGACCAAAGGCAATGCACTATGGATGAATTGGTCAGGCAAATTTGCTTACGCTTTTCCGCCTCTCCCACTCATTCCGTTAGTGGTTCAGAAACTCAAACAAAATTCCCTCACATTGATCCTAGTTTCTCCAACATGGGCAAGACAAAAGTAGAGCCGCATCAAAAGTTACTCCTCTCACCGAAGCGTCTCACTCAGAACCATGAAGAGATAAGACATCCAGATCCCAATCAACTCAACCTTGCGATCTGGCACCTGAAATCTTAGCGTTTGGCTACCTTCATTTCCCACCGGACTGTATGAACGTTATTAAAGAGGCTAGACGTCCTACCACCAGGGCATGCTATGCAGCAAAATGGAAACGATTCGTCATTTACTGCACACACAACAAAATCAACCCACTAGATGCTTCTATTCAAAACATCATCTGTTACCTCTTGCATCTACAACAATGTAACCTAGCATATACATCTATTAGGTTACATCTAGCTGCCATAGCGGCCTATCTACAAAACAGACAACCCTTGTCTTTGTTTCGCGTTCCTGCTATCAAGGCTTTTATGGAAAGACTAAAAAAAGAATATTTCCACCAAGAGTTCCACCCTCTCCGGTGTGGAACCTCAATGTAGTCCTTACCAGACTCATGGGTCCTCATTTTGAACCTCTCCACAAATGTGAACTACAGTTCCTTACTTGGAAAGTGGCCTTTTTAATTGCTATCACATCTCTCAGAAGAGTTACGGAACTCCAGGCATTAACCATACAAGAACCATTTTTACAAATCCATCATAAGAAAGTGGTTCTAAGGACTAACCCAAACGTTTTACCCAAAGTAGTATCTGCCTTCCATCTGAACCAGTCTGTTGAACTTCCAGTGTTTTCCCTCAACCAGACTTAGTGGCAGAACGAGCTCTACACACCTTAGATGTTAAAAGAGCAATACTCTACTACCTTGAGAGAACAAAATCCGTTAGGAAAACCAAACAACTCTTTGTGGCTTTCTCCCCACCTCATAAAGGTAATCCCATATCCAAAGCAGGAATTGCAAGGTGGAGTGTTAAATGCAGACAAATATGCTACATCAAAGCCAAATGCACATTAACCATTCTCCCCTAGAGCTCATTCTACACGCAAACTAGGGGCGTCTATGGCATTCTTAGGGAATATTCCCCTAGATGACATATGCAAAGCAGCAACTTGGGCTACACCACACACCTTCACAAAACACTATTGTGTAGACGTGCAGGCAAAACAACAAGCTAGTGTGGGCCAGGCTGTATTAAAAACACCTTTTCAAACTACTGAAACAGATACAGGTAGCCACAGCTAAGGAGGTAACTGCTGTATAGTCTATGCAAAAGTATACAATCTGCAGCTCATATGCCTCGAAAGGAAAATGCTACTTACCAGTATGCATCTGTTCTTGGCATGTAGAGCTGCAGAGTTGTATACGCCCGCCCGCCTCCCCGGATACCTCTAACTGTTCCAGTATTAGCTTAATTAGATACATTACACATGGACATCATTCTACTTCTCACTACTCCATCATAACCCTGCGTGGCAAAAACAATCTAAGGATGGAGTTGATGCTCATACGCACTGTCGACCGAAGGAGTCACCAGCCTCGCGAATACAAACACTTCTTCGAAGACAAAAACAAGGTGCAAACATCCGAGCCCAACACCAGATGGCGATCTATGCAAAAGTATACAACTCTTCAGCTCTACATGCCAAGAACAGATGCACACTGGTAAGTAGCATTTTCCTCCTGCAACAGCCAAGAGGTTAGAGAGCGGTGGGTCCGACTGTGACTTCTGCCCAGGTAAGAAGTGATAGTTGGCAGAACACCTATAAACCTACACCATATATGCAACTAGAAAAGTAAGAAAGAAAGCATGTCACACATTGAATGCAATACTGATGCACTATTCCAATGGGCATCACTGTGCTCATAACGGCACTCTTCTTCCACCAACAACTGCTTGAGGAAAATCCGAGACAAAAAAAGACAAGACGCAATTGGCAAAATAATATAGTTTAACTCAATATGCGGCCAGGAGATCAACAGTCACCTCAGTGAGAGTTGAAAGCTGATCCCGAAGCACTGCTCGCAGGCAGCGATTTTTATACAGAAAAACCACAAGATAAGTAAAACTTCATGTGACTTATTGACCTTTAGCAGTGTCTGTGATGATAAACAGACATCCACAATGTGGGTGTAGGTTCTCTGAATCCAAGCATACAAAGTGCATGTTTATGTGACCGCACAACGTGTGGTTATATTGTGCCAAGTGCTAACTGGGCCAAGCTATCTGACCTTTACTACGTGTGGTTTTTGCAATAGCATACACCTGTTTGTTAGCGTATGTTCTAGGGCAGCATGCGCACCTGTTGTCTCATCCTGTGTACGTGTTCAAGCAGGGGCGTGCTCGGAGGGGAAGCGGGCCCTTATGTGATTGGTGCATCTTGACTCGTACCCTAGCAGGTGTGGGTTGTGGTTACCAACTTCATGCAATGGACCGGTCTGAAATAACCACAAGATGTTTTGCCAAGTTTCCTAGAACTGAGGTGTGATGTTACTTGTCAGTTCCTGCTTTATCCATGGTCTCTTAGCACGTACTTGTTTCCAAGTATAGGCCTGTTGCTGATTGCCTAGGTTAGATGCTATCACTAACCAGAAAGGTCTGTATGGGGTTATGGGGTCTTGGACCTTCGGGGGTTCCTACAAGGTTCAACACAACAGATATGACCATACCCTTCACACTCATCCTGTACATCCCAGATATTCCATATGACTAGGTATCAACATCCACACACTTCCCAGAATTGCACTTGGATGTGCTGATCCCTGCAAATGCGGCTGCTACAAGTAACTCTGCACCAGCAGTTCCACTATATCAACAATGGCATCCAACAGATCCGCGAGCACACACACAATAAACACAGTTCAGATACTCCATACATATGTGTTAATGAGCTACAACAGTACCAACCACAACAGTAAACAATCATAACCTCCAAAGAATACAAAAACAGAGTCAGGTCTGCAATGGAAACCTCGAGGCCTGGGAGTGATGGTACCCGAACCCTACAGCGCTGAGAGGCCGTACGAATGGTAAACAGTGTTACACAAATTCTTGTCACTATAACATAACTTACTGCAACATGATAGGTGCTTCCGTCTACGCAGCATTCAGTATACAGCTAGATCACTTGATCATTTCCATATTGGGAGAAGTATTGCAGGAGACAGTCCCCTAAGAAAATACTTCTTTAATCAAAATATATTAATTTCAATCCTTTAGCTCCTATGGAACTGAAAACAAATAATAAGAGGGTTAACACTCTACAGAAGTAGGAATTGAGTGAGGTGCTGCTATCAGGGTGTAGAAATGTGTAGAAGGCATTAGCTTGTTAATGGCTACATGCCATTTATTTTTTACAAATAGGGATGCTCCCATAAAGTAAATACAAGGCTTGGCAGGTCGGGCTGGACTGTGCCCATGAGGCACAGGGTCAAGACTGATTTGCATATAGCTGGGTCTGAATATAGGTGGAGAAGTGAGCTAAAGAATGATGATGGATTCAACCCAGATCTGTGATTGGGGGTGAATGTCTGAAATGTTTCAGCGCTCCATCCATCATCTCATTGTGTTTGCTTTGTTCGCCCTAAGTTGGCAGGGTATGCCCGGACGTGGGTCCCTTGCTGACTTTGCCACTGGATTCAAGCTAGCCTGGCTGACGAAGGGTGTTACCCAGAAACCGGTCCCAGAATGCTTGTTTCCGTTTCAGGGAAGACCTTGCTTGGGAGTTCGGGCTGGACTGTTCCCATGAGGCACAGGGTCAAGACTGGTTTGCATATAGCTGGGTCTGGACTGAGGTGGCGAAGTGAGCTAAAGAATGATGAAGGATTTAACCCAGATCTGTGACTGGGTGTGAGTGTCTGAAAGGTTTCAGCGCTCCGTCCATCATCTCCTTGTGTTTGCTGTGCTCCCATAAAGTGCCTAGGAAAGGAAAGTAATTCGAAAGAGGCAGACCGTCCGCTGACAGAGAAAAGCCTGTCCTGTTACATTTCGTCATGGAGTTTATGTAAACTAAGCAGCACTGAAAAAATGAGGCATCACAACTTATTGAGAAGCGGAGGACATTATGAGCAGTTGTAGATATCTACTGGACTCTCACTGGCTGCCTGGCTATCAAATAACTAACAAGCATTTGCAATGCAATAGGTCTCACATTCGCGAGAGTTTGAGCTATTGGCATTGTAAATGACAATGCTTTTAATTATGTGTTTTGAAAACGTGCAAGCGGTGCTTAGAGTCCTTGCTTACGAGAATCAAGGCTGGCAGTATCTGCACCTCTTTTACTGCCAGCCTTGCTTCTATAAGTACAAAGTGCGTATTTACACACCGTTTGCAAGTTTTCAAAACACATAAATAAAAGGCGCTGCTGCTGGGGGTAACTGACCTGTGAACAATACACGTACCCCGGCACTCATATGTGATATTCTTAAATAGTAAGAAAACAGTATGATGCACAGAATTTCATTCTCATCTCGTACTAATTCAACACAGAGAGGTTTTTATGCGAAAGTATAGATATTTTTAATTTCATCAAAAAAGTTTGGTATGTGATTCTGAACAAGACGTTAAGATAATATTCCTAAGACAGAAACCAATGGAACACCTTTACATATTCAAAACATTGTTATCTTGGAATTCGTTTGTGGTTGGTGACATTGGTTCCGTAATCTTGATCTCAAGCGCACTACAGCCGACACGTGTTTCGTCACGACAGTGACTTTCTCAAGGCTGTAAGGGTAATAATATAAACTCAGATTCCATAAACGTTAAAATCAGATAGTCTACCTTGTGCAATTGTTATTCAAAGTCATGCACTAAGTACACCAATTTAAAAGTATGCGTACCATGTACGAGAAGAAAAGAGAAAAAGGAAACGAGCAAAGAATGCCAACAGGAAAAAAGCAAAAGAATGATACATAAAGACACACAAATGTGCAAGTGTTGACAAGAATAGTGTCATTGTGAAAAGACGCGAAATACAAACGAACTAGTGCAAGCAAAAGAATTTTTCCAAAGCCCGGTGGGAACTTTTACTGTCCACTTAACCCATAGATATTTGAGTGGGACAGATAACCAAAATAAGGAGAAGACAGGTTCATACTCAGAATTACTGACCTTTTATTCAAATACGAGATACCAAGCTTAAATATCAAATGTTCATCACCAGATACTCAAAGGTTAGAAATTCGGATCCATGTCCATATTACCCAAGGTCCTAGGAAATGAGAATTTCAATCAGAGATGCCATACAAAGTAACTTAATCAATCCTCTTTAGAGGCTTATGAAAATACAAGAAACGAAAAGAGAACTGCCAATCAAGATTGCTTCTAATTTATCAAAGCGGACCTTAGTGATAATCAGACCTAGGAAGTGATACGGCCTTCTCTGGAGCGAACCTAGGAACTAGTTTTTATCACCCTCCTGATTTGTGAACACGGAAGAAGAGAATACAACATCCGGGATTGTTGGGAAATTCAAGATTATTACCATGTACTTGGAGTGTATCCCCATATGACTTACTAGATAAATGTATGGAGACTTTCATTCATCATTCTCCTGGCTATGTCGTGGTTATTTCGAAAACAGACTTCGTCCCCAAGAAATCTCGCGTCTGGATGAGCCCACTCCTCAAAATGTCAAAAAAATCTGAAACATAAGCCCAATGAGTGTATTTATATTTATAGACTGGATTCACAGGTCATTTGTATTTAGACCTAATGTGACTTACTTATAATAATTGTGATGGGGATATCCAAAACTAAATGGGTCCCAAATTTTGGGCTGTGATATGCCCCTGAAAAATCAAAACAGACAAGTATAAATGATCGCCAACAAAACAAGTATCAACCAACGAATAAGCAACCTTTGTTGATCACAGATTAAAACTAGTAAGAGATATTATGTTAGAAAGAACTCGAGTCAGAAATGCATGATGCTTAAAGAGGTCTTGTAACAGTTTGTAGCCGCCCATATGAGTAGTTATTGATCTAATTCGAAAGGTGACTTCTGGACATTAGTTCAGAAAAAGTGTTTCGTCTTACCGCTACCCGCATTATCTCAATAAACCTTTTTATCCCGTTCGATCGGCTGTTGGGCATAACACGAAACGGCTATAATAACGACAAAAGTAGATTAATCTACAGGGTTCCTTTTATTGGAATAGGGCATGTTGTACCCCATTTGGATTGAAATCAATAAAAGGGGCCGGTATCACCGTACATATGCTGTATTAGTCAAGTTCGTCAAAAACCTTCTAAAGACAACTCAATGCACTAGATGCACCTCGCTAGTGCATTACAACAAAGGACATGTTAATCTTACCTAGTGAAGTGAAATACAGATGAGAACAAGATCAGGTCTACTCAAACCAGGTAACAAGTGTAGATCACACAACAACAAGGAACGCAAACTAGCACTGGTGACTGATTTCAATACGCACAGTCACCATATTTACAATGTTCTCTTAAAACACTGGCACATTCTAAAATTGGACAAAACAATAGATAAATACATTGCACAAAAACCAACAGTCTTACATAGAAGGGGCACCACACTGAGGGAACTACTGAGCCCTAGTTACTTGCCACCTGCAAAAGAAAGAACAACTTGGCTACCGCCCAAACCTTTGGGCTTTTTTAAGTGCACAAAGTGCAGCATTTGCCACTTTGCAGAAAATAAGATCACTTACTTTCAGTATAATACTACGGTTAGATACCAGATCAAAAATTTCATCAACTGCAACACCAACTATGTTGTTTACTGCATCATATGTTGTTGTGGCCTTATTTATATAGGCAGTACCATCCGTCCACTAAGGGAAAGAATACAAGAACACATGAGAGCAATCAGGAATAGCGATTGTAGTTACCCTCTTGCTGTTCATTTCAATCAGAATCATTCCCTTGAAAACATCAGAAAAATAAGATTTCATGGCATCTCACATACAGTAGTCGGTCCTCGAGGGGGAGATAGAACCCTCATCCTAAGGAAAACTGAAGCACAATGGATTATTAAATTGAGGGCAGTAGAGCAGGGGCTCAATTTTGATAAGGAACTATTTGTATTTCTGAAATGATGTATTTTAAGACACATTGTATCATATGGCCAGTGGCAGGGTGTGGTATGGAATTATAATGTTTGACTGTGAACATCTTGAGCACCACCGCCTAAACATACAAACTATGACACTGACATATATATGAATGTATGACAAGATTATGGTAAATGGTAAATGGTAAATGCATCTTAACAATCCCAGACTATTCACCACGAGTGCTTAGGATAAGAGAACTAATGATTTACAAATCTCAATCTGAAGTGTTTTCATGGAAAATTTTTCACTGTTAATTTTTATGAAGAACATGTGTTCTCCCTCACATCCTTATGTGACACTGTCTGTTTCTCTCTTGTGACTGTTTTCATCCTTTACTCCTTTTTCCCTCTCTTTTCTTATTTTCTATAAAATTGGGACTACAAACACCTTTGAGTCCGTTAGATCACAATTCGGGGGTTTTTTACTTTCTAGCCCCAATTCGATGGGTCGCATTATGGACTAGAATTGTAATCTCAAGTTGTGTGAATGCACACAAAAACTAAGGGTAGATGCCACTGCATTTGCTGTTCCAACTGTGATTGTTGGCATTAAGAACTAGAATTGCACTCTCAGGATATATGATTGCAGACGTACACTGAGAATAGTTCTTATTGTGCACATTACGCGTCATGCATACACTTTCCTTTAAAGAAATAAGGGAAAAAAATATATATTTTATGTGGTGGTCAAGCAAATTGACACCAACACGCTCGTAAAACAATCTCAATAGATCATCTCACAGAGAAGTCACTACTTAAATATGGCCGCCGTAGAGGACCACGTATTTTTAGTCCTTTCTCTACATTTGCGAGACAAACACAAAAGACGGGGAACCTTTAGTCTCCGCCCACCTACGCTTCCACGCATGACCGGCATTACGCGATTAATTCAAATAGAAGGTAACTACACACAAACTGGTAGCTGGTTCGAGAGGAGGCTGCTCTTCACCCTACGGCCTGGAGAAACTTCACTAGGTAAGATTAACATGTCCTTTGTTGTAATGCACTAGCGAGGTGCATCTAGTGCATTGAGTTGTCTTTAGAAGGTTTTTGACGAACTTGACTAATACAGCATATGTACGGTGATACCGGCCCCTTTTATTGATTTCAATCCAAATGGGGTACAACATGCCCTATTCCAATAAAAGGAACCCTGTAGATTAATCTACTTTTGTCGTTATTATAGCCGTTTCGTGTTATGCCCAACAGCCGATCGAACGGGATAAAAAGGTTTATTGAGATAATGCGGGTAGCGGTAAGACGAAACACTTTTTCTGAACTAATGTCCAGAAGTCACCTTTCGAATTAGATCAATAACTACTCATATGGGCGGCTACAAACTGTTACAAGACCTCTTTAAGCATCATGCATTTCTGACTCGAGTTCTTTCTAACATAATATCTCTTACTAGTTTTAATCTGTGATCAACAAAGGTTGCTTATTCGTTGGTTGATACTTGTTTTGTTGGCGATCATTTATACTTGTCTGTTTTGATTTTTCAGGGGCATATCACAGCCCAAAATTTGGGACCCATTTAGTTTTGGATATCCCCATCACAATTATTATAAGTAAGTCACATTAGGTCTAAATACAAATGACCTGTGAATCCAGTCTATAAATATAAATACACTCATTGGGCTTATGTTTCAGATTTTTTTGACATTTTGAGGAGTGGGCTCATCCAGACGCGAGATTTCTTGGGGACGAAGTCTGTTTTCGAAATAACCACGACATAGCCAGGAGAATGATGAATGAAAGTCTCCATACATTTATCTAGTAAGTCATATGGGGATACACTCCAAGTACATGGTAATAATCTTGAATTTCCCAACAATCCCGGATGTTGTATTCTCTTCTTCCGTGTTCACAAATCAGGAGGGTGATAAAAACTAGTTCCTAGGTTCGCTCCAGAGAAGGCCGTATCACTTCCTAGGTCTGATTATCACTAAGGTCCGCTTTGATAAATTAGAAGCAATCTTGATTGGCAGTTCTCTTTTCGTTTCTTGTATTTTCATAAGCCTCTAAAGAGGATTGATTAAGTTACTTTGTATGGCATCTCTGATTGAAATTCTCATTTCCTAGGACCTTGGGTAATATGGACATGGATCCGAATTTCTAACCTTTGAGTATCTGGTGATGAACATTTGATATTTAAGCTTGGTATCTCGTATTTGAATAAAAGGTCAGTAATTCTGAGTATGAACCTGTCTTCTCCTTATTTTGGTTATCTGTCCCACTCAAATATCTATGGGTTAAGTGGACAGTAAAAGTTCCCACCGGGCTTTGGAAAAATTCTTTTGCTTGCACTAGTTCGTTTGTATTTCGCGTCTTTTCACAATGACACTATTCTTGTCAACACTTGCACATTTGTGTGTCTTTATGTATCATTCTTTTGCTTTTTTCCTGTTGGCATTCTTTGCTCGTTTCCTTTTTCTCTTTTCTTCTCGTACATGGTACGCATACTTTTAAATTGGTGTACTTAGTGCATGACTTTGAATAACAATTGCACAAGGTAGACTATCTGATTTTAACGTTTATGGAATCTGAGTTTATATTATTACCCTTACAGCCTTGAGAAAGTCACTGTCGTGACGAAACACGTGTCGGCTGTAGTGCGCTTGAGATCAAGATTACGGAACCAATGTCACCAACCACAAACGAATTCCAAGATAACAATGTTTTGAATATGTAAAGGTGTTCCATTGGTTTCTGTCTTAGGAATATTATCTTAACGTCTTGTTCAGAATCACATACCAAACTTTTTTGATGAAATTAAAAATATCTATACTTTCGCATAAAAACCTCTCTGTGTTGAATTAGTACGAGATGAGAATGAAATTCTGTGCATCATACTGTTTTCTTACTATTTAAGAATATCACATATGAGTGCCGGGGTACGTGTATTGTTCATAGTATCACAGGGCCACGTTTACGAGGCCCAGGTGTATATGCACCCAAGGTAGTAGGGTGCATTTGTAACCCCTAGTGGCACCATCATTATAAATGCTGTTACAAAAATAAGAAAGTTTGTTACATTACCTTGTCTGATGATGTACTGATTACTGAAGTGCGACACAATCAAACACTACTACCGCTTTTACAATTGTAACTGACCTGTGTGCTGTCGCTGCCGCCATCATCCTTCTCCCTCCCGCCGCCGCAGTTGGACATCTAGCGGCCGCTGAGAGGAGGGAAACTACACCTCCCAGCCTGCCCTGCTTCCCGCATCGCTGTCCCCGCGCACGGAGGCGCTATAAAATCGCGACAGGCCCCGCGTCGCGGGGTCGCGCCATGCGAAGCCCGGGCAAAGGGCGGGCCGTCTGTGGCCGTCAGGGGCCAGAGGGGGCCGGGCTGGGCCACCCCTCTTTTGCTTCCTGTCCATTATTTGCCCACAGGACCCATACACAGAGTCATGTGCATCGTACCTTGACGACCGCGGCAGGCAAGAACATTATCCAGCTACCCCAGCGACGCTATTGACGCCCATGAAGGCCCATAAGTTTAAAGCACGTTTCCTGCCTCCTGGGTGGCGCAGGGAGAAAAGTCGGGACTGGTGCCATCTCGTTTGGGTCTGGCTACACCTTCCCTCTAAGAAGCGAGGTGAGGCGAGTGTATATTTTAACCATGGGGAAACGTTCTGCCATCATATCTGCCCAGGGTCCTAGAAGTTCTCCTATCATCTCGTCAAGCATGCTTGAAAACGCTTTTATGTTGGTTACATCTGAAATTGAAGATACTGAACGGAGATTATCCCTGGGACAAATTGCATTGTCTCCACCCATGCTCTGTGGTCTCGACAATGATGACTCTATAACCCCCGTGCCGTTAACACCAAATATAACAGTCATCAATCCCACCCATCACGAGAATTTATCTGGGGTTTTAGGGGTCAACAAGAACATTATCGATTCTGTTGAAATAGCAGATTCCCAGCAGGAAACTGAAGTCGACCCTTACACTGTTAACCCGGCTCAAAACCCAAAGACCACCGGGGGGAAAAGGAAGAGAGCCAATACTAAAGTGCCTATCGGCAAGAGGAAACAACCCCCTCGTAATAATAAAACTCAACCTACCCCTCAGAGTATGTGGTTACGAGGGAAAACCACAGCAAATGGGGGGCTGGTTAGCGCAAGTACACAACTACACGGCCCAACCAATAGTACTGTTGATTTGACCACCACTACAGCAGAAACTAATTCCTTGTGTACACAAACTGAGCCAACATTTGCAAATAGGATGTTGGGAAGGTCAAACGAGAACTTAATTGACACTATTGTGGACTCCACTTTTAAGCAATTGAAAAGTCTAATGGATAAACAGTTTAATCATATTTTTAAACGTTTGGATAGATTGGAAAGCCTAGTAAAGAAAGAAGACACCAAAAGGAAAGGGACCATTATTATTGATCAAATCAGGGGCGAACGGTTTTTAAAAGATATGGAGGCAATTAACAAGGGGACTGCAGGGGGAAGTGGCAAATGTACTATACCTAGTGTAGATAATATATGTGCGATGGCAACAAGGAGAGTTTGCCTCGCAACTCTACGTTAAGCAACCCGGTTAGTACACTGCCCTTGTTAAAAGTATCTGTGGCTAATAAACCCTCTTGTCACACCTCACTCCCAACAGTAGCTCCTCCTATCCCCCTTGAGATAGCACCCACAAAATCAACGTTACACACAAATCATGAGCCTATTCCCGTTATTCGGGCTAAAAAACATGCCGAAGCGGTACTCAATCTGCCGCCAGAAGCATGTCCTTATGTTTTAGTTTTAGCTGGAGTACCACCTCTGCATGAAAACCAAAGTGAGTCTTGGGATCAACTCAAGAACAAGTGCATCGATTGGCTATCTAAGTACAAGGGGATGGGTATGGAGATCGCCAACGAAATTCTGATGGTGCGACGGGTGGGATGGGTAGGACCCTCGATCAAAAATATTATGGGCGACTGTATAGTCGTGAATTTCAGGTATCCTTCCTTGGTAAAAGGTATATTAAAATGTAACATCAACCACTTTAGCATTCCAACGGCCATAACTTCTTTACCACTGGGCTTCTTTTACAGACCACCCCAAAGAATCCACCATTCAGCCATCTCGATATATCCTGTACACAACCGGTTCGCTGCCTTGACTGATCTAGAGGGACAGGACTGACTACCGAGTAAATCCTTAAATATTGTAGCACAGCCCCGGGATGTATTAACCTCTTCAATGCCCGTGACTAGCTGGTCTCGTCATGGGCCGCGGTCGCGCTGTGCCCATGACGAGACCAGCTCGTCATAAACCCCGCCCGCTAATACAACGGCCGGCACAGGGCGGGGAAAGGGGCGGGCACTGAAGGGGTTAATAGCTAATCAGGTCACGATTAAATCCAGCTTCACCGGGAATCTTCAAATGGCCTGTCCAGTAGACTGTTTGCCTTCTTGTACTTTCATTAGTGAACCTACGTCCTCTGATCAACATCTAAAAATACTAAGTTGGAATATCGCTGGCCTAAAATCAAAAATGAATATAGTAGAGTGGACCAATATGGTTAGCAGTTTTGATGTTTCAGGAGACATGGAGTACCAGTAGTTTGTTTCTTGAGGGCTTTGTTTGTTATAACAGTACTGCCTCTAGTCCTGAAGCCGGCCGACCCAGCGGGGGATTATCCACATGGATAAAGATTACTGCAGGAAGTAACATCAAACCTCTGGAAACAAATGATAGTCACTTTCAGGCTACAATATACTCGAATGGGATTACGATATGTTGTATAAATTTTTATAATAACGATTTTAGATCACTGCCAAATAGGAATTTTATTACTTTATTTGATTTTATCGATAATATGTCAGAAGGAAAAAGGTTTGGCAAATTGGATGGAATTTGTTTGGGGGGCGATTTTAATGCGCATTTGCACAAAAGAATGTATAACATCATAGCCACATCTGTCCCGGCAATTCCTTGTAAAAGAGGGGAAGAATTGCATAATTACTTGTCTTCTAGGGACCTAACCAATGTTATGGAAAAAGCTGGTTGTACATCTGATAAAGACCAATTGCCCACTTTTAGAGGCCGCGGTTGTTCATCGACAATTGATTATGTTTTTAGATCATCAGCCCTTGAGAATTGTCTAGTTAAGGCTGAAGTCTTATCTACTAGCTATAGCGATCATAACCCAATTCTGACAATCATTAGATTTGTTAATAAACTTACCAAACAAAAAGAAATAGGGGCAAAGAATCTGGTTGCATCCACCGACAAACTCAAAGTAATTTGGAAGGGCATAGATAACAAGGCCCTACTTGCACGAATTATAAAATCCTATCCTTCATTTGTGGAAACGTGCTTGTCCTGTGAATGCCATGATACATAGATTATTCGGGTCTTTATTGGGTTATGTATTGGCATTAAACAGGAAATCTCTAAACCTGTCAGGAAACAAAGCAAGAATAATAGATGGTTTAACGGGATTTGCTCACGGGCAAACCGTGACCTTCGTAAGGCATTGGCCGAAAAACCTAGGGATATGATTTTGGTTACGGCCTTGAGAGGACGTTATAAAAAAGCAACCAAATTGCATACTGTTGAGATATTGAAGGAGAGGTGGGACTCGCTTGTATGCACTGCTGCACTTAAAGATGTAACTGGGTTCTGGGGCGAGGTAAAAGCTATGAGGTCCATGGGATCCAATGTAACTCCCATCAACTGTAATATACCTAGCAAGATATGGGAGGAGCATTTTGCAAGAATATACACAGCCCCAGTAACAACTACCGACTTCCTTTGCCCAGTTATTAAGGTTGCTATATCTATAACTGAAGTAGAAGATGCCATAAACCAAAGCGTAGGGAACAAAGCCCCAGGCCCCGACGGTTTATCAATTGATCTTATTAAATCTGAACCTGATTTCTGGTCCCCTTTGCTTTGTAATGTTTTTAACAACCTGTCCAATACTACAATCCCGGAAACCTGGTCAACCAGCATCATCGTGCCCATCTTTAAGAAGGACGATAGATCAATCCCCAGTTGCTACCGTCCTATATCTTTAATAGACAACACATTGAAGATTTTGGGCAGAGTGATCTTTAATAGAATCAGGCATTGGGCAGAGGAAAACCAAATTTTACATCCTTGTCAGCTGGGATTTAGAAGCAATGTGGGAACCGTAGAACAGTGTTTGAATTTAAACCTTATACTAGGCAAATACACCATTGCTAAAAAAGTCCCTTTGTACTTGGGTTTCATGGACTTATCGTCAGCGTTCAATTTTGTAAATCGATCAAGACTATGGGAGATTCTTTTAAATTACGGGTTAGACAAGACACTCGTTTATTTTCTGGCACATTTGCATAGAGACCTAAAAGCTCGCGTAAGGATAACTAATGAAGGAGAGGTCTCCGGGGATATTTTAATTGGTAGGGCGGTCAGACAAGGTTGTGTCTTGGCCCCCCTACTTTTTATCCTTTATATAAATGAATTAAATAAATCCCTGTCTAAATCTACATGCAATGTGCCGAAAATTAATGGCAAACTACTCCCCGTACTCTTATACGCAGACGATGCGGTCTTGATGGGCCGCACACCTAAAGCACTTCGCACTTTAATTATGGGCTTTGTCTCTTTTATGGCTGATTTGGATTTGTGTACCAACTTCAAAAAATCATACATCATGTCTTAAGGGCCCAAAAAACATCGCATTGATCACATAGCATCAGGAGACAATGTTTTAAAAAGCACTGGCACTTTCCCGTATCTGGGTTTGATTTTTTCAGACTCTGGATCATGGTCAGCACATGTAGCTCATGGCAGAAACAAACTCGGCAAGGCAGTCAACTCAATCATTTGCCTACGACAGCCAAAGTGGGCTGAGGTTGTGATACCCTTACTACAGATCTATAAATCACAATGCTTACCAACTGCAACATATGGTGCAGAGGTGTGGGGGTACACAAATTGTAGTGGTATCCAAACAGAAGAAAATAGATTCTGTAGAAAGGTTTTAGGGGCTCAAATCTCATCACCCACTTATATATGCCATAAAGAATTAAACCTGTACTATGTTGAGGATTTTATTAAATCCCGGCCAGCATTGTTCTGGCTAAAGATATGGCAAAACCCGGCTGCAATTTTAACTCAGGAAATAATTAACGACTGCCTCAAATGTGATAGGGGCAGCTCCATACCTTGGCTTAATGCTGTTAAGAAAAGTTTAGCTAGTGTGGAATTGGAATATATTTTCTCCCATCCCCTAAATATAGAGGGCATGGATATCAAAACCATGAGAGAGGCATTGTATGATTCATTCCGAAGGGAAAGAGAATATTTGGAGCTCCATAAACCATCAACAATCAGATATATCTCTATTTTGTCCTGCCCTGGCAATAAAAAAAAGACATGTTACAGGAATACCTCAAGAGAAATATCGGAAGATGGAATAGGAGCCTGCTCTTTCGCCTCAGGGATGGGAGCATAAAATACTCACTCTGCTTCCCACTTGGTTTTAATAAAAACTCTGCCCATGTGGAAATGGTCAAAAACAAACAATTTTACATTTCCTGTTCTTTTGCAATTTTTATACTAGATACACCAAACAGTATTTGATTCCTTATTTTAAGTCACATGCTATTATTGATTATAAATTGGCATTCAACGAAACATTGCGGTTAGGAAGTGATGACATGATCCTTAGAGTAAGTTCATTTCTGCAATCTGCGGTACGTTCACGAAAAACCAAGGACACCCTATAGATTGCATTTTATCTGACGCTCCCCTTTACTTAATGCAATGTTTACAGATTGCTCATTTGCACATCGATACAGTTAGGCTTGTTGCCATTATAGTGTACATATTGAAATTGTCAGCACTTTATTGCCAGTTTGCACAACTGCCTTATGATATTGATGAGATTGATTGGATAAATTCCATTCGTTTTAATTCAGTGGTGATGATTTGCACTTAAAAGACACTTTACATTCAATGCTTTTGGATTGCCTATTTGCACAAAATGTAATAGTTGGTTTGATGTTTACATGTTATCTACATTGAATTTATTTGCACTCTATTGCCATTTTTGCACACTTTGCCCACGTTATTAGTAATATTGTCATGAAATCGATCCTGTTTTTATTTCTTGTTCTATGCTATTGCATATTTATATCTTATTGGTGGTGATGACTTGTACTTTTATGGATATTTTTATCCGAATAAAGACCATTTGACTTGAATTGACAATGCCAATAGCTCAAACTCTCGCAAATGCGAGACCTATTGCATTGCAAATGCTTGTTAGTTGTGATTCCACAGGTTGACCTGGAATTTACCCTGCATGTAAAAATGTGTCCGGTGCACTTTTGGCAGTCCTTGATGCTTGCATCCTCTGTGTTTGTAGTGTAAGGCAAGACAGGGGTTGGGGCTGTAGTCAAAATGGAAACTCACTTGGTAAACAATCGCATGGCAGACATCTGGGTTTCCCTTGGCAGACTTGGTTAGCTAATGACAAAGCAGTGACTGTGGCACTTGAAGACTGACAGAGTCTGTTCCTTCCAGTTCTAGAACAATGCCGTTTTACTCCGTATTACATCAATAAATCTTTCATATTGCCTGAACTACTTTCATTTTTTCTTGCACCAATGCTTCACAACCTTCAGAAGCCTTGCAGACTCCTAAAAGCACAGCCCACCCACCAGAGGTGAAGGTGTGCAATAAAGAACTGCTTTACGCTGGCTCAGTGGGAATAACTAAATATGAGATGTATTTGGTTCTTTGAAAGTGAGAAGAGTCAACGGTGTCATGGGTAACATCCTTGTTTTTTCCAGTGCTCGTGTGTCCAATGCGCCCTGGGCTCTCTGATTTTCTGTGAGAAAAGGAGCTTACCCATAAGACTATCCTCAGTACTTTTCGCAAATGTGGAGAAACATTTTTAAACAAAATAGGTAAACTGCATGCCAAAGGAAAGAAAAACTAGTGGGACACTTTCTTAGCAGCAGGCAGTTTAACCCTTTGCGCTGCCTTAGGATGAGTCAAACTTTCCAATGTCTGGAAGTTGCTGGAGGGCAGGAACGAAACTGAAAGCGCGGTGAGAACGCATGAGACGCCGTGAGTGTGCGCATCGGCTGTCCCGGCGCAAGCTGAGGATCGCCAGAGAAGACACGCCGTCTATCCGCGCTGAGGCTCCGAGTTTGAATCCGAGGCGGAAGTGTCCTTGAGCGGCCGCCTGGGCAGAGAGGTACACCGAGCACCCCGTGAGCTCTGGTGACACGCTGCAAGGCATCACACGATGTATGGCGTAACGGTAAGGAATGCGGGGAGGGAGTAGCTGTATGGAGGGGGCGTCAGGGGCTGAAAGATTCTACCACGATGCCTTCGTCCTGGCGGGGGTAGGAAACTAAGTCTGTAGTCCTGGAAGAATATGGTGGGGGTCAGCAGATGGTGCAGGGCTGGCTGACACTGGAGGGGGTGCAGGGACAGCTGGGGATTGTAGAGGAGCGACCTGGTGAGATACGCAGGAGGGTATGTGGCTGTAGGAGGAAGCACTCGCCTGTGTGTAGAGTGCGTTTGCGAGCAAGAGCGAGATGGAAGGAAGAGAGTGTTGGATTTTGCATGATTAACCTGGTAAGATAAGACGTAAATTTTCCATCACCCCTATTCACGTGTTTTTTGAGAGTTGTCCGCCAGCCATACCTTCACTCTAAGCACAGAAGTAGGTGCCTGCTTTGGCTTGGGGGGGGGTGACTACTACTTAGTACACGATGATCGGGAATCACTTATGTCAGTGCCTAATTGTGCCATGGGGTACTTCTGAGTACACACTCAATCGGAGCATACGAATGCTTTTTGAAGCATGTCAAAAATTGCAATGACAATGAAGTCTAAATCCGTTTTCCAAGCGAATAATTATTTAAACACCACTTTTTTTTTTTTTTTTTAAACTAAACGCTACCTTTTCCTGCCATAAAACAAAATAACCCCACGAATCCTGTTGTACATGAAGAGTGTGTCTGCAAGTGGCCGTTTTGAAAAAAAGGGAGTTTACCATTGCTGTTCAGGAAGGCGGCATGACATAAGCAGCGCTCATAAAGGAATAAAAAAAAAAACGGGTGGAAAGCAACGTTAATAAAAAAAAAAGCTGTGCGCTTGTAACGGAATAATAAAAAAAAAACGTGAAGCAGCAACAGGGGGAAAGTGATGGACAGAAAAGCAACGGATGGAAGGCAACGTTAAGCCAATAGTCCAGGCTTGTTGTAGGTGTAATGTTATTTGTTGTGTAATATATCTGGATGAATAGATAGAAGCAGCAAAATACCAGTCGGGCGGCACACTATGCTAAGCACACATTTTTAGCTTGTGTTTTAAGCCACGCCCTTTATTACAGCTGTCACGCCCCTATGAGAGACTCCCGTTTTTTATCTCACTTAAAAAGAGGGGTGGGGCTGGGCCAAGGTCAGTGAAATATGATGCCTCGGATAGGTGGAACGAACTGGAGGCTGGTTAATCGCATGTGAAGCCGCTCCCGCTAAAAAGTGGGTAAAGAAACGGGGCAGTGTTAGTCAGGCCAGGCCGGCCCTTTGCAATTTGGATAGGCCAGTTTAGGGCAGGAGCAGTGCCACTTACTGTGGGCTCCCTTGGGGTATTGGAATACACTAAAACATAAGTGTTGCTTTACAAGCGCTCTCACACCAGATTCGCTGATGCAAGACAAACAAGCGAAAGCGCGTCGCTCACCGGGGCTTGAGGACATCCTGAACTGAGCGCGCGTGCACATTACCAAAGTGAAACTGCATGAGGCTTGCAACGACGGAAGGGGGACTGGAGATGTGCACATCGCGTGTCCGCACGCGTGCACATCTCCTCAGTAAAAGAGACGCCGTACACGTTTGGAATCGAGTCAACTAATGAGCAACAGCACTTATTCGATTTCCTGCGCTGTCATCATCGGGCCAATCGTTTACAGTGATGTTATAATTATGCTTTATTTGAAACAAACCCTACCTCTTTTTGTCCACCTTTGTTCCTTCGCCTCGTAAGTACACGGAGACTGCAGCCGCAGAAGCCTCCCGCCTTCAGCCTCGAGCGCTTTGGGAGGATGCCGGCAGGGACAGGGTGCGAGCGGAGTCCCTCCTGAGTGTGAAACAGCGCTTCTCCTCAGCCATGCACAAAGCGCCGACCCGCCGCCAACTCAGGCCGATGGGGCTGTCCATGCGAGCGCGAGGTGGGTGGGAGCACCTGAAAGTTTAGAGACGTCTGCGCATGCTCATCTGCTGTCCGGGGACAAGCTCCAGACTCAAGCTGAAAGACACGCCGTGCGCATGCCCATGTGCTGTCCTGGGGCAAGCTGATACACACGCCGTGAGCGTGCACATCGCCGGTCTGAGAAAGTGCACATCTCCTGTGCCCCTTCCAAAGTCAAGTCGGCAACAATAGATCTCACTAGCAAGCAGCTTCGCTGCGTCGCTAAGCGAGACCTAAAAAGCACTGGATAAGGTATTAGGTTTGGCTTCTGCATGGTGCATACACAAAAAGGAACACACCACACAGCGGATGCTTACATCAGTTAACCCACACTGTCCAACTCCATACTGCCCAGATGCTCTTAATCACCCGTGCAAGAGGCTGCAACCCATTTCCAAATGCGAGGAGATTATGAAGATATAGTACTATAAAAAGAAGTCAAAGAGAAGTCACTGTGCTTCTTAACGGTTTCTTCAACTGATGAACTCACACTTCCTGGGTTTCTGATAGTGTTATTAAGTTACTAAGTTCCTATGTTACTATCACCAGTGGTAGGGCTGCCTAATATTATTTCACTTCTACTGCTGCAAGCCTTTGTTCATAAAAACCTTTCATGATTTGTCCTGATCTGGTGTGCGGCTTTATTCACATAACTTACCCCAGTCAGTGTCCTGCCTGGCTGTACAGACCTCTCTTTTTCTCCACTGATATTTAATTTCGCGCTTTCAGCTGGCACTGGTAAGAGCTGCACCTGGAATGGGAACTTTGGGGGGAATTATTTGCTAGAATACTTGCGTTTTTCCAGCTATTATTTCAGAAACGTCATGTAGTGACAGGGCATTCCAAAGCGAGAGAGTTTATTGAAATGAATTTGCATTTATAGCACTTACTACTCCTGGCAAAGCGCTGAAGCGTCTACATTGAGAGTACACCTAAATGGCTCCACCGTGAGTAGGTGTGGTTAGATGTTTAGTCCTGGCCCCTTTGGCTCAATGACCCTCCAAGGAAGCCTCTTGACCTTATCTTCCCATGCCTTCATTAGGGAACCTGGCAAGCAAGACAGCACAGCTGAAAGACCATGTATAAGTGAAACTGGCAGTGCACGGAAACAGCGCTTCATGATTCTGTTAGCTAAGTTTGATTATTGTGAGGGATACGAAGGGCCCTCCTTTTCTGATGCATTGGTGCCCCTTGCGCCGCCATCATCCTATGCTGCTTTCAGCCAGACCATCTTGCCTTGTGCGACTTGTAGTTACTTTTGCTTTTGTCATTGGAGGCATGCATCTTGCAAAGTACACCTGGCTAAAAGCAGTGCAGGTGTACCTGTCCTATAAAACCAGTGGCAGCTCTAAGTACCTCAGTGGAGTTAGCAGACACCTCCAGGGCATGGGCAGAGAGTTCCCAGATCTGAGCTGTCATCAATGAAAGGGATTCTGGGAATTTTAGTCTTGGTGCCGTACAAATGACTAATTTAAACAATGCACCTATTGCAACTTGTCTGCCAAATGAAAAGCTAGGACTAGACCCGCGGTAGCAGCCAGGTGACATGCTGCCGTAGGGTAACACTACATTGGATTGGGTACCCGGAGGCGCTGATGAACTCACAGCAGTCTCTGGAATTGTATTCTAGTGATGGAAGATGCCGTGCGTAATTATGCGCGTCATCAGAGGTGGATGAATGCCTACCACCCCTCCAGAATCAGGCGGGGGGGGGGGGGTATATTTGATATGGAAGAGGGGTGCCTTACCTCCTGCCGGAGGGTTTTACCCATCCGATCTCCTCAGCTTGGGTGCCACTCTAACCGACTACTTCCATACGTGAAACAGCATTGGAGACTTCGGTGAGTGAAGGTAGAGAGAGCCAATAGGAGATCGGGTTTACACTGATCGACAGGCAAAAGGCGGGGCCAGAAATGTCTGCTCGTTGTGTTGTCGTCCCATTGATCCTGCGATAGATTAGATTATAAAGTCCCGCCCCGGAAAAGACGCTTCTCTCATCCCGGAAGAAACCGCCTCGCTGCTGCCCTGGAGGAAGGCTCACCGCTTGCCCCGGAAGTGGTCAGTTACCTCTCCTGGACCGGTTTTTCAGGTGGTTAAAAAACTGCATGCGATGCGAGACCAAAGATAGTTATGTACCCTAGTGAGTAGGTTTCTGGTTGTCGAAAGAAACCAGCCTGTTGAGTGTTGGGCCTCCCCCTTCCCTCGCTGTAAATGTTTTTGGTGACTTTATTCGTGCTGAAGACTTTAGATATTACATACATGCCAACATTTTAGGACAGGGACGTGGGAGATTTGAATTAAATTATCAGGAGAATGAAAATTCCCCATCGACTTCTATTGTAGAAAATGCAATTTCAGGTGGGAGACAGCTCAAATAAAGCAATTTATGGCTTGAAAAATCGGTAGTCTCCTGCCTGAATCGGGTCTATTGGCATGTAAAGATATATGCCGGTTGAGGGCCCTTCCCTGCTAATCTACTCCCTCGGGGTCGTGCCAGTCCACTCCTCAACATGAGGGTAATATTACAATGGGGCTTAGCAGAGGCACCCCCACATAGTCGCCCCACCCGAATCCCAATAAATTCAGACCACACCAAATTTGTGTTTTATGGAAGAATTGAGGCCGCAGATTATTAGGCATTTTTAACTTACAAGCGATCCTTTACACACCATTAACTTATCAGGCGAGCCTGTGTCCTTAACCCATAAGCTCTTCACTGTGCCTTACATTCAGTGCAGCTCCCTTTGCCCTGGTGACCTATCACCTGGGGACGCAACTTTTCCCTTTCACTCCGGGCAAGCTTCTACTTCCAGCCCGACCGGGTAACCTTTTTATTTCGGTTGCCGCACACTCCCTTGGGTAAGCGTCTGCTTCCAACCCATCCGGATGACCCTTTCACTTCTGGTGTCCACACACTCCCAGGTAACCATCCGGTTCCAACCCAGCTGGGTCACCTTTCACTTCCGGTGTCCACACATTTCCTTCCGGGTAAGCGTTCGCTCCCACCCGACCAGGTGACTATTCACTTCCGGTGTGTCCAAACTTTTTGTTACCTGGGCAAGCCTACGCGCTTCCTGCCCGCCAGACCCTGGTTGACTGTTCCCCCACCCATCTCTGCGAAGGTGACCCGGTAACCGGTACCCAACTTCTTCCATGCCACAGGCTCTGCCCTTAGTTGTGTAATTAATTGTTTGCTTCCGGTTCACGTGAACAAAGGCCCTTGGGGAGCTTGCCAGTACACTCTGGGTCCTGACTGTCCCGTTTGCGGTCTGTGCCCCGCTTCACAACCTGTTTTATTCCTGTTGGATCTGTTGCTGTCCTCCACCTCTGATACCAAAGGACCTCCTGCAAGTCCGCTATGCCTCTGCGACAAATGTTCCTCATTGTCATTGTCCACCCCCCCTACTTCTTGTTCCTGGGTGGGTGGGTGGGTCTTCTCTTGACGAGATTCCCAGGAGAAAGAGGGCCCTGTGCTAGGCGCCCACCATTAAATACCCCCCACCTCCCTGCCGAATTCCTAACCTAGATTTACGGCTGAGTTGGCCTAGCACTATTATCTGCTGGTCCAGCTCCTTCCCTGCCTCCCTTCCCTTATCTCCACACAATCGTGTACATTGGCGTTTGGGCTCTGCTCCCTGGGGGTGGCCTCCACTAAGGCACCCGGTCCAGCCACTATCCCCCTCCCCTGGGGAGTGGAGGGCCGAACCAAGGGGCATTGATTGCCCTCGGCAGGTTGCGGAGGTTGTTTCTATGAAGATTTCTGAACATTGTAAACACAATTTTGCAAAGTAGCAATCAAGGCTGAAATATGTCATAGCTGTCAAGCTTTCAGATTGCTATGTGTGACATTTTCATAATTTCAGTGGAATTATGAGTGACATTTTTACGACTATGAGTGACACTTTCTCACGATAACATCAAGCAATTTAGACGAGGCAAACATACATAATATCAGAAATTACACTCATTTGAGCTACAAGAACCAAAGGAGTCACTGAACTAAAGTGCGCTAAAGGCAGGCAGCTAAAAACCGAGCAGAGCTTTGTCAGGCTGCATGACTGCACAGTTCTCAGACTCAGTACACTACAGGCAAGGGGGCGCAGGCAGCTCAGAATGATTGAAGCATTAATGTTATTTATTAATAGCAGCTATAGCAAGTTAGCTGAACTACTAAAACACGGATGCCATAGCAGCTTTCACCCACACTAGGCCCCTTGGATCCTTCCTCCCTGCTGCCAGCAATCAATCAGCCAAGTCAGAATGTAGAGCATCAGTGTGTACTCCAGACCTCTCTGTCCCACGTGGGACCCGGCCAACAACAGAAGGATGTGAGGCCCCGACAAGAACAACACGGACCTCAGCTGTAATGTCTCTAAGCTGCAACAGTAGTAGACTCCTTGCTGTCACATGCTCGAGCCTTGCCTGTTCCGTGCTGTACGCAGTCCTGGACTCACTGTGCACCCGTCATTTGCAATGATAGCAGGTTCACCACTCTGACCTAAGCTCATCAGAGGGGTGGCGCAGGCTTTTGTGCTTCTGCAGCCGTACTGAGCTGAGACCATTTCTGCAAGCCTCGTCAGCCGGCCTTTGCCATTTGAAAGAACCGTGGCACAGTGCTACCGGCAGGCAGCAGGTGAGTTGGCACAACTTTCCAAAATTTACTCTATCAGCCCTTGCACAGAAATGTTTTATAACTAATGATGTTTTATTTTAACACATAGCACTGAAAGCTCCAGCCGGAAGACGGAAACCAGTGTGAAGTGTGAGCTGTTGCAGAGTGCAGGAATTGGGAAACAGGCAGCTGCACATATGGAGCAGCGGACTAACCCCATTCGACAATATAATTTAAACAAATAACAACAGCGCTCTCTCTCAGTGCAGACAGTTAAAAATGCACTCCAGAAACATTAATACATAGTTTCATGCATCCATAAACTGTCAGGATGCAAGAACGTGCAAAGGACGTGTAGTTAAATACATTCCATTTACTTTGCAAGCGTTAAAAAGACAATTTGACACTCTGCTGTTCTCACACTTGCTTGCGAGGAGAGCACAGAATTATGGGCTGACCGCCCGCCTCCTCAGAGTTCGTCCACAACTTCTCACTCAACTCCCTTGGCAATGGCTAACGTGGCCCCACCCTCTCGACTCACTCAGGCTCAGCAGCAGGCGCAGCTCTAAGAGTGGAGCTACGCAGTGGGCCGCAGCGGCCCCCGACCTCTGTGGGGGGTTGGGTCATCATTAATTTTAATTTACCGCCGTGGGGCGGTCCGTTGTGCGAGCAGCGCTGTCACGCAATCTAGGCAGGCAATCTACCAAACATTTAACTGTGGCTGCAGTAGGAGGACGTGATGTCACATCCTGCGAAACTAAAGAAAGCCTGTCACTATGTTAATCCTGAGTCGGCTGCCTGGTGATGTAAGTCAGAACTTAATGATGTGACGCGGCGGGAATCTCAATTCCTTCATTGATGCCTTGTAGCAGCCAGCAAGTTATCAGCTATTAGCTCAACCAGCCCACAAGCCTGCCGGGACTAGCGCTCACCCACACCAGCTTAAGTTTACTCATATCAGCGCTTTAACAGCTCGACAGCCAAGACAGGCGCTCTGCCCATTATGCGTGACTTTGCATTTCAGTGCAGAGATGCGGACCACCACACTGAAATGCGTTAGTCTAATGCATGATGTGTGATACTTGGCAGAGGGTTATGACATCATTTGGTTTGGTGGTCATCTCCCAACCTACTTTTGATCTTCTGTGGGAAATGGAGCATTTTAAAGTACATTGGACGGTAACATGTACACAGAGCAAGCAATCCACAGACGGTTCGAGTCATACACCGTTAGCTGGCTCAGCTCTTAAGCTCAAAAGACCTAAGCCTTCCGTTTTACACCTCAGTCTCAAAGCCCCAACCCCCCTATCTACACTGACACTCTCCAGGCTGGCTTCAGACAGGGTTACAGAATCAAGACTACAGTTCTGAAGATCATTGATGAATCACTCTGTATCATTGACTCTGGAAACAAATGTCTTGTTCTCCTTGATTTCTCGGCTGCCTTTGATACAGTGAACCACCAAGCTTTGATCAACAGCCTGAGGATTCGAATGGCCATTGAAGGAATAGTTCTTGATTAGTTTACCTCCTGACAAACCGTTCACAAGTAGTGAAAATTTGAAGCTCTGTCTCTAATCATGTCGGCCTACAATAAGGGGTTAGTTAAGACTCAAACCTCTCACCAACCCTATTTAACCTCTATCTGGAACCACTTTGTGAGACCCAGGGAACCTCCTTTACCTATATGCTGACAATACCCAGATCTACTTGAAGGTCTCTTCCCTGACATTACCTTTCTTTCCTACACCTTGTCAAGAATTCATACATAGATATAAACTCATCACCTTAAACGTAACCCTACAAAAACAGAATTCCTTCTTACTTCTCTGAAAAAATATAACCTACTTATACAAGAATGGACACAATCCCTCTCTGTCCTGGAATGCCAATCCACCATAGTTCAGAAAAGCAAGTCTTTTTGCTTCATCCTTGATAATCGGCTCAACCTCCAGAGACAAATCGTGGTCTTGGGCAAGAGCGTCCAGTTCCAGCTAAGGTTGCTGTGGGAGATCAGGTAGATCATTCCAGAACAGCACATAAACTCAGTTATTAAGGCACTGGCTCTCACTAGACTAGAACACAGGAACTCACTTCTCTCAGGCATCCTCAAAGCACACTCTTCCTTCCTCAGAGAAATTCTACATGCTGCAGCATGCTTTGTTACTTGACAGAAGAAATTTGACCCCATTGCACTTATCCTGTTAGGAGCACCATTGAAAACTGCCTGCATCACACACAAGGTCCTGCATTCCACTTCGCCCTTCTACCTAAGTGGAAAATTGAAAATCCCAGGCTCAAAATGGGATTCAAGAAACTCGCAGTCCGTTCTCCTTTTGCCACCCACCTTCAAATGAGAACGATAAATGAACCCATTATTCTCGGAAAGTGCTACTAGAATCTGGAACTCCCTCCCTCCTACCATCTCTGTCACTTAATGCCATGCTAAATTTAATACAAAGGAACTTAAGAGTCTTGTCTTTAAATGACACTTGGGCAAAATTAAAAATTTCCTAGTTAACATGAAGAAAAGTTTCAGTTCTATTAAGGACGCGAAGGTGAGGATTATGCATATTTTTCTTCACTCTTTATTAATAGCAGGTTCAAAGGTAAAATAAAACAACACCTTCACAATGCTACATCTCCCATGAATCATAGGGAGCAACCATGGTAACCAATAGTCTAATCCAGTAACATTCCGACAGTCTATAAATCACACAATGAAACGTAGTCCTTCCTCTTCTTCACTGACGGAAGTTAAGCGTGTTGTCCTTCATTCTGTCTTTGACTCCGATCCTAAGAGGATATGTGGAGAAGACGTTAGAGATTCACGAATAAAACCCAACATTAGATATGAGTAACATGATATAGTGCCAAAATGTATATAAAAGCATACCTAGTCATCACTACGATAATTAATCAACTTCTATTAGTGGAGTACTATAATCAGAACATTTACGTAGTGTAACAGTTGTCCTATAAAGGGAAAGTATTGCATTCAGAGTCATGAAGTCCAGTATTACATTTTCAGTTAATTAATACCCATAATACTTCTCAGCTGGTCTCCAGTTCATTGGATTGCAGCATAGTGTAGAGTTAAACCCCCTATTTATATTCCAGGGCGGGAAGCATGGAAATGCATGCCAGGAGGTGTGGTAAATAATTTAATTACCGGGACTTAATTTGATACAGAAACATAATAAAAATAGCTCAGTAAATAAGAGGCAGAATCCGTGGTATTAGAGGTTCTAAATGGGCTTTATTCCAATGGTCGATTATAATCGGTTGCTCCAGGTTCCATCACCACGAAGGTTCAGGAAGTGAAGTACATACGTTATTGACAATCAATTACTTTTATACAATAGGCATTACAGTGAGGCCAATACAAGAGGCGTAACAATTGATAGTGGTGATAATATATTCATACGTAGCAAAAATAGGCGTAACTGGGAGTGATGAAAGAACGTCATCAGATGTGATGTCATAAGAGGGTGGTTACATGAAAGAATTTCGCAATGTCAGCAGAAATACTTGGCAGATATGCGCGCGCAGCAGTATGACGTGTGATTGACGTGCAACTAGGGGGTGAAGGGGACTTGACATTTAGCTCTACATGTGGCGACAGAAGTCTGGAGGGTCAAGTCAACCTAATCCCAAATCATATCTAACATCCTATGTTTAAAGAACTATGTTATCCAAAAGAGAGGTCTCTTAGAGTAGAATCTTATTCTATACTGACTATACTGACTGTTAGTGCGTGTACAAGCGTCTAAGTGTCTACACTAGATGCGAGGGCGGAATCTTCCATAGTAACAGGGCTATGAATTACTTGTATGAAGACAGAGAAGTCGGGCCTTTGCTTGGTAGCTGGAAGAATGTTTACTTAAGCTACTAGACAGGAATGCATTGGCCAGGGAGCGGAGCAGATAATTTCCGAAGGTGAAATACAGTTCTTGGCAGGCAGCAAGCTGATGTCAGGCTTCGTGAGCCGCGCAGAAAATGAGACAAAGTTCATGGTCACAGATGCAGGCTCGGACTGGAGCTTTCAGAGGCAGAAGGCAGGAAAAGCTTGATGACAGAATCAGGGCCTACTTGCCTGGACTGTAAAAATGGCAAAAGTGAACCATATAAAGGCGGTGGCCTTTCGTACTTAGGAATGGAATATCCGGCCCATTCATGGCGGATCAACAGAGGACATGTTAACGGTGGACGCACATGTATTTGCGTCTTCATAACTGGAACTGGAGGGAACATACATGTACTTGTAACATGCACATAGAACCGTTGGGGTCCAAGATAGGGGACATAACTGACCAGAAAAATCCATATTTCCACATTCCCTCCTTGTCCCCTACTTGCCCGTCAAGAGATATCAATCTTCATTAATCCATTGATCTGTTCATATAGCATCATTTGTTCTTCTTTCTTCTTCCGGGATCTTGAATGAAAATCTTGATGTGGAATGCACGATGTGGCACACAGACCACAAATCGCTGGTCCACATTGCAGGCATAAGCAGCAACTGAATAATATGAGAAGGCCAATACCTAGGAAGGATAGAACTCTCCATCCCCAGGCTGATAACACGCTCCAAAACCAACCGGACCAAGTCCAGGTGCCTGGATTCTGGTGTATCTGGCTTACAATCTTATGAAGGCGGGTTATGGCTTTATATACAGATGGCGAATTTTCTGGTATGAATATGCAACAGCTTGATCCGATGACCCTACAAGCTCCGCCCCTATCGGCCAGGATGACGTCAAGGACAAGACGATTTTGAAGCACAACAATCCGCATAGCAGACTGCTCTTCTGTTAAATTGCCTAAGGCGGAAATAGTTTCGTTCACTACTGCTTCAAGGGTTCTAGTCAATCTACGTATCAGCTTACTATTAGTAACGGTACCTATATAAGGAAAGAGACCTTTATTGAAATCTGTGTATTTTTCCCATGCCGTTTCAGTGTAATCGACTATTGGGAGATCTCTCCTTTCTCTATTGTGTACTAAATGAGTATTTCTGTGATAATCAGGAGGAGCTAGGAAAACAGGTGGCAAAAGGAATCCAATGTAGCAGGTACCATCCCAATCTAGAGGCAAACGTACATATGCCGTCTGACCACATATAAAATAGGAATGGCGGGAAGCTCTAAATGTAGACTTGCCTTGATCACTAAATTCTACTACAGTGGTGCATCTACTATGGCCCATATGTATGGAACCATTCTTTCTTATACATAATTCACCTTTTACTGGAAATATTGACATAGCGGGCAAAATTGGAGTAGCTTCGGATTCGACATTTAGGATCATAAGATTAAGCGTAAAATTACCTAATCCATATACTTCATTTTCTAGATCAGTTCCTGTTCTTTTGGGAAGTCCCTCCTTGTTAGGATAGCAGACCTTAAGTAAAACTAAATTCAAATTTCCCCATACCCAGTTATCTTGATAAACTGCAGAATTCGAATCCAGAGAATTAATTAAGCTAAACCATGCTCCACAGGAGCCGTTGTGTGTGAACGGGTATGGAAAAAGAGGTAGAATTCCTTTATAGTTCTGATAGGGAGGGAGTCGGCCACATATCCAACAATTTGTAGCATTGCTAACCTGATGGGAATGATGTAACATACTAATAAAAGTGTTATTGCGCAGCGCAAATCTGTATGACAATTCAAGCGGAGGTAATTCACTAAAAGAATGTTCAGCAGTAACATTGTAAACATGTCTAGAAATAGGATAATATATGTGCAACAATATACTTGCAGTAATTATTAAAAGACTTGAGAAAAACAAAATTAATAACGTCACTATGCAATGACTACGCAGTGATTTACAGTACGCCTGTCGTTTCAACATTTTTCGGGTGCTTTCTCTATTCAGGTCCAAGGGATACATGTCAGAGACAATTCAACCGCTTCACCTTGGAGAGGACTTAAACAATCAAATTGCTCGACTGATTGGGCCTGAGCTTTAATTTATAATATTCGGAGTCACTTTTTTCCACAAAAGGAAGTTTTGAGTCAATGGGTGAAGACACACAAGGTGTGGTATTCACATCTGATTTCAGTCCATGAAATTTCTTGATATGACTTGAATGAATCCATCCTTTTCTGCCTTCGATCTTCACGGCTGTTCTTGTTGTGAGTAACACCAGCTGAGGTGACCTCCACCTAGGTTCCAGCTGAGTCTTTCGATCAAAGTTCCTTACGAGGACCAGGTCTCCCGGAACCACGTCATGGGGTTTCACCTCAGTGTTGTCAGGAAAAGCTGCAGCTACCTGTGAACGACAAGATTGTAGTGCAGACATCAAGGAAGCCAAGTAATCTGTCAGCATGTTACAGTCAATATCAGTTATTTTGCGTGGTATAGGCGTCCCCCACATATTTGGTGGTCTGCCGAAGATCACTTCATACGGGGATAGCCCTGTTCGAGAGTGTGCTACCATTCTTGTGTAAAAGAGTGCAACTGGTAATGCTACTACCCAGTCGACACCTTTCTCTCTGCATATTTTGGATAATCTTATTTTCAGAGTCTGATTATGTCTTTCTACGAGACCTGCTGCTTCGGGGTGTCGGACACAGTGGAATTTCCACTGATAGCCTAACAAAAGTGAAACGTGTTTCATTAATTCGGATGAGAACGGCTGGCCGTTATCTGAGTGAACAACACGTGGTAAACCGTATCGTGGGAAGAATTCTCGAACCAACTGTTTGGCAGTAGTCGGGGCAGTGTAATCTGAAACCGGGTATGCCTCCGTCCAACGGGAAAGAGCACATACAACTACGAGAACATATTTGAATCCTCTACATCGTTCCATCTGGATATAATCCATCTGGAGAACTTCAAAAGGGTGATCAGGAGGCTGAAATCCACCCTGTTCTACGGGAACGCTTTTTCCTGGGTTGAACTGGCAACAGATCAGACAGGTACGAACCTTTTGTTTGGCTGCAGCTCGTAAATGCTTGTTGAACCAAATATGTTGAATGCTGTCTAGCATAGCTTTCTCTCCTAGGTGCGCTGGACTATGGATAGTGTTAATAATGACTTGGACCATTGAATCAGGAAGGAACCACACAGACTTTTCCTTCATCAACCATCCTTGATCCGTTTGGATCCCTCCTAATTCAGTCCATTTCTTTATTTCTTCTGGTGTAGCATGTGTCTGTATATCAATTACGTCAAGAGTAGGATCTTTAACCGTCATACAATGTGTTGGCGTCGGGACTATTGTCTTTGTCATGTCGGATGTTTGAGTTTGAGCAGTCTGTTTAGCTGTTCTATCAGCTAAATCATTGCCTTGAGAAATGATATCAGTAACTTTCGTATGTGCTTTGCATTTCATAATCGATATTGCAATGGGTAAATGTATTGCATCTAATAAGGCATGAATGAGGGGTCCGTGCTGAATGTGGGCACCGTGAGAAGTTAAATAACCTCTCTCTCGCCACAGCACGCCGAAGTCATGTACGACTCCGAATGCATAACGTGAATCAGTGTATATGTTGACTTTTTTATTTGTGGCTTGAATACAGGCTTGTGTCAGAGCGACGAGCTCTGCTGCTTGAGCGGACAAGGTATTTATGCAATTTGTTTCAATGATTTCAGTATCTGTTGTGACTGCGTAAGCGGCCACTAACTCTCCTGTACTTGTTCTCATACATGAACCATCTACATACAACGTCAGGTCTGGGTCTGACAATGGGACATCTGTCAAGTCTTGTCTGGGTTTCGTCGTGATTGTAATAACATCAATACAGTCATGGGCTAGTGGGTCTGTTCCATTTACAGGTAAAAGCGTGGCAGGATTCAATGTGTTACAACGTCTGATTTCTATATGTGGCTGAAACAGTGTTAGTTCATACCCTGTAAGTCTTGCTATAGTCAAATGTTGTGTTTGCGTTCGATTCACAAGAACCTCCACGGCATGTGGTACTTGTACTGTCAATGGATGTCCTAACACTATGGCATCGCTTTGTCTGATTGCTAAAGCTGTCGCTGCCACTGATTTCAGACACGCAGGCAGAGCCTGAGCTACGGGATCTAATGTACTAGAAAAATAAGCACATGGTTTGTGTGCTCCTGCTTGTTCCTGTGTGAGTACTGACAAGGCAGTACCTTCGCGTTCTGTAATAAAGAGTGTAAACTGTTTACTGTAACATGGTGTTGCTAAAACAGGTGCTTGGCATAGAGCTTTCTTTAAGCTTTCAAAAGCTTGTGTATGTTCCTGAGTCCAAGGGAGAACAGTCGATGTGGCTGCCTCCTGTGTTGTCAACTGAATGAGTGGTTTTGCTAGAAATGCATACTGAGGGATCCACTGTCTACAATATGAAGTGAGGCCTATGAAAGCCCGCACCTCCTTTTGTGTCTTGGGTATTGGCATGTTAGCTATTAACTGAATGCGGTCTGGTGTAAGCTGCCTTCCCTCCTTGGACAGCGAGTGACCAAGGTAAATAACTCGCTGGACACAGAATTGCAGCTTAGAAGGGGACACCTTGTGCCCCTTTTTGGCTAGAAATTGTAAAACTGTCAGTGATGCTTTTTCACATTCAGGTTCGCTTCGGGCGGTGATCAGCAGATCATCGACATATTGAAGCAAGGCAGTGTTAACTGGCATGTGGATACTGTCGAGTTCTCGTTTCAGTGCTTGGCTATAGATGCTGGGGCTTTCTGTAAATCCTTGAGGTGCGCGTGAGAATTTGAAGCTACGTCCATTTAAACTAAATCCGAACAAATATTGGCTTTCCGGATCTATTGGGACGCTGAAAAAAGCATTTTTGAGATCAATTACAGTAAAGAATGTTGCTTCGGAATCAATAGCTGTCAGTAATGATGAGATATCGGGGACCACAGGGAATTGTGGCACAATACACTTATTTAATTCGCGCAGATCAATAACCAATCGATATACTGGCGGGGCCTTCGGATCTGTTCGTTTGAGAATCGGAATTATCGGTGAATTACATACATTGGAGTCTGTTTCTACAACCACTCCTTGGGCAATGAGTTCGTCAATGATTTGCAGTAAAGCCACTACAGCATCTGGTGGTAACTTGTATTGTCGCATTCGTGGTAGTACCACTCCTGCCTTTAGTGTGACTCGATATGGTGTAATATTCATACAACCAACATCAGTAGGGCCTTGTGCCCATAGATGTGTAGGTAAAGTCTGCAATCGGGGATCCATGTCTCTAGACACATAATGACCTTTAAAATCACGTAAAAACAATCTTACTCCTTCCGGAGAACAACATATTATAGCTCCTAGAGCCTTCAGTGTTTTTATTCCTAACAGGTTTTCTGGACATGATTTAGTAAGCAATAAATCTGTAGTTCGGGTCAAAGGTCCTATCGTAAGTGGAAGAGGTTGTGACACTTCATTAACAATAGGTTTTCCTGAAAAACCAAGGGAAATATTCTGTGAGCCTGAGAGGGGTGCCCCTGGAACTTCACTACGTTTTATCGTTGTTCGACTTGCCCCTGTATCGAGTAAAAATTTCCTGTCTTGGCCTAATAATTCACTATGTACATAAGGTCCTTCTTGATCTACAGGGATCTCGATAAGGGGTAAGTCAACTTCCCTCTCTAGGCTGTTTCATGCATATCGTTGATAATCAGGATAGTCATACTGTGCGGTCTGGTACAGTTGTCGTGTCGTGGTTTGCGTGGCAGCAACAGGCAGCGCTGGTGCAGCCGGCACAAACTGTATAGTCTGTTGTGGAGCTGGCATGGACTGTGCATGCTGCAAGGCTCCTTGTTCATTCTGATCCTGTCTAAGTGGCCGTGGTCTTTCTTTTGTAATGCCCGTGGCGATATTACGCTTCAGGACTGGACAATCGTGTACATGATGACCTAGTTGTTTACAATAGTTGCATGTCCCTTTTACAGGTCCTGTTAAATCGCCAGAATGTGTCGTACCCTTTTTATGTCCTTCAACTGGAACTGTCTGGGAGACTAGCATTTTCATTTTCGTGTCTTTCATGCGTCTTTGTTCATGATCTTGTTCCTCTCTAATTCTATTGTGATGATACTGTAACATTTGTAACATTTGTGATGGAGTGTTACCTTGCCAGGTACTCTCGAATTTTAATACTCTGTTCTTCACTTGGGGCAAGGAATTTTCAACTAATTTTGTCACAAACAGATGTGGGTATGATTCGCTACTTGCTTTTATACCACTATTTATACCAAAACATTTTTCAAATCGTGCATAGAAATCACTAGTGTCTTCATCTTGCTTTTGTTTACAGGCTGAAATTGCACCCCAGTCTTCCTTTTTCGTGGTTAATAAACGTGGCAGTACCTGTACTAGTAGACCTGGTAGTGCTTTAGTTTTGTCCCCAAGCCCCGAACCTGGACCTCGGGCCTTTTCTTCTGCTTCTAATGCTGTCCAATCTATCTTTTGGTCTCCTACCTCCCACTCTTTTTCCTTGAGTTTTTCATAAATGCCAGCAGGCATCAATACCTTTAATATTGTCATAATGTCGGGATAGGTATACTCTCCCATGAGTAACATGTCTTTAATTTCTCGGTGGAAACCCGCTGGGTCTTTGTCATGACTGGGTACCACTTTCTTCATTTCCAACAATTCTATTTTCGATATGGGCGTATATACATATACACGTTTAAACTCATTGTCCTCGCCCTTTATTGGGTGCACTTCTCGTAAGGGATTCTGTCTGTCCATGTAATACGTGGTTCTTTCCTTGATGGGCAGTGAGACATGTTCTGGTCATATAAAAAGAATGTACTGCTTTCTTGATTCTAGTATTTCTTTAATTAGCTTAGTACCTGAACCTCTCCATCTATTCGTGAGTAATTCGGTCAATATATCAGGTAAGGGACCAGGATCTGAATGTTGGCTTTTATATAGTATAAGAAGTTGTTGAATCATATAAATCCCAGCTAAACGCTGTTCATCTGGGGTGAGATTCAAAAATGTGTGTGCTACTGAGTCATCACTATACTTCCCGGGACTGTCAACCCAATGGACAGCTGACCTGGCTAATTCTTGTTCATCCATAGAATCGAGAAAATGATAACCCCTTCGTTCTCGGAGTAATTTATCTGCTGCTTGGAATGAATGCTCGTTAGACCTTATATTTATTATTGGTGTTTGAAAATTCCTGCTATTTTCTAGACATATCGGACGTATCGGATCAGTAAGACATCTAGTACTATTACAAGATCTTCCTCTACCTACATAGGCTATAGTTTCTGACTGTCCTGTGGGCAGTCCTGATGCTTCTTCCTCGCTTTGTTCGAACTGGTCTACCGCTAATCTTTCTTCGTGTAGGCGTTCTATTTCTTTTCGGATCTTTCGGCACATGGCTATTATACAGTTTTGCTTATCATGTCTCCCTTCTGATATATTCTGGCTCCACCTGGTAAGAATCTGCATTGCTTCCGGGTCTACCCCCGGTCGGTCTTGATTCCTGATCACACAATTTATGAGGAAACGCAACAGTTCCCCCTGTATTTCCACTTTCTGGTATTCCATAGCTCTGTTAATACATTCAGAATCTCGCCCGGTTTGGACAAAATGGTATATATTATCTAGATGTGCAGTCATTCCTGGTAATTTCCCTAAATACACTGCGGCTCGTCTGATACGTAATGATGCTAGGGTCATTTCGTCCTCTTTTCCGGGCACAGGGTCATATCTACAATCTATAAGAAGTTCCTTAAGCGTACGGGCATTTATGAGTTTGGGGGTACGTGAATGTGCTGACTCTTGAAAAGTAAGTTTATTTATTCTAGGTGGCGTAGAAAAGATATTGGTAGCACCTCCGGTAGCCCCGTCTGGGGTATCGGGTGTGAAAGGATTCGTTGAACGTGATACAGCAACTATAGGCGTGGATACAGCTATAGAAGTAGCTGTAGGAACAGATGCAGAAACAGATGTGCTTGCCGGAACTTGTGTCAGAACTTGTTGCTGTAGGGATACGGGTACTGGATCTTGGCGTTGAACCTCCCTGGCAGGCGGTCTATGTGGGGCGGGATTAGCATACTCGGGAGCTGCGTCATCTAAATATGAGGAAAGAAAAACATCTTCTGCGGTTCTAGGATGCCCCTTAGAATGTACCTTTATTGGAAATAATGGGGTTGGCAAGTCTTTTGGTATCCCTGGAGTAGCCTTAGGTAATCCTTCGGCCAGAAGGGGATACATACCATTCATAAGGGCATTTCTTTGTCTGTCTACTTGTTCTGATTTCACTCGTGCACCTTCTTCAATTAATAGATTTTTCTCGGACTTCATTGGAATTCTCTTTACTCTTCTCTTCCTGTCTACGTGCTTTTTCTGTACGTCTATATGATTCTTTACGCCATAATTCAATGGCGTCTTTCTGTGATTGTCTAGCTTTCTTTTTCCATAATTCTTCCTCTACTTTCACGATGCACTCTGCATCCCAGGTCCCCGCTGCGGGCCACCTCTGACTTTCTGGTAATTCCTTAGTGTAGTCTACCCATAAATCAAGAAATAATATAGCGTCTAAGCCGTGTTTATGATACATGAAGTACCCTGGAGTGTCCCTAGGAGGAATAGGAACAGCTTCTTCGAGTACCCCTTTTCTAGTTGTGATCTGTCTTAATTTCGAAAAGAGCGGCATATTGAGAACTGATCTGATACTTGATCTTGAACAAACTTAATACAGTAATCACAATAATGAACAGTCATTCATACCACAATATGCAGAACGTACTAAAAACATTTAACATTTAACATTTAACTGAGCAACAATAATGATGACGATCTAAAGAAAACTTAATCACTAAACATAATACTCGACTTGAACTGAATTATTCTGAATTTATATACTTGATATACTAGATATACTGCTAAACAGTACAGATACACTGCTGAAACAGTGCAGACCAAGTTTGTGTACCCAAACCCGTCTGGACCGGCACAACTTATGTGCACGCCAGAACGCCTCCCCAGTAATGGTACTCACCGGGTAGCTCGGAAACGGAAGGCCTCAGAAACTGGACTGAACTTGAACCGGACTGGACTGGACTCGAACGCTTCGGACACTGGACTCGACTTGGGACTTCGGAAACTGGTGGGCCTCTGTATACCTCGGATCTTGCTCTCCCAGCTAGGCTCTGGTCGGGATACTTCGCACTTCTCACCGCCTCGTCTGGGTGTTGATCGCAGCCTCAGTCGCCCCCGCTTGACCGGACGGAGATACAGGAAATCCTGCTGGTACGCGTTATTGTCCGTCCAGCTGTGGCAGGAGACCGGGCCTGCAACGCACCGCCGGCGCGTGAGATGAGAAAGTGTCCCTGTTCGGGCGCCATTCATGTGGTAAATAATTTAATTACCGGGACTTAATTTGATACAGAAACATAATAAAAATAGCTCAGTAAATAAGAGGCAGAATCCGTGGTATTAGAGGTTCTAAATGGGCTTTATTCCAATGGTCGATTATAATCGGTTGCTCCAGGTTCCATCACCACGAAGGTTCAGGAAGTGAAGTACATACGTTATTGACAATCAATTACTTTTATACAATAGGCATTACAGTGAGGCCAATACAAGAGGCGTAACAATTGATAGTGGTGATAATATATTCATACGTAGCAAAAATAGGCGTAACTGGGAGTGATGAAAGAACGTCATCAGATGTGATGTCATAAGAGGGTGGTTACATGAAAGAATTTCGCAATGTCAGCAGAAATACTTGGCAGATATGCGCGCGCAGCAGTATGACGTGTGATTGACGTGCAACTAGGGGGTGAAGGGGACTTGACATTTAGCTCTACATGTGGCGACAGAAGTCTGGAGGGTCAAGTCAACCTAATCCCAAATCATATCTAACATCCTATGTTTAAAGAACTATGTTATCCAAAAGAGAGGTCTCTTAGAGTAGAATCTTATTCTATACTGACTATACTGACTGTTAGTGCGTGTACAAGCGTCTAAGTGTCTACACTAGATGCGAGGGCGGAATCTTCCATAGTAACAGGGCTATGAATTACTTGTATGAAGACAGAGAAGTCGGGCCTTTGCTTGGTAGCTGGAAGAATGTTTACTTAAGCTACTAGACAGGAATGCATTGGCCAGGGAGCGGAGCAGATAATTTCCGAAGGTGAAATACAGTTCTTGGCAGGCAGCAAGCTGATGTCAGGCTTCGTGAGCCGCGCAGAAAATGAGACAAAGTTCATGGTCACAGATGCAGGCTCGGACTGGAGCTTTCAGAGGCAGAAGGCAGGAAAAGCTTGATGACAGAATCAGGGCCTACTTGCCTGGACTGTAAAAATGGCATAAGTGAACCATATAAAGGCGGTGGCCTTTCGTACTTAGGAATGGAATATCCGGCCCATTCATGGCGGATCAACAGAGGACATGTTAACGGTGGACGCACATGTATTTGCGTCTTCATAACTGGAACTGGAGGGAACATACATGTACTTGTAACATGCACATAGAACCGTTGGGGTCCAAGATAGGGGACATAACTGACCAGAAAAATCCATATTTCCACAGAGGGATAATCCTTGCCTCTGAGCCCTTAATAGAATTGAAACTTTCCTTCATGTTAATTAGGACATTTTTCATTCTATGTCAGGACCAGAGACGAGGATTATGCATGTTTAAAGCTTACTTACTACTAGTGTGGCTGCCTCGTGGATTGGTTTAAAATAAAACCTCTTAAAGGTAGAATCTGATGACCAATCCGCCGCATTCATGATGTCCAGCTCCCATGGTGGAGTGAGCTCTGAAGTCACTGATATCAATACCGGCTTCTGCCATAACCCATCTCACCCATCTGGAAATGGGTGGAGATGACACTGCCTTGTAAGGCTCTTTAATGGCAATCAGGAGTTGCCGTTTCCCCGGAGGATGCCTTTAAATCATCTAACCACACAGCTAAGGGTTATCAGGAAAAGCTGCATAAGATACCAACCTGGTACTCGTCTTTGTTCTCCTGGAGATGTTGAAGGTGATCCCTTCGGGGTAAAAATTCTAGAGGTCTAGAGCTCTTACGTTCGAAGCTCTCTTGCAAGAGATGAGCCAGAGCAACATTGCCAGCTTCGCTGAGATCTCCTTCCTTGAGAGGTATTGATTGGCCTGCCAGGAGATCAGCAAACGTAGGACCAGATTGACGTCCCACGAGCCCGCATACCGGGGCTCCGGGGGACGAGACACCCTTATGCCCTTGAGGAGCTTACTTACCCACGGGTGCTCACCTACTGGAACTTTGTTCACTGGAAAATGGCCTGCCGAGATAGCCGACCTGAAGGAATCGATGGTACAATATGCCAAACCTTCCTGAAACAGTTCTGACAGGAAGCTCACAACATCGGTAACGCTGGTGCCCACGGTGTCCAGGTGTTACTCCACACACCAACGAACCCATCGTCTCCAAGCTGATTTATACCTTTTGGTAGTTCCTGGGGCCCACGCCTGCTGGATGAGGAATTCAGCTTCTTGCAAAAGTTTGATGTCTTGCCAGCGTGGCCTGAAATCCGCCATGCCATGAGGTGAAGATGGCCCTGGAGGACCAGGGGATGGGGCTGACCCAGGGTATCTGTCAAGATCTCGGCAAAGGTTAGGAGCTGTATCGGTGAGGCCCATGCAAGTTCCAGAAGGGAAGGGAACCACGATTGTGAGTGCCAGATCGGAGTGATCAGTACTAGGGAGGCCCGTTGACGCCTGGCATGGGCTGCCACCTGTTGGATAAACAGGAAAGGTGGGAATACATAGGCTTGAGTTTCCGACTAGCCTTGCAGGAAGACGTCCATCACTTCCGCCCGCGGATCCGGTCTGCAGCTGACATAGCGCGGGAGTTGCGAGTTCCATCTGGATGCAAAGAGGTCTAACTGGCAAGGACCCCAAAGTGACATGAGAGCTTGAAACACTTCTGGGCAGAGCCTCCAATCGCTGGCATCCCTGAGGAATCTGTAGTTCCAGGCTGCCACGAGTTCATCGATCCTGGGAGGCATTCCGCTGTCACCGATATTTGTCATTGGAGGCAATAGTGCCAGAAATCCTTGGCTAGTTGTGCCAGCGCTCGAGAGTGGGTACTGGCCAACCGATTGATATACTGCACCGCTGTGGTGTTGTCCATCCTCAACAGAACACAGCATGAGATCTTGTCCTTCGTAAGTGCTCGAATAGCAAACAAGCCCGCCAGAAGTTTGAGGCAGTTGATGGGTAGAGAAAGTTCCTCTTCCGTCCACCTGCCTCTAATGGAGATCTAGCTGCACCTGGCTCCCCAGCCCAGATACCTGGTGTCCGACTCTATCACCAGATCTGGGCTAGATCCAAATATTGCTCTCCCATTCCAGGCTTCCATGTGGTATATCCACCATAGCATCTCTGTCTTGTCTTCCGGTGTCAGAGTCACTAGCTCCGAATAGGCAAGGCCTCTCTGAAGGTGGGCTGCCTTCAGCCTCTGGAGAGCACAGTAGTGCAAAGGGCCCGGAAGATGGCTTGTATCGAAGACGATAATAAGCCAACAATCCTGGTCAGCTGGCGCAGGGAGATTATGTCCCTCCGAAGTACTTTCCTGAATTCTTTCTTGATCTTGTTGATCTTCTGGCCCCGTTAGCTCAGGGTTGCCGCCCTGTAGTCTATACTGAAGCCCAGAAAAGTCATAGTCTGTAGGGGCGTCAAATGTGACTTCTGTTGCTTTATGACAAATCACAAGCCTTGGAGGTGGATGGTGGTGTTCAGGTGGGCCAAGAGGCGATCACGTGACTTGTCCATTAACAGGATGTCGTCCAGGTAGATGAGATGATCAACCTGATGCCCAGAGTCCGAAGATACTCCACTACTGGCTTGAGTAGGTTCGTAAAGAGCCACAGTGCCAAGGAAAGGCCGAACGAGAGAGTCCGGAACGCGAATATTTGCCCTCTCCACTCGAACTGGAGGTACCAGCAGTGAGGTGAGAAGATGGGAACTGCGGGTAGGAATCCTTGGGATCTATGTGCACCAGCCAATCATCCTGAAGTAGCATGTCACTGAGGAGAAAGATACCCTCCATCTTGGAGGGCGATACACTAGCCACTCGTTGTAGGACCTGAGGTTGATCACTGGGAGGAAGCCCCCATCCATCTTCTCCACCAGAAACAAGTTTCTGAGGAAACCCCTGGGGTGAAGATGGGAAAGGCATATCGCATTCTTGGCGAGAAGTTCCTGTACCTCTTGGTCTATTAGGGACATCTCTTGGGAGGAGAAGGTTAGAGGTCAGGGCCTGACAGCTTGTGACTGGGTTCCGTAGAATTCTATGTGATACCCCTAGACGGTCTCCAGTACCCACTGGTCCGCCGTTATCTCTGCCCACTTGTGAGCGCAAACGCGTAACCTCCCCCCCCCAAACGGAGCGGTGCTGCCAGAACAGGTCTTACCGTTGTATCCATTGTTGTTGGATCCTCGTCGAGTTCGGTTGTGTTTTCCTCGGCCGCCGCCGCAGGAGGGGTAGAAGGAGCCTTGACGACCATCATGCCATCCGTTATTCCACCTTGCCTGGGCTCTGTTTGGGCCTTGGTAGGACTGGCAGCCGGAAGAGCAAACCTTGCCTCTTCCGGCCCCTCTAAAAACCTTCCAGGGGAAGATATCTTCATCAAAGACTGGGCTTTTATCAAGGGCCGAGAACATGGCAACAGACTTCCCAAGTTCTTTAAAGAAAGGGTCACTGAATTGGGAGCCTTGTGCTACTGGGACCGCCTCCAAGGAAGAGAGTTCCCCCAGCTTGGGATACATTTTGATCAGCAGGTAATGGCGACGTTCCGCCGAGAGGGCGTATTTGGCATTGCCGAGGAGGCAGATCGCCCTGTACGCCCAGCCCGCGACATTGTCTGTGGGGAGGAGTTCCTTGACCGTTTGGCCTGTTCCGCTAGCTCTGTGATCTTAGTCAAGGGGTCTACCACGTGCAGGAGCTTGTCCTGACACACTCGCCATGACCTGTCTATTCCCTTTTTTGTGTCTTTCATGTACTTAGAAAAGAAAGTACATAATTTAGGGTCGATCTCTGGCGTCGTTGTCACCCTTTCGTCAAGGGATGGTCTGGGACATTATGCCCGTATGTGCGCCCTAACATCTTTGCTGAGGGATTGGCAAATTTTACTCTCCACGTAGTCCACCACTTTCTTCTCCGGGATCCACTCAAGGGAGCGTGAACGGTAAATTGCCTCTGGGTCGAACATGTCGCTCTGGGCAGTGTCTCCCTCGAGTGAGTCTGAACCGGTGGGATGTGGGCGCCAGAACCTGCCAGAGTCTTGAGCCTCATCAGAGGAGGTTTCGTCATCCTCAACATCATCCTCCCCCAAATCGGGGAACCCCTCATGGGGGTAGAAGTCCGTTGCGACGTCCTCGATCATTAATCCAGGTGTTTCTTCCTCCCAGTAGGGTGCGTCCTTTAACGTGTGTGCAGTCTTATGGAAGACTACAGTCAGATGGCTAAAGCCTTCTAGGTGCCCCACGTCACGTTTGCCAGTCTTGCGCGTGGGGACCAAGGTCACCCCACTAGGCCCAGCCTCTCATTTTCCAGTATACCATTGCTCTTGTACACATGTGCCGACAGCTTGGCGACGCTTTCCTGCAGAGGGGCATGCGCCTGGGATATCGCCTGTGAAAGGAACTTGTCCACCTCTGCAGGAATGCGTCAATGGGGGGGTCAAACCTCCTCAGGTACAAGAGGGTGAATAGTCGTGGTCTCTTTGTGACAGTATGTTTTGTTAAAGGGTGAGAGCACCAAGAAAAATGCCCTGAAATAATATATGAGGGCAGGCCCCTCGCCGGTGCTCTAAGTGGCTTACTATACTGGGAAAAAACTGCCCTAGGAGATGTATTCGATCATTAGGTTCATCATTTGGGAGAGGAGTTGGCCTAACGGCTAGGGCGCTCGACCTCGGACCCGGGGAACTGGGTTTGAGTCTCGGTAATGACGCTGAACATCCTGTGATTCTGGGAAAATCACTTAACCTCCCCGTGCCTAACAAAAAAAACATGAATGTGTGTCCTCATGTAACGTAACTGGTGCTATGTAAAGCGCTCTGATACCTGATTGGATTTGGGTCAAGTTCAATCAGATAAAACTCTGCAACAAAACAAATAATAATTAAGCCGCACTCGCGGTCTGCTACACATCGTGATATCTTACACGAATAGGTGACGTTACAACGCATGCCATTACATTGCATGCCATTGCAACGCAAACGTTTACTCCGACTTTCTGTTGGGGGGCGCTAGAAGTTGGAATAGATTAATTTTCTATTCCAACTCCAGTGTGTGCAACAGTAGGGAAGGTGGTGGAGTTAAATCCAACACCTTCTACCCACTGCTGCACACCTTTTGCGTTGCAACGACATGGCATGCGTTGTAATAGTTTTGTTGTAAAGGCTGTCTCCCATCGTAAACGGGATAAGCCAAGTCAGCCTACCGCTTCCGCGGTGTCAGGCAAGCATTTGGGAGAGGAGGTACATAGCGGGGGACCTCTAATCCGTTCTTCAGCGCAGCACCACATACGAAGCACTGTCAAGCTGCTCCACAGCGCGAAGTGTGCGTTGGGGGGCACGTAAGAGCACCACCTCGCACACCCATACAGGATACAAAAGACGCGCTTGGGCGGTTTGCCTGCCGAGCGGGGAGCCTGAGATGATTAGGCAAAGGGGAAAAAAAAACAATTGCAACAATTGTTAAAATCAAGCAAGCCAAATTATAATAGCAATGCATCAGAAATGTCTTACTCTCCCACTAATAATGTCAGGAAGGAAAAGTAAGGCTACTTAACTGATGGAATAGCAGTGAAGAAAGAGGAAGGATTACGTTTCATTGTGTGATTTATAGTCTGTCGGAATGTGACTGGATTGGACTATTGATTACCATGGTTGCTCCCTATGGTTCATGGGAGATGTAGTATTGTGAAGGTGTTGTTTTATTTTACCTTTGAACCTGCTATTAATAAAGAGTGAAGAAAGATATGCGTAATTCTCGCCTCCGGTCCTGACATAGAATCTATGATTTCTCATACACTCTTGACTGTCTGTTACTCACTTTTCTTGCTCTATATCTCAAATAGTTTCTCACTTTGATGGTTGGTAACTGTATTCTTGTAAAGCGCTCTGATGTGCCTAGGCCATGTCTGAACTATATAACATCCTAAAAATAAATTAATAAACCTATTATTGACCAGCTCATCAACCGTCGACCCAACCGCAAGTAATAACAAGCATAAGTCTCGCCTTTGGGACCTTGTACGTTTTTGGCCATGCAGCACATTATTAGGGGTGCTACAACATCTACTGATGCTTCACATGCCACTAGTGAACAGGGGAGTGAGAGCCGCCAATCAAGCCAGGATGAGCTTGTACAGGCCACAAGAGAGTGAAGAAGCTGCAAGGGTCAGGTATTATACTATAGAAGGGAGGGTGGAACATGTAGTGCCCTTGTAATAGTAAGAGATATAATGGTGATGCGAGTGTGCCTTCCCACACGTTACAGGAAATTAAGAGACAAAGACAAACCCAGCATACAGCACTAAAATGTGTGCCTAGAGACCTTTCAGCTTGTGGTGAGCGCTATGTAAGTGGTCAGTATTAGAAAACATGAGGACCCCAAGCCTCCCCACTGCAGAGGATTCCTCAAAGCCTCCCCAGGCCGGAGGAGCCCACATAAGCAGTTCTTTAAAAGCTGTGCCGAATTCCACCAGAAGTAAATCATTTGCTTTGTTTGCGCCATAAATTGCAGTTTACTTCTGCAACTGAGTCCCTTTAATAAGCTGAGAGCATAATATAATGGAAAAAAAACATCAAGCAACCCATGCAATTACTGAATGACCAGGCAATCCTCCCCCACCCACCCTCCCACCAGGAAAAAGCACAATTAATTCCTCTTTATTGCTCTCCCTGCTGTGGTTTTCAGTCCCAACCGTGTACAAACCTGATTTTTCTGCAAATACTCGAGCGCAGGACGGTGGGCACCATTGTCGGCCTCAAATGAGCCTCGTTTGTGGCATACGTCATGTGGCAATGTTGTACAATGTCATCCAAAGCATGACCTATGTTGGCGCTTTTTTATTGTAAATTTTGTGTGGATTGGCCCCCTGTGGTGGCCGTGACGTGGTTGTGTATAAAACATGTAAATAGAAGTAAAGTGGAGTTACCCCTAACCATGTCTGGAGCTGGTAAGATAGCTCAGTGGGTTGACTGCTCTCTGCTGCAAGTCGTTGATTTCATTCCTAGTAAAGCGAGCTCAGCTTTTCATTCTGTCGAGATTTATATTGGACGTTGGAAGACAATACAATAATTAATATATCCAATAGAGATTTGCCTATGTTAATTGCACAATTACATTAGGTATATTTACAATTGCATTACAGTTGATGTATAGTTAAAATAATACGCACACGATTTTTGCACAAGTGCTGATGCCGCGATTATAACCAACGCCACTGGAATTATGCGGTATGTGAGGAATACGTTATGGAGCAGACTTAACTAAATAATGCAGCAAGAAAAAGTAAATTATGCTCCGTAATGTGGCACTGTTGCGGGGATTCTGCCCATGCACAGAACTATGCACAGGAAACCAGGACCTCAGTGAATTGTGGTGTGCCAAAAAACTAGCATCAGTGTCCCATTCGTTCTCCGTACTACAGCGAAGCTACCAATGATTAGACAACCCAGAACAAGCGACTTAGGGTACTCTCAGGAATGGTGGGAATCAAGAACACTCTTTCGTTTTCATTCTCATATAAGTCCACAAAGTGAGTAATCAGAGACACGAAAAAGTTTAAAATGTTTATTTTGAACTACATGCTCTAAGATGCAGTATTTTGGCTAACATAAGCAGGCAAATGATTAGAAATAAAACAATCAGCATTGTTACAATTCCATAAAACACAAAGGGAGAAATCATGTTATAATGATAGTGGAAACAGGTCTTATAGCACCTTGTGTACCACCCTCCCCCGGCTTGAAGCTAGTTTTATAATAATAGAAGGTCTCTAGGTTTGAATGGGGAACCCCATACCTCCAAGATCGCTTAGGTGAATCACATCACAGGATCAGTAACGCTCTCTGTAGATGGAAAGATGTTCTCCAAGTGCCAGCATCATGCATGCAATGCAATATTAAAGGCACCCGAGTTTCAGACGTTTGCAGCTGTGTGCGTGTTGTGTCTAGAGCGTGGGCCGATCAACCTGGAGCAACAGCATACATTGTTATTTGACGTTGAAGACTTCTGCACACAGTGTACAGACTAAGGTCGCGGTGCAAGTCTAGGGATGTAAAAAACAGACCGTTCTCATGTGAAGAAAAGCAATCATTTTAACTTACAATAACAGATACACGTAGTGTCGTGTGCAAAAGCGGACAAGTGGCAAAATAGCGTTTAAACTTCTAACACGCTTATGCTAACATAGCAATGTGTGCAAGCAGAACCTTGTTCTTCACTACAGCATGTTGTGTGGCAGCATTACTTTATTATTTTATGATTTTTTTTTACAGTGTTAACACTGCCTGAGTACAGGCCACTGCGAAGCATCACAGGAACAGCGTTTTTAATTATTTTGGTTCTGTTTGAGCTAGAAATACTGATTGATTGTTCAAATTAGCTAATTATGCAGAAGACAATGGATTATGCGGCAAGTGCTGCAAATCCATAACTATGCGGATAATCCTGTGACTGCAGAATCGCATAATTCGAGGCACTGATTATAACCCATGTTATCAGCAGTTCAGCCCCTTGATCTGTGATCCATCCATTTCCTGAGTAGTAACTGTGACGTCAGCCTCTCTAGCCTGCAATGTGGATCTGGATGCCGGGTCCAGTCTGATGCCTGGGGATATTCTAAGTTAAGGAATCTGCGGCTAGACTGTGTCTTTTCCAGATACATCATTACCGAAGGTAAGTAACTCGTTCGCTAGTGACATGCCAGGCTCTTCGGCACGGACGGCGTGACAGGAGGTCTCTGTTGGGAAGAGCACATTCTACAATTAGTAGCTAAGAACCTACAAGGAGATGCATGTCTGTTTATGGGTATGTCACAATAGAATATGTTTGTTTACACCAAGAGCAAATACCACGCGGTAGGTTACAACGCGGACGTTACATCGTCTGCGTTGTTACCACCCATGCCTTTACATCGCAAGTCGTTTCTATGACTTGCACTAGATGGCGCGCTGGACTTAGGAATAGTATAAATTACTATTCTTACTCCAGTTAGCGCAACAGCAGAGAATGTGTTGGATCGAAAATCCAACACTTTCCCTGGTGTTGCGCGCCATCTAGCGCAAGTCGTTGAAACGACTTGCGATGTAATGCCATGCGTGCTAACAACGCGGACGAGGCAACGTCCGCATTGTAACCTACCCGCGTGGTACTACCCGTGTTGAAACAGCTGTTTCCCGTCACAATAAGGGTGTTAGAGGAATGCGGGGTTTAGGGCCGTAAACAATAGCGGTGGCCAGGGGAGGGGTAGAAGTCATGCGAGTGGGCCAGCACTCGGGGGAGGGGAAGCGCTGGGAGGGCCTCATCTCAGCTATTATAGCCGGGGGAGGATCAGGAGTCAGGATATAGGGTGCTGGAATTTGTGGCCTCCAAAACGTCCTTTGGGCATCGGACACATCTGGCATTGGCGGGGGTGGAGGGCAAGAGTTGCGGTGCTTGCCACAAGCGGGTGTGGCTACCATACATGAGGGCTTGTGTCCTTGCTGGGTAGAGCTTGGGTGGGCACCAGAGGGGTCGGAGTAGGCACAGTGACAATGGTTATGGGGATGAGCATAATCGGGTTTCTTTAACGTGTGGTAGGGTTGGCGGTATCAGTGCAATGCAGGTGCACCCAAATACCGGAGATAGCACAGCGGGGATTCAAGAGCCTTTCAGGGTCGTTGGAAAGTTTGTGGGTTAAGGCCACACACATGCCACGACCAAGTGAGAGTTTTGAGGTGCAGGTAGAGAGGACGAGGATGAGTCCAGTGAAGTTTAAATGCACACGGACAGCAGGTGGGGTTTAGGGAGGTCCGGGTACTTGTTTTGAGGTGGGGAGTGAATAATGGTAAAATAATGCATAAGGCAGGGGTGGGGGCGCAGGAAGGCTGGGGTGCTGAATACGACTCGTGGGGGGGGGGCGGTTTCTTGAGCAGCCGGAAGCTCAGTTTAGGAGTTGCGAAGTAGTAACTTGCTAGGACGACATACAGGGAAATGTGCGCTGGTCAGGGCTATATCAGCCAAGGTAATGGGGCTCAGGAGCACAAGGTTACAGCAGACAACAGTAGACAATAGGGGGGTCTAAGGGGGAAGGAAGGTGGCCCTTATGCGCGTGGCTGCCAATTTCGGATTTGGGGAATCTGGTTTGAATCTCAGCGTGGCTCAACATCCTGTGATCCTGGTCAAATTATTTAATCTCCCCGTGAGTACCACAAAAATGAATTTGTCCTGGTGTGTGACACAACTGATGCTCATTTATTGCGCTCCAATACCGTTGCGTCGGGCTAGAGGGTTTAGGGGAGAACGGGGCTGCCCATTAGAGTTTAGGTGGCATTGGAAAAGTATTAGAACCATTTCTGGCCCTTCTGGCCTCGTGGTAGGTGTGCAAGGCACATCACCGGGGGTTTGGGGGGGGGGGGGTTGGGAGAATGGGAGCTCCTAATTTCTCCTTCCCCCTTCCCCAGCTCGCCTACACCAATGCCGGACGGGTAGGGGTGGGTGTTGATACACGTCATTGGCATAGAAAAAGTTACCCAGTTACACATGGGGTAAGTACAGTACGTGGAGTAAGCAAAACCACAGCAAGAGTATTCACAAAAGTATACTGTAAACGGTGATAGTGATTCTAGTGTTGGCGGTGGGATGAAAGGCGTGCACAAGGGTTGTGGCGAATGGGGTGGAGTGGATCATGGCAGGGCGAGTGTTCTTCCAGTCTCCTGCCCCACCACGGTGTCTCTTGCTGTCTGTCCTAGGTTGGGTTTCAAGGCCCACGGGGTAGATGTTGAGCATTTGAGGAGGGATTGGCTATGTATGAGATGCTGCAGCTTCCACGGCATGTTATGGGTCTCTGTGCAAGGCGCTCCGACGTCTCACTGACGTGCTCCGAGCTATGCAGGACTAGATATAGGTATTTGGTGTCATTAGCGGGACAATGTTGGGCTTTAACTCTACGGATGGTTCTTCTGAGTCACACTTGTGTTTTCCCGTTTGGGAGGTGTTCATACAAGGGGAAAAGGTGTTGACTTTAACAAAACCGAAAGAGGTCACACTTGAAGACAGGCACCGTACTGGAGTCCTGGGTACTGATCGTGGGCTCGGGCAGTGATGTACAATGGGCGTGAGATGGTAGGTTAAGAGACAGGGAGTGGTGTAACCGTCAGGGCGGCCGACTTTGGGAACAGGGGAACATGGTTTTCATTTTCAGAGTTGGCTTGACATCCTAAGTTTCTGGGCAAATAACTTGATATCCCGGTACCTACAAAACTAATGTTTTCTTCCATAACATTATGGGGGATTTTTTGGCATTATTGGGTCATTCACAGACTGTCAGATTGTTCACTGCAAGGTGCTACCAGTATAGTGCCCTTTTCCAGAACATGGGGGTGCACTGGCCAATTCGCAGGCATAGATGCAGTTGTAACAACGGTTCACCCAAACAGATGCAAACGCGCAGTAAGGGCACACCACAGTTAGAGGGAACTGAGGTAGTTGGAGTGAGTCTTTCGTGGCACGCAGGCGCACATGGACACATGTCCTTAGAAGGTGGATTATTAGTAAGTGTAGGTAGGGACCTACCACTTATATTTTTTTTTTTTAAAGGCCACAATAACAAGGTCTATATAATTTATTCCCTTGGACATCGCTTAGTTGGTCCTTTTTCTGGTGCATGGGGGGGCCCACGGGTCGATTTGCAAAAGCATAGGTGCCGTTCGAGCACCAGTTCACCTCAACAGATGCAAACGCACAGTGTTGGCATACTGCAGGTGGAGGGAGCTGAGGTAGTTGGAGTGAGGTTTTGGCGAAATATTTTAGGATCAAAACAATTTTTAAAAAAGGAAATATAAGCAACAGCAAAAGTCAATTTTATGGATTAAATACTTGTGCTTCCCAAACAAAAGGCGCCAACGTGAGTCGCGCTTGCCTGTACAAGAGTCTACATAATGGAGTGATTACATGATGGAGGGATTCTGACAATGTGAGGCCACTACGCTTTCCACAGGCCGCAAGAAGGTTGGGTTCACACTGACAAATGCATATTGACAACATTTCAAAAGCACATTTTGTATAATGGGCCAGAGTCGCTCAAAAAATCTGATTATATTTAAAACCACTAGTTCAGCTATAGTGCGGAGTATCCTTGGCTGCCTTCTCACTGGGGTGGGTGTGAGAGGCACCACACCGGAGGGAGTTGGGGATACTAAGTGCTCCCTGCTCCTTATCCCCCCCCCCACCCTAACATGCCCACACCAGTGCAACACAGGTCCAGGGGAGGGAGGTGTAGCATATACTATAGAAGGTATATGGGATGTCAGAAAAAGTTGGAGGTTTATGCAACAAAAGCGTTTTCACATAGAGGCATTGGAAGGAGTCACGGCTTGCTAAACAGGTGCTAAAAGAGATGATTTCTAGTGGTTTTATTTTTATATACTGTAACAAGGTTGTTATAAAGGACGGAAACACGATAGCCCGATTAAACGTTAAACAGAAGGAGTTTTTTCCAGAGATTCTTCACTGTTCACATGTTAGAGTATATATACAAAAAAAACAATTAAGCTGTAGGGCATAGGGAAAGAAAGAGCCTGTAGCCTGGACACAATTAGGTACTACTTTGTGACAAATGTGGACAGGTGAAACAGGGATCAATTGGTACTGAGAGCAATTTAAGTGCATGCAGCAGAACCAAAGGAGACTCTGTTCCAAAAATTAATTTCAAGGATAGTAAAAGTAACATAGGAAGCATGGAGGAAGAGGCATGGGGTCGCTCTAAGGACATAGCTGGTAGGAATGTACAAGTTTTGGAGAGCCAAAGACCGCAGCTGCTGCAAAGCTGTGTGGTCATGTGGATTGGAACATAAATATTAATAAGTTGCTTCCCATTATAGATTATGAACAGTGAAGAGTCCAGTCAGGTGGCATAAAAGGGATTGTTCAGAAGGTGGTTGTCATGATTCACTCCCTGTGCTCTCGTGCCCACCACCAGGTGGCCGAATTGTGGGGCTTTCCAGTGTTCTTATATGCTTCCAGACACTCCCTGCATGCATATCCTGACTTCCAGGTATTTGGACACCATTTAGGAATTTACATCCATTCCCAATCCATGCTGGGTTCTGTGGAAGCCAGTCTGCTCATGCTGGAAACTCCATTACCTATAATCCCCTGATCACTGCTTCGTCTCCACCCCTGCAGGCCAAGGATTGGTGGAGGTATTCAGCTCACCTGTGGCTGGCTGCTGCTAGCCTGCTCACACCTGATGCATGTGATTACTGTGAGCTCTTTTAAGCCCCATCTCCCTTCAGTCCGGGGTTGGTCATTGTAGCTGTTTCCCGGTGAGACCGAACCTTGTTTCCTGAGCTTTTGAAATTTCTTGATTCCTGGGCTATAATTAATCCTTGTTCCTTGACTCCTGAGCTATAGCTATCCTATGCCCCTGAATTAGCACTGCCTGCAGTGCCACATTGTTTCCTGAGCTATAGTTATTCTTTGTTCCTGGGCTTCAGCTATTTCTTGTTCCTGATTTGCACTGCTTGCAGTGCTCTCTTGACTCCTTGTTTCCTGAGCTGTAGCTATTTCCTGTTTCCTTGAACCAACACTGCCTGCAGTGCTACTGTGACTCCTGAAGCTTTAGTAATTCCCTGTTCCTGACCGAGCACTGCCTGCTGTGCTACCTTGACTCCTGAAGCTTTAGTAATTCCCTGTTCCTGACCCAGCACTGCCTGCAGTGCTACCTTGACTCCTGAAGCTTTAGTAATTCCCTGTTCCTGACCCAGCACTGCCTGCAGTGATACATTGACTCCTGAAGCTTTAGTCATTTCTCTGTTCCCTGACTGGCACTGCCTGCAGTGCTACCTTGACTCCTGAAGCTTAAGTAATTCCCTGTTTCTGAACCAGCACTGCCTGCAGTGCTACCTTGACTCCTGAAGCTTAAGTAATTCCCTGCTTCTGAACTAGCACTGCCTGCAGTGCTACCTTGACTCCTGAGCCTTCGCTCAATTCTTGTTCCTGCCCCAGCACTGCCTTCTATGCTACTTTGTTTTCTTGATTCCTAAACCTTGATTTTAGTATACCCTTGTAGCCTCCCCTTCTGTATATCCTTTTCCAGTCCCTGCCTTTCTTCCCATTTCCTTGGTTCCAGTTCTAGTTTGCTGTCTTTCTATTCTGCTGTCTTGCTTCTGTTACCTTGTCTGTTTGTTACCTGCTTTCTGCCAAGTGTGCCCTGTGATTTCCTTCCTTTCCTGTTAACCCCTTCACTTCTAGGCTTTTCCCCCCCTGTGCTAAGCCTTTTTTAGGCTATTTGGGGTAGTTCGAGCTTAGGCCCCTGTAACTTTTTGAACACATAATGTATCCATGTCAAATTTGCGTCCTTTTTTTCCAACATCATGGGGATTGTAAAGGTACCCAGGGTGTGTGCATTCCTCTGGAGGGGACCCAGAAATTAGCCAAAAGACCATAAATTTTGGGTTTTTTTTGGAAAAAAGGGCTCCAGATGAAAGCGTCTGTTTTTTCCCCTGCAAATGTTATTTAAAAAAAGGGGGTTGTGGTGCTGAAATCACCATCTTCCCAGCTTTCAGGGACAAGTAGACTTTTGTCAGAAAACCAACATTTTTTACACAGTTTTGGCATTTTTCTGGGACATAGCCTATTTTTCTATTTTGTGTGCTTTCAACCCCCTTCCAGTTAATGGTAGAAATGGGGATGAAAGCAATAATGGATCTTGGAGAGCTATACATTTTAGAAAACTAGACAAAATTCTGAATTCAGCAAGGGGTTATTTGTGTAGATCCTTGAAGGTTTCTTCATAGAAACTAACAGTTAAATATAGGAATATAGGAACATTTTTAAATTAGTTGAAAAAAACAGCCATTTGTGTCAACGTTTTCAACTGTAACGTCTTCTAATTATGACAGCTGTAGGAAAGCAATATACCGTTACATTTGCCGGACCTTTCTGGTTGTGGGGATATATAGGACTTGTAGGTTCACCAAGAACCCGACGAACCCAGAGCCAATAACTGAGCAGCATCTTGCAGTGGTTTTTTTATTATGTACCGGGTATATAGCTATTATTTTGGGAAAATGTATACATTGAAAAATTGGTATGATAGACACCTATGTATTTCTGAAATGAGAACAAAATATAGAGTTTAGAAACAGTAGATATTTGCACATTTCCAAAATTGGGAGAACCCATACTAGCATGAGAATTATAGGTTATTTTTCAAAATGACTTCTTTTTTACACATTGTCTTTCATTTGGAAGGCAGAAATGCATCGAAAGTCAATAGGTAATAACAGTTGCTCTACAATTCTGTGTTACAATAAGTCTCCAGAGAAAAATGGTACCTCACTTGTGTGGGTAGGCCTAGTGCCCACGACAGGAAACGGCCCAAAACGCAACGTGGACACACCACATTGGCTCTCACCAGGTTCTGTTACCCAGAATCCCTTACAAACCTAAAAACTTGTCCAAAAAAACACATTTTCCTCACATTTCTGTGGTGGAAAGTTCTGGAATCTGCATGGATCCAAAAAATTGCACCCACTTCGCGTTCCCCAAATTCTTCCGAGAAAAATGGTATCTCACTTGTGTGGGTAGGCCTAGTGCCTGCGACAGGAAACAGCCCAAAACGCAAGGTGGACACACCACATTTTCAGAGTGAAAAATTACCCTTTTTTTGCAAAGTGCCTAGCTGTAGTTTTTTAACCCTAGCTCTGCCAGCACCTAGGGAAATTTAGCAAACCTATACATTTTTGAAAACTAAACACCCGGGGGATGCTAGGGAGGTATTGCTTGCATGCATCCCCCAATGTTTTCTTACCCAGAATCCCCTGCAAACCTCATCTTTAGCTGAAACAATCACTTTTTCCACACATTTTTGTGTGGAAAAGTTGTGGTATCACCGGGCTGACACAAATTTCCTACCACCCAGCGCTCCACGGGTCTCCAGATAAAAATGGTGCATCACTCATGTGGGAGGCCCAAGTACCCGCGACAGGCAAGGGCCCAAAACATATTGAGGCAACATCAAAATTGCCTATCACAAAACGACCTGGTTTTACAAGGGGGATCACCTGGGTTTTTGGCCCGTGCTCGGCGGCCAGGTAGGGAAACCTCCCAAACCCACACATTTCTGAAAACTAGACACCCGGGGGATTCCAGGGACGTATTTCTTGCGTGGATCCCCCAACGTTTTCGTACCCTGAATCCCCTGCAAACCTCAAATGTAGCTGAAAAAAATCACTTTTTCCACACATTTTTGTGTGGGAAAGTTGTGGCATCACCGGGCGGACACAAATGTCCTACCACCCACCGTTCCCCCGGGTCTCCCGATAAAAATGGTGCCTCACTCACGTGGGTGGGTCAAGTACCCGCGACAAGCAAGGGCCCAAAACGTATTGAGGCGACATCAAAATTGCCTATCACAAACCAACCTGGTTTTCAAGGGGGGATCCCATGAGTTTTTGGCCCCGGGTTCGTCGGCCAGCAAGAGAAAACCTACCAAACCCACATATTTCTGAAAACTAGACACCCGGGGGATTCCAGGGAGGTATAGCTTGCTTGGATCCCCCAACGTTTTCTTACCCAGAATCCCCTGCACACCTCAAATTTAGCTGAAAAAATCACTTTTTTCACATTTTTGTGTGGCAAAATTGTGGCATCACCGTGCTGACACAAATTTACTACCACCCAGCGTTCCCCCGGGTCTCCCGATAAAAATGGTGCCTCACTCGTGTGGGAAGCCCAAGTACCCGCGACAGGCAAGGGCCCAAAACGTATTGAGGCAACATCAAAATTGCCTATCACAAAACGACCTGGTTTTGCAAGGGGGGTCACCTGGGTTTTTGGCCCCGTGCTCGGCAGCCACCTAGGGAAACCTATCAAACCCATACATTTCTGAAAACTAGACACCCGAGGTATTCCAGGGTGGTATGGCTTGCGTGGATACCCCAACGTTTTCTTACCAAGAATCCCCTGCAAACCTCAAATTTAGCTGAAACAATCACTTTTTCCACACATTTTTGTGTGAGAAAGTTGTGGCATCACTGGGCTGACACAAATTTCCTACCACCCAGCGTTCCCCCAGGTCTCCCAATAAAAATGGTGCCTCACTCGTGTGGGAGGCCCAAGTACCCGCAACAGGCAAGGGCCCAAAACGTATTGAGGTGACATCACGCAAGCCATACCTCCCTGGAATCCCCCGAGTGTCTAGTTTTCAGAAATGTGTGGGTTTGGTAGGTTTCCCTAGCTGGCCGCCGAGCCCAGGGCCAAAAACTCATGGGTCCCCCCTTGAAAACCAGGTTGGTTTGTGATAGGTAATTTTGATGTCGCCTCACTAGATTTTGGGCCCTTGCCTGTCGCGGGTACTTGACCCATCCACGCGAGTGAGGTACCATTTTTATCAGGAGACCTGGGGGAATGCTGTGTAGAAGGAAATTTGTGGATCCACGGAGATTCCAGGACTTTCCCACAACAGAATTGTGAGGAGAATGTGTGTTTTTTTTTTTAAAGTTTGAAGTTTGCAAGGGATTCTGGATAACAGAACCTGGTGAGAGCCAGACAAGTCATCCCATCCTGGATTTCCCTTGATGTCTAGTTTTAAAAAATGTACAGGTTTGCTAGGTTTCCCTACGTGCCAGCTGTGCTAGGACCCAACATCCACAGGTAGGCACATTGCTAAAAAAAAGTTGGAGCCTAGTGAGCTTTCTGCCATCCTGGAGGGGAATTGGGGGAGGGGAGTTTGCCCCGATATGCCCCCAAGGGGGGCAGAAAGACTGGCTATTTTTTGTGGGGGTGGGGGCATTGGTATGACCATTTTGGGCAGTCCCCACCCCCATGCATAAAAAAAGCAGCGAATCGCTGGCACCTAGTGGGCTTCCTGCCCCCCTAGGGGGCAGATCAGGGGCCACTGCCCCATCTGCCCTCCCGGGGGTCAGACAGATTGGAATTTCTCTGGGGGTGGGGGTATTGTCATGCCCATTTTGGGCAGCCCCAACCCCTACACAAATAAAAAAAAAAGAATCCCTGGTTTCTAGTGGGCTTTCTGCTCCTCCGGGGGGCAGATTGGGGGCTAAAGCTCCCATCTGCCTCCCGGGTCCAGGGATCCACTCGGGAGGGGTACCATCGGAAAGGGTAGATCAGGGTAAACTTGGGAAAATCAGTCGCAGGGGCAGAGGAAACTTACAGGAGGGTGTAATAATAGCAGAGGACAGCGATCCTGCGTAAACATAGAATTTGCAGAACGGGAACAGGCCACAAACAGGTGACAGTCAGGACCCAGGGGGCACTGGCAGGCTACCACCATGGCCTTGGGGGTTGAATCAGAAGAATATAGTCACGGGCAGAGCCTGTGGCCCGGAAGGAGTTGGGAGGTGTGATGGCATCGGAAGTGTAAGGTCACCCAGTCGGGTTGGAAGCAGACGCTTACACGGAAGGAAAGGTGGGGTGGTACCGGAAGTAAAATGTCAGCCGGTCGGGTTGGAAACAGATGCTTACCCGGAATGAAAGGTGTGGTTGCACCGGAAGTGAAGAGTCACCCGGTCGGGTTGGAAGCAGACGCTTACCCGAAACCAAACGCATGGTTGCACCGGAAGTGAAAGGTCACCTGGTTGGGGTTGAAAGCAGACGCTTGCCCAGAGTGGAAGTAAATGACAGCCAACAGTGAATGTAGGGCGCAGTGCTTCAGGCTATGGTACAGAGGTCACAGGGTTGCCGAATAAATTAAAGTAATGCCTGTTGAAGGATTGTGTTGTACATGTCGTTCTGGTATAATAAAGTTAGTTGATAAGAAAACTTGTATGCACCCCACAACCCCACTACTTGCTTTGGCATTATGACGTCACATGGAACCTTTATACTGTATATAGCTCACGTCATGGAATGTTGGTGATTCCTTTGCTATTTGCTCTACTGGTCTGCCATACGTACTGCTGGCTGCCCATGGGCCTCTATAACTTAATAAATAATTAAGTTTAAATTTCTGCGTGTCATTGTGCTTCCATCGATGTTACTTCAATTTGGCGACGAGTGTTAAGGCAAGTGGATGACGGTATAGCAGATGATTTTCAAGAGGCCCTGTGACAGTAAGAATTGTTTCTTCAATTTTTCACATCTTCAAAAGCTATCCAAGAGGCAAGTTACTACGTTTTTCGTTATTTTATAAAGTGGTGCAGTTTTTATAACTTGTGAACGCGTTATGCTCGTTCAGTTTCTTTTATTGTAGCATACCGTTGAATTTGGCAGTTAGGAGTGTTCGTTAACGGTTCCATCGGCTCTCTTGCTGCAATTGTCATCACGTAATATTTTGTCATGAGAAGAGTCTACGCACGTAACGTACGTGACTCCATTTTGAAGTCCGTCATCTCCGAAGTAAGCTCCGTTGAATATTGTCTGTCAGTTTCAACAGACTGACACACTTCGATACAAATTCGTTCAGCCTCAAGGTATTATTGTTTTACATTATACTTATTTAAAATGAACATATAGTATGGACTAACTACTTCCTTTATTTTTTTTTCGGTTATTTTTCAGTGTATTTTCATATTTATATGTGGTAATACACAAACTTGTTTTCAAACCGCATTTCAAGTAAACTTAGGACAACAGCATAAAGGTTTGTTATATATCAAGTAAGATATTTACAACAATATATACTATTATATATATAGTATTTCCTTTAAATTCAAAAATGTATTTTCATATAAAAAAGGAGGAAGGCTGCGTTTCAGGAGACATTATGCCTCAAAACTCTAATATAAGTGCGCCAACAGCATTTTTAACTGATCCGGCAAACCATCCATAAAATGGAAAAACTGGTTACGTGCTTTTGAGAATTATCTTGTAGCCATTGATGGTAAAAAGTATGAACCTGATAGAAAGAAAGCAATTTTGTTTGGTTTGCTTGGAGCTGCTGGACAACAAATGTTTGACAGCTTACCTGGATTTGAAAGTCTACCAGGGCAATTGATACCTTTGGACAAGTATCAAGAAGCAATTAAAAGGCTTGAAAAACAATTTGATGAAGAACCTAACATAATGATTGGGAGACATCGTTTTGCAATGAGAAAGCAATCGGAATCTGAGACTACTGAAGAATATATCGCTTGTTTGAGAGTTTTAGCTATGAAACGCAAGTTTAATGATATGGTTGACATTTATATTCGTGATCAGTTCATATTTCATTGCTATGGGAAAAAAATTAGGAGAGACTATTAGCATGCAGAAATCTATCACTGCAAGAGGTAATAGATTTAGCAAAGGAGATTGAACGTTCTTTAGAAAGCTCTAAAGAGCTTCCAGCAGGAGGTGTTCTTAAGGATAATAATTTTTCAGTACCGGACAAAAAGAAAATGGAGTTCAAAAATGAGAGCAGCATCACACCAGGACATTTTGTAGAGTCTAAATCTTTTGTTTGTTTTAGGTGTGGATCAAAAAAACATAAAGCAGACTATTCTGGGTGTCCTGCATCTGGTTAGAAGTGCACTAAATGTTTTACATTTGGGCATTTTGCTTGTGTTTGCAATAATTTTAAACCTGCTTTATTTCGTAAAGTAAAAGTAAGTAATGTTGGTGATTTTGACAAAGAAATGTGTTCAAATATTATTTTAACTATTGATGAAAAATGTGATACAATTAAAGGACCACTTGGTGTGGCATACATAGGAACAGTAGAATTAAAAATCATGGCTGACTCACTATTTTTTCTGATAAAAAATATGAAGAGAATTGGTCACATATTGATTTAATAGCTTCCGATGTAAATCCAAAGGCATTTGGAGAATTTGACATAAATATGTTAGGTTATTTCTTGGATGTTTTAAAAGTCAAAGGTAGGTCTATCAATGCAAAAATTGATGTTGCTGAACATGGAACGAATATAGTAGGTTGGAAAGTGTGGAAGTGCGGGCCGCATATACAGACACGGAGGCTGAATGTATTTTCCAGTGGGATATTTGAAGGCACTGAAGGCGTACCTTCTCCCTGGTCCGTCTTCGCGGTTCGTGGGTGGGGATTGGATGTTGCTCGACCCGGCTCCTCCGTCTCCTTGGTGTTACCCCGGAGGCTCATAAATAGGGCTCCCGGTTTTATGGTATTTATTTTTTTACCATTTCCGTCTGTATTTATCCATATTTATTTTTGGGCATTTTATCTGTATTTATCCACATTTATTTTTGCCACAAGCAAAAGTTGACACTGCAGCTAGTATTTTTCCACATTTATTTAAATTGACAATGCACACATGCACTTGTTGTTATTGGCCAACACAATACATTCATCTGATAAATTTACCATTTGCAGAATGTCCCAAATACGCTTAAAAGTGCTATCATAAGCCATTTGTCTCAGAGCCTTGCAGTTTGTCATCAGTAGAGTGCCACATCCTCCCCCTCACTGAACACCATACTGCCCCACTGAGAGAAACACACTAACTTCAGCTACAACTCAATTGTGCCCCGCTATAAACACCTGGAAGCAACTCGATTTAAATATGCACTAGACTAAATATGCTACCTGAAAAAAAAGTAACAACGTACTGGAAAAAAGCAAACACTCACAGGGAAGACACCATAATGCTTTTACACTCATTATTCAGAAATCAATGAGTGTATTTGCTTGAAAAGTAACGACATGAAAAGAAAAGTAGTGCTTCACTTGCAAACTCTGAAAGGTGGCGCTAATGTGTTCGGGTATAAATAAAAACAAACTGGCCACTTTGCGAATACTCGGTCTTGTTTTATTTAGTTATGTATTCATTGTTTGCATCTTAAAACCTTTTTTCTCTCCTCATGAGGCTGCATTTTGGTGTAGAAAAATTCAAAACAAAGACATTTGCAGCAAACGTGTTTCTCCTTTTTTTGGATCCATTTCACAGAGGAGCGATTGACGGAAAGGAGAGGAAAGAACAATCACGGTTTTCTACAAGTGAGGAGAAGTGCAGTAGAAAGAGAGGGAAGAAAGAGGGGGGGGGGCAGCAGAAGTAGACACTGTCCTTGTCTTGACCAGTTAAAAAAAGAAGAGACCGCAACGGTTTTAGGCTATGCAGTCCAGCCACAAACTCTGCAAACACTCCAGTTAGTGGCGTAGAATGGCTTTGAGTCTGTGGCCAGATTGTTCTTGCAGCCACACATACACAGTGTTGCTCTGCAGTCTGGCCACAAACTCGGCAACACTCCACTGACGTAGCTAGGCTTTTGCACCCCAGGGGGTGCTGGCATTCGAATCCTGTTTTTGCCACCCGCAAAACTGCATACGCCACCGACTCCAGCCCCACCCTTTCCCCTCTTCCCCGAGGGCACTTACTTTTGTTTACTAATGGCTGGTGAAGAGCTCACTCCAGGGGCTGTACGGAGCCCCGGAAATAAATGGCTGGGCATCAACAAAAACGTTTGATGTTACTTGTAGGCAGTCACAGCCCTGGAATCAGGAAGAGGACTTGGAGAGGCAACCAGGGCCGACTTTAGTGCTGGTGGCGCCCTGTGCGACAATGTTTGTTGGCGCCCCCCTTCCCCAATCACCACCTCCACCACGGAGTCTCTCACTAGCACCGTTTAACAGTGACCAAGTCTCCATAACCACACTCTCTCATATGCATTAAATTAGTTATATAGCGCCACTCATACCAGTGTAGGGTGTCCGAGCACTGCATCACACACACATTACACGGAGACAATCTATCATACGTGTGTAAATCAGTGTATAAGAAATGTTACATAAGCCAAAGGACTAAAAGTGTAGGAGTCACCATCCATACTGGTAGGCAGTATAGTTTAAGAGTGCTTGGTGTGGAGAAGCACAAACTCAGAGTCGAAAAAGAAACAGCATAGTTGGGAGTTTTCTTCAATAATAAGAATCAATTTCTAGCCAAATGAATCCTTTTTGCAACATTAACCAATGTTCTAATAATGTATACTTTGCAGTGTGTATGCAGTTCTAGGATGAAAGTTAATAGCTCACTATTCTATATTAGGACTTTAAGTTATAAATTGCAATTAACAAAAGGATGTCTCTTTGAAAGTAGTAACCTGCTTATCTGTTTACATCACACGCACTCTGTAATCTACTTCATACACGTTCTTTGCAGCAGGCATATTAACCCTCTGCACTAACTTCACTTAAATCAAAACCTCAACTATACAAAATGCTGATCTCTCTCCAGGAAGATAATTAATCACACGAGTTATCTTGACATTTATGTGAGGCCTGGTAATTGCCGGGGGAAAGAAACGCTGCAGCAGGTGCCTCAAAAGCATAATAAACTTTCAAACACGGCGCCCCCAGGAAGCCAGCACCCGGTGGCACCGGTCGCACTGCCCTAAAGCCGGCCCTGGAGGCAACTCTGCTGGAGCATGGCAGTAGTATTTTCCCGTTTTTACATTTAAATACAGACAAAAGAAAACTTATTTTCCGTCTGTATTTATATGTAAAAATCAGTTTAAACGGAAAACCGGGAGCCCTACTCATAAAGAACGGAGAAAAGGAAGCCGTCAGTTACCGTACGACTGTGAGGTGGAGATTATGCGCTACCCATCGCCACACCAGAAGTGTTGTTGTCTGGACGTTCGAGGGGAAATTAACCCCAAAGGATTTGTACACGAAAAAATTAATAGGGAGCAACGGAAATGGCATTAAGAAGGGGACGTGTGCTCTAACTCACTCAGAGATCGAATGCGTGTCTATACAAACGAAGGTGATAGGAATAGGCGATGGGAAAACAAAGAAGTGCTCCAGAGGGGAAATGTCAAAATAAAACGTTTCTCCAGTGCTGGTCGTGTTTTTTACTCCTCTACCCCGTGCCCGCCGTCTCGACAATCCTCCCACCTCCCTCGTACCCTCCCTCGTATTCCCCGGAGTCGCGGTCACTCACCGGCTCCACCGCAACTCAGGGCTCTCCAGCCTCCTTTGGTGGACACCACCACTGCTCGCTCCACTGCTCGTCCGTCTCCTCGTCGACTGCTCCGCTACGGTCACTGTCCTCTCTCTCCTCGTTCTGCACTCCGCCTGTCTCCACTCTGCTGTTGGTCGACGACCCTCCTCCTTTACGTTGATTCCTTTTCATTGGATGTTAAGAACTGCTTCCGGGGTCAGCTCCTCCTGCTTCAGTTCTCGGGCCCCGGTCTCACTGTAGGGAAACATGACAGGTGGGTGTGTCTAGTCTTCTGAACCCAGCCTCTTGGCAGCCGATCCTCGGAGACCAGTCTTCGATTGAGGGAGAGTTTTTACATTGTGGGTCCATGAAGGCAGGTGAGAACGGGGTGCTCGGGCTTCTTGCCTCACATCAAAATTTGGCACGTTTAGGTATCCTCTTAAAACCAGGTGCAGATGACCCTATTGTTCTTAATGATGTTGATGTTGCTTCTGTTCAAATTTCTACTTCTTGTGATGACTTAAATGTTGTTCTTCATAAATATGATTCTTTATTTGAAGATCGCATTGGGTGTGTTAAAGGCTTGGAGCATTCTATCAAATTTTTAAAAAATGCCATTCCTGTTACACACAAGGTAAGAGCTGTTCCATTGTCAGTTATAAATGATTTACAAACATTATTAAATAAGTTAGTTGAAGAGGAAGTTATAGAACAAACCAATTCTGCAGAGTGGATTCCCGCCATTGTAAATTGAAATCCTTCTCTGTGTCGACTTGAGGTCCTTGAACAAAAATATAGTAGTAGATTGCCATCCCTTGCCTAAAATACAGGAGATTTTAGCAGCTACTTCAGGCTCAAAATATTTTTCTTTAATTGACCTCAAGTCGGCCTACCATCAGGTAAAACTGGCTGATGATTCTAAGGATTACTCTACTTTTATTACACCATTGGGTGCATTTAGAATTATTAGGCTTCCTTTTGGCTTTGCTTCATCAGCTAGTGTGTTCCAGAAAATGATGGAATTTATATTGAAAGATGTCAACGGTGTAGAGAACTTTCAAGATGACCTTCTCATACATGCAAGTACTGTTGAAAAGCACACAACAAAATACTTGACACAGTTCTTCGAAAATTAAATGATAGAGGTATGACAGTAGCAAAAGGCAAATGCAGATTTCTTCAGACAGAAATTGAATATTTAGGTCATATTTTAAGTGGAAATGGCATTAGACCTAAACTTGATTTGGTAAAGGCGATTTCTGATGCTCCTGTACCAGAAAACAAAGATTCATTCAGATCCTTCTTAGGTCTCAGTGAGTATTACTCACGATTCATTGAAAATTATGCTGACAAGGTTGAACCTTTACGGATTCTACTACGTAAAGGTGAGAAGTACACCTGGTTGAAAGAACAGGATTAGGCGTTTTCTGATGTAAAAAAATCTATTGTCAATGCTCTTACGTTGAATCCTTATGATTCAGAAGGTGCAAATGTTATTACAGTGGATGCTAGCTCTGTTGGAATTGGGGCCGATTTTAGTCAAAAAGTGAAAGGTCGAATACATACAGTTGCATTTATTTCCAGACGCCTACATAATTGAGAGTTGTATTATAGTACTATAGAAAGAGAAACATTGGCTTGTGTGTGGGCTATCAAGAAGCTTAAAATGTGTCTCTGGCCAAACATTTCGAACTTATTACAGATCACAAACCCCTTAGCTATAGGATGAATGGTAGTGGCAGAGGTAATGGAAAGGCGTCTGCCAGGTTGGTAAGATTACTAGCAAAGTTACAGGAATACAATTTTACACTAAAACATATCTCAGGCAAGGTCAGCCAGATATTTTCTAGATTAGGTCACATAAACCCTTAAGTAACTATATAAATGATCCTTACTGTCCCCTGAGCTAAAAACCATTAATATGCTTTGGCACTTTTATAAGAAAAGACAATAATGTCCCAACATATTTTTCTCATTAGTATTCATAAGATTTAATATATCATGTTTTGTTTAAAAAAATAAATAATTGTCAGCTCTGACTGACGATGAAAGTTACACAATTCAAAAAACCATTCTCATTATTTCATTGTTACATTTGAACAGTACGGTGTACACATTATTGTGACCTAATCTAGAAAATATCTGGCTGACATTGCCACCTCAACGATAGAGTGCCGGGGTAGTACCCAGTAAGAAAACGGTTTGTGTAACAAGTGTCCCCCTGAGGGCCTTGTTCTTTATCACATTCATGGTAGTGGGATGTTTCTCTACCTCGATGGGCACCGTAAATTGATAAGATATTTGGGAATTAGATGTGCGACTGGTATATCCATCACTACCACCATAACATTGTGTATATCTCAGGCAAGGATAATATAAGAGCTGACTGCTTGTCAAGATTACCAATTGTTGATGCTGATAAAACAGATGAGGAAGACAGAGCGTGTTGTAGCCACTGTTGATGTTCTCAAAGTGTGCAGTGAAACAGAATGGTTGGACTTATGCAGTAAAGATCAAACCATTTTAAAGGTTAAAACTTTAGTTCCAGGAGGTTGGCCGCCAATAAGGAATCTCTCTTCAGAGCTTAAAACTTACTTTTAGGTTTCTGATGAATTGAGCATTGTTAATGGGTTTTTATTCTGTGGAAATTTGTTGATTCCACCTGCTAAATTGAGAAAAGGTTTGATCAACATTGCTCACAGACGTCATCCAGGATGTACTTTAACAAAGAAAATGTTAAGGATGTACTATTGGTGGTCAGGATTACACATAGATGTAAATCTTTTTGTTGACAATTGTGCGGCTTGCTTAAAATCAGACAGGCATTGGAAACTTAGAGTTAATGAAGTGCAGCTTGTCTCTATTCCTGATGTTTCGTGGAACAAAATTGCCATAGACTTTGCAGGTCCCTTCAATATTCTAGAAAATGATTGTAATATATAATAGTTTTGACAGATTATTACAGTAAATGGATTTATTTTGATTTTGTAGCAGTAATTGACACTGATTCTGTGATTGAATTAAAAAAAATGTGTTGCCATCGAAGGACTACCACGTGTCATTGTCTCTGATAATGGAAAGCAACTTACTTCAGAGAAAATGGTCTCGTTTTTGAAAAGTAAGAGAAAACCCCTTTATACTCACCCAAATCCAATGGACAGGTTGAGAGAATCAACAGATTCATAAAAGAAGGTATTCAACTGGCTATTGCTTCAGGATTTTCTGTGAAAGAGTTTATACAGGAGAAAATTAATTGTTACAACAACACTACCAACAGCGTAACTGGACATTCACCATTTTTCTTGATGAGAGGCAGGAAAGGAAATACAATACTTACTCCAAAATTTGATATTTTTGAGGAAAGTGATTCCAGTTTTGTTGAAATTGACAATGGCCAGCTGAAAGTAAAAGAGAGAATACTAGAAAACCAACTTAGGTCTAAAAATTACCATGATAAAATTCATAGAGCAACAGTCAAAGAGATTTAAAAAAAAAGGAGATTGGGTCATTGCAAGGAAACCATACAAAGTGTAACAAGCATTTGTAATGCAATAGGTCTCGCATTTGCGAGAGTTTGAGATATTGGCATTGTAAATGACACTGCCTTTTATATATGTGTTTTGAAAACCTGCAAGGGGTGCAAGCTTTCAGATTTTTAAAACACAAATAAAAGGCTTTGTTATTTACAATGCCAATAGCTGTCTAAAAAACTCAAATATCTTACATGTGCACATTCTCGAAACAACCAACCCTATCAGGATTTGCTGCATTACGATCAATACACAGCCGCATTAAAAATTAAATAAGTCCAGATGCCTTCTGGATACTGCCAATGTAACATGCATTCGCTTAGCTGACTAGAGCTCTTTCAAATGTGACTCGTTTTATAAACAGCAATCGCTAGAAAAACAGAATTTTACAAGTCATCCTACAGTATGTACCCACCCATGGGTCTGCCCATATAAATCAGTCTCAAAGAGATCACTAGGGGAGGCTCTGAAGCATGGCAATCTACAACCGCTTTATGTACCGTGTATGAAAACACCCAAGAGAACTGAAGTGACAACATTAAACATGCATATCAAAAGACGTTATACCGCACAAATAAAGAGACTGCTAATAATTCCAATTACATTTTACATGGTTGGGCTTTGTTGTAAATGCGTGACTTTTTTCAGTTAAATATTTCAATAATTTTCAAACTGCCTAAACTGAAACTGGACTTTGAGATGTTTTAATTAGGAAACTAGATATAATAAAATGTCTGATTGACTTTGTTATGCTGCTAATACTTAACCTAAGGAAGCAGCTTTCTGATACAATGTTAGATGTGTTTTGCTATATTGTGAATAATCATGATCATTCAGAATATTTTTTTTTATTTTTTTTAAGACCTTCAATCAGAAGCATACCACAATCTGGTGCTTAATAAGCTTTTATAAAAGAACAATCGCGTAAAGGTCAGACACAAGCCAGATGGTGGGCTTATAATAGGTAATAACGAATTACTAAATCAGAGAGGAATAGGTTTGACAATACCTATTCTGCAGTGCTTGGGCCTGCATTAAATGAAGGAGTGGTCTCTCAAATACATTTCCGTTTGTGATTAATTAAATGATACTGATAGAACAGACAATGAGAACTGTACTGTTTGAAGAAACGATTCTGGCTCTCAGCAGGCGCAGACAGTGAATGCAATTAGTTTTCAGTGAACAAATATTCAGTATGACATGGTCGGTGGCAGGCCCCTGGTTGTATGAAATACTGAAAAAAGCAGCGTAACCTACTTTGAATGGACGCAACGTTGCGTGCAATAAGCAAATGCCAATATCTAAAATGTAAATGCGGATTGTTTTTAAAGGGCTGGTAGGGGTAGGATGAAACCACTTTTTTGTTTGCTTTTGTTAAAGAAAACTCGGCCCAAAGACTCTTTAGTGAAACTTCAAGGATTGAAAAAATATTAATAATTTCAGCGATTACTAAACAAAACCAATAAAGAAAGAAAAAAGAAACAAACAAAGAGCATGGGGTTATTCCAATACTTAACTCCATCGGAGTACCTGCAGGCAACAACTTGGCGGGGGAGCGCATTCCAGGCGGGGGAGCGGACCCTTTGAAGTGCGATGTCAAACGGATTGCATGGCAGCACGATGCGCGTCATTGTGCGCGTGCTAGCCATTCAATCTGCTTTTTGGGAGCACTTTTAAAACCCCCTTACAATAGTCTCGCCTTGCGATCGCTTACGCGATAGCAAGGCGAGACCTAAAAAGGAGAGTCTAAATTTTATGAACCTCTTAAAGTTATAGATGTGATTAAAGGTGCTGTCCTTTTAAATATCAAAGGCTGGAGAAACAACAGTGATATTATTGAGCTTAAACCCGGTCAAAGAGAACTTATTAGAGGTTCTAAAAAGTTTGGTTCAGATGTGGAGGATAATTATGGGGTTTGATTTTGAAGCTGATGTTAACCCTGAAGTTGAATCACATGCATCTTTACATAATCTAGGTGTTGTACCTTGTGATAGTACTAACACTACTGGATTAGATGTTGCCTCTGACAGTAATATGTCTGCATGCAATATCTATGAGGGTACTTGTACCAGTTCTGGAAAGTTTTCTCGTTTTCCCAACATGTATACAGAATATGTGATATATTAATTTTATTGCATAAAAAGGGAGATGTTGTACATGTCGTTCTGGTATAATAAAGTTAGTTGATAAGTAAGCTTGTATGCACCCCACAACCCCACTACTTGCTTTGGCATTATGACGTCACATGGAACCTTTATACTGTATATAGCTCACGTCATGGAATGTTGGTGATTCCTTTGCCATTTGTTCTACTGGTCTGTCATGCGTACTGTTGGCTGCCCATGGGCCTCTAACTTAATAAATAATAACATTTATATTTCTGCGTGTCATCGTGCTTTCATCGATGTTACTTCAGATTGCTTGTAAGTTTGAAACTGCCACCTCAATTCTGCGATAACGTGAAATTGGTGTGGTCTAAGTTTGTGGAATCCGGTGGGGGGGGACCAGGTGGGGGGTGCCTTTGCTAAGGCCCATGGTGCAGCCATATCCCCATCCTGTCGGGAAGGGGGGGGGGGGCGGAACCAAAGGGCAAAGCTAACTCTTTCACAGGACTCAAGCTGTCCCTTCATCCCAACACCAGCATCCGCGGAGTCTTAGAATTCCGCCAACACACAATCTGCATTTAAAAAAAATTTTTTTTTGCAGATTTATATAGCACAAACTTTACCCGAAGGTATTGGAGCACTGACATGAGCACCGGTTACCTTACACAAGGACACATTCATTTTTAGGTCTCACCTAGCGACGCAGTGCATGCGCTGCCCGCCTTGGCGATATCTATTGTTGTCTGTTTTTTTGGAAGTGGGACAGGAGATGTGCACGCGTACAGCGCTGCTTCCACATTGGTGTCCAGACACGCACGCTGCCCGGAGGTGCGCTCGCTGTTTGAAAACAAGAGATGTGCACGAGGCGGCGCTGCATCCCACATCGGTGTCCAGACACGAATGCTGTCCGGAGGTGCGCTCGCTGGGTAACTTGCAAGATTTGGAGCGCGCCCCTGACTACTATATCCGCAAGCATGAAACAGAACTGGAAATTTGGGTGAGTAAAAACAAAACAAAAGGAGGATAGGTGACGGGCAGGTGTAGAAACGGTTCCCAACTTGTGTGCCACCGAGATAGATGCGTGTACCTCTCACAGCAGTAGCAGCCACCTCGAAGCGCTTGAGCTCCGTTGTGGCCATGGCTTGTGGTGTGTCATTGAAATGACAGCTGGCGTCCTGCTGTGGCACGTCAAGAGCGCCTTTTCATTCTCCACAACGGAACGCGAGCAGCGTGACATATCTGAGTCTCTAAGCTCTAGATATGTATCATTGATTGTAGGACCCGGCTCGCATTTGTCCATTCCTACTGACTCTTCAAGGTGCCCAGAAGCAAGTGAGCAGAGACAGGGCGCCGGAAGAAAGTATTTGTGTTAGAGTGTTGATATAGTGCTGCGCCATCTGCAAAGAGCAGTCAGTGCTTTATAACGAACATTTGCATTGATGCAGGAGCAGATTACCCAGAGTATGGTCTGTGTGGGGTCCACTTGAACTAGGAGTACAGACCCCAGGATACGACTGGGAGGAGCTTCATCTAACAGAGATAGCACCAATAGCGCATTGAACATTTGGGTTTAGCATATGTACCTTACAAATGTTTACAGTTTCAGGAACAGAGACAAAACGTGATTTGCCTAGAATCACACAAAGTTTGTGTTCAAGTGTGAAGCATGACTTGGAATATATCAGGGGACTGATGTCGGCTTGATTCTTACACTTTACAATGGGACTGTCATTTTACATCAGCGTGCACACTTGAACATTTTCATTGGGTTCATTTATGGATGCTAGGCTCCAAAATATGATAATTATAGCAAACCTTCATTTCATATTTTCTATATTTTTTTTTATGAACACATTGTCATCTTAAGGATTTTGGGGGTCCCTGTTCCAAACAACATTGATATTTATAATGCATTATCTGCTCATCCATGCCTGTGTAATACAAAACTATATTGATATATATGGTAAACTTTCACTAACAGAGTCACCCAAAAATTGTTGAAATATGTGTTGCCCGGGACCAACAGAATCCTTAGATGACACTGGGGAGAGAGAGACAGAGGAAGAGGTGCAGACAGACAGCGGGGAGAGTGGTTTACATAGTGAAATAGACATAATAGGCAGAGGTTGCTTCCCTAGTGGGGCCCTTGGGAGGTGGGGGCCCAGGGAAATTGCTCACTTGGCCCATGCCTTAAAAGGTCTCTGCTTGAACAGATGAGGTTTGTTTGATTTTCGGTCAACTCGTGAATTTGCCTTATTGGTAAATGCAGAGATGTGTCTACAATAGAAACCCTATCTGAGAAAATTGTCTAAACAACTGCAGCATAGTACAGTACCCAGTGGCTGCCTCGTTGGCAATATTTCATATCTCAAAATTAAAGAAACCCTGCTTTTGTGATATTCAAATACAATTTGCAGAGGCAGCCTGGGGCCCTGAAACGTGAGAGCATTGGGCAAAAAAAAAACAGGTGCTTCTCTTCTTTGTGGTGGTGCTTGGGGAAATCACTGGCTGACATCAAAGAAGTGCAGCTTATATTTCAAGGCAATGAAAAAGATTTGTGCCCAAGAGGTGTGTCCAGGACTGTAAGACAAAAGAAGCATCTGCACCCAGTAGTTGCAAAGTCCTCTTTATAGGAGGCCTACAGCGTCTTCATGTGTACCCTGATAGTGAGCTAGAAGTAGGTGGTAACCTTCAATTGACCTTCATGGACCTTGGCCCTCGCCACTGCTTAAGTCTCTTTCCTGAGAACCTGCAACACAACGGTGGAGAGATGCCCTTTACGTATTTGTGGAAGCATTAGGCACAGAGGAGCAGTCTCCTCAGATGAAGTTGGCACAGCGTAGAGGCTGACGAGTTGAATGAGTTTAACCACTTGCCAGCCTTAGCACATGTGTGGGGGAAATTAATGTATATAAGTATGCTTAAAAGCAAGTGGAACAGGAAGAGCGCTGTGGTAGAGGTACTTTCGGTACCTTGGAGAAATACGTTCTGTTCACATGTGCAGAGGCTGACCAGAGTGTGTGGTGAATTTGTATTGAGGGCACTTGAACTGAACATTTTTGCTTAAGAAGTTTTTTGTGATTGTAAAGTTTGCAAAGATTAGCAAGTTTGGTTTTCTGAACTTAACAAAACCTTGTTTTGTGGCAAAAACTCTTGCAGACATTTTTTGTTTGTGATTTCGGCCACTAAGGCCCTCATCACAAGAGGCCGGAAGCCGTATCCCCGGGGATGGTGAGAAATACTGCTTTGGCTGACAGTAAAAGAGGTGTAGTTACTGCCAGCCTAGCTTCTCCTAAGCAACGACTATATGTACAAAGTGTGTGTTTACACACCTCTTGCTGGTTTGCAAAACACATAAATAAAAGGTATTGTCATTTACTATACATACACAGTCCAGAGGATGTCACCCTTTGGCCTGCTTTTATTGTGTTTAATGCTCTTATTACAGTCCTGTGCACATGCTTCTGAGAATCGTGACGTGCCCTGTGTGGAAATTTGTTTGAACCCCTCCTGCACGTGACCCGGCGTGTCGCGAGGAAGATCGCCTGTGCCTTCCCCTAGCAGCATTGTAAATAGTATTTCAATGATGTACACGTGGTTACTGATAAACCAAGTTGCCCAGTACTATAGTTCTGCGGGCTTATGCACCTGCAGCATAGTATAGATTTCTGCCGTATCTGATGTTGACAGGTTTGAAACAGCACAAGCCGAGCCAGCATTTCATCTGTTGGATGCTGAGTGGTTTGAAACACCACAAGCCGAGCCAGCATTTCATCTGCCAGATGCGGAGTATGTCTGAGAGTGGTTTGAAACAGCGCAAGCCAACTCAGATGCCAGATGCTGAGTATGGCTGAGAGTGGTTTGAATCTACACAGAGCTGACCTCAGCCTTTTATCTGTTAGACTTTGAGGCTGCTTGTAGTGCCACGTTTCCTAGAAGCAGCCGGTTTTAAATAGTGTTTAAACTTATAGTTCTTGCTTATGAGAAGCAAGGCTGGCAGTAAAAGAGGTGTAGTTACTGCCAGCCTAGCTGCTCCTAAGCAACGACTATATAAGAGGTGTGTTTACCCACCTCTTGCATAACTTGTTTCATTGAGTCGTTAAAACTACTTTTTAGGAAATTAAAATAAAAAAATGCGAAGCTGTTCTGAAGGATGACACCGACCGGTTCATTTCAAAATGGCCACTGCCTTTCAATCACCTCACGCAAAGCATACCTGTCGGGTAAACGCCGTCTGTTTCTATGGTTACAGCGTCATTTCACCCGGAAGCACTTGGAAACCGGAAGAGTGGTACTTTCTATTACATCGAGGTGCTTTGTGATCGTGAGCGACGGGCGGGAGCTGGGTAATGGTAAGCTTCGGCGCCCCGTGTGTTTTGGGGAAAGATTGGGAGGAGCGGTGCAGATAGCGCTGAGCTGTTTAAGCCACCAGAGCTGCGCCGACTACTATTGGTCAATTGATGGGCAGCGTTTAGCCAATCAGAGTAGGGTGCTGTCAAACATGACGTGTGAATCGTGCGCACGTGACGTAATGGCGCACTATTGTCGCCTCACTCTTCCATGGCTGCTGGAGTTTGGGCATGTGAGGTAAGTCCTGAGCGGACGGTATCGCCCTGCCTCGGACTCAGACCCCCGCTCATCAGTTTCCCCAATGTGGAGCGCCCTGGCGGCAGTTGGTAACTAAATGTTGAAATTCTCATATCATATGGCCCAGTTAAGTTGTTTTCTTTTGAAGAAACAACTAAACATCACGGGCCTAATACATTGTTTTTCTAATGAAACGAAATGTTGAACATTGAAACGACTTTACAATTGAATGTTAGATACTACCTTCATTAAACAAAAGAACGAAGTAAGCATGAACTGTTAGACGATGGGTGTTGGTATATTTTTCTACAGTAATCGATATATGCATTGAAGCTGGAAAAAATAATGTAACACAGACGATAGGTGGGTTTATACTTTATATGTTGTCGAGCTGCCACTATGAAACCTTTGACCTACTGGTCCTCATCACAGTCATTACTTATAAAGTGTTTCTTCACCACTAGACCAAATAAAAAGACCTTGATGTATGCATCTAGCCGACTCCAGGCATTCACTTGGACATAAGTATAAAAGTCCAGCATACTTCCTGACAGAACCAAGTCTAATCGAAGGTTAGCAGTCTGGGGTGGGTGAGCTGGTCATATTGACTGACGAGTATAATTAGAACTAGTATTATAAATTTTACTAGTAAGTAATTAAGGTATTCTTCCCATATCAGTTGTCTTCGTCCTAGGAATAACTTATGAGGTCTTCAAAAGCCACCTGACATTAAATGGTTTCAAATAATAAATGTACTTTATACCATGTAATATTGCAATGCTATACACTAAATAGTGGTATGGAATCAATGTTTTCCATCAAAATAAAAATATTGAATATAACATTTAACAAACGTAAGACCGGATAGAATCTTAAACCCTCTGTCCAGATGAACAGGCTTCCTAAGACACAGCTTGAATATGATAAGGATGTACAGTTGTTTGTGGGGAAGTCCAAGTGGCTGCTTCACAGATCTCTGTAATAGAAACTACCTGAATCCCTTCCCATGAAGTAGTTGCTCCACTTAAGTGTCACATAAGGGAGTTGAAGCAAGAGAGTATGCCATAGAGATAATGGATATGATCCAGCGGCTGATGGAAATAGAAGACGACTTATGCCCTTGACCTGTACTACCCAAGTTAACAAAAAGGTTATCTGACATACATAAAGATTTAGTTCTATCCTAGTATATCAAAATTGCCCTTCTTCCATCTAAGGCAGTGGTCTTCAAACTAGTTAATTCCGCTCCCCTAGCAAAACAAAATCTTGTGAGTTAAGCATGTCTGCTGTACAAAAAAACCTTTTGTTTGATTTTCTCCAAGTATAATAAAAATCTATCCCACATATAGGGTACACATGACCCCTAAATTGTCTTTGTTCACTAATTGCATTTTCATCAGGGTGGGGTCAGGCATGGTTCTCCGTTCCTATTTAAAAACCCACTTTTCATAAATATATTAAAGTATGATGTGGTAACGCACTGTCATTTCCAAACAGATATTTCCCACTGGCATGCAATGTTACTGATAAAACTACATAGTGTACAAATGATGTGTGGAAAACTGGTTTCAGCAAATATTTGTTATTTGCACATCACCAAGTAAAGTGCTCTGATTTGTTTTGCTCCTATTAAAATCTTTGTTTTCGTCTTGCTTCAGAATTAAAAATATCAGTCACACACGGGAACATGTCTGACTTGTAAAGAATGGCAGAACTAAGTCTGAAGTAGTCCAAATTTATTTAACAGTATAATTCCTAGGGTGTCCCATCTTGTAAATCCCTGAAGATTTATCACTCCCCCAGTAACTTCTTCACCACCCACATGGGAGTTTATGTTCTTCATCCCACCCCTTAGAACTTAATGCGTCTATAAAAGTTTAATTCCTCTGTTAGTTACTACACCTCAACAGTTTAATTCCTAGGGTGTCCCATCTTGTAAATCCCTGAAGATTTATCACTCCTCCAGTAACTTCTTCACCACCCACAAGGGAGTTTGTTTTTCATCCCACCCCTTAGAACTTAATGCGTCTCTAAAACATGAATTACTGTCCAAGTGTGAGGAGCACGACATTTGGCAGGGTAGAGCCAGTTAAAAAAAAAATCATTCATTACTAATTACCAGATGAGAAGCTCGGATGTATGCTTCTAGGTCTGATATTCCCAGACCACTATCAAATGGAGACTTTCAGCACTTGGCAATATTGACCCTTGGAATACCACTGGCACACAAAAGTTCTGGCCAGAGATGTAAGGTGTTTAAAAAGTTTAGCACTGTCTTTGTGTGAAATACTTTAAAGGGTGTAGAGTTTTTTTTCTTCAGAAGGGTGATATTTTGAACAATGACCATGAGAGATGTCAGTAGAGTATTCAAGTTGCAATTTTGTTTTTTACATAAAGGCCATATTCTAATTTGGTCTTCAGAAATACACATACCTAGGTATTTGATTCTGTGTGTTGTCTAAGAAATGGAAGCTCAAAGCTCCCAGTCTCTCTCTTCCCTGGCTCCAGCCACTTGGTAAACATAGGATATTTCTTCGTTAAGTTGCAGCCTAGTAACATTTCTGAATTCGTTCAGAATCTGTTATTCGTAGGCCTGCGGTTTCTGGTTTACTCATGAAGATGAGTAAGTCATCTGCTGCTAGTGAAAACTTATAGGCCACTGCAGTTGCCCGTTTAACCAGTTAGCCACGGATCTGTTTTAATGATTTTAAAAGTTCCACTTCTAGGGCAAAGGGAAGCGAAGAAGAGGACAGCCCTGTCTAGTGCTCTGTCAAGTGGGAATGGGCTCAGACATGCTATTGTTTATCTGTATCCCAGCCATAGGTGCTATGTATATAAATGTACTATAGGCTGTGAAAGCAGTCCCTAATTGTTGTCTCTCAAGTAAAGCAAATATATACTTGCAATTCAGTTTATCAAAAGCCTTTTCAAAGTTAATTTGGAATATTGATGTGGGAGAGTGACAGCATTTAGATAGGGCCAGGGCTTTGTTGAGTCGTCTTAAACGTTATGTTTTGTTGCTCGGCGGAGCATTGAGCCACCCTGGTCTGTTAGCTTTAACTTTTCAAGTGTTGTTGTTTCACAAATCGTTCAGCAAGTATTTAGTTTCTATATTTAAAAGCGAGATCAGTCTATATGACTCTCATTGATCTGGATCTTGACCAGTTGTAGGTAGTACTACTGTAGCCACTTCTGTTATGCCAGGGGATAATATGTCCTCTTTGGTCGCCACATATAGCACCAAAAAGTGCAGAGCATGCAGAGAAGCTTTGGGCTTATAGAATCCAAGTGGGAGCCCGTTAGGGGCAGAGATCATCTTTGAATCCACTTGGTTAATTGTCTTTGTAATTTCCTTGGTAGCAATCTCTGAGTTAAAGACCTAGCTCTCATGTGTGGCTAGCTCAGGTAGAGGCAAGGAGGCCACAAACCTGGACACATCCATCTCGAGACCTAAAGAAGAGAAAAGGAAAAACATACAAATTCAAGAACAACCCACGGTATCCCTTCAACTCTGAAGCCTTTTTAAGAGGCTTAATGCCTCTTCCATCAAAGCACATAAGTGAAATTGGCTTGTATGCAACATTTTGGGTTTTGACTGTTGAACGATTGAGGCCTGTGACCTCGCTGCTTTAAATTGTCCCACCAGACCAATAAAGTCTTGCCGTCCTACGTGCTGCTACAGCTGACATTTCTGAAAATACAACTATCTGAACTTTATCCCCAATCAAATGATTTCTTGTGGATCAACTTGGTGAGAATTAACTCTTTTATACAGCAATCTGCAAAGTTCACAATAACAGTACGAGGAAACTTCGAGTTCGTGAGACCAGCAGGGATCAGAGGAGCCCTCATAATAGAGAGATCTGGTGAGGCATCTTCTAAGATATGTAAGTTAATCAACGATTCCATAAATTTATGCTTGTTGTGGTGATTGCCCATGCTCTTCGCCCCTTCCGGTATTGCTATGAATCAGAGATTAGATCTCCTTGCATATTTTTCTATTTCATTGATTTTATTTTGTGAATCAAGCAGCATTATTTTTTGATGTTGCTCATCTCCTTATCCCAAATTCGGGAGCGGTCTTCTAAATCCGATACCCTTTGCTCAACCTCTTGCAATCGTGCTGAAATCTGGAGCGCTATTATGTCTATCTTATTCAGTCTTTGATGAAAAGCAGTGATTTACTTAGACTGAATGCTCTGGAACTCACAGATTTCCAACAAAATCATCTCAAGCAGGGTCTGCGATTGATTCTCTGTCCCTTGGGCCTGCTTCATTTTCTGACTTGGAATCGGTGCAGGATTGAAAGGCCTGCTTTAGGGGTGACATAGGTTTTAAGTGCAGTGACCTCAGATATAGTGAAACCTATATCTGTTGTAAGTGGTGCTAGCCCCAGCTTACACAGGTTGCATTGGCAGGCCTGTGGTTACAGTTTGAGTGATCCCCCTTGGGTAGCTTAATGCATGCTTCTGCCCATGGAGAAACCCTGGTGTACCTATGCCCTGAGTACCTCAGTACCATATACTAGGGACTGATACGGGTACACCAATGGCCAATCTGGGATGTATCTAAGTACTTATCATACCATTTTAGGGGAGAAAGCGCAGAAACTGGGGTCCTGATTAGCAGTATCCCAGTCACACTAGTCAGAAACAGCTTAGGACCAGGCAAAAGGTGGGGGTAACCATAAAAGCAGATCCTACATTCCTACAGATGGGGCATCCCCTAACTTGATTGGGTAGAATCCTTCCTTTCAAGATGGTGGATTTCCTAAGGAGGGGGATCACCTCAGTCCAGGGCACCTTAGGGGTGCCCCAGGCAGAAGGGGGACACACCTCTCCTGACGACTAATTTCCCGCCGACATTGCTGCCAAAAGTGGGGCTTGATCAAGGGGGCGGGCGTCTCCACTGGTTGGAGAGGCCCGGGCTAGCATATCAAAGGGCAGGAAGCCTTTGAGGCTCACCACCCTGAATACTGTTCCTGCTTTGGGGTAGGTGTCCAACCAGCCTTTGTCCCTGACCCACAAGAGCAGAAAGGCTCCCACCTCCGGTTCAGAAACATGACTGTGTGTGGCAGGCTTGTGCAGACCAGTCAGCTGGACACGAGCGTTAGACTTTTTCAGGGGGCATCTCTAAGATGCCCTCTGAGTGCATTTTACAATAAATCCCACACTGACATTAGTGTGGGATTGTTGTGCTGAGATGTTTGATACCAAACTTCCCAGTATTCTTTAAAGCCATCATGGAGCTGTGGAGTTCGTAATGACAAATTCAAAAGCCCGAGTACTCAATATGGCTTCACTGCACTTGCAATGACAAAGAATGGACTTAGACACTGTAGGGGCATATTGCTCATGCAGTTATGGCCTCACCTGTGGTATAGTGCACCCTGCCTTAGGGCTGTGAGGCCCACTAGAGGAGTAACTTACCCATGCCACAGGCAGTGGTTGTGTGCCAGTTGTGGAAACAAAGATACACTTTTAGGATAGAATACAGGCCCTGGGAAACTGATTGGCAGAGACCCAGGGCACATGCAGTCAAAGTGCATCAGAAATCTGGCAAAAAGTGGAGGCGGCGGGGTGGGGGGGAGGTACTGCAATAGAAACCCATTATCCAACAAAACTGAAGGTGAAGTCCATGTGATTAGAAACCCTATTGACTCCTGGACCACCTCCAACTGAGTCACCCTGCAGCAGCACTCTCAGTGCCAGGATACCCTCACGGGTGATTAGTCATGCTATACAATATCAGATTGATAGACTGATTGACCTTCAAAAGAAGCCTTTCAGGTGTGGGGACTTTTACAATGCTGAGGTATTTCTGTATTTTGTCTCACTTACCTTTCAGTGTGGCGGAAGTAGACTTCCACGGTATGCAGGGGAAAAAAAGAGCAGTGTCTTAGCCTAGTGTTAATTCAGAATCGGTGTCTTCTCTGAATGCATGGCCTTTTCCATTTAGAGGCCTTTCTCACATGGAAGAGCCCCTAGAGTCAACTTATGAAGAAGGCTCCAGTCCTGAGAAGACCATCCTGTGAGGACTCAATCACTGGAATTTGCATAAGTCAGAGAAGGATGCCACAAGGGAAGGATGTAAAAATAAAACTTAACTCCAGGAATAAAATGTTTTAAGATTGAAGAAAGAAGTCAAAGACACCAAATGAAGTGAAAAAATTGCTTCACAGGGTCATTTTGATCACAGATACATTTTCAAAAGTCTTATCTTTACTGCTGAGTGGTAAATACACAGTGATAAATGATCGAATTGTGGTGGCACCTGGCAGCCTGAAAGGGACAGTGATTGTTTTTTTTAATCATCCGAGGTATTATTTGCTGATTGGAACAACTTTGTTTCATTTAGTTGGGTGGGCTTTTGATTACAGTGTGGTAATTTTACTAATAGGAAAAATAGGAATAAAATAAATGTAGTGTTTACAAAGATATAGTATTTTTACATTCACAAAGATCCTATAACGGAGAATGAGTACACATGCCGCAGTAATTTAGCACAGTTTACATAATGAACAAAAGGATCATTGGTATCATAGTCTCTCTCTACCTACGGGGCCTTCTGACCTACTGGAGCGCGTTAAACCGTGCATCATCTGTAGAAGTGACTTGTGAAAGGGATTGTTAACTGAATTACTTTCTATTGACACTGTTAAGTCTGCTTCCTGAATTCATGAGGATAGGCTCAGTGAAGGAACCATGCCATCAGTCTAATCTGTGTCTTTACTCTGTCTAAAATTGTTTTTTACAAAAATGTACATCTACATCGTCTTTTGAGGCCTCGGAAATAGGTTGGTTAACCCAAGAGGGGTGGGTCTATGCCAAATTTTTAGGTTCACCTCTCAGTATGTCGATGCTTTCCATTTAGATTTTTCACAATATAAATGTATCTTATGTGTATATCCTAAATACGAGGCACTGATCCGGCCCTTATGGCTTCTGTTGGGTATTTTTGCTGTAAATTATTTCCTTGTGTTATTCTTGCAGATGGCCTCTTGGCATCAATTGACATGCCAATACCTAAACAGAAGAAGCAGATTTTGTTTTGTAATTCTATAGTCTACTGGCGTTTTTCCCAGAGTAAAGTATCGGGTGCATCAAAAGAAATGTCTGCACCAGTGAAAGCCGATGATGGATCGCTCTTGTTTCTGGAGACAGTACCCAACAAATCCTACCTTTCTTAGTGAAGTGTAAGGACGCTCAATGGATGGTAGTGTTTGATGTAATTCATGATCCTCATCCTCTACTAGACTACATGTAACCATGGTGATCCTTTGATTATTCACCAAAGCTATGTTTTTTCTGAATTGCTGATGTACTGCAAAAGGTGCATGCACAATATTTGTACTTTTTCTTTTTTCTCTTTTACAGACCGCTTTGCTGTTAGAGTTGAGCGGAACACATCCTGTTTCAGGTATGCTGCTTTTGCAGTTTTGTTTTGCTTGCATTTTTTAGTATCCTGTTTAATACAGGCCTTTTGTGCAACAGTGCTCACAATCTGTCACAGCAGTGAAGTAGTATCAGCATCCGTTTCCCTACAGCCAGGGTTTGGTAAAGATTTGAGAGCTTTATGCTTATTCATTATTGTCAGGGTTCCCGAACCTTATGGTACAGTATCTGTAAACCCCCCCCCCACCAAGGTACTCGGCAGGGCTTTGCGTTGTATTTACCATATGCTACTAAAGAGCAGTGAGCTATTGTATTAATGTTCACATAGGCATTGCATTAGTTTTAGAACATGTCTTTACACACAGAAGAACATGGAGTGAATACAATGGGCTTATAGATTGACAAATGCAGGCAAAAATTGGCAGGCGCCCTGGCCACACTATTTGGGGTGAATACGTGGCTATCAGTAAGTCAGCATTCAGTGGCAACCATCCATTTTCTAATACGAGATAGCTATATCTTCTGCTGCTTTGCTGTAGCTGGACATTCCCCACAAAGAGGGCCAGTGGTGCAAATGCTTTATTGCTAAGTAACATTCTTATATCTGTCCCCATTGGTGTGTGGCTAACTTTATAAAGTATGACACATGGCACCCCAAATTATGGGGCTAAACAGTAATTTGTCTAGTTCAGTCTTCCTTGCTACAGCCATTAGTAGTTCCCTGTCACAGGCCAGTTCATATAGGAACCAGCTGATTACAGAGTGCAGTTTGCTTGGATGCCAGTTTGCTTGGATATCCGGTAGTCTCAGACCACACTTTTCGAGGGTGACCTCAGGCATTTCAATTCACACTCCTCCTCTTACCAACATCTCCCCTCCTCACCACCAAACCCCCTCCATGACCAGTTTGTTTAGGATTTCTTCCAATTTCTTGAATCTAGACTTGGGCTAACAGTGTGAAACACAAATGCACAGGGCAGATCAACCATTGGTACCAATGTAGCTAGCCCTGGTAATTAACGCCAGCGGCCCTGTGATCCAAAACAATACTGAATTGTGCAGATTTGCATTTTTTATTGTTCTCTGAATATGAGGGTTAGTTCCTCAAATATTGCACTTTGTCACTTTCACACTTGAGAGGCACGGCAATATGCTCCTCTGAGTTCAGAGTGCCCAGAGTAAAGGTATGGACTAGTCTAGGTTTACTCTGTCATGATACCCCGTCAAACTGGTCTAGTTGTGATTTTGGTTTACCTCATGATGTTGCCAGAGAATAGGAATAGGGAGCAGGCAGCCTTGAAGAGTACCCCTCTCTAATGTGCAGCTCTCAGATATAGGGAGGTAATGACACATGCCATCAGTTTTGCGTGAAATATTTGACCCTATTAATATATTTGGTTCTTGCATTGTAGGACTCCACATAAAAAGTCCCAGTTCACAATATCAAACTCTTCCTCGGCATCCAGGGAGACAAAAAGCAAATTCCTCTTCAGTATCTGATGGTTCCTACCCTGCATGGGTATGCCCCTTCAGATTGAGGATGTTCCTCCTGTGCAGCATAAGTTTACACGGCTTCTTATGTTTTAAGTCCATGACAGCTGTGTGTAGTCAGTTCACCAATGCTTGTCGAACATGTTCGAATTCTCCATTTAGCATTGATTGTGAGCGATATGCTTGAAATCAGTGTTTTTTTTTTAGTTCTGTCGTTAGCCAAGACCTTTTTGATTTTACTAACATAATGTGTTTACTATACTTGCATAAAGGGGCTTTCTGCCGTTTTTCTTCATCTATTGGTCTGTTCGTGTGTCATTCACATATTGCTTCCGCCCACTACAGCATGGGGCAATGGGTCAGCCTACTCCAGCTATTGGCTAACTTCACTTTGAGTGACTGCACGTAGCCCTTTCAAAAGCAGCACAATCACACATAAGGTAGTTTTTTTCAGTGCAAGTGTTTTTGTTTTTACTTTATTATTACTTTAGTGTTGACCTTGTGTGTGATAGCTGAGTGCTTTCTACGAGATGAGAGCACAGGGCACATTCCAGCTTTATCAATTCCTGTCTCCTTCCAATGCCTCTACGGGGCCGAGCTGTTAACCATTAGTATGGAGGGAAGTTGGGACCGGTGTGAAAGCAAATGTCTGAAGAAACTTTGGCCCTCCCCAAAGGTGCAATGTCCCAGGCAATAAGATTAGAAGCAAAATTGCAAGCCTGGAACTTTCTAGCTTATAAATCAACTCTGCGTTTTTGGTATAAATTATTGGTCCCAAATACTCAGAAGATATCAGCCTACTGTGCTACTGAAATAGAAAGAAGTGAATTACAGTGGGCAAGGAAAGTGAAGAAAACATTGGAAGACATTGCAGGAACCTTAAAACTGGAATAAAAAATAGCTGAAGCCTCAGTTTCTAAACCAGAATTAAAAACAGCCTTTAAAAAAGAACCTAGACTGGCGGACTTGAAATATGTAAAGAACACACCCTCTGTAAAATACTTGTTAGATTCATGGGAAAATATAAATGTATTCCCGTATTTATCGGCATTACCAGATGCCCGGTTACGATTACTACTATTAAAGTTCCTGACTGGATTAAATGTGCATTATATAGTAGCTGAGAAATTTGAAGCCCTTTTAGATCAAGAGAATAACTGCACATGTGGACTGCCGTTTCATAACCTCAACGTTCATGTTTTAACCTCTTTAAAAAAAATATAATATCAATTGTCATAATGATGCACTAGACCTTCTCTTAAGGATGGAATTTTTTTGATGTGGCTTGCGCACTGACTAAGTTTCTTTAAAACATTTGGATTAGTGTCTTATAGTAGCGGTTTGGAGTTTTTAGTGTATTATGATGAATTGGTGTTTATATGGTATAATTATATACATTTTTTAAAAATTGTTTTTAAGGACTGTATGTTTTAAAGACTGTGCCTAAACATTAATAAAGAATTAACTGAACTCCTTCCAATGCCGTTGTAAATTCCTTTTGAAGTGGCCTTTGTTTGTCTGTCTGTTTTTTTGACACCACGCCAGCAGCTCATATTAACTCTGAATCTAGGCTTGTGAGGGCTCTCTATCTGTGCAACCAAGCCTGTCTGTCTTTTCCATATTCCCTTTCTCGCCTTCTTCGTTCTTGCCTTCCTCTGGCTTTCTTTGTTTTTTTTGCTTCTTTTCTTTTTTCTTTTCTTTCGATTCTTTTTTTTCTTTCTTGCCATCCTCTTTTTTTTTTTTCTTGCCTTCTTTTCCAAAGGTATTAGGCTCACAGCCAATACCAGACCAATGGGCTTTTTGTCAGTGCTAGCCAAGACCTTTTGATTTTACTAACATTATGTGTATAGCAGTTTTCTAGAGGAGTTTTCAACCAGATTTTGTCTATTAGATTGTGGCGTGTCATTCACTATTTTTCTTTCACCCACTCCAGCCATTGGCCGACTTCACTATGAGTTACAGCTTGCTGCCCTTTCACAAGAAGCACATCAACACACACAGTCTCCTTCAGTGCGAGGGAGATCTATGACAATGTGGGCTTTTTTGAGACCCGAACAACATTTCTGCCTATAGCCAATGTTTTTGTTTAGATTGATCTCTGCTTCGATTAAACTCCGTTCTTGATAAAAAGTGAGCTCTGGGTGAAGCGTGTGTTGAGTAGGGGAACCCAAAACTCTTATTTTGAACCTTCTACAGTTTTCAATACCCTTGCATTGTTTGTTAACAAACTCCAGTTCTGGCTAAAAACTGAATCCCCCCCAACCCCTGTCTCAGCCCCTCCAAATTACATTTATTGCTTGTATAATATTTACCTGTAACATTAGGTCCTGCATTGTACTGGTTGGTCATTCTGTATCCTTCACGACTAGACGATCTCTGGATGGGGAAGAAGGTTCCCCATGCGTTATTGAACCAACTACCTCATTTGCAGTTTGAGAAACCTCTTCGAGGACCTTGGTAATTGGATTAACCCAATGATTGTTCCCTATCGTCCGTACTTTAAAAAATGGTCAGACTGGAAGGCTTTCTTTAAAAATACTTGATCTTTATATAACAGAGTAAACCTATGCACAAATTTCCCCAAAGCCTTGACAAAGGGTTTGCCAAATAAAAGGCCTTTAGCCACTGGTCATGTCTCTGCCTTTACAAGTGCACAGACCTTTGAGTCCGTGTGAGAAAGTGCCATCTTTCTTGCATGGTATGCCCCCCACTTTTTGCTGAATTGCTGAATGTACTTTGACTGAGTGTGCCCTGGGCTCCTGCCAATCAGGTACCCAGGGCCTGTGTTCCTTCCTTAAAATTGCATGACAACCTAAATCCAATTGGCATCTCTGGCCACAGGTCAGCCCCTGGTAGATGGTACCATAGGTACCCAGGGCACTGTGACCAGAGAAGGCCCTTAAGGGCTGCAGCACTTCTTGTGCCACCCTTAGGGGCCCTGTACCCTTACACACACACACACACACTGCCTTTGCAGGTTCAGTGTCTGGGTGCAGAACCAAATGGAGTCGACAGGGCACACATCCCTGTGTGCCCTGTCCACAACACACACTGCCCTGGCATGCATCAGCCACCCCTCTTCCTTGGTGCCCTATGCCAGTGGTGTGGGCACAGGTGCAGGAGCCCTGTGCCCCTACAGTACCCAGGTCCATTCCTGGGCACTGTAAGTGCAGTGCTGCCATTTAAGAGTATATGGTGCTGGGAGATCGTCAACACGAACTACACCGCACCATGATGGCTGCACTGAATACTGAGAAGTTTGATATCAAACTTCTCAGCACATTAAACACGCACTGATGCCAGTGTGGGATTTACTGTACAATGCACGACAGAGGGCATCTTGGAGATGCCCCCTGAACATAACCTACAATCCACGTCTTGTCTGAGGGGCTGCCTAGGCTGCCACACAGCAGACATGTTGCTGGACCCCTGGGTAGAGAGCCATCCGCTCTCCTGGGCCTGCAACAATGCACATGCTGGGTGAGGTGCTAGGTCTCCTCCCCCAGGATGGGCAGGGGAAGCATCAAAGGCATTCTGCCTTTGTGAGCTTCTCCAGGCCACTTGCTGTACTCAGCAACTGGCCCCTACTGGTTCTGACGCCCACTCTGGCGGGAAGACTTGCCGGAAACCCCTAGGAAGGAAGGAAAGGGGGTGTGCCAGCCTCTGCCAACCCCACCCCTCAGGTGGGGGAGGCAAGGTGAAGCACATCTCCGGGCTCTCGCCATCTTGAAGATGGGAAGCCCTGCCCAATCGGGACTAGGCTACTGCCCCCCTCCCACAGGAGAGTGGCAGGATAGGGGTGCACCCACCCCAGGGCAAGGACCCATTGGTCCCTGCCCTTTACCTACCTGTAACACCCCTAAATCTAGTATTTATGGGCCCCCTGAACCTTCCTTCCTTAGATCCAGATTCCGAAACAGCAAAGAAGATCAAGAAGCAAGAAGACCTGCCGTGCAGCTGCTAACAAGAGGAAGACACCAACTGCTTTGGCCCCAGCCCTACCGGCCTGTCGACCCTCGAACCTGCTCCTGCTAAATCCCGGCACCTCCTGTGGCCAACAACCTCACAAACCCCGGAGGACCTGGCCACCTTGTGACTCTAAGCATCTGGGACTCCCACGAGCAGCGGTACTGCTCAAAGCAAGTAACTGACCCCTGGCATCAGCCAGGAACCGCGAACCCTGCACACTGCACCCGCCAAGCCTAGCCTGTGCTGGAGTGGACAAAGACCACGAGGACGTCCCCCCCGGCGACTGTGACCCCGAATCCGGCACCCAAGGACCCACCTCGACGCTCCTGAAGATGGCTGCAACCTCAGAACCTGGGACCCCCACCCCAACCGCGATCAATAGAGGGCAAGATTTCCCGACATCAAAAGGCACCCCGGCGCCCTGCGGCCCCCTGTTCCCAACTCCTGCGTACCTACCTATCCTCCAACTACCCAACTTACCTCTCGAAGTGGTGGGCACACCTGAAGAATCTTCGTCCCCAAGCTTGCAGCCTTTGTTCGTTCTTGAGCTTCTTCACTGCAATCCATTGAGCGCCCGGCGGCTCAAAAGCACCCTGCACCCAGCCGCCCGAGTGGCCCTGGCAGTGCAACCTCTACACCTATCTACTTCCCCACTTGCCCTGAGCAAGTGACCAGGAGCCCAGCTCCCACAGCCGCATGGCCTGCTAGCCAGCCGCCACCAACCACGGGCCCCCTGCCTCCCATAGGATAACATTGGGCCTACCTCACTCTGCACCTGGCTGCCCCTGTGCCGCTGAGGGTGTAACAACTGTACTTACCTGACCCTGGGAGACCCCTGAGTCTATGCCCAGAACCTTAACTTTGCCAGTTGAGTACTTACCCAAAAGCCGATAACTCACTTTTCTTCCATAGGGTAACATTGACTGGTTTCACTTGAAAATTCTTCTAAGTGTGAAGTTTCTAAACTTTAAAATATTCGCCTAAAATCAACCGAGTAACGAAATTAAAAATACTCACCTGCTATTAGGAGAGCTGGATCTTGGTGCCCAGCACTGACCCTGAAAAGTAATTACAACCATACTTACAGCTAACTCAATTTTCTTCCATAGGAAACCATTGACTGTATTTCCGTGAAATTTCTTATAAGTGTCGATTTTTGCAAACTACAAATATTGTTTAAAAATCGTACCAACTGTGAAAACGTAATTACTTACCTGTTTTAGATAGATGTCCCAGTACTGAGCCTAGGAGCCCAGCACTGGATTACAAAAGTAACGAGAACATACTTTACCTGCAACTTGAATTTCCTTCCATAGGATAACATTGCCTGGTTTTTGCTGAAAAAGTTTCTAAGTGTTGATTTTGCAAACTTACAAATATTTGTTAAAAATCGCCTGTATAACCTAAACACATTCTCTCAACTGCTTACAGGTGGTACACTAGTGCTGGATCCAGGATCCAACACTGAGCTAGAAAAAGTAACAAGTACCCCACTTACCTGCTAAGTGAATTTCCTCCCATAGGATAAGATTGGTGATTTTATTAGAGAAAGTGTCAACTTTTAAAATACCAAAATATTGCTTAAAAATCAAAAAAGTAACTAAAACGTATTTACTCACCTGTTTCGAGGAACTGTCCCAGGACTGAATCTAGGATCCAGTCCTGGAGTTAGAAAAGTAATCCTAAAAGTAAACAATTGCATTTACTTAGAATTTCCCATTGAGCTCAGTGTATAATTGTGTTTGAATTGTGTTGCCAATTGCAACAAACTGTAACTATTGCATTTAAAAGTCAATTGTCTATTGCAAACTATTTGTTGTTGTTGTAATAACTTTATTTCGGTCGACAGACCATAAAAAGTACAAAAAACATTGAAAAGAAAAAATAAAGCAATAAATACAACAATTAAGTTAAAAAGTTCTGCCTACTACGCCACATATACAACAGGAAGCGAGAAACCGCAAACACAATAGGAGGATGGGTATCGTAAGTCAATATCCTGCAAGCCTGTGTAAAATGCAGGAATCCCAAATTCCTGCAAATAGGGATCAACCAACGTTTTCTAAGTGCAGAATAGGCAGGACAGAAAAACAAGACATGAGAAATGTTCTCGATATTGTAGGTGCATGCGGGGCAAGCTACAGTGTTCGGTTTGGTCCATTTAGAAGTAAAAGACCTTATGGGAAGGGTGCCGTGTCTTAGCTGAATAAACAGCTTACGGGCAGCTGGAGGTTCAATTAAATCCATGAATTCCTCGGCCTTAGGCTCTGTTTTTATTAAGAGGAACTCGGATGACAGCCTACCTAATGATGTAGAGCTCATTAACACCTGATGGTTTACCATGTGAATATGAGAAAGGAGTATATTCTTAGATATCCCAGTGCAATTAGTCTCCGGAGTATCCCATAGTCCGGAGAAGCCAAGCCGAGTGCAAACTGTACTGATATGCTGAAGCCAAGGGATCGCTTTATGTCTAAGAATAGGCCAAATCTCAGAAAATTCTACGCTATAGTCAGCCAATTCAGAAACGGACCACAACCTCTTCCAGTACATAATTGGTCCAGCGCTTATGATCTCCTCTATTGGAATCAACCCAAGATCGAATCTGAGAGGGATCAAAGGCGTACTAGGCGGTAGACCAATAAAATTTCTGACAAAAGACTGCTCCACCCTTTTAAGGTCCAGGGTCTGCTTGTGCCCCCCAGAGTTCAGCCCCATAAGTTGCTGCCGTTCTCGCTTGGTGGCTGTATATTTTAAGTGCAGGGGAAACTGGCCTGAAGGTGGATTCCTTGAAAACTTTGCTTAGTCCCCCCCGCTAGCTGAGTTAGCCTAAGCGTAGATCTAGCAATCTGCTTATGCCAATCAAATTTCTCTGTAAGGGTAACGCCCAAATAGATAAATGTTTTAAGCCTTTCCAGGGGGCTACCATACAGTACTGGGTTAGGACGTGTGCGCTTAGGGGGGTTGAAAATCATAAACTTTGTTTTTCCTATATTGATTTCCAACCCCCGGAGATGGCAGAACTCTACAAAACCATCAAGAGTTTTTTGAATGCCCGATGATGTTCTGGACAACAAGAGTGTGTCGTCCGCGAACATCAGAGCGGGCACTCTACCTGTAGCCAGTCTAGGGGCGTCGTTATTAACCACACCATTCAAGTGTTTTATGAGGCCATTGATATAAAGGCTGAAATGGGTAGGTGCCAAAACGCACCCTTGGCGGACTCCTTTTAAAACGGGAAATTGATCTGTGAGTTCACCGTACCTTCCACACCTTACCTGCGCAAAATTATTGAGTTGTAACCTCGAGAGAATGGCTAGCAAGTAGGGCGGAAGACCCATATCCGCAAGCATTCTCCTGAGTTTCCCACGTGGGACCAGATCTATTTAACTAAAGCATCTAATTCTGAGAACGTATATTTTGATACCTATTGTTGGTTGTAAAATAAAACAACCATATATTTTTATATACAAACCAATGGCCTAGAGTTCAGTTCTTGAGTGTGTGAGACCATTTGCTGACTGAGTGTGTACAGCAAATGCTTTACACTGTCCTCTGATACTGCCTTACTGCTCGACCAAGCTACCACTTTAGAGAGTAAGGTTATATCTAACTTTAGCCTCTGCCAAACCTCTGGGGACTCTGGACTCTGTACACACTGTACCTATTTGGGAACGGTATATATAGAGCCACTTTCCTACAGTCCGTCCACAAAAGAGTCAATTGTCTTTGTTCAAGAGCACAATCGGCAGTTCCAAGTTGACCTCGTTGTGCCCAGCCGGCACAATGGATGTACCCGAGTCCTTGGAATTCACTGCCATTTCCAAGATTTGTGATAGTAGACCCGAGAGATTAACAACTCATCTTAGCAGGTCCGCTGGACCTCTCCATTACTTTTTAGGAAAGTTGTCATGTTAGGTTCTAGCTCCAGTGTTTTGGCTACCTTGCCAGTGAGGACAGTGACCGTTTGGCTTTGAGTAAACTGCTCACTTTTCTGTTGAAGCCTTTATGCAATCAAGATTGAACATAATTTGCCACTGGTGTAAAGGGGACCGATCAGAAGATCCGGTATGTGCAATGTCATCTGGATCAAAGCTAAGGAGACTGTAGGTGCCACCTAAGGTGTAGCTGCACCTGCAAGGGGTGACCCCTTATTTAGTTTTTAGGGGTTGGTTATGGAACACCAGTGGGAGTTATCTGATTGGGTTGAATGATCAGATGCAATGTCTGTATCATCGTCATCCTTATTCCCCGTTAGTTTATCCTTTGGTCTGTGAGGTATGCTTCAGACAGTTAATCCAGAGCTTCTGAATCCAGCCATTTATTTGTTTTTGCCTTGCATAGCCTTTTTTAGGCTCGCGGTCACTGGGCTGTTCGGCAGAATTCGCTGCGGTATCTTCCTTGGTCATGTTCTGAGCATATTGCTTCAGCTGCCTGGTGGAAGGGTTGGAGTTCAACAACCAAGGCGCTATTTACAGATTGTTGTACTGATTTATCGAATGCCTCCACAAAACTCTCCTCCATATAATATTGGTCATCGCCATTGAAGAATTTCCCATAGTTGTCTGCAGCATAGGGATAAGACTTTGCTATACTTGAGCTCTAATTAGGACGGTATGGTAGTAAATAACACCCTTCAATTACCAGGGGTAACTATATTGTAGGATGGTACCGGAGTGCACAGAGTGTGGGCAACTACCTCAGTTAATGCCACAGAAATATCAGTTGTAGTGTACTGAGGTCCTCAATATAACAGGCTCTTCAGAAATATCTTGTATTCAAATATGGTACATACCAAGGGAGTTCTTGCAGGGCGTGGAGGAAGCTTTACCTGTCGGTGTGTGTTTTATCCGAGCGCCCATGCAGTGACTGCTCGAATTCTTCTGGCAGCGTGTGTGCCCCTTGGTTCGGGAAGGGGTGGGAGATATGGCAAGACAATGTGCCTTAGAGGAGACCACCCTAGTGAAAGGTACCCGGACTGGGCTGGGGTAATAAGAGGGAGAGAGGTAAGGCAGGGAAGTGAATGGGCAGTGGAGGGGACCCTTTGTTGGTTCAGCCCTGTCGTAAATTTACTGATGGGAATTTGGCCTTGGCTTGGAAGGTATTTAACTGCAAGGTGCCTGGCAAGGGACCCTCTTTCTCCTGGGGATTCTGCGTGGAGACCCACCCACCCATACTAAGAGAAGGTAAGCAGTAGAGGTTAGGTACATTGAGGAATATCTGTTGCAGAGGCATAGGTGACCTACAGGAGGTCCTTTAGGTATCCGAGGCCTGGCAGGTAGTTGGAAGGGGACAGGCCACATCAGGTGATGGTCAGGACCCAGGGGGTACAGGCGGGCTACCACAATGGCCTTATAAGTTGAACCAGAAGGAAACAATTGAGGACAGGGCCTGTGGCCCGGAAGAGGTAGTGGACAGGTGACCAGGTCACCTTGCCAGGAACGGTGGAGTCTTTCACATAGGGTATCAATCTATTCATGGACTGGAAGCATATGCTTGCCCCAAGGGAAATGAATAGTTACTCTGGAAGTGAATAGTCACCCAGCAGCCTGGAAGCAGATGCTTGCCTGAAAGGAAATGTGGTTGCGCTGGATGTGAAAGGTCACCCAGTTGGGCTGGAAGCAGACGCTTGCCCAAAAGGAAAGAGTGTTACGCTGGAAGGGTGAGTGTCATCCAGCTGGGTGGGAAGAAGACGCTTGCTCAGAACAGGACAGAATAGCTGCACCTAAGTTGGTAGGTCTCCTGGGCTGACTGGCTGGCACTGAATGTAGGGTACAGTGTTTGTGGCTAGGGGAGGCGGGCACAGGCTTATTAAGGATAAGGAAAACAATGGTAGTTGAAGGACCGCTTGTAAGTTAATAAATGCCTAATAAACTGTGGCCTCAATTCTTCCATAAACGTGAAACTATGTTGTCTGAGTTTGTGAGAGCCGGGATGGTGACCAGGTCTGTGGTGCCGACGCTATGCTTCGTGTTTTCCAGCCCACAAGTGTTTCAATCGGGCTGCTAAGCACAACAGTGCTCTGAAGCATTGAGAAAGAAATAGGACTATGTGCGTTGGTCCGAACAGTGGTCCCAGCACGTGCATGCGCGCGCCTCTTCATGAACTCAGAGACCTGCTTCGGGTTGTTGCAAAAAGTAACACAGAAACACGTTGCCCACCAAGGAGCACATGTGTTAAATAAACAGAACATTTATTCCAATGAATGGAACCAAAAAATACATAATAGAATATATTAAAAAGTACGATCACATTGCCCAATAAAGGGGCAATAGGAGAGCTAACACTTAACTTTTTCTGCAGCAGCAAAGAAAGAGGCATTAAGATGGTTTTGAAGCCGTTTTATGGGGCTATGCCATGGTGATTGGTGTAATGGGTTAGGAGTATGACCCATGAGATGGTAAAATGGGAAGTGTAGTTTTTTTAACGTTTTCACTATTTTGATTGTCTGCTGTGAATTTTACAGTAAAGAAAGACAGGCCTAAACGAAGCCTTGGTTCCAGAAATAGAAATGGAATTCTAGCCTAGTGTCTTGAGGGTTTATTGAGTTGCCCTAGTCGTGTTTGAAACAGTCTCCTGTCTTGTCACTGACTACGAGCTTTCCTCATCAAAAAAGCTTAGAAAGTCAAAGCAGCTGACAAACTCCATTCATGTTTGTCCGTTCGCCTGCTATCTCAAACACTCCGATTGTGAGTATATGGTGACAATGTATAGTAGTATCACCGCATTTTTTTAAAAGGTTTTATTTTTGCCCAGTTTGTTGAAAATGTGCCATTTGGTCCTCCTAGATGCATTATCTTTTTAGTAAATACGTTTTCCTTGAAGGTACTGAGTGCTGTAATTGTCTCCTTTATTAGAGAAACATCCTTTCCTTGTCTAGATCCCAGATTGTGGCCATGGTACTAGTATACTTGCCATAAATAGCTCCAATTAATGCAATGTACCTAACCAACATTCCATACTCAAAGACATGTGTATCAAACATTCTTCCTGAATTACAAATGTATTAAAGATAGAGTTCATAATACTAGTGATTTAATTATTATTAATGTTACGAATTTTGTAAGTAAAGTTTTTTTTTTTTCTCCCACAGATGAAAAATGGACTTTATTCCAAATGAGATTTTCACGGATTTAATGCTTGATCTGGTTGGAAAATATAAAGGACCCCCAATAGCTGCTTCTGACTTGCAAGGTACTGCCCATTACAGGTCTTGATTTATTCACTCGTGCAAGGCAATTGCATTTTGTAACAGGGTGTGCAAATGGGCAAGAAACATTACTGGCCTGTTACAACTTCAGACTCACTCTAGACAAGCACACTTCACCAGGTGCTAATGTTGGAGGCCCTGCTTCCTACCTCCCTTTCTACTTGCTCTATCTCCTTGGCTTCTACTGCCTCTACCTCTCACATCCAGTTTGTGTGTCCGTGCATGAGCAAGTGCAAAAAGAAAGAATTGAGAAACTGTGACAGACCTCCCCTCAGCTCAAGTGGGTTCCAGTTTGCATCTTTCTGCACGATTAACTCGTACTTTTGTGACTGGCTCTCTTCCTCGTCAGATCGCTCTTTAATCTGAGCTGACAATACCATGCTCTTCTTCCCATCCCCTCTTCTCCCTTCCCATCCCATTTATTCCGGGTGTGCGACGTACATGCGGATGAATGGAGCAGGACTGTGAAGGCTGTATGGGGAAGAAGGTAGACCTGATCATACACTTTGGAGATCAGCTTCTGGTCTGTGAAAGGAGGAAAACAGGGCTTGGTCGATAGCGAACGGTGGTTGTCAGATTGGTATGCACCAATGAGTTCATATGAATCTGCAATTCTAAAGTATGGGTCCCTCTGGTATTGCTGAAATTTGGTATTGTAGCCTTCTGTTTTCATGTACTCATGTTTGTTTTTGTTAGTGTGTTTTACGTTTGGAAACTGGATGTTTGACATTGATGGCTTTGTAGTTTGGCATAGGACACTTCCAAGACTTTATAAATTATATAAACATCTGGTGAATACTGACCCAGGATTGAGCATAAGGTTAAAAGTCTCAGTACATATTTTCTATGAACATTAGTAAGTATTTAGAACTTCTTGGAATGTTTTTGTTTTTATTTAATCCCTTTCGTCATTTCAATTTGTGCAATAAAATTGACTATTAATACCAAAAACAAATTGTCCTAATCTGTTAAGACACAGGCTTGTTGCTGATAATTTTTCTCTTTAGACTCAAAGGGTATTGATATTTTGAATAGAATCTTCTCATTTCCTGTGGGTTAATGGACATGTCTATAAATTCATAGAAACAAGTAAATCATCCCATTTAATGTAACGGAAGGCTGGTCTTTCCTCTGTGTTTCATTACACTTCAATGGTGACAAACTGACATCGGTGATCTTTCCACTTGGTAGCATGTCTCCAAGGATAAGATATGCTGCCCCCTGGGTGGTGCAAGATTTTGGAAACCAAACCTGCCATGCAGCCTCTAGTTCTGTGTGATGCCATCAGTTGCTTCTGTCCTCTTCGCTAACAGCACTTTGCATGGTGTTGACCAGTAAAAATAATGTAAAAAGTAAAACTGGAAGTCCATGATTGAAATTGTTGGGGTATCTAAAAACTTGAATGTACTTGCAGTATAACGCATCAGACATCTATGTCCATCCATGTCTGACCATGAAAAAGTGAAGTTGCTTACATTGTGCAAGCCACTGCCTTTTAGGCCATGTACACATTATTTGAGAGTTTGTAAAAGAATGGGAATGGCTGCTGTGCTTATTTGCCACTGCAAAGGGTTGTGTATTTTTTATTTTGGTTACTGGTTCTGCTTACTGGAGAGAAACTTTTGTGTCTGTCTTAACTACCACACCTTCCCAGAGCCTTGGTTCTCTACGTGCAGTGTGCTTTTGTTACATCTTTGTGCATGGCATTTAGTGCAGTGCAACTGCCCATCACTTGCTCACTAGCAGACATGTAATCGCTAGAGTGGCTTACTCCCTTCTAGGCATGAACGTTTTAAATTCTCAAACCTTCAATTCTTCTTTCTGTTTTGCCATCAGATCTAGCTGGACCAGAGGCAGAACGAAACAGAACAGATTCTCCAGATGAAGAGCAGTATGCCTGTGAACCGGATGTTCAAATAGATCACCCTTCCTTGTCAACACATGATGACTCTCAAAAATCGGCCAGTCCCAACAACAGTGATAAAAAAGCACCCACAAAGCAATCCGAGTCACAGAGCTCTAATTGCACAAAAGACCATATCTTACCAGAGCTTTCCAAGTGTCAAGAATCTGCAAGCCCTAATAAGAGTGAAGAACAAACTTGCAATAATAAGGGATCTTCACGCTTGAACTCTAGAAAAGAGACTTCTTCGCTAAAGCATACTGACCATGGACGATCTGGCAGCCCCTCCAAGATTAAGAAGCAAACCTTAGACAACCGTTCTATAACTTCGAGCTCGGATCAGAGAAAAGATTCTTCCTCTCCAAAGCATGTCAGCCATCGACAATCCAGAAGCCCTGTTGAGGGTAAGGGACAAACTACTGATAGCCACTCGGGGATAAGGGGCAGGGATTACAAAAAAGATAATCATTCTACGGGGCATTCCAGCCGCCGGCAATCTCGCAGCCCCACTGAGAATAAGAAACCAGCCCTGAGCAGCCGCTCTGACTCCAGGAGCAGTCGGGGGAGCCGCAAAGAAGATCATGCTAGCCATTCATCTGAGAAAAAGAAGAATGTAATTTCTAACAACCAGAAAGGTGAGGGGAGTTTGAGCAAGGGAGATGCAGCTTTGGCACCCAGAATAGAGGATAAGATTAAACCAGAAAAGGGAGATAACATTTTCCAGACTCTGAAAGATAAGAAGGATGATCCAAATTTCCTTGTCATATGTGGGGAGCAGCTTATTAAATGGGCTGAATTAGCCAAAGAGCATGACATCAAAAGCGACATGGTCCGTGGTAATCTGTACACTGAAACCTTCAGAAATCTTATAACTGCATTTAAATGCAGACCTACCTCGGAGCATCATAAGTACTTCTTCTCAAAAGTTGGTGAGGACTTGTGCCACCCCGCCTTTCAAAGACCCAGCTTGGACATTGAGCTATTGGCAATGTGTCAAAAGGGCAACAACTCAGAGGCCAGAGAGTTCTTGAAAAAGATTAACCCTCTTGATAAGGACTTGGAAAAGATCCAGTACCTGATTATGAAGGCCACAATCCCTTTATTTTTGATCTGCAATGCGTATGAAGCGGGAAGCAGTGCCACGTCGCCCAAGCCTGACCTTCGGACTACAGTTTTACCATGCCGTCATTCCTTGGTGCTCTTGGGGCAGATTTTTTGTCTGATTTCATCTTTGAGGCAAGAAAGGGTTCTGGAAGCTCTTGGTGTACATGGCAAGCCTCCCCAACCTTCGCACTCCCCAAATTTAGACAGTGGGAATTTGTTTGGGAAAGACTACATCGCCAAGCTTGATGTGTTCATGAAAAAGGGTCTACTGCCCAGAAAAGATGAGGAAGCCCCCCAAGCCAACTCAAAAGACGTCGAGCCACTAGGTAAACAAAGTGTGCATGCTCCAGAATTAAATAGTTTTAAACTGGTTATATTTAGAATAGGGAATTTTGTGTGCTCATACATATGCTAGTGTACTGCATCATCGTCCCACTTTGATTATTGTAGCGGAAAGTATCTCTGTCTCCAGCTTGCATAACAGAAGAATCAGAAACACCAAAACTTCAAGGAACCCACATTTTTCCCTTTCCACATAACCAATACATATTTTCCCTTTCTTTGTTGCTGTTCTTTTAGCATTTATGTTTTCTGCTGAAAAGAAAAACATTGTTTTGAAAAGCTGCTTACAACAAATCCTCTGCCTTGCAGGTGTTTCTCTCAGTTGATCTAACAACATGGTCATCAGTCATGATGAAGTTTCCTTGGGGAGATGGTGGGTTGCCTTTTTGTCAACGGCAGGCCTTCCTTTTTTCCCTGCTCTCCTTTCCCTGGCATGATTTCAGCACAATTTGTTTCCACCCTTCTTCAATTGTCCCACTCATTTTCTTTTTCCATTATTGGATTCTCTATGAATTCATAAAAAGTAGAATATTTCCACACATGTACACGACCCTATACAATTGCAATTTGGAATGAATTTGAAGAACCTGGAAAACAGGCGAGAGGAGGTAACATTTTATGTCTTTGTTTGACCAAATTTAAATGGCTATTAAAATAACAGTCTAATACTGTGTGTTAGTCTGAAATCATAAAAACACAGCCTCCCTAAATAAAAAGCAGAAAAATGCTTTTACCTGCATAGGCTGCTGTAAAAGTAAGTAGCATGTCTTTTAGGAATTTCAGAAGCAGCACCTAAAGCATCCGCACAGCTGGGTCTATGAGGTTGTTTTTTTTCTGCTCAGTAAGCAAAAAACCCCTTCATATTGCTGTTTTTCATAGTTCTTTTCGAACAGCTATCTTCTTTTTTTTTTTTTTTTTTCTTTTTTTGTATCCTCACATGACATCTAATAGCTTTTTAGTTAATTTCCCTTCCTCCAGTAGGCTTATGTAGGAGCCTTATTCTACGCCCCCCCCCCCCCCCAGGGGACCTCACCTCCTTCTATTTTTCAGTCACTGCTGTCCCTCTTTCAGAATGAGAGGGTGTCTAGGAAGGACAATAACAACATGTGCATGTTCTGCTTTGAAACACAGACCACCTACTCCTTTGGGGTCTCTTTCTGCAGAGGGAAGGGGGTGATCATTCTTCTTTATCCTCTCTTCAGGAAGACCCAGTGTCGCAACCCCAGGGTTTCAACTTCTGACCTTCTGTGTCAGTCCAGGTGTCATTCTTGGTTGTCGTGAGAAAACTAGACATAAATGCCAATCCAGAGTCCTGAGAAACTGCCCAGTGGTCCAATCACACACTCTTACGTAAACAAATATAAGGCACTGACGGAGGTTTACACCAAACCAAACATTATTGTAATGGTTCCTGCACGTCTACAATGCATGCACAACAAAACAGTGACATTATTTAAAATGTGAACAGATGCAAATGTATAGCAGAACAGGTGGGACTTTGAAACATACATAGAGGAAACTCAAGGCATCATTCAGAGTAATTGGGAGAATTGCTTACGGCTGCATTGGTTTTCCCAGAAACCAATATGAGCATGTAAAACCTAAGCCAGTGTTTCCCAAACTGGGGTTCGTGACACATTCCCAGGGGGTCCGCAGACAGCAGTTTTAAAAGCACTGCAAAGTTACTTGTAGAATTCGCAGTTTTCGAGCAACAATAAAAGTGTCAAGATAACACCAGTGATTAATGTACCTGCTGGAGAGAGATGGGTTTTGTCCAGAGGCAGGTTTGACTTATCTAATGTAGCACAGAGAGTTAATATACCTGCTGCAAAGAACGCGTGCCATGCATTTTAAAAAACAGAATTTTATGTGCATAGGTCAGTGGGTTACTGCTTTTGTCACAGAGATTATTTTGTTACTCTGCAGCTCATAAGAAACAATCAATCTAGCACAGTGACCTATAAACGGTCATCAAAGATCTGCTTACACACTGCATGGTATAAGTTAGTAACTTATGTTTTTTCCCAGTCTTTCATTATCTGCTAAAGGGGTTTATTTGGGTGGAAATACATTTTTATTGTTAGACAATGCTAACCACTGTGTTATATTCTGAATCCTGAGTTTGTGCTTTTCCAGAGCAAGCACTCTTTAAAAATGCCTTCCAGAATGAAAGACATGTGAATCCTACACCTTGTAGTCCCCTTTGCCATATGTAACATTTTTTCTACACTGATTTATAAGTGTGATTCATGGCCTCTATGTGTGTGTGATGTAAAGTGCTCTCACATCCTACAATGGTCTGAGAGATGCTATAAAACAAATGAAATACTTGTGACAGGGGGGCTATGGAGAGATGAGAGGCCCTGTTGAAGGGTGATAATAAGTGAATCATTGAAGAACCCCAACAAATATTGTTGTATCCTGGTGCATAGTAAGGTCATCATTTACTATTCTTTATAAGCTAATGCAATTCAATATATAATGATAAATGTGTTGTCGACTGCACCATTGAATCTTAATTTTTCTTGGGGGGAGGTGGGGAACCTCCCTAAGCCCCCTTTGTAGTGGGCAGGCTCACTCACTGCACTTGGTGACTGGCCTGAAAACATTTGCCAGGGCTGCTTTGGGTTTCCTGGCAGGAGCAGGAGCCTTGTACTGCGAAATAAAACTAACCATTTAAAAGTTAATCACGTAGATGCAGCACCAACCTTCCCATTAAAATTTTCTGTTTTTTGCAAACTCTTTCAATATAAACTACTAAAATCCTTAGTAATTCGAGTATTTCTTTTGTGTGCACATGTGTTTATTTTTTTTAATTACTCTTTTAATGTTTGAAATTTAAATCATACAAATTGCTTGGGGTCCCCGGCTTCCAGTTGTGAGTCAATGCGGGGTCCTCAGGAGTCAAAATTTTGGGAACCACTGACCTAAGCTACACTTTGTCAAGAACCTGTACATATTTTCTCAAGATTCTTCGCAAATGAAAACCTTTTCGTGAGAAAGCTGATTGCTTCTGTCAGTGTAGGCATCCAGTGACCAATAAGACAGAGGCAGGATCGATGTACACTGCTATATGGCTGACCAGTGATTCAGAGCTGCATGCTTAAAGCCACAGCATAGCACTGACAGTATAGAAATTGACAGCATCCTCTAATGAAAGCAGTGAATAATGTCAAAATACTTTTAAGTGATCGTGGACACAGGATGTCTAATAACAGGGGATATCTGCCGCAGGAGGGTCTGCTCAAATAAGTTACCTCTGGGAAAGATGAACAGGAGACAAAACTAACTATGGTGATAACGGTGACAGCCTGCTGGGAATCTCATACCGTTTCTTGTACAAGACAAAAAAGAGCCCTAAGACAACACAGATTGTAAACTGAACTATATTGATGCAGCATGGTTCGGAAACTCTGATGATGACACAAGTAACACCAAAAGTAGCCCAAACAAATAGGAGACGTTATTTTATTAACCATCGGTAATGCTAAAAGACGAGAGTTACTAGATTCTGAATTTAGCAGCTCAGTAGTCAAGCAGAGAACATAGAAATGAGGTTAATAGGCAGTGTAGGATTATGCGTCGGGCTCAGGTTGTTCAACATATGTTCAGAAGGACCCTGCCAGTGACAGATTTTCCAGTTGTCATAATGAATGTGCATACAGTAATTTTAAATGGAACTAAATTACATAGACAGAATGTATCCCGAACATCTGGCATGGATCTGGGTCTCCAGGATTTATGCTGGACACACTGATCCAGCAGTACGCCATTAAGTATGTCTCAAAATACAGCACTCTCTGTAAACTTGTGAGCTGTCTGTGCAACTGGGGACCCTGGGCACCTTATCAGTATGTCGGTGTACTGTATCAAGTAAACAGTTCCTGATTGATTCAAACAAAAAGATGGATAATCTGGTGTGTTTTACGCAACAACAATAAAAAGTGCATTGAGAAAGGAGGTGCACTTATTGAGAGGTGCTTTGCACCGTTGACAAACTGCCAACAATTCCTTTAAGTTGCAATAAATTGACATATTGTTTCGCTTTTTTTGGTGATAAGGTACATTAAAGGATCAAATTAATTGTTCTTTTTTATCTCTCCTTTAATGAAATGCAGTAGAAGCAAAAACCCAGGTTTCCATTGAGAAACTTGCTCGATTTGTGGCTGAGATGGGCCTTGGAATGGAAGCATTCAACATTGACAAATTGGCCAGCAATCCAAATTTTTGGTAAGTTGACAGCCTTTGTGATCAGTTATTGAGGTATTGAAGGGATTCTGCTTTAAATAAAATTGATAGTTTTTTCATCTCAGCACTGCTAGAAGATTTGCAGTAACAGTTTAGACCACAAATATTTGCTAATCAAATTAGTTTGTGTGAAACGGGTTTGGTATGTAGCTCTTTGTGTAAGTGTAGGGTTTGCAGTCTTCGGGCCACCTAGTTCCTGACGGACATTTCACTACCTGCACTGCAGCACCTGTTGAATAGCGCTGCTTGTGTAGGTGGTGAAATGTCTGTCAGCAGGGAGCAAGGGTACGGAGGAAGCACCCCTGTTAAAAAAAAAACTAAAAAAAAATTTAAATTTAAAAAGGACGCCAATCCCCACAGGGAAAACACCTGCATTATGAGAGCAAATCTAATGGTAGATGGTTTATTGGTATCATTGCATGAAGCAACATTTCCGAACACTATCAAGACAAGCCGGAGGGTCAGGAGTGTGGCATTGAGGAAGGAAAGCTGTGGTGCAGAATACAAATTAATACTACTAGTCCTAACAGTGAGATCCTGGGGCTTTACTTAAAGCTGGAAAAGGGTATGAAACTACTTCTCTCTTGCAGAGTTTTAATTTATTTATTTATGTTAACAACACTTGGGTTCATTATTCGGCTGAAAGTACATCCAACAGCGGAGACACCGTAGGGAGGGCGGTCCTAAAAAAGAAAAAGCAATTTCTTCATCTTTTTCCTTAAAAGGGTTTGTGAGAGAGTTCATATAAGATGAGCCAGCAGATGATTACAGGTTTTAGGCCCAGCAGTGAAAACCTGCGATTGCCACATGATTTGTTGTAGGTTCTCAAGGTCATTAGCAGGGAGTGTGCAGAGGAGCAGAGTATAACGCTGGGGAAATATCTTGAGGTCTAGCAAGTGAGCTATTTATATGCAGCCCCAAGCAGGCTGTGAGTGACAGTAAAGAAAGTTAAAGCCTAATCTGATAGAATTGTCAAAATCTTGAAATCCTCTATTGCAGCAGGCAATTGGGTGACATCTGGAAAGGCCCCAGCTTTTGTCCCCTTAATAAGTCTACATCAAACCAAGTAGGAGCAAAACTACCCCAGAACCAGTTTTGAGTGGCTACAAAGAAAGGAACTGCTCATTAACCCAGTCGCACCTCTGGGTGCGCACAAACTCACCACACAAAACGAGAAGTTTCCCTGTCTTGGATTTTGAGAGTGATGGGCACTGTGGCATTGTTTGCAGAAAGGCAAACTGGGACTACTGAAATTAGGTAGGGTTGCCACTGTGAACTTCTAGCCCATTAGTTAGATACTACCCAGGAGTATCCACCCCCCACATGCTGGTGAACACTCACCCAGCCTTCAGCAGGACACTTTCTGGACCTGCTGAACAACAGAAGAGGGCTGGCCCTGCTGTTTGTGACCTGTGAGTAGCTGGGAAGGACTGAAACTGCTCCCCTTTGAACCCAGGACAAGAAAGTGGACTCACATGGTCCGTTGACTGACCTACTATTTGGCTAAAGGGTCACAAATAGCTGCAAGAGGCCTTTGTCCCTACAATTCCCAGCTGACCAGTAGCAACTGAAACTTGGACTAAACGTTGCCGGTGACCTCTGCCTAGCACCATTAGAGTCTCTGGATGCCCACCCTGAGGACCTGGATGCTTAGAAGTGTGCTCCCATGGGTGCTTGGGCTTACAGGAAAAAGTTTACACATTTTTGTTCCAGTGAGACCTATGTCAAAAAGTTCCCAAACAGCACTTCCACTGCATCACATTAAATATCAGATTCTTCCTCTGAAAAGTCCCAGCATCTCTGAAAAACCACAACGTTCCTTTCTGTTTTGGAACTTGAAATGTTTTTCAAGCAGAAACCTCGAGCTCCAGAGTTTTAGGGGAACCAACCTGCTGTACAAATTGATCGGCAATTCCATAGCGGCGGCTACAGTTTCAGGCTTGTCCTACAAGGAGACATATTTTTCTTTAACCAAAAAATAAAAAGCTATTTCCCTTTTCAGTTTAGAACTTTGAAACGTTTTCATACTGTTTGACTTTCACTGGGCCCAATCCACTTGATGTATCTGACCAGGCCTCTGTCGCTGTAGCCTCAAATTGTGCCTAGGTCTGAGTCTACTGCTTCCATAGACTATCATGTGCTTTTTTTACGCTTTACAAATTAACATCTCTGGTTCCCCTTATTGGATTTTGTCATTTTGGTCCTATTTTACCCCTAACATTGTTTTTCATTATTTGAAATTGGTTGCAGAATTTTGGTGTGCTTTGTGTGACTTTTATTTTTTAAACTGCATGAACTATTTACACACTGTCTTTGATTTAGACATGACTGCTTTGTGTCATGTTAACAAGGATTGATTACAGGTTTAGTTCAAGTTGTGTGACATCTAGCAAGTGATTGCCTTATCCTTTGAGGTGGACACTTGTCCACCCAAATAATAATCCACTTTCCAACATCACTTAGTTTCCAAGCAGAATGAAAAATTTCCTAGCTAACGTAACGGAAAGTTTCAATTCTATTAAGGACTCGGAGGCGAGGATTATGCTCTATCTTTCTTTAATTCCAAAAGCAGCACTTCAAAGTTCACAAAAAAACCCACTGTTCCCATGAACCATAGGGAACATAACACAGAAACAATAGAGTGTCCATGGGCAGATAGTCCGACATCCATGCACCAATCACAGGGCTCCTGGGGGTATGTAGTCCTCTGTCGTTATCCATCCCTCCTCTTTCGATGCTGCAGGCCAGCCAGTTCCAGATCCTCACGAATCCTGTTTGCCAGAATCGCCTGCGGAAGCAAAGGACAGCGTAAGCGAGAACCTTGGCTAAGGCTTAGCCCTGCAAGGAAGGAATTTCGGCACAGACATTCAATCGGTACAAGCAAAAAATTGCAACTCCAAAGAAGATCTGTTACTTACCCTAGTACGAGGGAGGGAAATGTATCCTTAGAACTGATACCCTGGGTGGGATAATCCTCGCCTCCGAGTCCTTAATAGAATTGAAACTTTCCGTTACGTTAGCTAGGAAATTTTTCATTCTATGTCAGGACCGGAGGCGAGGATTATGCTCGTTTAAAGCTTGCTCACCACCAAATGTGCCATATCCAGCACCGGTTTGAAGTAAAACCGTTTAAAGGTGGAGTCCGAAGACCAATCTGCCGCATTGAGAATGTCTTCTAGACGAGCTCCCAGGGTAAACGCCTTAGAGGCCATTGCCCCTCTGGTAGAATGGGCCCCAAAAACACGGAGGTCAATGCCTGCCTCCTGCATCACCCAACGTACCCAACGAGCGATCGTGGGGGAGGAGACCGCCTTGTGCGGTTTCTTCAATGCGATGAGCAACTGTCGCTCTCCAGGAGGTCGAAACTCGTCCGACATCTCCTCATAAGCTTTAAGGCAGGACACCACGCAGAGCTTAGGAAAATCCGGAAAAGCAGGATAAGACACACAGGTGGTACCGCATTTCGTCCGCCTCCGGATAGTGAATGTGACCCCAAAGGGAGTGAAGATCCTGCCTGAGACGTCCAACGCCCGCACATCTGAAACCCTTCTGCAAGATATCAGACAAAGCAGCATAGCCAGTTTGGCCGACAGCTCTTTCCGAGATAAAAATATTGGTTTGGCTGCCAAGACAAGAAAAGGTTCAGGACCTGGTTCACGTCCCAAAGTTGGGAGTACCGAGGCTCCGGCGGCAATGAAAGGCGAATGCCTCGAAGCAGGCGACAGACCCAAGGATGCTCGCCCACCGGGGAGCCATCCACTAAGGAGTGGCCAGCCGAAATGGCAGAGCGAAAGGTATTGATGGTTCTATACGCCAGACCGTCCTCAGCCAAAGCGGCTAGAAAATTCACAACGGCAATCAGATCTGCTGCCACGGGATCGAGATCCCGGCGCATACACCAACGCACCCATCGCCTCCAAGAGGATCGGTATCGCTTGACCGTGCCGTCGGCCCAAGCCTTTGACATGAGCTTCTCAGCTGTTCCCGAAAGGCCCGGGATCGCCCATCGTCCCCGGTAATCCGCCAAGCCATCAGGGCCAGGGACCCCTGCGCTATGAGGGGGTGAGGAATCCCGTCGGGATTCAGGAGAAGAGTCGGGAAGCGGGGTAGTAGGATTGGAAAATCCCATGAAAGTTCCAGAAGAACTGGAAACCAAACTTGAGATCTCCAAATCTGGGATACCAACACAATGTCCGCTCCCTGGCGACGCACCTGCGCCGACACTCTCGTTAGCATGGCAAACGGGGGGGAAGGCATAACCCGTCTCCTCCCTCCAATCCTGGAGAAAGGCATCCGTGCTCGTTGCTAGAGGATCCGGCCGCCAACTGAAGAACCGGGGCAGTTGATGATCTAAGCGGGAAGCGAACAGATCCACTGAAAACGGACCCCAGATGCTCTGGAGGTCCGTGAACACTCCCGGATGAAGTTTCCACAGGCTCACGTCTTGAACATGCCGTGAGTGGAAATCCGCCACCTGGTTGCTGTGGCCTGGAAGGTATTCCGCCGTGACGGAAACATGATGATCGAGACAATACTGCCAAAAATTCGCTGCCAGGTCGGAGAGAGCGCGGGACCGAGTCCCTCCCAGGTGGTTGATGTAACGCACCGCGGACACATTGTCCATCCTGAGAAGGACACAGGAACGGACCGAATCCTTGGTCCAGCACTTGATCGCAAAGGACCCCGCTAACAGCTCCAGACCGTTGATGTGGAGCCGCTGTTCCTGTGGTGACCACACACCTCCGGTAGCATACTCGCCACATCGTGCGCCCCATCCGGACCTGCTGGCGTCGGACTCGATAACAATATCGGGCGCGGAACCGAAGATCGCCCGCCCATTCCAGGCTTCCATATTGGCGAGCCACCACTGCAACTCTTCCCTGGCCTCGGCTGAAAGGGTGACTTTCTGGGAATACGACAGGCTTCTGCGAAGGTGCCGGGCCTTGAGGCGTTGTAAAGCCCTGTAGTGCAGCGGGCCCGGAAAAATCGCCTGTATGGAGGCTGAAAGAAGACCGACTATCCGAGCCAGTTGGCGCAAGGAGAGACGCGACTGCGCAAGAGACCGTCGAATCTCGTGACGAATCTTGGTCATTTTCCGAGAAGGCAGGCTGAGGGTGGCCGCCACCGAGTCGATCACAAACCCTAGGAACGTCACTTGTTGGGCCGGAACCAGGACAGACTTCGCTGCGTTGACAACAAAGCCTAAATTCTGAAGGCGATCCACCGCCGTTTGAAGGTGGTTCGTCAAAACCCGAGGACATTGGGCCATGATCAAAATGTCGTCCAGGTAGACTATCATGCGCATTCCCGACGCCCTCAAACGCTCGATCGCGGGTCGAAGGACCTTGGTGAAACACCAAGGGGCGGAGGACAGACCGAACGGGAGGGTGGTGAACTCGTACACCATGTCCCGCCATCTGAACTGCAAAAATCTCCGGTGGGGAGGAAAAATCGGAATTGCCAGATACGCGTCCTTGAGGTCCAGACGCGCCATCCAGTCGCCGGGTCTGAGAAGATCGCGCAAGAGATGGATGCCTTCCATCTTGAAGTGGCGGAAAACCAGCCACTCGTTGAATTCCCTCAGATTGATCACCGGACGCTGTGTCCCGTCGGCCTTGTCGACCAGGAAAATATTGCTGAGGAAACCTCTGGAGTGAGGTCGGGTCTCGACGATAGCGTGTTTGTCCAGCAACGCGGAGACCTCGGAGTCGATAAGTGCCATATCGGCAGCTGAAAAGGAGAGAGGGTGAGGAGGAACCGGCTGATAGGGTTCTCCATGGAACTCTATATGAAATCCTTGTACCGTCTGTAGCACCCACGCGTCCCCCGTGACAGAAGTCCAGGCCTGGAAAAAAAGCGCCAGACGGCCCCCCACCTTTAGACGGGAAGAAGGGAGAACACTCACCGGACGAGTTGGAGGCTCCTCTGCCTCGACCGCCTCTGCCTTTTCCTCTGCGACCTCTAGTCGGGTAAAAGTTTCCAAATCTGGCTTGATCTTGGTAGTTGCCATTACCGGAGCCTTGCCCTCTGCCCTGATTAGGACGGCCGGACGAGCGGCCCCTGCCTCGTCCGGCCCCCCGGAAAACACGGGGACGGAAAACTTTCCTGATGGAAAAGTGGGCTCTGTCTAGCGAAGTGAAAGTGTTTACGAATTTACCCAATTCCTTGATAAAGGGGTCCCCGAAAAGGCCTCCCTGGGCTACGGAGCCCGCCTCGGAGTCTGCGAGGTCGCCAAGCTTGGGATCTACCTTGATGAGCAAGCTTCGTCGTCTCTCCGTAGAGAGTGCGCAGTTGGCGTTTCCCAGGAACACCACCACGCGCTGAGCCCAAGCAGAGAGGGTGTCAGGCGAAATCAGAGAGCCTGATACCTTGGCCTCTTCGGCCATATCTAAAATCTTAGTGGCAGGCCCAAGGATATCCAGAAGCTTGTCCTGGCAAGCTCGCCAGGATCTGTCAATACCACGTTTGGGGTCCTTGACAAACTTTTGTAGGAATGTCGCCATCCGGGGATCGATCTCTGGAGTAGCGGCCACCTTGCCCTCCAGAGAAGGCCGGGGGCATTCTGCCCTAAGACAGCTCCTGGCTGAGGCCTCTAAAGGCCGGCGGATTCTGCTGGCGACATATTGGGCGACTTTCTCAGAGGGAGCCCAGTCTGAGGAGCGGGGATGCAAAATGTAATCAGGGTCTAACATGTCTGCGCAGAGGTTCTGCGTCTCAGTAGTTGGGTCGGGACGGGACGGCCGCCAGGGACGGGATGGGCCGGTCTCGCCGTCCGTATCGTTCGCCAAATCCCCTGATGGAGTGGGAGTCGCTGGAGCCGGGTTGCTCGCTAAGAACGCCTGCTTAAGGCGAGCGAAGGCATCTATGTCCACCCCAGTGTCTTTAGGCCGTTTGGCAGGAGGTGGTTGAGGGTCGGTAAGAACACCCCCCGAATTGGGGGAGGGAGGGGGAAGGCTCTGTGCCCTGGCTAGCGCCTGCTCTATTTTGCGGGAAAGGCGATCTTCCAAGGGCCCCATGGCCTGCTCCACCGCCTTGTGGATAGAGTCATCCACCGCGTCATAAAAGTCGTCATCCCATTGTAGGGCTGTAAGGGGGTCCTCCTCCCACTGACCGTCCTGCTGGTAAGCCTCTTCGTCGTACAGTTCCATTGCAGGTGAGGGCACCAGACAGGTAAGTGGGGCAGAGAGGGTAACCTCTGTGTTAAGGGGGGCTGGGTGTCAGCCTAAATAAGGTGCGGGCAGTGCTCGCGTGAAGAAGGGTATAAAAGACCCGGGATCCTCAGCCCTGGTGCAATAATACAAATATAGGGCACCCTGCCAACAGTATAGGGATCCCTACAGACTCATCAGAGCGTTGCTTGGGCCTAAGAATACTGACCTCCCCCTAAAGCGATTGAAATCGCTAAATGCTTATGTCCTCAAGACAAGGGAACAGCTGCCTAATGGCAGATACAGACTCGCTTTCCTGCGAGCGTCCAATATTACTGTGGGGGAGGCGTTTACAACACTGCCTCAGGGCAGGAGAACAGGCCACACACGGGCGTAGGGCAGGGCAGGCTCCGCGACGAAGCGTCTGAGGCAGGAACGAAGAACGCGCGAAGAATGCGCGGAATGCCAGACGCTTCGTCGCTGAGGCGCGCTAAGCGCCCTCTAGCGGCAGGAGGTGCACCGCGAGCCTGGGCACCACAGAACTCGGCCGTTAGGGAGTGAAACGCTCCCACGGCCAGGCGAGGGATTACCAAGTAGCGGCTCCCTCGCAAAGCTGAAGAAACGGAAATATTTACACGGGCATAATCAGGAAAACCAACAAAGTGCCGCAAAACGCGTCGGTCATAAATCCAAACCGGAACCTGACAAGGAACAATCAAAGTCAGCGCGCGAAGCGCTCTCTACGCAATTAACTAAAAACATTGCAAAATACAGCGATTAGCTAAAACATGTCCAAAACGCATTTCACTCTTGAAACAAGTGCCCCAAACCAAGTTATAAGGGGAAGGTGAAGGAAACCACTTATCTGAGGCTGCAGCATTAAAGAAAGAGGAGGGATGGATAACGACAGAGGACTACATACCCCCAGGGGCCCTGTGATTGGTGCATGGATGTCGGACTATCTGCCCATGGACACTCTATTGTTTCTGTGTTATGTTCCCTATGGTTCATGGGAACAGTGTTTTTTGTGAACTTTGAAGTGCTGCTTTTGGAATTAAAGAAAGATAGAGCATAATCCTCGCCTCCGGTCCTGACATAGAATTCCAGCCACTGCAAGGCAATTTGCATACACTGAAAAGGCTTGAGATTGTCTGGATCCGCTAAAGAAACAAGCAATTAGTGAGCATGGGCATGATCACTGTATGGTTTTTGGCTGGCTGTATTAATAAACAATATGCATTTCTGATTTTATAGCTGTAAGTGTATTTAGAGTAGTTTATTTAAATTCAAGCTAGGATATGGAAAAAGTCATAAGAATGAAAATATATCCTTTCTAAGTAAATGAGGACATTCATTTGTTTTTGGTGCAGCACTGAGATGATCTGCTCTTGGAAGTGCCAGATGTGTGTTCATGTAACCTTTTGTTCATATTTTTATGGCCAACATACATAGAACAGTTCTCTAATTTGAATGAAGTCAGAACAGTTGAGTTTAGTAAGCTCTTGCGCAGAGAAGTAAAGCAGAAAGTCCAGCCAACAAGGCCTCTATGCTTGCATATAAGCAGCTGCTATTTACGCCTATTCATCCCGTATCTTAGCCACCCTTAACTGTGGGTGGAAATGCATTTTGGATGCACTCCCTTCTATGAACATTGCACAAAATCACTGAGGACCTTAAGTGGACTTGGAGTTTACCATAAACTTATGATCCAGTAAAATTAATCAGGTCATGGTATTACAGCTTTACCAAGCCATGCTTACTAATTCCGACCATCCTCCCTTCACCCATACTCCACTCCAGAGCGACTCTTAATTTCATTGGTGCTTCAGGAACATCCTTTGGCCAGCCTATCAGAAAAGGCACATCTGTTTATAGCTACATTCAAGGATAATTGTACATGTCTGGCAGATGCAGCCTCTGCATTGCATGTGCATGCTGACCTTGGTACTGGCATCATATGACAGTGCTACTATACTCACACCAAATCTCTTCTTCTCTCAATGGCAGTTGGAGTCGATCTTCCTTAAGACACCTTATCAGAGCAGGAATCGGAAGTAAAATAGGATTAGTGGAGCCAGTTATTCAAGGTACATCTTCGTATGTAGTTACTCCTTCCCCTTTTGTTACCATCATTACCGTTACTTTGGGTATAAGTAACCCCAGGGCGCAGTATTACGGCAGGTTTATGAGTAAGCCTTCATAGAGCTATAGAGTGGGGAAAAACAATCCAACCTCTGTATTAACACACCAGTTTGTGGGAGATATTCTCAAATTCCAGGCCTTTCATTTGGGACAAATTCCACCTAATTTGACCTGGTGGATTTATCTCTGGAAGCACCTGTGATCATGCTGCAGCGGTTTTTGTAATACTGATTGGAGTTGAAACTCCTATTTTCCCTCAAAACTGTATAGAACTCGCTTCTAATCTGATGCCAATGAAAACAGGGTCTCCACCCCGTTCATTGATACACAATATCTTTATGCCTAGACTTTTTTTGCCTCCAAATTTGCTATTGCAAAATATGTGCTATCCTCTCCCTTTATAGAAAGGAGATTTACAGAACCCTATTCCATTTGTCGTCCTAGTCTCTTTACTTGAGGCCATTACTTTGCTGTAATCTACATTTGTTCCAACTTCTACACTGGCATGAAGTTAAGCTGATGTTCTGTTTTTGTTGTATTTCATTACTTACTGTTTGAGTGTTCTAGTTACGTAACTTCTAACAACTTGCTTTACTGAACAGCTCATTATAAAACCCATGTGATTTGCATCATATGAAACAAAAATATACCCAAATATCTTCCATGTGCTTGTTTCACAGGTTCCTAAATGCAGAACAGAGCCCAGCTTACAAACTCTATCAAACAAAGTTAGCTGAATTTAGAAAAATGTTTAACTCCTCTGAGTCTGGCAAGCAACAAGATACCAAACATTCACAGCCTGCATCCCCACAACCATTTCACGATGACGCTGGGTCATCTGCTAGCCTATCAACAGACTGTTTCACTGCCCCACTCCTTCCACCGCCACGAAAAAGAAGATCAGGACAGAATGATCTCCCTGTACCAACCAAGAAGGTTGTTCAAGACGAGACCCTGAAAGGCAAGTATTTCTATGCCGAAACAAAACGAATGCCTGGTGCGCCTCTGCTGTTGATACATTACTTGTGTGTCCTGTGTTTTCCTTTCTGACTCTAGATTCTGCTTACAGTGTCATTTTTGCTTTGTAATGCCACTCTTCCATGCTTACTGTATGCTTATATTTAGCACATACAACATGCCACTTTGCGACACTGTACTTGCATTAGGTTAAATAAAAGATTGAACGCTAGTTTTGTGATGCTATAGTTCTTCAACGTTGGTATCCTTCAGAGTTTCACATGCAACCATATGGCCTCCTGTTAGACCTGTCAGCCCTTTGGCAGTTCCCTCCTCATTTTATTATTTTTTTTCCCTTCCCCTTCTCATTTTTTCTGTCTACTACCAACTTTTTGGGTGTTGATGTAGAGGCTCTGGCCGCCTCATTCTCACTACCTGAGGGAGAGGCGCAAGGTGCTCCACTGAGGAAATAGGAAGAGGGAGGTTGGATTCGCAAAATGGTGGTTCCAACTGTCACCTCAGCACCTGGACCATGACTGCCATGAGAGGTTCCGGAACCTTCTGGGCCCCTCTGGCCAGTCAGGCCCAAGGTGATAAATAGAGGTGACAGGAGGGCGGCCATTTTAGAATAGAGTTGAGCTGCCGGTTAGTCAGGAGTAAGGCACTTGAGTGGGGAGGTGGCTGCGCTGGACAGGGAATGACAGGTCTCAGGGTCTGCACGGTTCCCCTCGTCAGTGACATCACCCCCAACCTTTTGACCGGTCCCTGAGCGCCGCCAGTGACTTTTGAGACCCTCGTATCTTTAGAGGTCTCCAGGAAGAGTGAACCCCTGACCTCTTAGTTCTGGAAGTGGGCCATTGCCGGGGGCTATCGACTTTCAACTCTGTTGTTGCCTGGGATTCCCGGACTGGCCTGGGATTGCCACCTTCTCAGACATAGGGGAGATATGTATGTGCCCCAGCCCTGAGAGTCCAGTCGGCCTCAGCGACGGTGCCCGTGAGAAAACCGGCACCCTTTACTTCAATCGCCCTCCCTCCACGAGATCCGACTTCGAACCCTGGCCGCCACCCTTTCCCAAGGTCGAGAGGTTACCTAGTGATCTTTGGCCAGAGTCCGCTGTCATCGAGAGGCCTGAAGAGAGGGGTGGGCCCCAGGTGTGTGACGGGCGAGAGAGCGACGCGACTGTCTGACTAAAGAAACCAACAATCAGGAAGTGCGGGTTGTGAGGCAGTGAAGCCGCTGCCTGAGTCACCTGAGAGGGGCCGGAGCGCCGCCCCCTGGTTGTCGTACGAAGGCGGAGGCCGCGCTGTTCCGGGATGGGGCAGCGGGAGCTGTGAGACTGCTGACAACGGAGCCTTCCAGTCGGGTGTCCGGTGAGGTAGAGGTTCAGCCTCAGAAGGTGGCGGGGCCTCCGTCATCGAAGGAAGGAGGCTTCCGTCAGTGAAGGAGAGTGCATATGCGGGGTAACCCCTTGTGGGAGGTGGCCCCGAGGGCGTGAATTGTTCGTTCCTTTCACTCATGTGAGGATTCCCCCGTTGATACCCCTCCAGCTCCGTGTCAAGTGCGAGGGAACGCGTCTCACGGCATCGCGAGCTCTAGGAGGAGGACACCACTGGTAGACAGTAAGCGGGGTATTGCAGCGCAGGAGAAAGGGGAGAGAACTGGGTGCTGGGGAATTCTTTGCCAAGGCCTGAGAGGGGGAAGCACATTGGAGCCTGATGTATTTACCGGCGGCATAGCGCAACCATGCACGTGACCAGGGTTGATTAAAAAGGAGACTCACGTCTGTTGTGGGAGGTGGTAGGTTGAGCTCCAGCACCAGAAAGCGCTTAGATTTATAGCGTAACGGGGATGGAGTAGTCCCAGTGGTCAAACACACTATCAGTAAACTGGATGGAAGTAGCCCCTTGATTGCCAACAGTACTTCCGGTGTCCCGTTAATTTGTATATGTCAGGAGCTGATGGTAATGACAGTCTAAGGGCCAGGAAACATGATACCCAGGGCAGCCAGCTGTTAGATGAACCCTCATTAGACTAAGGGTTACCCTGAATTGTGGGATCAGGGAGTGTTCTACAGAGCGCAGTCTGCGAGGAGTTAGTAGTCCCTACAGAGTCCAGGTACCATGTGGAACCCACATAGAGTGTTTAGATATGTGCTGAGCTAGAAGTAATATCCCAGGTCCGTTATTGTTCGAGTAGATGCCAGGAAATGTTATTCTGGAATGTAACGAAGTGTTTATTCTAAAAATGTGATGAAAAGTTTATCTTGAATTGTAATGTCATGTTTTACCCCAAAACCAAGGGGAACGTTCATCTGAAAATGTAATGAAATGTTTCAGTCTGAAGTGTGAAATTGAGTAACCAAGTTTGCTAAAAAGAGATAAAGACTTCTGGTGACTTTTAACACTGATCGGTGTAGTGTCTCTTCTATTCCCTTTTTGAAGTGGTGTTGCGCAAGGTGTGAAGTGGGTGTGGTGCAAGCACAGGGTGTGTTTCCGAATAAAGCCTATTTACCAGAGCCAAGTTGCCTTTAGGGCGCAGGTCCAACAAGTTGGTGTTCAGCGGTGGGATCCTGAATCTGTGCTTGCATCCACTCAGTAGCAGTTTGGCGCGCGCCACAACCTACACCTGAATGTTTTTACTGGAGTTTTCTCCAGATTGCCTCCCTAATTGGAATTTTGTTTTAAAAAATTGTCCTGTCCTGTGGTGTACTTCCTCTTAAAGGAAAGGTCTCCTATTGTAAAGTTCTGTTCTGCAGAGTTGGGTCCCGCCTGGTAGGATGGAGTTTGAGTTGGGTTGGCTGGAAGAATATACTGTGACCCAACTGAAGGAATTCTGCCAGGAGAGGGAGGTATTCTTCAAGCAGGGGGCGAAGAAAATAGAACTCCAAACCAGCTTGAGAGCCTGGGTTATGGCCCACCCTAGCGGGAAACGGGAGGAGGGACCAGGACTGGACACCACCGAAGAACCAGAATTACTTCTCCCCCCTGGGAGTGGGCACATGGGTGCAGGACCTAGTGCCCCTTCAAGAGCGGGTAGTAGCGCTTCGGGGGGAAGCCTGTCATCCGCTGACTTAGCTGACAAGGAGGGAGGAGAGGCAGTTTAAAATGGAACTAGCCCGTTTGGAGAAAGAGAGGGAGGAGAGGAGGTTCCTCCATGAGCTCCACTTAAAGGAATTGGAACTCAAAGCCCTACAGTTTGGAACCCCCAGCAGTCCCGTTGGTGGCAGCGTATCTGGAGATATCCCCAGGGAGCCCAGACCCTACCTGCCAAAAGATGTAGTTGCCAGCTATGGTGTCGGGGATGACATCGTTAAATGGCTGGCTGCCTATGAGGTCTCCTTACGAGCCCATGGGGTCCCCGAAGTTCAGTGGGGGGGTGGTCTATACAGGTATATGCCTCCGGTGGGGAGGGATGCCTTGTTAGCTTTGGAACAGCAAGATCAGACCAATTACCCCATCATGAAGGTTGCCCTAGTCAGGAAATTTGGGTTGACCCTTGAAAAATTCAGGCAGAGATTTCGGGGCAGTCAAAAGTTGGACTACGCCAAGAAGGCTTTGGAGGGCTGGGTACAGGGCAGTGAGGTAAAGGACTACGAGGGATTGTATAATCTGATTTTAAAGGAGCACCTCCTCGAGAAAAGTTTTCCGGAGCTGCGTCAACACCTGGTGGACAGCAAGCTAACTAATCCTAGGAAGCTTGCAGAGGAGGCGGATATCTGGGCAAGTACCCGGGTATCCTCAAAAGGGACTGGAGGGAATTTCCAAGGGGCTGGACAGGGCGCCCCCCAGAATAAAGAGGGGGGAGACAAAAAGAAGGAGTTCTCCAAAGGCCCCCAAAAGAGTTCACAAGGGAAGGGAGTAGGATTCCCTCCTAAGGTTGGCCCCCACAAACCCCCTTATCCTGACCGTGGTCAGCAGCCTAGGGTTGTCCGATGTTACGAGTGTGGTGAGGTGGGGCACTATAAGGGGGATGCCAAGTGTCCCAAGAGACCACACCCTCCCATTGGAGGAAAGGCCCCTGGGGTGGCGAGTGTAGTGCTCGGGGAGGAGTTGCCCCTCGATAAGGGAGGTGAGTGGGCAGGGCTAACCTTAGTGTCCTTAGGGGATTGTGAGATGGTTCCTAAGACCCAGGTGACCTCGAATACTACTAAGTACAGGCAATGGGTCACCATCAATGCCCAGAGGGTGGAGGCTCTGAGAGACACAGGAGCCAGCATGACTATGGTAAGGAGTCAGCTGGTGTCCCCAGAGTAGGTGGTTCCCAATGTAGTCCACCCGGTTGTGATGGCTGACAACCGAGAGGGTCACTATCCGGTGGCCCAGATTCCCTTTGAGTGGGGAGGGGTTGCGGGTCCTCTACGAGTTGCGATAAGCCCTGCCATGCCGGTCGACTGCCTGTTGGGAAATGACCTTGAACACTCGGCGTGGAAGGAGGTCGAGTTCAGGGCCCACATGGGAATGTTGGGGACACCTGATTGGACGTGTGCCAACACACGGTCCGTGACGGCCCGAAGCGGGAGTTCACAGAGGTTGAAGCCTGGGACAAAGGCCCAACCAGCTGCCGGAAAGGGTAAACGGGGTCAAGGGAAGCCTGCCCTGGTATCTGAACCTCCGAAGGTGGAGGGGGCGACTGAAGAGGTCCCGAAGTCTACGGAGGGGAATGTAACTTCCTTGGAGGGCTTACCTACCCCTGCAGACTGGCAGGTGGAGGGAGGACCTACTAGGGAGGAGTTTTGTCGGGCCCAAAAGGAGTGCCCTACCCTTGAGGGTTTACGGCGGCAGGCCGAAGCCCAGGCAGCGGGTAACGATTCGGGGAACTTCCAAATATACTGGGAAGATGGTCTCCTTTATAGCGAACCCAAGGCTCCGGTGCATGGATCATCCCGGGCCTTGGTGGTTCCCCAACGTTACCGAGCCTTCCTTTTGGGATTGGCTCACGAAATTCCCTTGGCGGAACACTTGGGACAAGACAAGACCTTTGCTCGACTTGTCCCTCATTTCTACTGGCCTCAGATGAGGATTACGTCCGACACTTTTTGTAGGACGTGTGTAACCTGCCAAGCTAGTGGGAAAACTGGGGTGAATCTGAAGGCTCCCCTGGAACCACTGCCTGTCGTTGGCACCCCCTTTGAAAGGGTGGGCATCGACATTGTTGGGCCATTGGATCCACCAACGTCTGCCGGTCACAGGTTTATCCTGGTTCTGGTGGATCATGCCACCCGGTACCCAGAGGCTATCCCTCTGAGAGGACCATTACTGCACCCGCGGTGGCACGGGCTCTTATGGGTATTTTCACCCGGATGGGATTCCCCAAGGAAGTTGTGTCGGACAGAGGTACCAACTTCATGTCGGCATATATGCGGGCTATGTGGAAAGAGTGTGGTGTCACTTACCGGTTCTCCACCCCTTATCACCCCCAGACCAATGGTCTGGTGGAGAGGTTTAACAAAACCTTAAAGGGCATGATCAGGAGTCTGCCCGAGAGCCAGCGGAGGAAATGGGACGTCCTCCTGCCTTGTTTGCTGTTTTCTTACAGGGAGGTACCACAGAAGGGAGTGGGCTTCAGCCCCTTTGAACTGTTGTACGGACACCCTGTGCGTGGACCCCTCAGCCTGGTGAAGGATGGATGGGAAAAGACTCCCAGGAAACTTCCCCCGGATGTGGTGAGCTACATGCTGGCCTTTCGTAGCCAAATGGCTAGGTTGTGGAAGCAAGCTTCTGAAAACGTAGAAGCCAGCCAGACAGTCATGAAGGAATGGTATGACCAAAATGCTCACCCGGTGGAGCTGGAGCCTGGCCAGAAGGTGTGGGTGATGGAACCTGGAGAGCTTAGCGCCCTCCAGGATCGCAGGTCAGGCCCCTTTGAGGTGGTTGAGAAGAAGGGCAAAGTCCCCTACGTGGCGGACCTCAAGATCCCCAGACAGCCCCATCGGGTGCTCCATGTCAATCGCCTCAAGCCTCACCAAGAGAGACCCGAGGTCACTTTAATGATGGTGACTGATGGGTCAGAGGAAGAGGAAAGGGAACCTCTTCCTGATCTTTTTGCGTCCCAAGAGAAGGACGGGTCGGTGGAGGGAGTGATCCTCTCACCATCCCTAACTCCCAAACAACGGAAAGACTGCCGCCAAGTTCTGGAGCAGTTTGCTTCCTTGTTCTCGCTTATCCCGGGAAGGACTCATCTGTGTACCCATGATGTGGACACAGGGGACAGCCCACCTAAGAAGTCCAAGTCCTACAAACTGTCGGATAAGGTGAAGGCCAGCATCCATGGAGAAGTTACCAAGATGCTAGAGCTGGGAGTGATTGAGCCTTCAAGTAGTCCCTGGTCCAGTCCGGTGGTACTGGTACCCAAAGCTGCCCCGCCGGGCACTACCCCAGAACTCCGGTTCTGTGTGGATTACAGGGGACTGAACTCTGTGACAAAGACAGATGCTCATCCTATCCCGAGAGCGGATGAGCTCATTGACCGGTTGGGAGATGCCCAATATCTCAGTACCTTTGACCTTACATCCGGGTACTGGCAGATCTCCCTGACAGATGGAGCAAAGGAAAGGTCAGCCTTCTCCACACCTGAGGGTCACTACCAGTTCTTTGTGATGCCCTTTGGGCTCAAGAACGCCCCTGCCACTTTCCAGCGGCTGGTGAACCAGGTCCTCTCCGGGATGGAGGCCTTTTCGGTTGCGTACCTGGATGACATCGCTGTCTTCAGCCGCAACTGGGAGGACCATTTGTGTCACCTTCAGGCTGTCCTTCAGGCTTTGCAGCAGGCGGGTCTGACGATCAAGGCCAGTAAGTGCCAGATCGGGCAGGGGTCGGTAGTGTACCTCGGTCACTTGGTGGGTCGGGGCAAGGTGCAACCCCTCCAGGCCAAGATCGAAACCATCATGGCCTGGGAACCCCCCAAGACTCAGACGGAGGTCCGAGCCTTCTTGGGCCTCACTGGCTACTACCGACGCTTCGTCAAGGGATACGGTACTATCGTGGCCCCCTTGACTGAGCTCACTTCTAAAAAGCACCCTCGACGGGTAATCTGGACCGAGGGGTGTCAACAAGCCTTTGACACCTTGAAAAAGGCAATGTGTGCGGCACCTGTTCTCAGGGCCCCTGACTTCTCCAAGGAGTTCATCGTCCAAACAGATGCGTCGGAGCATGGCATCGGGGCAGTGCTGTCGCAACTTAATGACGAGGGTCTAGACCAACCGGTGGTTTTCCTGTCTAGGAGACTACTCCCCCGGGAACAGAGGTGGAGTGCAATTGAGAGGGAGGCTTTTGCGGTGGTATGGGCTCTGAAGAAGCTGCGGCCATACCTGTTTGGCTCGCACTTCCTGGTTCAGACCGACCACCGGCCCCTCAGGTGGCTGATGCAAATGAGGGGCGAGAATCCCAAGCTATTGAGGTGGTCCATCTCCCTACAGGGAATGGACTTTAGGGTGGAACATCGCCCAGGAGTGGACCACGCCAATGCTGACTGTCTATCCAGGTATTTCCGCCTTAGTGAAGAGGACTCCCAAGGGGTTGGGTAGCTCTCCCCACTTTCAGCTGGGGGGGACGCGTGTTAGACCTGTCAGCCCTTTGGCAGTTCCCTCCTCATTTTTTATTTTTTTTCCCTTCCCCTTCTCATTTTTTCTGTCTACTACCAACTTTTTGGGTGTTCATGTAGAGGCTCTGGGCGCCTCATCCTCACTACCTGAGGGAGAGGCGCAAGGTGCTCCACTGAGGAAACAGGAAGAGGGAGGTTGGATTCGCAAAATGGTGGTTCCAACTGTCACCTCAGCACCTGGACCATGACTGCCATGAGAGGTTCCGGAACCTTCTGGGCCCCTCTGGCCAGTCAGGCCCAAGGTGATAAATAGAGGTGACAGGAGGGCGGCCATTTTAGAATAGAGTTGAGCTGCCGGTTAGTCAGGAGTAAGGCACTTGAGTGGGGAGGTTGCTGCGCTGGACAGGGAATGACAGGTCTCAGGGTCTGCACGGTTCCCCTCGTCCGTGACATCACCCGCAACCTTTTGACCAGTCCCTGAGCGCCGGCAGTGACTTTTGAGACCCTCGTATCTTTAGAGGTCTCCAGGAAGAGTGAACCCCTGACCTCTTAGTTCTGGAAGTGGGCCATTGCCGGGGGCTATCCACTTTCAACTCTGTTGTTGCCTGGGATTCCCGGACTGGCCTGGGATTGCCACCTTCTCAGACATAGGGGGAGAGATGTATGTGCCCCAGCCCTGAGAGTCCAGTCGGCCTCCGCGACGGTGCCCGTGAGAAAACCGGCACCCTTTACTTCAACCCCCCTCCCTCCACGAGATCCGACTTCGAACCCTGGCAGCCACCCTTTCCCAAGGTCGAGAGGTTACCTAGTGATCTTTGGCCAGAGTCCGCTGTCATCGAGAGGCCTGAAGAGAGGGGTGGGCCCCAGGTGTGTGACGGGCGAGAGAGCGACGCGACTGTCTGACTAAAGAAACCAACAATCAGGAAGTGCGGGTTGTGAGGCAGTGAAGCGCCGCCCCCTGGTTGTCGTACGAAGGCGGAGGCCGCGCCCACGCAGGACGCGCTGTTCCGGGATGGGGTAGCGGGAGCTGTGAGACTGCCACCAACGGAGCCTTCCAGTCGGGTGTCCGGTGAGGTAGAGGTTCAGCCTCAGAAGGTGGCGGGGCCTCCGTCATCGAAGGAAGGAGGCTTCCGTCAGTGAAGGAGAGTACATATGCGGGGGAACCCCTTGTGGGTGGTGGCTCCGAGGGCGTGAATTGTTCGTTCCTTTCACTCATGTGAGGATTCCCTCGTTGATACCCCTCCAGCTCCGTGTCAAGTGCGAGGGAACGCGTCTCACGGCATCGCGAGCTCCAGAAGGAGGACACCACTGGTAGACAGTAAGCGGGGTATTGCAGCGCAGGAGAAAGGGGAGAGAACTGGGTGCTGGGGAATTCTTTGCCAAGGCCTGAGAGGGGGAAGCACATTGGAGCCTGATGTATTTACCGGCGGCATAGCGCAACCATGCACGTGACCAGGGTGGATTAAAAAGGAGACTCACGTCTGTTGTGGGAGGTGGTAGGTTGAGCTCCAGCACCAGAAAGCGCTTAGATTTATAGCGTAACGGGGATGGAGTAGTCCCAGTGGTCAAACACACTATCAGTAAACTGGATGGAAGTAGCCCCTTGATTGCCAACAGTACTTCCGGTGTCCCGTTAATTTGTATATGTCAGGAGCTGATGGTAATGACAGTCTAAGGGCCAGGAAACATGATACCCAGGGCAGCCAGCTGTTAGATGAACCCTCATTAGACTAAGGGTTACCCTGAATTGTGGGATCGGGGAGTGTTCTACAGAGCGCAGTCTGCGAGGAGTTAGTGGTCCCTACAGAGTCCAGGTACCATGTGGAACCCACATAGAGTGTTTAGATATGTGCTGAGCTAGAAGTAATATCCCAGGTCCGTTATTGTTTGAGTAGATGCCAGGAAATGTTATTCTGGAATGTAACGAAGTGTTTATTCTAAAAATGTGATGAAAAGTTTATCTTGAATTGTAATGTCATGTTTTACCCCAAAACCAAGGGGGAACGTTCATCTGAAAATGTAATGAAATGTTTCAATCTGAAGTGTGAAATTGAATAACCAAGTTTGCTAAAAAGAGATAAAGACTTCTGGTGACTTTTAACACTGATTGGGGTAGTGTCTCTTCTATTCCCTTTTTGAAGTGGTGTTGCGCAAGGTGTGAAGTGGGTGTGGTGCAAGCACAGGGTGCGTTTCCGAATAAAGCCTATTTACCAGAGCCAAGTTGCCTTTAGGGCGCAGGTCCAACAACATGAATCCAAAACATGAGGCTACAAATGGAGGAGGGAATCAACTTTCCAAACATCCTTAACAATAGCCTCCTTGCGAAAGTTGGACACAGTGTGGTCCGTGTTGGAGAGCTTCACAATGGACTTTCCTTCTGTAACCCGGCCAAGCTTCATTGCAGATTTATGTAGGAAGGTGCCCCTTTTTGACATAGTCCCCCCACTTTTTGACTGGTATTTGATGTGATTTTAAAGTGGAAGTGCACTGGGTTCCTGCTAACCAGGTCCCCAGTGCCAGACCTCTTTCCCAAAAACGGTGTGGTTGTACCCCAATTGGCAGTACCTTTAGCACTTTCTGTTAGTCCCTAGTAAATAGTACCTCAGGTACCTAGGGCCTGAGTTACGTAAGAGTCCTGTGGGCTGCAGCATGTATTGTGCCACCCTAAGGGACCCCTCACTAAACTCATGCTAGACTGTCTTTGCAGGCTGCGTCTTTTGGTGCAGACTAAAGTGGAAAAACGACATGACACACTTCCCTGTGTGCTATTACCCTAACACTGCATGTGATATTTGTAAGCCCCCCCCCCACAGTAGGTCTTACAGCCCTAAGGCAGGGTGCGTTGTATTACATGTGCGGATGTATATGCATGAGTAGATATGCCCTGTGCTTGTCAGTCTCATTACTGCCAGTACAAGTGATCAGAGAAGCCATTTTAAAACATGTGCTGGACACTGATAAAAACGAGTTCCTCAGCTACATGATGGCATCGCTGAAACTAGGGATGTTTGGTATCAAACATCTCGTATTTCAGTGATGGATTTATTAATACATGCATCCAGAGGGCACCTTAGAGGTGCCCCTTGAAAACCTACATATTACTAGTGTGCTGACTGACTGGTCTTAGCCAGCCTTCCACCATAGACGAGTTTCTGAACCCCAGGGGTGATGGCCTTTGCTCTCAAGATGTCAGAAACAAAACCTGCTTGGGCAGAGTGTGTTTACACCCCCTCCTACAGGATGACCTGCAAATTAGCATTCCAAGGCCTTTGGTATGCAAATCTGGCTTCCCTCACAGGAGAAGATGCAGACCCTCTTTGTCCATAGACCCTTCGGCACCGGGACAGGTGCGGAAATTAGTAGTCATATAGACGTGACCACCCTAAGGCTAGTACCATCCCTAAGGTGGGCTACCTGAAATGGATACGACTTTTCAGAGTCTGCCATCTTGGTGATGGCAAACGTAGGAACTCTGGAACAGGGTTATGCCCATTTTCCACAGGAAGTGGTCATATAGTGGGCGCACTCCCCTACACTCCCCTAACGCCTCTAAATCTAGTATTTGGGGGAGCCCCTGGCACCAGGAAATCTGATCCTGCCAAACAAAAGAAGAAGAATGACCAAAGAGCAGCAAAAAGCAAGATTTGTGGAAGAAGCAACTGACTTGGTGCCAATCCTGCTGGCATGTTTTCTGTTCCTGACAATTGCGCCAATGTCAACTAACTGCAGGCCGCTGTGCCTCCAAAGCCCGGGAGGACTGGCAACACTTCTACCAAGACTCGAGAACTCCAGTGGATCAGCAGAGCTGTTCCCCTGCACCTTGCAGGTACCCAAGAAAGACCTGAGAGGACTCCCAAGACCATGGAAACACCACTGTACCCGTTGCTCCAAGCCCAAGTTGAAGTGGGCCAACTGTACCAGCGTGGTCCCCCAGCTCTTCAGAGACCAAGCCCACCTTGGAGTTGCCCACTATGGACTTAACAATGACTACTGCAGCCTCTGTTTGCAGGCCCCTTCTAGTGCACTTAGTGATGAAAACACAACACCTAAAGACACCTCTACACACATCGTCAATGGCCCACGGAGAAGAGGACCAAAGGTGTCCCTGAGCATCGCGAGGGCTGAGCCCTCCTGATGGTTCAGCCCGACTGACTTCCCAGTCCAAACCTGCAGCCTATTTTCACAAAGTTGGATCCCCATAAACTAACGTTGGGTACCTGACGCTGTATTGCATCTCTGCTCCCGGCCGCCTCAGTGCCTCCCAGTGTGGCCTCTTGGTGCCTCCTTGGACCTTTTCCCATACTTACCGTAAGTCTAGGAGACTGGTCTTGTAAGTTGCTGTACTATACATGTATGCCATATTTGTTTTTCCTCCATAGGATAACATTGCATCCTCTGAAAAGTGTGGACTTGTAAAATGTAAAAGTATTTCTAAGTTCTTACCTGATCGAATGGATTCTGGTGCCTATATATAAAGATATGTTTTATTTGTATTAATTGGTGTGGATCTCCTTATTTGAGTAGTGTGCATCATAGATTGGCTATATGTTCATTTACAGATGTCTAACACTCCTCTCTGATAAGCCTAAGGCCGCTCGACCACACTGGCCCCTAAGAGAGCACCTTGGGATTGCTAGCGCAAGCCCCGTCCACTCATAATTGAATACCTGGACTCTTTGCACAGTACCTCTTTATGGTGTACCATATAAAGAGCCAGCTTCCTACAATTGAGACATCGAGTATCCATGTAAATGACACCTCATCCAGAAAGGGATGGCGAGACCTCTAAGAAATAACCTTTACGAGCTAGGCCCTAGATATTCTACAACATGGAACCCAATGGCCTACTTTAACCTAAGGAGAAATGCTTGCGTCTTTTTAGAACACAAGGTGTTCTTCAGATTTTGATGCAGTTTATTTGCTTCCATGCAGTCATTGAGACAAAGGTGCCGGACTCTCAAAAAATAAAAATCAGTTGAAAGAGACACAACTGCCCTCCGCCTATATGTTTCTGCAGCGGAGTTCAAGGCTTGGAAACTCAGTATGTTGAAGATCCTATGGTCTGGTTCCTAGCAGAAGCATACAAAAACAATAAATCAGAAGAGCATTCCTAGAACAAAGACCCCCACCTAGATCAATCGGTGGCCTGGGTACAAAAGGCAAGTTCTTTACAATGTCTCAAATCTGTTTATTGGAGCTACCGGGTGTCCGTTAGTCAGTGTACAGCAGGGCACAGTTTAAGGTGGGTTACAAAGAATGTGCAAGTTGTCAGTCCTTTGACAGCCTGACAGGAAACCACTATCTTGGACTCAGTGTTTTTAGTGGACACCCAGTTCATACGTCCCACACTTTTTCTTGGGAAGGGGTGGACCTTTGTTATGGGACACTGATTATACCTTAAACTGCAGTAGCCTTTAGGCAGCCACCACATGATGGGTGCAGACAAAAAGGTCTGTCATCGGAACTACAGTCACCTGATGCTCATTAACCCACAGTGTGGTATGAGGGATTATTTGCTAGCCTTTTTGTCCACCACTTTCCAGTTCAGAAGCAGATTATCCTGTGCTGCCCTTATGGTGGAGACTGGAACGCTTAACTTATTCATGTCTCTTTCTTTATTCTTCACGCTCGCTTTTTCTTTCTATTTTATGCTTTGAGTTGATCCACAGTTATCTTGACAGTAGGAGGGCAACACTGGCACTTTGTAATGCTTTAAGATAATTTTTACAGCGTAGAACATATTATCTGCCTTACAGTGAGATTTGGTTTGAAGTTTTGAAGAAGGGTGACTGAATGTACCAGTAAGTATGAGTCAATGACAGTAAATACCCTTTTTATGTGTAATCCTCAAACCCCCTTTCTCCACAAAACTCCTCTGCTTGTCTCAGTGACCTGTATCCTCTACTTTTGAAGGAGAGACTGGGGTTGTGAGAGGCACGGCGTGGTACAAGCGTTCGGAACGAGGGCTGCTCATGGGGGCAAGGCTTCGATTTGTTTGCTGCAAGTAGTGATATGTTTCTTGTGGCCTACTGGACTGGATAATCCCAGTCTGGAGGGTGGGGACTAAGGAATATAACTCAACAGTCACTACAGTGAATGCTTTCAGAAGTAGGGCGGCCTGAGTCCAGCAGCTCCTTGCTGAAGCGCAGTTCAAAGTCTGAGGGGCATGAGCGTTTGTAGAAGGCTCGTACTTTCAGTATTTTGTTTACCAGTGTCAGGTTTCTGAACAGTTTCACATGGGACTGGTGGCTAATCCCCCTAAATTTGCTGCTAGTGCACCTTGAAATGACTAAAAAATATTTGATATTTATTTTTTATTTTTTAGTTGATGCGAAAACACGAGACTCAGCAGAAACATTGGCGCGGTTTGTTGTTACGATGGGACCAGAAATGGAACGATTTACCATGGCTGAAGCTTCTAAGCCAGAATTTTGGTATGTATTCCTTATGGACAAACAGTGGAGGGTTTTCGATAAATTATAACCTTTATTAGTCAATATCATAATATTGAGCTTGTCTTTTCTCTACACAGAGTGAATTCCCTGTTGCTACTTAAATGTTATTACACTTTTATATTGTCCTTGGAAGGATCAAAGACATGGGATATAATTTAGACCCTGATGGGCTAGCCACCATACCGCTTAGGCATCGGAGGCCCTGCTTCTTCAGCCAGCTACTTTTAAATGTCCCGTCATCCTGGCTAAAATTTGTTTACCAGAGTGCCCCTGTAGCCACAGCAACATTACTTTTGCCAAAAACTATAATTTCAGAAGGTTTGCCATAACATGGTTCCTCATTCTGCACTTCTTATATTTTTCAGAAGTAAGCCCACAAAGTGTGGCTTTGGTTCTGAAAAATCAATAAAAGCAATGCCCTTCAGAAGGTGGTCCCCCTACTCATTAGGGACATTTTGGCTTTTTGCCTGGTCATAGATGCAAACAGTAAAAATAATCTTTGAAAGTCTCTCCCTATGTAGGGTGACCCGACTGATCCTGAAAACCAGATGGATCAGTGGTAGCTGGTGCCAGAACCCATCCATTTACATAGCTGCAGAATGCAACCACTTGCCACGGAGAGTTCTTAAATAGCGATCTGTGACAAACCGCATGGTAGGGCATAGTAGGGATCTTGGGGAGGGCGCCAGCCAAGGAATAGATTCTGTTGAGAAGGAGGGATCAGATCACTTGACAGCCTAATAAAAGACTTTTCTTTTCTGTATCTGGTATTAAGTAAGGCTTCTAATTGGATGCGTTGACTTAAAGTTGAGAATCGGGTGAGGCAGGTTTGAAACTGGGAAGGGAAGAGATGCTGTGCAAAACTGGGTTTGCATCCTCGTAGTCTCTCTTCAATGCTAATAGTCACTGAAAGTAACCAGCGTTCGAGTTTGCTTGATCCTTCGGTAATGGGATCTTCCTTAGTTTTCGACCTCTGAAGTTCCAATATCCTTTCTCCACACAGTTTATCATTTTCAGAGCCCACTGATAATTCTTACGCACCTATGAACAAGGTCTCAATTTGTAATGCTCACATATGTTCACCAATACTCAAAAAGTTGATGCTTCCTTATGAGCTAACAAGAACAAACCACATCAGTTGAAAATCGCTTTCTTCCTGAAAGTTTTACCTTGCAATAATTTTGGGCAGACTTTCCCAGGAAGACAAAAGTTCTTATTGTGCTTACCTCGCAATCCTTCAGGCCTGCACATATGTTGTGAAAGCGTTTGTTCTTCTTGATGACTCTTCAAAGTGTTGTATCTTTTGGTAGATATTTGTTGATGCTGCCGCACTGTGAAACTACCACTTTGACTAGTGATCCGTTTCAGGGTGATGCCTCTATTTATTGAGAGACCGTTCCCTTATTCAGTGAGATGTTGCAAGTCTTCCTGCTCTCTTAAGATCCAAGATGACCTCTGCTATGAACAGCATTGGAGAAATAATCCTCCCGTTCGAACCTGGAAACGCAGTTGGCCACAAGATGTTCTGCCATAAGGTTCCTGGGTACTAGCAGCCCTCCCATAACTCTGGGTAATTATCCCAGTAGTTTCAATACCCTGCCTACATTTGAAGAACGTAGTAGCGCTGTGGGGATCACTATCTGGATGTCCAGTGGGTCAAGAGAAGCAGAGTTGTCATGTGAGACTAAAGAGTAATCTACCTGGACCTAATTGCTCTTAACTTGGGCTTTGGTTTCCTGACAGATGGGCCACCGGCTTCTAACAGGCTCTGCTGTCATAAACTCATTGGTTCCCTTGCATCTAAATTAGGCAGGGAGAAACATGCTGTGCAGAAAGGGACCGTTGCTAATTTACAGCAGCTGGCTGCTTTCACCACACTCGGAATGAGGCCTTTTACAACCCTAATGGCACTACAACTTAGGACCAGAGTATTACACATCTTTACAGCAGGGACTGTATTCTCTGAGCTCTGTTCTGTTGCCTGTTGAATCTTGGCTACATTATCCTTTGTTAAGTAGATGAAACGGAACTGCCAACAGTTCACAAACCCCTAACATGCATTGTCAAGCAAAAATGTTATTTTGAAATAAACAAATATAAAAACCAACAGAGCTAATCTGAATTTGAACTTCCCCTGACTCTTGGAGTATATAAACTCCACTCTGATCATTCAAGCCAAATTCTTCTACTTTCAACCTGAAATAAACTTCAACTGTAAAGGACAAGACTATTTCTTCTACGATCAAAATTTGGTTGAATTATGTACCTGATAATGAGATGTAATTGCCTTTATCTTTGTCACCTTCCTTCTGAGAAAGTCTGGAAGGTTAGCTTTGAAATAATCACCAACTACCCTTTGAGTTCAATCTGTGACATCATCATTGCAAAGCCACGTTTCTCATTCCTTTCCCGAGATTCAAGTAACATAGTGCAAACTCTCTTGTTTATCAAACTTTCCTCATTTACAGATGGTGTCATTACTACTTGAAGGTACTCAGAAATGCCTACTCCTTTAATTTTGGCCCATCCTTAAATTCTGAAAAATAAAATCTTTTTTTTAAAACACTAACCCAGGATTCCTCTGAGCTCGTCCAAACTTTGTTTCCTAGGGAAGACCATCAAAGCTAGTGTTGTTCTATAACTAGATTCCTGCATTATCAATAACTTCCATTTAAACTTCCTTCAATCGGGATTAAGGCTTTGATGTAGTAAAGATGACGTCTGCCCAGATGGTATTAAGTAATGGCGTGGTTATATCTCCGTGAAGCACTCAAGTCAGTCTTATCTACATGGTGATCGGTGTTTGGTTGTTGGTCCGCTTCCTTTCTTTTCAAGTTCACCCTTTTGTAAGTGGATTCCTCCAGAACTACTTACTCGGCTCCAGCTGCTCACCTACTCTGGTCAGCATCTGAATGCAATCACAGGGAACTGTGGTAATTAATAGAAACCTATATATCCGCCACTAAGTAGCACCCTTTTGCTGTATCTGAACGCTGAACCCTCTGATTTATTTATAAATATGTTTATTGAGGTTTTGAAGAGACCTACATCTCAGTATAGAAACAGCATAACATACATTAACATTTATACCTCAGGCATACATTGAGCTGTAGAGAATGGGTCGCCTCCTGATCTCCTATTGCCATGGAGGTCCTCACAACTGTAGCAACAACTACAACTATAAAGCTGTTCCTGAGATTCTACCACAGGAGGGGGTGGGGGGGGCGCCCCCGAAAAGAGGATATTAATAAATCACCCATTCTCTCCTAGGGTTTCTCCATAAACAGATAGCAAACCATGAAATAACAGGGGCCAACCAGCTGACGCCCAACCAGTACAGCAACAGCAGCAAAGTCCGGCCATTGTCCAAGTATTGCTCGCCCATGTCCCGTAGGTCCACCTCCCAGCCCCATGCATCCCACACTGGCTACTGCACATACAGTGTCGCTCTTGTTCTTGTGCCCCGCCAATCTAGCTATGCCTACGCTACTGTACTCCATGGCACTCAGATGGACGAACTAACTCCATGTCCCCCGGGATGTCGCCCCTGCCACGTATCTGACCGGCCTCTGCGGGGCCTGCATCGGAGCTCATCATGGTCTGTAGAAGCGCCTCCCACTGAGCTGCAATTGGTGTCTTCCTGAGGCCTAGCGTTTCCTCCCTCCTGAGGGCCGTGCCCTCCGCTGTAGCCCACACCAAAAAGGAACCGCGCCATGCCCGCGTGTGCAGTGGGGTAGCCGCCTTCCAACGCTTGGTGAGAAGCCGTTTCGCCTCCATGAACCCCAAGTCAATGAACCGAGAAGTGACCTTCGTGGAAGGGGTCCTGCGGAAGAGGTGTAATAGGTAGGCTGGCCACTCAAATGGGATATCACGACCTGTACACTCGCAGAGCGCTTCCTGCGCTGCCTGCCAGTACGAACTCAGCGCGGGACAGCTCCACAGCATATGAATTAGGCCAACGTCCAGCTCCACACAGCGGGGACAGCATGCATCCGCGCTGTGAAAGTATCTATTGATAGAGGCAGGTGTGAGATATGCTCTGTGTAAGATGAAGAATTGTATTTGGCGGAAGCGCATGTTCCTGGGGATTCTCGTTGGGCCCTGTAGCACCCTGTCCCACTCCTTGTCCGTCACGGGCCGAGCCAGATCCGCCTCCCACTTACCCCGTAGCGGTGTCAAACTAATCGCCGTATGCGTGCGCAAGGACGCCGCGAACCATTTGACCAGATGTCTCCCCCGCCCCATGACATGAAGGTATTGCATCGTGAGGTGCTGCTCCGGCTCCTCCCGAAGGTCCCCCCAACATCCCGTGAGCGTCGCTATCAAAGACCGGTGACGCAGGAAGTGACCGGGAGCCAACCCAGTCTCTTCCGCCAGGGCAGCAAACGAAAGAAGGGTCCCGTCCCAATAAAGGTCCCCCAATGTGTGTATGTCTGCCGCGCTCCAATCCTCAAGCTCCAAAGCGCTGAGCACCCCCTGCCCACTAGGAGAGCCCTCGAGCGGTATGGCCGGGGCATAAGGAGTCCGGGTAAGGTGAATACACCGGCGGTAGCACTTATAGGCCACCGCCAAAAGAAGAGGTACAGGCCTCGATACCTTCGCGGCCGGATGGAAAAGCTTAATGATGTCAGCCAATGAGAGGGGGGGGCGCCACAGTCTCAGTATCCTCCCGGCCCCTGTCTGCCAGCCAACGGGCTATCCACTGCATCTGCGCAGCCAGATAGTAATGTTCAAAACACGGCATTGCAAGTCCCTCCTGGTCAGTGGGAAGGTACAGCTTGGGCAACGCGAATCTGTGATGCGCGGCACCCCACAGGAAGTCCCGGAGGGACCGCGCCAATACCGCAAAGAAAGACGCCGGAACATAAATGGGCAGGTTGGCAAAATAGTACAGGAGACGGGTTAAAATCACCATTTTAACTAAGGCTACTCGGCCCGTGATCGAGAGGGGAAGCGTTCCCCAGAACCGCATCTGAGCCTGGACTGCGGACACAGTTCTGCCCAGGTTGCCTTCCACAAGATCCGCCGGCTGACGATATATCTGGATACCCAGATACCAAAAGGTATCCGGCCGCCATTGTACCTGCACTCTCTGTAAATGATGACTCTGGTCTTGAGTGTCTGCTCGGAACGCGTATAGGCAGGACTTAGCAGCGTTCACCTGGAGACGCTCCAGGTCGACTGGAATGTGAGCCACATCCCTGACAAAGACCAGCAGGTCATCCGCATAAAGCGATGCCTGATGCGTCGCATCGCCCAGAGGGATACCGTCAGCCAGCTCTCTGCGGAGTGTGGCCGCCAGCGGCTCTATTGCGAGCGCAAACAGGAGGGGTGAGAGCGGGCACCCCTACCGAGTGCCGCGGCCAATATGGATAGCATCAGATATGTACGACCCGGTTCTCACTCTCACTGTGGGGTCATTATACAGGAGGTCTGCCAGTTGAAGGAAGCCAAGACCCAACCCGTAGTGCAACAAGGCCGCCACCATGTGTCCCCATTCCAGGCAGTCGAAGGCCTTTCCAAGGTCTAAAACCAGGCAGCCCGCCCTAGGCCATTGTTGGATACTATCAGATGCCACTCGAAAGAACCGCCGCAGATTAAGGGAGGTACTGCGTTTAGGCACAAAGCCATTTTGGTCAACATGTACCGGCACCGCTGGTGCTAGCCGCTTCGCCAGTACCTTAGCCAGAATTTTGTGATCTGTATTAAGCAGGGCAAGGGGGTGATAGGACCCCAGCTGGGTTTGATTCCGCCCGGGTTTGAGCAGCGATATCAGATAGGCCTCCCGCATTAACGCTGAACTCTCTGATGGCCACTATTTACTGATTTCTTATCGAAACACTCTTGAACTTTGGGCAACTTCTTTCCCACTTACATTCAACCCAAACAAACTTGAATATTGTCAGGAACAGGAACCTTTTCTGTACAAGTCAATGTTCTGCCTCCAACAGGAATCTGTCCCATTCAACTCCTGAGGTGAATTCCCATGTCACACGCGTAATAAAGACGTTTCTTGACCCAGCAAGATGGGAGCTTTCACGTTTCGGTTAGAGGGATTTTGTGATGACCGATGTTAACCATCTTGCAACTGTGATCCAAACAGGTCAAATGATTATCTACTCCAAAATGAGGAGTTCCCACCTGTTAGACCTGTCAGCCCTTTGGGTGGTCCCTCCTCATCATTATTTATTTTGTCCCACTTTTGCCTCAAACCCTGTTATAATTTTTCCTTTTTGGGAACCACCAGACTTTTTAGTGTTGATGCAGGGTCAGGGAGCCATTTTCCCTACCCCTGGAACTTCTGTCTGAGGGCCTGAGACACAAAATGGTGGCCACCCATTGTCACCTGTGACATCATCAGAACCCACTGGAGATTTCTAGAACCTTACGTAACATTCTGGAACCCTGTGACAGTGAGAGGCAGTTTAGAATGTTGGGAGGCCATCTCAGAGTGGCAGTTGGCATCTGACTAGAGAGGAGAGAGGAGCAGTTCAGAAGGAGGTCGGAGTAAGGCAGCAGGGGTGGAAACCAGTGCTTGGAGTGGGGTCCAGAAACCCACCCTTGATGCTAGTCCCTACTGACCAAGCCCAGCCTAGAGCCCTGTGTGGGACCAAGACCAGAAAAACCATCTTAAGGACCTAAATATTGTGAAGAGGCCTTAAAGAAGAAGACCAGTAAGTTCCTGACCTGTTTAGCGGTGTCCTCCTGGAGTCCTGACGTCGAGAAGCCTGGAGACCTGAGGCCTGAGGTGAAGAAGCGGCGCGGACAGAAAGCAGACGTCGTACCCGGAGCCGTCAGAGGTCGAGAGAGGGCGCCGACGGAGGTCGTGGAGAGGCACCGGAGGTCGAGTAAGGAGTCACCTGAGGTCGAGGTGAAGCGCGCCGGAGGTCGGGAGTGGAGATCGCACTCCGGAGTCGCCGGAGATAGAGGTGAAGCGCGCCGGAGGTCGGGAGTGGAGATCGCACTCCGGAGACGCCGGAATCTGAGGTGAAGCGCGCCGGAGGTCGGGAGTGGAGGTCGCACTCCGGAGACACCCGGAAGCGGGGAGACCGTGACCCTGCGACGCCGGAAGGCGACATCGAGCCGGAGCAGCCCAGCGACATCGAGCCGAGGCCGCCCAGCGACACCGAGCCGAGGCCGCCCAGCGACATCGATCCGGAACCGCCAGCGACATCGATCCGAAGCTGCCCAGCGACACCGATCCGAAGCTGCCCAGCGACACCGAACCGGAGCCGCCCAGCGACATCGAGCCGGAGCCGCCTCACGACGTCGACCCGGCGCCGAGCGGAGCCGATCATCGTGAAAAGGGCAGTAAGTGGTAGAAAGGGCATCTGAGGCCCTGTGGAGCCCTAAAAGACCATTCTAGGGGCTAGAGGGGTGTTAGAACCAGCCTGGGAGTGCCAGGGGTGAACTGAGACTGGTGCAGTGACCTCTGTGAGGGGTTGTGTATTTTGGGAGAGCCAGATCCCTAAGTTACCCTTATTCTACCTCAGTTCAGGCCCAGCCTTGACCAATCTAGGCGGGACACCCCCCATGTCATCCAAATGACCACAAGCTGTACTTGGGCATATTAAAACCAAACTACCTCAGGAAAGTGATGTGAACTGTAATTGTTATTAATTGTGTTATTTAAGTTATTGAAGGTGCTTTATTTATTGACTGTATTTATTGTCTGACTGTATTTATTCCTGCATTGTATTTATTGTCTGACAGTATTTATTAGCCATTTGTATTTATTGCACCCCTATTTATTCCTTGCTTATTTATGACCTGATCCTATTTATTGAAACCCCACTGTGGTATTATTTATTTGACCTGCCCTTTTAAAGGAGAATCTTATTGTACTGTATTTATTTTATGAACCCTGCAACTAAGAGAAAATAAGATAAAGACAAACTACTTTCTTTCATAATTTTTACGGTGTAGTGTCGTTTTTGGAACGGATGAACGCATGGTTATTGTGTGGGTATGACGTACGCTTAACACGGTGCCTGACCCCCAACCGCTCGAGCCAAGCTACCGTTGTGCTGGGAACCTGGTGACTGCTAACCCGGTTTCCAACACCACCCAACCATTTAGAAAGGGAACGTCTTCCCTTAAATTCTTTCAGGTATTGCAGCAATGTTTGGCCCTTCCAGGTATCGCTTGCAGAAAAAGGGCAGAGTTGTAAAACTTGGGGTCCTGCAGTAGTTGTCGCCCTTTTGAAACCCAATCTGGTATGAAAGGCACCATAGTGGTATTCATGCGTTGGAACTCCCATGAACATAATTTGACATGCTAGCATAGCTCAGGCTCCTGGAGCCCCATTCTATCGGGGAGTTTTGATAGAGCATTTGCTAAATTCCTCTAGTCGGCTGTATTGCACGTCTCCCTCCAGAGAGGCCAAATAATCGGTACCAGTGTTAACCCCTTCAGCGCGGCGCGGATTCCCGCACCACGCTGGAGGTTCGTTGCGCGGGCGGGCTCATGACGGAACGGTTCCGTCATGAGCACAGCCCAACCGACGCTCATGACGGAACCGTTCCGTCATGAGCGCCGAAGGGGTTAATCTGACCAGTACAGCTTCACTGACCTTCCCGATGGAAAAATCTTCCAATTGGACCAACTAGCACCTCAAGGGGATGGAGTAAAAGGCTCTAAAAATCAAACAGGCATTCAGTTTGTCTGCCTCTGGATGAAGCAAAGGAATGTTTTGATCGTCAGCGGGAAATAAAGTTTCCTTAAAGCTGTTACAAATAAACAAAGACACTGTGAACATTAAAACTGATACCATGAAGTAAGATGAATTTCTGGATTGCATACTATTTTACCGCTCAGCCATTCCAAAACATTGGACGCTATTTGGATTAATAATTAATAGATTACATTTTACTTGTGCAAAGCGTATTTTGGCATGCAGAGTGCCCCGGCATCAAGTGGTTGAATAACTCCTAAAACCACTGTCTGCACATAAAATGCTAATACCCCAATCTCTCTATCTATTTAAGTGTCCCCCATTATATGCTCACTATCTGTCTCCTGATCCAGTTCAGACATACTAGGGTATCTAAATCCCTGATAGGGAGATTGCTCAAAACTTTCCGGACTTGGGGGGTGTAACCGCTGCAAATATTGTGCAAAATATTTATAGCCTCTTAATGTCCTTGTGGATTCATCCGGTTTAATCAGCCAGTTTGAGATGGTATGTTGATGGAACAAAGCGTAAGCCACTCACTTAAATATTTTATACAATTGGCTCCTGCTGTGGTTGTCAAACCTCCTTGTGACCAGTAAAACATTTTTAGGTCTCGCCTACGCAGCGCGCATGTGCTATATAGGAGGGACCTCTTGAAATCGATTCGCTTTTTCGCCCAAAAACGTGCCCGCTTTGCATTGCTTTCAATGGCAACGCGTGCACGTTTGGTGATTCCCTTGCGTGAGCTAGCTTTGGCGACATCTGTTTGCATTTAACTTGCAAACAGATGGTACCAAAGTTCGCTCCCGCAAGGGAAACGGGCACAGGCCCCCTCCTCTCTCCCCTCCCCCTGCTGCCTCCTCCTCTCCTCGTCAAACTGGTTTGTTTTCGCTGGTAGATCGCTGCCTTCCTTCCAGCTGACCTCTTACTCCCTCCAGTGATTTACATAGCCGACTTGTGGGGGATTTGTGTTCTCAGCATGAGAACTGCAATGTGTTTCGGTGCATGAGCGCCTCTGTGCATCTCTTCACCACAATGATGTCGCCGTCAGACTTATTGTTTTAAGTACAATAACTCGGGGGTGTGTGTTACCCGGTGCAGCCCACCCACACCTAGGCGCACAACTCACACTCCCCCACCACTACAGCCGCACCAGCGACGTACCACAGACAGCAATTTCTTGAAATAATCAATTGTCAATCCAGCCATCAATCACCCACCCCTCCAGGTCCCCGTCTAAAGAAATCCAGGGATCAACCACATCGGCGCAGACAATATGCAGAGCAAATCCTTTGGTAAGCGTACCTACTCCGCCAGTGATCGCTCCTGCAAGGTCGGCAGCGCCTCTGGAAGCAGCCGGTCCCAAACAGTTTCAAAAGCCGCACTTCACGCAGATGCGCATGTAGCAAAGCCCTTGAGGTTGCACTGAGTGCATGTAAAGCACGCACTCTTTCATGGCGGTGACACATGCGGTGGAAGCGGTAGAGGCTGCGCTGCTGACCTTGTACTTTGTGATGAGGAGACGCATTCTACCGGGTAGACCCTAAGCTACTTTCTTTATATCTGTACCTTAAATAAGAAGCGTGAAATGAAAACAAGTCAAATTGAATGTACTGTCCTGAACGGTCCAAATCAGATGTTCCCACTGGGCTCCACATCACACATGGGATGCATTACGTAAGATGGCATGCTGCTGTTGTCTGCGCCAGGAGCACCCTTAGTAGGACAGTTCTCGTCTGTGCAGAAAGACAGGCTGGGGAACTGAAACCGCCGCAAGCCTTCAATGCAGAGAGACCAGAAGAACTTGGGAAGGGCCGGGGAAAGACGCCCCCCACAGGAGGGTGCTGTGTGAGAAGGCACACACCTACAGCTGCATGGTGGAGGATCCCTAAGGGCAGGGCTTTAAGGGGGATGAAAAAATTGTGGGGTCTCTCAAAGGGGTGTGGCCAATGTAATTAAGGGCGTGGCTTAACCTCTTCTGTGCCCATGACGAGAGAGTCTCGTCATGGAGCACGGTCGCGCTGTGCCCATGACGAGACTATCTCGTCATGAAACCCACCCGCGTGGGAAACGCCCGGCACAGGAGGGGGAAAGGGCGTGGCACCGAAGGGGTTAAAAACACGATAAACTAAAAATCTGTACTTAGCATAGTGTTTCAAGGCCCCCTTTAAAAAAATTGCAGGTGCTCAGCACCGGTGAGACCCAGCCTACTTAAAAGCCCTGCCTAAGGGGTAAACTAACTGACTGTATGCCACTTCGCATTTGGCGATATTCTATTCGGCCCTGCACGCGCTTCTGTTAAATAATGCAAGGGCAAAGGCATTTTTGCAGCGTGAATCTTTCTGGATTCACTATGCTGTGCATGTGCATTATTCCGCGATCTTGTGGTTGGGTCCGGATTCGTAGTCTTTTCTTTGTTTTTTTTTTTTTTTTTTGTAGCCCAGGTGGGCGTCGACGTACACCATTTGGTGCACCTCCCGTGACGTCGTCGTGCTTCCTGCGGAAGTCCCACCTTTGGGGCGCCATCTTCAGATTCTTTTTTCCGCCGTTGGGTCTGGATCGTCATCGGGAAGCTCCAGAATTACACTCGAAGGAAGAAGGAAGAAAAGCGAGTTTCGTCGATAGAAACACTAGAAGATATCAGGAAAGGAAAAGATTTCAGCAGGAGCGCGAAGAAAGGAGGACCAGCGCCCTTTTTCTTCGACGGCCTTGGAGAATGCACGCTCAGAGACCCTGAGCGCAATGGACAAGACGCCATTCAAGTTCTGCCCAAACTGCCACCACAAGTTCGCGCAGAAAGACCAGCATCCGGTCCGCAACCTCTGCCTACCGGTCGATCACCAGAGTATCGACTGCAACGCCTGCTCAGCCTTCGTGCCGAAGACACTCAGGGTGAGAGAGCGGCAGAGAAGGGCCAACGCCAGCATGGATGGCAAGGGGAAGCCCCCGACGCTCTACGCTCTGGGCCTCTCCTCGGACGACGAGGACAACGACGCCGAGACAGCCGAACACTTCACGGTCGTAGAGACCGACAAGAAAAAAGAAGACGAGGTAAGAGAATCGTCGAGCGCAAAACAGAAAGTACCTCGACAACACGAGGGTGACTCGAGAAAATCTGAGTCAAAGTCCACGAAGGGAGCCCCGACGCCGAAAACTTCGACGTCCAAAGGGGGAACCACGGACAAGAGGCCGAGCGGATCCTTAGATAAGGACTCCCTGGTGCCGAAAGACGCCGAAAGGCAAGGGTCGTCGAAAGCATCCCATGAAACGGGCCGATCGACGCAGAAAGAACGTTCGACGTCGACGCAAGTTTCATCGAAAAGACCCGCGGTCGACGCCGAAAGCATCTCCGAGATGGAGAAAAAGAAGAGGCGGCTCGAGGCCGAAATGGAGAACATCCTTCAAAGAAAGAAGGAGTTCGACGCCAGAATGAAGGAATTCAAGATTCCAACGGTTTCATCAGCGGACGTCGGTGAGGTCGAAGACGAGTTCGACGCCGAAGGGCTGACAAGAGAACTCGAAGAGGAAGAAGAGCCCTATTATGAGGGAGAAGCCGAGGAAGAAGACCAACGGTCGTTCTACGAATCGGCGGCATCTACCAGCAACGACGTCGAATGGCACGATCTCGACACCGAAAACCCGGAGGAGCCCGTGGACACGTACCCTTCGAGGCCTTCGCCACCCGACGACATCGGGGTCTACAATATGGTGGTCAGGAGCGCAGCAATGACCTTCGGCGTCAAACTCGACGAGGAGAAACCGAAAGCCGATTTTCTCGTCGAGACACTGCTCCCCATCCAGACAAGGAGCCAGTTCCTCCCCATGCTACAAAGCGTGATGAATCAGGGGAGAGAAGCCTTCAAGGAACCTGCGACCTGCCGGCCGATCACGCCCAGGACAGAGAAGAAATATAAGCACTCCTCCCTGGACCCCCCTTACATCAAGGGTAGCGTGACCGCGGACTCCATCATAGCCTCCACGGCCAGGAGAAGGGCCAACGTACCAGCAACTTCGGGCCCACCCCCGGATAAGGAGAGCAGGAGGATTGACCTCACAGGAAGAAAGGTCGAGAGGAACGCCGCAATGCACTGGCGCATGGCGAATTCAAATGCACTCCTCAATAGACACCAATACCAGCACTGGGATGAGATGGGGGAGTTAGTAAAGCACCTCCCCGAAGAATACCGGCAGAGAGCCTCTCACCTGATAGATGAAGGCAAAAACATCGCCAACTCCTGTATAAAGACGGCGTTGGATGGGGCAGAGACTTCAGCAAGACTCATGGCCATAGGGGTCACAGAGAGGAGGCATGCATGGCTAAGAATCTCGGGATTCAAACCGGAAGTGCAGAACAACATCCTTGGCACCCCCTTCAATGGAGAGACACTGTTCGGAGCAACAGTGGACGACAAGCTCACCCAGCTGAAAAAAGAAAACGAGACGGCGAGGTCCATGGGGGCCCTACAGCTGAGGGGAATGAGGCGAGGAAATCCCTCGAGAAGACCCTACGGTAGGGGAGGAAGCCAGCAGGGGACGTCGCACCAGGCGTTCCAACAAAGTCAGCAGGGTGAAGGTCACGGACAAGGTCAGCAGAAGCAAAACTGGCAATATCAACCTCGGGGCCAGTCCTTTCGCGGGAGAGGGAACGGACGTGGCCAAAGGAGGAGAGGGGGCGAACAGCCCTCGACGAAGTGACTCAGCACGCAAGAGGACGCCTACCCTCGTCAGGACCCCAAGGGTGAGGCGCAGAAAAGTGTCATCAGGGGGAAGAGAAAATTCAAGAGCCTACGAGCATACGACACCAGTAGGCGGGAGACTGAGGTTCTACCTTCAGGAGTGGCGGCGTATAACCACAGACAAGTGGATACGGAACGTTGTGCAGTACGGGTACTGCGTAGATTTGGAGAAAAGACCTCCAAACAGGAAACCAAGGGGAAGACTGAGATCGGCCCAAGAACTGGCAATACTCAGAGAAGAAACGCGGAAACTCCTGCAAAAGGGAGCCATAGAGACAGTGCCGTTCAGAGAACGCAACAAAGGGGTCTACTCAAACTACTTCGTGGTTCCGAAGGTAGACGGAGACCTCAGACCCATACTAGACCTCCGTTACCTAAACAAGTTCATCAGAACGCAAAGGTTCAAAATGACTTCACTGCAGGAGGTTCTGCCACAGATAAGAGAAGGGGACTTCATGGTCACCGTGGACCTCAAGGATGCCTATCTTCACATCCCAATAAACAGAAGGCACAAGGGCCTTCTAAGATTCAACATCGAACAAGAACACTACCAGTTCACGACCCTGGCCTTCGGATTAAAATCAGCACCAAGGGTCTTTACAAAATGCCTGTCGGCGGTAGCGGCGCACCTACGAAGGCAGGGAATACATGTCTACCCCTACTTGGACGACAGGCTGGTCAAGGCAAACTCACGCGGAAAGTGCGAGAGGCACGCAAAACGCGTAACAGACACCCTCAAAAATCTGGGATTCTCGATCCACTGGGGAAAATCATCGATGGAACCGGAGCAGGTGAAGATTTTCCTGGGGGCAAAGATCAACTCCCGCAACAGTACAGTAGTGCCCAGCGAGAGGAGGACAGAGGCTCTACTGAAGGAGGCGAAGCTCTACCAGAAGGGGCGAGCTCTGACAGTGAGGGCTGTGAGCAAGATGATGGGGATGATGGCGTCCTGTATCCAGCTGGTGCCGAATGTACGCCTGCACATGAGACCATTCCAGGAATGGCTACAACAATAATGGTCACAAGCAAACGGAAGTTGGGAGGATCTAGTGGTTATTACGCACGCAGTGCAGGAGGAGATAACTTGGTGGAACAGAGACAACATAACAGCAGGGAGAAGCCTGACACCACCAATCCCAACAGTGACCATTACCACGGACGCATCGCAGAAGGGATGGGGAGCGCACATGGACAACCTCAGAGTGAGGGGTCTATGGGCCCCAGCAGATGCGGTCCGCCATATCAACTACCTCGAGTTGAAAACAATCCTGCTAGCCCTGAAGGCATTCCAGAGGCACCTGTTCAACAAGAGGGTGTTGGTCCAAACAGACAACACCACGGCGATGTTCTACATCAACAAACAAGGGGGGACACAGTCGTTCCCGCTCTCATCCCTAGCTCAGGAGATTTGGAGATGGGCCATACCTCTCAGGATAGATCTACTGGCAATTCACCTACCGGGGAAGGACAATGTGGAGGCAGACTGGCTAAGCAGGCAGACCTCAGCATCACACGAGTGGGAGCTCAATGGCCAGGAAACGGAGAAACTCTTCCGGAGATGGGGGACTCCCACAATAGACCTTTTTGCAACACGCCACAATGCAAAATGCCAAAGCTTCGCGTCCAGGCAACCAGATCAGCAATCCAAGGGAAATGCCCTATGGATAAGCTGGTCGAGGACATTTGCCTACGCCTTTCCACCGATACCCCTGTTGCACAGAGTGCTCGACAAGTGCAGAACCAGCAACATGACCCTGATCCTGGTGGCTCCGCAGTGGGCGAGGCAGACATGGTTCTCACAAATTCAGGAAATGGCACAAGGCGACCCATACAGGTTCGAGAGGAGGAAGGACCTGCTCTCAATGCAAAACGGAGAGGTCCTGCACCCAGAGCCAGAGACCCTCAACCTGGCGGCATGGCTCCTGAAGACCTAGAGTTCGCACACTTAAGATTGCCGCCGAGCACGATGCGAGTGCTACGGGAGGCGAGGAAACCAACTTCACGAAAATGCTACAGCGCAAAATGGAAGAGGTTCACTGTGTGGTGCGGGAAAAAGGGCCTGCAAAACAGAATGACAAGAGACTCAACAATACTGAGGTACCTCACACACCTTCTAAAGAGTAACCTCTGCTCGAGCTCACTAAGGGTACACCTAGCGGCCATCGTGGCCTACACCAGAGGTGAAAAAGGTGGAAGTTTCTTCAGCTCGCAGGTGGTGAGGAGATTCATGGAAGGAGCCAAAAGGATGGCCCCCCCGAAAAGGTTGCCGCCGCCGGCATGGAATCTTAATGTGGTCCTGACGGAGCTCATGAAGGCACCGTTTGAACCCATTCACAAGGCCACACTGCAGATGTTGACTATGAAAACAGCCTTTCTGGTGGCCATAACCTCACTACGCAGGGTGAGCGAGCTTCAAGCACTAACGCTGCAGGAACCCTACATTCAGATTCACAAAGATAGAATAGTCCTGAGAACGGACCCACACTTCATGCCCAAGGTAGTGTCGGCGTTCCACATAAATCAGACTATCCAGATACCAAGTTTCTTCCAAAACCCGACTACAAACGCAGAAAAGGCACTGCACACCCTCGATGCCAGAAGAGCGGTGATGCACTACATTGAGAGAACCAAAGAACTCAGGAAGTCGAAACAGCTGTTTGTGTCCTTTGCTACTAGCTTCATGGGTAGACCAGTGACTAAGGGCACCATCGCAAGGTGGATTGCCCTCACTATTCAATTCTGCCACAAACAGGCTGGACAGGAGCTAGCGGAGGGGCCGCAGGCTCACTCCACAAGGAAGAAAGGGGCCACCGTGGCCTTCCTGGCGAACACGCCCATCCAGGACATATGCCTCGCGGCAACTTGGGCATCTGTGCACACGTTCACGAAACACTACTGCGTGGACATTCAGATGAACAAGGAAGCACAGGTTGGACAGAAGGTGCTTCAGCACATTTTCAACGACCAACGCTCATCTACCACCCAGCCGCCACAGAACTAGGAAAACCGCTACAAAATCGATGCACAGCATAGTGAATCCAGAAAGATTCACGCTGCAAAACGAATAGTTTCTTACCTGTCGGTGTAGTTTTGCAGCTTGAAGATCTTTCTGGATTCACTAGCGAACCCACCCACCTCCGCCAGGAAGATGAGGCTGGAGGAAGAAGGGGTAAAATGGAAAAGATCAAAGAAATACAAACATACAGATAAAGGGACAAGAAGGATTAATCAATCGCCTAGGGTTAAAAAAAAAAAAAAAAAAGAAAGGAAAGGAAAAAAGAACCCGAAGATGGCGCCCCAAAGGTGGGACTTACGCGGGAAGCACGACGACGTCACGGGAGGTGCACCAAATGGTGTACGTCGACGCCCACCTGGGCTACAAAAAAAAAAAAAATACAAAGAAAAGACTACGAATCCGGACCCAACCACAAGATCGCGGAATAATGCACATGCACAGCATAGTGAATCCAGAAAGATCTTCAAGCTGCAAAACTACACCGACAGGTAAGAAACTGTTCGTTTTTATTTGCGTCGCCTACGCGGATGTCGGGCCCCCGTCCCCACACAGGACTGCATAGGAGCAGAACGTGACCCTGCGTGATTGATGTGGCAGCAGGGGCCGTCCAAGTGTCAGCGGCCCCTTCTATGGAGCCAAAGTGATAACCCACTGGCACTTTCTGTATAACGGTTTGTCCTAAACAAAAATGTTCTCTGTAAACACCACCACTAATCCTTGGATCTAGGAGCACAATACATTATGCTTTCTTTAAAATAAATAATTGGCACTGGAAGGCTAACGTTCTCTTCAGCCATGCTTAACAGAAATAGGGAATATTAAATGGTCATTTGATATGGATTTTATTTTCACAGTGTCAGATTAATATAACAGGATATTGTCAACAAGGAACTCCGAATCTACTCCATTTAGGAACTAAACATATGGGACATGATTCTACACTAGGCATGTTTCACAACCACCAGCTCACAAATTAGAAAGTAAACTCCATAGTATACTCTATAACTTGCCGTATGTGGGAGGAGTGGAGGAGGTGGGGTCAGAGGGCGGGGGTTGAAGTAGTTGGGCCCCAAGATGGCTGCAGTTTTTGTGGGCTCAGAGCTATTCGATCGATCGGTTGTCTATCTCAGGTGGTCCTTAAGCGCTACGGTAGAAGACTATTGTGGGAAAAGCCGAGCACTCACTGGAATGCCATGAACAGAGATCTCAACTGGTGGGCTGTGAATCTGTGGTCCTTTGCTTCTCCTGTGGCCTCAGTGTATGCTACTGTACAGGCCTGTTGAGATGATGGTAGCAAGCTGGCAAAGGCAATAGCTCTCTCTAAGCACTTATAAGGTCCCAAAGGCGAGACCTATTGGCTATGCCAATGCTTGTTTTACAAGATTTGGAAAACATCAAAAAAAATTGTCAAAAACAATCCTTTCTTTTTTTTATAAATCTAGCCACATTTTTGGGGGTTAGTTCCAGTTTAGTTTAGGCTATCTGACCTTACAATTTTCTTTATAACTACTGCTGTGAATAAACATACTGCTATTTGGAAAAAAGTCATACATTTCTAAATCGAAAAAAGGTTTTTGATACAAAAATGTATCTCTGGTTCTTGTTGATTTACAAGCCAATCAGGTCACCTCAGTATTTTCACATTTATTCATTTAGGTTTTTTGTAAAGCGCTAGCTATCATCTTTCGTAAACTTCAAAGCACTATTGTACAGATGTAGCATAACAAAATGTAGTACTAGCAGGCACAGTGCAAAGTGCAGTTTAAGATATTTCCTGAAATAGATGTAGTTGTCTTTGGACCTGGAGCACTTCTCAGTTTGAGGCCTAAACACCCAAAAGTCAGCAGCCATGTCTCAGACACTTCAATAAGCATTGTAGGAGCCGTTTGTAGGACGGTATAGGACCAGGTGTTGAGAAGCTAAATCAAGGTTTCTACAGGTAGTGGAATGTGCGTCAGTTTTGTGAATACGACTGATTGTTTTCAGGGCTGGTTTGTCTTGGTAACGTTTTCGCAAATACATCCACATGTTGGTTATGGGTGGTAGAGCGTTCCTTGAAATTAATCCTAGTGTCAGCTGCCAGGAGGATCGGTGGGCAGGAGGGGTCTCGGTGCATGGGTGCCAGATTGAATTTAACAAGCAATGCTTAGTTGGTCCCTTAGGTAGGATCTCCATTTTAGTTCCATTCATGCTGCTGCACTCAACTTCTTTCAGAAGCATTTGATGCGGTTGATTTGCCCGGAGTGTTGTCCAGCTAGCAGTGGATTTGCAGATGGCCTGCATACATTTGAGTGCTCATGTGGTGTTTGACTAGCAACTGTCCCAAACGCCATACATGGAAATTGAATTAAAGTCTTGAGACAAATGGTTCTTGGGGTATGCCATTAGTTATGCTGAAAATTTGGGAGCTCCTAGCCTTATGTTTTTTGACTGTTAGTGGAGATTGATAGTATCCATAAGAGATCGCTCCCAGTTTACCTGCACATTCCTCCAACCTTTCCTGTACAAAGGCGTGATTGAGGGTGTCAAAAGCTGGAAGTTTCGGAGAAGAGCTCGATCCTAATGTCCACAAAGACTGGCATACATCACCCTTGCAGATCTGAATCCTGGCCAGGGGTCATGAATAAGATGCTTGACTCCAGCTCTGTCTTGTACCTGCATGGGGATGATTGCTGTTTGTTTGTTTATAAGTGAGTCATAGAGCTTTATATTTTTTATTTAAAAAACTGAGGTATTCTGTGTTGTGCTGTGCATTTAAAGGATTTTTAGGGATTCATGATAAATACAGTATATGTACATGTTGAAGAATTTCTTTGTTTCGTATGTGTTTTTTAATTTTTTTAAGAGTTTTATAAAGCGCAAACTATACCCGAAGATATCGGGTATCCGAGCGCTTTACATGAGCACCAGTTTTGTTACAGATGGACACATTCATTTTTGTTAGGCATGGGGAGATTAAGTGATTTGCACAGAATCACAGGATGTTGAGCGTCGTTGTCGAGACTCGAACCCGGTTACTCAGCTTCGAGGTCAGCTGCTCTAGCCGTAAAGCTACATCCTCTAAATTATTACTTCAATTTCCTGTATATGCTTTTTCTGTTTTCCAAAGGGTCTTTAGATAGCCTCTTCTATGATTTACACCAGTGATGATTTCAGCAATGTATTTTTAATACCACCAGATCGTGGTTGAACCACCTGTTGATCACCTTGGGGCTTTGTTTGTTCCCCTCATTGTTTTGCACCAGCTTTTCAAGAGCAATGGCAATGTTATGGCAGCTGCTCCTAATTACCAAGCCTGAATAGTTTTTCTGAATTGTTCGGTGTAGCTGTTTCTCCATCGCTTTGTAAGGTATTAAGGTTGCTCACATGCCTACTGTTTGGTTAGTTCTTATGTGCGGGCCTGGCTGATAGGTTCAGGAAGAGTACAGAGAAGAATGCTTGGTTCAACTATTTTTGTGGGTGGATCTGAAGGTTGGTGTGTTCAGAGATGTGTGTGAAAATTAGATCAAGTGCGTATCCCATTGTCTGTGTGGGGCAGTTAACAACTTGAATTAGTCAAATGCAGTCTTCTTTTCAGTTCAGCCTCGTAGAGGTCTTTTGTTCTGACCGTTGACCCAATATTGGCGTTATCGATCAGCAGAATTTTAGATGCTAAAGTTTGCATGTGCACGGTCAGTTCAAGGATTGTGCCCAGGAATTTGGGAATATTTTCTTGAAGTAGGTATATCACTGCGGGAATGAAGGTGCTATTTAAATGCATTGTGTGTCTTGCTACCAAACCTTGAATGTTGGGTAGGATTTCTTTTAGTCCGGCAGAGTATATACTGGGATCCAGCCTCTTACTTTCCAGTTAAATTTTGGTGTTCATTTTAAATCCTGCGTAGATGAGATTGTAGAGGCTTATGGATAATGCATTATAAAACCATGTCATGGCGAGTTAAGTAACTAACAAGATTCAAAATGGATATCTCTAACTACATTTTGGGGGAATGAGTGGAAAAAATGGAAGTCTATTCCTTTGGTGAGTTTCGCACTCCAATCAGTGATGGTGAGGTCCTGGAATTTTTTTAACTGTCGGGGAGTGGTTTTTGGTGTATTTTTTATTTTTTTTAAACAGTATGTTAAGTACTTGACGTAAAACTTTGGTCGCCAGAACACCTCCTTAAGATTTGTGCTGGCATTAATATTGAACTAATGTCCACGAAAATACTACTGACCTGTTTTATAAAACACTACATGTTAGTCACCCTCTTGGGTATAGGCACTCGGAGACCATCAGTGCTGGCCTGTTGTGCACCTGGCGACTCACAGCTGAATTGCCATCTAGTGAAGTGCCTGAGACTGGTGGACAAAAAAAATGCCAGTACAAAGGACATGAACCTGACCAAGAACAGTCTCTTAGGAACAGCTTCATTTTATTTACGCAGAGCGGGCTTTTGGAAGGGGGCAGCTTTCATTTATTACATCAGGACTGATAAAAGCCATCTACAACGAATAAATTATGCCGGGTTGAAATATGTCATTAGCACTTTAAAAAAGACTTAAGCACTTTTTGCACTAAAGAAGCACTTTGTTTAAATCTGGCACCAAGCGCAATGGGTGGTAGCGGACAGGAACTGAGAACATTGCTCCCTCAAAATATGCGCTAAAGCAAAAAAAAAGATTGGTTACGATGAACTACTTCTCAGTTGCCATCGTTTTAAAAACAAATATGAATGAGTAAATGTTTTTTATTTAATATTATATGTACAAATGATCTTACTTGTTTTATCGCATTGCAATGGTTTTAATAACTATGCAAATAAAATAAAATAAAACTAAACTCTTAGGTATAGGGTGGTAATTTTCAGAAGCCGCTCATTTCTTAATTTTCCTCCTTTTTACTTTTGCCAACATTTGGAAAGTATATCTCTCCCTTCCACTTTATCTCTTTCTCATGCTCTCCCCTTGCCCTGTTGCTTCCTTTTCTCTCTTCAACCTCCTGTCTTCCAGCTCTGCACACTACACCAAACACCCAGGCACATCCACCACCCTGCTATGGCTGCGAAGTGAAAATTACATATTATAAGTTAGCTTACGCTAGACACAATGTTTATTAGGAACACTCAGGAGGTCCTAATGCTCATATAGCCCCAAGCTATTCAACATGCAGAGGAAGACAAAAGCCTCCCCTGACCAGTTTCTGCTTTGTTAGAGGTGCAGCTTTTAAGCCCCATGGCACAGTGAGCTGTGAGGCCTGTCTCTGGACATTTCTCTCACATGTGTAAAAACTCAAAAAGTAAGAGGTGGAATGCTTGAAATAATTGCAATATTTGTCATTTCTAAATACGTTTTGTGTTTGTCTCACAGGTTTTTAAATCATAAAGACCACCCAGCATATAAATTCTACCAAATGAAGTTAACAGAGTTTAGCAAGGCGAAGCAAGCTCCGAATGATGTTTCTAGTCCAAAAACTCCTGTGCAGACTGATACAGACAAAACAAACTCTCCAAGCCCCGGATCCCAAACTTCTACTGGCCAAACTGCAGAGCCTCAAAGTGCCCTTCTGCTGCTGTCTGAGCTTTATGATTCGGACGAGGAAGATTCACAGTCTGAAGACAAGGTGTCTAAAAACAGCAGGCATCAAAGAAGTAGACACCATAAATCTCGGTCACAAACTGATTCTGCATCTAGAGACACAAGGTGGACGTCTTCCAGGCGTGATTCGCGGTCTGGTATTAGGTTGCTATAAATACAGTTCACTTAATTCTCAGCAAAGGGATGCTTATGCACTAGAAATTCAGCAATGTTTCAAACATTTTCTGTTCTGGTTTTTTTTTGACCAGAAGATTTTTCCCCAATTTATTTGGAGTGCAAAGTTAGTTGTAAGTTTACCCTCGATGGCTTCAGTGTGCTATAGTGCACCATGTTTTAAGATTCTTTTATAGTGCCACAAACACCTGTAGCCTCCTTTGGTGTGCTAAGAGATTTGTGGCTGACCATGTAAGGAATGGAAACTGAGAGGTTTTTACACATCATGGTGGCCTGATGGAAAATATTAATTTTTTTACACCTTCCTGTGAGGCCGATTACTTTGCTACCTAAGCTGTTGTGAATTTTGGAGATCTCCACAAATTATTTAACTCTTTATCGGCCCCTGCTTTGAGATGATTTTGCCTCCAAACGTATAATTAATTTGGGTCACGGATAAGGTAAATGTAGTAGATGATTGCAGGAGTCCATCTAGGAACCATCTGGTAAGTATAGACCCCATTACCTTCTACATCTCCTTCAGCACATATTTGAGAACATGTTAATAAAATGCAAGACTTTAGAATGATTTGTTTTTTTATTTTTTTGAAATCTAAGAATTGTTCATTGTGCACCACTAATTTGTGATGTTGCACACTGTGTTAACTATCATGATGGATCTCAGAATAATTAAGGGCACTGATGTTCCAACATGCAGTGGTACATGCTCAAATTGTTTCTATTTATATTTGAATGAAACAGTTCAAATTTCGATTAAAATGTTACTGTTTACCTAGTTGTGTGACTGTCTTGTCCTTACATGTGCACTTTTATGTCTCTGGATGGACCCAGCAGAAGAGTGGTCTCATCTTCTGTTTTGTTATTGGTGGAAAATTCTTGATCTCTTTAGTGTCCAGCAGTACAGGCTTTGAGTACAAATGGCCAAAGACCACTGTGCAGGTGTTTTGTGATCTATGCCCCGCCCAGCACGCTAGGCTTAGGGCTCCTCTAGCCATCAATCTCGGCTCCCATGTTTCTTACAAATGCCATGCACGACACCCTGGACTCCAAGGGCCTCTAGCCACCGGTCACTGGCCTTATGTTTATTTACAGGATGCCTAAAACACTAGGCTCAGAACACCTATAGTCAAAGATCACAGGTCACGTTGTTTGACTCATTCCAAACACGCTAAACTCCTAGTGCATGTAGCCAAAGATCACAGGCCTTATGGTGCAATGCCTAACGCCAAACAGTATCGACTCCAACCATCTGTACCCAAAGACAAGCCAAAACTTAAACCGTACCCAACAGCTCGTCCTCTGAGTGCCTGTACCCAAGATATCGGCCTTCATGTTTCTGTCCTATGCTATACTTTGTGAAGGTGCCCACTTTCTGCATGGTTGCTCCTACCTTTTGCTGAATTGCTGATGTTCTTTGACTGAGTGTCCCCTGGGCTCCTGCTAATCAGGTACCCACGGCCTATGTTCTTTCCCTAAAACTGAATTGAAGCCTGAACCCAATTGGCATCTCAGGCCACAAGTCACCTCCTGGTAAATGGTAAATGGTACCACAGCTACCCAGGGCACTGTGACCAGAGAAGGCCTCTAAGAGCTGCAGCACTTATTGTGCCACCTTGAGAGGTCCTGTACCCTTACACACACACACACACACACACACACACACACACACACACACTGCCTTTGCAGGCTACGTGTTTTGGTGCAGAACAAAGTGAAGAGTCAACATGGCACACATCTCTGTGTCCCATGCCTACAACCCACTGCCCTGGCATAGATCTGTCACCCCTCTAGCTGGGTGCACTATACCAGTGGTGAGGGTACAGGTGCGAGCCCTGTACCCCTACAGTGTTTAAGTCCATTCTTAGACATTGTAAGTGCAGTGCTGCTATTAAGAGTAAATGGTGCTGGGAGTTTGTCATAACGAACTCCACAGCACCATAACGGCTACACTGAGAAGTTTGGTATCAAACTTCTCAGCACATTAAACCCACAATGACGCCATTGTGGGATTTAATGAAAAATGCACACAGAGGGCATCTTAGAGATGCCCCCTGAAAACTAACGCACCACTAGTGTCCGGGCTGAGTGGCTGCTTTAAGCTGCCACCACCAGACATGTTTCTGGATCCCTAGGTCGAGAACCTGCTGCTCTCTGGGGCCTGAAACAATGGGCATTCTGGGACGAGGTGCCAAGCCTCCTCCCCCAGGATGGGCAGGGTTCACGAAGGGGAAGCTTCAAAGGCTTGCCTCCTTTGTGAGCTTCTCCAGACCACTTACTGCTTTTAGCAACTGGCCCCCACTGGTTCTGACCCCTACTTTTAGGGAGAACCTGTTGGAAAAACAAGTGAGGAAAAGAAGTGTGCCCACCTCTGCCAACTCCACCCCTCAGGTGGGTAAGGAGAGGTGAAGCACAACTCTCAGTCCACGCCATCTTGAAGATGGGGGGACTCAGCCAAACAGGGACAGGCTCATGTCCGCTCCCACTGGAGGGTGGCATAACAGGGGGTGTACCCACCCCAGGGAAGAGACCCATTGGTCCCTGCCTTTTACCTACCTGTAATGCCCCTAAATCTAGTATTTAGGGGCACCCCTGAACCTCGCTTCCTCAGACAAGAAGAAACTACAAGAAGAAGAAGGACCAAACAGCCGTTCAGCAGCTAACAAGAGGAAGACACCCACTGATTTGGCCCCAGCCCTACCGGCCTGTCTCCCCCTCGAACCTGCTCCTGTGAAATCTCGGTGTGTCCTGCAGCCAGCAACCTCGAAAACCCCAGAGGACGTGCCTGCCTTCAACAACAAAGACTTTATCTCCCGTGAACACCGGATTTGTTCATCTGCAACCTCTGACTCTGGCTGGACACCGCAAATCCGCCCCACTCTGCACCCTCCGTCCACGACCTGAGCTCGAGTGGGCAAACACGACGAGGCGGTCACCCTTGCGATCCTGACCCGAGATCCGGCGACCTCTGACCTGCCTCAAGCCTCCAGCCGACGCCTGCAGCCTAAATCCAGATGGTCCCTCCAACCGGCACCAGGAGCTGGTAAGAAGATCCGACCCCAAAAGGCATCCCTGCACCGGACGCCCCACGGCTTTGTGTGCCCAAACCGACGGTGCCTAATCAACCCCTAACCCCAATCCCAAATTACCTTTCGAAGTGGTGGTCACACCCAGGTGACCTTCGTCCCCAAGCTTGCAGTGCCTTTGCAAACCGGAGGTTCCCCATTGAAAACAGGGCGCCTGACGTGGAAACAGCACCCGGCCGCCGTAGTGCGGCTGAGGGTGCACCTTTGTTGCTACTTTGTTTACCCATTTGCCCTGAGATAAAGTCCAGGCGCTTTGTTCCCACAACCCAGTGGCCTGCTTGCCAGCAGCCACCAACGGGAGGCCCCCTATCCCCCATTGGATAACATTTGGCCTCAGCACTCTGTACCGGGCTGCCCTAGTACCGCAGAGGGTATAACTAGAGTGCATCGTTGACCCTTTGAGACCCCTGAGTCTACCCACAGAACCTCAATTCACACTACCAAATACTTATCTCAAAACCGAAAACACTATGTTCGAGGCATATGAGCTGCAGATTGTACACTTAGCATAGATCGCCATCTGGTGTTGGGCCCGGATGTTTGCAGTTTGTTTTTCTTCTTGGACAGTCTTTGGAAGTCACGAGTTTGGTGACTCCTCCTTCGGTCCGTACTGCGCATGGGCTTCGGCTCCATCCTCAGATTGTTTTTTTCCGCCATCGGGCTCGGATGTGATACTTCGTGCTCCGGCTTCGAACTTCTACGGTTCCAGCCTCGACGGAAAATCCTCGTTTCTTCGAGTTTCTTCATCATCATCTTCATTTCTCGAAGCGGCACTTTCTCCATCCCGTACATCGGCACCGGCCTTCGGGCCCTCCTCGACTCCGGTCCCGGCCGATGGAAAGGACTCCGTTCAAAAAGTGCCCAAAATGTGGGTCTAAATTTCCCCACACCGACCTCCATCAGGTGTGTAATCTTTGCCTCTCTCCAGAACACGAGGCCAGAGACTGCCCCGCCTGTAAGTCTTTTCGATCGAAGAAGACCATCCGGGATCGAAGAGCTCGACGCACCATGGCGCACTCATCGTCTGCAGCTCCACCGGACATCTTCGGAGACGGCGCCGAAGCTTCGGGGCAGATACACACCGAGCAGGAGGAAGACGTCGTCCGCGCTTCCGAGGCAGACGACTCCGACGTGGAGGACATCACACCGGCGCAGCGGGTCGTGAGTACTGTGCCCCCTCCCACCCCCGCGCCCAAAACCAAAGAGACTCAGGTTACACCCTCGCCTGCTGGCCCGGGCAAAACCAAGACCAAAGCTTCTATCACCCCACCTTCGGGCCTGGTGTCGAAGCCTCCAAAGTCTCACGGCAGCTCGGGATCGAGCCAGCCGACGCCCGGTGCCGAAAAACAGCATCCGGCACCGAAGAAAGTAATATCCAGCTCGACTCCGAAGCCACCGGTGCCGAAGCCTGGACTCTCGGCGCCGACCAAACACAAATCAGTCGGCACCGACGCCCCGGCGCCGAAAACTCCCTCGACGCCGAAAAAACCGGAGGCCCCAAAAAAGCATGGCGCACAGAAACCATCGAAGCCCTCGGTTCCGAAATCATCGGTGCCGACGGACGATTCGGCACCATTGGCTCGGTTTACACCAGACCCTTTACAAAAGACTCTGTCCAAAGATCCAAAGACTGGGCTATTGACTTTAATTATCAAGAAAAGACGCCTTGATACTCCGGCTCCTCCTCCACCGCCCAAACGGAAGGACTCTGCTACTTCTCCCCTCAGAGTGCCCTCCCCACTACTGCCTCCCCTGCCTCCTCCACCTCTTCCACCCCCTCCCCCTCCCAGGTCTCCGCCACCTTTACCTCATTACTCTCCGACCCCGTCCCCAGATCCGGACCCGGACAATTACCCGGCGGACGCCCCAATGGATCCCACTCCACCGGGGACCCCAGACCCATGGGAGGATTACAATAACCCTGATATACCCGATATACCTCAGGACGACCTATACCCATCCAGGCCGTCTCCTCCAGAGGACTCCTTAGGGTTTCATCATTTAGTGCAGAGAGCAGCACACTACCATGGGGTGGACATGCACACTGAACCAGTGGAAGACGACTTCTTACTGGACACATTTGACATACAGGACAAATCCACATCTATTTTACCCATGCTTAAGGGTGTCACCAAGCATGCCGCAGAGGTGTTCAAAGACCCTGTCAGGGCCAGGGTACTAAACCCTAGAATAGAGAAAAAGTACAAGGCGGCACCCACAGACCCTGCATACATTAAGGGCCCTGCTCCCTTAGATTCCCTAGTTGTCTCTACAGCTAGAAAGCGGGCTAACTCCCAGTCCTCAGGAGAAGCCCCACCGCCAGACAAGGAATCCAAACTCCTAGACGCGTCTGGCAAACGCACTGCCTCTCAAGCTGCAAACATGTGGCGCATTGCAAACACACAAGCGCTACTTGCGCGCTATGACAGAGCACACTACGACGAACTTGAGGCTCTTATGCAGCACCTTCCCGAGAAACACAAGCGTAGGGCTCATGAACTAATACAGGAGGGTAAACTAATTACAAACACCTCCATTAAGTGTGCCCTCGATGCAGCCGACACTGCTTCTAGAGCCATAAATACCAGTGTCCTGCTTCGTCGCCATGCCTGGCTCAGGATCTCAGGGTTCAAGCCTGAAGTCCAGGCGTCCATACTCAATCACCCCTTTGACCAACAAACTCTCTTTGGGCCAAAGGTAGACGAAGCGTTGGAAAAGATGAAAAAGGACACAGACACAGCAAAGTCTATGGGGGCACTCCAAACACAAGCCTCTAAACGTTCCTTTCGACGCTCCTCCTTTCGTGGCACAGGCAGAGGCTTCTCCACCGATAGCACCTCTACCTCCTACAAGCCCCCTCCTCAAAATACCTTTTCAAAGGGCAACCAAAGGGGTGGTTACAGAGGCAACAACAATAAGGGCAGGGGCAAAACTAACACCACCCGTTCTGCCACCCCGCCCACACAATGACTTCCCTCCGCTCCCCCCAGACCATCCCACTCCGGTCTGGGGCAGACTACAAAACTTTATCCACGCATGGGAGTCCATAACATCGGACAAATGGGTGACCCAAATCATTCGGTCAGGGTACTGTCTCGAGCTAACATCTACCCCACCCAATATCCCACCAAGGCACAGTCCAATGTCTCAAGAACATTCCACACTGCTCAAACAGGAGGTACTCTCCCTCCTCCAAAAACACGCTATAGAGCAGGTCCCCGTCGATCAGCAAAATCTAGGGGTTTACTCCCTATATTTCTTAATACCAAAGAAAGACGGGACCCTCAGGCCCATTCTGGACCTCCGGCCTCTAAATGCCTACATACATTCAGACCATTTCCACATGGTCACTGTTAGAAATCTACTCCGCTCCCACACCGGTAAGGGTTGGTGGTAACGGAGTATTTCCAAGACATACAGTGGTAGCTTGGCTCGAGTGGTCAGGAAACAGGCACCGTGCTAAGCATACGACATACCCATACAATAACCATGCGTGCATCCGTTCCAAAAACGACTCTACACCGTAAAAATTATGAAAATATCTTTCTTTATCTTCTTTTTCTCTTAGTTGCTGATTAGATAAATAATAACACAATCACAATATACAAACTTTTTAAATAGTGCAGGTCAAATAAATACTGGCTTAATGATTCAATAAATAGGGGTGATCATAAATAAGGAAGGTCTAAATATAAGTGCAATACATACAGGCAATTAAATATTCTGAGGCAATAAATACTGTAAACCAATAAATATTGTGCATCAATAAATACTGTGGACCAATAAATACAGTGAAGCAATAAATAGGTTAAATACAATAAATACAGTGCCTCCAATAAATAATTAAAAGCTGACAGTGACACTCATAGAATCAGATCACATTTGAGATTACTATGGGCTAATTTGGCCCAGGCACAGCTTGTGGGGATGTGGAAGGCTTGAGGGTGTCTACTCCCTGGCTTGGACAAGGCTGAGGCCTAAACTGAGGTAGATCAAGGGGGGAATACCAGAGACCTGGCTCTCTCACTCTACACAACCCCTCTAAATTAGTCTCAGCTCACCCCTGGCTCAGTCCAGCTGGTTCCAGCACCTCTCTAACCCCTAGAGTAGTCTCTTAGGATTCCACAGGGCCTTTGGCGCCCTCTATTCCACTTACTGCCCTTTTTCTGAAGTTCCGACGCCGCTGGAGTCGTGTCGACGCCGTGAGGCGGATCCGGTTCGATGTCGACGGCCTCGGCACAATGTCAGTTCCTGACGACGCCGGTAGGCGGCTCCGGTTCGATGTCGGCGGCCTCGGCTCGATCTCGACCTCCGATTCGATGGCGTCGGGCAGACTTGACTCTATGTCGACTTCGGGCGGCTCCGGTCCGATGGCGACCTCAGCTTCGATGACGTCGGCCGGCCTTGGCTCGATGTCGACTTCCGGCGACTCCGGAGTGCGATCCTCACTCCCGACCTCCGGTGCTCCTCTCCTCAGGTTTCCGGCGACTCCGGAGTGCGACCTTCACTCCCGACCTCCGGCACGATTCTCTCAGGTTCCGGCGACTCCGGAGTGCGATCTCCACTCCCGACCTCCGGCACACTTCACCTCGGTCTCCGGCGACTCCGGAGGGCGGACTTCACTCCCCCGTTGACACCGCTCACTCGACCTTGGTTAACTTCCTCCTCGACCTCTGGTACACCTCACGTCCTCCGTCGGCGCCCTCTCACGATCTCTGGCGGCTCTGGGCACGACGTCTGCTTTTCCAGTCAGCGCCGCTTCTCTACCTCAGGCTCCAGGTCTCCAGGCTACTCGACGTCCGGCTCCAGGGAAACCAGTATCCAGGCCAGGATCTTGCTGTTCTGGGATTCTAAGGCCTGTTCCTGCTGTCCAGGTCCTTAAGATGGTTTTTCTTACTTCTTCCCACACAGGGCTCCAGGCTGGGCTCAGTCAGTAGGGACTAGTATCAAGGGTGGGTTTATGGACCCCACTCCAGGCACAAGTTTCCACCCCTGCTGCCTCACTCCTTCCTCCTTCAGGTTTCTGCTGCTCTCTCTTCACCAGTCAGGTGCCAACTGCCAGCTCTCTGTCTTAGCTTCCCAACATTCTAAACCGCCGCCAACTGTCACAGGGTTCTGGAATGTTCTGGAAGGTGCTGGTAGGTTCCAGTGGATGCTGGTGATGTCACAGGTGGCCACCATTTTGTGCTCCAGGCCCTCAGACAGAAGTTCCAGGGGTAGATAAAATGGCTCCCTGAATCTGCAGCAACACGAAAAAGTCTGGTGGTTCCCAAAAAGGAAAAATTCAAACAGGGTTTGAGGCAAAAGTGGGACAAAATAAATAATGATGAGGAGGGACCACCCAAAGGGCGGACAGGTCTAACAGTCACCCTACAACAAGTCCTCCCGCTCCTCTGTCAGGGAGACTTTCTCACAACCTTGGATCTGAAAGACGCATACTTTCACATTCCAATACACCCCTCTCACAGGAAATACCTCAGGTTCGTGGTGGACGGGCAACATTACCAATTCACGGTTCTCCCCTTCGGGGTCACCACCGCACCACGGGTGTTTACCAAATGCCTAGCGGTAGTAGCAGCACACCTCAGACGTCAACATATTCACGTCTTCCCTTACTTAGACGACTGGCTCATAAAAGCCGCGTCCTACCACCAATGTGTGCAACATACAAACAGCACCATCCAACTGCTCCACCAGCTAGGCTTCACGGTGAACTACCAAAAGTCCCACCTCATACCATCTCACACAAAGCAATATCTCGGGGCCACTATAGACACCTCCAAAGGTATTGCCTATCCAAACTCAGCCAGAATCACAAGCATTCAAGCCTTACGCAAAACATTCCTTCCCCAACACTCTCTTCCAGCAAGAGTGGTTATGAAGCTCATAGGAATGATGGTGTCTTGCATCTTCATAGTGCCCCATGCAAGACTCCACATGCGTCCACTTCAAGAGTGCCTAGCACAACAGTGGAACCAGGCCCAGGGTCAGCTGACGGATCTGGTGTTGGTGGACGGCCGCACACATCACTCTCTGCAGTGGTGGAACACCACAAACCTTTCCAAAGGGCAGCCGTTCCTGGACCCGGTTCCTCAGGTGATTCTAACAGTGGACGCATCGCTCTCCGGCTGGGGAGCGCACCTCCTGCACCTCACAATGCAAGGTCTATGGACGCCACAGCAAAAATCGCTCCACATCAACCATCTGGAGCTCTTGGCGATCTTTCTAGCCCTAAAATCTTTCCAAAAACAGATTTCGGGCAAAGCAGTCCTCATTCGCACAGACAACATGACTGCAATGTATTATATCCAAAAACAGGGGGGGACACACTCTCCCCAGCTCTCCCGCTTAGCCCAGAGCATATGGAGATGGGCAATTCCCCAAAACATCTTTCTCCTGGCACAGCACGTTCCAGGCGTACAAAACACCATGGCAGATCTGCTCAGCAGACAAACGCAACAACTACACGAATGGGAACTGCATCCACAAGTTCTTCACCCATTCTTCCAACAGTGGGGGCATCCTCAGATAGACCTCTTCGCCACCCACGAAAACAAAAAATGCCCAAGCTTCGCCGCCAGATACCCACACCCATTGTCCAAGGGCAATGCGATATGGATGAACTGGTCAGGCAGATTTGCATACGCCTTTCCACCTCTCCCACTAATTCCATTAGTGGTAAGGAAGCTACAACAACACTCCCTCACACTCATTCTAGTAGCTCCGACGTGGGCCAGGCAGCCGTGGTACACCACGCTACTACAACTGTCAGTGGTACCACATCAAAAACTGCACCTATCCCCATGCCTCCTAACCCAGAACCATGGAGAAATCAGGCACCCGGACCCAGCTCAGCTCAACCTGGCGATCTGGCTCCTGAAATCTTAGAATTCGGATACCTTAACCTTCCCCCTGATTGCATGAACATCATCATGGAAGCCAGACGTCCTACCACTAGAGCATGCTATGCCGCAAAGTGGAAAAGATTTGTAATTTACTGCCGTAACAATACAATCAACCCTTTAGATGCATCCATACAGCACATCATATGCTATCTGCTCCATCTTCACAGGTGTAACCTGGCATATTCATCCATACGCCTACACCTAGCAGCGATCGCTGCTTATCTACAAAACAGACAGCATTTATCACTCTTCAGAGTGCCCGCTATTAAAGCCTTCATGGAAGGCCTTAAACGAGTAATTCCTCCCAGGGCACCACCTTCCCCTGTATGGAATCTAAATTTAGTTCTTACACGACTAATGGGTCCGCCCTTCGAACCAATGCATAAATGCGAGCTACAGTTTCTCACCTGGAAAACAGCTTTTCTCGTAGCTATCACTTCCCTTAGAAGGGTTGGTGAAATACAAGCGTTCACTATACAGGAACCCTTCATACAAATACATCACAGCAAGGTCATACTTCGCACAAATCCGAAGTTTCTGCCCAAGGTCATTTCCCCCTTCCATCTCAATCAATCGGTGGAATTACCTGTCTTCTTCTCGCAACCTCAATCTGTTGCAGAAAGGGCCTTACACACACTCGATGTGAAAAGGGCTTTGCTATACTACATACAAAGAACGCAACCCTTCAGGAAGACTAAACAATTGTTCGTTTCCTTCTCTCCACCACATAAAGGCAACCCCATTTCTAAATCGGGGATAGCTAGGTGGATTGTAAAATGCATACAAATTTGCTATCAAAAGGCAAAAAGAACATTATCTGTTCCGCCTAAAGCCCATTCTACAAGAAAGTTATGGGCTTCTATGGCTTTTCTAGGGAATATACCCTTAGATGACATCTGCAAAGCAGCCACATGGTCTACACCGCACACCTTCACAAAACATTACTGTGTAGATGTGCATTCCAAGCAGCAAGCTAGAGTGGGCCAGGCTGTACTAAAGACACTTTTTCAAACCACTGCAACGGATACCGGTGGTCGCCGCTAAGGTTGGGTACTGCTATATAATCTATGCACAGTGTATAATCTGCAGCTCATATGCCTCAAACGGAATATGCTACTTCCCAGTATGCATCTGTTCTTGGCATGTAGAGCTGCAGAGTTGTACACGCCCACCCGCCTCCTCGGCTACCTGTATCCGTTCCAGTACATCTTATTTAGATACAACACACATGGGTTTCTCACTGTTATTACTAAGCTCCATCATTTCCCTGTTGGCGAAAAACAATCTGAGGATGGAGCCGAAGCCCATGCGCAGTACGGACCGAAGGAGGAGTCACCAAACTCGTGACTTCCAAAGACTGTCCAAGAAGAAAAACAAACTGCAAACATCCGGGCCCAACACCAGATGGCGATCTATGCTAAGTGTACAACTCTGCAGCTCTACATGCCAAGAACAGATGCATACTGGTAAGTAGCATATTCCTTTCCTCCATAGGATAACATTGACTGTTTTTCTTGGAAAAAGTTTCTAAGTGTGAAGTTTGAAAACCTCAAAAAATTCTTTCAAATTGCACTAACAAAAAAGATTTTACTTACCTGTTTGCAGGAAATGTCCCAGAATAGTATCCAGGTATACTACTCAGAGTAAGAAAAGTAAGATCAAAAGTAACTTGCCTGTAATTTTACTGAAAGCCCATTCAAGCCTATGTACTGTATTTACAAAGTATTGCATTTCTATTAAACCATACTGTAAGTCAAAACAAAGTGCGTTTACAATTTCAATTCAAACTGTTTACAAACTTCATTACTGCGGTAAAGTATTTATTGCTTACCTGTGCCAGGCTTGCTTGGTTCTATAAATTAAAATAACTAAAAGAATATTTTTAGATAAAAACAGTTGCTCTGAAGTTCAGTTTTTGAGTGTGTGAATTCATTTGCTGACTGAGTGTGTACAACAAGTGCTTAACGCTGTCCTCTGATACTGCCTTACTGCTCGACCACAAATAGAGAGTGAGGAGCTATCTAACTTTACCTCTGCCTACCTTTGGAGTTACACTTGACTCTGTGCACACTATACCTCACTTTGGTATAGTATATACAGAGGCAGCTTCCTACATTGGTGGATCAGCGGTGGGATATACAACTTTGCATTTGTTGGACTACTTGGTTACCACCTGATCACACAACAGAACTCCTAAATTGTCTTTTGAATTCTGATTTTTCAAATTGCCATTGTTTTGCAAAATTACTAAAAATCTTGCTAGAGCCTTGTTTAAGTCCCTGTAGAATTTTAGAAAAATAAAAAGTCACTCTAGCTAGGGTTAGAGGGGTCAGAAGTGTTTTTAAATAATGTCTCAAAAAAAGAACCCAGCTGTTGGGGAGAATAACCATAATGACATAGAGGACATGGTTGAGGTGGTTGACCTCACCCCTTAACTTCAGTTGTCTTTCAAGGAGGTAAGGTCCCTATGCAAAATTAAAAACATAACCGTGGAACAAAAGCTCCAGGAGCTGTTGACTGGATATGCTAAGGACCACCCATCTGAAAATAGTGAGGACCAGTCAGATGAGGAAGGCGATGACCTGGTAGATCAACCCCCTCTACTTCCAAGGGAGAAATGGGTCCAAGTACCCTTGACTCCAAGAATCAACCTCTCAGTACCTAGGTGGATCAGGTACCACTGAGGACATTGAGGACAGCCTCAATGAGGAGGACAGCCTTTTAGCTAGGCTGACCAAAAGACTGGATCTAGAGACCAGGTTGCTGGCTCTAGAAAGAGAGAGAGCAGAGATGGGCCTAGCACCCATCAATGGTGGCAGCACTGTACTTAATGAGAATAAAAGAGCAATCCTATGATCCTAAAATCCCCAAAGGGATTGTTCCTAAATATGAATAGAGTGATATCACAGAATGGTTCACAGCCTTTGAGAGGGCTTGTGAAACGAGAAAAGTGAAGAAGTCACACTGGGGGGCACTCCTTTGGGAACTGTTCTCTGGTAATTGCAGAGACAGACTTCTGACCCTTACAGGGGGAGATGCTGGGTCTTATGACCTCATGAAGAGCACTCTGATTGAGGGATTTGGACTCACAACTGAGGAATATAGAATTAGATGCAGGGGGGCTCACAAAACCCAAAACCAATCCTGGATTGACTTTGTAGACTACTCCGTTAAAAAACTAGATGGTTGGTTAACTGGACACAATGTGCATGATTTCAAAGGACTTTGCAAATTTGTTTCTGAAAGAACATATCTTAAGTAATTGCACTAATGAAAAGTTACATCAGCATTTGGTAGACCTTGGTCTAATTTCTCCCCAAGAATTGGGAAAGAAGGCAGACCACTGGGTCACTCCTCATTGAACTAGGGAATCATGAGAAAGAGAGAGAAGAGAGGAGAGGAGAGGGAGGGAGAGAGAGAGAGAGGAGAGGAGAGGAGAGGAGAGGGAGAGGAAGAGGGAGGAGAGAGAGATTATATAGGACCTCCAAGGGTGGCACAATAAATGCTGCAGCCCTTAGAGGCCTTTTCTGGTCACAGTGCCCTGGGTACCATTTACCGGGGACTGACCTGTGGCCAGAGATGCCAATTGGGTTTATGCTTCAATGCAGTTTCATGGAAAGAACATAGGCCCTGGGTACCTGATTAGTAGGAGCCCAGGGCACACTCAGTCATGCTGAAAGAGGGCACTTTCTCCTCCTCTCCCCCCCCCCCGCCCCCCCCCAACGAAAGAGTTTGAGAGTAACCTTTCCCAAGAGAGTCTTCACTTTCTAAGTGGAAGAACCTGGAAAGTCCATCTGCATTGGCATGGGCAGTTCCAGGTCTGTGTTACACCTTTTCGGACCAGCTGCCCTAGTGGTAGCGTAGGCTAAGCAGTCTTTGAGGCTAAACTTGTTTAGGCATGTAAAGCAAGCTGTTTTACCATATGTAACCCCCCTTTATACCAATGAAAGGACACCACACAGATATATATTCAAAATATATATGTATACTCTCAGATGGCTAATGCAAATGAAAGGTGAAAATCCTAAACTGTTGAGGTGGTCCATCTCCCTACAGGGAATGGACTTTGTAGTTGTAGGAAGGTAGATATCTGACTGTGGTTACCCCCAATTTGTTGCCTAGTGTCTAGCTGTTTTTTCAACTTAGTTGGCCTGAGATCCTGCCATTCAGGATCTCAGCCTGGCTGCTCTCTCTTTAAAATGGACTCCATGTACCCTAGGTGCATACCCAATTGGAATGGATCACCACGAACAGGAAAGGGAAAAGGTCTAGGGTCTTTCCAGGTTCTTCCACTTAGAAAGTGAAGACTCTCTTGGGAAAGGTTACTCTCAAACTCTTTCGTTGGGGGGGGGGGGGGGGAGAGGAGGAGAAAGTGCCCTCTTTCAGCATGACTGAGTGTGCCCTGGGCTCCTACTAATCAGGTACCCAGGGCCTATGTTCTTTCCATGAAACTGCATTGAAGCATAAACCCAATTGGCATCTCTGGCCACAGGTCAGTCCCCGGTAAATGGTACCCAGGGCACTGTGACCAGAAAAGGCCTCTAAGGGCTGCAGCATTTATTGTGCCACCCTTGGAGGTCCTATATAATCTCTCTCTCTCCTCCCTCTCCCTCTCCCTCTCCCTCTCCTCTCCCTCTCTCCTCTCTCTCCCTCCCCTCTCCCCTCTTCTCTCTCTCTCTCTCTCTCTCTCTCATGATTCCCTAGTTCAATGAGGAGTGATGTGTTATGCGTGATAGATATTTTTTAAATAAATATACCTAAGCAAATATACAGACTAAGCCTCAGTTCTCTGGGTGTGCATTCAGATGAACCAAATAACCTGTTTTATCAGAAGCAGGCCCCCTCCTTCTCAAGATATACAAACAGTGTTTTCCAAATTTCCCTTCAGGTTAATTTGGCATCCCATGGGTCGTGGCCACGCAACATGGCCGACAGGACGTCATCTCCTTAGGCTCCTCGCCGGCCTGCCATATAATCCTGTAAATCTTCGGCAAGTAGGCGCCCCTGGGTACCATCTGACACCTGGACGGGCCCCCCCCCCCCCCCCGTACCCTCTGTCCCCCCGCCCCTCAAGTCTGGGGAGCCGGTCACCCAGGGATGCCGCGCGGACGGCAGAAGCCTGGGTCAAGGCCAGGGCGACCTGAGTCGGCCGACGCGAGGCCCAAGAATTCCTGCCAGTGACCCATGACTGTGGTGGGACTAGCTGAAGAGGGGCCCTTACCTGAGCGGCAGGTGTCATCCAGGGCCACCCAGTTTGCGGGGTCTGACCGGACGCACCAAGGAGTCGGCTGGTGGCTGTGAGTGTGCGCTGGCCCGGAGGCAGGGGAGGCGGGGTATCCTGGTGCGCACCTTGTACAGCGGCTGGCCTGCTCCGCTGTGCGTGGCGGTGGACGGCTGAGCGACGGGGCTGGTCTCGGCTGGTTCCGAGGCTGCCCCGGACTCGTTGCCAGATCGACGTGTCTGACCCGGGATTTGATGAGGCCTAACAACACGCGAGAGGTCGGCTGCGGCAGGCCTGCAGACTGGCTGGATCGGAGGGGCCTGACTTGGGCCTGGGCCGTGAATGCTGGCGGTTCCTGTTTGTGTGCGAATCAAAGAAGGAGAGCCCAGGTTTGAGCTGCTGGGCCCTGGGCTGAAGACGTGAGGGGGGCTGCGTGGGTGCGCGGGGGTGGCTGTGCGGCCCCTTGTATGGAGAGGGGCCGGTCACGCTGGCAGAAGAAGGGAGATCCTTTGGGGGCCCCCGCCAATGTGCCTTGCTCCCCGCTGCATCTGAGCATAGTGAGGTCCGCGGGGTCTCGCCGCCCACCCTGTTGCAACGGGATCCGGTGATCAAGGTGAGGAGGCCCCTGTGGGGGCTGCGTAACATCTGGAGGTGCACAGCAGAGAGAGAAGGGGTAGGGAGCCCTCTTGCTACGAGCCTTAGAACAGCCCAGAAGAGCGATACTGCTGGGGCGAGCATGCTGGGGGAGCGCGGGCCCGCAGTCCGTCCTGTTGCACTGGGGCCGGTGATAAGAGGCCCCGCAGGGTTGTACAACATTAGGAGGCGCACTAAGGCGGAGAGAGAAACAACGGGTACCCCCTTTTGCTGCGGGCTTCTGATGGGCCTGGGAGAGCGACACTGTGGGGGCAAGGCCTGCTCAAACACGCGGGGCGAACACCGCCGGATGCACCCCAACATATGCTGGGCTAAACCGACCACCTGGGCATTCTGATGGACATTGCACCGGAGGACAGAGGTGCTCTTGTGGGGGAGGTGTCCGATCTCTAGGGGTGCCGAGTGACACCGGTTGCCTGCATCAACGGGGGAGAGCGCCTGTGCAGCCAGGAGGCGAAGCCCTGACGTGCCGCTGGAGACCCCAATACTGAAGAGAGGCGAACCCCACGACTGCAGAGTGGAGGTGGGTGTGCAGGGTGTCACCCCTCGCCCCGCTTGGTCACTGATCGTCTCATCGAGGCCTCGGGGTCAGTGTTAACCTACCCTACATCTGGTCCTGGGGGACCCTGGAGAACTGAGGAAGCCCGATCGAGTGAGGGGGGTGTGGACTGCTCTACCTCCCAGGCGCAGGTGATCCAGATTACGAGTCTAACTACCTGGGTCTCCCCACGGCGATCAGCCACTGAACAACCTGAGGCCTCCAGACACCCAGCAAGATGGGAAAGGATAAAATTGTTCCCTCTTCCGCTCCTAATACGATCACCCAGTACACTACCCACCGCCTTCCCACGCAGTGCATCACCAGACAGACTGGTCCCAACTGGAACGACAGCACTGGCGAGCCCTCCCGTGCGGAGATATTGGCGGCCATTCAGGGGTCCCGAAACGCCTTGGAGAAGCAGATAGAGGCAGGTTCAATGGGTGTGAACTAACTCAGAGCAGATCTACGCAAAGTGGCAGACAAAGTCTCAACGGCTGAGGGAGACATCCTACAGCTCCAAGGTGAGGTGGCCACGCTAAAACAGCAAGTGACACATTTGACCAACTCCACAGGTGAGTTGTGGCGCCGGGTAGTGGAGGCGGAGGGTCGGGCATGCCACTGTAATATCCGAGTCCTGGGAATACTGGAACGAGCTGAGGAGGGCAAGACCAAACTCTTTTTAGAACGCTGGATATGTACCAAGCAATGTCCCAAGGGTCTGTCGGACGTGTTTGTGGTGGAGAGGGCTCATCAGGCCTTAGTTGCCCCCGACCTGGTGCCTGGGGCTCCCCCCCCTGGGCAATAATCGCCAAAATCCTTAACTATCGGGACAGAGACTGCATCCTGCAAACAACACAGGAGGCCCCGGGCCTATGCTATGATAATTGTAGAGTATCCTTATATCCTGAGTATACCAGACAGGTCCAGGAGCAAAGAAAAACGTTCTGGGAGTGAAGCAGATGCTCTGGGAATTGCACTTACAGTACATGCTACTCTACCCAGCCAAGCTGAAGGTGAAGACGCAGGGGAAGGCCCACTTCTTCGAGACCCCTGAGGAGGTATGGGAGTGGCTGAAGATCCAAGGCGATGCCCTGGGATTGGAAAGGACATCGGAAACAATTGGCAACAAGGCCTCTGAGGACCTATGGTGGCCGGCACAGGAACTGCTCTACGGACAGCGACCCCGCGAGGCAGTAGAGAGTCACCGTGGGAGATGATTGAACTATGTAGGTGGAGTTCCCGGATCTGTGTGTCTCCTCTCCAGAGGCGACAGAGAGGGGCTCAGTCTCAGGACCTGTCCCTGCAACAGTACTCCAGACGGACGAATTGATCCCGGAGACCATCACAGACTTAGCGTTGTCTCCACAAGGCCGTGGGTGAACAGATTGTCATGAAAGTATGATCACTTGCCGGTAGGTGGGCACGAACAGACACCCTAAGGGTCACCTAGCCATACTGGCAGTGCTTGGCCGGGGAGGGGGGGGGCCTCCTGGGGTTGTGAGGGTGGGGGTGAGAGCCCGGGGATGAGCGGGAAGCCTACTAGAATACATATACGAACTAGGGGGCTACAGCCCGAGGCGTGTAGGACTCTTTCAGGGGGCGCCTGTGGGATTTGTTCTCTTGCTCCATTGGTTGGGATAGGCTGGGGGGCCAAAATGTTTGGGGGAAGTTTCACAGCCCCGTTTGGGCTGGAGGGGAGGCTGTGCACATTCTGGCACAAGCATGAGGAGGGCATAACCACATGCACTGTTGCATGTCATTTGCCCGTGTGGTGGGAGTTTTCGAGGTATGTTCACACTTTACATTCACATTTTTATTATGCAACTGTGACAATGTCAGGGGGGACCCCAGACCAAGCCGTAGTCGATCACCCCTGTCTTCTCTTTCCCCACAGCCTCACGGGGACCTGTCTCACACGCAATGGTGGAACAACGAGGGGGAGACAGAAAGAAGCGACTGTTTCTCTAATTGGGCGGAGTTCGGAGAATCTGGGCCAGGCCCCCTTTGTGACGTCAACATCCCGGATCCAGAAGTAGCCGGACCAGAGAACAAGCCGGTGTGTGTTACACCTGGAGGAGCAGAGTGTGGAGCAGAGCGTAGCGATCGAGAGAGCAGAGGAAGCGGAGCAGGACGAGCGACGGGAGAACGAGGAGGAGGTCGGAACAGCGGAGGAAGCGGAGGAGTGACGGGAGGATGCGGAGGTGAACCAGCGAAAGTCGGAGGAGGAAGGGACCCCGGACCTGGAGAAAGCCGCAGAGGAGCCGAGAACAGCGTCGACGGGCAGAGGGCTGAGCCAGGAGGCCACCGACCCGGCGAATCCCCGTGCCACACTTCAAGGGAAGTGTGGCTACAACAGGTACGTGGCCGAATCAAAGCTTGGGTGGGAGGAAGGGGTTGGAAGCCTCCTTGACCCTACCGTATACGACTCTCAGTGCGCACCCTACCCCTGAGCACTTTTTTTCCCTCACAGTCTGGGTTATTTACTGGAGAGCACGGTGTGACCCCTCACCCCCCTTCCCTATAACCGGAACGTACTTCCAGGAACCTGATTCCCCCCTTTCTTGTTTATTTCTTCCTTGGGCCCACCACGAGTCCGGAGACCCCATCAACATCCCGGCAATCTGGAGAAGACTCGCCCCTCGAGAGAGAGAAGAGGTCGTGTCAGCCCAGAGCACCGCAGTCCGGATCTTCCCCTTCCTTATTATCGAAGCACTTGCCTGCACAAACGTTCTGTGAAAACAATAAAACCCCTTTCAAACACCCCTCTTGTGCCCGTGTCTCCTTGCGACCCGCTACAGCAACATACGATGGGCAGGATGATTGGGCATGAGGGGTGGGGGCACATCAGAACAGTACACTACCATGACAATGAGAACTAAGTTAATGAGCTGGAATGTAAGCGGGTTAGGCACATGCACCTAGCGCTATAGGGTCCTCTCATTCCTATGGAGGCACCACATATTGGTGTTATGCATACAAGAAACTCACCTGGATGAGGCAGGAGCCCAGAGGCTGGTGAGAAAGTGGAGTGGGCTCGTTTTTCACTCCTCATATTCCACTTAGGCCAGAGGTGTACTCCGGGGACACCGTTTGCTCTACAATATATGGAGGCGGACATCAATGGCAGATACATCCTTTTAAGGGCGAAGATAGACGGCTGGGAACTAGAAATACTGAACACATACACCCCAAATGTAGAAATTGTTAGTTTCCGACCTGGCGGTGCCGATTATATGGGTGGGTGATTTCAATTGCATGTTGGACCCGGAGTTAGATAGGCGCCCACCTCGAAGAGGTACAAAACTCCGAATGACCGAGAAACTCTAAGAGGTAATGGGGAACTTAAGGGTGCAGGATATTTGGCGGCAGAGACACCCCACCCAGAAGATAGACACTTGCTACTCCCCCACTCACAACACCCATAGCAGGCTCTATAGAGTGTTGGTAGCGAACTCAGATCCCGACCTGACTAGTGAGGTGACCCATCAGGCCTGTTTCCTCTCCAATCACTCCCTGGTCACTTGTACGGTCTGTTGGGAACTTCCTACCCGCCATCCAAGGGCCTGGTGGATGCAGTTGGACGTATTGGAAGACCCGGTGGGGGAAACCACATATAGAGGGAGCACTGGCTGACTACATGACAATCAACTGGGAAGGTGCAGACATATCTAGGGCCATAAAATTGGAGGTCTTGAAAGCATCGGTGAGAGGGACGCCCCGGAGTCTGACGTGTAGGGTCCGCAAGCAGTTGCAGTGGGAACTGGGTGCAGAGGAGGCAGCGTTGGTGGAGATACTAACCCGGGACCGGACGGAGCCATCAGAGGAGGCCAGGGAATAGGATAGACAGACACACGCATAAGTCATATACGGGACAGGCTAGATAAGTACACCCTTAACCAATATCGACAGCGTCTACACAGAGAGGGGAACAAGCCAGGGCGCTTACTGGCCTGAATCCTCCGCAGGGAACAAACTAGCCAAGGCTTTTTACAAGTTCGACTGGGGTTACCTTCTAGAGGTCCTCAGAGCCGTGGGGCTGGGGGCCAGTTTCTGCCGGTGGTTCAACATATTATACACTGAGCCTTGAACTCGGGTGAGACTGGGAGGGGCTCGGTCTGAGGAGTGGGTCCTGGGGCGAGGCACCTGACAGGGATGCCTGTTCTCGCCCCTCTTTTTTGCCCTGGCCATTGAGCCTTTGGCAGTGCGGATGAGAGCCTAGTTCGATCACTGGGGTATCCGGGTAAGAGACATGACCCACATCATTTCTCTATATGCGGATGCCGCTCTCTTTTACCCAGCATATCCCCACATGGCCGTACCCAGTCTTTTGCACCACCTGGACAAATTTGGTGAGGTCTCTGGCCTGCGACTCAACCGTAATAAAACGCTGATCTTCCTTTTGGCGCGTATGACCGACACATCCTTGTGGGGCCTTCCAGACTTGGATTTCAGATGGGAACTGTGAGAAAGTACCATCTTTCTTGCATGGTATGGCCCCACTTTTTGCTGAATTGCTGATGTACTTTGACTGAGTGTGCCCTGGGCTCCTGCCAATCAGGTACCCAGGGCCTGTGTTCCTTCCCTAAAACTGCATGACAGCCTAAACCCAATTGGCATCTCTGGCCACATGTCTGCCCCTGGTAAATGGTACCCTAGGTACCCAGGGCCTTGTGACCAGAGAAGGCCCCTAAGGGCTGCAGCACTTATTGTGCCACCCTTGGAGGCCCTGTACCCTGACACACACACACACACACACACACACTGCTTTTGCAGGCTGAGTGTCTTGGTGCAGAACAAAAGAGTCGACATGGCACACATCCCTGTGTGGCATGCCCACAACACACACTGCCCTGGCATACCTCAGTCACCCATCTAGCTGGGTGCCCTATGCCAGTGGTGTGGGTACAGGTTCAAGAGCCCTGTGCCCCTACAGTACCCAGGTCCATTCCTGGGCACTGTAAGTGCAGTGCTACCATTAAGAGTATATGGTGCTGAGAGGTCGTCAACACGAACTCCACAGCACCATGATGGCAATCCTGAAGACTGAGAAGTTTGGTATCAAACTTCTCAGCACATTAAACCTGCACTGATGCCAGTGTGGGATTTAATGTACAATGCACGACAGAGGGCAACTTAGAGTTGCCCCCTGAACCTAACCTACAATCCACGTCTTGTCTGAGGGGCTGCCTAGGCTGCCACACAGCAGACATGTTGCTGGACCCCTGGGTAAAGAGCCATCCACTCTCCTGGGCCTGCAACAATGCATATCCTGGGCGAGGTACTGGGTCTCCTCCCCCAGGATGGGCAGGGGAAGCTTCAAAGGCATGCCGCCTTTGTGAGCTTCTCCAGGCCACTTGCTGTACTCAGCAACTGGCCCCCACCGGTTCTGACCCCCACTCTGGAGGGAAGACTGGCAGGAAACCCCAAGGAAGGAAAGGGGGTGTTCCAGCCTCTGCCAACCCCACCCCTCAGGTGGGGGAGGCGAGGTGAGGCACATCTCCGGGCTCTCGCCATCTTGAAGATGGGGAGCCCTGCCCAATCAGGATTAGGCTACTGCCCCCCTCCCACAGGAGAGTGGCAGGATAGGGGGTGTACCCACCCCAGGGAAGGGACCCATTGGTCCCTGCCCTTTACCTACCTGTAACGCCCCTAAATTCAGTATTTAGGGACTCCCTAAACCTTCCTTCCTCAGATCCCGAATCCGAAACAAGCAAGAAGATCAAGAAACAAGAAGACCTGCTGTGCAGCTGCTAACAAGAGGAAGACACCAACTGATTTGACCCCAGCCCTACAGGCCCGTCGACCCTCAAACCTGCTCCTGCTAAACCCCGGTGTCTCCAGTGGTCCGCAACCTCTTTTTAAAACATTTTTTTTTTTTATTAGAGATATGTAAGTAGTGTAAAGCTCAACATCTTGCCTACAACCCCAATCGGGACGGCAATGCGACATTGCACCTGTGCATATAGTGAATTACTGGGGGGTAGGAATTTACACAGCAAGCCGCCTACAACCCTTCCGGGCTGGCTGCGTCAAGAGGACATTCGGCTGTATCAGCAGGAGCAGTATCTGATGCATGCAATATCAAGCATTAATAAACATCGAAAACATGAATAACCGTCTGCTCTACTTGTCAACATAATGTAGTGAATTGTACCTATGCTGATGGAGTGCAGTGACCTATACCTTGCAATAGTGATCCATAATTCCCCGTACCCTCCAGTGTGCTACACATGCAGGCCTGGGTCAAAGGCGTTGGCTGTGGATACCGCTGGTCGTCCCAATGTAGACGTGGCAGTGTCCGTGTCAGCAGCATGTTCCAACAGATAAGTCTGTAGGGGTCCCCATATGTCTTTTGGGCGAGAGGAAGGGGGCTGGAGATACGCATATGCCTGCAGCTGTTCTTGGCAATAAGTAAGGACGCGGATCCAGTCCTTGAACTTCGGCGCCCGCCCTCTGCCCCATCTACAAGCAAGTCTTCGCTTAGCGAGCAGTAACGCCAACGAGGTGTATCTGTGCATTTTGGCAGCCAGGGGTTCCGTGTATCCGAGCAGCGCAGTAAGGGGGTCTGCAGGAATATGCAGACCTGTCATAAGGTCTAGTGCAGCAAGAACCTCAGCCCAGTAGCTCTGTATAGGAGGGCAGTCCCAGGCCAAATGTCTAAAATCCGCCCCCTCCTCCCCGCATCTGGCACAACGATCATTATCCCGGATCTTCAGTCTGTACATCCGCGCTGGCGTATAACAGAGGCGATGAACAAACTTGTAGTGTATAATTCTGAGCCTGCTGCTCGCAGATATCTCTCCCGTCTGTTTACAGCAGTAGAGCCACTGTTTTTCTGTGATGGGATGACCTAGTTCGTCCTCCCATCGACCAGTGGCCAGTGGTGGGACACATTACCTGTTGGTTTGGACATTGCGGTATAGGAGTGAGAGCACGTGCGCAGGGGTATCCTGCTGGAGTAGGGCATGCAGCGCGGGCATCACCGGCGGTTCATGGGGGAAGGCAGGCGTGGCAGCCTTCACGCACTGCCGGAGCCTGATATAGTAGAAGCGGTCTAAGGGGGTGGGGTTGACAGCTCCAAAAAAATCATCACTAGTGCGGAACTTCCCGTTGGTATACAGCTGTCCCCAGGTATGGAGTGTGAGTCTCCTGAGAAGCTGTCTGCATCCACCCTCCTGCGTAACCGGGAGGTCCTGCCGTCCAGGGAGAGGCAGCAGCGGGGAGTACAGTATAGTGCAGTGGGTTGCCTTGGCTAGATCGTGCCACGCACTGACGGTGCATTGGACGGTGGTGTTCGCGAGATGTCTGGGCACCCCAGGAGCGCTAAGATATGCGACACTGGGGGTGGGTGTCATGTAGCCGTCTTCTATCGCCAAGTGAGGCATGAAAGGAGAAGGTTTCATCCAGTAGGCAGCGTAGTGTGCCTGAGCACAGCTATATTATAACTCCATGTTCGGCACAGAGAAGCCTCCCGCCCAGAAGGGGCGCGTGATTATGTCCCATTTCAGCCTGGCCTGCTTCCCGCCCCACAATAGGCGAATGAGTTGTGTCTTAAAAGCGGAGAAAAAGTGACGGCTAGGGGCATACGGAATATTAATGAATAAGTAAAGGAGTTTAGGTAGTATGACCATCTTGATTATTGCTGCTCTACCAGCCATGGAAAGGGGCATCGCAATCCATCGCGTAATTTTATCAGTAACTGAGTCTAACACCTGCCCATAAATTCCTCTCATGAGCTCCAAGGTATGTGAGAGTGCCCTCACACCACTTAAGGAGATAATCGGGTACAAACCGCTTAGTGGAATCAGTAAGGGGGAATATGTGCGATTTGTTCCAATTTAAATTGACTCCTGATAATTGCCCGAACGAAATGAAGAGCCGTAAAATGGGGTTCAAGCTGACACCTGGATGACGCAAGTAGAGAGTGAGATCATCAGCATATAGTGAGATGAGTATCTGCCTCTCCGGGTAAATGACGGCGTGCTCTCTATAGTGTTGTCTTATTTTCGCAGCAAGGGGTTCTATGGCCAGGGCAAAGAGCACAGGGGAAAGGGGACAGCCCTGTCTGGTGCCCCTTGCCAACGGGAAGGAAGATGAGCGCAGGCCATTAATCATCAAGGTCGCACGGAGTCCTGTGTATAGTAAGGTAATCCATGCCAAAAAGGGGGGGGGGGGCCCATACGCACCAAGACAAAGGACAAGTAGTCCCATTCCAGGGAATCAAATACCTTGGTGGCATCTAGGAAAATGGCAGCCGCGTCTTCTTCAGGATTCATGTCATGGAGCAGCGCGAACAAAGTGCGCAAGTTATGAGCGGTGCTTCTGTTTGGGATAAACCCAGATTGGTCGGGGAAGACTAACACCGGCATCAGGGGCCTGATACGATTTGCAACTAGTTTGGCTAGGATTTTAGCATCTACATTTATAAGGGAAAGGGGCCTATAGGAGTCTAGGTGCTTGGGTTCTTTACCAGGTTTAGGTATGGAAATGATGAGTGCCTCCCGCATTGTACGGGGTAAGATGCCAGTTTCTCGGGCTTCCTTGAACACATGCCGTAGTATGGGGATGATTAAGTGTCGATACAATTTATAAAACTCGGCCGTCTGGCCCCGGGGCTTAACCAGATGTTAATTGCATAATGGCAGAGATAATCTCCTCGTCTTCGTGATGCACCAGGAGGTATTCTCTCTGGCCATTGCCCAGCCAGGCTATGGCAGTGTCCTTGAAAAATGATTCAAAGTCTGCTGGGGACTGGCGTTGGGTAGTGTAGAGTGCTTTGTAGAATTGTTTAAATGCAGCAAGTATCTCTGCCGAGTTTCTATGTGTGAGACCGTCCTCGTCTTCTATTTCTAAGACTGTGTTGGTGAAACGCAGAGGCCGGATGGAGGATGCCAGTGCCCACCCCGGTCTCTCCCCCTCACCATATTGACGGGCTGTATGATATTTCCCCCTGAATTTACATTCCCGTTCTGCAGTTTCTTGATACTCAGTGAGTAGTTTACGCAGATTTGCCTGCAATGACGGAGAGGATGTAGTCTGGATCTCTGACTCAGTACGCTTTATATCTAATTCTAACCTGTGGAGCGTGTTCCGAATATCTTTTAATACCCCCCCACTTTTCGCTATGCATATGCCCCGTATGGTAACTTTGAAAGCCTCCCATAGGATCGAGTACTGAGAGCCAGAACCGGTGTTACGAAGGAAAAAGACCGGATCAAGTAGCGATTGTGGGTTAAGACGCCAGGAAAGGTATGGGGACCCTTCTTGAGGCGGAGCGAGAGTCAGCAACACAGGGGCGTGGTCAGAGTATGTGCGGGGCAGATACGACACATGCGAGGTCCACGCCGCAAGGCCCCTGTCCACCAACCAATAGTCTATGCGCGACCAGGAAGCGTGAGCTGAGGAGTAGCAGGAGCCCTGGCGCATCAGTGGGTGTCGAGTTCTCCATGGGTCCGTAAGGTCATTCTCTTCTACCAAGGTTTGAAGGACCAGTTGCGCAGCTGTGTAATGATGTAGTTGCGGGTGCGATCTGTCTAGTCTGGAGTTAAGAGTAACGTTAAAATCGCCTCCCCATAGCAAGTGTGTGGTATCTATATCGTGTATCTTTCCCCATAGCACCCAGAAAAACTCTGGGTCATCTGAATTAGGCCCATAACACGACACCATAGTAATGGACTGCTCAAATAATCTCCCCCACATTATGTTGTATCCACCTTGTGGATCTGCGTATGCTCCAATGGGGGTGTATGGGAATGTACGTTTCACTAGAATGGAGGTGCCACGTGAGTATGAGGAGTAGCACGAGAATCCTCTATGATTGGCCCAGCGCGCTGCAAACCCTTGGGGTATACTAGGGGACAAGTGTGTTTTCTGCAGCATTGCACAATGGACATTATGCCGATCTAAGTAGGCGAGGATATGTCGTCTCTCCCGGGGGTTACCTTACCCGCGTACATTCCAGGTCAGAAAGTTATATTGGAGTGTCTTGGGGCAGGACTCTGTCATCTAGAGAGTGGGGGGTTCCGGTGTAGGTCAGAGTGAGTATGGTCGAGTAGTAATGTAGTGACAAGTAGAGCCGCAACAGTCCTATAACAGTAAGCGACATAGTACCCTATCATGGGTCCCTCCCCCTCCCACAACAGCAATCCCAACCTGCTGTGCTACTACCCTCCCCCCTCCCGAACTGTCCCGTGATTCCCAGTCCCAACAGGGGATAATGGGATAACATCTATGACAAGTCTCCAGGTCAAGCAATAGGGTTCACCTGATGGGCGGCAGCCATAGGGCAACCAGGTGTTCCTCGCGGTGTGCGAAGGTGTTCAGGCGTAGTGTCTTGGGTCCATTATGGCACAATGAGTGATTTATGCTGTAGGCCTGACTGCCCCAATGCAGCATTAGAAGGCAATATGCAAAGGGCAGCGCAGTCTCTCAGGGCCAGCGCTAGAGTCCCCAACGCCCGCGCTGAGTGTAGAATCTCAAGTCGGGTCCTGCAGTTCGTGTTCCCGCGGGAGTCTGTGAGGTTGTTTGAATAGAGATGCGTCCCGCCAGTATGGAAGACTTGCGAGTGGCCTCCATAATGAAAGTAAGCCCAGCGGGCTTAGCAAGGAGGCAGGGGAGGTGTCCGATGAGTTCGGCTCCACATTCTGAGAGTTCAGGAGCCCAGGGCTGTGGGGACCCTTATTCAATGTCGGACGCGCTCCTACTTTTCTCGTCTCGCCGCGTCAGGGAGCGACGCTCGACGGGTGGCTTGGGCAGAGTTTTGATGAAGTCTTGAGCGTGTTGCGGGTTGGTGAAAAAGTGCTTGTTCCCCTGGGAAGTCACCTTCAGGCGAGCCGAGAACAGCATGGCATAAGGAATATTAAGCTGCTGCAGTTTCCTTTTTACCTGGAGGAATTTGCGTCTCTGTTCTTGCACAGCCATGGTGAAGTCCGGACATATGGAGATCTCTGTCCCTGCATGCGTGAGGCGTCCTTTTTCCCGGGATAGCCGTAGTGCAGTATCTCGATCGCGATAGTTCAGTATTCTGGCTATGATGGGACATGGGGGAGTTCCGGGGGGAGGCTGGCTCGCCAGAGACCGGTGTGCCCTCTCGACCACAAAAACCTCCGAGAACTCCTCTCTGCCAAAGAGCGCAATTAGCAGGCGCTCCACATATTCCTCCATTCTGCCAGTTGCTGTTAATTCCGGTACGCCCAAAATGCGGAGGTTGTTCCTCCTGGGCCGCGATTCCAACTCCTCATTTTTAGCAGCTATCACCTTCAAAACTTTGTCCATTTCGAGTGTACGGGCAGAGGCTGCATTAGAAGTATCTTCCAGGTCAGATATTAGTCTCTCCGCTTCGGTCAGGCGGGCGTCATGTTTATCCACTCTGCACTTCAGCTCGTCCATCCTGGCCGACATAGAGTCCATTTTAGATGTGATCGACGTCCGGCTCGCCTGCATGGCGAGTAGTAGGTCCTTTAATTCTGCCGTGGTCGGGGCTGGAGGCTCAGCAGGATCTTCATCCGGGCCCGCCTGGGAGCGCGGAGTCTTCCGGGTGTCAAAGTTTAGTTTCGGCTGTTTGCCGTCCGGTTTCCCCATGATAGCCCTGTGGGGGGAGCAACTGTTCAGCAAGGGATCAAGGGATGCGTGTCTGCCACCCAAGAAATAGTCTTGCAGACGCGCAGAAGATCGGGCGTGCCAGCAGGGTATGCAATGCACATCTGAGGGATCCTTTCCGTAGACAACAAGTGCTAGCCGTCTACAAATAGAATAGAAGGTCTCCTCGTCCACGCTTTCTTCTGCGAAGTCCACGCCAGCACAGCAATACCTGCAGCCAAGGGCAACCGGCGCCCAAAATGCTCCACAATGCAGCAGCCAGACGGTCACAGCGAATCTGGCAGCAGGGTCACCCAGCAACTACGCTCTCTGCTTGTAGAGCCGCCCCACGGGAAGCCGTGGATCTGCAAGGCCTCTTCCTACATCGGCGATCTACACCAGGGGCCCTATTTGTTCCTGGGTAGCCCGGGCCCGCCAGAGACTTCTTAGGTGAAGGGCAGGAGGGAGCTAGGCACAATGCTATGTCCGTGGCTAGGCACGAGACCGCGGGTCGTTTCAGGGGTAGGACAGCGTTTCCTGCACGCGCTGGGGTGGCCCCCGCTATTCAGTCCAATCCTGTTACAGGTCGACAGCAGCGCTGGGAGACAAGGCCTCAGGCCGGGCCCAGCACTAGAGCGCAGGGAGAGCCAGGCCGCAACGCCGCTGATGAAATGCCTGCAGTGGCGGCAATGCGCCAGCAGGCCCCAGCCGCGCACCCAGACCTCCGCCAAGCCGCCCCAGCCGGCTGTAGCCTCTGTCCCCCCTCACAGGCCAGACACGACGGAGGTGGCGAAGTGGGGAACGACCGGGACACCAACAAGGGTCGGCAGCCAGATTGGGCGACACGCAGCGGGGTTAGGGCGCCGCAAAAGAGCCTGTGCTGTCAGCGTCCACCCGACCAGCCTGGCCCCAGCAGCGACGGGTTCCCCGGCCAACGCTCCTACCTTAGACTTGCCTGGCACGGCGTTCCTCAGCATGCACCCTCCGCCGCCGCCAGCCGCCTACGCATGCAGCGGCCCGCAGGATCCAGACACCGCAGGTCATAGGCCGCTCGGATCCAGCAGCAGGGCCGCAAGGGGGTTTCTTGCAGCCAGACTCCACGACGCCGGTATACAGGGAAACTCCCTCATCTGGATCCGCTCCTTTCTCTCTGGCAGAACTCAAAGGATCAGACTCCCTTATGAACCTACTGAGATCAACTTTGGAGTACCCCAAGGATCCTCACTCAGCCCCACGCTCTTCAACATCTACATGGCCCCCTCGTCGCCATCGTCAGACAGCATGGGCTCAGCATAGTATCCTACAAAGACGACACCCAGCTCATCCTCTCTCTCGCGAAGAACCCCGAAGACACCAGACTCAGCTTCCAAGAGGCAATGAAAGATGTCGCAGCCTGGATGAGCAATAGCTGCCTAAAACTGCACTCGGAGAAAACAGAGGTCCTCGTCCTTGGACCCTCCCCCATTGCGTGGGCCAGCTCCTGGTGGCCCCTTGCCCTTGGACACCCACCCCAACGGACCATGCCTGTAAACTCAGATTCATCCTAGACTCCTCCCTCACCGTGAGACGCCAGATCAACGCCGTCGCCTCCACCTGTTTCAACTCCCTCTGCAAGACTTTCGAGCTGATCCCCGCCCCCCCCGAATGTAGAAAGACCGTCACCCACGCACTCATAAGCAGAAGATTGGACTACGACAACGCCCTCTTTGCCGGAATCAACAAAACTCTGCTACACAAGCTCCAAACCATACAGAACACCGCAGCCAGACTCGTCCTCGGAACCCCACAACATGAGCGCATGACCCAGCACATACGAGACCTCCACTGGCTCCCCATTGAGAAGAGCGTGATCTTCAAGATACTCATCCACGCCTACAAATCCCTCCACAACATCGGACCCAAATACCTCAACGAAAGAGTCTTCTTCCACGTACCTAAAAGGAACTTCTGCTCCGCCGACCTCGCCCTGGCAGAGACCCCATGCATCTGCAGAACCAGAGCAGGCAGAAAAGCCTTCTCCTACGTCGCATCAAAGACCTGGAACGAGCTCCCAGTCAACATCAGACACTCCCCCCGCCTTGCACACCTTCTGGAAGTGCCTCAAGACCTAACTCTTCGACTGATACAGAGCTGCACCTCAACCCGCAGCACCTTGAGACCCTCACAGGTTAGTAGCGCACTTTATAATCCCCTGTTTGATTGATTAATGGATCGACGCTGCGACAAGCAACTCCACAGCCTGAGATCGGACATGGCGAACTGGCTGCTGAATGCCTTGCTACAGGTGGCGGTGTGGTGGCTTGCCGGAACTAGTGCTTACAGCATAATTTGGAGAGACCGAGACTGGTGATGTCGGCAGCTACGGGGGAAACTGCGGATGGTGATGTGAGGAGGCAAGACGGGGAAAACTCGAGCCAGTGGAACCTCCTGCGGCGTACCCATACTACCGGCGGGCTCCCATCCAATGGGGGCTAATGGAGTCACGGCATGTAAACAACGCAGTGGTGCCGGTACGGGGGCAAAAGGAAAGCGTGACGCCGGAGCAAAAAAGACCATTACAAAGCCAGTAATTCAGGTAGAGAGGGGCCCTGAAAAACCCACTTTAATCTTTGTTTGCCAACCTCTCTTCTGAACCACATAAAGGAAATACTAATAATAGTATACAACCGGCAGTCGGGGTAAATTAAGCTTTGGGTGATGGAGGGGCAGTAGACATAGAACCCGGTGAGGTATCAGGAGGTGCTGCTAGTCCTCATGATTCATTGACCTCCTGTCCTGAGACTTTAAATGACAAGGAGGAAAAGAACCAGCTGGGCATGGAGGTGACTGGAGCGCAAAAGATGGAGGGTGAGACATCCAGCCAGATTAAGAAAAGCCTGGGAAAAGCAAGATTTGAGACTCCGTCCGTATTGCGCGACGATGTAGAGGAGAAATTTCGCCTGATGCAGTAGGTGAGAGGTTCTTCTCACTAACTGATGAGTCAGACCCCTCCAGGCAGGAAAATACCTCATCCAGCAGAGAAGGTTTCTTAGAATCCGGCAGCAGTACCTCAAGAGACACCCCACAAGGCACTCATCTCAATAGTATTGAGGTATTTCATGATTTAGTATCTCAAGACCTTTATTGTCTGGAAGACAAGTTACAGATGCGCTCAAAGAAATACAGAAAAGACAATCTAACCAAGCAGGAAAGAATAGCTATGCACAATCTTAGCACGAATGACTCCATTATCATCAGGGAGGCAGACAAAGGGGGAAAAGTAGTGGTAACGAATAGTGAAGATTATGAGGGATAAGTACTCAGACAACTCAATGACACTACGCATTACACCAGACTTCCCACCAATCCATGTCCCCTAGCAACCACACGACCAACGTTTGCACTGGAAAGAGATTGGACTTCTGTCTGACACTGAACACAAGTTCCTCACTATCCAAAATCCAACATATCCTTGCATATATCTTCTACCTAAGATTCATAAGAAACAACCATTACCTCCTGGACGCCCAGTCATCTCGGGTATTGGCTCCATGACTGAAGCGATGGCCAATTTTGTGTACACATACTTGCAGCCCGTGGTCACCAAATTGCCGTCATATGTAAGAGACCGCACTGACATGCTCAACAAACTGGAAGACCTAGAGTGGGAGGACGGGATGTGGTTTGCCACACTGGACATAGTATCATTATACACGTGTATCAAGAAAGATCTGGGTATAATGGATACTGACTTATTTCTTGGAAAAAGACAGGCAACCCTACTAGAACACAACACTATGCTCTTGTCCATGATTGACCTCATCCTGGACAATAACTTCTTTTTGTTCAACTACACCTGGTACAAACAAGAGCAGGGTACTGCGATGGGTTCCAAATTTTCACCCTCGTATGCGAACCTGTTCATTGGGTGGGTAGAGCATATACACGCTTGGTCACGAGCGGCCTCAGAATGGACTGGACATATCCAGTTCTGGGGCGGCTATATCGATGACATTATCATTATATGGACAGGCACAGGGCCAGAGTTAAAAGAATACTTCAACTTTCTAAATCCGAACACTTTTAACGTGCCCGTCACCTTAGAGATGTCACTAACATCCATACACTTTCTGGACCTTGAATTGTACATTCACAACAACAGGATACACAGTACGCTCTACAGGAAAGACACGGCAGTCAACAGTATCCTACATTATACTAGTTCTCATCCAGCATCCACCAAGAAGGCCATACCATATGGAGAAATGGTACGCATTCGGAGAAATTGCAGTGAGGATGACAATTTCGAAAACCACACTACACTCACCATGGATAGACTACATAAGAGAGGATATGAACACAACATCTTACAGTTGGCTAGAAACCGGGCCAATAAACTCAGAAGGCAAGACATACTCAAAAACACCGACAAGGACAGCCATAGGTGCAACGAGAGACTCTCATTTATCACGACACACTCTACTCTCAACCATGAGGTGTTCAAGATACTGAACAAACATTGGTCACTCCTAAAAGGAGCACCTGGGGTCAACAACATCATCTCACAAACACGATCCATGACCTTCAGAAAGAGTAGAACCATTAGGGACAACCTATGCCCCAGCTACACGGTACCTCAATCTCCTAAACATGGTTGGCTACACAAACCCTTAGGATTCTACACCTGTAGTTCCTGCAACATCTGCCACTTAGGATGCAACAAAACCACTACCTTCAGGTACAACTCAAACAAACACAAGATACACCACTTCATTAACTGCCTTACGAGCTTTGTGGTATATGTCCTGATCTGTGGGTGCAATAAAATCTATGTAGGCAGCACCGTGAGACAACTTAAAACCTGCATACAGGAACATCGCAGAGCAGCGCTACATGGCGACACTACTTATGCCATAGTCTCTCACACCTGCATAGATGGTGTGGACAAATCCAAGTTCCGCTTCCATGGCATAGATGTGGTAATGCCTGGGAAAAGGGGTGGGGACAGAGAACTCACTCTCAGACAACTAGAATCTAAATGGATCTGTACACTACGGTCAGCCACGCTGGGATTGAATAGTGATAATGAGATGCACCACTTCCTCTAATCACACTTATAGCTCCATGTCAATAATACATGTTTCTTATTCCCAGATCAATGTAACCTCTATATTTGGGAATATTTTAATGATTTTAATTACTCTCACTGCCTCTCAAAGAACGTATATTCCAAATTTTATTTTAACATGTATGTAGGCTGCATTTACTCAAACACTTGCACAACAGCCATGACAGTGGACTAGAATGTGCACCATTCCTAATTTTTTGTTACTCTGTCCGTCTGTAACCTGTCCCATTATTTTTCTCATATTTTTCCCAAATCTCTGTTCCAAATTTACTTCTTTGGACTTTACGATATGAACTGTCTATTATTGAATGTGACGCTTAGAACATGTTTAACTAAAATACCATTGGGAGCGTCGATTTTCACCACTGTCCTTAATATCTAATACTTGTCATCCTTTGATATCAACTTGACCAGTCTGTCTCCTTTTTTAAACCCAGTCTCCTCCAATATCATGTGACATTTCCAACATGTTTAACTGCAATGATTACTAAGGGAGGTTTATTTTCATTATTGTGCTTAACGTTAAACATTGTCATCCTTTGGTATCAACTTGATCAGTCTGTCTCTGCATAACACAGTCACTTCAATATCATGTGACATTTCCAACATGTTTAACTGTAATGACTATTAAGGGAGGTTTACTGTCACCACTGTCATAAATGTTAAACATGTGTCCTCCTTAATCATCAACTTGATCAGTCTGTCACTTAATAACTCAGTCACCTTTATGTCAGAATATATTGTGTAATACTGTTTGCTCTTTAGATGAAATATTTGTCTTCAAATCCCATTCTGTTTTTTTTACTTCCTTTTCGGTGACTCTTCTCTGTTTTTGTCTTGGTCCATATAACTATAGGATAGCTACACACACCCTGCACATGCTTGAGTACCCCTCTGTTCACTTTCCACCTTACCAGTGTTTATGTTGACTCAGATACACATAGAAGGACCTATCAGCCCTCTTCTCTTGGATGGAGTTAATTTCGTTTGCACAGCACTTCAATTCCAGTCCCTTTTTAACAACATTAAATTTTTCTAAATATAACTTCACCTGTTTACACGGGCACAGGTGACTCCCTAGTTTTTATTATTACTATATCCACAATTCTTCCCTTTAATACAGGGATATTAACCTCAAAAACAACGTAGCGAAAGTTTTTAGGTGCTACGTTCTAGTTTCCTTAATTACGCTACAACCTGGAATTACGTGAATGATCCGGGCACCGGAACTCATCCAACATGGGGGACGTACTGAGCTTTTGCGGTCTAGTCTTTCAAGATAGCTTACTTGCCCCAAACCGGAAGTTCACCACTGGCGCGTTCGTTAAGTACGCGTCTAACTTATTGACCCGTGCACCGCTCAACTCTGAAGGACATACCGGAACGGCAGGCTCCCTACTTGAGGACCTCCCATACTCTTATTGAAGTAAGTTCTTATTTGGCTGCCTGCGCAGCTGCGGGGGGTTTTGTTAATGGTTCGTTGACCTGCTTTCTGCATTGTTACTGTTTCTCTGGGTTATAGACTTTCATTTATGTTATAATAGGACTGTAATTTAAATCTAACATGATTCGCACTCTGAGCGCATCATCACGCTCCCGCTTTTTGAACTTTCATGATCTACGTAATTAACTTATACCGTTCACAGGACTGTAGCGTAACAGGGATATTTAATCGCCGGCGCCTAGCCTGATACTGCTACCCTTATGAGAGCTCCCCATCTATTAGACAGGCAGTTACTCTCTCCCCCCCCTTTTTTTACTTGTGGCCATAACGTAAACATTACGGACCGGCTTACGCACTACCTAGCGATTTCTCTCTTCCCCCCTCCTGTTTGCTTAAGCACAGCCTCATTGGTCATACTCGGCCACTATGACAACTTGACACAACGCTGAATGCAGATTATATTAAGTGGAGTATACTATTCCACACACAACCGAGCCTCACACGTTTCTCCCCCCTCCCCCCTTTTTAAGTGTTAGCCATTACGTAATCAGTACGGACCTGCCCACATACTACTAAGCGCTCTCCCTCCTCCGATGTCCTATTCGCATAAGCACAGCTTCATTGGTTATACTCGGCCATTATGACTACTGAAACAGCGCCTAACCCTGATTATTTTAAGTGGAGTTGACTACTCCTTGCACGTCTAAGCCTCACACGAGTAATTAGAATATTCACATTACTAATCTCTGTTGGCCTACTGTTGCATCACGCCTAACTTCGTAACCAGCTCCCATTTCCTGCCATTTCCTTTCTTTAGAATCGTTCACCCAGGATCTAACCTTTGGAGACATTATCAAGTGTCCGCAATCGCCCATCAATCTACAGTGCAAGTGCACTGTGAGGTCAGTGGCTTCATAGTTATACTTACATCAACTATCACCTTCCTGCCTTAACTCCTTAACTCCATCCTAGATTAGGTAATTCATCGCATTTCTTGCTTTTTCTTAGGTCTAATTTGACCACTTGACACTCTGCAACTATACCCTTTGAGCGCCCTTACGCTACATTGGCTGCCACATTTTGGTAAGCTTCGTTTTTTCTTACGTTCTTCTCTGTTTCTTCTGGGATCCTTCTGTTTCACTGCCCCTCTCAGAACCTCTTTTTCTCACACTGTCATGGTTACCCATTCAGAACAATTGGTCTCCTTTATGGACTTTCCATTTCATTACATTCTTCTTCACTCCACACAGTACTTTACCCCGTAACGATTGGTAAATATGTCCCCGGTCATTTAACAACCTGACTTCTGTGCACTCTGACTTTCTCACAATTGCACTGAGCACAAATACCAATGCTTTTTTTCTACTCACATTCACAAGTTTTTTTTAATTCTTGGCACTGTCATAATTATGTACCAAAACATAAATTCTACAACGACTACCCTTTGTATGCTTCTAAACAGCCCTGAAGAAGCCCATGCTTGGGCGAAACGCATTGGCTATGGTTGTATCGAACTTTAAACACCCAAGGATTAAAGAACATCTAAGAATACAAGCCTTTGCGTGGAGTCTCCAATTTATTGTATTACAGTATAAACACAGTAAATGTAATAACGTATTGCCTCTCATACCCTTGTGAATGTGTACCTCAATAGACATGACCCAAACAACACAGAGGAAGAAGCTTACGGGTATAAAAAGGAAAGACAGCCGGAGGCGGTGTGCCAGCAAGCAGTTAAAGTGGGATTACTCTGATACCCGGCTTGTATCTCAAGGAAAAGGACTGGAAGAAAGCCTGAAAGAAGAGCTAAATATGGGCACACAAGCAAAAGAGCCCACATTAACAGCAATCTTTGTCCATAAAACAAATGGAAGATGTTAGGACTGACGGGCGCAGAGCCAGGCTCACAGCTAAAAAAAGTACCAGCAGAACTCCGTAAGATAAACAAAAAATATGGGGACATCGGTAAGCGGTTGACATCTGTGGGAACGTGGTTGGAGACACTCGAAGTGGAGGTGAAGTCTCTGAAAGTTTAGAACACCAGCCAGGGAGAAGTTTTGTCTGATGTAATGCTCAAACTGGAGGAGCAGGAAAATAGACAGCGAAGAAACAACTTGTACTTTTTGGGGGTTCCGGAGGGAGTGGAAGGTAGTAACCCCAGATTGTACACAGTGAATCTTTTGAAGGACACTTTCCCGAAGCTAGTGAAGTTAGACTGGGATAGTGAAATTCAACATGCGCACCGAGTACCATTAATGATGAAAAACAGCATCAAGAAAGACCCAGGGCTATATTGGTATTTTTGGGGAATTTCCTGCTGAGGCAATTGGTGTACGACCACGCCCATCCTAACGCTCCGAAATCTTATAACGGGGTCTCATTTTTTGTTAAGCCGGGCTTTGCCCATGCAACTGTGGAACGACGACGGTGTTTAAGACAGTTCATTTCTCCCTTTCAAAAAATAGGGGCAGAGGTCATCCTCCAGAACCCGGCTAGACTGAAAGTTAAATATAAAGGAACCTATCTTAACTTCTCATCTGAAATCCAAGCACAGGGCTTCCTGGAAGATATAACAAGGAAAGGAAAAGGGAGGGAACCCCCTAAGTGCATGGGTTATTCACCGCAAGACTCTGCAAGACTATTCAGAAAGCAAATGAGTATGGGCAATTGATATTGATATGGTATTTTTATTATATCCAGGGGGAGGGTGGACCAGTATGTCAGACGCACATCGCTCAGGCTATGCCTGATTGCCTATGTGTTTGGGGGGAGTGGGAGGAGAGAAGGGGGGGGCACTTTGTGGGGGAGTGAGATGGAGGCAGGCACTGGGTAGTGTGGGATTTGTGCACTGGATTTCACTTGGAAGGCGCATTGGTGGTTATTGTGGAGTGAGGAGACCTATAGTGTGGTGTAGCGCTATAGAATGTAAAAGATGGGTAAATTAAGGATTGCATCAATAAATATATGCCGTTTCAATTAACTGAAAAAGAGGCAGATGGTATCCCTAGGGCTGCAATCGCTACAGGCAGATATTGTCTGCCTTCAAGAGACCCATGTAGAGGGTTAACAAAAGGAGCTTTCAAAATATCTAGGGTATAGCATATTGGGAGCTACAACCCAAGGAACCTGCACACGGGGGTAGCAATTTTGGCTCCCAATAAAACAATACAGTTTCCCCTATTTCAGACAGATTCATTTAAAGCACTATCCAAGTATTCTATACTTGTACGGCCTAAAGTAAAAACGCAATGTGGAACAAAGGAGAAACTTCTTTTTTCGCTTGAGCCTGGGTGATAACAACATGGGATTCATTTGAATTGTGTGATTATTAGGTCATATGTACATTTTTACACCCATTATCAAAAATGTATTTGTAGGAAAGTGTACCTTTTTGCAAGGTTGCCCCCCCCCCCCCTTTTTTTTGGCCTGATGTTGATGCTCTTTGACTAAGTGTGCTCTGGGTTCTTGCCAACCAGGTACCCAGGGCCTATGTTCTTTCCCTAAAACAGTACTGTTGCAACCCCAATTATCAACTCTATGGCCACATGTAAGACCCTTGTAAAAGTTACCATGGGTACCAAGGGCACTGTGACCAGGGAAGGCCTCTAAGGACTGCAGCACATATTGAGCACCCTTAGAGGCCTGTACCTTAACACAGACACACACACTGCCCTTGCAGGCTGCGTGCTTTGGTGCAGAGCAAAGTGAAGAGACGACATGGTGCACATTCCTGTGTGCCATGCCTACAATCAGGCGCGCAACACCCATTGGACTCAAAGGGCTTCAGCCCCCCCCGTGTGTGGCAGCCCGGGATGAGACAGCTTCCCGGCGCACACACAGCTGCACTCGAGCACTTCACAGGTCTTTAAAAGACCATATGCATGTTAATGAGGCCTCGCTGTTGTTTCACCCCTTCTAAGAGCCCCTGCAGTTCCACTCTGTCTATGGCTTAAAAGATTCAGCCCCCCCCCCCCCGAAATTTTTTCTTAGCCCCCCCCCCCCGAACTTTGGCTCTAGTTACGCCTACAATCCACTGCCTATGGCATAGGTAATGCACCCCTCTAACGGGATCTGTGACACTTGCACCTGACGCCTACAGCCTGAGTCCAGGTGGCCCACCAACCCAGAGAAGTCTCCCCAGCGATCCTAACCTGGGATCCAGAGTTGTACAACCTATCCTGACCTCTCCCTCGACACCTGCAGTCTCAACCTGAAGGGTACCCCTGACAGCAACTAGATGTGGCGAGGAAAAGCCTGACGCCTAAAGACACCCCTAAACCTGCAGACCCCAGGCCTAGGAGTGCCCTAGGCATCCCCCCTCTATCCAACTTGCCTCTCCAGTCGCGGGATTCCTTCAACTAGCCTGCCTGACTAAGGATCTTCCAGAGCAGCTGACTCCGGAGCTCTGGGCTCACAGTTTGATTCCCGGTGGCAGCTCAGTATCATGTGACTCTGGGCATTAGCTCACTTAATCTCCCTGATGGCCCCCAGCACCTGGATACCCTTAGGGGTGATTTGTTGTGCTTTACAAATCTGGAATTATTATTTACACTTTATTGGCTTAGGAGTGCTACAGTTAAAATCAGTATGTGAATATTTGTGACCCAAGCTGATCTTCAAGAAGGAAAGAAAATGGCTTCTTATGTGGACAAATTCAGCGATCTTGCCAGCCTAAATGCTTGCTTGCATGAAATGTTGTTTAATTGTTTAGTCACACAAAGATGTGCACTTGGAATCCCAAAGTTAGATTCATTGCAGTTTTCAGGATGTTCTATATTCAGTAAATGGAATGTATTTGATATGTTGCATGCGAATGAGATGTTGCCGAATAAGATGATAATTCAAGTGTGTGAATAGGGCCATGCTGCAGCATCTTGCCAAGTCCATGTCCAACTGACATCAATGCTCATCTGCAATGCTACTGAAGAAGGGTTAAACAAATCTCTCTCTCCGGCGTCCATTTTTGAATGATACTGAGCTCATTCTTCGAATAAAGACTTCTAGTAAAACTAAACAGAATCGTAATACTTTTGGGTTCACAGTTCCCAAACCCATATCACAACATAGAATAAGATTAAGCTATTACACAACGAGCAATTAAAACAAAAATATAATTTTGCTCTACGGAGATTTCCGTTAAAGTTTTACTTTTTATAAAAAAATCTTTCACACTCCTCCGTTTCTGTTTGAAAGTCGTGTAAATTGAGTTGTTATATTGAACATAAACTCTACCAGTCCGAAACACTAACTGAGGCCCGTGGGGGAAGAAAACTACCTCTTGTCTATGATTGGTTAGGACGAAAGCGGAGGTGACGTTAGCCTGCGGGCGTCGCCGCCGGAACTAGCCGCGTCTCATTCGCTGGCTTCTAGTAAAGGAAAGGCGGCGCGCTCGGTCGCATTTGCACGGAGGTGGTTGTCGGAGGACGGCCTGGACTGACTGAGCGCGCGCGGCACCGTTCTCCAGCTGCGTTCAACCCGGTGAGTTACAGTCGGTGAGAGCAACAAAAGAATTAGTCCGGTTTATCTCCTACGCCGTCGGCTCGTAAGAGGTTAACGTACAGTGAGCGCCATGTCTATTGGGTACAGTTTATTGGCAATAGAAAGCACGATTTGACGTTAGTGCTTAACGCCCGCGGATGCCGCCCTACACCAAATATTTTGCCTGCCAACAACCTTCCACCCCGTTGACTGGCTTGAGGGGGGACCCGCGCGTCGCAGGGAAGTCTAGGGAAATGGCGGCCTCGGCTCGCGCGCTCACAAAATGGCCGCCAGCGGGTGGCGAAGCGCGCGACGCTTCGGTCGAGGTTTTCAAGGTGTTGGACTGTAGTGGTGAATCCCCTGGGCGATCGCGAGGCCGTTAAAGTTTTACATCTGGAGCTGGGTGTGATTATCCCGAAGGAGCTCTTGCATGCCCTCTCGGCATGCGCTCGTGACCCGAGCGGCCATCTTGGGGTCAGGCAGATGGCCACCGGGGACAGCCAGCCTTTTGTTGCATGGTCGTTCTACTAGCATGAATTTGCTGCTCATGCGAATTATGTGCTAGGTTTGCATTGTCGAGGTAAAGATTAATCTGGAGGGAAGATGTTCAACACAGGTAAAGGCAGAAGATTGCAAGATTTGTCCATTTTTTAGAGGGTATTTGGTCATATGTGTGCCGGTGATATCGTGGTGTCTTCCACAGACCAAGGGCGATATGTTGCTTGCTCTTAAACCGAAATGTTTCGTGTCCGATTTAGTCATTGGAAGGGGTGCGACTGGTGAGTTGTCTGTCTCGGGGGGGGTGGGGGGGGGGGAGGCGCATGCTCAACTATTCTGCACGCACCCCCTTTTTGGTTCAACTCCCGCATGATTATGCTGGAGGGCACTACGGGTCCCGTTTTCTCCACTTCGCCGTCTAGATGTAACGGGTCACCTGCTGCGGGGTGGTGGTGGCAGGACACGTGTATGCTTTTATGTACTGTACGCGCTAAGGTCTTTCTCAATCTCTTTATATCCCAGATATGGCAAAGGAGCAAATTTCACGCGAGATTTTTGACGCTATGATGCAAGAAATGATTGGAAATTACAGTGGAGATCGCTACGACGAACCCCGCCGTTCGGGTAAGACATTGTTTAATTTGCATTATTCTCGTTGTTGGGCTAGGAGACAATACAAGCTTGAAGGGTGGTATTCGGGTGTGAACGTCACTAGTTTTTCCTGCGGGTTGATTGCAGCCTTAACTTTTATATTTCATTTTCCAACAGGGCCTTCCAGATCCACTCCGAGATCGCAGTCCTATAGGTACGAGGAGGATTACCGTGACAATGGAAGGTATCATCGCGAAGCCCCCATACGCAGCCCGCGGGATGACTACCGGAGCAGAGCCCCCGAATCTAGGAGGTCTTCGTATCCTGGTCCCCACCGGCGCGAGTACGAAGAAGACCCACACCATGCCTACGCGGACCGCAGACGATCGGGGAGCCCGTCCCGGAGCAGGGATCGATACTACCCCGAACACCGAGATTACGACTTCAGCTACTCCAGGTCCCGCGATGCGTCCTGGGCCGAGGAGCCCGACTACTATCAGGATCATGGCGCATACAGGGAGCGTGGCATGGTGTCTCCACGGGAGCGCGGTGGGGGTTACAGTCAGCGTGGGTGGGTGCCAAGCCCGCGAGATGATCCCCGGGCCCCACGCAGTCGGGGTCCAAGCCAGGGACTACGTCCCCGAGGCTCCGGCCAGGGTCCACCAGTGCGTGGCAGCGGCCCACTTCCACGAGGCCGCGGAACATTCCCACCTCGAGGACGCGGCACGACCTTTGTTGCGAGAGGCAGAGGTGGATTCCCGACTAGAGGAGGAAGGCCGATCACTCAGAGGGGGCGTGGAGGCAGGCAAGGATTCAGCCGAGGCGGTGCGGCCAACGAGAAGGCGCCAGTCCGGGAGCAGAGCCTGAAGGCGCTGATGGAGAAGGCGGATGCCGTGTCCAACTGCGAGAGTCAAGTGATCCGATGGGCAGGCTTCCTTGAAGTTGGGGAGTCTGAGTTCACGCCCAAGAACCCCGCTCACAGCACCCTGGAAACGGACACTTGCATCAACACGCTGACATCTTTCCGCTGTTTCTTCAAGCCAGAGCTCCGCTATTTCTGTTTCTTGGCTGTCAGGACTCTGAACCACTCCGCTTTGAAGAAGCCCAAGATAGACGGAGACTTCTTCCAGCTGCTGATGGACAAAGGGGCCGTGACTGACAAGTTCTCTTTCAGTAAGACCATAAACCCCCTCGATAAGCACTTGACCATCTTTCAGACCTATCTCCTGAAGAGCGCCCACCCCCTTCTGCTGGCCTGCAATGAACATGAGCTCAACCTAAAGAAGGCCGGCGAGGATGCGGCGGCGGAGACTCCGTCCGAGGAAGTCAGTGCCATCGAGAAGAGCGTGGCTCTGTGCCGGAAGGGGCTGGTGCTTCTGGGACAGACCTTTGCCGTCGTTACAGCTTTCAGGCAGGAGAAGATCCTAGAAGCCGCAGGTCTGCTGGAAGAAGCTCCAAAGCCATCCGACTACCCGAACCTCGACGACTCCCTTCTGTTCGGCAAAGAGTACATGACCCGTCTGAAGGCCTGGCTTGAAGAGAGCAAACACAAGATCAAGGTGAAGTCTGACCAGGTGGTGCCGCAGAAAGGTGAGCAGGCGGGTATTTGGCTGGGTATCAAGAGCTAAGCGTGGGCCCTTGTCTGGCGAGAAGTCTTAGCGGTATCGGGGCTCTGGTCGTCGGATAGCCTCAGTGATGCTGGATAGTGTACTGGGTCTGTCGGCACCCGTGCCCGCGGTACACGCCTCTTAGAGCGCCATGTCGGCGGGAGGTACATGTGGCTAAATTGAGTCAGGGTTTGAAAGGACGCATCCTTTTGATTGCATCTTGTGCCGTGCAAAACGTTCACTCCGTTCAATTTCAAAACCGATGACCAGTGGTAGACGAGCAATTAAATGTTTTCTAGCATAAAATAGCCCTAAAAACGTTATACTTAAGCATATCTCCATGGTAGTCAGATTGTTGGTCGAGATACAGTGCTGCATTGTGAAGTTGTGCGGTCTGAAAATTGGCAGACTAACATTTTCTCAAATTACCATAAAATGTGCAGAAAACAGCTACATGCTTCCTGTGCCGGCAGAGTATAATAGGGACAATTTATTAGTTTTACTAGAAGTATCCATCCATAAGCGGGTGAGGGTAAATCTATGCCTAAAGTTTAAAACAGATTTAAGACGAGGCTTGCATTTCATACGTAGTTGGGGCGGCTCGGTTTTTTAATACGCTAGGCTTTAATATTTCAGTGGTCAGTCTTAAGATTTTGGCTTCTTGTAATAAGGATACCCAGATCATGGGGGATAGAGTTGGCCATGTCAGCCCGGGTATATGTAAAGGTGAGCCCTACTTAAGGCAGACAATGGCACGATTTAAACGAGTATATGCCGGTAACCAAAATGTATGCCATAGTAGAAAGGGCTGCAACGTTATTGAATCTGCACGGAACAGCACACCCTGTCCCGCATGCCAGACATGCAATTGAACTTTGAGCATGGGCTCAATTTTGTCACCAGGGTTAAAGGATGCATCCTTTCGGTTTAAGAAGGAACTCGCAGTTAATCTTGTGCTGCACTAAACTTTCACTCAGTTTCTTTAGGAATCATTATTGTTACGTTCTCAAACTATCTGTCCTGATGAGTAAACTAGTTGTCTGAAAAGAATCCTGACAGCATATGCCAATCGTAGGGTTTCACGACCATTAGGGTTGTTACGGTCTACCTTCTCCACGTTTATTGGGGGTCTGGAATTTGTGGTCAGTGGGGTTGCATGTATGGTGGTCCTAGATTATTTTGCATGTTGTCGCAGAACCATCCACACCCCATCTAACCTTTTTTTAGTCCATTCATGGTTGGTGACACTAGAATTCGTTCCGTGAAACGGATACACTAACAAACTTCTTTATTTTTTAGGTCTGAAACCAGAGCCTAAAGTTAAAGAAACTTTAGATTCACTCCTGGAGAATGCCATTAATGCTTGGAAGGAGAGCGAGGCTATGCGAGAGAAAGCGGAGAAGGATGCTGAACTTAAAAAAGAAGCAGAAAAAAAGACTGAAAAGGAAACTGAGCCCAAAAAAGAAGCTGAGGATGGCGACGAAAAGGAGGCTGCTGCTGAAGTGAAGGAAGATGAAGAAAAGGAGGAGGATACGTCTGACACTGATAAAGAGAAGGAAACTGATATGGAAACGGAAACGGAGAAGGAGCCTGAAAAAGAAAAGCCGGACTTCTGGTAAGCAGATTTGCAATTTACATATTCAGGCTATATCTACGTGAAGTGGCGTTTTAACTGTTTTTATGTTCAAATTATTCCTGTGTGGTTTGTTACAAGAGTTTGCTTCCATTCAACTGCTACTTGTACAATCCATTTATCAACAGTTGTATTAATTCCTAGGTTTTTGTTCGACGAAGAGAGCCAAGAGTTCAAATATTACCAACAGAAGCTTGCAGAAATTCAAAAACTGAAGCGTGATGCAGCAGAAGCCAAGTTAAAGGCCGAAAAACTGAAGTTAAAGGCAGCCGAGAAAGCTGCAGCAGAAAAAGCTGCTGCAGAGCTGAAGGCAGCTGAGAAAGCTGCAGCCGAGAAGAAAGCAGCCGAGAGAGCAGCAGCAAAGGAAGCTGCAGAGAAAGCTGCAGCCGAGAAGAAGGCCGCCCAGAAAGCAGCTGCAGAAAAAGCAGCCGCCGAGAAATCTGAAAAGACAGAGAAGGCTGCCAAGGAGCCGGCGGTCAAGAAAACAATTGCCAAGACTGTAACCCCTGCAAAGCAAAAGAAGCAGAAGAAGGCTGCCACGAAGGCCTTGACGGGCATTCTCAAGAAAACCAAGGCAGCTGCGTCTACCGAATCTTCTGATTCGCAGGAAGGTAAGCATCCACCGTGTTGTCGTGAGGTGTCAAAGCCTGGCTAGACACTTTGTAGAGATTAGATGCTTGGCGGGTAGAGTTTGCTGTTCACCTTTGCCCATTAGCCCTAAAGAAGTCGTAGGGTTCATTCCCTGATGAAACAAGTGTTGGCTGGGCATTTGGTCACCAAATAAATCCACAAAGAGAGAGAACACGTCATCGGATCACTGTTTTATTGATTTCTTGTTTTATTATTACTTTGTTAATCACATACAGTATCTTAGTGGTAACTATTGACTTGAGGAAGAGAGATAAGAGAGCATTGTTAAGGGCTTGGCTAACTCCAAATTAGGGGCACTATTCTTAAATGCAGTGTGCCGTAAGATGCATGGAAAGTTGTGTTTAAAGCTTCTTGGCAGGTTAATTTGTGGGACAAAAACAAGAAGGGTTGTACTGCGATTCTTTAAAGGCACCAAAATCCTCTTAAAGGAAAAACTTTTCTTCTTTTCAGTTGATGCAAAAACCAAGGAAACAGCTGAGAATCTGGCACGGTTTATTGTTCAGATGGGCACAGGAGCAAAAGACTTCAACATGGAGAGCCTCACTAGTAATCCTGAGTTCTGGTACGTGGTCCATTCATTTTTTGCGTGAATATATTCACTATATAGGAAATTTTGTTTCATATTGTAATGCACACTGGTGCAATTGTTCGCCTTCTGCCTGCAGGCGGTCATAAACGGGTAGAGGGTGTATCAGCGAAACGTACTTTAACCCGAAATGTAGGCAATGAGAAGTAATATTAAAAAGAGGACACCGAAAAATCCCCAAACTAAATGAGATGAGACAATTATGACAGATGCATAGATAGTTGAGGCTTGGGGTGGAATGGCAGCAGAGTTCCTTGTGTTTGTTTCAAACTTCAGTTTTTAGACTAATTTGGTCATTACTTCAATGTCTTTGGGTTGACTGTTCCATAGTAGGTCAATTGGGGTTTGTAGAGCGCTAGAGGGTCTTTCAGTTGAAGATCCAGGTCTTGTGGTCCTTCCTGAATTGGAGGTGGAGAGGCAGGTTCGAGGTCTTGGTTACGAGGTAGGAGTAGGATCTTCCTCCAGTTCTAGCCTTGTCTGGTGTGGTGGTTGAGGTACTGGTCCTGCATTGTGGAGGGCTTTGAGGGCATGTGTTAGGAGCTTGAAAGTAATTCTTTTGTTGACGCGGAGCTTGTGAAGTTCTCGGAGGTGTGGCGGCAGCAAGGGAGGTCGAGGACCAATCTGGCTGTGGCGTTTTGATGTTTCCTGTAGAGTTTCTGGGTGACACCAGCGTAGAGTGCGTTGCTGTAGTGGTATGCTGCTGATGCATGCGTTGGTGACTCGTTCTTGATTTGCTGTTGATCTGTCTGTCTTTCGAAGCAGGCAGAGCGTGTGGAACCACAATGAGGCGTCTGCATTGATCTGATGGCTCATTGTGAGCGCTTAGCCCAGTATGATGCCAGGGTTATGTGCATGGTCTGTGGGGGTGGGTGGGGTTCCCAGAATTGAGGGCTACCAGGTGCCGTTCCTTGCGAGGGTCCTAGGATGAGTGCTTCTGTCTTGTCCGAATTCAGTTGGAGGCAGCTGCTCTTCATCCAGGTGCCGCTGCCTCCATTCCGCTGTGGAAGTAGTTGTTGGTGATGGAACGGAGGAAGTCTGATTAGTGTGTGTGCTCCCGGTGAAGAAGGAATGGATCCAGTCCAGGGCCTTGTCGCTGATGGAGGTATTGTGAAGTCTCTAGATTACGATGTGGTGGGAGGCGGTGTCTAAGGCGGCCGAGAGGTCCAGGGGGTTGATGGCTGCAATTTTGGCTCGGCCAAGGATGGAGCAGATGTTATTGGTGGTCGTAAGTAGTGCAGTCTTGGTTGTCCCTGAAGCTGGATTGAGATGTCCAGGATGTGGTTTGCTTCAATGAACTCTCAGTTGGGCGTTAACACCTCTCAATACTTTACAAATCAAATGGTGTTCCCCCACAGGTATTTTTTAACCACGTGGAAATTTCCTGCCGAAATCCCTGAAAGAAAATTGACTGCTATGTATGCCGTTCTCTGACTCACTACTTGAAAGAAAATTGACAATACTGGATCCCATGGAATCCACCTGTCGGTCAAGATTAACTCCTACCTTATGGCAGACTTGCGCTAGCATTCTCTGAACCATAACAAACTGAGAAAGCGTGCCAGTCGTCTAGGTTTGTAGAAATGCATTGAGTTGAGTGCCTGGATCCCATTTCAAATTCAGTTGCTGAAACACCCTGGGGTGCAGCTTCCAATTGCTGGAATCCTGCAAAAATCTGGAATTCCAGTCCGCCACCACATATGAGCTGCTCGGAATATATTCTGCCGTCACTGAGATGATGTTGAAGGCAATAATGAGAATCATTGGCAATCTCTGCTGACGGATGAGTCCTTGTGCCCCCCCTAAACGATTGATGTATCGTACTACTGAGACATTGTCCATCCACAGAAGGAATTGTTTATCCATAGTAGGATACAACAATGTTTTCAGCAGTGAACAATTTCGTATCACGGACGACCCTGCTTCTGTGCACAGGAAAATCTACTCTAACTCTTGCGCAAATGCATGCTCTTCAGTTGTAATGCAGAAGGCCCGGAAAGAAACCCTGAATAGAAGAGGCTATAAGACCCACCAGACGAGCCAGTATCCTCAAGGATATAGTCTGAGAGGCAAGAGCAGCTTAGTGAAGCACAAAGGGGTGGAGGAGAGGCCAAAGGACATGGCGATAAATTTAAACCATCGATGTCTCCATTGAAACTGTAGGAAGATTGGGAAGATTGGTATTGCCAAATACGCGCCTTTTAGGTCGACACACCATCCAGTCCTTTTCTAACAATATGCTAGTAAATCGCATACCATGGTGGTGGGCCGAGAAAGTAGTAAGAGGAGAACAAAAACCTTTACGTGTAGAGGGGATATGGTTTCTAGAGTTTACACTTTTCCCTACTTGGGGGTACTTTTTGACCAGAGAGGAACTTGGGGTCCTCAAGTGAGGGCGAAGAGGTTGGCAGTTATTAGATCATCGTCCGCCCTCATGGGCTTTGCGGGCAGGTTAGGCGCCAGGCCCATGGAAGCGTTGTTAAAAATTTACAAGAGTAAACCTGTCGCCATTGCGTTATATGGTTCACCAATTTGGGCCCATGTAAATGTGGAACCAATCCAGAGAGCGGAGAACAGATTTATACGGACACTCCTCTCTGTGCCGCAGTCAACACCAACTTACTCAATACACTTGGAGGTGGGCCTAGATTTCCTTACTGATGGGTTGAATATGGCTCCCCTGATCTTTTGGTTAAAGACGTGGCTTAATGAAGACCTCTCACTGAACCATAAGATCATGTCCGACGTCTTGTCCCTAGACCATTGTAAAAAGATCCCCTGGCTGGCCTATCTGTTGAAGGCATTCTCAGATTTGGGACGACAAGAGCTCTTTACTTCCCCCCCAAGACATCAAGGTCCAAGACATCGATCTTGTCAAAAAGCATTTTATGGGGAGGGCAAGAGCACTTCGTGAAGAAAGGGAATTAGTGAAACCATCAGTAAGGGGCCATTACTTACTTGTTAATTTATTTTCTTTAGCACCGTATCTTGGTTTCGTTACAATTCCATTCCATAGGTTTCTTTTAACCAAGTTCAGGTTTAATTTGCTACATTTTTATTTAGGCACCTTTAAAACATGGGAAAAACATGGGGAAAAACCGGAAATAGCCTCACCCTGCAGTTGCGATCATTTCTCACCACAAGACACCATGCATTTTGTTATGTTTTGTGGGTTTTATTTAGAGCCAAGGAAAAAATATCTGGTACCAGCCTTGAAGGAGGCGGGCTTCACACAAGTGAGACCGGCTCTGCTCTTCTTGCAATCATTGCCCAACATACATATTACCTTTTGCATAGCCAATTTCTTGGTAGCTGCAGTTAGGATGAAAAAACACACCCATTAGACCCATCGTTATTCCTTTTTAACTTTTGTATGCCTAGATTTGTTTTAATGTAAATTATTTTATTGTCATATTTTAACACGCATGAAATGTTCTTAACTCTTTGTATGAAATGTTTTTAATCTCTTTGTATGACTTTAATTGAGTCGAATAAAGATATTTTGACTGACTGACTTTTCTAACAATACATCCCTCAACGGGTGTACACCCTCCATGGTGATACACAATCCAAGAGTCTTAATTCCCTGAAATTTGAAACAAGATGGAATGCCTGATTAAAATTGCTCTGACAAAGCTGAGCAGGTGAGGGATTGACTCTACAATCGCCTCTTTTCCCATGAATGACGTTACCTCGTCTATGAAAAGAGCTTTCTGTTAGGGAAAAAATGAGCGGTTGAAGTCGCCTCTTGGCTTGGGGAGGAGTAGAACTCAAGCTGGTAATCTTGCACAGTTTGAAGTACCCATGGGTCTTGCGTTAAAGCCTCCCAATTTTGAAAAAACAAGCCAATTCTTCCTCCAACCAATACCTGTGAGAAAGTGGCTCTGTATATACTGTTCCCTAATAGGTACAGGGTGTACAGAGTCCACAGTCCCCCAGAGGCTGATAGGTCAAAGCTAGGTATGACCTTACTCTCAAAAGTGGTAGCTTGGTCGAGCAGTAAGGCAGTACCAGAGGACAGTGTAAAGCATTTATTGTACACACTCAGTCAGCAAATGGTTTCACACACTCAATAACTGAACTCTAGGCCAATGGTTTATATATATAAAATATATGCTTGTTTTATTTTTAGAACCACAAAGGGGGTAAAAATAGACTTTCTCAGAATGAGAGGTTGAATATAAATACTTTTGTCTTAAGCAATAAATTTGTGTAAACAGTCACAGTTGGTTGCAATAAACAATCCTATTTCCTAAACATAACAATGCATTGAGCTCAATGGTAACTTCAGGTTATTTGTAATAAATTACTTTTCAGATTACTTTTGGAATTCCAGGTCTGGATCCTAGAACCAGCCTGGGGTCAGTATTCAGAATCAAGTGATGAAAGTCGACTTAATAACTGTAATGATTTTTAAATAATATTTAGCTATTTCAAAAGTTAGCACTTAGAAAATATTTCACAGAAAACATTCAATGGATCTCTATGGCAAGAAATTCAAATTGCAGGTAGAGTACTTTATCGTTACTTTAGTAATCCAGGACTGGGTGCCTAGACCCAGGACTGGGGTCCTTATCAAAAGCAGGTAAGTAATTTCGTTTGCAGAAATGGTACGATTTTAAAAGAATATTTCAAATTTGCAAAAGTAGACACTTAAAAGAAATTTCACAGAAAAGCAGACAATGGTTTCCTATGGGAGAAAAATGAGTTAGAAGTAAGTATAGTTGTGAACACTTTTCAGAGTCAGGGCTGGGCACCAAGATCCAGCACTGGGAGCTCACCTAGGAGCAGGTGAGTAAATTCGTTTTTGTCACTTGGCTGATTTTTGGTGAATTTTTGCAGTTTTGAAAAGTTCACACTTAGAAGATTTTTGAAGAAAAAGCCAGTCAATGTTACCCTATGAGGAAAATGAAGTTAGCGGTTTAAGGGTAAGTACTCGACTGGTAGTGTTGAAATTCCGGGCATGGACTCAGGGGTCCCCCAGTGTCAGGTAGGTACAGTTGGTTCACCCTCAGCGGTTTCAGGACGGCCGGGTGCAGAGAGTTGGGCCCAATGTTATCCTATGAGGGATAGGGGGGCCTTGGTTGGTGGCTGCTGTCTGGCAAGCCACGCAGCTGTGGGAGCTGGGCTCCTGGTCACTTACTCAGGGCAAGTGGGGAAGTAGGTTAGTGTAGAGAGGGCACTGCCAGGGCCACTCGGGCGGCTGGGTGCAGGGTGCTTTTGAGCCTTAGGGCGCTCAATGGGAATGTTCCGGTTTGGAAAGAGGCTGCAGGCTCGGGGACGAGGATGTTTCAGGTGCCACCACCACTTCGAGAGGTAAGTTGGGTAGTTGTAGGTTAGGTGGGTACCCCGGGATTGGGCACAGGGGGTCGCAGGGCGCCGGGTGCAGGGGTGCCTTTTGACGTCTGGAATCTTACCCTCTGGTTGATCGCGGCTGGGGTGGCACTTGGTTCTGAGGCTGCAGGCTTCTTCCGGGATGTCGAGGGGGGTCCTTGGGTGCCGGACTCTGGGTCACAGTCGCCGTGGGGTCGTCCTCTGGGTCTTTGTCCACTCCGGCACTGGCCAGGCTTGGCTGGTGCAGAGTGTGTTGGGTCCGCGGTCCCGGGCTGGTGCCAGGGATAGCAAGTAGGTTTCTTGAGTAGAGCCTCTACTCGTGGGAGTCCCAGGGGCTTAGAGCTAAAAGGTAGCCAGGTCCTCCGGGGTTGGTGAGGTTGCTGGCCACGTGGGATGCCGCGCTGGTGCAGGTTCGAGAGTCGACAGGCCGGTAGGGCTGGGGCCAAAGCAGTTGGTGTCTTCTTCTTCTTTTTTTAGCAGCTGCAGGGCAGGTCTTTGTTGTTCTTGCTCTTCTTGTCGTTTTTCTATCTGGAATCTAAGGAAGGAAGGTTCAGGGGGCCCCTAAATACTAGATTTAGGGGCGTTACAGGTAGGTGAAGGCCAGGGACCAATGGGTCCTTGTCCTGGGGTGGGTACACCCCCTATCCTGCCTCTCTCCTGTGGGAGGGGGGCAGTAGCCTAATCCTGATAGGGTAGGGCCTCCCATCTTCAAGATGGCGAGAGCCCGGAGATGTGCTTCACCTCGCCTCCCCCACCTGAGGGGTGGGGTGGGCAGGCTGGCACATCCCCTGTCCTTGTATGGGGTTTCCGGCCAAGCTTCCCGCCAGAGTGGGGGTTGCAGTGGCCTGGGGAAACTCCAACTGGCGGCATGCCTTTGAAGCTTCCCTTTGCTCATCCTGGGGGAGGAGATTTCTCACCTCACCCAGGATGTGCATTGTTGCAGGCCCGGGAGAGCAGGGGCTCTCCCACCCAGGGGTCCAGCAACGTGTCTGCTGTGTGGCAGCCTGGGCAGCCTCAGAGCAGACGTGGATTGCAAGTTAGCTGTAAGGGGGCATCTTCTAAGATGCCCTCTGGGGTGCTTAGTACATTAAATCCCACACTGGCATCAGTGTGGGTTCAATGTGCTGAGAAGTTTGATACCAAACTTCCCAGGCTTCAGTGTTGCCAATATGGTGCTGTGGAGCTCGTGTTTGACAAGCTCTCAGCACCATGTATTCTTAAATGACAGCACTGCACTTACAGTGCCCAGGAATGGACCCGGGTACAGTAGGGGCACAGGGCTCCTGCTCCTGTGCCCACACCATAGGCGTAATGCACCCAGCTAGAGGGGTGGCTGACATATGCCTTGGCAGTGTAGGTGATGGGCATGGTACACAGTGATGTGTGCCATGTCAACTCTTTGTTTTGTCCTGCACCCAGACACTCAGCCTGCAAGGGCAGTGTGTGTGTGTAAGGGTACAGGGTCTCTGAGGGTGGCACAATGAGTGCTGCAGCCCTTAGAGGCCTTCCCTGGTCACAAGGCCCTGGGTACCTAGGGTACCATTTACTAGGGGCTGACATGTGGCTAGGGTTTGCCAATTTGGAGTTTGTGTGGTTTAAGGAAGGAACATAGGCCCTGGGCACCTGATTGGCAGGAACCCAGGGTACACTTAATCGAAGTACATTCAGCAATTTAGCAAAAAGTGGGGGCATACCATGCAAGAAAGATGGCACTTTCTCACAATACCTCTCCAGACTGAGGTAGGTGGTGTCACCGGCATTACTGTTGCCTCCTCTATAACCACCTTATTTCTGCCTCTGTTGCAGATGGGGGTAAAAATTTGAACGGGGGCTCCGCCACATCCTGTTTACAAATCCTCTAGAGGCATGTTACTGTCCTTGGTCGGTTGCTCAACCAATGAAGCGTCTGGCCCTGGCAAAAAGGCCACTATGAAATACTATTTTGATGTAGGTCTGGGCCTTGCCCAGGGCTGGAAAAGTGACAACCTATTCCCCGTGATCCTTGGCCAACTTGTCGCCAAACAAATGGACATTAGCTAAAGAGCCTGCTTCCGTAGAGGCCGTTTCTGTCAATTGAGGATCACTCCTCATCAGGAAAGATTTTCTGTGATGGGTGACCAGCACAAAGTTTGCATTACCAAGAAAGCGCAAAGCTCTCTGAGCTACTTCTAGAATCTCCATTGGGTCGAGATTGGAGTTCGAATCCTTACCCCTGACTGCTAAGTCCAAGATCTTTGTGAGGGGTCCTGGCATACCTACCATGCCCAGTCCAGCCCCTTTGGGCTCTTAATATAGCCATATAAGGGCCTAAGTCCGGCCTGCCCGGTACCTTACCCAGTAGAGTATGCCGTGGATACTCAGATCTCCATGTACTGCATACCTCTTGCTCAAAGCTCTCATTCTGTTGCATGTAATGTGCTGCCTCTGCGCAGGGTACTCATTCTGTTGACTTTAGGTGTACGATGTTATTAGGGTCAAATATTAAGTGTTCAATGAAGGGCTCTGTTCCCATATAGTGCGGTTTACGTTTTGCCACCCTGTGTGGTTTGTGAGTCCTTGATGGAGTCTGACATATCTTGTGTGGCACAGTTTTGGCGCCCCGTCTGGCGTGGGGAGACTATCGTAGTGATTATCTCCGCTCGTGCCGATCGGCAGCGAAGGGGGACTGCCTCCTCGTTGCCATGCGTCTGTCCCTCTCCACTTAGTAAAGTCTCTGGTCGCAATCTGTACCTCACAAACCTAAGCACAGCAGTAAGCAAGCCTAATTCTCACTGTGCTCAAATGTTTGTACTATCTATCTGGCTACGGGTCATTAAAACCAGGTCAACTGCATGAATTAGTGACTTTAAACATTGAAGCTGGAAAGTATGCTAAATATAAAGAAAATAGCGGGGTTAAGGTGTTAAACATAACATTTGAGACGTATAACTGTAGATACACATGCTTAGCGTACTCCAGCCGTCTAGTGTTGGGCCTGAATGTGTGTTTTTCTTCAAAGAATGTCTTTTGAGCTGTGAGGTATTGTTACTCTTACTAGTAATCTGCATGGTTGACTCCGTCAAATGTTTTGTGTTTCGCAATCTGGTTCAGACAGGCGCTCTGTTTCGACATGGTTGTGCTGAAGTGTTTTTGGTTTTCACAGATTCATCCCTTGGTTTTGTTTTGTTATCTATTTGTTTCCATTTACCATCCTTTCGATAACCCCTATATCGACAAGCTATTTCTGGCCCATTTGGACCATCTCCTTTGGCCTTTTTTCTATAAGGCGTATATTTACCACGGTCTTCATGATGAAGGAATGTGTGCCATTTCAATTCTGTTCTCGCTGTTGCACAAAACGTCCTCCGTCCCATCTCCAGGTTTGAATCTCTCCCGAGCACAACAAGGCTGCTTTCTACGCTTACCACTCCTTCCATTCAAAGAAAACTCTGCGAGACAGTCTCACTTGACGACACCCCAGACCTTTTCAGCCCCAAACACCACCCACCAGTTTGTCCGTGGACAAAAGGCTCTTCTCCCACCAACCTCTCTGGCTCATAGCTAGAAATATTTCACCAGTGCAGCATGCTGAGAGTCAAGTGAACCCACTCTCCCTCCGCCAAAAATAGTTTGCCAGAGAATCCAGAATGCTGGGCCATGGTAGTCAGACTTCGGTCTTGCAGCCCGACTGCGCTTGCTTCTGAGCTGACCTGACTCAGAGCGGCAATCTTCGACGTCGGCGCAGACCAGCATGTCTGGTCTTATATCGGGGGCAGTCAACCCGATTGGACGCAAAGAAATCTAAGCCTGCCAAAAACATCTTGAAATGCATGCAGCTAGCAGTCACCCACCCACAGGGAACGGCTGCTCTCATTCACCAAAGCTTTGGACAGGTCTTTGCATTTTTCTACTCCTCCTCCACCCCTTTCCAACCCCCATTACATTCACTCCCCACTCACTTCTCAAGGTGACCCTACCTCATGAACTCTTTGAAAGTTGCCTCGTTCAGAGTTGAAAGGGTTGGACAGGGGTATGGTGATAGCTTGCATATCCCACCACATGTGGATCCCTAGGACACATGCGACCCTCCCTCCCTGATGCCACGTTCTACCACCACCTAATGGGTAGAGCTGCCTCCCCCCACAGACTGAATCTACATACTGAGACGAAGGATTTCCGTTTTGAACTCCAGTCACTGCTCTACATGTTCTCCCAATACTTGAAGGCATGCTCCAGCATGCCCCAGACACTTTTTATGTAACACCAAGGGTGGACAAATGTTAGGCAGCCCATAAATGTTCTCTTTACATCAGTAGCCAGCTCCCACCCAACTCTTAGTAGTCTCAACACATTAAGGGTCATTTGTTGGACTCCATTTTTTCTAACATGCCCCATCTCCGATCCCTGCCCCCTTCCCCTCTCCCCTGGTGAGATCACTTCTTGGTGCCTTTTACTTGGCAAGTGGAGCGAATGGCGATCCCTCTCCCAAAGGTTCATTTTCTGGAGAGAACCTGGTCCAGGCTTGCAGTGGACAGCTGGATCACTATTCTTGAAGGTATGTGTCCCTCTCCAGTCGCGGACCCGGTATGCGCAGACGCGAATATCAACCAGTGGCTGACCAGCTCTCTTGATGTTATCATTCCTAAAAAGAGTGTTAAAAAGGGAGAAAAGGTCAGTTTCTGCCCCTTGGTACACCCCTGATTTGAGATCTCTCAGGAAAGGATGAAAGAGGTTGGAGAGGGCATGGAGAAAGGAAGGTGTGGAGGCTAAGCGAGTGGAGTATCGCACGGGGTCTAAATCTGCTCTTCGTCATGCTAAGGCCCAATTCTTTGAGGAGAGAATAAAAAGTTCAGCCAATTTCTCCAGAGAAACTTTTAGAGTGGTAAATGAACTTCTCAAAGTCCCCGAGCCCCTGGTAACCCACGACAGTCCAGGTGAGAAATGCAAGGAGCTGGCAAACTATTTTAATATGAAAATAGTTAATATTCTCAGCGCCTTACCACAGGATGTCCAAAGAATAGAGACGGCTTATCAGTCTCGGAGTTTTTGTTCATTTGGATACCTTTGGGCCAGTTGATGAAGTCCGTAAGGAACTGGGCTCTTTGAAAAGTGGTTCTGTAGTAGGGGATCTCTGTGTATAGTCATAATCTAGTGAATAGTCCCGCCCATGTGCGCGGACCCCGGAGCAATAAAAAATAATCTCTAAAAGGTGACAAATCATGCAGACCTGCATACACCTTTAAGAGAGAATTTAATTTAAAGACAGATAATGCAGCCTATACCCACAGGCTACACTGTCCAGTACTTCAACTAGAATTCCACCAAAATCCACAAACAGCACTGCCTGTCCAGTTTTTCTCCACATAGGAAAAAACCCTGCCTCTACCAGCAAAAGCCTCTGGAATGATAGAGAGGAAGGAGTGGACAGACAAGCCCCATAGGCTGCCATTATGTGGCTTGGAACAGGATACTGTGCCTTTAAGAAAACTTTCCAGTTTTCCAGAACTTTCCCCAGTATCCCAGAATGCCCAGCAGGTCCCATTTACTTTCAGTTCTTTTTTCCGGCTCCTGCTAGCAGGACCCCGGAGCATTGAGCTCTACCTTTTTCAAGGTTTTTCATTGAGATTTTGGCAATTTTTGTCACTTTTTCTTGTGTTTAGTAGCTGGTACTGTCAACATGCCTGGCTTGTTCGACAAGTGCCCGGAATGTGGTCGAAAGAAGGCTAAAACTGACCCACACGAGGTGTGCATAGCTTGCCTTCCCCAGTCCCACGTGCCTGAAAGCTGTACCATCTGCCACTCGTTTTCAGCAAGAACCCTGAGGGACAGGATGAAGAGCAGGCTTCAAGCTCTGGAGGAGCGAAGACTGAAGGCACCAGGTGGGTCTGGAGGGGCTGATTTGGCCCATGCTGAGGCCTCTGGGGGGCTCCCCAGGGGCAGGAAGACCAGTAAGCGCTCCCGCTCCCCGTCGAGGGCGTCGACGTCGAGGAGGATGACCACCGTCTGTTCGCCGTCTCCCCAGGGCTCTGGGGAGAAACGGCGTCGACGATCGCCGTCGAGGGGCCTGAATAGGCCGCCGTCGACTACATCGGCGTCGTCGGCGACGACGCCGTCTTCGACTGCGTCCAGCGGTCGACGTCGAGAAGACCCGGCGTCGGCGTTCGGCGTCGAGGGATCGCAGCTCGCCGTCGATGAAGAGAAGGAGATCGACGTCGAGGCGGAGGTCGCCGTCGAGGCGGAGGTCGCCGCCGAGAAGATCGCCGTCGAGGCACAGGTCTATTGCGGCTCCGGTTATGGACCTCATTAATGCATCTTTTGTTCAGGGCTTGGTGCCACCGAGCTGGAAGAGAGCAGTGGTAAAGGCTCTTCTGAAAAAGCCAAATTTAGATCCTTCTGATCTGGCAAATTTCAGGCCTATTTCCCTGCTTCCCGGCTTCGGTAAGATCGCGGAAAGGCTGGTGAATCGGCAGCTGTCAAACTTCCTGGAGTCCAATCGCTTGCTGTGAGGCTCTCAAACCGGATTCCGACCTGGTCAGGGCACTGATACCGCTCTTCTGGCAGTCGTTGAGGAAGCTAGAAGCATTTTGGATTCAGGAGGGTCAGTGGCAGTGATCCTCCTGGACCTTAGTGCGGCGTTCAACACGGTAAACCATCATGTGTTGATCCAACGGCTGGCAGATATAGGGGTCGCAGGTGGGGCTTTGAAGTGGCTTAGGTCATTTCTCTGCGATCGGACGTATCAGGTTTGGGAAGGTAGTGAACGGTCGATGTCTATCCCCCTCCAGTGTGGTGTGCCACAGGGCTCTTCTTTGAGCCCTACATTGTTTAATGTATATATGGCCCCCCTGGAGGACGTGGTGGCCCCATTTGGTATCCAAATCGTCAGCTATGCTGACGATACGCAGCTGGTGGTCACCTTATCCCAACTTGTGGTTAACCCCGACTCGCTGCACTCCTGCATGTCCAAAGTTCACACCTGGATGTGTGAATCTGCGCTAAAGCTGAACGGTTCAAAGACCGAACTAATACGGATAGGACACAGCTCCTTCTCTTCCTTTGACTAGCTGGCCAAGTTGTCTGGGAGCTCTGCCGAGCCCTAAAGAGGAGATCAAAAGCCTGGGGATCTGGCTGGAACAAGATCTTTCTTTCAGGACCCAGGCGAAAAAAAACGGCAGGAGTATGTTTTGGTCTTCTTCGTTCAGCTCATTAAGTTCTTCCCCTGCTGCCTTGGACATCTAGGAAGTTACTTATTCAGGGGCTTATTGTGTCTAGATTAGATTACAGTAATACCCATTTCTTAGGTGCCCCTGAAGCTACGTTTAATAAACTGCAGCAAGTTCAAAATGCTGCTGCTAGGCTACTTATGGATACACGAAGGATGCAGTCAGCTAGACCTGCACTGAGGGCCCTGCATTGGCTTCCGGTGCGGGAAAGGGTCAAATTCAAGGCTCTTTGCACCGTGCATAAAATTCTTCAGGGGAAGGGACCCCCTATCCTGCGGAATTTAGCTGTGCCCTATAAAGCTAATAGGGCCCTGCGATCTGACCAAAAACATCATCTTCAAGTCCCTAGGGTTAAAAGGGCGCGGGCTGGTGGGCGAAGATACTCTGTCAACATAGCTATTCTGTGGAACAGACTTCCCCTGAGTTTGCGCTCGGAGACGTGCATCTTACGGTTCCGGAAATTTCTCAAAACTTACCTGTTCGAGGCATATGAGCTGCAGATTGTACACTTAGCATAGGTCGCCATCTGGTGTTGGGCCCGGATGTTTGCAGTTTGTTTTTCTTCTTGGACAGTCTTTGGAAGTCACGAGTTTGGTGACTCCTCCTTCGGTCCGTACTGCGCATGGGCTTCGGCTCCATCCTCAGATTGTTTTTTTCCGCCATCGGGCTCGGATGTGATATTTCGTGCTCCGGCTTCGAACTTCTACGGTTCCAGCCTCGACGGAAAATCCTCGATTCTTCGAGTTCCTTCATCATCTTCATCTCTCGAAGCGGCACTTTCTCCATCCCGTACATCGACACCGGCCTTCGGGCCCTCCGCGACTCCGGTTCCGGCCGATGGAAAGGACTCCGTTCAAAAAGTGCCCAAAATGTGGGTCTAAATTTCCCCACACCGACCTCCATCAGGTGTGTAACCTTTTCCCTCTCCGGAACACGAGGCTAGAGACTGCCCCGCCTGCAAGTCTTTTCGATCGAAGAAGACCATCCGAGATCGAAGAGCTCGACGCACCATGGCGCACTCATCCTCTGCAGCTCCACCGGACATCTTCGGAGACGACGCCGAAGCTTCGGGGCAAACACACACCGAGCAGGAGGAAGACGTCGTCAGCGCTTCCGAGGCCGACGACTCCGACGTGGAGGACGTTACACCAGCGCAGAGGGCCGTGAGTACTATGCCCCCTCCCACCCCCGCGCCGAAAACCAAAGAGACTCAGGTTACTCCCTCGCCTGCCGGCCTGGGCAAAACCAAAACCAAATCTTCGATCACCCCACCTTCGGGCCCGGTGTCGAAGCCCCCAAAGTCTCATGGCAGCTCGGGATCGAGCCAGCCGACACCCGGTGCCGAAAAACAGCATCCGGCACCGAAGACTGCAAAATCCAGCTCGACTCCGAAACCACCGGTGCCGAAGCCTGGACACTCTGTGCCGACCAAACACAAACACAAATCTGTCGGCACCGACGCTCCGGCGCCGAAACATCATTCGACGCCGAAACACCCGGAGACCTCAAAAAAGCATGGCGCACACAGACCATCGAAACCCCCGGTTCCGAAATCACCGGTGCCGACAGACGACTCGACACCGTTGGCTCTGTTTACACCAGACCCTTTACAAAAGACTTTGTCCAAAGATCCAAAGACTGGGCTTTTGACTTTAACTACCAAGAAAAGACGCCTTGATGCTCCGGCTCCTCCTCCTCCTCCACCCAAAAGGAAGGACTCTGCTACTTCTCCCCTCAGAGTGCCCTCCCCACCACCGCCTCCCCTACCCCCTCCACTGCCTCCACCTCACAGGTCTCCGCCACCTTTACCTCACTACGATCCGGCCCCATCCCCAGATCCGGATGATGGGGATCCGGACAATTACCCGGCGGACGCCCCAATGGATCCCACTCCACCAGGGACCCCAGATCCATGGGAGGATTACAATAACCCTGATATACCCAATGTACCTCAGGACGACCTATACCCATCAAGGCCGTCTCCTCCAGAGGACTCCTTAGGGTTTCATCATTTAGTGCAGAGGGCAGCACACTACCATGGGGTGGACATGCACAGTGAACCAGTAGAAGAAGACTTCCTACTGGATACATTTGATATACAAGACAAATCTACTTCCATTTTACCCATGCTTAAGGGTGTCACCAAGCACGCTACAGAGGTGTTCAAAGACCCTGTCAGAGCCAGAGTACTGAACCCTAGAATAGAGAAGAAGTACAAGGCGGCACCCACAGACCCTGCTTACATCAAGGGCCCTGCTCCCCTAGATTCCCTAGTTGTCTCCACAGCTAGAAAGCGGGCTAACTCCCAATCCTCAGGAGATGCCCCACCGCCAGACAAAGAATCTAAACTTCTGGACGCGTCTGGTAAACGCACCGCCTCCCAAGCTGCAAACATGTGGCGCATTGCAAACACACAAGCACTGCTTGCGCGATATGATAGAGCACACTATGACGAACTAGAGGCTCTTATGCAGCACCTTCCAGAAAAATACAAGCACAAGGCTCATGACCTCATACAGGAGGGTAAACTAATTACAAACACCTCCATTAAGTGTGCCCTCGATGCAGCCGACACTGCTTCTAGGGCCATAAATACCAGTGTCCTGCTTCGTCGCCACGCCTGGCTCAGGATCTCAGGGTTCAAGCCTGAAGTCCAGGCATCCATACTCAATCACCCCTTTGACCAGGAAACACTCTTTAGGCCAAAGGTAGACTAAGCGCTCAAAGCTGAAGAAAGACACAGACACAGCAAAGTCTATGGGGGCACTCCAAACACAAGCCTCCAAACGTTCCTTTCGACGCTCGTCCTTTCGTGGCACAGGCAGAGGCTCCTCCACCGATAACGCCTCTACCTCCTACAAGTCCCCTCCTCAAAATACCTTTTCAAAGGGCAATCACAGAGGTGGTTACAGGGGTAACAACAATAAGGGCAGGGGCAAAACCAACAACACCCGTTCTGCCACCCCCCCAGCACAATGACTCCCCTCCGCTCCCCCCAGACCATTCCACTCCGGTCGGGGGCAGACTACAAAACTTTATCCACGTATGGGAGTCCATAACATCGGACAAATGGGTGACCCAAATCATTCGGTCAGGGTACTGTCTAGAGCTAACATCTACCCCACCCAATATCCCACCAAGGCACCGTCCAATGTCTCAAGAACATTCCACACTGCTCAAACAAGAGGTACTCTCACTCCTGCAAAAACACGCTATAGAGCAGGTCCCCGTCAATCAACGAAATCTAGGGGTCTACTCTCTATATTTCTTAATACCAAAGAAAGACGAGACCCTCAGACCCATTCTGGACCTCCGGCCTCTAAATGCCTACATACATTCAGACCATTTTCACATGGTCACTCTACAACAAGTCCTCCCACTCCTCTGCCAGGGAGACTTTCTCACAACCTTGGATCTGAAAGACGCATACTTTCACATTCCAATACACCCCTCTCACAGGAAATACCTCAGGTTCGTGGTGGACGGGCAACATTACCAATTCACGGTTCTCCCCTTCGGGGTCACCACTGCACCACGAGGGTTTACCAAATGCCTAGCAGTAGTAGCAGCACACCTCAGACGTCAACACATTCACGTCTTCCCTTACTTAGACGACTGGCTGATAAAAGCCACATCCTACCACCAATGTGTGCAACATACAAACAGCACCATCCAACTGCTCCACCAGCTAGGCTTCACGGTGAACTACCAAAAGTCCCACCTCATACCATCTCACACAAAGCAATATCTCGGGGCCACTATAGACACCTCCAAAGGTATTGCCTATCCAAACTCAGCCAGAATCACAAGCATTCAAGCCTTACGCAAAACATTCCTTCCCCAACACTCTCTTCCAGCAAGAGTGTTCATGAAGCTCATAGGAATGATGGCGTCTTGCATATTTATAGTGCCCCATGCAAGACTCCACATGCGTCCACTTCAAGAGTGCCTAGCACAACAGTGGAACCAGGCCCAGGGTCAGCTGACGGATCTGGTGTTGGTGGACGGCCGCACACATCACTCTCTGCAGTGGTGGAACACCACAAACCTTTCCAAAGGACGGCCGTTCCTGGACCCGGTTCCTCAGGTGATTCTAACAGCGGACGCATCGCTCTCCGGCTGGGGAGCGCACCTCCTACACCTCACAATGCAAGGTCTATGGACGCCACAGCAAAAATCGCTCCACATCAACCATCTGGAGCTCTTGGCGATCTTTCTAGCCCTAAAATCTTTCCAAAAACAAATTTCGGGCAAAGCAGTCCTCATTCGCACAGACAACATGACTGCGATGTATTATATACAAAAACAGGGGGGGACACACTCTCCCCAGCTCTCCCGCTTAGCCCAGAGCATATGGAGATGGGCAATTCCCCAAAACATCTTTCTCCTGGCACAGCACGTTCCAGGCGTACAAAACACCATGGCAGATCTGCTCAGCAGACAAACGCAACAACTACACGAATGGGAACTGCATCCACAAGTTCTTCACCCTTTCTTCCAACAGTGGGGGCATCCTCAGATAGACCTCTTCGCCACCCACGAAAACAAAAAATGCCCAAGCTTCGCCGCCAGATACCCACACCCATTGTCCAAGGGCAATGCGATATGGATGAACTGGTCAGGCAGATTTGCATACGCCTTTCCACCTCTCCCACTAATTCCATTAGTGGTCAGGAAGCTACAACAGCACTCCCTCACACTCATTCTGGTGGCTCCGACGTGGGCCAGGCAGCCGTGGTACACCACGCTACTACAACTATCAGTGGTACCACATCAAAAACTGCACCTTTCCCCATGCCTCCTAACCCAGAACCATGGAGAAATCAGGCACCCGGACCCAGCTCAGCTCAACCTGGCGATCTGGCTCCTGAAATCTTAGAATTCGGATACCTTAACCTTCCCCCTGATTGCATGAACATCATCATGGAAGCCAGACGTCCTACCACTAGAGCATGCTATGCCGCAAAGTGGAAAAGATTTGTAATTTACTGCCGTAACAATACAATCAACCCCCTAGATGCATCCATACAGCACATCATATGCTATCTGCTCCATCTTCACAGGTGTAACCTGGCATATTCATCCATACGCCTACACCTAGCAGCGATCGCTGCTTATCTACAAAACAGGCAGCATTTATCACTCTTCAGAGTGCCCGCTATTAAAGCCTTCATGGAAGGCCTTAAACGAGTAATTCCTCCCAGGGCACCACCTTCCCCTGTATGGAATCTAAATTTAGTTCTTACACGACTAATGGGTCCGCCCTTCGAACCAATGCACAAATGTGAGCTACAGTTTCTCACCTGGAAAACAGCTTTCCTTGTAGCTATCACTTCCCTTAGAAGGGTTGGTGAAATACAAGCGTTCACCATACAGGAACCCTACATACAAATGCATCACAGCAAGGTCATACTTCGCACAAATCCGAAGTTTCTGCCCAAAGTCATTTCCCCCTTCCACCTCAATCAATCAGTGGAATTACCTGTTTTCTTTTCGCAACCCCAATCTGTTGCAGAAAGGGCCTTACACACACTTGATGTAAAAAGGGCGTTACTATACTACATACAAAGAACGCAACCCTTCAGGAAGACTAAACAATTGTTCGTTTCCTTCTCTCCACCACATAAAGGCAACCCCATTTCAAAATCAGGGATAGCTAGGTGGATTGTAAAATGCATACAAATTTGCTATCAAAAGGCAAAGAACATTATCTGTTCCCCCTAAAGCCCACTCTACAAGAAAGTTAGGGGCTTCTATGGCTTTTCTAGGGAATATACCCTTAGATGACATCTGCAAGGCAGCCACATGGTCTACACCGCACACCTTCACAAAACACTACTGTGTAGATGTGCATTCCAAGCAGCAAGCTAGGGTGGGCCAGGCTGTACTAAAGACACTTTTTCAAACAGCTGCAACGGATACCGGTGGTCGCCGCTAAGGTTGGGTACTGCTGTATAATCTATGCTAAGTGTACAATCTGCAGCTCATATGCCTCGAACGGAATATGCTACTTACCAGTATGCATCTGTTCTTGGCATGTAGAGCTGCAGAGTTGTACACGCCCACCCGCCTCCCCGGCTACCTGTATCCGTTCCAGTACATCTTATTTAGATACAACACATGGGTTTCTCACTGTTATTACTACGCTCCATCATTTCCCTGTTGGCGAAAAACAATCTGAGGATGGAGCCGAAGCCCATGCGCAGTACGGACCGAAGGAGGAGTCGCCAAACTCGTGACTTCCAAAGACTGTCCAAGAAGAAAAACAAACTGCAAACATCCGGGCCCAACACCAGATGGCGACCTATGCTAAGTGTACAACTCTGCAGCTCTACATGCCAAGAACAGATGCATACTGGTAAGTAGCATATTCCTTTCCCTGCCTGACGCTGCTGAATTATCTGCTTTGTATGGTTGTCACCCTGGACAAGCGCTGGGATGCCTGAGGGTAACTATGCGCTATATATCTCTTATTCATTCATTCATTCCAAAAGCCTTTAAAAGGGCCAACTCTCAGATCACTTATAATTCCCTTTACCTGAGAGTAAAGAATAGATTCCGCAGGTAAGGGGTTAGCTGCGCAACCAGCCAACCGTTGGAATGCCAATTTGTTTGGACTGCTTTCCAGGTATGAATTTGCCCACTGGCCTGAAAGAGGGACTTCTTCAATATCTCCCAGAGGTACAGAAAAGGTTTCAAGTGTTTTACAAGAGGAGGGAAAGACTCCGACTCCACCACCATGCACTGTGCCCTAGATGCGGTGAATATGGCTGCTAGGGGGTAAACTTTAGTGTCTAGGTTCAAACCGGAGATTAAGCAAAATGTGCTCAACCTGCTCTTTGATGGGCAAAATCTCTTCAGTCCGCAGGTTGGCCAATTATTAAAGAGAAGGGAAGATACGGAGACAGCCTCGGCAAAGGGTGCCCATCAAACTATTGTCTTTCGGGCATCCTTTCACTGTGTATCCTATTGAGGGGGTTCCAAAACCAACTCACCCTGAAACCTCCACCTCCTACAGCGGTAACCACTCCAAAGGAATCGATTAAAGGTGGCTCCCCCAAAGGAACGGACACCCTGTTGTTGCGCCCCCATCCCACACCAATCGGGGGTTGTCTACACGTCTACTTTCCTGCCTGGTGGACTAGTGGATATTATCCAATATGGTTACTGTCTGGAGCTCACTTCCACGCCTTCCAGCATTACACCTTGCAAACTCTCCCCACCACACCAACTGCTCCTCAAGGAAAAGGTACCCCTTCGGATTCCCTACCACACCCAGGATTTTTACTAAAGGCCTTGTGGTGGTGGCTGTTTATCTACTCCGACATGGCATGCACATCTTCCCTTACATGGACGACTAACTCGTCAAGAGTGCCACTCGTCAGAAATGCCACAAACTCTCATTAACCATCCTTTGCTATCGGCATCGGACTCCTCCAGCCTGATCATCGTGCAATTCTCAACTCTGGATACAGGCTTTTCAGACAGTCCCTCTCTTCCAACTAGACTAGCAGCCATCTTTGACATGGTCTCCTGTATTGCCAGTGTATCCCATGCCAGATTACTTAGCGCACCAGTGGTCCCAAGCAGAGTGTCATTGGGACGATCTAGTGTTCGTGGGCCGTGAAGCTGCTCGCTCTCAGCTATTGCGGAATACCAACAGCCTGTTACTGGCATGGTCTTTTCTCAACCCAGTTCCTGCAGAGGACCATTTCAAAGGACGCATCCCTTAAGGGTTGGGGGGTACACATCAAAGTACCCGACCACTCAAGGCCAGTCAACACTCAGTTACAAGTTGTAGGGAGCTGGTTCTGCACACTAACTCATTTTGGTATAGTATATACAGTCCTGTGGTACCTCTAAGGTAGGCAGAGGTAAAAGTAGATCATGCCTTGCTCTCAATTTGTGGTAGTGTGGGCGAGCAGTAAGGCTTTATAATAGGGTAGTGTTAAGCATTTTTTGTGTACTCTGGCAAGGAATGTCATACTCAAAAGACTGAACCCAGACCAATTTTGTTTGTATAAAAATATTTACTTTTATTTCTAGAACAAGGCCTGGTACAGGTCAGTAATACTTGGCAATACTTGCGCAATTAATTACAGTTGAATGCAGGTTCAAATGCATTTGGTTGATTTATGGGCATGTCTATCAGAATTACTTTTCAGTTACTTTGTAGATTACAAGACTTATTACTTCTTGAATTACTTTTTAAGTTACTCTTGCTAATCAGTGCGATTATGCCTAGATATCACTCTGGGACATTTCCTAGAGAAAGTAAAATTTAGTTTTGCACAGTTGTAGTTTACAGGTAAGTACTTGGTTTTTGGATGTAGTATTCTGGGGTTAGAACCAGGATTCACCCAAGGGTCAAGGATGCACTCCAAGCACCCTCCGCTGCAGTAGGGCGGCCGGGTGCTGAGACCCAATGTCCTATGGTTGCGGTTTGCCCTGTTTTCAATGGGAGTTGCCGGTTTTGGATTCTTAGCTGCAGGCTCGGTCCAGGAAGGCTTCTGCAAGGTACCAACGGTTAGTTGGAGGGCTCAGGGAGGTAGGTACACCTTGGGTTCTCTTCTGCACGGGAGGCTGTATGCAGCGGTGTCTTAAGGTCTGATTTCACCTTATCTGACCACATGCGGTTGCAGGGGTCCCCGTGCCTCAGAGGCTGCAGTTGACGTTTGGGAGTCCTGGAGGGGTCAACCCATGGTAAAACCATTATGGTACTGTGGAGTTCGTAATGACCAACTCCCAGCACCATTTACTCTTAATTGCATTACTGCACTTACAATGTCTAAGAATTGGTTTAGACACTGTAAGGGTATAGGGCTCATGCACCTGTACCATCGCTACTAGTAATAGGTGTGGCTGCCTTATGCCAGGGCAGTGGATTGTAGGCGTGTGTTTGTAGGCGTGTGTGTAGGTACATGGCCTCGAAGGGTGTCAATTGGGGGTACAAGGTACAGTTTCGGTAAAGAGCACAGGCCCTGGGAACCTGATAGGCAGGGACCCAGGGCACATCAAGTCAAAATGCATCAGTAGTCTGGGGAAAAATGGGGGGGTAACTGCAACAGAACCCCAGCTTTCTACACACAAGTGTCTCCACATTAATGATCTGAAACTGGCTGTTCCCCCCCCCTTACTATGAAAGCCTTCCGTCCCCCATCTCACTGGCAAAGTAGTCCTCATTAAGACAGACAACATAGGGGCATCAAATACCCTCCTCGCTCTTATTTAGCCAGAGCATCTGGCTGTGGGCACTGACACGGCGAAATACTTGCCAGGAGTGAGCCACGACTTTGCCAAAATCCCCAGCAGGAAGTAGCAGCAAGTCCACCAGTGAACTTTCAGGTCCCCCAGAAGTACTTCTGGCACTGGTGACTACAAGGCATAGACCATCACCACACCAGAAAGCGCCAAATGCCCAAACGTCACCTCCCAGTCCCCACAGTACAGGAGCAATCCAATATGGCTGAGTTGGTTGGGGATAATTGCTTACGCCAGTGGTTCCCAAAGTGTGCGCTGCGGCACCTTGGTGCGCCACCAAAACCAGCCATGGGCACCGCAGTAGCAGATGCTAATCCATAATGTATTCTGAATTACACCAGCCTCTGGAATGCAGGCTGGGTGCTCCGTGCCTGGCGACCACTAGGTGGTGCACTTGCTGTCTCGTAGCATAATAATTCATAAGTGAAGAAACGCAGGGTAGCAGACGTTGCCCTCATTGAAAGTGTTATCAATCCCCACATGAGGACAGCCGGACGGGAAACAGTTTGGTATTTGGGTATTTATTATGAGCACAAGCCACTGGAATTGGCAACTCGTCTCAGAGGGCGTTCCCAAGTCGATGGCACAAGGACATTTAAGATTCACTGTATTTTCAAAAAAGAATCGTGGTCCAGTGTCCAATGCCCACAGTGATGAATATTCTCATTTATGTTACTTCCAGTATTTATGAAGGAGAAAAGATTGGGGCTGCATAGCCCCACGTTACTATGCGATACCTTCACTGTTTGACTTTAGCACTAAATGCGATCCTGTGTAATTCAGTTACAAACTGGTCCCTCCTTCAGGACTACAGTAGAAACGTCTTCATTTCCTTATAGCACTTCCGTATATTTGCCCATTATCGATAACACAGTGGATGTTCTTTTTCATTAGAGGGGTCTGGAGGTTTTGTCAGTTGATGCATTTTGAGTACTTTAATGGGTGTTAGAATGCCTTCACTGCAGCCTTTAATCCCATTACAAATGTGCTGGCTCTTAGTACAGTATTTGATGTACAGTGAGACTTGAAGTACAAATGACTGACCTGAAGCAACGGAATCCTGTGGTTGTCATTGTGAGTTTTTTTTCATCTCCATACTGTGGTTATTGCTGCTGTTTCGTTGCGAATTACAGTGGTTTGTATATAGGCAGACAGTATTTAACCCCTTCGGTGCTCATGACGGAATGGTTCCGTCATGACCCACGGTTGAGCTGTGCTCATGACGGAACCATTCCGTCATGACCACACCCGCGCAAGATTCCGTCAGCACAGCGGCGGAATCTGCGCAGCATCGAAGGGGTTAACAGCACTAACTTTCTTAATTTGAGGTATAGCACCAGCAGTACTCTGAATGCCTTGGCATTCTTTTCATTGGTTTTATTACATGAATCCATGGCTACAAAAATAGGCTTTGTCTTTCTTGATAAATAGCTTTACAGGAATTTATGTGGACACATGGAAGCCGTCTGAGTGGACTTTGTGTCCAATTGAACCTCCGTGGTAGGCTACTGACCTGTCATAATGTGAAAGGAAAATGACAAAGCGAACCAGCCATTGCAATTCCTCATTGAATTCGGTGTAGATCATGAACAGATGTAAGCCCCGTGGTTCACAAACTGCGCCGCAGCACCCTAGCGTCCCTGGATTTGGCTGGATGTGTCCAACTTCAGTTTGGTCGCACATGAAGAGCAAACAGATGCATTCACTGCACGCCCTGAGGGTGCACAAATATTTTCAGGGATTGAAATGGATGCACTACAGAGGTTGGGATTACTTACACTTACATACACATACGAAAATGTTGTAATGGGGAGCCGTGGCCAATTGGTCAAGGGAGCTGTAAGTCAAAGTTTCTGAACCACTGGCTTACGCTATCCTACTCTCCAGCTACTTCTGTTTGTGCCCCCGGTGTTACGTGCAAGTCAATTTTATAAGACCTAGAAAGGCAGTAGGGCTATAGAACAGTCACTAGTATTTATCCGTATTAGATTGACCCATACACTCCACTTTTTGTGATTCTACCACCAACGAATCACTACACATAACTAAGGAGTGTCTGTCTACACGTCATCATTGATAATATCTTTAATCTTTTTTTAGACACTTCACATTTCCATCGTTGATGTAACAGCTACCATCTACCGGGTTCGGTCTACCCTAACCCATTATAACCTCCCTTTCCCCTCCATCCTCCCCTTTCCTGTCTTTTTATATCTTTTAATTCTTGCCTTTCCTTAGATTCCTATCTCTTCCCCTACGAGCCCCTTAATTTGCCATGTTACACTCCTGTTGATCCAGGCTCCATAGTACTCCATAATAGCACCTTTAGATCTTGATGTATCTTAAGTCTCCCTCCAAAAAGAGGCATGCCTGTTGCGCAGCTTTGTGGAACAAATTTCTCTATTGTCTGTCCAAGAAATTGTCCGCTAATTATCGACTAGCCGCTCACCTTCAAAACGGGCAACACGTTTTCCTCTTTGGCTCTGACATGGAATCTTAACAAGACTAATGGCCCTTCCATTTGAACCCATCCACTTTTTCCCCTCTTTGGAAGGTATCATTTCTCGCCATCACTTCACTTGGACATGTCCGTGAGCTCCAGGCGCCAACTTTAGAAAAACCCTTCTTCCAAATACACACAGTTTACTTCGTACCCGTCCCAGGTTTCTCTCGAAGGTGGTCTCACAGTTCCACATCAATCCATTGAGATTACTGTTTTTGTTTCCCGCAACCTGATTCAGTTGCGGAGCAAGCTCTTCATACATTAGATGTTTAACAAGCCCACATGTATTCTGTTGACATTTAAAACTGTTAGGGGGAAAAACTGAACTTTTTCTTGCTTTCTCCAGACCAATTCATGTCATAAAGTAGACCTGGCTGCAGAATCGATGGTGCTGCTAAAATCTACATATGGCTAATAGACCTTCACGTGTCTAAAATGTTTTAATTACTGTTGTCTCGTTATTTGAGATTAGTTTCCACTTTCTCTAGTTAATGTCGGAGGGGGTTTTATCAATGGGACTGTCAACATAGACTCACCAGTTCACTTCATCATTTGGGACAGGACTGATGCAGTCCATACCTAGACATTTTGTGAATAGGATGCTAGAAAGTACACATTTCCATAGGTCACTGATAGTGAAAATCAGAACCTGACCACCTTATTCCTTTGCAGTTTGGTGTATTAACCCTGCATGGCATTCTGATTTGTGGATTTGACTGAGCACTTACATGGACTTGATATAACATTCTCTTTAACTTAATAGATCTTCAGAGAGCAATAATCATATGAGATTACAACGCTCAAGGTTTGTTGTAACCAGTGTTATATCTTCACTTAATTTCCCTTCCAAACATATATACAATTGAAACAAATCTTATAACCAAAGGAGATTACACTATTCCTAAAATCAGCTTAGGTTTAATAAATTTGTCATTACCATAGTCCCTATGTAAGTGTAACTGTCAAATTCCACCACACCAAATCTTCATTGATTAGTGCCAAATTGAAGTCCAATGCCCCAGTAGTAACTGCGTTGTTTGAGAGTAGGAGAGGCATGGCGTCCAAAAGGAGTCTCGTTCTAAACAACAAACACCTTTTCTATATGTAAAGAATGTGAACCTGTGACAAGCACCAGGGATGTATTTCCTCCGTCATTGATCTAAAATGTTGGAGTTCTGAGAAGCAAAAATATCCTCAGAGCTTAGTAATTTCTTTCAAGGTGCCAAAATCAGAATGTATACCTAATTACCTGTCAATATAACAATTCATCCATTTTCTCTATACATGGCCTATTCCAACTTAAATTTTTCAGATGTTCATTGCACAATTATGAACTTGCCACATTTCCTTAGCAATCTGCTGCATAATCTGCAGATATTTTAGAAAAAATTGTTACTAGCTCAAGTGGGTAAAGTTATTAAACATCGCAACGTGTCAGCACACAGTGGCATCCCCTTCGCAAAGATTAACTGTTCATCTTTGAGTTGCTTATTTGTAGATTTAGTTTCTAATAAGATTGAATCGGTGCTCGCCGTATTATCCCAACTGTAGAAATTACAAAATATCAAAAGTACTACATTATACCGCATATTTTGCCTTTTCTTGACACACAATTTAGTCATCCCTGCCGCCTAGTTCCAGTAACCTTGGCCTTATGAAAAGAAATTTTGGTGCGATATTGCGACCTTGTTACCTTTTGGCTTCATCTGTAACATGTTAGTTCTTTTCCTTCCTTTTTTGCCTTTGTAGGTTTCTGAATGAGGAAGAAAGTGCAGCTTTTAAATTCTATGAAACCAAGCTCACAGAATTTCGCGAGTCCCCAGAGAAGGCAGAGTCTTCTGATTCTGGCAAACTTGATGTTGAATCGAAAGACTCTGAAAGTGAAAAGTCAGACCCGTCGCCCCAAAAGATGAAAGACTCCAAATCAAAAGATAAATCTGACGTTTCTGAAGCACTAGAAGTCGAGGTATCTGAATCTCAGGATAATGAAGAGGGTGAAGAGAGAACCTCGCAAGATCAAATGGAGTGCGATGCAACGGAAAGCGCTGGTTCTGATGGCGCCTCACAAAGTGCTACTTCTACTCCTGCCCGCTCCCCCCTCACCCGCAAGAGAGGCAGACCCATGAGGGGTGGTCGGGGAGGCCCAGCGAAGAGGGCGTGTCCAGCAGAGGAGCCGAAAGGTAAGTACTGTGGCTGCAGTGTCCACAGAGCTTTATGTAAAGCAGTGCTTCTGGTTCATTGGAATACATTTCAACTACTCTGGGACATTACAGCCCTAACACTGTTTGAGAATGTAAGTAGCATTTTGTCCTGTTGCTATTTTAATATTCCAAACTTGAGGTCAGAATTGTTTAATAGACAATCTCGAGACCCATTTTCATGTACATATCATATTCGGGATTTTTTTCAAATTGACTCATTTTGCATCTACTGCAAAAGAATTTGCATTGTTCAGAATGCAAAGGTTGTCTGAAATGAGACCTGGCATCCTGAATTAGATTTTTTTTTTTTTTTTTTTTTTTTTTGGTCTCAAGTCACTAAATTCTGTGCCCTGTTGGCGGCAGGGATCTATTTTATTGCCAACATTTTGATTAAATTGGACCTTAAGTGTCTTTAATGTTTCAATGTATGTTGCTCACATGAACAAATTGTAGCTTTTAAAAGTGCAAAGGAAGAATCCAGTTAGATGAAATGTACTTTGATACAATCTTCAGAAGCCCCTCCCCAGAGCAGTGCTAGCCTGGGGATAAGTGTTTGGGTGGTTTGCTGTAGGGGGGACCTGTGACGGGGCCCCAACAGAGGTGTTCTTGTGCCACAATGCAATATCCAGCCTTCCTTCTAAAATATGGACAGTTCTCTCAATTGTGCTTAAATGACGAACCAAAATATCACTTCTGTATCTGTATCCACATCCATGCACTAGACTAGTGCACTGGTCACTTCTCCTTTCTCCAAATGCCCCTCCCCATGGGGATGTGAGGAACCTATTAAAGCGTTCCCAACAGCCTTAGATACAGGGCAATCAAACCGTGAAAATGCATGGCCTCGCACCGCACGCCAGTCGAGCAAAAGAGCCGACTTGAAGCCAGAGAATTGTGTGGTTGTTCATGATTGAGAAATGTTAATGTTGTCATTGAATGTTCTTCCTTCCTAATTATGTCTTCGGTTTAACTTTTTAGTTGAGGAACCAAACAGAGTTGGTAATGAAAAGCCAAGTGGACGACCAGCTCTAAGGAAGGTGAGGTGGAACAAATGTCACCCCTCTGTTCAGCAAAACGTCAGAGCCCTGGCATGAAAAGACTTCAACATTGTGCTTCAACTGGAGCCAGGGATCCTATTTCTCAAGCCTCTTTGCTCTGCAGTGATGCAGTGCACTGTATAACGGCTCCATGGTGCAGAGATTTTCTGTTAGTTGGTTGCTTTGTAAGTGTGATGTAAGCTTTGAGCCAGACTAAGGCCTGGGTTGAGGCTTCAGGCCTTAAGAGGTGATTCATGGTGCGGTAGGCCAAGGCCACCATCTCTGGCATTAGCCACTCGAATACAGCGTTTTGTTTGTCTCATGTGATACAGGTCAGTGTTATCCGTGGTGCCGCACACATACTTATGTTTTTCCCTCCTCTTCCCCTCTGGCACAAGTATGCACTTGTGTTCTACTGTTGGCTTTTGTGTGCCAAGTTACAGCCTGGTCTGAACTGACACCGTCCTGAGTAAATTGCACAGTGTATGGAGACAAAGCCTCTGGCCTAACTTTCAGCCTGGACCATTTGCATCAACCGCTCACTATTCCATCCCTGAAAACTGCTTTTATGTGTTGGCCATGTGGTTTGGACCATCACTCAAGTTTTTGCGCTGCGGTGGCTCTGCATTTTACAAGCTCTTGCAAAACCAAGCGTCCTTCAGTGCAGCGAGGAATATACCAGTGCTGGGTTTTGGAAGGTGTTTTTCCATGTTCTGTCATGCCTACCCAATATCTGCTGCTTATTTCACTTAAAATGCCTCACCTGCCTGAATTAAGACAGGCCAGTTTAGTGCGACGATCATCGTTGCATGAGATCATGTGAGCAGTATGTCAGGATTCAGTCTATGCATGCAAATCGCATAACGGCTCTGCCTTGATGGCAGGAGTCTTCAGTGGCAGTTTTGTGTCTTAGAGTAGCAATAGTGATATGGCCCAGATCTTGAGCATTTTGACTCATTGAGAAGCGGTTACATCTTCAAATTAGAAACCATTTTCTCGACAACTTATGGAAAGTTTACCCGTGCGCCTCTTTAGGTACTAATTGCCTCTATGCAAATAGGTTTCTCAAACCACCATGGTGGTCTGTACCCCTTTTTTTAATCCCTTATTTTTTTTTTACCCCCGTTTTTTATTTTGAAAAGAACATGGTTTGCTGCTCATTGCGTAAAAGTTTGCTATAATGATGACAACTGATAGTATTTTATCCTTTTGTCATTGAATTCCGCTATTAAGTGTTAATATGCATCTAAACCTTTTGATTAATTTTCCCTCGTCTTACACGCAGAAACAAACGAAGCAAAAGGAAGCTGAACTAAGTGCTGAAGATGATGGTATCAAGCTGTAAGTAGTCCGCAGTGTCTTAATTTTTTTAATTTTTGGTTTTACATTTTTATGGTAATGCGTGCATCTGTTTTCCCATGTCCAAATGCTGCCATGATTTGACTGTATAACAGACATCCTCTCTCACTGCACTGCCTTTGTGTAGAAGGCTTTGGATGGTATTCAACTGAAGAGGTAGATATTCAGATTATGTGGGGGGGGGGGGGTGGATGGGAGATCTTCACTCCTATCCGTTCAACAAATCTTATGTAATGGACTTTAAATAGCTAATCTGCCTCACAGGGGAGCGAAGTCCTCTCAACTTCCCCGTGGACGAACAGTCTACACATTAGACTGCCCAGGACCATCTTTTTTTTTTTTTTTTTTTTTTCTTTTCGATTAAACGACTTAACTTTTTCCACACGCAGTATCAGCCACTCAGCGCAATACAATGAAAGAACGTGGACGTAGTCAACAGCTAGACTTTCCCAAAATGCGGATCTGGTAGGGTACAAGAAATAATACAAGTCCTGTAAGTCTCAACCAATCTTCCCCGGTATTTCTTGGGACAATCACGTGCTTCATGCAGTGTTTTCTCTGTTCAACGCTTGGGGGAGGGGGGGGGGTGGATCTGGGCAATTCCCTTTTAGCCACAACCATTGCAGTAGTGAGATCTTTTCATTCCTGGACCCATCTAGCCCACCTGTAATACCCAGAACTGCGTGTTGAGGGTCATGGGGAACCTCCCAGCCCAACACCTCCATGAGTTCCTCTTCAATGGCACCCCAGAACCGCGCCAATCGGGGACAACCCCATACCACGTGGAAGAAGTCAACTGGTTCGTGGGCACACCTGGTGCAGGCGTGGGTTGGGCAGAAGCCAGCCCGGTGAAGGCGTTGGGGGGGGGGGGGGGGGGGGGGGTGTCAGGTAGGCAAGTAGTATAGCTGAACCATACAGTCTGGCAGAAGCGGTTGACGGTCCTGGGGGCCATAAGGGCATCAAACCTGTCGTCCTTATCTAGAGCTCCCACCCAATGCTCCCATTGATGTCGGAGTCGGTCTAGCGTGGTCGGGGTGTTATTGATCTGTGTGAGGTAGATGTGGGCGATTCCCCTCTTCCTAAGGTCCCAAAGCATGATCTGAGCCTCAGGCGGGCTGTGGTCAGGGATCTGCGTGCCGTTGGTGAGGTGCAAATGGGTGTGGCACAGCTGTAAATATTTGTAAAATTGTGACAGGTGCATGGAGTACTGAGTTTGGAGGTCCGCAAAGGAGTGCATGTGACTGCTCGCCCACGCATCGTCAAACTGAGATCCCTTTAAGATCCCAGGAACGAAAGCCACTCACCTCCTTAAGCCAGGTGCCTTGCCAGAGGGGGTGCACTCTGTCAACTTTCATGTCCACTGAGTGTGCCGCAGTACGGCCCGCCAGACCAGCAGCACAGAGCACGTCACGTCTGGCAGTCAGGGTGGAATGGGGTCCCCGTATAGCATAGATTTTAATGTCGGTCAGATCCAGTGCGTTCAGCTCAAGCCTGTAGGGTGGGTTGGACCAACCTCCGTTAAACTTCCGTTTGTGACTTCTTTGCACCCAGTGTTGGATAAGGGGATAGTTCTTAACATTAAGACTAAGATTTTTAACTAGGTGTCATTTTGGTCTTCAAATGGATCACAGTTGAGGAGATTGTGGTGTTCTACGGAAGACGTTCTCACCTACTATGTGATGCTGGAGTTTCTTAAGGCTTTTGGCTGGTACAGAGGGCCGATCACCATTCTAAATGGATTTAGACACTGTGCTTTAAGACTCTGCTAAAGAGGCAAGATCAGAGCCTAGGTCATCCACATTTACGGGTGCCAGGCACTGACCGCTTGAATAAAAGGCTGGCCATCTAGGAGGAATCCTCTGGGATAACTGTAGGGACACCCTGTCCCTAATGTCGGACACCCAGGGCATGGTGTAACGCCTCCTGCGCCACAGCCTTAACCATGGCTCCCCCCTGGTCTCTACACAGCTCCTACACATGCCTAAAAGCATGCCCCGGTGTGCAGCAGAAAAGCAGCTAGTGAAAACCAGGAGTTCGAGGCATATGAGCTGCAGATTGTACACTTAGCATAGGTCGCCATCTGGTGTTGGGCCCGGATGTTTGCAGTTTGTTTTTCTTCTTGGACCGTCTTTGGAAGTCACGAGTTTGGTGACTCCTCCTTCGGTCCGTACTGCGCATGGGCTTCGGCTCCATCCTCAGAGTGTTTTTTTCCGCCATCGGGCTCGGATGTGATCCTTCGTACTCCGGCTTCGAACTTCTACGGTTCCAGCCTCGACGGAAAATCCTCGATTCTTCGAGTTCCTTCATCATCTTCATCTCTCGAAGCGGCACTTTTTCCATCCCGTACATCGACACCGGCCTTCGGGCCCTCCGCGACTCCGGTCCCGGCCGATGGAAAGGACTCCGTTTAAAAAGTGCCCAAAATGTGGGTCTAAATTTCCCCACACCGACCTCCATCAGGTGTGTAACCTTTGCCTCTCTCCGGAACACGAGGCTCGAGACTGCCCCGCCTGCAAGTCTTTTCGATCGAAGAAAACGATCCGAGATCGAAAGGCTCGACGCACCATGGCGCACTCATCCTCGACAGTTCCACCGGACATCTTCGGGGCAGACACACACCGAACTGGGAGAAGACATCGTCAGCGCTTCCGAGGCCGACGACTCCGACCTGGAGGACGTAACACCAGGACAGCGGGCCGTGAGTACAATGCCCCCTCCCAGCCCCGCACCGAAAACCAAAGAGACTCCGGTTACTCCCTCGCCTGCCGGCCTGGGCAAAACCAAAACCAAAGCCTCGATCACCCCACCTTCGGGCCCGGTGTCGAAGCACTCAAAGTCTCACGGCAGCTCGGGATCGAGCCAGCCGACGCCCGGTGCCGATAAACACCACTCTGCACCGAAGCCTGCAAAATCCAGCTCGACTCCGAAACCACCGGTGCCGAAGCCTGGACACTCGGCGCCGACCAAACACAAACAGAAATCGGTCGGCACCGACGCTCCGGCGCCGAAACAGCATTCGACGCCGAAACACACGGAGACCTCCAAAAAGCAGGGCGTACACAGAACATCGAAACCTCCGGTTCCGAAATCGCCGGTGCCGACAGACGACTCGGCGCCATTGGCTCTGTTTACACCAGACCCTTTACAAAAGACTTTGTCCAGAGATCCAAAGACTGGCCTTTTGACTGTGATTACTAAGAAGCGTCGCCTTGAGGCTCCGGCTCCTCCTCCTCCACCCAAAAAGAGGGACTCAGCTACTTCTCCCCTTAGAGTACCCTCCCCACTGCCACCCCCCCTCCCACCACCACCCCCTCCACCTTTACCTCACTACGATCCGGCCCCATCCCCAGACCCGGATGACGGGGACCCGGACAATGACCCAGGGGACGCCCCAATGGATCCCACTCCACCAGGGACCCCAGATCCATGGGAGGATTATAATAACCCTGATGTACCCAATGTACCTCAAGACGACCTATACCCATCAAGGCCGTCTCCTCCAGAGGACTCTTTAGGGTTTCACCATTTAGTGCAGAGAGCAGCACACTACCATGGGGTGGACATGCACACGGAACCAGTGGAAGAAGACTTCCTACTGGATACATTTGATTTACAAGATCGTTCCACTGCTATTTTACCCATGCTTAAGGGTGTCACCAAGCACGCTACAGAGGTATTCAAAGACCCTGTCAGAGCCAGAGTACTAAACCCTAGAATAGAGAAGAAGTACAAGGCGGCACCCACAGACCCTGCATACATCAAGGACCCTGCTCCTCTAGATTCCCTAGTTGTCTCCACAGCTAGAAAGAGGGCTAACTCCCAATCCTCAGGAGATGCCCCACCACCAGACAAGGAATCTAAACTTCTGGACGCGTCTGGTAAACGCACCGCCTACCAGGCTGCAAACATGTGGCGCATTGCAAATACACAAGCACTGCTGGCGCGATATGATAGAGCACACTATGATGAATTAGAGGCTCTTATGCAGCACCTTCCAGAGAAATACAAACGCCAAGCTCATGACCTGATACAGGAGGGCAAACTAATCACAAACACCTCCATTAAGTGTGCCCTCGATGCAGCAGACACTGCTTCTAGAGCCATAAACACCAGTGTCCTGCTTCGACGCCATGCCTGGCTCAGGATATCAGGGTTCAAGCCTGAGGTCCAGACATCAATACTTAATCACACCTTTGACCAGCAAACACTCTTTGGCCCAAAGGTAGACGAAGCGCTCGAAAAAATGAAGAAAGATACAGACACAGCGAAGTCTATGGGAGCGCTCCAGACCCAAGCCTCTAAGCGTTCCTTTCGACGCTCGTCCTTTCGTGGCACAGGTAGAGGCTCCTCCACCGATAATGCCTCTACCTCCTACAAATCCCCTCCTCAAAATACCTTTTCAAAGGGCAACCAAAGAGGTGGTTACAGAGGCAACAACAATAAGGGCAGGGGCAAAACCAACAATACCCGTTCTGCCACCCCACCCGCACAATGACTCCCCTTCGCTCCCCCCAGACCATTCCACTCCGGTCGGGGGCAGACTACAAGATTTTATCCACGTATGGGAGTCCATAACATCGGACAAATGGGTGACCCAAATCATTCGGTCAGGGTACTGCCTCGAGCTAACATCTACCCCACCCAATATCCCACCAAGGCACCGTCCAATGTCCCAAGAGCATTCCACACTGCTCAAACAAGAGGTACTCTCGCTCCTCCAGAAACACGCCATAGAGCAGGTACCCGACAATCAACGAAATCTAGGGGTCTACTCCCTATATTTCTTAATCCCAAAGAAAGACGAGACCCTCAGACCCATTCTGGATCTCCGGCCTCTAAATGCCTACATACATTCAGACCACTTTCACATGGTCACCTTACAACAAGTCCTCCCACTCCTCTGCCAGGGAGACTTTCTCACAACACTGGATCTGAAAGACGCGTACTTTCACATTCCAATACACCCCTCTCACAGAAAATACCTCCGGTTCGTGGTGGACGGGCAACATTACCAATTCAAGGTTCTCCCCTTCGGGGTCACCACTGCACCACGGGTGTTTACCAAATGCCTAGCAGTAGTAGCAGCACACCTCAGACGTCAACATGTTCACGTCTTCCCTTACTTAGACGACTGGCTCATAAAAGCCGCGTCCTACCACCAATGCGTGCAACATACAAACAGCACCATCCATCTGCTTCATCAGCTAGGCTTCACGGTGAACTACCAAAAGTCCCACCTCATACCATCTCACACAAAGCAATATCTCGGGGCCACCATAGACACCTCAAAAGGTATTGCCTATCCAAACTCAGCCAGAATCACAAGCATTCTAGCCTTACGCAAAATATTCCTTCCTCAACACTCTCTACCAGCAAGAGTGTTTATGAAGCTCATAGGGATGATGGCGTCTTGCATCTTCATAGTGCCCCATGCAAGACTCCACATGCGTCCACTTCAGGAGTGCCTAGCACAACAGTGGAACCAGGCCCAGGGTCAGCTGACGGATCTGGTGTTGGTGGACGGCCGCACACATCACTCTCTGCAGTGGTGGAACACCACAAACCTTTCCAAGGGACGGCCGTTCCTGGACCCGGTTCCCCAAGTGACTCGTAACAGCGGACGCATCGCTCTCCGGCTGGGGAGCGCACCTCTTACACCTCACAATGCAAGGTCTATGGACGCCACAGCAAAAAACGCTCCACATCAACCATCTGGAGCTTTTGGCGATCTTTCTAGCCCTAAAATCTTTCCAAAAGCAGATTTCAGGCAAAGCAGTCCTCATTCGCACAGACAACATGACTGCGATGTATTATATACAGAAACAGGGGGGGACACACTCTCCCCAGCTCTCCCGCTTAGCCCAGAGCATATGGAGATGGGCAATTCCCCAAAACATTTTTCTCCTGGCACATGTTCCAGGCGTACAAAACACCATAGCAGATCTGCTCAGCAGACAGACTCAACAACTACACGAATGGGAACTGCATCCACAAGTTCTTCACCCATTCTTCCGACAGTGGGGGCATCCTCAAATAGACCTCTTCGCCACCCACGAAAACAAAAAATGCCCAAGCTTCGCCGCCAGATACCCACACCCATTGTCCAAGGGCAATGCGATATGGATGAACTGGTCAGGCAGATTTGCATACGCCTTTCCACCTCTCCCACTAATTCCATTAGTGGTCAGGAAACTACAACAGCACTCCCTCACACTCATTCTGGTAGCTCCGACGTGGGCCAGACAGCCGTGGTACACCACGCTACTACAACTATCAGTGGTACCACATCAAAAACTGCACCTTTCCCCATGCCTCCTAACCCAGAACCATGGAGAAATCAGGCACCCGGACCCAGCTCAGCTCAACCTGGCGATCTGGCTCCTGAAATCTTAGAATTCGGGTACCTTAACCTTCCCCCTGATTGCATGAACATCATCATGGAAGCCAGACGTCCTACCACTAGAGCATGCTATGCCGCAAAGTGGAAAAGATTTGTAATGTACTGCCGTAACAATACAATCAACCCTCTAGATGCATCCATACAACACATCATATGCTATCTGCTCCATCTTCACAGGTGTAACCTGGCGTATTCATCCATACGCCTACACCTAGCAGCGATCGCTGCCTATCTACAAAACAGACAGCATTTGTCACTCTTCAGAGTGCCCGCTATTAAAGCCTTCATGGAAGGCCTCAAACGAGTAATTCCTCCCAGGGCACCACCCTCCCCTGTATGGAATCTAAATTTGGTCCTTACACGACTAATGGGTCCGCCCTTCGAACCAATGCACAAATGTGAGCTACAATTTCTCACCTGGAAAACAGCTTTCCTTGTAGCTATCACTTCCCTTAGAAGGGTTGGTGAAATACAAGCGTTCACCATACAGGAACCTTACATACAAATGCATCACAGCAAGGTCATACTTCGAACTAATCCGAAGTTCCTGCCCAAAGTCATTACCCCCTTCCACCTCAATCAATCAGTGGAATTACCTGTCTTCTTTTCGCAACCCCAATCTGTTGCGGAAAGGGCCTTACACACACTAGATGTGAAAAGAGCGTTGCTATATTACATACAAAGAACGCAACCCTTCAGGAAGACCAAACAGTTGTTCGTTTCCTTTTCTCCACCACATAAAGGCAACCCCATCTCAAAATCAGGGATAGCTAGGTGGATTGTAAAATGCATACAAATTTGCTATCAGAAGGCAAAGAGAACATTATCTGTTCCCCCTAAAGCCCACTCTACAAGAAAGTTAGGGGCTTCTATGGCTTTTCTAGGGAATATACCCTTAGATGACATATGCAAGGCAGCCACATGGTCTACACCGCACACATTCACAAAACACTACTGTGTAGATGTGCATTCCCAGCAGCAAGCTAGGGTGGGCCAGGCTGTACTAAAAACACTCTTTCAAACAGCTGCAACGGATACCGGTGGTCGCCGCTAAGGTTGGGTACTGCTATATAATCTATGCTAAGTGTACAATCTGCAGCTCATATGCCTCGAACGGAATATGCTACTTACCAGTATGCATCTGTTCTTGGCATGTAGAGCTGCAGAGTTGTACACGCCCACCCGCCTCCCCGGCTACCTGTATCCGTTCCAGTCCATCTTATTTAGATACAACACACATGGGTTTCTCACTGTTATTACTACGCTCCATCATTTCCCTGTTGGCGAAAAACAATCTGAGGATGGAGCCGAAGCCCATGCGCAGTACGGACCGAAGGAGGAGTCACCAAACTCGTGACTTCCAAAGACGGTCCAAGAAGAAAAACAAACTGCAAACATCCGGGCCCAACACCAGATGGCGACCTATGCTAAGTGTACAACTCTGCAGCTCTACATGCCAAGAACAGATGCATACTGGTAAGTAGCATATTCCTTCCCGGGGGCACTGTGCAGTAGAGGTCAGGTTGCACCAGTCGGTGGTGTTGCACTTTGCAAAGCATATGTGACATACCCCTTCCAGTCAAATCTACATTAGTGCTGATGCTGGGAAACATTTTGCAAGTGGGGCAGCAATACAATGGTGTATAACCAGCTAGTCTGCCCATGGTATGATCGAAACATTGGGAATATATAGAACAACTTAAAAAGCATCATCTTGGAGACTACAGGGAGAACGACGGGGAGCTGGGGCAGAAAGGAAAACATCTTAAGTGCTTCCAGAGGTCCTTGGTAGCACGATTCTCCAGACTTTAGTGGCACTGGTGCAATCTCAAAGTCCCTTTTGTTGAGGATTGTGTTTTTCAGCTCTTGGGGGTGGACGCCATGCTGGAGAAAACAAATTACGGACCCATCAACTAACTAAACCGATAACAAGAGACTCTAAGCCAGGAGTCCTTTCAAAGCATAGGGTTTGGGGACCACAGCAGTGGGCAAGGTCGAGGTGGCTTGGGATAGCCCACCCCCACCGCTAAACAGCGACAGGCCGGGGTGGGGGGGGGGGGGGGCTTGATTGCCTCCTAGCCATAGAAACAAATGGATAATTGGGCTGCTGCTGTAAACCATCAGACTGCTCAACAGCAGGTTCTGGATGATAACTGTACAGCATTATTATGTACAAACAAAAATAAACACATTGGACTCCTTCAGCTGGCAGCAATACAGATGGCAATCCTTGTGGAGCTGGACATGATCACCCTATATTACATTCTGAAACCAGGTTGAGGGAGATGAACTTACCTCAGTGGTCTGCCCTTGTTCAAAAGGGCTTGGACTGGGCAATTTACAGTCTGATACAGCTGTGCATGGTTCTGGTGGGGGTAGACTACTACTTTGGGAGCTATTGGTGTTGTGGGGCAGTTCAGTCTGAGGTAGTCTTGGTCCTGCTGCATTGAGGGATGCTGAATTCTAAGCCATGACTCTTCATGATAATAATTGCTTTGTAGCTGTAAATAACCATGTTTTTTAAAAATGTTATAATCCTTTGTATTGGGTATCAGCCACAAATGGAAGTGCCCTCTTGTGAAGTCACGTTGGGTATATAGAATGGAGGGGGCTGGGTGAGCTTTTAATTCACCGGGGGGTATCTACAAGGGACTCCTGTAAGATCACGTCTGCTTGAATATTGTAGATGGTTTAATACATTCAGACGTGACTAAGACTCCCATGCAATACCCAATTTATGGTTTGTTTGTTATTTGATGGTAGTTACAGGTTCTAGTGCATGTTTTAAGTCTCCTAGACACCGTTCCTTGCTTACCCATGGTCTTCTGTAGATGACAGATTGTGCCTCCGTCGTAGAGCTTCGCCGGTGGCCATAGTTTTATATAGATGCAAGAAAGGCATTTGTCTAGACCTGAAGTAAATACTACATTATTTCTTCAGTCTGATGTCCCTTTAGGTCAGTCGTAGTTGGCAAACTACACAAAGCAGTTGGGTCTCACTGAGATGTTCTAGCTTTGAGTAATCGCTGCAGAAAGTGCAACAAACTGCAGAAATGGATGTTTGCTGCAAGGGCCTGGAAATATCAACTAATCCTGAAATGATATGGAGCTTATGCAAGCCAAAATAAGTTGAGGGCACCAAAGAAGAGTCGAGCTCCACACCACAGTGAGAAAAATGTTGTGAATGAGTGGGTTTGTGGTTGCCCTTGCAGCAGACAGTCTTGCACATGAGATCACCTACGCCCTGTACTGAAGTTGCAATGGTAGTGAAACCGCATAGATGATGATCTTAGTGACTCTTACTCACATTAAAATCCCATGTGAAAATAAACACCCCTACTACTTTTTAACTAAGCAGCACAACAGGAATGGAGCAGACGTGCAAGAGGAAGAAAACCTGCATTCCTTGGAGTACTGAAAATAAAATGTTTCCCTGAATTTAGTAGGTGGAAGGGTACACTTTGGATCTCGAGATACCACTTTCCGTAATCCCTTTAATAGAATACAGTGGACATTAGATTGCTGAAGATTCCGGCCATGTTTGTGGAAATTAATGATCAGTTATGAAAGGTACCTGAGAAACAAAAAATTATGAATGGTCTTATGATGACCACCTTACTCACCAGAATGATGACACTGCCACATTTCCTTTCTGCGCACAGTAGGACTATTTTATCCCCGCTTAACTGACCAGTAATGGTATCATTCATGTGAAGTGGTCTCGTTGTGACTGGCCTGTCTCTACCTAATGTTTTTTAGGCTGCAGTGTTTGGCGGGTCACGTTACCCCTTTCAGACGGATTGTTTACTTATGCAATATGTTGAGGGAAAATAAATCGTATGCTAAAGCTCCACAGCTTTTCCATGATGGCTGCTCCTTTTTTTAACGGATGGCATTGGAAATGTATGTCATAAATGGATCTCTGCTGTGAGGTATGGCACAACATACTAATGGTCATTATTAGGGCAGTCCGCGAGATACCACCCTGGGGAATTTGCTGAATTTAAATGAGGCATAGTTAATTGTGACAACCAGAGGCCCTATCTCAATTGCTGATTTTAAGTAGCAGCCTTTAGCCTAAAAAACATCCAGCATTTTATCCTTCATGGTAACATTTTGACATCAAATAGCTGGAGTGCCTTACTTGTCCCATCAGAATAATCTAGACCTTATGGGCATAGCTACTATGAGCACAGAATATATGCTTTTACTGGACCCTGGTTTCTGATATGTCAGAACAATGGTGACATTCCATAGCTTTCTGTAACCCAATGTTTACCAATGTGAGGCCTGCTAAAGAATGGAGCCCACCTGCTTTTTATGACTGAACAATCCCTCCTTTACTGCTCTGCCGTCTAATGCCCATTACCTTGGAAAAACAAATCCTGGCTTGCTAAATCTCCTACCAGTTCAAATCTTCTCAACCTCTTTGAAGACCCAACAAAATGGAAAGTTGAGGTGCAGTTTAGAGACTTGTGTTGAGCATGTTGCTCCGCTTACCAAAAAAAGGCTGCTCCCCAGCCATTTAGCTGTCTATGTGCAATCTGTTGATTCATTAGTTCTAACAAGCTGCGCTTTTTGCATGACTGTTTGATAGTGCTGGTATTCACTAACTTTAATTTTCCTTCACAGGGGTGATGCCTCAGGAGAAGAAGGGGATGAATGAGAATGCGTAAAGTTAAAACCTAAGGTATTTACGTGCATTAAACTGTGGGTCCTGGTTCTATATGCGTTCTTTACACCACACAATCCACAAGAGACAAAGTTTATGTTAAGTTACCAACACTCTTTAAATATCCTTGGTACGTTTCTCGAGGGCTTTGGTGTCTGGGCACATCTTATAGTTGGCTCTAAGATTCTCGTTGACTAAAGTAGCATTTATTGGTTAGCAAAAAAAAAATTGAGGCATGCCCCTCTTCTAGAGTCACATGGTGTGCATTCGGCCTTCTAGTGGTTGGTTCTAGAATTATTCTAATAAATCTATAAGAATGCGACCATGGTCACTCATGGTGCCAACACAACCCCAATATGTCACATTTCAGAGTTTTTTCGGGGTTTGGAAGTTCACGAAAGGTCAGAAGCTTTTGCTGATATATTTCGGGACGTGTTTCCTCGTGCTTTTTTTCCCTCGGGATGAGTCTTGCTAAATCGTTGTCCAAAGTCAATTGATGCCTAAAATAGGGGTTTGGACTAGGTAATCAATCACACTGATCTTATTCTGAAAAGAAATTGGTACCAAAGGGTCAAAACAGTCTCCACTCGAAGCCGATGAAACACATACCCTTTGGGTTGGAGACTTTAAATCGTGTACCAATTCAAAAGCTGGCATTGTAGACCATGTTCTTAACCAAACCAGGGTTTTGCCTTTTGAGATAGTCTGCCCCCAGGGTATTCAGAGTGCCTGGCAGTGATTGCTGCCCACTTAGGAAGTGGAGAGTTTCACATATACCCCAGCCTAGACTGGCTAGTATAGGTAAATTTGGAAAAGCAACGTCCGATGGACATCTGATCATATCTGCATTGCACAAACTGATATTTTCTCTATGAATATGGGAAAATAATCCATGACACAAACTAGAGAGAGGCAAAGGCAACCCTGGATACAAAAGAGCCCTGACACTTGAAGACAAAACTCTTCTCTACCAGAAGTGACAGTCTCTGATGAAGAGGAGAATAATGAATCTATAGAATGTAATTGCATCCTGCATACCACTGGTCCAACATCCCATACAGGAGTGGCTTTCTGACAAATAGTCACCAGCAACAGTTTTGGATGATCTAGTGGTGGTCACATGGGTAGTGCAAAAGTAGACCTCATTAAACATAACAATAGGGAGACTATTCAAGACTCCCAACAGTGCCCATTCCAATGAGTGCGTCCCATGTGCCAGCTCGACGTCTGTGGGGCTTGGAGCCCTACAGAAGACGTAAAGTACATGTGTTGGTACAGAGGTGTTTTCCTAGCGCTCAAGGTCTTTCACACAAGTGGGAAAACAGCCTGACCAACGCCACCACCACAATTGCCAGAATTTGGTTCAAAAGTGGTGCAAGCCAACGGTTGACTTCATTACAACACTAGAAATTGCGAAATGCCAAGACTTTACGTCCAGGTACCCACACCACTGGTCAAATGGGAATTCCCTATTAATAAACTGATCTAGGATACTAGCATACACTTCACCCCAACTCCATTTATCCCGGTGGTGTGAAATACCCAACCAGGGCATCCGTTAAGGTGCACGTGGCAGCCATTGTCCCTTAAACTAAGGGAAAATTTGGTAGAGGCCCCTCCACCACGCACTTGAACATTTCCTAGATGGAGTAAAGAGTATAGCTCCACCTTGAGCAGTACCCTCGCCCATGTGGAACTAAAATCTGGTACTCATCCGAACCCATGCACAAGGCCCATCTTGCGTACATAATTAGAAGGACTTTATTATTGGCGATCACCTCACTGTGGCAAGTCCATAAGCTGCAAGCTCAGGCCACCGAGAAATCCTACCTTCAAATTCAGAGGGTGGTGAGAAAAAACCCACATTGTCTCTCCAAGGTTTCGCGCGTTCATATTAATCAATTTGTCCAACTGTCTGTGTTTTTCCAACACCCAAAGACACATTCCTCCTGCACACCTTGGATGCAAGGAGGAAGGTAATGTACTTCTTACCATAAACACAATCCGGAAGTGAACGCAGTTCTTCTTGCCCTTTGCAGCAGCTAGTGGGGGCTCACTGGTGAACGTAGCACTAGTAATACCGACTTTGCAAGAAAGCAGGTGTACCAGTGTAGGAGAGGCCGCAGGCTCGTTTCACAAGGGGGGGGGGGGGGAGCAACACTTGCAGTCTTGTTGCAGGACATTAGCAAGGTAATAACATGCTCCTTCATACACACTGTCGCGCTACATTCTTGCATGGACGTTCAAGTCCGAGGAAGCAGTTTGCAAACTGTCTTTTCAACACATCCCCCATTGTTAAGAGAATACCTCTGTAAAATTAATGAACAGCATGTGAATGCAAAAAAGATTCATGCTGCAAAAGGTTTGCTGCTTGGAGTTTCTGGGTTCACATGCAACAGGTCTTCCACCAAAATGAGAGCAAGTTACCAAAAGGGGGGAAAAAAATCAGATGATTACCACACAGGAACATCTGGGGATGTTACTTCTGACGTTACTAGTGGATGGACCCAACACAACATGGTAGTCGAGATGGCGGTACCTATCTGGGAAACAGTAAGAATTAAATTCCGAGCTCTGCCAATAGATGGCAGAATGAGGCACAGCATTTGAATCCAGAAGACTTTCAGAGATGCACAACAACTTTCACAGGTATAGTAACCATTTAGCTGAACAGCATGATGTGCTTCTAGATAGCATCTATCCTGTAATAGACTGTTTTCTATTCTCTGGTTGGATCAGCGAACGATCCCGTTCGCAATTAAGGTGACATAGTGGTCTAGAATTGGCCCATCTAGACCTTGTTATAAGATTTTAAAAAAAAAACTAAATTCTCTATCTTGGGATCAACTTCTTTCTCTCTGACATTACTAATAAATGTATTTCAATCATGCATTAAGTATTCAGTAGACCTTTTCATCCCCATGAAATCAAATCCTACTAATGGGTCAACTGATAGGGCACCTTGGTTCACCAACACCACCACCTACAAGCTTTAAAATGATCGACACCAACTGTAGAGGAAAATGTGTCTTTAGCTAATGACTATAGACAAACAAGCATATCTAGTCTGTTGGAAATTAGGTCTCCATGACATTAGGCAATCTTAAGTATTTTGTTTATGCATCCAAGATTGAGTCCGCACAACTCAAGCAAGACGGTATTTAACATTATCCAATCTATGACTGCCCCTACTTTTAATACATCCTCAGTCAATTGTTTTCAAGTCATTTGTGATTAATTGACTTACCATTTTAAGGATAAGATCTTGTCAATGTACAGATTGTCTGAGGAATCTGTCCCCATGCTGACAAACAAGTTGGGATGGTGCGCACCTTCGAAAATTTCTGACTACCACCAATCAAGGGTCGCAGAAGCTGTTATTGCAATGTTATTTAGGATCCCCACGTTTAAAAATCTGGTTCTACTATTATGCCTCTTTTTCTGTACTAGATGAATCCATTAAATCTGCTTAAATCTCCGCATTCTGGAAACCTGCTGTAGTAATTCCCATTGGCTTGTACCAACGAAGATTTTATAATCTCACAGTAACTCCCCCTCTTTCTACTTACCTTGTTACCAATAACGTTTTGGATCCCACACAAAGTGGCTTCTGAACAGCACATTCTACTGAATCGCTTTGGCTCTAATGATTGGTGGCCAACAGAATTAGATTGATTCTGTATATAATCTGAAAGTCGGATTCCCTAACGTAGAATTCTCCCCCTGGCGTGAGACTGAACCCGAAAAGCTTTTTTGCTCAGCATCGCTGCGTGCCAGGGGGCGGCACCACGCAACTGCCCGATGTGACCTCGCTGACGTCACGCCTGCGGAGGACAAGTCCCACCCAGGTGTGCTGACGTCAGTTTTCGACGTGGGTCGACGGCGAAGGTGGCGAGTGAAGTCTTCCATGGGGCTCGGTGCGACGTCGATGGGGCGTCGACCGCGACCCCTGCGACGGCGACCCGGTCCCGGGTCTCGCTGGCCCCTCTCTCGACGTCGAACGCCGAGGCTGCCGCGACCCAGAGCCCTGGATCGACGGCGAACATACCGGTGCCTTCTCCCTCGCCGTCGTCGCCTTAGACGTCGAACGCGACCTACCAGCCGGTAGGCGCCGTTTCTGCTCCCTGCTCTGCCCAGAGGTCCTTCCAGGGGCTGAAGCATGGGCGGAGGAGGGAGAATGAGACCCTCCATGCCCCGAAGTCCCACCGGTCCTCTGCTGCTCCTGTCCCTGAAGGCGAATCTTCTCCCTGTCCCTCAGGGTCCTCTTTGAAAAGGTTTTACAGATGGCACATGTAGCTGGGACATGTGAGGACGACAAGCAGAGGATACAAACATCATGTGGGTCCGTCTTGGCCTTTTTCCTCCCACACTCAGGGCAGTTATCGAACAAAGCCATGCTAAGAGTGGGCCAAAACTGCTCCAGATTGCAGGCAGTAGTAGACAAAGGCTCTAGACGTCGAATGAAAACACTATTTATCCAAAAAATCCTATTTTAATCAAATAAACCACCCAAAAGGGTAGAGCTCAAGCTCCAGGGTCCTGCTAGCAGGAGCCGGAAAAAAGAACTGAAAGTAACTTGTGTTGGCTGTGCATCCTGGGATACCGGGGGTCTCTGGAGTTTCTTAAAGGCACGGTATCCCTTTAGCAGACACATAACGACAGCCTATAGGGCTTGTCTGTCCACCCCTTCCTCTCTATTGTTTAAAGGGATTTTGGTGAAGGGAGTGTGTGGTAATAAAGGAGGATGTCAGATGTGAATATAAATGACATTTAAACTTTATTTTGGCTTTTGTGTTCACTTCAGAGGAAGTGCTGGCCAGTGCAGCCTTGTTGTGATTAGGCTGTATTATTTTGTCTGTCTCTTAAGTGTCTCTGCAGGTTTGCAAATGCGGGACAGCTTAAGAGATATTTTTGATTGCTCCGGGGTCCCCGCACATGGGCGGGGATTATTCATAGATTATGACTATACACAGAGATCCCCTACTACAGAACTGGAGTTACAGGTAAGAAACTACTCCTTCTTGCTTATGGGATTCGGCGGAGTCCCTTATGTTTTCTGCTTCTCAGGAGGGTGACTGTGTTGATCTGCAGCACCATTTGTTGGATGGCCGGGAGTTGGCGGCGTTTATTCTTCTCGGCTCTGGACATTTTGGAGGTGATTGGACGTACCATGGCTTCTTCGGTGGCCCTTCGCCATCATGCCTGGCTACGGGATAGTGTATTTCCCTAAGCTGGTTGACCTTCCCTTTGATGCCGCTCTTTTGTTCCACGCCCATGCGGATTCTGCCATTCAGGGGCCTCTTGCGGGGCTTCGTCCTCCCCCCTCAGTGACCCGTTTGTCGGTCTGTTTTGGGAGATGTTCTTCCTTTTTCCTGGGGCCCTGTAACAAGTAGCCCCGTTTGTGTGTTCTGTGTGGGTCTTGGGACTTTGGTGCTGCTGGTCCTGCCCTTTTTAGGTCTCGGCTGCGAAGGCTGCGCTTGCGCAGTCTCGCTCCGAGATTTAATGAGTTTGAGTGACTTTGAGAAGAGGGGCTTGCACCCGCCCCTCTTCTCTCCTGTTCTCCATTGGCTGGCCTCTTAAATGCTGGCCAGCCACTGGAGAAGAGGTCCAGTCACTCCGTTGAAGCCCCGTCCTTTTCGGATCGGGGGGCGTGTTTTTTCGTTGCTTTTCGCAGGGCGTGTTTTTCTCTCCTCCAGCCAATGGCAAGAGGAGAGAAAAAGAAACACGCCCCCGAATCCGAAACCGAGGCTGCGTTTCTCCGAGGCAGTTCTTCTCTGCCTCGGAGAAAGGCGGTGGTGTCTCGGCGTTGCTCCCTCACCTGATCTCCTTGTTTTGCTATCGGGATCCGCACCGTGCTTTGGACGGGATGTCCTCTCCAGGTTCTGCTGTCTTGCGCTTCCCCTCCGCTCCATCCTCGCTCGCGCAGCCCCTCCCCTTCGGCGCAAACATGGCACCCACGCAGCGCGAGGCAGGATGCGTCCATTGTGTGATCCGATGCCGGCATGCAGCTCTGATATTCCAGTGGAGCAGCCATTATACAGCTAGATACAATATCAAATGTACAATTACACACCAACGGGGGTGATCTGTGACCCACAGAGCCGGCCTGGCTCGGAGGGGTCTGTGAGAGAAAGACGGGCTGGATTACACACAGCATGGTCTTGTGCGCCACCGACCCGGCTGTACACACCCACGGAGGTGATCTGTGAGCCACAGAGCCGGGCTGGCTCGTATACTCGAGGGCTTGGATGGGAGGGGTCTGTCAGACTGTCGGGCCGGATTTCACACAGAGTGGGGTGCTCCTGTGCGCCACAGACCGAGCTCAGCTGCACACAGAGGAGGCTAAGGACACGTGAGGCGGGGGGCAGGCTGGATTACACACAGGAAGGAAGGGACTGCTGCCTGCCGGTGGGGAGAGAGAGAGAGAGAGAGAGCCTGCCTGCCTCCCAGCCGGCAGAGGAGGAAGCGAGGCAGCCTGGGAGCCCGGAGGCAGGAATGTGCCGGAGGATTCGCCGTGCCACACCAACCGGGAACAATAGCCGTCCTGGAGCAGGCAGCGGAGGCATGGGGGAACAGTGATCCTGCGCACAGCTGGATGTTCACTGGATTACACAGGCTTCACCACTGCTCAGGAAAGACGGACGCCGCCTGGTGAGTGCTAGCCTCTGCTACTCGTTCACCGCTCCTTCGAGGGGCTGCCCTTAAACACCCTCCCTCGTTTCCTGGTGCTGGGGAAATGTTACTGGGAATACGTGCCACGGGAGAGTGCAAGCTATAGTGGCGGGAGACGGAAAGGTGGGACCTAGCGCCTACATCGTTAACTGTGAACCAGGGAGCCCTGGCTCTCAATCCCTGCATCCCAATTTGACACAAATGGTGTGATCCTGAACAGAATATTTAATCTCCATGTGCCTCTTAACCCTCTGTGTTGCCCAAACGGAAAGCATGGAGATTAAAAAAGAACTCGCTTTAGGCGCTATTCGGAAGGTAAATTAATAACACAGTTTGTCGTCTGGTCGCCACAATATCGTAAAATGAGGCTCTGTGTTTTTTAAACAGCTCGTAGAGGAGCCCCGTATAAAGCACAACAGCGTCGCTGTTTTTTAAAGCCCGACAAAAGGTATAGGATATTGAGTGATATTGGCCCTACTCGGACACCGTAGAACCAGCCACGTGTGCTGCTGCTGGCCAGATGTGATCACGTCGCTTGCGGCGGCTGTTGGCTTGGATAACAAGCATTTACAATGCAACGGTGCAAGAATAATAAAAGAATTTGAACAAAGCAGTTATACAGCAGGCAAGTAAGTCTGTTTGAGTTGCCTCACATATACCAGTTTTGGTGATGCAATGATATGCCGGCATGCAGCTCTGATATTCCAGTGGAGCAGCCATTATACAGCTAGTTACAATATCAAATGTCCAATTACAGCTAAAATATCCAGCCACAATTATTATGCGCCCTTCCAACCCAAATAGCCATGCACACAGGGCACATATCCTGAACAAGCATTTACAATGCAACGGTCTCGGCATTGTTAAAGTTAGAGCTATTGGCATTGCTCATGACAATGCCGTTTCTTTAAATGTTTTAAAAACAAACACATAAACAAAAATAATGTCATGAGCAATGCCAATAGCTCTAACTTTACCAATGCCGAGACCATTGCATTGTAAATGCTTGTTTGACTTGTGGTTGTTGGTAAGCCTCTGTAGGCCCTGAGATTAGGCCTTCTGTGTATTCTTTATTGGCTTAATGGCAAGCCGTCTGCGGTTTTCTCCACAGGTCTTTCGGTTTGTCCTCTGCCGCGGAAATTTTATTCCTGAGAGGTGTTCCCATGTTCTTGGGACGTAACATACCCTATGTGGGGTAATGGTATCTATTACATAGCTCTCATGTGCTGGAGAGGTGTGGTTGCCCTTTTGGGCTCCTTGCTCTCCGTGACGTCACGGTACATCGCAGGTTCGCTACGTCGCTAGGCCAGTCTGGCCTGCTGTCTGCGGTATCGTGTTGTAGCAGTTCTGCACTTCTGTCCGGTGTTTCGGCTTAGGTTCTGGTGGACGGCTTGCTCCGTCCTCAGTCTCTTTTCTGCCTGGTTCCACTTCTTTCGTGGGTCTGTCTGTGTGCGTGTGTGTTTCTGGGCTGGCCCCCTCCCTTGGGGTGTGTCCTGGCCTCTACCTTCGTCTGGCGTTTGGCTTGTCCTGGGTGCATTGTTAAGTGGTGTTGCCTGCTGCTAGCTACGCATGCCTGTGCAGGCCTATTTGTTCTGACCCCCCGTTGTGGCCTTTGGTGTATTCCCTTGTGCCCCTGCCTTTGGTTCCGCTGGGGCTTGCGCGACTGTGCCTCTTTTCCGTCTGCTCTTTGACGGTGGAGCTGTTCCTGCCCTGGCCGCTACTTGCGGCTGAGATGTGTTAAGCTTTTTCTGTTGCTTTGTATGTGTTTCTTACGGTGGGCCCTGCCTCCGGTTCTTCCTCCTCCTCCCTAGGGTTGAGGTGGTCCTTGGGGCTCTCAGGCGCTGTGTGCCCCGATGGGGTGTTGGGCAGTTCTCCCTTGGATGGGCTTAATGATATCCTGGCCTTTCCCTTCTTGTCCTTGTGACATGTCCCCTGCTGGGGCCCTGTCTCTCCTGGTGGGGAGGCTCTCTCGCAGGCCCTCCTCCCTTCTGGGTATGGCTAGGGTATCTATTCTACGTTAAGTAATCTGCGGCTAGTAGTCTTATCAGATGTACAAGTTGCTTACCTTTTGGTAACAATGTATCTGGGAGTCTATTCTAACCGCAGATTCCTTCACAACCCGCCCTTCCTCCCCGTTCTGCGAGGACCCTCTGCTTGGGTTTCTGCAGTCGCCTCCCTCTGGGTGGCTTGTCTTCTGTGGGTGTCCTCTTTGTCTTCTTCTGGTCAGGCATCCCTCCAGCTGGTTTCTTACCAGCGTGAAGGCCTAGTTTTACTCTTTCCTTCTGTTAGTTTCTGATCCCCACCGGTCTTCTTTGTTGTCGGTTCTTTTGCCTGTCCTTTGATCTCCTACTCCTTTCGGGGGTTATGGCCCTCCTTGGTAGTGTGGTCTGCGGATCGCTTACGTAGCTTTGTCCTCCTACTCCTCTCAGGAGGTGGGGCCATCCTTGGTGTTGTCTGGGGATGGGTCGCTGTTGCTCCTCTGTTCCGGGCTTATGGCCCTTCCCTTTGTAGTTGTGGTTGCAGGCTCTTTCTGTCACGGCGCTTTCACATGCTTGTGCCTCCAGGATGGCTCTCGCCTTGGGTTGTGAGGTGGTTCCAAGGGGTGGTGCTTTCTTGCGATGGCTTCGCTGCTCTGGCCTTCTGTTGCTTTACTGCCACCTGTTGCTTTTGCCTTGGCTTGCATGGTTCCTCAGGGTGGTGCTCTGCTCTTTTCCTGCTCTGGTCTGCTGTTGTCGCCTTCTGGTGCCTTTGTGCCACCTGGTGATGTTTCTTACCTTTTTTGTTTCTCTAGTTTTGTTTCATTTTTTCGCACACTGTTCCCAAACTCTCCTCAGTTTGGTTGTGATGGCTCCGCGTTGTGACGCGGAAAAGTTCTCTGACGCAAACGGACGTCAGCGTGCCGGGGTGGGGCTTATGTGACCTCGCTGACGTTACGCCTGCATCCAGAGCTCACCATGGGGGCTGATCGCCCTGATTAAAACTGGTTTGACAACTGGCTTTCCCATCCCTGTTCCGAGTGTCAGCCTGTTTTTCTAAACAATTGCGCAGCCCTCTCACAAATGTTGACCATTTGCCTTTCAACGGCTACTTCGTCCCTCTTCCTGATAGCTTACTCCTTTCTCCCATACAGGCATCTATTGTTACTTTTCCTGGAAGTCGTTGGCATGTATTCCTAGGAGGGCAGAAAGCTGTCTGCAGGACACACCCCATGTACGTCTGTAAACGGACACTGGAAATCTTGGGCAACTAAAGTGGCAACTTTTCTCCCCAGTGACTAAATCCAATTTAATGGCTGAATCTGATACTTATCCTACTTTTAGTCCCATATAGAAGTACTTGATACTAGGGACTTTTAAGAAAGGTGCCAATTGGGTCTCAGCCAATTAACCCCTTTCCCGCTTATGACGTAACCGCTCCGTCATGAGCCACGGTTGCCGTGTGCTCATGACGGAGCGGTTCCGTCATGCCATGACCGTTGGCGGCAGCTCCGCCCACGCGGCGCTGTTTCCCAGCCTGTGCGGGGGGACAGCGCAACTGGGCGGAGTCATGACGGAACCGCTCCGTCATGAGCACAGCTCAACCGTGGCTCATGACGGAGTGGCTCCGTCATGAGCACAGCGCCACCGCCGCAGCGAAGGGGTTAAAGACACCTTTTTGATGGGTCAGAGCTTAGGCACAGTTCCTTATTTAACTGGGATCGTGGCAGTTCAGTCAATACAACAGTTCCTATAAGCCAAATTAGGGGCAAAAAGGTGAAGGGCTATCCTGCAAAAAGCCAGTTTCCTTAATTGTGCTGAGGGATCTGGTCATTAATTTAATTCCTTTTGAGTGCCTGTTGCAGCTGTGAACTCTGGGTCTCATCCTCTCGCCCATTTTTGAATTACAGGACCTGGGCATTGCAGGCTTCCATAACTGATGTGCCTCAGCAAACTTGGGCACACAATACACACGTCAAAGCAACTCCTGTAATTTTCTCACTTGACTAATGTTTGCATCTCCTTTTCAATATTTTGCTCTGTGATCCCAGCACATGTTTGATTGTTCTGTAGGTGTTGATTTTTGGGCTCATAAAGAGGAGAGGCTATAGCGGTAAAGCATGTGCTTGGTGAGAAATACAAATAAGGAGTTTAGTATTGTGAGAATCAGAACCTACTTATCAGCACAGGAGGCAACAATGCATGCAGGAAGATACTAAATTTGTTTTATTGGTAACTCTAGCTGGGTCAATTTTTATTCTGTATGTATAATGTTTGTCTTGCAACTGCTGTGGTAGAGCTCAATGGGATGTTTAGTGTCCTTCAGTGTATGTTTTCTGCTTTTAGAGCTGGCCAGGTATGCAGGTTCGCTGCGTAACTGATTGTAGACCCAAAGGACTGGGTGACCATTTAAGTCGGGAATAGTTGGGAGGGAACTGGCCTAGAAATCTCCCTGTGCACAGCATGAGTCTGTGTACTAGCATGGGATCTGTTTCTTTCTGGGGGGGGGTGTTGATTCTTGCTTAGTGATTGTAAACATGGTATTTATAACTTGTCTTCTGAGGGTTATCTGCATAACCCAGGAATGAATAGCTTTGAATTTAATCCTTTCCAGGGCAGTGTAGCAGAAATCTTAACGTCAAAAGGAAAAGACATCCTGTAGACTATTTACGAAATTCTGGTATCTGGTGGCAGTGGCTTGCAGTAGTAGAAAATATGTTGATAATACAAATTATAAACTTAGATCACAAGAACTTGAGTTGCTTTCTCTTGTGTTGATCTTGGTCTTCTGGGTTCAGATAGTTATAAAAAAAACTTTAGTCTAATATGATTAAAAATGTGTCAATGTTGGACATGCCAAAATAGTTAGTGGATTTGCACTAAGTCATTGATCAGTAAGACTCGTTGGGCTTTCAGCTTAAGACTCCAAAGCATTTCCTTAGGTGTTGCCTACATTTTTATGTATTTTTAATCTTGATGGTTTTTCCAGCAAAACATCAACTTAAGTGAATCATTGCATTAGGAAATAAGTCCTTGTCTGATATAGGTCGGATTTTCACTCTTCCCTTTGTCTGTTAATGCCATATTTATAGAGCCAGCAGTTTGCCAATTCTTTGACTGGTATGCAAGGTTTCCCTGCAGCTCCACAACTGCTTACATCTGCTCCTACACTAGGCGATACGAGGTCCATAGTGAATCGATCCCTAGGAATTTTGGCAGTTATTGTTGTAAATGGCGTGATCACATTTTTAATTAGAATTCTATGGTTGATCTAATATACATAAGATGCAACCGGACTACATTTCTTTTTAGAGGAGATTGAATATGGTGGGATTGACAACCAGTTTGTACTCCAACTGATTCTCTAGTCGGAGGTAACCAAATTCTTTAGGGAGAGGTGGCGTTATCCAGTGAACAATTAAACCGAAAAATCAGGAGTATTGTATACATTTTTTGCACGCCTATTAAATATACATTTTTACTGGCTTTCTCTGGTTTTAAAATTGAACATTTTTTTAAATGCATGTTGTAACTTTTAACTAACAGTGCTTTTTATTTTTTTCAGTCTGCAAGAAGACTTCATCTGAATAATGTTCTTCCGTCAATGGTGTAATAAATGTATTTTAATGTCCGCTTTTGTTTAACTTTTTTATATTTCTGTTGAATAAATGACAAGTATTTGAATAGTCTGTGGAAGTTTTTGTTAAGTAGAAACCTATCCTTGAAATGGGTGTAAAAAGTTGTGTCCATAACTAGAATAAATCTTGTCATCAATACCTTTTGTGGGCTTATTTTTTTTCTTCCAACTACATTACTTTCATACGCTAGTCGGTGAGAGCAACTGATTTCTGTCCCAAAGTTCCTACTTCTGGTGTGGTTCTTATAGAGCGAGAATGGAAAAACCTCTGCATCTTATTCAGGTGTACTTACTAGTGCTTTTCCACCTGCTGATGCATAGTACAGTATCTACTATAAAGGATTAGGTTTGCGTAGTCTTCATACTACCATGTAGTGGTTGGGTTAATAGAAGCATGTGTTACAAGTTTTCTGCCCATTAAAAAAATATGCATCTGGCTCAAGATTAACTGCTCTGTTAAGCAAGAGACTTGTCATATTTGTTGCCTTTTCTATGACATAGTGTTATTACTATTTATATTTGAAGTTTTGCGTTTCAACCATTCGCTCCATCAAGAGTATTAAAAGGCTTTCACCAGATCACACACCACCTATATGTAACCTAATTACGGTATATCGTTGGGTGCCATGTCATGTGCAATATCATTACAGGAGTTAAAAAGTTAAAGGCTATGTTGTGGGGCACTACTCTTTAGGGTGATTACCTTTTATGCTGATGCCTGGTTAAACCCAGTAAACTAATTCATATTGGAATGCTTTCCTTCGCATAGCCTCTGGATGGCGGATCACCCAAATTGTGAATCTAAACAGTTTCAGCTATCAGATCTATTGTTGAAAAGGAAGAAGCTGTTCGAGGCATGTGAGCTTTAGATCACAAGCTGTGCATAGCCTGCCATCTAGTGGTTGGTCCGGATGTTTGCCCTCTGTTTTTTGTTCGCAGAAGTCTTTTCCAGTCACTAGGTAGGAGACTCCTTTCAGTGATAGTGCGCATGGGCATTGACTACATTGTCTATCTGGTTCAGATGTAAACTGCTGTGCTCCGGTTTGGTGCCGTTTCTCGGGTACCCTTTTGACTGGCAATCCACTACCCTCCACTGTATTGTTTCTCGATCACGTTTCCCATGCTTCGCGTATCGTCTCGAACCAAGAAAATTTAATCGGAAAACTCGTGGAGGGCCGGTGGTCTTAACCGCACTGGGCTTACTAGCTGTTGATGGAACTGACTCCAAGCTCTGTCCCGAGTAAGAGGAACATGTCTGTGTCCAAGGCTGACTCCGACATGGCAGAAGAGGAGCAAGTTACACTGGGTCAGTGTACCGGGAGTACAGAAACGCCATTGCCCCAACAACCAAAACTGAAATGGACTGCTTGGCCAGCCTCTGCTGCTGTCTTAAGCAAAGAGCTTCCTCCCTGCGAGCCATCACTCTAGCCAGCAGAAAGGCCGAGCGGCCCCGGCAGCTCATGCCCCCTAGTGGTCCAACCAGAGTGGAAGTGGTCGGGTGGCACCAGGCATTCAGATGCTGCCGCCCAGCAGGTCCTTAAGCTCTGCATGCCACGCAGTCGCCCCTCTCCGCCCAGTGCATTTCTGCATCCGCTCTGAAAGCACGTTCTGAGGGGTGCTGCCGCAGCCAGGCTCCGGCACCCCTGTGTCTTGCTCAGGCTGCACCTCAGCCTGCCTCTCCCTTCTGGGGGAGACAGCTGGGCCTGGGGAAGCGAAGTTGTGAGGTGTGGCATGTTGCTTATATTTTTTGCTTGTGTTTAAGGCGGAAGGTGTATAAGTCAGGGGAGGTGGTGCAGCATGTGGGTCATGTAGTAAGGTTCTAAATTGTCCAATGGATGAGGCGTTTAGAGTTGCTGTATCTGTGTTAGGTGTGGTGGGAGAGCGAAAGCTTGGCATTGTAGTTTGTTCCTTTGTGTGGTTTGAAAGGTGGGTGAAGGTTTGTGTTTAGTGATGGTATTATGAGGTGTTGCGTTTTGAAGATCTTGTTGTGCTGGTGTGTGTGATATGTTTTGTTTTTGAGGAGTAATGAAAAGGGGTGCTGATGTATGTTTCATGCAATTGATGTAGTTGTATAGTATTTGTGAGGAGGTTGTACAGTAGAGGGGGTAGTGATGTGTTTGAGTAGAGTATGTTGCGTGTAGGAGAGAATGGAGTAGAGGTTGGAGTGTTTGTCTCAGACTGGTTTGTTGCAAGAGTTAAAAAGTGTGCGGTTTGTTCTGAGTGTGACATTTGCCCCATGTAAGGTGAAAATTAAAAACCATAAGCAAATTAATTTACGTGGCCTTTATGCTAGCAAAAAGGATGGCCATGGCGAGGAAAGCTTCAGAAGCCCCCTCCACAGAAGTATTGCTCATGGATGTAAAGAAATGGGCAAACGCTGTACATTACACACTATTCAAAATACAGAAAGGGGTGCACACAATGCCTGAGACACTCCTAAGTAAATACTGTTGCATGCCTGCTTGAAAGATCAGTAAATTTGAGAATGCTGTTGATTTCTTCCGAATTGCTTGTGTAGACTGCATTTATTTTACTGGTTGGCTCCTTAGATGTGTTTTTCTCATATCTGCCCCGCACCAACCTGTTTCCACTCGCTAGAGAGAGGGAGAGAAACTGTAAGGGCATGTAGACCGGCCGCAGATGGGCATCAGAGAAAATCAGTGGTGTAATTTGTAGATTATTTCTGAGAGGCTATATCGCAATGGTGCTCTGGCTGCTTGTCAGGAGTTGTGATGCGTTATAAGTGAGTGGCACAGCATCAGCCATCCAATAACAGAGCAGTTCATAATAAAGACACCTTGGAGGTGCTAAGAAGGCAGGGTAAGTGCTTGGCACATGCAATGCTTACAGTTGGTCACTCACCACCAGGCTGGCTTTAGCTACAGTTTTTTGCCACCCCTCCTCCAATGACCTCCTCCTCGGATGCCCTCACTACCATCTGGCAAAAGTTCCCCTCATCTCTCCATAGCCCCTCTCTCACATACATTTAATTTGTTTTAATGTAATGTCATAAGTTCTTACATAGCGCATGCTGTCACCCTACGGGTATCCTGGTGCTTAGCCTGCAGTATGACCGTCACATGAGCAGATCAGTAATTGGAAAAAAGGGGTCAGACCTTAGGAAAGAGCCAAGTCTTCAGACTCTTTCTAAACTCGTCAGGGAATTAACTTGTCTGAAGCTCTGGGTCATCTCGTTCCATAGATATGCGGCTGCCACACTAAGAGCCCCACCCCCATCCTAGAGCGCTTAACTGGCCGTTGTCATCCGGTTCGCGCTGGAGGAGTGGTGTTGCCTCATGGGGTTATACCAAGTGAACTTCTCCTGCAGTGGGACTAGGCCAGAGTCATGTACCGCTCTGTATACCATAAAGAGCGATTTAAAACAGACCCTTTCCTTAATAGGTAGCCAATGGAGATCTCTCAAGGCCAGAGTAGTAGAGGACCTTTGTTGCCTATTTAGCGCCATCTTTGCTGCCATGGACTGGACTCTGCAACCCCTGGAAAAAGTATTGAAAGCACTGTTGTAGGCTGGCTTTACTAATCCACTCACCTAGCCTAATAAAATATATATCTGTTCTTTGCAGCAGGCATATTAACCCTCTGTGCTACTTGATGGCGAGTCGAAATTGCCACCGACTAGACAAAACTCCAGTCTTTTTCTCTCTAGCAGGAATGTTAATCATTAGTTATCTTGACATTGCCCGGAAGCTAGATGCACAAGGACCTCTGCAGCAGGCATTTTTTTATCGTAAGAAGCTGCCAAGCACAGCGCCCCTCCTGAGTGCAGTGCCCCTCTCCAGGTCAGCACCTAGTGCGGCTGCACCACTTGCACTGCCCTAAAGCCTGCTCTACTTACCACTCCCAAGCTCAATTGCTATATGCATATGTTCGAGGCAAATGAGCTGCAGATTACACACTGTGCATAGATCGCCATATGGTGTTGGGCCTAGATGTTGCAGTTTTTCTCTTGGAAAGTCTTTGGAAGTCGCAAGGCATGTGACTCCTCCTTTGGATCATATTGCGCATGGGCTTCGGCTCCATCCTCAGATTGTTTTTTTTACCGCCATTGGGCTCGGATGTGTTCTTCGCGCTCCAGTTCGGAACCGTTCCAGTTTTCGTGTTTGGCGCTCAATCCTCACCTCTTCGGCGGTATTGTCTCGATCGCGTTCTCCACATTCAACGTGACTCGACTATCGAAGTCTTTGATTCCGGTCGTCGACCAAGGCCTTCAGGCCTACCTGGGCTCCGGTCCTGGCTGATGGAAAGGACGCCATTTAAGAAGTGTCCTCAATGTGGTTCGAAGTGTCACCACACTGATCTCCAGGTGTGCAATCTCTGCCTCTCTCCAGAACACGAGGCAAGGAGCTGTCAATCAATCAGTGCATTTATAGAGCGCGCTACACTCCTGTGAGGGTCTCGAGGCGCTGGGGGGGGGGGTGCTGCTACTGCTCAAAGCCATGTCTTGAGGTGTTTCCTGAAGGCGAGATGGTCCTGTGTCAGTCGTAGGTGTGCGGGGAGGGCGTTCCATGTCTTGGCAGCCAGGTAGGAGAATGATCTTCCTCCGGAGGTGGTTCTGCGAATCTGTGGGGCGAGGCTGGCGGAGCGGAGCTGGCGGGTGGGGGTGTAGAACGAGAGGCGGCTGAGGTATTCGTGGCCCATGTCGTGGAGCGCTTTGTGTGCGTGGGTGAGGAGCCTGAACGTGATCCTCTTGCTGACGGGGAGCCAGTGCAGGTTTATCAGGTGGGCAGATACGTGGCTGTGGCGAGGTACGTCTAGGAGTCATGCGGAGGCGTTCTGTATGCGCTGAAGTCGTTTCTGAAGTTTGGCAGTGGTTCCTGTGTATAGGGCGTTTCCGTAGTCCAGTCGGTTGGTGACGAGGGCCTGGGTGGCTGTTTTTCTGGTTTCAGTGGGGATCCACCTGAAGATTTTTCGGAGCATGCGCAGGGTGAAGCAAGAGGACGAGACGGCGTTGACTTGCTTGGGCATCGTGAGGGATGAGTCCAGGATGAATCCCAGGTTGCGTCCGTGGGTGTCGGTGCGGTGCCCTGCGCTGTGGGCCACCAGGAGTCGTCCGAGGATGAGGACCTCAGTCTTGGTCTTGTCTGAGTTCAGCTTCTGGTGACTGAGCTTCATCCATTCTGCAACGTCTTTCATTCCTTCCTGGAGGTTTGTTTTGGCGGTGGCTGGGTCTTTGAGGGAGAGTATCAGCTGGGTGTCGTCGGCGTAGGAGATGATGTTGTGTTTGCGTGCGATGGTGGCGAGGGGGCTCATGTAGATATTGAAGAGGGTTGGGCTGAGCGAGGAACCTTGGGGGTACGCCGCAGATCTCGGTGGCCTCTGAGCGGAAGGGAGGGAGGCGGACTCTCTGGGTTCTGTCGGAGAGGAACTAGGTGATCCAGTCCAGGGCCTATCCTTGGATCCCAGTGTTGAAGAGGTGGGTTATTAGGGTGCGGTGGCATACAGTGTCAAAGGCTGCCGAGAGGTCTAGGAGGGTGAGAGCAGTTTCTCCATTGTCCATCAGGGTCCCGATGTCGTTGGTGGCTGCGATGAGGGCGGTCTCAGTGCTGTGGTTGGTTCGAAATCCAGACTGGGACGGGTCGAGCGAGTTGTTTGCCTCGAGCAATGCAGTCAGCTGTTTATTGACAGTCTTCTCGATGACTTTAGCTGGGAAGGGCAGGGAAGGGCAGAAGAGAGATGGGGCGGAAGTTCTTGAGGTCTTTGGGGTCCGCTGTGGGTTTCTTCAGAAGGGCGTTGATTTCTGCCTGCTTCCAGCTCTCTGGGAAGGTGGCGGATGTGAAGGAGTTGTTTATGATGTTCCGGAGGTGGGGTGCGATGTCGGCTTTGTTGAAGATATGATGTGGGCATGGGTCAGAGGGGGAGCCCGAGTGGATGGTGTTCATGACGTGGGTGGTGTCTTCAGTGCAGCTGGGTGTCCAGGCGCTGAGGGTGGTGGTGGGGGTCGTTGGTTCGGTGACTGGAGGCGAAGTCTGGGGTCTGAAGCTGTCGTATGTCTGCGATCTTGCGGTGGAAGTACGTGGCGAGGGAGTCGCAGAGGTCTTGTGATGGTGTGATGTCGTTGGGGTTGGAGAGCTCTTTGATGCTGAAGAGTTCCTTGCTGTTGTGGGTGTTGCTGTCGAGACGCTTTTTGAACGATGACCTTTTGGTGGTGCGGGTCAGCTGGTGGTGTTCGTGAGTGGCGTTCTTGAGGGCTGTCATGTTTTCTGTTGTCCATTCGTGGCTCCAGGTTTTTTCGAGGGTTCGGCAGGATTTCTTTGAGGTCGTCTGTGAACCATGGGGTTTTCCTGGTGCTGGTCATGCCTGGGGGGTTCTTCAGTGGGGCGAGGTCGTCGGCGCAGTTGGTGATCCACTGTGCGAGGTTGTGGGCTGCGTCGTTGGTGTCAGCGGTGTTGGCTTGCGGGTTCTGGCTCAGTGATGAGAGAAGCTGGTCTGTGGTGATTTTGCTCCAGCATCTGCGGGGGAGTTGTTGCGTACGGTGGTGGGATGTATTCTTTTTGAAGGTGAAGTGGATGCATCTGTGGTAGGTCCAGTGTAGTGTAGTCCGGTGGACTGGCTGAAGGAGACGTGGTTGCTGGCGGAGAAGATGGGGGGTAGAGCGTGTGGCCAGCGAGGTGGGTGGGGGTGTTCACCAGTTGCTTGAGTCCGAGGTTGTCGAGCAGGGTGGTGGTGTTGTCGCTGTTTTTCTCCAGGTGAAAGTTCAGGTCGCCTAGGAGGATATATTCTGGTGAGGCTAGGGCTTGCGGACTGATGAAGTCGGTGATAGTTTCACTGAATTGTGTGCGCGGGCCTGGGGGTTTGTAGATAAGCGTTCCTCTATGGGTGTTCTTGGGGTTGGTGAGAATCTGGAAGTGTAGGTGTTTGGCGGCGGAGAGTGTGTCTTCGGTGTTGGTCGTGATGTTGATGGTGTTCCTGTAGACTATGGTGATTCCTCCTCCGGTTTGGTTGACGCGGTCCTTCCGGGTGATCTTGTAGCCGTCCGGTATGGCTATGGCGATGTCGGGGGCCGAGGAGGTGTTCATCCAGGTTTCCGTGAGGAAGGCGACGTCTGGTGCTGTTGTGTCGTGGAAGTCCCAAAGTTCGACGGCGTGCTTGTGGACAGAGCGTTGGTTGAGGTGGTGGTTGTTGCTGCTTGGTCCGGCGGGCGGGGGAAGGTTCGGAGGCAGGTGAATTTGCAGGCTTGGCAGGTGAAGGGTCCGTGGGTTTGCTTCGGGGTGGCTCGGTGGCAGGCAGGTAGTCGTCCGGTGTTGAGGGTGGCGGAGTCATATTTCAGCCATGTGCCCTGGCTCCAGTGGGGGCCAGGGGTTCGGGCGCGGACTGGCGCAGACGGGCTTTCCTTTGGCCCGCCCTCCATATGAAGGGCAGTGGGAGGGGGGAGCAGCTGGGAGGCGGGAGAGGGGCGGCGAATGGGAACAGCAGGGGGCGGGGACGCAGCGGCGGGAAAGGTGGCATAGAAATGAAAACAGGAACGCCTCCTTCCGATTGAAGAAGACGATCCGGGACCGAAAAGTAAGGAGAACAATGGCTCACTCGTCGACTTCGGTCCCCGACGACATCTGGCTCTTTTTATGGATAGGAAAAATTTCAGCAGCCTTCAACAGGGAGGAATGCTGGCCCCTAAGAGAATAAAGCTAGCAAAGAAAACCTCTAATCTTACCTATATTTCTTTAAATGTGACCATAAAAGGCTCTAAAATGCCACAAACCCAACATCAATATAAACCAAAACAATCGATCACAGAAATAATTTTGTTGTATATTTTATTGAACTTCTAAGATATTTTCTTTAGAGACAAACTATTTTTTCTTTATACACATGCACCCCATCAACAATTCATTCTTACCATTCAAACCTGCTCATTCAACCTACATCCATACATAAAGAGAGATTCAGCCATATGAGGGATCCAATATGAATCTACTGGGGCCAGATCCTATGACTTGGTGATAATAAATCACATCCATCAAACACTTCTGATGAGTGTCTCTCAAGGACCCTTCCTCCTATGTATCGTTGGTCTACAATACATATGAAGAGTGTGTCTCAAGAGACCGACTCATCAGAAGTGTTTGGACAATCGAAGGATCTGTCCATACCATACATAGCACCAATGGAGTTTTTGACAGGGGTAGCCCTGCCATGGGGTTGAAATCAACTCAACCCACTTTTGGTATCAAGCGGGCAACGCCCTCCAATCTTTCCTGTACAAGGAGTGAGGGACACACAGTCATGCTAAGTGGCCGACGTGAAGAATAGGCAAGGAGTGGATTTAGGATTGGGCGGGAGGGCATGAGTCGCACTTTAATAGAACTCTGGTTTTTTTTTTTTACTTTTTTTCTATCAATCAGTGTAATGTAAGCAGTGCTGGAAGGCCTGTGGTTAACTTACAAGACGTGGTGGTTTAAGAAGTGCTCTCAGCTCCATCAGTTTCATCAGTTAAAACAATTGTCGATTTAAAATTCACCACCTCCGACTGGAGACTTTAAACAATAGAAGCCATGTCAATGGGGAACAGTACACATTTGATATAATTTGATATTTCAGGGAAGATCACTGGATGGTTGGGAGGCCTCCACTGGATTTATTGGAACTGCCCCACTGTATGTGTAACAGGACATGTAACGGGCAAAAATCTATTTGCACATGTGACCAAAGAAGAGAGTGGAACAGACGCAAGCCTTGGCAGGGGCTGCAGATTGGATCCGGATACTTGTTTGACCACTGTCGCACTCGCCTGTCCTGTGAGTAATCGCAGCAGTTGAGCTAATTGAAACTGAGGAGGCCGGATAGCAGTTTTCTGTCAAGAATTCCTGTCATGCGAGGGGAGGAAAACGGTAACCAGCGTAAACGGACTACATCTCCCAGGATGCTTAGCGGTTGAGAGGTTATGTAAACAGGAGAGCTGTTACATAACTCAAGGAAAACACGCCCTTATGTAAACAGGAGAGCTGTTACATAACTCAAGGGAAAACACGCCCTTATGTAAACAGGAGAGCTGTTACATAACTCAAGGGAAAACACGCCCTTATGTAAACAGGAGAGCTGTTACATAACTCAAGGAAAACACGCCCTATAAAGGGAGGAACCGGGAGGTACAAGGCTGTCGGATATTGTGTTTACACCGACGTACCTGCTTCGTGAAGAGCAGTGTTCCGGAGTGGTGCTCCAGTAAGGCAAGAACGGAGGTAGGTCGAGTCGTTACTCCCTGGGCTGTGTCTTGCCCCATCATCACCTGTGAAGGACCCGGAAGCTCTACCGGTCAACCATTGAGCTTCGCTTTTTGACTCGGCTGAGTCAAAGCGCAGTGGCGCTTTTGCTGGTTGGAGTCGTAACTCCCAGCCCGACCAGAGATACAGGGACTGCCAGCTGTAACGCACACCAGGAGGTGTTTGCCGCGTTACAGACTCGGAAGTCCACAGGATCGATCGATCGAGCGGCTGCTCTCGGTTCAGTCTTCTTGCTTTTGATTGGGGTATCGGTGACGCATCACCAGGAGGTGACTCCGCGTCCCGGTGCAGTCTGAGGAAGAGGTTGAGCGGCTGCTCCCTTCAGGTAGAGACCCCGGCTGGGTGTTTCCCTGACTCCTCGATTCTCCCCAACACTCGTCATGCCCCTCACAGCCTACCGATTGGCATTGTCGGCCATTTCATTTCTGCCCTCTGTTGGCATACGCCGGGATCGGCGTATATGCAGAGGACGGTTAGGACCATCCGTGCTGTGGGCTGGTAACGTACTTAGCCTGGAGGATTCCAGTGACTATAACTTTTGTTTATTCGTTGTATTGTTTTTGCCTTCATTAAAATAACTAACCCTTCACAAGTGGTTGCGTCCTCATTATCGTGTCTGTTAAACGATCCTGAGACGTTCAGGGCGTTACATTTTCTTCTGATACTTTAGGAAGACAGACGTTACTTTCTTCCTTGATTGTCCCGACAAAGGATTACTAGAATCGTCTTTTACCAGAAGGTTTTCCACTCCTTCAATTAGGTTATCATGGTCTTTAATGGTAAAAACAATTCTAGCTGACGCGTCAAGAATTTTCAATTCTATCAAGGGCACGGAAGCGAGGATTATGTTTCTCTTTCTATACTGAAAGACAACAGCAGACAATAAAACTTTAAATAGCATAACCCGGAAGGACAGCCCCTCCATAGTATGCACCAATCATCTAACTCCCCAAAGGTATAAATGTCCTGAACACTAATCAACTTCCCCTTTCTTTGCGAACCATCAAACTCAGTCCTTGGACATGACTGTTGAACCTTGAACAGCATCGATTTCTTCATCGAACCAGAACGCTAACCACATGAACACCATCTCTTGGTCCAGTTAGGACTCCATCTTGACTCCTCAAGCCGGTTTACTCTGATCGCCTGAAAAGAGAATACAAGTTGTAATATACCATTCACTGGAAATGTTTCCAACATTATTATGGGTGGTAGAAACCTCAAATCATTGTACATAACTTTTGTATAAAAAATGTAATTTGCAGTCTGAACAATCCATATCACATATTGTATATTAATGTTTCTAGGGTGGGATAATCCTCGCCTCCGTGTCCTGAATAGAATTGAAAATTCTTGACTCTTCAGCTAGAATTTTTTTTGTTCTATGGCAGTCCATGTAGGCTTTGGATTATGCTAGTGTAAAGTTGAGCCACTATCGTAGAAGCCACGTCAACAATTGGTTTATGATAAAAAATCTTAAAAGTTGAGTCAGACGACCAATCAGCCGCAGTCATAATGTCCTCTAAACGAGAACCCGTAGCTAAAGCTTTAGAAGCCATAGTCCCCCTTACAGAGTGAGCTCCAAATGCTGGAGTGTCCATACTGGCCTGACTTAACAACCAAGTGACCCACCTGGCCAAAGTCGCTGCAGTGACTGGGCGAAACGGTCTTTGTAATGAAATCAATATTTGTCCTGCTACATCATTTCTAAATTCTTTAGTACAATCCTCATAGCATTTTAAACATTGTACAACACACAATTTACTATGGTGTGGGAATGCCGGATAAGAAACACACTTAGAGTTTGTTTTTGTTCTTTTTGAGATTGTAAATGATACTCCCAAAGGAGTGAAAACCCTACCTGCTACATCCAGTGCTCGCACGTCAGACACTCGTCTGCATGAAATTAAACATAACAAAAGTGTCAGTTTTGCTGACAGTTGCTTACGCGACAGTCCATCATTTGAAGGCCAATTCCTGAGAAAACCCAGAACTACATCTACACCCCATAGTTGTGAATACCTAGGTTTTGGAGGATTCATCAACCTGATGCGCTCACTATCGAAGGATGCTCTCCCACCGGTCTAGCATCCACATGAAGATGACCGGCTAAGATGGCGGACCTTAAACTATTAACTCTCCGATAGGCCAAACCTTTACCTGCCATCTCCGACAGGAAATTAACTATCATATGAATTCCGGATCCCACGGGATCCCCCCTGTCGCTCAGAACACCAACTAACCCACTTACACCAACCTCATTCGTATCGTTTATGCGTAGATGGAGGCCATGATTGAGACAGAAAAACCATTGCTTCCTGCGAAACTGCCGGCATTTGCCAACGTCTCCTGAAAGTTTCCTTGCCATGAGGGACAACTGCTCCTTAACCACTAAAGGATAGGGTTGACTTAGAGGGTCCGTCAAAATCTCTGGAAATTATAGTAGACGTGTTGGAGGATCACAAGACAGGGCGTGCCGTTGGGAACCAAGTTTGTGCTCTCCAACACCGGGATATCATCTTCACCTCCGCCTTCTGCCTGCGGATCTGCGCCAACACTCTCGGAATCATGACAAATGGAGGAAATGCATACAGCATACCTAGGCTTTCCTGTTTTCAGTTTCTATTTTTGGGAAATTCTGGTGGGGGGTTTTCAGTGTTTTCCAGTGATTTCAATACCTCAAAAAAATAGTGCTTTTCAGTGGTTACTCATTTTCGCGCCATAAAAAACAACTGAAACAGTATTTTACCAGTGTTTATGGAACGCTTTGCTTTTATTATTGCTTTTTCTGTTTTTCTTCAGAAAATGTATACTGCTCTACATTTCAGAAGCTTAATACAGTCATGAAATACTTTCCATTGTCTTTTGATTCTGCAGCTCAGATTTAACAAGTGATGGAACCGGATTCTTGCCTACCTGATTCTCTCCAAGAATCCTCTCAGGCCGCCATGATCTTTTTATCTGCTAAATAGTGTAGAGGGGAGGAAATTCAATTTTCAATACATAATCATCAGGATCAAATCCTATGTCAAAAAGGACCACTGACTCAGAATCTAAAAATTGTAGGATTTTATTACAACCAAAAATAACTGCACATACAGACACCTCGGCACAGGGTGAAGAAGATAAATGGGCACTAGAACAAACGCAAGTCTACGTAAGAGTCTCATACGACTCAGAACAAAAAGAATCACGAGTTCAAGGAGCATAAGAAATGCAATGGTTAAGCCAATGTCTACATTAGGAATCATTAGCCTAAAAAGAAAAACAGTTAGTCTATCCCGACTCTATCTCTAAGGTGACGTCCCTATTTAGCATTTCCCTCCCAGGCAAGAGAGTAAAAAGGTGTCAGAAGTGAAGACTTCCTTAGAAGTACATTCACTTAGAGCCCGTTCTAAGATGCTCCTTCTAGCTTCCCATCTAAACCTCAACTGCTCAACCCTCTGGGCTCTGTCCCTAATACAAAATCCTAAAAATGTAGATCACGCCCTTCGGCACACCTCTTCAGCCAGGTCTTCTCCCAGTACTTTTCCAGCGAAACTTGTACTCCATTCAACAATGGTTAGTGTGACCTTGGGTCCCAGGCACCTTCTCCGCCAAGAGTATCATCCGTAAATTCCAATGCACTCCCCTGTTGGCTTCTTGTACCATCCTAACTCCTAAAACAAAGACCTAGTCTCTCTAACAAGCTAAATGTCCATGCACCTGCAACAGAAACATGGGAACAAAAAACTTTTCACTTCTCTAAGATTTTCCATTCTCCTGAAACCCAAAGCCTTTACCAAGGGAAATCATTTTCGGCCTCAACGTTAGCTAAGATAAGAAATGAACAGGCTTTTCTCTTTAAACGTATATGCGATCAGGCCTTTACACTGTTAAACACGTTACTAAATCACACGTTAAGCATTAGTTCATTATTCTTTAAAAACGTAGATAAGCAAACTACACGTGCAACTTTTAACATGACACATGTTTAAACTAATACATTGCATTACATAAATCAAATATGTACATTTGTAGTGATCTGCGACACTATTCTTCATGAAAAGCATGGTTACATTTCAAATCACCTCTATGTTAAACGATTCTAATAATACAATTTCTATGTCACACCTAAACTACTTCGATTAATATGTAGTTGCGGACTAACAGTGAATATGATGCACCCCTACAAATTTCACAATAACGTGGCGCTCTATCAGTTCCCCCCTTTGATGACCAATGTCATCACACCATCACACAATTAATTCCCTTGGAGAAAGAACCAACCTAAACAGTACTTGTCGCCATCCTCCCCCGTCGGAATCTCTCCATAGTTTTAATATTCTGATACTGACTGTCCTGCAGTCTGGCCATTCGCATTTCACTCGATCTGAGAGCTCTTTCAATTCTGTTTCCTCTGTACCACTTTTAAGCTCTGATGAGACCCCCACAAACAGATCACACTAACCACAACTATGATAAGGGGTTTTAGCACTAATCCAAGGAACCCTCTTCCCAAATTCGCAAATCAATTCCCCACACGACTGAATCCTTTACCAATCTTTTCCCACACCCTCTTCGGTCAACTCTCCAATCTCTTGATGAATCTTGATAATGTTGTCTATATATGTCTCCAGATCCTTGCTATTGTCTAGAATATACGTACAACATTCCAGAACTTTCAATAATTTACAAGACTCCACCCTCTTTTGCTAATAATACATCTAAAGCAAGGCGGTTCTGCAAAACCATCGTCCTTATCGATAACATCTCTCCATCCACCAATATCAAAGACCTTGCTGTATTCATTGACAACTCCTCAACCACAGTTGCCAGCCTTCTGATTTTCACATCATTCAAAACCACACCCGAACCCGGTATTATCCAGTATTGGGGTATCTTTCATAGATTCACATGCCTGAATCATTCCCCGTCGCCGAGGCGGGAGTCCCACGGTAAATACAAAAGTAGTGCCAAGAGTAAATAATAGTAGGCTAAAAGAAAAAGCCTAATGCCTAAGTCTTAGTAGCCTATCTACATCATTATAGAAAAAAGAACCAAAGATTGGTCCCAGCCAATCAGCTGCCAGCACCCTCCAGAACCTTCCCAGCAGAGGCAGTTCTCCTCAGATTTTCACCGCACGTCGTGTGTGAAGGGAGTCTCCCTGAGCTCTGCTCAGTTTCTTCAGCTATTACTACTTTTTGGAACATACTTCATTTCTCTGACCCTATTAAGGCAGTAATATGGCAGAGTGGCAGGAAACAAGGTAATAGACTACGAAATATGTCTAACCTTTCCTCAATAACTCTCACGTTCTGAGAGATGAGGCTATTATTGGGACTACAGAGACTTTCATCTGTCACTTCTGATGAGAACGACGAGGATTGCTTCATCTCATAGGAGAGGTCAAAGGGAGAAGTCGCGCCAGGAGCCTCCTGAGGGCGCGCAAAAAAGCCATAAAGACCTACCTTGAGTCTTGATAGGCATTTCTCACAGAGAGAGGCAAGTGGGAAAAATCTCCTCAGAGGCTGATCTTACAACTCCCTTTTCATCCCTACATCAGGGAAATCTGTTTAACCTGACATTAAGGAGTCTATTACAAAACTCCGTGTCTAATATTACTGCCTCAACAATATTGACCTCATCTACGATGGCCTCGTCTATGATGGGCCTCCTATGATGGTCGTCTACGATGGTCATCTACGACTGCCTCATCTACGACGGTCGTCTACGACGGCCTCATCTACGACGGTCGTCTACGACGGCCTCATCTACGACGGTCGTCTACGACGGCCTCATCTACGACGGTCGTCTACGACGGCCTCATCTACGACGGTCGTCGACGACGGCCTCATCTACGACGGTCGTCGAAGACGGCCTCATCTACGACGGTCGTCGACGACGGCCTCATCTACGACGGTCGTCGACGACGGCCTCATCTACGACGGTCGTCGACGACGGCCTCATCTACGACGGTCGTCGGCGACGGCCTCATCTACGACGGTCGTCGACGACGGCCTCATCTACGACGGTCGTCGACGACGGCCTCATCTACGACGGTCGTCGACGACGGCCTCATCTACGACGGTCGTCGACGACGGCCTCATCTACGACGGTCGTCGACGGCCTCATCTACGATGGCCTCCTCTACAATGAGATTGCCCAGGACAGCCTCATCTCGAAGAAAAACTCATCATACGATTGCCTTATCTAGGTCTGCCTCATTTACGGATGGCCTCCCTATGATTACCTCATCTATGATGGTATTGTCTATGACCATCGTCTACGACAGCCTCATCATGTATGGATGGCCCCATCTACGAATGGCCTCATCTACGAATGGCCTCATCTACGAATGGCCTCATCCACAAATGGCCATCATAGGACTGCCTCATCTATGGTTGCCTCATCTATGGTTGCCTCATCTATGGTTGCCTCATCTATGGTTGCCTCATCTACGGATGGCCTCACCTATGATTGCCTCATCTATGATGGCATTGTCTATGACGATTGCCTCATCTACGGATGGCCTCACCTATGATTGCCTCATCTATGATGGCATTGTCTATGACGGTCGTCTACGACAGCCTCATCTATGATGGTTGTGCAGGACTGTCATCTATGACGACGGCCTCGTCTGCAATAACCTCGCCTACATACCCATGTCTACGACAGCAAAGTCTACGATGAGATCGTCTATGATGGCCTCATTTATGACTGCATCCTGTACATAATTTAATACAGTGGGCAAGAACTAGACTTCTACTGCCAGTTAGTCGAGCAGACAGAATGTTTCCTTTATGATTTTAAAGAAGAGTCCTGGAAGATCTCGAGTGTGGTACCTATACTAGACTACATCTATTCTAGATGAGAAGAAATACTGTGCACCTGCTAAAGCCCATAATGTCTAATGGGTCACCCTCGGCCAGCTTCAATAATTTTACAGGCCGCCCAACAGTGAAAAATTCTCTACCATGGCAGCGGCCTCTATTAGAGCTGCCAATCCTCTAGCCATAACCGGCTGTTATGACCGTCAAATGTGGTCAGACATGGCGAGTCTCATTGACCTCATTCCTGAGGACCGAAGGCAGAAAGCAAGAAAGATTCTGTTGGAAGGAGAATGTGCCGCATCGGAAACTATAGATGCGCCTTTGACATAGTGAACACCAACTTTCGTCAGCTAGCAGGGGCTGCAGTGTTTGGACACCAGGGATGGCTTAAAGCCACTACTTTCAAGCCTGAGGGGCAATCAAAGATTCTAGACATGGCCTATGAGGAAGAGGTTTTTGGTTTGGTGAACATATTGATGAAACCCTCTTAGCTATAAAAATTAACACGGATACTGCAGGATCATCAGGCACCCTTTAATACGGGTGCAGATCTTTTGGAGGAGCGAGAGGACGTGGTTTTTTCGTCAAGAGGAGGATACCAAAACCAACAGAATAGGCAGTATCGATCCCAGTACAGCCTTACAGCCAGACATCATACCGTCAATAGTCTACGGCTAGTTTCTCCCGTCAGGGTGGTCGAAAGAGATCGCAGTATCAAGGCCGAGACGCTAACAGGAAGCAGTGATCTCCGTAGGGCACCAACCATTTTACCCTTCTTACCCGTGGGCCAGAAGATATCCGCTTTGTTCACAAGTGGCAGGAAATTACATCAGACCAATGGGTTCTAGACCTAGTAACCAATGGCCACACCCTGGAATTCATCAAATAGCCACCTATTACTCTGCCCAGGGGTCCCCCTCGTCGTCATGAGATTTTGAGTTGTTTAAACAAAGGAGATTTTATGGCTTCTCTGGATATGGAAAATGCGTATTTCCACATACCTATCCACCCCAAACATCACAAATATCTTCGCTTTCAAGTGCCTTGCGCACATTCAGTTCAAAGTGCTCCTGTTTGGGCTGTAATTGGCACCAAGAACCTTCACGAAGTGCTTGGCACCAGTGGTAGCAGCATTACGATCTCGAGGAATACAAGTGTTCCCTTAGCTAGACGATTGGCTGCTCAAAGGTCTTTCAGAACATGAAACCAAGATTGCCACAGCAGAGTGTATCCATCTCTTCTCTTCTCTGAGGCTGTTTCTCAATGACAGCAAATCAGTTACGTCCTCTCCAAGTCATGTTTTTTCTCGGAGCAAGGTTACACACGGTCCAATGCAACGCATTGTTGTCACTTGGTCGCCAACTGCATCTTCACAAATTGGCAAGGTTGATTGGGAAAAAAAAAAAAAAAAGAGGCCAGTTTCAGTCCGAATGTTCGCTTCGCTCCTGAGGATGTGCTCTTCAATGATACATCTCATACCCTTGGTACGGCTCAAAATACGACTTCTTCAGGAGGAACCGCAACTTCAATGGCAACAAGCCATGGATTCGTTTGACGATACCATCAAGGTCACGCCGCACATGATAAATTATCTACATTGGTGGTCGCAGACAGAGAATCTAACCCAGGGTCTCACGTTCCTACAGACCATTCCAGATTTCGTTTTAACGACCGATACCTCCATGGAAGGATGGGGAGGTCATCTGCGGGATTTGATCTAAAAGATAAAAACAACAGCAGATCAACAGGCTGAGCGTCGCGCCGTTTATCTGTTTTCTCCAAGCATTCCTCCCGAGGATTAAGGGTTCGTCGGTGCTAGTCCGGACTGGCAATACCATCAGCATGTATTGTATCAACAAACAAGGAGGTTAAAAATCAGCTATGCTCTCGCAAGAAGCTTAGGAATTGTAGGAATAGGTGACTTTCCACAAGATGCCCTGAGAGCCAAACACTTCAGGGGTCTGCTCAATACCCTGACGGATACGCTGAGCACGTCTCAGTCGGACTGTTAAGACTGGAAGCTGGAAAAGGAACAGGCGACCACAGTGTTCCAAGCTTGCGGTAAGCCAGCCCTGGACCTATTCACAACAAGAGAGAACAAAGAATGTCAATATTATGCCAGCAGGTTCCCTCAACAGGGATTGGTGTATACGCTTTTCCCTAATACCATTGATTCCGAAGGTGCTCCGCAAGATGAAGTTGGAAGGTTGCTGTCTAATTCTGATTGCACCCCGTTGGCCAAGACAATATTGCTTCCAGGAACTTCTACTATTGTCTCAAGGCAAACCCATTTGCCTTCTGCTGACGCCTATGATGTTGTCAAGGGTCGGAGGCCAAGTGGTTCATCCGGACCCACAGTCACAGCACTTTCAGGCATGGCTCCTGATTTCTTAGAGTTCAAGGACCTCAGCATTTCACAAGACTGTCGTGAAATATTGGCCAAATCTCGTGCCCAAAGCACAATCAAAACTTATCACTTCAAATGGAACCGAATTTGCTGTTGGTGTGAGGCAAATAATATTCACTCAATTCAAGCTACTGCAGAACAAGTTCTCCATTATCTGCTTTCTCTAGCCAAGTCTGCACTTACTTTTTCACTGGTCAAAGTACATCTTGCTGCACTTTCTAGATTCAGGAAATACTCAAAATTCCCTTTTCTCTGCTCGCCTTTTCTTATCAAACAATTTATAAAAGGAATCTTCCGAGCCTTCTCTCCAGTGCGAGCACCCCTCCAGAGTGGGAACTCATCACTGTGCAAGTGCAGTTAATGAGGCGTCCATTTGAGCCTATCCATAAAGCTGATCTCAAATTCCTCACTTGGAAGGTTGCCCATTTACTGGCTCTTACCTCGGCAAGAAGGGTTAGTGAAATCCAAAATTTCACTATAAATGAACCCCCTTTTACATTTTGCTTGGGAATATGTAACCCTTCAAACAAATCAGTTTATTTCCTAAGGTACCATAAAATTTCACTTGAACAAACCGGTAAGATTAAAAACATTCTTTCCGGATCCATCCACTCCAGCTGAAAGAACATTACACTCGCTGGATGTTACACACTGTTTTAAGCTCTACCTACAGAAAACTAAGGATATCAGACGATCCAACCGGCTGTTTGTGGCGAATGGTCAAGCAACTCTTGGAAATGCTGTAACAAAGCAGAACAATAGCCAGATGGCTGGCATCTGCTATTCTTTTTTGCCACGACAAGGCTAACAGACCTTTGCAGAGGAAAGTCAAAGCTCATTCAACAAGAACAGTATTGACGTCGACCGTTTTATTTGCTGGAGTAACTCCGGAAAATATGTTGTGCTGCGACATGAAAAAATGTCCACACGTCGATGAAGCATTACTGTCTTCAATTTTCGCATCAAGATGATGCAGCGGTTGGACAGGCTGTTCTATGCCATCTTTTTCATTAAGACCAGACTCAGATACTTTGCCCTTTTATGTATTATTCCATTCTTTAATATTCATGTAAATGTACAGTTTTATATATCAGCAAGATTTTAAATATTTGTGTATATATATATATATATATATATATATATATAATAGCTAATACTTGGATATAGCTTTGCTTCCTTTAAGACTACTCTTTTAAAAAAAAAAAAAAGGAAAATGTGTTTTTTCAAGCACTGTGGATGCTATTTGGGAGTTTATGAACCAGTGTCTCCCACCATCCGCAAACGACAGTATATGGTTATACTGCTTACTACTCTGATTCAGGCATGTGAATCTATGAAAGATACCCCAATACTGGATAAGAAAACAAGTTACTTACCTGTAACTACAGTTATCCAGTATTGGTATCTTTCATAGATTCACATGCACCCACCCTCCTCCCCGGCTAGTCAGTTCTCTATATCTGGTATACTTACTTCTCACTTGTGCTAGGAAAATCTGAGGAGAACTGCATCTGCTGGGAAGGTTCTGGAGGGTGCTGGCAGCTGATTGGCTGGGACCAATCTTTGGTTCTTTTTTCTATAATGATGTAGATAGGCTACTAAGACTTAGGCATTAGGCTTTTTCTTTTAGCCTACTACTATTATTTACTCTTGGCACTACTTTTGTATTTACCGTGGGACTCCCGCCTCGGCGACGGGGAATGATTCAGGCATGTGAATCTATGAAAGATACCAATACTGGATAACTGTAGTTACAGGTAAGTAACTTGTTTTCTTATTGCTCCAAAGACATCACCAATCACTGCTCCTGCACTCACAGCTCTCTTGGCTCTAGAATGATGTCCAGTCTCCAAAAGCTCCAAATCTTCTGCATGATAAATTTTCTGAAAGATAATGGCCAAATAACATGTACCATACCAATTCGCAGGCAACCTCACATAAGCATTCCTTCAACACACATAATACACAGTTGGAATCACTTGCCCGAGCCTTGTAAAAAGTTCTTAGCTGAATCTTCCATAGTGAAGACATGATAACACGTACTTTGTCCTACCGAAACCTTTTCATAGTAGTTCTGAGGACGTCACACACAACTTCCCCCTTTGCACCTGATCCAACGCTATGGGTCCATAACTCCCCCTAGATCTGTGTAATCTCTCATCAGTCCAATCTACTAGACTATCTCCTGTATTTCGTGTTTGTGTTAGTTTTCTATATCTATCTTCTACTTGACCTATGAACTTCTTCTCTGTATCTGACAAACATGTCAAATTATGTCGGTGAGCATAAGCCGTATCCAGTTCCAAAGACGGTATGAAATACTTCCGGAGTCTGTCTTCCGATTTATAATAATCATATTTATTCAAATGCTTGTAAGCTGGAACCTCAGGAAGTACTGCATCGTAATTGGAAAAGAAATACTCAAACTGACCTCTTTCATAAAAGATACTAAGCAACAGACTACAAAAAATTCCATACGTTAGTGGAAGGTGATGGTATCGAATACCCTCATCTGCTGAAGAAGGTAGCTGCATGCACACAAGTCTTTCGCATTCATCGCATCAACATACTCTTACAACAACTTTGCATACGCATTAAGCTTAAAATCACTTCTAGACAGGTCTATGTGAAATCTACGACTCTCTTCGATTAGTAAAGCTCTTTTAGCTCCTATAGTAACCTCCTTTTGGCTAGAAGTGGTAGGTGTAGGTGTTTCCTGTACCTCCGCTTCCTGCTCATGCAAAACGATATACGAGGTTTTAACTATTATGACTATAGAAACTATTACCAACCCTATGAGTGTACCTATCACTAATTTAGACCTACAGTGAGTATTTCCAGCACCTACCATCTTTGCAAAGTTCTCAAAGTTCTTGGTTTCAGCAAGAATTAAGAGTCTCTTTCTCCTCCAGATATCGCTTGTCAACCAGTTCGAACAATACTTCAAGAGCTGGAAATCCCCTTGCAACTTTCAGTTCCCTATTTACACAGTCCACAAAAAGACTTCCCTAGCCCTCTTTCGTCGTCTCGATGGAAAGTCCCTAAGTGTATTCTTCTTCCACTCAGGCCTAGGTTATCTTCTTTAGACTTTTATGTACAAGAAAGTTCACCTTTTTTTTTTTTTATTTATTTTTTTTATTGACATTTTAATACCAATACAATGACATACAATGTCAACAACTCTGAAACATACATACTGTGGCGCAACAACATTCGTCATCCACTTTTGAACGAGAGTGTCCCAAGGCTGTGGATCTCCGTAAGCACAAGTCCAGCATATATCTACATTTAGGCAATCGGGTAAGCTTGCAAGTATTGCACCAGGTATTGCCAGTAGTCTCTGGGCCGAGAGCCCATTGGTAGCTCCTCCTCGTATGTTTGTAACGTTTCTTTACAGTACGTCAAATCCTGTAACCATTGTCTAGTCTGAGGTGCCCTTCTTCCGCCCCAGCACAACGACACCCTTCTTTTGGCCATTAGCAATGCCACCGCACAGAATTTTCTCTTATTCGCCCTTATCCCCGGTATCAGTCCCAGCAGACAGGTTTTAATGTCACATTTTATTGTCGCCTCTACCATTTTCCCCACCGTCTGTGTGACCTCCACCCAGTATCCAGCTATCTCACTGCAGTACCATGCCAAATGTGCGAAATCCGCGTTGTCCACCCCACAGCGGCAACATCTGGAATCCGCCCGCAGCCCATATTTGTAAAGTTTTTCTGGGGTGTAATATGTGCGATGTAAGTATTTGTAATGTATCATACGTAGGCCTCCATTAGGTGTTAGCATACCAGTGAGGGAGCAGGCTGTAGCCCACTCTTCTTCCGTCAAAGGCTCTTCCAGGTCACTGCTCCATTTACCCTTCGCATCATCTGTATTTCCCGCTATGTCCTCTTGCAGTGAGGTGTATAGTCGCGAAACCATATGTGTGGCCGTGTCAGTCGTGATCAGCAGTTGCAATGTAGCCATCGCCGGTGGCTCCTCTGGGTGTGACGGGTAGAGCGCCTTCAGTGCACCCTGTAGTCGATGATATGTGAATTGGAATAGTAGTGTTTGATTACTTATAAATGTCAGGTCTGTGAGTGGTCTAAAAGCCCCCTGCTCATAGAGGTCACCCATTGTGACAAGCCCCACCTGTCTGAGCAGTCCCATACCCACCCCCTCCTGAGTGACCGACAGCTCCGGATGATGGTGTATCTGCATCGCCGGTGCATACAGTGGCAGTCTGCCCACCTTCCTGCCCATGATTTTCCACGCTTTAACGGTTGTGTCAATAGTGTTAATATCACGATTATGCAACGGGGGTCTTTGGTGGGGTAGGATGGCGTCTAAAGGTATCGGGTGTGCATCTCCCTCTCCTATCGCTGCATGTGTCAAATAAGGAACTGGGTGGTACCACACGTGGGCATGTTGGGCCTGCGCGCATAAATAATACAAGAAGAAGTCAGGGACCTTAAATCCCCCTTTGGCATAAGGTAGCGTAAGAACACGCATTCCGATTCTAGCGTGTCTGCCTGCCCATACCAGGCGAAGAACTAGGGTGGATATCCTACGGAACACCTCGAGTGGGGGTTGAATCGGAATATTGTTAAATAAATACAACAACTTCGGCAGTATGACCATCTTTACCACAGCTAAGCGGTCCGCCAGGGACAACGGCAACTGAATCCATCGCTCTACTTTTTCTTCTAATGCCGCAATTGCTCTACCGTAGTTTGTACGAATCACCACTTCCGGATCCCGATGGTACCAGACACCCAAGTATCTCACCGGGTCCGACTGCCACTCCAATGGGTAGTCCAAGTCGCATGGATTTGTGGTGTCCGTTAGCGGTACTATTAGGGATTTAGACCAGTTTATTTTTAGGCCCGAATGTCGTCCGAATCGGATATATTCCCTCAGCAAGGGGTTCAGGTTGATCTCAGGGTCACGGACATAGAGTACCATGTCGTCCGCATATAGCGAGATGTGTAGCGGCCGCTGTGAAAACTGCAGCGCCGAGTAGTGGTGTTTTTGTCGAATTTGACATGCCAAGGGCTCCAACGCCAACGCAAAAAGCAGGGGCGACAGCGGGCAGCCCTGCCTCGTGCCCCGCGCGATGTGTATTGGGTCAGAGATGTAGTTATTGACTTTAATACAGGCGGTGGGTGCCGTGTACAGCAACTGTATCCCCTGGAGGAAAATCTGTGGGAAGCCCATGCGTTGCAGAATCGTTTGCAGGTAAGGCCATTCGATGGAATCGAAGGCCTTCGCCGCATCAAGGAGCACCGCCGCCGCCTTGGTATCAGGAATCAAATAGTGCGACAATGCAAAGAGCGTCCTGGTGTTATGAACCGTTGACCTAGTCGGGATGAATCCCGACTGGTCCGGCAACACCAATTTAGTCATAAGTGGTTGTAACCTCGTGGCTATGAGCTTAGCTCGTATTTTATTATCGACATTTATTAAGGACAATGGCCTATACGAGTCACAGCATTCGGGGTCTTTATCCGGTTTTAAGAGGGTTATAATCATGGCTTCTCGCAGGGACGGCGGCAGCCGCTGTCGTTCATGAGCCTCACCGTACATGTCCACCAAGTGTGGCACCAATTGTTCTGCGAATGTTTTGTAGAACTCGCCTGTAAACCCATCTGGGCCCGGCGCTTTGCCGTTAGGGAGAGATTTGATGACCTCCGTCACCTCCTCCTCAGTTATAGGCGCAGATAGGTATTCCCTCTGTGCGTCTGACAGCCACGCAATCGCAACATCCGCCAGATACTCCATTATCTCTTCCGGCGTTGCCTTAGATTGCGATGCATAGAGAGCTTCATACGTTTTCTTGAACACCGCCATTATGCCTGGCATGTCCGACCGCAGTTCGCCCTCGTCATCTCTTACCGCCCTTACTACCTGCGGTCGTCTGCCGGAACAGATTTTTGCTGCCAGGCTCCTGCTCGGTCGGCCACTCTCCCCATAGCGTCGCGCTTCCTGCCGCCTGCCAATATATTTTAATTCATCGTCTGCATATGTCTGGTATTCCGTAAGGAGAACACGAATTTCACCGAGCAGGCGCAGATCATGTGTGTTTTCATATTCACGTTCTAGGTCGCTGAGCTTATCTTCTCGTATAATAAGCTGTCGTCTTATATCCTTTAGTATGCCCGCAGTTGTACCAATGCAAACGCCTCGAACAGTCGCCTTAAATGCCTCCCATAATAGGCCCCTGTCCTTCGTCGTGGGGGCATTAATGGCAAAATATTCCTCTATAGCCTGAGTTAACGTTTCCTTATAGTTCGGATCCAACAGTGCCCTGGCGTTGAATCTCCAGCTATACGGTGGCGGTGCATAATGCGGGATCATCAGCGCCAGCAGGACCGGACTGTGGTCCGATAGCGTCCTGGGGAGGTGTTTAACGGTATCCACCCAGTGTATAATCTCCTCCGATCCTAGCCAATAGTCTATGCGTGACCAACTGCCATGAGCAGCCGAAACATGTGTCGCCTCTTTGCCGGCCGGGTTCCGGACCCGCCAAATATCTAACAGACGCCTGTCGATCATGAGTTCCGTTACTTTGCTTACCGCCTTTCTATGTGGCTCCTGTGCAGTGCCCAACCTATCTAGTGTGTCATTCAGTGCAAGGTTGAAGTCTCCTCCCCATATCACTGGCACGTCTGGTAGTTCACTCAATGTGTGCCAGATCTTGTGGTAGAACTCGGGGTCGTCCACATTGGGACCGTACGTGTTGAGTATGGCTATTCGTTGCCCCCGCACTATGCCCGTGATGAGGACCGACCTCCCCGTGTCATCAGTGAGCGTGGTGTCAATATCGAACTGTACCCCCTTCTTTACCAATATAATCACACCCCTAGCGTATGATGAATATGAGGATCCGTGCGTGGCCTCCGCCCACCGGCTCCCCAGCTTTGACTTAGTTGTGGGTGCTATGTGCGTTTCCTGTAGTAGTGCAACGTCTATCGCATGTCTATCTAAGTATGCAAATACATGTCTAACTTTTTTGGGATTATTGAGACCCCTGACATTCCACGTTAGTAAATGCAGTGGCTTATGTCGTGCTGTCATAGTTGTGTAAATGCATCTATGAGCTCTGTAAGATGAAACTGTTGAGAACTTGCAACCATGTACCAATACCCCCACAGCCACATAATCACATAAGTCCAAAAAATCACAGTGGATTCAGCAACGTGTCTCAAGCGCCCCAGTCTGTGAACAAACAAACCCCAACCCCCTTGTACCCTCCCACCTCCCACTTCAGCACCCCAACCATGCCAAAGCCATATCCCCTCTGCAGTTAAACACATAACTCAAACTTTGTTTGGGGAGCTTCCATGCAGGGGATCCACCTAGAGCACACATCGTCATCCACCGAAATGGATGTGGTCAAGCATACGGATATTTCGCAGACCTATCCCAGCCCGCAATTCCATGTTCACTGCCGTGCATGCATGAGCACTCCCTGAGACTCTTAGCGCCCCGTGTACCCATGATACATCACGTTTACTGGTCTCCTTACCACCAACCCAGAGTTTAATAGCAACAATGGCGGCCTGATTTCCCGCCCTGCAGCCCATGTCCACCAGTGTCCTAATGTACTTCAAGCCGTTCATTAGTTTGGGGCTCGCCCAGTCCAGTCTATAATATCCCAGATGAGTATATATATAGGTAGACCTTACCAGTGTATGATGCTTCATTAGCAAGTGTCAACATACCCACGGTGGTCAATTAGTCCTGGTCACTCTCTTGCACTGTACGCTGTTGTTCTTTGCGCCTGGCTAGTAATTGCTTGAGGAAGTCCTGGGCTGCTTTTGGTCACGGTAAGATGGTGACGCGGCCTTCATGGTTCACTTTTAGGCGCGCGGGATACAACATTGCGTACTCGATTTTGAGCTTGCGCAACCTCTCTTTTACCGCTCCGAATTCTTTCCTCGCCTGCTGCACTGCCATCGTGAAATCCGGGTAAAATTCCAGTTGATTACCTTTGTAGTTGATCTGCTTCTTTTCCCGCGCCAACCGCAGTATAGTATCTCGGTCTCTATAGTTAAGAACACGGACCAGTATAATACGTGGCGTGGCTCCTGGCTTCGGTCGCGGGGCCAGAGATCTGTGGGCACGTTCTACCACGAACATTGTGGATAGGTTCTCCACACCAAATACATCACGTAGTAGGTCCTCAATATATGTCTCCATGCGGCCTGTGTTTGTTGACTCAGGAATCCCCGCAATACGAACGTTATTACGTCGGGACCTCGCTTCTAAATCCTCCGACTTGGCACTAATAACGTCCAGTAGCCGCTCCATCTCTGCACATTTCTTGGTCGTGCCATGGGATTCATCTTCCACCGCCGAGATACGAGTTTCCGCCTCTACCAGCCGTTCCCCATGCTTGTCCAGTTTAGCCGCCATGTTGTCCACTCGTAGAGTGATCGTGTCTAGCTTGCCGTTTATGTCTTGTAGGCTTCGTTGTATGGCTTGCAGTACCCCCTCCATGCCCTCCGACAACCCCGGGTCAGTGTCCGGTACGGTGGCCTGCGCCGTCGTCGCCTCCTTGGACGCTTTTTTTTGCCTCAAATTGGAGCTTGGCCTGTCCCCTGTCCGGCTTTCCCATGTCGCCTTCCCGCTGATGCCAATCCGGCACTGCAATCTTCTGCGCCGGGCGGCGCCACGCCAATGGTAAGGATCACAGCCTGGCCCTGCGGGTACCGCCACTAGGTTAGTACTTCACTATTGCCGGGGTGTTACTCCATGTCCTATTCTGTTTGCGCCCGGGACTGCAGTGAGGCTGGCACCTAGGTCGTCAAGCACCACACGTTGTTGCACACTGCTCAACCCTCCATCGCCGTCACGGTCGCTGCATTGGGACAGGACACCGATAGCCAGACCGTCCGCAGTACGTTATTGAGCTGCAGCCCCCACAGCGTCACGGCCCGTCCTCCGATGCTTCACGATCGAGCAGAGCCACATCGGGGACACTGCCACGGCAAACCGATGGCGCCAGAGTTAGCACACTTCTGCCGTTAGCCTTCAGGCCGGGTTCCCCTCGCCAGCCCTCCAACGTGAGGGAGCAATTGCGGTCTTCTATTGCCCCGCCGTGGCACTGCAGGTGTCCTGGGCGCCTTCACTCAACGAACATGTTTCAGCAGCCCCCACCGCAATGTCCAACACTCCTCCATTCCATGCCGCTGGCAGTCGCTCGCCGTTCCCTCGATCGCGCTCACCTACTCCGCCACATGCAGCGCCGCCCCAGGCGAGGCGGTCACTCGTCAGCGTGGGTCCCCCACCTCACCTTTAGGCGCCGTGCACAGCGATAACCAGTCCCGGGGGGGGCCACGCAGCGTTCCGTTTGCCTCTCTGCGCCACCGAGGTAGCCCGCCTCCGCCTTCGCTCCAGCGTTTACCGTTGGTCCCTGGGCGCCGCCATCTTGTTCGCGCCGTTTCTCTTCTCCGGGTCGGAGAGTAACTTCGGCTTACGGATCGCTGCAGCCGTGTATCCGCTGTATCACACGGTCCGATCAGAGCCCCATGTTTCCGATGACCGTTGCTTCCATTTGCGGGCCGTTCCGAGTCCGCCTTACGCTGTTACTACCGCATTTTCAGCTTGACCAGGCGGAGACGTCTTAACAGGCGGCCATCTCGCCGTGCGCCCTCTAGCGCCCCCCAAGAAAGTTCACCTTTAGTCCAAAATAAGATCAGATCCCAAGATCTCTAAAACACACTGCAAAAGTTCAAGACGAAGCACCACTAACCCCTGATGCGGTGGTACATAACCAAAGGTTGGAAAAACCAACGTCTCCAGGATCAGCTCACGAATCTTGCTCAAAAAGTGGTGGTTTCGGAATAATGAGAGTCAGTATTCCTTCGATCTCCACCCTTGGAACCAACAGCAACACATCCACTTTCAGGTTCGGAGAATCGCCGACCAGCGTCAAGGACCTCAGTCTCCCTGAGCTCAACACTCCTGGAATCAGTAACAGCGTATGCCCACTCTGGTGAGGCGTACCTTTGACACGGCACTCTTCTCCTCCTGGACGTTCTCAAACCAACTCGAGCTTGCTCTTCGTCGCTCTGTTCAGATTCAGATGTTTCAGAAACTGGGGCAAGATCTCTTTCAGGTGCCAATCTCAAGTTCAGCTGTCTCTGACTCACAGGCCAAACCTCTTCTGCTCCTGCGGCACCTCTGCTCTCCCTTGGGGTACCCTGTGCACTACTTCCTCTTTCAACTGAATTTGACTGTACTCCACCCACAGCAACACTTTCTCCATCTGAGTCAAATTCAGGACTTTGATTTGCACAACCCCCTTCAGCTCGATCTAGTGCACAACCAACTGCATCAGCAACCCTCACAGCTTGACTTGCTCTCTCAGATGGCCCTGCCACCTAAGCTGGATTTTCATTCATGAGGGGCTGTATCTTCCAAGGGTGCTGGAACTCTGCGGGTATGGGAGGCATGCACCTAGTTCGGCAGTCCTCACTTCACTGCCGTGTTCGTGACCAGTATTACCTGGTACGGGCCATGCCAACGAACATCCAGGCAACTTTTCCTCACATGCTTGCGGACAAGCACCCAGACTCCCGGGCACAGGTCGTGGCACAGGTCACTTGCGGCTGGAACAGTTGCTGCTTGCACCTGCTGGGACACAGAACGGACTACGTCAGCCAGTCCCTTACAGTAGTCGAGAATTAAATCATCTGTGATGTTAATCAAAGCAGTAGCGGGTATCGCTGGTAATCGCATTGCCCTCCCCATCAGGATCTCGTGAGGTGACAACCCCGTTCTCCTATCAGGAACACTGCGAAGGCTCATGAGAACCAAGGGCAGTGCGTCAGGCCATTTCAGGGATGTCGAAGAACATACTTTGGCCATCCGCGCTTTCAAAGTCCCATTAACTTGTTCCACAATCCCAGAAGCCTCTGGTCGATAGCTGCAATGCAATCTCTGATCCACATTCAGGGCAGCACAGAGCAATTTCATGATTTCATTGTGAAAGTGTGTCCCTCTGTCCGACTCCAAAGAGGTCGGAAATCCGAACCTAGGTATAAGTTCCCTCAACAACAACTTAGCTACAGTGAGTGTGTCACACCTACGTGTTGGGTAAGCCTCCACCCATCTCGAAAAGACACACACCACAACTAAGATGTACCTCAACCCATTACACTTCGGCATCTCGATAAAGTCCAATTGCATGCTATTGAAAGGCCCTCCTGAACTCCCAATGTGACTCAAAGTTACAGCAGTCTTCCTTCCTGCATTCATCTGCTGACATGTAACACACCTCTGACACACAGCTTCAGCAACCGCACGAAACTTCGGATTGTACCATGTCTGTCTGAACACTCGCACCATTGCGTCTCTACCAAGATGTATTGCACCATGTATCAATCTTGCCATTGGGTTCAACAGATTTTCCGGTAGCACAGCTCGTCCATCACTCGAAACCCACACATCCACATCTCCCTTCTCACATCCTGCTCGTATCCAGCTATCTCGTTCTTGATCGGGAACCTCATCCTGCAATTGTTTTAGTTCCTCCCATGTATGGGCCATGGCTAGTGTCATGCTGAGCTCGGTTCTTTCTTGGCTTTCTCCAGTGTACCCTCCTGTAAATATGTATCCTTGTTCTGTACAAAACCGGGCAACTTCATCCGCATAATTATTTCCCAAGGAAACAAAATCACTCCCTTTACTGTGTGCTGAACATTTAACAACTGCAATTTCTTTCGGACATTGTAATGCTTCCAACAACTGTCTCACATATTCCCCATTTCTAATGGGCAAACCAGAAGATGTCATGAACCCTCTCTGTGTCCATAACGGTCCGAAATCGTGAACCACACCAAACCCGTACTGACTGTCAGTGTAAATCGTTATCCAAATCTAATCAGCAGCCAAACAGGCACGGGTCAAAGCAATGATTTCAGCTACATGTGCGGAGTGTAGTCCTTCTAAACAAGCAGCTTCAACCACTCCTGTGATGGTATATACAGCAAACGCTGCCCTTAACCGACCAACATCGTCTCTTAGACATGAACCGTCCACAAAGGAAATTTCACCAGGGTCAGAAAGCGGTTCATCGACAATGTCTGGTCTCGGTTTGGTGCATAGTTCAGTCACATCGAGACAATCGTGATCCTCACAATCTTCACCATCGGCATTTGGAATAGGCATCAATGGTGCGGGATTCAAAACAGAACACCTCTTCAAAGTCACATTTTCTGCAGCCAGTATAACTTGCTCATAACGTGTTAATCTGTTGTTCGTGAGGTGCTGTGTTTTGGTCCTTGTCATCAACAGTTCAACAGAATGTGGCACATAAACTGTAAGTGGACATCCCATTAAAATACTCTCACATCTTTCAATGCTGACACCTGTTGCAGCAACGGATTTAAGGCATCCGGGCAACGCAGAGGCTACTGGATCTAAAGTAGCTGAGAAATAGGCAACTGGTCTACGGACACCTCCATGGTTCTGAGTCAGAACTGACAATGCACAACCTTCTCTCTCGCAACAGAACAATGTGAATGCCTTGTTGTAATCAGGCATTCCCAAAGCTGGAGCGCGACACAGGGCTTCTCTGAGCCTCAAAAATGACATTAAACAGTCATTGTCCCATGGTACCGGATCACTCACATCCTTGTGCGTCAGCCGTTGCAAAGGCTTCGCTTCAAAGGAGAAGTTGGGAATCCATTGGTGACAGTAACCAACCATCCCCAAGAACATTCTGACTTCTCTCTGAGTGGTGGGCACAGGCATATTCATAATAGCCTCAATGCGATCTGGTGACACCTTTCTCCTGCACTTCTCAATTCTGTGACCCAAATACTGCACTTCACTCAGACAGTACTGCAATTTATTCGGGGACACCTTGTGTCCATTCTCAGCCAAATGATTCAGTAAAGCAATGGTATCAATTCTGCAAGCGTCTTCTGTTTGAGGCAACAAGCAAATCATCAATGTATTGCACCAGAACAGAGTTCTGTGGTAACACAAGTCCTTCAAGATTCTTCTTCAGGATCTGATTAAAGATCGATGGGCTCTCTGTATACCCCTGTGGGATACGACACCATGTTAACACACGGTTCTCCAGCCGGAAAGCAAAAAGAAATTGGCTTTCCTCATGGAGTGGGATCGAGAAGAATGCTTGGCACAAATCAATCACTGTAAACCACTCAGCCTCACATGGAATTTGAAACCGTATCACAGATGGATTCGATACAACCGGACAACATGGAACAACTATCGTATTGACCTTTCGCAGGTCTTGTACGATCTCGAATTTCCCACTTGGTTTCTGTAGTCCCATGATAGGTGAATTACATGGGCTACCCATGATCTCTTTTAGAATTCCCTGCTTGATCATAGACTCGATTACAGGCTTGATCCCTGCAATAGTCTCAGGTGACAAATTATACTCGGGTGTCCTAGGAATTTCTACGTTCGGCTTGACCTGCATCTTCACTGGCTCTACACCTTTGATCAATCCGATATCTTCTCCACTGAAGTCCCACACATCAAGTGACACAGAATCCCTCAAGTCGAGTGGAAGTTCCTCCACTGTCAGCGCTGGGTACATTTCTATGCACACATGCTGATTTGCAACCTTAAAGGTCGCATCATCATCTCTTGTCTGTACTTCAACTCCCTTTGGTGTGCAATAGACGGTGCCATTCAACTTGCACAACAGATCTCTCTCTAACAGACAAACTAGACACAGGAATTGGCTCTGTCAATGGTCTAATCAATCTCTTATTTGCTACGTGTGAGAAAGTGGCTCTGTATATACTGTTCCCTAATAGGTACAGGGTGTACAGAGTCCACAGTCCCCAAGGGTTTGGCAGAGGCTAAAGCTAGATATAACCTTACTCTCTAAAGTGGTAGCTTGGTCGAGCTGTAAGGCAGTATCAGAGGACAGTGTAAAGCATTTGTTGTACCCACTCAGTCAGCAAATGGTCTCACACACTCAATAACTGAACTCTGGGCCAATGGTTTATATATAAAAAAATATATGCTTTTTATTTTAGAACCAACAATTGGCATTAAAATATACTTTCTCAGAATGAGATACTTCGTATAAATACTTTTGCAATATGCAATTGACTTTTGTAAACAGTTACAAGTGGTTGCAATAGGCAACACTATTTTACACACAATAATGCATTGAGCTCAATGGAAGTTTCAAGTTATTTGCAACAGATTACTTTTAGGATTACTTTTGGAATTCCAGGACTGGATCCTAGATTCAGTCCTGGGTCAGTACTTAGAATCAAGTGATGAAAGTCGACTTAATTACTGTGATGATTTTTAAACAATATATTGCTATTTTAAAAGTTGACAGAAAATATTTGATAGAAAACAGTCAATGATTCCCTTGGAAGAAAATTCAAGTTACAGGTATTGTACGTTCTCATTACTTTTGTAATCCAGTACTGGGTACCTAGACTCAGTACTGGGACCTTTATCCAAAAAAGGTAAGCAATTACGTTTTCAGAAGTTAGACGATTTTTAAAGAATATTTAAAGTTTGCAGAAATTGACACTTAGAAGAAATTTCACAGAAAAACAGTCAATGATTTCCTATGGGAGAAATTTGGGTTACTGGTAAGTACAGTTGTAAGTATTTTTCAGAGTCAGTGCTGGGCACCAAGATCCAGCACTGGGAGCTCACCTAATAGCAGGTGAGTATTTTCGTTTTCGTTACTCGGCTGATTTCTGGTGAATATTTTAAGATTTGAAAAGTCCACACTTAGAAGAAATTTCAGGAAAAAGCCTGTCAATGTTACCCTATGAAGAAAATGGAGTTATCGGTTTAAAGGTAAGTACTCGACTGGCAGAGTTGAGGTTCTGGGCATAGACTCAGGGGTCCCCCAGGGTCAGGTAGGTACAGTTGGTTCACCCTCAGCGCCACTAGGGCGGCCGGGTGCAGAGGGAGTTAGGCCCAATGTTATTCTATGTGGGATAGGGGGGCCTTGGTTGGTGGCTGCTGACTAGCAAGCCACGCAGCTGTGGGAGCTGGGCTCCTGGTCACTTACTCAGGGCAAGTGGGGAAGTAGGTAGGTGTAGAGGTTGCACTGCCAGGGCCACTCGGGCGGCTGGGTGCAGGGTGCTTTTGAGCCTTCGGGCGCTCAATTGATTTCAATGGGAAATCTCCGGTTTAGGAAAAGACTGCAAGCTCAGGGATGAGGATCCTTCAGGTGCCACCACCACTTCGAGAGGTAAGTTGGGTAGTTGGAGGATAGGTAGGTACCCCGGGATTGGGCACAAGGGGCCGCGGGGCGCCGTATGCAGGGGTGCCTTTTGGTGTCGGGAAATCTTACCCTCTGTTGATCGCTGTAGGGGGGGCACCTTGTTCTGAGGCTGCAGGCTTCTTCAGGAGTGTCGAGGGAGGTCCTTGGGTGCCGGACTCTGAGTCACAGTCGCCGTGGGGTCGTCCTCGTGGTCTCTGTTCACTCCGGCACTGGCCAGGTTTGGCTGGTGCAGAGTGTGCTGGGTTTGCGGTTCCGGGCTGCTGCCAGGGATTAGAAGTAGGTTTTGAGTAGAGCCTCTACTCATGGGAGTCCCAGGGGCTTAGAGCCAAAAGGTAGCCAGGTCCTCCGGGGTTTGTGAGGTTGCTGGCCACAAGAGATGCTGGGTTGGAGCAGGAGCAGGTTCGAGGGTCGACAGGCCGGTAGGGTTGGGGCCAAGCAGTTGGTGTCTTCCTCTTCTTAGCAGCTGCAGGGCAGGTCTTCTTTCTTCTTGCTCTTCTTTGTATTTCGGAATCTGGAATCTGGGAAAGGAAGGTTCAGGGTGCCCCTAAATACTAGATTTAGGGGCGTTACAGGTAGGTGAAGGGCAGGGACCAATGGGTCCCTGTCCTGGGGTGGGTCCACCCCCTATCCTGCCTGTCTCCTGTGGGAGGGGGGCAGTAGCCTAGTCCTGATAGGGTAGGGCTCCCCATCTTCAAGATGGCAAGAGCCCGGAGATGTGCTTCACCTCGCCTCCCCCACCTGAGGGGTGGGGTTGGCAGGCTGGCACATCCCCTGTCCTTATTTGGGGTTTCCGGCCAAGCTTCCCGCCAGAGTGGGGGGTTGCAGTGGCCTGGGGAAGCTCACAGAGGCGGCATGCCTTTGAAGCTTCCCCCTGCCCATCCTGGGGGAGGAGATTTAGCACCTCGCCCAGGATGTGCATTGTTGCAGGCCCAGGAGAGCAGGGGCTCCCCTTCCCGGGGGTCTTGCAACATGTCTGCTGTGTGGCAGCCTAGGCAGCCTCAGAACAGACGTGGATTGTAGGTTAGGTTTAAGGGGACATCTCTAAGATGCCCTCTGGGGTGCTTGGTACATTCAATCCCACACTGGCATCAGTGTGGGTTTAATGTGCTGAGAAGTTTGATACCAAACTTCTCAGTCTTCAGTGTTGCCATTATGGTGCTGTGGAGTTCGTGTTTGACAAGCTCTCAGCACCATGTACTCTTAAATGGCAGCACTGCACTTACAGTGCCCAGGAATGGACCTGGGTACTGTAGGGGCACAGGGCTCCTGCTCCTGTGCCCACACCATTGGCATAAGGCACCCAGCTAGAGGGGTGGCTGATATATGCCATGGCAGTGTAGGTGATGGGCATGGCACACAGGGATGTGTGCCATGTCGACTCTTTGTTTTATCTTGCACCCAGACACCCACCCTGCAAAGGCAGTGTGTGTGTGTAAGGGTACAGGGCCTCTAAGGGTGGCACAATGAGTGCTGCAGCCCTTAGAGGCCTTCCCTGGTCACAAGGCCCTGGGTACCTAGGGTACCATTTACCAGGGGCTGACATGTGGCCAGGGTTTGCCAATTTGGGTTTTGTGTGTTTTAGGGAAGGAACATAGGCCCTGGGCACCTGATTGGCAGGAGTCCAGGGCACACTCAGTCAAAGTACATTCAGCAATTCAGCAAAAAGTCGGGGCATACCATGCAAGAAAGATGGCACTTTCTCACACTACGCCAACAACTTGGATCGATTGTCCCGAGAGGGGTAGGTTGGGGACTACTGCTGATCTTACAGTAGACCGGGTAGCACAAGTGTCAACCAAAAAGGTGGTAGGGTGACCATCAACATCTGCTTCTACAAATGGTCCCCTCTGGTCTACCTCCAAGACAGTTCCAAGTATGCAGTCTTCCTCTCCCCTCAGGCACCATCATGCCAACGGGTCTGGACCGAACTCCTCACCCCCTTTGAACAAAGGCATCTGTTGGTAAGTTCGGACTCCCTGCTGAACATTTTGAACCCTAGGTGGCTGAGGAACTTGCACCTGCGGACTACTAGTCCCCCCTTTCACCATCCTAGGTCTACTCACCGTGGGAACTACTTCAGGTACAGGTACCTGAGTTATCTCTACTTCTTGCTGCACTTGATTCATTGGGTTCAAGGGACACTTGCATTTCCAATGTCCATCCTGGTGACAAAGATGACACGCAGTGGTCTTTTTCAATGTGCCACATCCATCCCTGTCTTGTGATCAATGGACTTTGGTCTTCCCTGATTCTGGGCATTCTGATTTCCTCCTTGGTTATTTCCCTGCTTCCTTCCTAACGTCCCTCCACTAGACTGAGCTTGAGCTGTTTGCATCTGGACAAGCATCAACTTATCCTTCATCTTCCTGTGCTTCGATTCTATCTCATCACTACAGTACCTGGCATATACCGTAAGATCTCATCTACAGGCTTATTCTGCCAGCAAATCAGATGTTGCTGAATCATAAGACTAACCTCTGGTCTCAAACCCAACACAAACTTTGAAACAAACTGTCCCATATCTTTAGTCTCTAGGGCATCTAATCCGCTGTACTGCTTGAAGGCCAGCAAGAGTCTTTCATAATACTCATGCACTGTCTCTTTTGGTTCTTGGACTGTCCGATCTATCTTAACCCAATCAATATCCTGAGGTGAAATTTCCGACTTTAACCATGTAATCACTTGCTCAAACTTCTTCATGACTATCGGTGACGGACCATTCGAAACAGGATCTCTTTCGGGCTCCGAAGTTGGCCATTCAACAGCAATTTTACATGCGGACCATAAATCACCTAGAACCACAATGTCAAACAATGTATTCCAGTCAATCCACAACACCTTCGAGATCTGAACAAACCGGTCAACCTGCTTATACCACTCGACGGGCTTCTCCCGCAAGCAGGGGAAATCGTTCGTGAATGCAGCCAAATCACCCCTACTCCAAGACACATGCACGTACCCTCCATTCTGTACCTCTCGTAAAGGGAAATTTCCTACATCCTCCATCCTACCGTCCTTTTAGAACCCTTCTTCTTAGACCACCTTTCTTCCCATTTGTCAAGCATGATCCATGCACGCATTGCTATAATCAAATCCTTGATCTGGGACCTCAATCCCATGACCCTCTTCTCTCCCAATTCCTGGTTGCTATAATGCAACCTATGGTTTCCCTGCAATGACTTTGTTTTGGACAGATCCACATCATATCTTTTGGCCAATTCTGACAATTTCTCATGCGCAGTTCTTGCTTTGCGAGTCACATCTTTCGCAACTCATCTTGCTCATCTTGCTCATACATGTATACCCTTTCCACTTATTATTTCGTCTACTTCCGCTTTCAACCTTACCACATCTAGCATCCTCCCTTTCAAAGCTCCCTTCAGTATTTCTCGGCAAGCTGCCCCATTCTGTTCATCGTACTCGCATTCCTGTTCTTGAGGTCTAATCCCTTCTGTCATGCTCCTAGAAACGGAACGATTTCCTAAATTGCCTTGTTCGTTTTCTACAGTTCTCTCACTCTGATTCCTCACCGGCGGTGCCCACATCCGCAAATCTGATCTGATACACCAACTGGTTAAATGATGCTTTTGACCGGCTAATGCCTAACAAAATTATCTCAAAAAATCGAAGCGCGCCATCAGCCTCCTTGGTTTTCTGAACTCCTTAGAGAACAAAAAAAATTGTGCAGGAATTGTGAAAGAAAATGGTATAGATCCTATAACCTTCAGGAAAAAATAGTTTATAAAGCAGCAATTACCAACTACAAACACTCGATCGCGCAGGAAAAAAGGAGATGCTATACTGCTCAGATCTAAGCTGCGCAAGATTCTAATAAACACCTATTTCAAGTAGTTGTCAAACTGTCAGGCCAAACATCCTCCAGCAATGTGGCCCCTACTCAGTCACTATGTGACTCTTTAGCGAACTTTTTTGTTGAGAAGGTAAATAATATTTACTCGAAATTTGCTTCTGAAACCAACACTATGGCTCAACCGATAATAAGGGACTCCTTTGAATTCTCCTTAGTGAAATTTGACAACACCACGCCCGATCAGATTGCTACTATAATATCCTCCGTAAAATCAGGTTCCGCTAATGATCCTTGCCCCCGGCTATACTTTTATCAGTCTTAGATCAAGTGGCACCTGTCTTATCTACTATCTGTAATTCCATGTTTGCCTCCGGTATCTATCCCACAATTTGGAAGAAAATGATTATAAAACCACTTTTAAAAAAAGAAAACCTGGATCCCACCGAAACTAAAAGCTACAGGCCAATAGCTAGCCTGCCTTTTCCGGCAAAAATCTTTGAAAAGGTGATGAACACTCAACTTTCCAAATATATTGAAGACCACCAGCTGTTAGATGCCACACAATTCTGTTTCCGCAAAGGACACGGAACAGAGACCGCACTCATTAAAGTGACCGAAGACATCAGAGTCATCTTTGACCAGGGAGGCACGGCTGTTCTTGTGTTGCTGGATCTCTCAGCAGCCTTTGACACGGTCAATCATGCCATCCTGATCGACCGGGTCACTGAACTGGGTATCCAGAAAAAAGCCCAAGAGCTGCCGGCCTCTTTCCTCGCCAACCGTACTCAGTCGGTAAATTTTGGTACCTTTCAGTCCACCCAATTAAGCCTCCCGTGTGGTGTCCCGCAAGGCTTATTCCTAAGTCCAACACTTCTTAATGTCTACGTGGCGGACTTGGCTAGAGTTATCAAGGGACATGGGTTGGGCCTTACTTCATATGCCGACGATACTCAGTTGGTGTTAACAATACACAATGATGGAGAGTAAGTAGCAGCAAAATTTCAAGGAGGCATGCTGGCCATCAGTGATTGGAAGACCAGCAATTGCCTTAAATTAAACTCTGATAAAACAGAGGTTATGACCTTCGGTAAACTATCCCCTGCCTGGTCCTCAACCTGGTGGCCGTAGTCATTGGGTTCTCCGCCGCCCCCAGTCACTAGGGTTAGGAATCTAGGCGTCATATTTGACGATAGACTAACTTTTCTACCTCATGCTAACTCGGTAGTCTCAGCTGCATTTTACAAACTACGCATGATAAAAAAAAATACTACCATTTCTTCCCCTGACATCAGGAAAAACTCTGGTTAGCACTCTAATCATGTCTACCATTGATTACTTCAATGGGCTTCTCCTGAACGCCCAAAACAAGGTTATCCATAAGCTGCAAACTATCCAGAATGCAGCTGCCAGGATGTTGTCGGGAATCCCTAAATATAAGCCTATATCACGTTATTCAGAAATTTCACTGGCTCCCTGTGAAGAGTCGTATAATGTTCAAGGCCTTGTGTATTGCATACAAGACATCCCGCAACACAGGGCCTCAGTTTCTGATTAGAGATTTAGCAGCCTATATTCCAGCCCGGGCTCTTCGCTCATCTACGGCATATCTGTTAACAGTGCCACGCACTAAAACTGCCTCTTGGGCTGATAAACGTTTCATTGTTGCGACTACTAAACTTTGGAACTCGCTCCCATTACAGATCAAATCATCCCAATCCTTATTAACCTTCAGGAAAATGACGAAAACAAGGCTGTTCACACAATAAGCCTCCTTGGTATAAGTTTCAAGCTGCCCGTCCTTAGTGCCGAGACACTCAAGGGTATTTGAGCGCTTTATAAATCTCATAAACACTCGCATCCACCTGTCCCCTAGAGGAGTCTGCGGTAGCTGGCAGTGGCGTACTCCATTTCATAGGTTTCGGAGCCTGTTCCATTCCACTCACTGATCCATTTCCCTCCACCACACTCCTCGCTCCTACAGCTGACTGTACTAGACTACCAACTCTCTCTTGATCTGGGTCGTAAACTGAGACAATGGGTCCAATGGTAACCGGTACCTTTAGAGCATCCGGTTACCTCACACCTCTCCCAACCTCTGTGTTTACTATGGACTGATTTTTCGTGCCCTCCGCTCCTGTCGAGATCTTCCCTTCTACTCTCACCTCTGACTGGGTCTGTAATCCACTAGTCCCTTCTGCTTGAGCCGACTTCTCTTCATAAGAATCTGGATTGTATGGAGGTGGTCTCTCAGACAACAACCTCTCTACTAGACTATCATCTGTATCACTGTCCTCGTCATCCACACTCTTTGCCTTAGCACTGTCTGTCTTTACCAGTAGCGGGTACAACCGGTCTCCCTCTATCGTTTCTACTCTCCACCTCTTCTCTTGTGCATCCTGGAATGCCTTAATTGACTTCTTCACCCTTTCTTGACTTCGATCTCTTTTCCTGTCATGCGCTGCTCTAATCCATGCATGCAACGCCTCAAACTGAGTTGGTCTCGGCAAAGGTCGCAACGAAGACATTACAGATTTCAACTGATACAACACCTCCAACCTGAAGGAACCATGTCGCGGGAAAAGCCAGTTCTCCCTCACATGAGTAATTTTATGTCAATTTTCAAGCCAAATTATAGTATGCAATTCCACATTCCTTGCCATATAATGCACCGGAGTATCCTCAGGAGGGGCTTCTTCTCCCCCTCGAGTAACCACATGTGTATCACCTCTACATAATTCTCGCAAAACCTTAAAACATTTCATGATGGACAATTTTTGATCACACACACAATGTTTTCGTTCACTTCCTGATGTCAATCCACCAATAGCAGCGCGACTCACACCAACCGACCTATCACAGCGCGACCCCTTCTAACGTCCCGCAGCAGTTCCCCTCCTTCACAATTCGCGTCTCACCCTTGCATTTGTACCAATCACACGCTGAAGTAATTATCTGTCCACGAAACTACCGGACAATCATTTCTCTGTCTCCGACGGTCTCTCGAAATTGTCGACCTCAACTGGCAACTGTCTGTCTGCGAAACGACTGGACAAATGCCTCATCTGATAGGTTTCAATCACTCAATGTTCCACATACAGCAACCCACGACCAACGTCGGTTACTCACGCACTCACACATTCGCACCCCCTATCTCGGTCCGGGTAATCGATGACGTCTCACGATCCCCTTTCGGTGGTCAACAAAATCTACCTTGGGTGTCTTCTACACCACAATCACTTAAGCTACTTGTCAAGCCTAAGATTTTCCCGGGCTGCACGCGCTCACAGCCTGATCTCACAAACACTCAACACTCACTCCAACTCCGCAAGACATCACACATTCAAATCAACACCGCAATCTACAAAACATCTCACCCTATTCATACTCACTCCTCCACGAACTGCTGCTATCTGCCGCACAGCTACTCTCCATCAATCTCCACCAGCCGCCATCCACCATCCGATGGGTCACCATCACTTGACTTCTATGGGCCTCTAAAATCTCTTATCTTGATCTAGATCTTCCCTCACTATCCGAGATTAACAAGTGATAGGACCGGATTCTTGCCTACCTGATTCTCTCCAAGAATCCTCTCGGGCCGCCAGGATCTTTTTATCTGCTAAATAATGTAGAGGGGAGGAAATTCAATTTTCAATACATAATCACCAGGATCAAATCCTATCTCAAAAAGGACCACTGACTCCGAATCTAAAATTTGTAGGATTTTATTACAACCAAAAATAACTGCACATACAGACACCTCAGCACAAGGTGAAGAAGATAAATGGGCACTAGAACAAACACAAGTCTACGTAAGAGTCTCATACGACTCAGAACAAAAAAAAATCACAAGTTCAAGGAGAATAAGAAATGCAATGGCTAAGCCAATGTCTACATTAGGAATCATTAGCCTAAAAAGAAAAACAGTTAGTTTATCCCTACTCTATCTCTAAGGTGACATCCCTACTTAGCATTTCCCTCCCAGGCAAGAGAGTAAAAAGGTGTCATAAGTGAAGACTTCCTTAGAAGTGCATTGACTTAGTCAGAGCTCGTTCTAAGATGCTCCTTCTAGCTTTCCATCTAAACCTCAACTGCTCAACCCTCGGGACACTGTCCCTAATACAAAATCCCAAAAACGTAGAACACGCCCTTTGGCACACCTCTTCAGCCAGGTCTTCTCCCAGTACTTTTCCATGGAAACTTGTACTCCATCCAACGATGGTTAGCTTGACCTTGGGTCCCAGGCACCTTCTCCGCCGAGAGTATCATCCGTAAATTCCAATGCACTCCCCTGTTGGCTTCTCGTACCATCCTAACTCCTAAAACAAAGACCTAGTCTCTCTAACAAGCTAAATGTCCTTGCACCTGCAACAGAAACATGGGAACAAAAAACTTTTCACTTCTCTAAGATTTTCCATTCTCCTGAAACCCAAAGCCTTTACCAAAAGAAATCATTTTCGGCCTACAACGTTAGCTAACATAAGAAATTAACAGGCCTTTCTCTTTAAACATATATGAGATCAGGCCTTTGCACTGTTACACACGTTACCAAATCACACGTTCAGCATTAGTTAATTATTCTTTTAAACGTAGATAAGCAAACTACACGTGCAACTTTAACATGACACATGCTTAAACTAATACATTGCATTACATAAATCAAATATTATGCATTTACGAAAATACATTTGCAGTGATCTACGACACTATTCTTCATGAAAAGCATGGTTACATTTCTAATCACCTCTGTTAAACTATTCTAATAATACAATTTCTATGTCACACCTAAACTACTTCGATTATTATGTGGGTGTGGACTAACAGTGAATATGATGCACCCCTACAAATTTCACAATAAAGTGGCGCTCTATCACAAGCATTTGCAATGCAATAGGTCTCGTATTTTTGCGAGTTTAAGCTATTGCCATTGTAAATGCCAAAGCCTTTTATTTATGTTTTAAAAACGAAATCAAAAATAAAAGGCATTGTTATTTGCAATGTCAATAGATCAAACTCGTGTAAATGCGAGACCTATTGCATTGCAAATGCTTGTTTTAAATGAAAGCATGAATTGGTCACTCAGCAGGTTGGGAATTACAGTCTGTGTTCCAAACTCGCTACCCCTCTCCTGCTCAAAGTGTTGCATTGCATTGTATCATCGATTTAGCGCCCTCACACGTGTTGTGTACGTGAAGCGCTGTTTGGCACTTCATTTGGTGTCTTCCAAAGAAATGGCTGACTGCGCATATATTGCATTTTCTGCGTTGTTTACACGTGGGTACCATTGGCCGCCTATGCCATAAGAGCCAATATCTAAATATGGTGCCCCCCCCACAGCTCACTTGTGGCTCCAATACCTTCGGGTCGAGTTCCCGCTTTATTATACTGCTGTGGCTGCTGAAGTGAATGGAGCGTGAGGTCTATTGCGACTGCGAGGTGTCTGAAATACAAGTGTACTTCAATTAAAGCCCTGTTCTGTACAGCGCTTAGAAATGGCAGAAGTGCGGAATGACGTGCCACATAAAACAAGCTACAATTTGTATTATTATTAAAGTGAATTAATACTTGGAAGAGAGGTTCACCTCACTTACACCCTCTGAAGAAGAGACAATTCTGCTCATGAGCCCAGTGTGCGTAGGCTCTAGTCCCCCAGAGAGATCCCACCCCGGGAATGGATGTGCTGTTTGGATGAGACTTGACTGTGTTGTGCGTATAAGATCGGACTTTCTATACTTTGAAAACAGAGGAAGTAAACATGAAAGTCAGACCTGCATGGAAGTAGAACCTTCCTTGAACACTGGTGACGCACCTCTTTCACATGTTTTCAGCAGGCGCTGCCATGTGTGACCCCGGCATAAAACCGGACGATGTGTTACTATTCAATCTTGCTTTTCTAAATCTACCACCCGTACGTGGTCATGCAGTATACGTCAATAAGTTGTTACTAATATGGCTTGGGTCACATTAATATTTCTTCTGCCTCTCGGTCGGACACTTACGTTCCCATTTCGTACAGCCTGCACTTTCCCATTCACTTTCAAGATATTACCTCTGCCCATATTGACTTGGTGATTGAAGGCTGGTGTGGTCGCCTTTAGAGCATAAGAACTATTTTAGGAACTTTCATGGCTCTTTATTGCTCTGAGGAACAGCACCTAGCCGTAACGGTGTAGTCAATCTTGTAAAGTCTCTAACCCTCCCCGGGACAGAAGTGGCAGAGACCCTGATGACAGAGTCTTTCAGGCGTCTGTTTCCTCTCTACTATACATGCGGGATCTCTTGATATAGCTTCTCAGAAACACAACTCTACAAAGTGAATTCAACAAATAACTGCGTATTGTTCAATAAAATACAAATGCATTTAAAACACCAACCTTGCATCTTGAAAGGTGGACCGAGCCTGCAAGGCTGAGGAAGGTGACAGAGACGCTCCTTTTTGTGGGTTTAATTCTTTCCTGATGAAACTTGAGCATGCCACCTCTTTACCCGCCGCCCACTCCTTTTTTAAGAACAAAGCCTCGTTAAGTAAATGGACTTTTGAAAGACGTCTGAAGAACTCGGGTGGGGCCGCAGTATGACAGACGGCAGACCACAACAGCTCCTCTACCCCCATGTGAGCCAGGCAGGGGGCCTGGTGTTGCTCTGGCCCTTGGGCCATTCACACCTCGGCTCCCCATTTGCAGAAGCAGTGTTTTCCCCTGACACCTCCGTGCCAGGCCACCACAGGCAGGCCAATGGTTTGTAATGATTTGGCTCCATCAAGTGGCCAAGTGGTACAACAACTTTGAAAATCAGTTACACTCGGTTTAAACCAGGTCAGCTGATTTTCATCTGGTAAGGTACTGTCTGGTACAGTCTGTTTTAACCGATTTCCAGACAGCCTAAGCATACCCATCGTCCACGATTGAAGAAATACATCCGAGTTGATCGCCAGTGGAACCAGTCGCCAATTGTAAAACTGAGGAAGTTGCGTGTTCAGTCTGGACGCAAACAGGTCGATTGCACAAGGGCCCCACTTGTTGTTCAGTTGTTGGAATACCCTGGGGTGAAGTTTGCAGTCGCTGTAATCTCAAAGAAAACGTGAGTTCCAGTCTGCCACCACATAGGAACTGCCCGGAATATATTCCGCCGTCACCGAGATGTGGTGTAGGAGGCAATAATGCCAAAAGTCTTTGGCTATTTCCACTAACAGACGGGGCCTCGTGCCACCTAGACGATTGATGTATCTCACTGCCGAGACATTGTCCATCCACGGAGTATACAACAACTCACCTTCTCTGGAGAAAGTGTCCTGATCGTAAACGATCCCGCTAAAGGCTCTAGACAATTTATATGGAGTTTCAATTTCTCCGAGGACCATCTGCCCCCCATCTCCACTGAGCCGCAGCGGGCTCCCCAGCCCAATCTGCTGGCATCTGATTCTATGACTACTTCTGGAACTGATGCAAAAATGGCCTTGCAATTCCATGCGTCCATGTGCTCCAACCACCAAGTGATTTCTGTCTTGGCCTCCTCGGAAAGCAGAATCTGTTCTGCATAGCCCAAGCCTTTGCGTAAATGCATAATTTTCAACCTCTGGAGAGCCCTGTAATGAAGGGGACCGAGGAAGATTGCTTGAATCGATGAAGCTAACAGGCCTGCTAACCGGGCTAGTGTCTGCACGGATATAGTCAGAGAAGCAAGTGCTCTCCTCAATTCTTTCTTGATCGCTATCCTTTTCTTTCAATGGGAGTAAGACCTGTGCCACTATTGTGTTCACCTGGAATCCCAAAAACTCAATTGATTAAGCCGGAGTCAGAATAAACTTGTCTGAATTTATGAAAAAACCCCACTCTTGTAAGAGTTGAGACGTCCATGCCAGATGTCGAAGAACTGTATTCACGCTCAGTGCCATAATAAGGATGTCATCTAAATAAATAATGAGTCTCACCTCTCTCTCGAATTGGATCACTGGTTTCAGGAGTTTGGTGAAACACCGAGGGGTGGAAGAAAGCCTGAACGGCATGACGGAAAATTCATACCATTTGGTTCTCCATTGGAATTGCAGGAATCTCCGATGTGGAGGGAAAATAGGCACTGCTAGATACGCGTCTTTTAAATCGAGACGCACCATCCAATCTTTTTCTAAGAAAAGATCTTGCTGTAAGTGTATGCCCTCCATCTTGAAGTGGTGATACACTACCCCAAGAGTTGAACTCTCTGAGGTTTAAAACAAATCTGAATCCCTGATCCTTCTTTGGAACTAAGAATACGGTGCTGATGAAGCCGTGACGGTGACGGGTTGTCTCTACAATGGCCCCTTTCCTCATCAGGGACGCCACTATGAAAGACATCTCTACACTGGAAAAACGTAGGGGTAGAGGTCTGTGTGTCTGATGTGGGGTCACATAAAATTCTATCTGAAAACCCTGTACTGTCTGAAGTACCCAAGGATCGCTCGTTAAACTCTCCCACATGCGTAGAAACAAAGCAATTCGGCCTCCCACTACGACCTCCCCACACTGAATCAAGTTAACCTGATTAGGAGGCATCTCAGTTGTGTTCTGTCCTCGATAACCTCCCCTATGCTGCCTGCCTCTGCCACCACGGTTTTGGGTGGGGTAGAAGTTGGACCGCAGGGCTCCGCCACGTCCTCTTAGATCGAAGCGTCTGGAGGTCTGATTGAATCCAGGGCCGGTCGATCGAGCCCTGAAGCTTCTGGCCCTGGTAAGAAGGACAGTGTGGAAAACCTTTTTGATGTTGCTTTGGGCTTTGTTGAGTGCTGAGAATGTCGCCACATATTTCCCCAACTCTTTAACAAACTTGTCACCAAATAGTAACCCATTCGCCAGGGTACCAGCCTCCATTGTAGCCATATCCGCAAGTTGTGGATCAATTCGCATTAGGAATGACCCTCTCCTCTCGGTTGATAAAGCGCAATTTGCATTGCCTAAAAAAGCAGAGGGCTCTCTGCGCCCATTCTAGTATCTCCGTTGTGTCTAATGGAGTGTTGGAGTCTTTAGCCTGAACGGCTGAGTCAAAGATCTTCTTGAGAGGGCCAGATATATCCAGTAGCTTATCCTGGCAGCCTCTCTTTGCCCTGTCAAGCCCCTTTTTTTTAGGTCTTTAGCAACTTTTTTCATGAATGCAACCATATTAGGATCCAATTCTGGCATGTCCGCCACTTTGCCCAACAATGATGGTCTAGGGCATTCTGACCTCAAGGTAGCACGCATGTGGCGCTCAAATCCTCGTCGGAGGTTCTCCTGTCATAGGGTGCTATCTCAACACACAGCACCCATTCGGTAGACCTCGATGGACAATAATTCGGGGGTTGAACAGCAGGTTTTTATGAGACGGAGTACCACTCACATTGTGAGTTTTGCGCTTCCTTTTAGTCACCTTTTTAGGTTCTTCCGTATCCTGCTCTGACTCAGAGGTGGCCGGAGCAACAGGAGACGACTCCTCCGCCTCCCCTGGATTCAAAAGAGATGAATTTCCAGAAGGGAGGGAGCCGCCATAACCATGGTCTCTAAGGACACTGGACGCCACTTGGGAAAGGACTTCAGCTGAGGAGTGAAATGATGGCTCACCCAGAGATGCCCCTAATTTGTGCTTTCCATAGTTTTTCAGGGGCTTAGTAAATAGTTGTAACACCTTCACCAACACCCTGTTCACAGACCCTTGGACGTGGGTATCCAGGGCTTCCACCAACTGCTCCTCCATATGGTGCTCGTAGGGCACCTCTTCAAATTCTGCATAGTTGTTGTAATCTGCCCACTGGTCAACCTCCTCTGCGTAGTATGCCACCATGCCAACGGAGGTGTGGAGGAGTTTTTCGGGGGGGGGGGGGGAAAGAGGAAATTGATTAGTGTTCAGGACATTTATACCTTTGGGGGTTATATGATTGATGCATACTGTCGAGGGGCTGTCCTTCCGGGTTCTGCTGTTGTCTTTCAGTAAAGACAGAGAAGCATAATCCAAAGACTCTGTGGACTGCCATAGAATTAAGTTCCTCGTAGGATCATCAGAAGATGGACTCGGAGCTGATTTACTTTTTTATGCCTTTCCCTGAAGAGTTTCAGTAGTTTCGCGTTTCACCATGATGGACCACAAAGAGCAAACAGGAAACTGACGGCTAAAAATATAGTGTTACAAACAAGAAAAACCTTACAGGAGTTTTGAGGGCCGGGCCGGGCTGCAAGCTCTCATAATTACAATGGTATGCCTGGGCTCATCCACTGCCCCGCAAGAGCCCAACGCGGTGTCTGAAGGGGGGCAACCCAGCGCAATAATCATTAGGATGAGCTGCCACCAGGAGAGGCCCTAGTGTGAGCCTGGGGCGCTGTGCCGCAACTAGCCAAACCCTGCCAGTGGCATAAGTATGCCTCCGCCTCACCTCTGCGTCTGAGTCTTTCTTTCCGGCGGGCTCCTGTTCTCTCGTCAGTTCACTATGGCACTCAGGTCTAGGTCACGGCTCTTCTCGCATGCTCCCTCACAGCGGGTTGTCTGAGTTGCACCGCACTGGGAACCTGCATTTGTGCGGCAATCCTGCATTTGTGCCTAGGTCCACCAGGCTAGGCAGGACAGGCCGGGGGGGGGGCAACTCACCACTCCACTGGTTCAGGGAGTCTCTGAGTGTTTCTCATTTATTGATTGTGTACAACAAATGCAAAACACTTCTTTAAGCCTCAACTGCTCAACCACACTACCACAAATAGAGCACTGGGGATTATTAAAGTAAGCCCTGTAAACCAATGAGGGTCGTCTGGACTTTTTATTAGTGTGCCCTTACATTGGTAATATTACATAAAAAGTCAGCGTCCTATAACATCCTTTAAGTCTGACTCCAAGGTATCCAAATCTCATTCCACACATCAACCAAACCAGTTCCTCCAAGCGGGCGTGTATCGCTTGTGAGTGGAGGGGGGTGCATGCTCGTAGCAGGTAAGTCAGTCTTGAAATTCCTGGCACAAAGCAACGTTGTCGGAAACCTTCCACGGTGTGAGAGGTAGACTGCGTTGCAATATCATGGGATGATGGTCTACGAAGGGATCCTGCTTGGATTTCCGTGAACATTGGAAGAGCACTAGAGAGCTACTGAGATCTGATGAACTGAGATCCCTGGTTGGGCCTTCCAAATTGGGTTTACCAAGGCCACTGTCGTTCCCTGTCTCCTCACCTGTGCTGCCACTCTTGCAATCATGGGGAAGAAGGGGCATAAAACAGCCCCTTGGACCTGTCCTGCAGAGACGCATTCATTGCTCTCACCAAGGGATCTGTCATCCAACTGAAGAATACTGGAAGTTGGTAATTAAGTTGGGATGGAAACGGGTTGATCGCACAAGGTCCAAGGGGAGTCTGAATCTGCTGAAACACATGACGATGCCCCGGGAGATACTCTACAATCACTGAAGTCTGATGTTTTAGGCAGAAATGCAAAACATTCTTGGTGATCTGTCAACAACTTGGAGCTCCCCAGTTTGTTGATATAGCTGACTGCCGAGAAGTTGTCCATCCGCAGTAGTCAGCAACAATTTCTCCTCCGAGGAGAGCATTTGAATAGCAAGAAAAAATAACCTGCCAAAAAAGCTCAAGGCAGTTTGTCATTGTCCAGTTTGTGAGGGGCCCAACGCTGTCCAGTGAAGAAGTCTCTGCACCTGTCGACCCTGGCATCTGACTTGATCAACACGTTGGATAGAGTGCCAAAATGGCCCTGCCATTCTAAGCGTCCTTGTGCAGTAACCACCGGTTAGGTTCTTCCGTTGCCTTTTTGGAAAGGGAAGTCTGGGTGTTGTACGAGAGGCCGTTGCGGAGATGCCTGATCTTCAGACACGAAGAGTCCTGTAATGGAATGGGCCTGGGAAAATAGCCTGGATAGAGGATGCCAGGAATCCGGCAATTCTCACTGCTGTCTGCAACAAAATCAGTTGTTTGCTCAATGTAGATCTAAAGACCACCTTGATGTCCTTCAATTTTTGGGAGGGGAGTTAAATGATTTCCTTGACCGCATCTACCTGGAACCCCAGGAATTCTATCGTCTGGGTTGGAATCAGAACAGACTTTGCATGATTGATGAAAAAACCCAACTCCTGTCAGAGATGAACTGTATAATACTTGTGGTCCAGTGGTAGAATCTGTGATTGAGCCTTGAGAATTGTGTTGTCTAGATAAATAAATAATCTTGTTCCTTTCTCTGAGTCTCTCCACGATAGACTGCATCAGCTTGGTGAATCACCAGGCTGTTGATGAGAGACCGAAAGGAAGAGCCAGGTACTCGTACCATTGCTCCTGCTGTTGGAATTGCAGAAACCTCCTGTAAGGTGGAAAGATCAGTACTGTAAGAATAGCGTCCTTCAGATCCAGACGGACCATCCAGTTGTCCTTCATTAACAGATCTCTCAGCAAATGTCTCCCCCTCCATCAGCAGCAGCCCATGCAGGTAACAGACGTGGGGAGGTGGGGCCGGATAAGTGGAGATTTCAAGGGACGATGCTGAGGGAAAATTAAATAAATAATTTTCCCTCTGCATCGTCCCTCAAAATTCCCCCTTACCCGGACCCACCCTCCCCACCGCTGTTACTTGCACAGACCGCGGCTGCCGTCCATTTTGAGATTTCTGTTGACCACACAGTGGTTGAACTTTGTTTTGGAACCAGGCTGTGGCCTCCCCCTTTATTCTGAACAAGGAAAATCGTACTGTAAAATCCCCTGGGATGAGGGAAAGAATGGCAAATTGCACCTTTGTAAAGAAGCTCATGAATCTCAATCTATAAAGGTCTTCAAGGGTTAGGGGTGATTTGTTGCCAAATGTGAACAAACAGTTGAGTCCTGCCTCCTAGACGCAGATTGCGGATGAGATAAAGGAAATACCTGAGAAATCGGAGGCTTGCGGAGGCTTCGCCTGGCCAAAAAGGTTCACTTGGAAGACTTTCTTGGGAGACCCCTGAGCTTTGTCAAGGGCTGTGACGCTGTTAACGAGCTTTCCAGTGTCTTTGACAGCTTTCTCCCCAAAGAGGAGGCTGTCGGCATTGGGACCAGCATCAGGAGTTGCCAAGTCTACAATTTAGGGTTGATGTGCATAATTAGGGCGTTCCTGTGCGTTGAAGAGATTGCACAGTTGGTGTTACTGTGGAGGCATACCGCCTTTTGTGATCAGCCAGCTAGGACCTCAAGATAGTTTGTGGCAGCAGTCTCCAGCACCTCGAGAGCCATCTCGACTTTTTCCAAGGGACCAAAGAGGTCTACAAGTTTATCCTGGCATGCGTTCCATGCCCTGTCAATGCCATTTTTAGGGTCCCTGACATATTTCCCATGCATGTCAGGTCTAGCGCATTCATCATGCAGCCTAATATGAACTTCTTTGTCAAAACCTTTTCTTAGATGATGCTGAATGTACTCCACCACAGCTAGTGCAGGAGACTAGTTGGAGAACCTTGGGGGGACAATGTCTTCTGGTGCAAACTGCAAAGGGTTCGAGCCACAGGACACAGGTAGCACTTTCAGAAGGTCACAAGATTGATTTTTCTTCAGCCATCGCCTCCACCACTGGCAGTACATCAGTTTGTACTGGTGGGTTCTTCAGATAGTATGGAGGGGCTACTCCCTCCCCTTCGAGACTACCCCTCCTGCCAAGCCTCCAGCTTACAACCAGCTGACATGACTCTCTTGGCCAAGGGAGCCATAGAGAGAGTTCCGATGCCAGAAATAGTCCGTGGTTGTTATTCCCACTACTTTGTGGTCCCGAAAAGGACAACGGCCTTCATCCTATCCTATATCTGAGAGCCCTGAACTACTTTCTCAATAAGGAAAAGTTCAAGGTCCTTACTCTGGCTCAGGTCTTGATTGCCCTGGACCCAGGAGACTGGATGCCTATTTTCACATTCCAGTCCTGCCTGCACATCGGCGCTGTCTGCAGTTTACCGTAGGGAGCATTTTCAGTTCACTGTGTTCCCCTTGGCTTTACCAGCACCCCTCGGGTGTTCTCAAAGGTGATGGCGGTGGTTGCAGCTCATCTGCGCAGATAAGGGGTGCCAGTCCTCCCCTATCTCGATGACTGGCTGTTAAAGGTGGGCTCACCCTAGGCTGTCGTCTCCCACCTCCAGGCTAAGGTGAACCTCCTGCATTCATCTGGGTTCACTATCAACGTGTCAAAGTCACACATGACTCCCTCTCAGACGCTCCCTTTCATTGGAGCAGTTCTAGACACAGTGCAGTTTCGGGCCTATCTTCCCGAACGGCAAGTCCAGGATATTCATGCTATGATACCGATATTTCAGCCTTTATCTTGGATTATGGTGAGAATGACTGAGGCTGCAGGGCCTCATGGTCTCCTGCATCCTGCTAGTGGCATATGCCAGATGGCATATGCGGGTGCTGCAGTGGGATTTGAAGTTCCAGTGGGCGCACCATCAGGGGAATCTCTCCAATACGGTCCAGATCTTGAAGGAAACTGCATAGGACCTGCAGTGGTGGCTAACCAACTGCAATTGGGTTAAAGGTAGACCCCTCTCCCTTCCCCAAACAGACCTCACAGTAGTGACAGATGTATCACTCCTGGGATGGGGCAGCCATGTGAGAGAGGTGGAGATCAGAGGACTCCACATCAATTTGCTAGAGCTCTGAGCGATTCATTTGGTATTGAAAGCTTTTCTTCCTTCAATCAAGGGAAACCTGGTTCAAGTGCTCATTGACAACACCACTGCCATGTGGTACTACAACAAACAGGGCGGGCAGGGTCGCGGACCCTTTGTCGAGAGGCCCTGCATCTCTAGACATGGCTGGAACAGCAGGGCGTATCACTGGTGGTTCAACACCTGGCAGGTTCTTTGAAAGCCAGGGCGGACAAACTCAGCCATCAAGCCTAGCGGAACACAAATGCAATCTCCATCTGGACGTGGTGCAATGTCTCTTTCAACAGTGAGGAGAGCCTTGGTTATATCTGTTCGCCTCTGCTGAGAACATGCAATGTCAGCAGTTTTGCGCTCTGGAGTTTCCAAGACGGCTCTCGTTCAGAGATGTTTTCGTCTTTCCGACCAGATCACTCCTGTCCAGAGTGCTCAAGAAGATCAAGAGAGACTTGGTTCAAATCATTCTTGTGGCTCCAGACTTGGCATGGGGAGTCTGGTATCCCGAGCTTCTGCAATTGAGCATCAATCCTCCGATCAGGCTGCCCCTTTGGGTGGATCTTCTGTTGCAGCGGCAGGAGAGGGTCCTCCACGGAACCTGTCACCTCTAGGTCTTCTTGCGTTAAGATTGAGTGGCAGCAGTTGAAAGCATTCGGCCTTCCTCTCGAAGTTTACAATGTTATTTTGGCTGCCAGGCATCCCTCCACCAAGACTGTGTACGCCTGCCGGTGGAACAAATTTGTAAAGTAAAGTAATATACAGAAAGGTCTATTGATCCTCTTTCTGCATCCCTCCCTCAAGTTTTGCTTTTTACTTTGACCCTTGCTCAGCAGGGCTTTGCAATGGGCAGTCTCAAAGGGCACCTTTCACACCCCCGTCTGCCTTCCTGAGGCTGCCAGACCAACCCTCATAAATTAAATCTTCTATTGTATAAAGATTTCTCAAAGGCCTTGTATATATGTTCCCACCTTCCTCTTTCATTATGCCTCAGTAGGACCTTAATTTGGTTCTTACCTTCCTGATGAATGCTTCTTTCAAACCTCTGCACAACCGCCCCCTCCGGCTGCTTACCTTCATGACATCTTTTTCAATGGCAATCACTTCTGCCAGAAGGGTGAGCGAATTGCAGGCTTTGCCATCCAAGCCTCATTCCTTACCTGACAATATTACCTGATAAATTGTTGCTTCTCATTAGGTCCTCTTTCCTCCCAAAAGTGGTAACACCTTTCCATGTGGGGCAATCTGTCACCTTGCCCACTTTCTTCAGTCCTCCGCATCCCTCTAAAGAAGAGGAGTGACTCCACCGTCTAGATGCAAAAAGAGCATAGTCATTCTAAGTTGACCACACTAAAGAGTTCGGGTGGATGACTAACTCTTTGTGTGATGTGTTGGAACGAAGAAAGGTTGTGAAGTGCAGAAGAGGACTGTCTCATAATGGGTCTGTAGGAAATTGGGTTTTGGTTGCAGTACCTCCCCTCCCCCACTTTGTGCCTGACTTCTGAAGCACTTTGACTTGATGTGCCCTGGGTCTCTGCCAATCAGGTGTCCAGGCCCTTGGAAAAGGTACCATGGGTACCAAGGGCCCTGTGACCAAGGAAGGCATCTAAAGGCTGCAGCACATATTGTGCCCCTTTTAGAGATCCTGTACTTAACACACACACTGCCATTGCAGGCTGCGTGTTTTGGTGCAGAGAATAGTGAAGAGGCGACATGGAACACATACCGGTGTGCCATGTCTACAACCCACTGCCTATGGTATAGGTAAATCTCCCCTCTAGCTGGGTGCACTGTAGCCCTGGTGAGGGAACAGTTTCATGCGCACTGTATCCCTACAGTGTATAAGTCCATTCTTAGACATTGTAAGTGTAGTAAAGCCATAAAGAGTATATGGTCTGGGAGTTTGTCATTATGAACTCCACAGCACCATAATGTCTTTACTGAATTCTGGAAAGTTTGGCAGCAAACTTCTCAGCATAATAAACCCACACTGATGCCAGTGTGTGATTTATTATAAAATGCATTCAGAGGGCACCTTAGAGATGCCCCCAGAAAAACGACCAGCTACTAGTGTAGTGGCTGACTGGTCTCTGCCAGCCAGACGCCATCAGACAGGTTTCTTACTTACTGGGGTGGAAGCCTTTGTGCTCCTGGAGGTCAGTAATAAAGCCTACTCTGGGTAGAGGTGCTTCTCACCTCCCCCTAGCAGGAACAGCAGCACTTTATTTTTTTGTTGCCGAGTTTTATATAGCGCAAACTTGACCCGAATCCAATCAGGTATCAGAGCGCTTCACATAGCACCAGTTACGTTACATGAGGACACACATTCATTTTTTGTTAGGCACTGGGAGATTACGTGATTTGCCCAGAATCACATGATGTTCAGCGTCATTACCGAGACTTGAAACCAGTTCCCCAGGTCCGAGGTCGAGCGCCCTAGCCATTAGGCCAACTCCTCTACCCTCCTCTCCTCTGTCCACTTGGCGTTGAATCTTAAAGGCTCCCCCTTGTGTTAAGCTGATCTGGGCAGCTCCAACCAGTGGAGATGCCCGCCCCCTAGTCCTCGCCCCACGTTTTGGCAGGACAGGTGGGACAATTTGTAAACAGGATAGGAGTGTCCACCTTGGCTTGGCACGCCCCTGAGTTGGCCAGTAGCTGAGGTGAACCCCTCCCCCAGAACTCTCCATTTTGGGTTGGAGAACTAGACCCAATCAGAGTTAGGGGATGTGCTCACGTCCCCACGTGAGGTAAGCATGCCAAGGGTATAGGCACCCCAAGGTCAGTAGCCCATTGGCTACTACCTCGAGGCCCCTAAAACGCCCCCTAAATGTAGTATGTAGAGGCAGCCCTGAACCTTGGAATTAAGTATTGATGACTGTGGGAGGGATGGGTGGAAACAGAATCTAGGAGGCTTAATATGTGATTCAATTTTGACAAAATGTATTGCATATGTTGAGCTAAGTAATAAAAAGTCATCAGCTTTGAAGGTTAAGTATGCTCCTGGTGATGCTCTTTAGGTCACTCTTCTTCTTCTAGAAATTTCCACTCAGTGAGGCCAGGTTGACGCACCCCCGGAGTCTCTCCAAAGATAAGAAAACAATGGCAAGTAGAATGCCCCTCTTTTCCCTATGATTTATAGTCGCCACACCCAGAGTGCTAATAGAGTCAGGAATACAAAATGCATTGACTGGTGTCAGTCCAATCCATAGTCATACGTCTCTCCATCTAGTTTCCCCAAAGAGTATAAACATTAAAGAAGCAGTTGAACCCCCGCAGGTGAGGTTGACTGGGAAAAGAGCTATTTCCTCCAAAAGACAAAATTTCTAAATGATAAGGCCAGGTTGGTTTTTCCTGAGAGGACGTGAACAAAGCAAAGTAAAACAGCCGAGCTGACAATATCATGCAGCTAATCCTTTTTAAATTATGGTGCTCTTTTTTTTATAACAGAGCGTGAAGACAAAGGAAGAAAGTACACACTTCTCTAAACCAAAGTGTATGCTTCCATCCCAGGTGGCGTCAGGGTTTGATTTGGGCACACTTTACAGGTATATTCTCAGGTCAATATCCCTTTGGCCCCTCTTCACCCGATCCTTCGCTTTCCTCCCTTCTGCCCGTATAACTCACCGCGCCTTCCGTAACTCTCCTGAGTTGCGGCGGCTCCACAGCAACCTCCGGGGGCATCCACCAGTCTTCGGAGCAGTTCTTCACTTCTTCACCGGTTTCTTCCTCTCCTGCCATGTTCTGTTGTCTCGCCTGGTCTTTCGGCGGGACCTCTTCGGTACTCCTATCTTCCACTCTCGTGCTTGGCTCCGCGTCTTCCGGGTTCCTCCACGTCTCTCTCGCTTCATCGGAGTGCGTCCTTTTCCTGGTCAGGGCTACCTCCTCTTCCGGTCTTTTCCTTGATGACCATTCGCTGCACATTCCCCAGTGAATTTCTACTTCCTGTGAGGAGGAGGGAGTTACTTCAGTTATCTCTTTCCTTCCTACATTACCACCCGGGCCGTCATAGGTGAAATATGGGGAATCTCCATCCTTGTTCCGGACCACCCCCTCACAACGACCTACGAAGACTGGAACCCGAAGACGGCGAAGTAGTGAAGACTCCAGGCCCAACTGACTTGGCCCCTCCGCACCAACCTGTCTGCAGCTTCCAAATCCCTGCAAGAGAAAACAACAGCTTAAAAAAGGATCAGCAACCTCCAGACTTGGTGAGGACTGATCCCCAACTTCAATAAAGACTAAAGGCTCCAGAGGACAGCGGTTCTGTCCACAAAAGAAGATCAAGACCCTACGAAACCAAGAAACCTTGCTCCAGGGCTTACCTCTGCACCCGCCGTCCACAACTCTTGTCCAGAAGGTCGACCGGTCCTGAAGGGGTCACCCAGCGGTCCTGTCCTCCAAACCATCGAGGGGCGTCACCTCCAAGGTCCAGTGTTGAAGCCTTCAGCCTCTTCACGACAACATCTTGACGAGAAATCCTGACGTTGAAAGACCCCCTACAGTCTCCGGCCCTGAGTCCAATCGACCAGTTCCAAATGGGTCAAGACATTCTCCTGCATCCGAAGATACTTACCTGCCTGTTGATTTTCTTCATTTGGCCCCCTGACCAGCTCCTGCATCCCAAGATTTATTTTGAAGATCCTCATAGAATAGCATTGGGCGCCCAATGCTGTGCAAGCACCCAGCCGCCCCTGTGCCGCTGGTGGTGCGCTATTGGTGCTGCCTTGGGTCTCCCTTTGCTCCCACAAAACCCCCAGAAGATCTTTGCCCCAGCACGATTGGCATGCCCGGTGCCAAATTTGCACTCTGCTCCCGGCCGCCCCAGTTCCGCTGGGGGTGGAGTTTCCATGAAGAACCTAACCTTGCTGGACCCTGGTCCAGCACACAAAAGCTAAGTACTGTTAACCATTTTACTTACCTGCAATTGCTGACTACATGGTTTTTGTCCAGAAAATGTTCTGTGTTGAAACTGTTCCTGTAGGGGAGAAAAGTAACTGTTTGAAACCTGAAAAAGTCTTACTTACCTTTGTACTGTAGGATCCACGGTGTGGTATCTAGGCATACCATTCTAAGTAGTCCATGGAATCCAAAAGTAATCAAAGGTAATTTCTATGTAATTTGAACAGTTTTTAAAGTATATACAAACCTGTAACACTTGCAAATCCATTCCCAATTGCTTTACACTGTAAAATTTTACAATCGCAAGTACAATTTACCTACCTGTACCAAGTCCTGCTTGGTTCTGCAAATAAAAAATAAGTATGTTCCCAGCCGAGGAACACCCCTTCTACCCCTGATTTGCTCCCCGGCCACACCAGAGAGATCCAAGGTGCTGCCATTGGTCCGCACAAGCGACGGGCTGCGGGGCCATTTGTAGGCTAAGGGGGCAGTGGGCCTCTGGCGATCCCACAGGGCACAGCAGGCGACAGGGGCTGGGCTGCGCTGCTGGGATGCCTAAGGAGGGCGGCTGCAGGGCTATACTGGTCATATTGGGCATTTTCCCAGTGGGCCAGAAGGATGTACCCCAGGGCATCCGCTGTCATCAGAACTTGAGCTGTGACCCACAGGTTCCCCTAAGGCCCCAAAAAGAGATCCAATCTACAAGGAGTCTTTGAGTCACACACCACAAACAGGTGGGATGACCAGTTTCTAGATAAACACGAACAGTATTGCACTCAGATAGGTGTGTCGAAGCCTGAAATCGCATTACTAAGCCACACAACGTTCAGTTGCAGTACCTCCATGAAGTGGCACCGCGACATAGCCACCCTTAATGGCCAGCTGAGACCACCAAAACACATGAAAATGGACAGATATGCAAAGGTAATGGCCCTCCCACTCAGAGCGGTGGGTGAAAACTCATGCCTGCCATATAATGTGTCCCTCCTACAGGCGATACATTCCTCCAGAGAGGCTCTGGAACGGAGAATAGCTGAAGTCCGCTCGGAGGTAACCCTACTACATTAGGATCTATGCAATGTATCCAAAAGGGTGACACAGGCGAATATCACTGTTAGACCTGGCATCCTCGGCGTGGGTTTCCCCTGTATTTTTGCCTTGTGCCTCCTAGGTTTTTGCTGTGTGTTGGACTGGTTTAGATGCTTTGGGCACTTTGCCACTGCTTTTCAGTGCCAAAGGGCAAGTGCTCCTTCAGTAAATGTCATGGATTAGTGTTTCCTTAATTGGCTTATTTGGTTTGCTATTACGTAAGTGCAAAAAAAACTCTGCCGCGCTACGCGGAGCCACGCTAGTGGCTGTATAAATGCTGTTCGCGGTGATTCTCTGAGCCAGGTGCTTGTCTGCACTGTGCAATCATCACGAACGGCACCATACACAGCGCAAGCAGGCACTGTTTCCTTTCTGCCGCTCAAGTAGATTTTTACTCAAGCTGCAGGTTTCTCCCCGTGAACGGACAGTTTCTCAACGCGGTCGCGAGCATATACAACCGCTCGCAATGAGAAATCTGACCGCTTACGTTGAGAAATCTTGCTGGGAGTTTGATTTTCCTCGCTCGCACTCATAAACTTAATGTTGACGAATGCGAGCGAGGAAAAAAACTCCGCTCCGTTCCCCAGAGCGGAGGTTTTTTTTAACTCCGCGAGCTCTGCGTAACGCGGAGTGCAGATATCTCCACAAACTCCGCGAGCAGAGCAAAGTTCACCCCCCAGACTTACTATTAAGTCCCTAGTACAGTGCACTGGGTGTGCCCTGGGCCTGTAAACCAAATGCTGCTAGTGGGCTTGCAGCACTGATTGTGCCACCCACATGAGCAGCCTGTAAATGTAACTCAAACCTGTCACTGCACTGTCTGTATAAAGTTTGGTACTGCCATGTCGACCTGGCAAGTGCACCCACTTGCCAGGCCCTAACCTTCCCTTTTCTTAAATGTGAGTCACCCCTAAGGTAGGCCCACGGTATTCCTGTGGGCAGGGTGCAGTGTATGGGAGAGGTAGGACATGCCCTGATGCATGTGGCATGACCAGTTAGTGAAATACTGCCAATTTCGTTTTTTTACAATTGAAAGGCTATCTGTCCAATAGAATGGGGAGTTTACTTATAACATCTTATAAGTCTGTGCCTCTTTTAGTAAAGATTATTTTTACATTCTGGGTTTGAAAATACCACTTTTAGAAAGTAGGTATTTTCTTGCTTAGCCATCCAGTGTGCCTCTGCTAGGTTTGTGTATTGACTGGCTGTACAGCGGCAGGGGCTGGGGATGTGAATTCTGTTCAGACAGCCACTTGGGGGGGGGGGGGGGGGTGAGTGAGGTGTGTCCTTCCATTCCAGGGTGAGTCAGGGCTGGGCTGAATAGACCTAGTCTGCATTCAGAGTAGGGGAGGAGATTTATTTCACACCTGAATGTGCCTGGTCTGCTTTGGACAATTCTGTCTCCACCGCCTGCTAGGCAGCTGCACCAGAGAGGACAGAACTGGTTCTGGCTTGGCAAAGAAACTCTCTGCCTCCAGAGAACAAATGATTTTGTACTTTAAAGAGTAGAGTGGGGCCCAGACTTGTAGATTACTTCTGGGATTTAAGAGGAACCTTTGCCAAGGAGAATAGCTGGAGAAACTGAGGACAAGTACTGCCCCTTTGCTGTGTGCTGCCTGGGATGCGAAACATCCTTTACCCTGCATGCATTAATCCGCAGTGCCATTACCCTGCAGTTTTTACACCGCACAATCTTTTACAACACAGAGCTTTACACCGCAAACTATTACAATGGATTCCCCAAAGTAACGCCACGGTAATAGTTTGCGGTGTTAAGCCCTGCATTCTAAAAGATTTTGCGGTGTAAAAACTGCAGGGTAATAGCACTGCGGAGTAATGCATGCGGGGCAAAGTGTCCTATTCGCTGGGGGTTGACCTGCAGTGGCTGTTTCTGCCAAGGAAAGGACAAGGACTTTGCTGTGTCCCCTGCTTGAGGAAGATCTCCAAGGGCCTGAAGTAGAGCTTTCCTGCTGTTTTTGAAGTCCAAGGGATACAAAGACCTCACCCCCATCTCCCCTGGCTGGGAGTTCTGACCTGCCAGGAGGTGCCTGCTGCTGTTCTGGGCCTCTGGAGGTTGTTCCTGCTGTTGGGAGCTGGGAAAGTAATACAAGAAACCGATGCAGCGCCTGCCAGCGGCTCGAGAAATCGCCGCATTAAGTGAACCAATCTACGAAGTCCGAGATCACCGCACCGATTCCAATGCAGGTCCAGCTGTGCGGCTGCAAAAACCAAAGCATCTCGGGAACGTGGCTGCAACGCATTCCCAATTCTCACGCATTGCATCTGGCGCCACGCCTGCAAGAATGCCGAGGTCATGGTAAATAACCAACGCATCACCTCCCCTTCAGTAAGAAACCGACGCATCACCTCCCCTTCAGTAAGGAACCGACGCATCACTGCCCCTGGGTGGCAGTAAGTGTGAGAAAGTGGCTCTGTATATACTGTTACTTAATAGGTACAGGGTGTACAGAGTCCACAGTCCCCCAGGGTTTGACAGAGGTTAAAGTTAGGTATAACCTTACTCTCTGAAGTGGTAGCTTGGTCGAGCAGTAAGGCCGTACCAGAGGACAGTGTAAAGCATTTGTTGTACACACTCAGTCAGAAAATGGTTTCACACACTCAATAACTGAACTATAGGCCAATGGTTTATATATAAAAAATATATGCTTGTTTTATTTTAGAACCAACACTTGGAGTAAAATATACTTTCTCAACAGTAGATGTTTCATATAAATACTTTTGCAATATGCAATAGATTTTAGTAAACAGTTACAAGAGGTTGCAGTAGGCAACTATTTTTAAACACAACAATACATTGAGCTCAATGTTAAATTCAAGTGATTTGCAACAGATTACTTTTTAGATTACTTTTGGAATTCCAGGACTGAATCCTAGATTCAGTCCTGGGTCAGTTCTCAGAATCAAGTGATGAAAGTCGACTTAAGTACTGTAATGATTTTTAACTAATATTTAGCTATTTTAAAAGTTGACACTTAGAAAATATTTCAGAGAAAACAATCAATGATTCCCTATGGAAGAAAATGCAGGTTACAGGTACAGTATGTTCTCGTTACTTTTGTAATCCAGTACTGGGTGCCTAGGCTCAGTACTGGGACCTTTATCCAAAACAGGTAAGCAATTACGTTTTCAGATATTATACGATTTTTGAAGGATATTTAAAGATTGCAGAAATCGACACTTAAAAGAAATTTCACAGAAAAAAAGTCAATGGTTTCCTATGGAAGAAAATTGAGTTACGGGTAAGTACAGTTGTAGAGATTTTTCAGAGTCAGTGCTGGGCATCATGATCCAGCACTGGGAGTTCACCTAGGAACAGGTGAGTAAATTAGTTTTTGTCACTCGGCTGATTTTAGGTGAATATTTGAAGATTTGAAAAGTCCACACTTAGAAGAAATTTCAGGAAAAAGCCAGTCAATGTTACCCTATGAGGAAAATAGAGTTTGCGGTTTAAGGGTAAGTACTCGACTGGCAGAGTTGAGGTTCTGGGCACAGACTCAGGGGTATGTATCGGGTCTAGAGATTATCCGTTTACAAGTACTTACTTGCACCCACTGGGGTGAACCACTCAAGAACTTCATGTACCAGCTTCCCATGGGGCAACCCGGAGGAGGAGCTAGCGGTGTGCGCTCCATTGCGGTTGTTTATATAAATGGCTCCCTTGAGCTTTGAGCTGACGAGCTCCTGGACGACGCACCTGCGTGCTTGTGTGGGCACTGAGGCCCTTGACGGTTGCTTGGCGGCCCTCTCTTCCACCCCTAACTATTTTCTCTACTGAGGAGGGAAGTTATCCCGAAACCCGAGCCATGTCTCGGGCGATATTCTAGAACCCGGGACATGTATCGGGTCTAGAGATTATCCGTTTACAAGTACTTACTTGCACCCACTGGGGTGAACCACTCAAGAACTTCATGTACCAGCTTCCCATGGGGCAACCCGGAGGAGGAGCTAGCGGTGTGCGCTCCATTGCGGTTGTTTATATAAATGGCTCCCTTGAGCTTTGAGCTGACGAGCTCCTGGACGACGCACCTGCGTGCCTGTGTGGGCACTGAGGCCCTTGACGGTTGCTTGGCGGCCCTCTCTTCCACCCCTAACTATTTTCTCTACTGAGGAGGGAAGTTATCCCGAAACCCGAGCCATGTCTCGGGTGATATTTTAGAACCCGGGATATGTATCGGGTCTAGAGATTATCCGTTTACAAGTACTTACTTGCACCCACTGGGGTGAACCACTCAAGAACTTCATGTACCAGCTTCCCATGGGGCAACCCGGAGGAGGAGCTAGCGGTGTGCGCTCCATTGCGGTTGTTTACAGACTCAGGGGTCTCCCAGGGTCAGGTAGGTACAGTTGGTTCACCCTCAGCGGCTCTAGGGCGGCTGGGTGCAGAGAGAGTTAGGCCCAATGTTATCCTATGAGGGATAGGGGGGCCTTGTTTGGTGGCTGCTGACTGGCAAGCCACGCGGCTGTGGGAGCTGGGCTCCTGGTCACTTACTCAGGGCAAGTGGGGAAGTAGGAAGGAGTAGAGTTTTCACTGCCAGGGCCACTCGGGCGGCTGGGTGCAGAGTGCTTTTGAGCCTTCGGGCACTCAATGGATGTCAATGGGAAATCTCCGGTTAGGAAAAAGACTGCAAGCTCGGGGACGAGGACTCTTCGGGTGCCACCACCACTTCGAGAGGTAAGTTGGGTAGTTGGAGGATAGGTAGGTACCCCGGGGTTGGACACAAGGGGCCGTGGGGCACCGCGTGCAGGGGTGCCTTTAGGTGTCGGGAAATCTTACCCTCAGTTGATCGCGGTTGGGGGGGGCACCTGGTTCTGAGGCTGCAGGCTTCTTCAGGAATGTCGAGGGAGGTCCTTGGGTGCCGGACTCGGGGTCACAGTCGCCGTGGGGTCGTCCTCAGGGTCTTTGTTCACTCCGGCACTGGCCAGGCTCGGCTGGTGCAGAGTGTGCTGGGTTCGCGGTTCCGGGCTGCTGCCAGGGGTAAGAGATAGGTTTTGAGTAGAGCCTCTACTCATGGGAGTCCCAGGGGCTTAGAGCCAAAAGGTAGCCAGTTCCTACGGGGTTGGTGAGGTTGCTGGCCACGAGAGATGCCACGCTGGAGCAGGAGCAGGTTCAAGGGTCGACAGGCCGGTAGGGCTGGGGCCAAAGCAGTTGGTGTCTTCCTCTTTTTAGCAGCTGCAGGGCAGGTCTTTTATTCTTCTTGCTCTTCTTGTAGTTTCGAATCTGGAATCTAGGGAAGGAAGGTTCAGGGTGCCCCTAAATACTAGATTTAGGGGCGTTACAGGTAGGTGAAGGCCAGGGACCAATGGGTACCTGTCCTGGGGTGGGTACACCCCCTATCCTGCCTCTCTCCCGTGGGAGGGGGGCAGTAGCCTAGTCCTGATAGGGTAGGGCCTCCCATCTTCAAGATGGCGAGAGCCCGGAGATGTGCTTCACCTCGCCTCCCCCACCTGAGGGGTGGGGTGGGCAGGCTGGCACATCCCCTGTCCTTGTTTGGGGTTTCCGGCCAAGCTTCCCGCCAGAGTGGGGGGTTGCAGTGGCCTGGGGAAGCTCACAGAGGCGGCATGCCTTTGAAGCTTCCCTTTGCTCATCCTGGGGGAGGAGATTTATCACCTCGCCCAGGATGTGCATTGTTGCAGGCCCAGGAGAGCAGGGGCTCTCCCACCCAGGGGTCCAGCAACGTGTCTGCTGTGTGGCAGCCTGGGCAGACTCAGAGCAGACGTGGATTGTAGGTTAGTTGTAAGGGGGCATCTCTAAGATGCCATCTGGGGTGCTTGGTACATTAAATTCCACACTGGCATCAGTGTGGGTTTAATGTGCTGAGAAGTTTGATACCAAACTTCCCAGTCTTCAGTGTTGCCAATATGGTGCTGTGGAGTTCGTGTTTGACAAGCTCTCAGCACCATGTACTGTTAAATGGCAGCACTGCACTTACAGTGCCCAGGAATGGACCTGGGTACTGTAGGGGCACAGGGCTCCTGCTCCTGTGCCCACACCATTGGCATAAGGCACCCAGCCAGAGGGGTGGCTGATATATGTAGGTGATGGGCATGGTACACAGAGATGTGTGCCATGTCGACTCTTTGTTTTGTCCTGCACCCAGACACCCAGCCTGCAAAGGCAGTGTGTGTGTGTAAGGGTACAGGGCCTCTAAGGGTGGCACAATGAGTGCTGCAGCCCTTAGAGGCCTTACCTGGTCACAAGGCCCTGGGTACTCAGGGTACCATTTTCCAGGGGCTGACATGTGGCCAGGGTTTGCCAATTGGGAGTTTGTGTGTTTTAGGGAAGGAATATAGGCCCTGGGCACCTGATTGGCAGGATTCCAGGGTACACTCAGTCAAAGTACATTCAGCAATTCAGCAAAAAGTGGGGGCATACTAGGCAAGAAAGATGGCACTTTCTCACAGTAAGGCACCGGCGCATCACCTCCCCTGAAGTAAGGAGCCAACGTATCACCTTCCCTGGGTGTAAGGAACTGACGCATCACCTTCCCTGCAGCAGTTTAGGTTGGTGCGCGTGACGCATTCAAGGTACTTTATGTGAAAAGTGTCGCATCTGCAGTTTGCTTTGAACAGAACTGTTTCTATCATTTGAAAGTCATATTTTTATTACGGTATTGTGGATTTTTGGTTTAGATAAAGATTACTTATTTTTCTAAACTGGTGTGGTGTCCAGTTGTAGTCTTTTCACTGTATTACTGTATAGGTGCACAACTGCTTTACACACTGCCTCTGAGATAAGCCTGTCTGTTCGTGCCAAGCTACCAAGGGGGTGAGCAGGGGTTGTTTTAGAAGTGTACCCCCTTACCCTGACTAGGAAGAAGGGTCCCTACTTGGACAAAGGTACCTACCTCTGCTAACTAGAGGCCCCCATTTCTAACAATCGCAAATCGGTTGAGGACATATCCTACACGCTGCGCAATGAAGTCACAAGCCTTGCAACCTCACTGAAGGAGATCACCCGCAAAGTGGATGATGCAGAAAACCGAGCGCGCAGGAACAATCTACGCTTTATAGGTTTTCCGGAGGGAATTGAGGGATTAGATGTGGGATCCTTCCTGGGTAAATGGCTCAGAGACTCCCTCCCGATGGCACAGTTTTGGCTTTGCTTTGTAATCCAACGGGCCCACAGGATGCCCAGTTTCAGACCACCAATGGGAACATCCCCACTGCTTTTAAAAGCTCGCTTTCTAAATGACCAGAACCGTGATCTGATACTACGGGAGATGCGACAAATCGGGGAGGTCCATCATGCCAATCCAAAATAATGGTCTTCCCTCACTACTCCTGGGAAGTCCAGAAACAGCGGCGCACCTTCGACTCAGTCAAAGAAAAACAGCAAACTTTTCATATCCAATACATGCTGCTCTTCCCAGTGAAACTGAGTTATCTTTTAGGGCAAATCATTCTTCTTCCAGATGCCAGAGGAAACATGGACCTGGGAAGAATGCCCTCCCCAGAGACTCAGAAATGAATCAGCAGGGACCTCCCACCTGACAGAAAATTAACCACAGAGGGGACCTGACGAACAAGAAATGCATGGATACTACCCTTCTACCAGACTTACTCGCCACACCCAGTGGGGGTCAAGTTTTACTGTTAAATAAACAATTTTTTCGTTGTTGGGTTTCTTTTAAGGGGGGGGCTTGAGGGAGGATGGATACAGACTTCTCAAGCTTAACCTGCGACACATTTGTCATGTTGACAGTTGGGGAAAAGTGCGTGGGCAGTGGGAGAGAGTGGGGAGGAGAGGCTAGGAGGGGTTCCTGAGCTTCAAGGTTAAGCAAGGGGGGGTAGTTAATTGTATAATGTTGAACGAAGAGACGGTGGAACCAAATGTAGAGAAGTGAGTCCTCATTCCCAGAACTATGCAACCACAAGACACCACAGGAGTTTTATCACATGTACAGGTTGAGGCAGGATACTCCATAATGACGTTAAATGTCAAGACGTCTTGGACACAAGATCAAAAAGGGGTTGGTGGCTAAATATCTTAAGAGATTGAAACCTGATAGTCCTCCTCCAAGAGACACTCCTCCACGGCACTCAGTGTGCCTTTTTATGGAGAGGTGCATACACAACTCACGCACATGCTGGATTTTCCTCTGGATCCATATGGGTTGCCACTCTCATTAATACGATGCCTCCCTTCCATGCCAACAAAACCTAGATAGGCCCCACTAGCACATTTGTTGAGGTACAGGGGACATGGGGCTGAAGGGAACTCACATTAGTGTTTACGCACCGCCCCAGCTGCAAAAGCAAACGCTTCACAAGGTAGCTGAGATATTGTTGGAGTCCGACTCCGTGACGCATATAGTGGGAGGTGACTTCAGTGATGTAGTGGATCCACATATAGACCGCAGGAGCATGATGCCCTGACAACAGGGGGTGGGGTTACACCTTTGGCTGGGCTTCTACATACACTGTGTCTTAACTTGTAACTGTACCACTACTGGTTTGACTCCATGTACTATTGCTTTACGATGATTTTCATTCTTAATTCAAAGATAATTTTACTTTTTTGTTTTAATTGTTTTATTTAATCCTTTTACAGTATTACATGAGCTCTTAGCAGTACACAACAATATTGGATGGTTGCCGCATAGACCCACAGCAGGTTTTTGAAGCATAACTAACATCACAACTAGAGAGATGGTGCATTACAGGCTCTTAATAACATACATTAGAAATACATACATTAAAGATACTTACTATTGAATTCCCAGGAACACACCAAACTTTACCACCCACATATGCAGCAGCAGGCAGGTTACGATACAATTTGATGTCTAGCAAGTCTAATCAACATCGTTTCCTTCCAGTTCACCAGTTTCCTTTCCCACAAGATATTGTTGTTATAAACCCCAAAAACCTTTAGGACGATTCTGAGGAGGTAACAGCTCATTGTAAATGTTGGACTGCTTATTACAATATAACATGTCTTTGGACCAATCCACTATGGTTGGAACTGGGCCCCTATCCCAGCTCATTGCTATTCTGTGCTTGGCAAGTAGTAAACCCATTGCATCAAACGTCTGACTTCCTTATTTCGATTTTTTGTATAACCTAACAAAGCAAGCAGCAGATCTAGTGTTAGCGAGAGCCCTGTGACTTCATTTAGTATGTGTTAGAAATGGGGGTCTCTAGTTGGCAAGGGTTTGCACCTTTGTCCAAGTAGGTCCCCTTCCTTCTAGTCAGAATAAGGGAGTAACACTCCTAAAATAACCCCTGCTCACCGCCTTGGTAGCTTGGCACGAACAGTCAGACTTATTTTGGAGGCAGTTTGTAAAGCATTTGCACATAACCAACAGTAATAGGGTGAAGACACTACAAAAGGACACCACACCAGTTTAGAAAAATATCCAATATTTTAATATATCCAAAACAAGACCAATAACAATAAAAATCTATCATACAGTTCTCAGAAATCTTCAGTAATCAAAATAGACTTGAAATACAATTCCTTGAAGTCAATAGCTTCATCTGGGGCTATCATGGCGTCATGAATAACAAATCCAAACAGTTCTGGCTCACCGCGGCGCTACGGGCAAGCTAAGGTGTCGGGAAGACCCTCAAAACAGTACCTTTAGAATTGTAGAGCGTCAGCGACCTCTCGATGAGCCCCGTAAGGCCGGTGTCCACAGGCGTTGGTTCCGGAAGTCAGTGCAGGAGTCGTCGGGCCCTTGATGTCACACACGTTGCAGATCAAACTCCTCGTGGTTGAACTCGGGAGCGCCGGTGTCAGTAGGTGTCAGGGCTGCGGTGCGTAGTGCAGAGGTGCGGTGTCCTCCGGTTGCGGTGCAGGCAGCGGCTCGGTGACAGTTGTCTAGCGGCATCGGTGAGACCAGGGCTGCGGTGCGAAGTGATGCGGTGTTCGTCGCAGTGCTGGCAGGTCACGGTGCAAGCAGCTGTGTCGTCGTTGCTGAAGCGCTGTTGTTGGCTGACGAACTGAAGATGATGGCACCGGCATTTGTAGGCCAAGGATGCGGTGCAGGATGAGGATGGTGAGTCGTGTAACTTATGAGCGGTGACCTCGAACCACGGTGCAAGCAGCGGCGTCGATGTTGGCATGGAGCGGCGTCATCTGGGATACCAGGGCAACGACGTGAAGCGAGGCGGTGCGGACAGCGATGCCCACAGGTCACGGTGCAAGCAGCAACTCGGTGACGGCATCAGGTAGCGTTGTCGGTGAGCCCGGGTTGCGGTGTGGCGTGCGACGGTGCCCTCTGCGGTGCCTTAAGGACATTGAGTCGGCAGCGGCATCGTAGATGGTGTTGGGTTGCTTTTTCTTCTGTTGCAGCACAAAACACACAGTTCCCAGTGCTGATGGCAGAAGAACTTGAAGTCTTTGCTGTTTCTGAGACTTCTTGAACAGGGGGCAAGCTCTACCTCAAGCTCTTGGAGAAACTCACAAAAGTAGATTGCAGAAAGTTCAGTCCAGTCCTTTCACTGCCCAAGACAGAAGCAGCCACTGCAGGCCAACACAGCAAAGCACAGAGGAAAGTGGTAGTCTGTCCCCACAGCATCTCCAGCTCTTCTTCTTGGCAGTCTTCTTGGTTCCAAAAGAGTTCTAAAGTTCTGGGGTCTGGTCCCCAATATTTACACCCCAAATTCCTTTGTCTTCTTAGGCAGAGAGTGTCTGGGTTTAGTCCAAACCAGTTTGGTCCTCTCTGGCCCTGCTTTCTAGCAGGAGGCAGAGATAGCATTGTCTGCAGCAGACCAGGCCCATTCAGGTGCAAGGAAATCTCCTCCCACTACTCTAAATGCAGCCCAGGTCTTTTTAGCCAGCTCTGACTCATCCATACTCTCTGGAGCCACTGCACATCCCCAGCCCCTGTCACTCCAAAGCCAGACAGTCAATACACATCTTAGCAGAGGCACACATGATGGCTAAGCAAGAAAATACCTACTTTCTAAAACTGGTATTTTCAAACAGAATGTAAAAATCATCTTTACTAAAAGATGCAACTTTTGATTCTGAGTTCAGGCATACTAGACTTTACTTTCCTATCTGGTCCTAATGGGAAGTTATATTTATAAGATTTTATAAATTAACTCCCATGCTTTTCTACAGGCCAGGTAGCCTTTCAATAGTGAAAAACAAAATTGCCAGTATTTCACTATCAGGACATGCCACACACACCAGGACATGTCCTACCTTTCACATACACTGCACCCTGCCCACAGGGGTACCATGGGCCTACCCTAGGGGGGACTCAAATGTAAGAAAAGGGAAGGTTAGGGACTGGCAAGTGGGTGCACTTGCCAAGTCAACATGGCAGTACTAGACTGCACACAGATACTGCAGTGGCAGGTCTGAGTTACCTTCTAATGGCTGCTTGTGTGGGTAGCACAACTAGTGCTTCAAGCCCACTAGCAGCATTTGATTCACCAGCCCTGGGCACACACAGTGCACTGTACTAGGGACTGACTGATAAATCAGAATAACCAATTATGGAATCGCCAATCCATAACAACAATTTACAACAGGAGCACTTGCACTTTAACACTGAACAGCAGCGAGAAATTGTGCAGAGACACTAAACCAGCAAAAACAGAGTCAAAACTGGGAGGTCAGGAAGCAAAAAGACAGGGGAAACACGCCGAAAGATACCAAGTCTAACAGTATGCGATTAACCTTGTTTCAAAATTCTGCAATCTTTGGGCAATACCAGGCAACATGCAGGAACGGAGCCTCTCCCTCCCTGCAGCGACAGCAGGCTGCCGGGAATCCCCTTTAAAGCCTTAGTCCTGGTCTTCAAAGCTTTCTATAAGATAGGGGCCCATATCTGAGGGAAAGATTTCAGCCCTACTCGCCTCAGCGTTCTTTAAGGTCCTCTACCCAGCACCTGATCTTGACTCCGAAGGTCATGCTTTCCCGGGTGGGGGGAAGATCTTTTCAAGTATTAGCATCTCGACTTTGGAACAGCCATCCTCCCCCTTTGCGACAGATCCTGGACCTCCTGGCATTTAAGGGAATCTGAAGATGTGGCTTTTCCAGCTCAAGGCTTTTTCCAGTTCTGTGGTTAGGGTGAATTTCTGTCAGCTGTTATGGTGGTCTTTTTCTCAGCGCCGGGACACTCTTGGGAGTAGCCGCGCACTTTATAAATTCCAGATAACATAACATAACATACCGACATAGTCTCACAGGCGTGTATTTGACCCTTTTGAGGAATTTAACATGGATGAGGTGATGTCTTCCGTTTAGTGAAATGCGCTTAGTCATTTCACAACAATACCGCCAAGTGCTATCATCTATACCTATCCCTAGATCACCCTGCCATTCTAGTCTGGCTTTGGTGGAATGTATCCTCCTGGTTTCCTGTGTCAAGTTATAAATAGAAGTTATAGTCTTAGAGGAGGAGGTGGAGCGTAAAATGAAAGAGAGGGACAGTAGTTCTGGGGGTTCATGCATGTCGTCCCCAAGCAGCTCATGCAGAGCATGTCTGACTCTATAATAGTGATATTGTGTAAGTGGTGTGGTGTCATGCCCTTCGGCCTCAATGTCTGCCCACCTGCGAACCCTACCATCTAAAAATAAATCTCCCATCCTATTAATGCCTAGTATCATTAGAGCTTGTATTACTTCTTTTTCTCTTCTAACTGAGAGCCACTGACACCATTCCTTCGGAATCAGGGGAGAGTACATGAGTGCTCATGCCTGTCTGTTTAATAAATCCTGCCAAGCGTGGACAGTAGAATTAATAGAGCCCAGTGTACTGGGTCTTTTGATGGGGGCTTGAAACAGCTTTTGCAGGAGAGTAGGAGGATCAGCTGCCACTCTTTCAATCTGCAAATGCGATGGTTCTGTGGACCACTGTAACGCCCTGAACGTCTCAGGATCGTTTAACAGACACGACAATGAGGACGCAACCACTTGTGAAGGGTTAGTTCTTTTAATGAAGGCAAATAAAATACAAAGAACAAACAAAAGTTATAGTCACTGGAATCCTCCAGGCTAAGTACGTTACCAGCCCACAGCACGGATGGTCCTAACCGTCCTCTGCATATACGCCGATCCCGGCGTATGCCAACAGAGGGCAGAAATGAAATGGCCGACAATGCCAATCGGTAGGCTGTGAGGGGCACGAAGAGTGTTGGGGAGAATCGAGGAGTCAGGGAAACACCTAGCCGGGGTCTCTACCTGAAGGGAGCAGCCGCTCAACCTCTTCCTCAGACTGCACCGGGACGCGGAGTCACCTCCTGGTGATGCGTCACCGATACCCCAATCACAAGCAAGAAGACTGAACCGAGAGCAGCCGCTCGATCGATCCTGTGGACTTCCGAGTCTGTAACGCGGCAAACACCTCCTGGTGTGCGTTACAGCTGGCAGTCCCTGTGTCTCTGGTCGGGCTGGGAGTTACGACTCCAACCAGCAAAAGCGCCACTGCGCTTGGACTCAGCCGAGTCAAAAAGCGAAGCTCAATGGTTGACCGGTAGAGCTTCCGGGTCCTTCACAGGTGACGATGGGGCAAGACACGGCCCAGGGAGTAACGACTCGACCTACCTCCGTTCTTGCCTTACTGGAGCACCACTCCGGAACACTGCTCTTCACGAAGCAGGTACGTCGGTGTAAACACAATATCCGACAGCCTTGTACCTCCCGGTTCCTCCCTTTATAGGGCGTGTTTTCCTTGAGTTATGTAACAGCTCTCCTGTTTACATAACCTCTCAACCGCTAAGCATCCTGGGAGATGTAGTCCGTTTTCGCTGGTTACCGTTTTCCTCCCCTCGTATGACAGGAATTCTTGACAACCACGAATCCAACAGTGTGCATGGAGCACTTCGCAGATCTATAATATAATTCTAGATCTGGTGCTTTGAGGCCGCCCATGCAATAGGGCAATGTAAGAATGTTTCATTTAAATTCATGTTGCTGCCCAGCCCAGGCAAGCTTTATTAATAATGAGCGGAGAGAAGGAGGAGCCTAGCGCGCAACCAAGATGGCCGCGTAGGTGCGAGGCTCCCGAGGACCTCCGCGACCTCCTGCATAAATCCTGACTATATCCTGTCCTAGACGAGGGGACTGTGTTTGTGAGACCGAGCTGAGGTGCCACCCGTTTTCCGTTCCCAAATCGGACCTCGGACACCGGCGGGAGCACCGATTGAGGTTTGCGGCCTTCTCCACGCCGGCCCCCCGGATTGGAGTTGTGGGGCGATCCGGAGACAAAGTGAACAACAGCGGCGGGCAAGGCTGGGCGACTCGCGTACCCCGCACTTTCACTTTCGCGCCCTCCTTGCTGCCAAGCGAGGTAGGGTCGCGGGGCGGCGTGCGGTGGTGTGGCCTCGTCGGGGTGCCCTGCCGGCCCGCCAGCTGTGATCCGCCCTTCGGAGCTGTGGTCGCCCCCCCCCCCCCCCGGAGCCCGTGAACTGGTTTGTCGGCCCCTTTCAAGGAGATTGGCACGATTTGGGGACTGGAGCCATGTCCACGAAGCAAGATGGCGACCGGGCAAAGGTGAAATCGACCCGCCGTGGCGCAGCCCATCAATCCAACAGCATGGACCGCTACACCCTCCAGAAGGGATCTCCAGAGGCGCCGCGTAGGTCCCCTGTGGGCCCGACTGATGCTCCTGCTCTGCCCGCGGATCTGACCCTCCGAGACGTCATGGGCGCCATCGCCGAGATGAAGGCCTCGGTGGACCAGCGCTTTGACACTCTGGCGCAGAAGATTGACTCGGTCCTCGTGGATGTGGGCCTGGTGAGGGCCGATCTGTCCAAGACGAATGACCGGGTCGACTCTTTGGCCCACACTACCTCGGGCCTCACAACGGACGTGGCGGCCCTCCAAAAGGAGGTGCGCCGACTTGGCCAGGCGAGCGCCCTGATGGATCGTCGACTGGAGGATTCCGAGGGTCGGGCCCGGAGGAACAATGTCCGCATCGTCGGGGTGCCGGAGGGACGTGAGGAGGAGGCGGCGGATCTGTTTGTGGAGGACCTGATCCTTACCCATCTCCAGCCCCGGGGGCTGAGTAAACTCTTTGCGGTGGAACGTGCCCACAGGGTCCCCGGAGGAAGACCTAAGGTCGGAGCCCCTCCGAGGCCTCTCATTGCCCGGATTTTCAACTTTCGGGACAGAGACGCTATCCTGCAGACTTCTAGGCTACAAGGACCGGTCAGACTCGACAATATGGACGTAAACTTCTATCCTGATTTTACTCCGGCGGTCCAGAAGCAGAGACTGAGTTTTCTCGGAGTCAAACGTCGCCTACGGGACCTGAACCTCAAGTATGCGATGCTTTTTCCAGCGAAGTTGAGGGTAGAGGTGGATGGCCGCACGCACTTTTTTGATCGTCCCGAGGCGGCCGGGGACTGGTTGGACACTTTGCCTGGGGATCGGGGCCGGGGGGGTGGGGGGGGGGGCGCGGTTGGCGGGGAGGGCTCGCCGGATCAGGACTGAGGGACTAATAGTAGGCCTTGCTCTGGACAACATTATTGTCATCATTGACTGATTGTGTAAGTTCCCCTCCCGTGGAGGTCGTACGGGGTCTCTTGGGGGCTCTCCCTCCTCCTCTGGGGGACTAGTTAGTTTTCTTATCTATGGGGCGACAGGCACACTGCACTTTGGGGGGGCTGTTTGGGCTCATGCAGGGGTGCAGGGAGGGGGGAGTTCTGTTGGGACGGGTGGGTTGGGGTGGGGTGTTGTTTGTTTTTACCGCAAGGCAAACCCTTTACTGTGTTGGTGTTTTTGAGGTGCTCTCGGGGGGACGAATGATGGCTTCTGTACGTGATGGGGGGTAGGGACTTGACTTTGTTGTCGTGGAACGTTAATGGACTGGGGGATAGGATTAAGCGAGGTGTGGTCCTGCAGTATCTGAAACGAATTTCGCCAGATGTGGTCTTTCTGCAGGAGACACACCTTATTGGTAATTCCTTTTGTGCCATGAATCGGCGTGGCTATCGTTTGGTGGCCCACTCGGGCTTCACGTCTGGCTCGCGGGGGGTGGGTATCATGGTTAAGAACTCGCTCCCGCTGGAAATAGACGAGGTGCGCCATGATGAGAGGGGACGCTATACTGCCTTGGTGGGGAGAATGGAGGGCAAAGTAGTTGTCTTTGTTTCAGTGTACGTCCCACCGGGGTTACAGTCTACCACTTTTGCGGACCTGGGGCGCCTCCTCCTTGACCTCCCGGGGGGGCTTCTGGTGGTTGGGGGGGATTTCAATGCGGTGGTTTCTGGGACTATGGATCGTCACCCCCCTAGGGACCTCCCCCGGGCGCAGGCGTGGCTGTCCGGCCTCTTAGATACATTGGGATTGGTGGACTGCTGGCGCTTAAAACATCCCACGCAGCTGCAATACACCTTCCATTCGGGTGCCCATGGTAGCCTCTCGCGGCTTGATCATATCCTTGTCCCTGCGGCCTATGCTGGGAGAGTGGGAGAGGTGCGCCATCTGGCGCGGGGTATTTCAGATCACTCCCCGCTCCTGTTGCACTTTGATGTCCTCCCGAGGGGGGAGGGCAGGGTAGCTCCAATCAATGCCTGGTACCTGCGCGACCCCACCATTCGTGCTGACTTGATTAAAGCCTTGCAGCGGTATTTTGAGGAGAATGTGGGGTCTGTCCCTTCGGCTATCTCCCTGTGGGAGGCCTTCAAGACAGTTCTTAGGGGGGAGGCCCTCTCCTTCATATCCCATGCCCGGAGGCGCGAGCAGGAGGAGGTGACCCGGGTGGAGGCCGAAATTACTGAATTAGAGGGTGATCTGGGGAGTGGGGTGACGGATGCTGCACTACATGTTCTACACCTTAAGCAAGCGGCCTATAGGGCCCTCGTCACGGAGGCAGCCAGGGGCCTCAGTAGAGAGCAACAGGGGCGACTGTATGATGTGGGTGATAAGGCTGGTAAATTGATTGCGTGGTTGGATAAAAAGGAGAGAGTAAGTCGTGTGGTCCCGCTGATTGAGAGGATGGATGGTGTACGTGTCACCGAGCCAGAAGACATTGTCTCTTGCTTCGCGGATTATTTCCGCGAGGTGTATTCCCCGGTCTCTCCCTGCTCGGAGGCGGATTCCCATGCCCTGCTTCGAGATATCGCGCTGCCCTCCCTTTCGGTGGAGGACAGGGAGTCGTTGGATGCTGCTCCTACCTCGGACGAAATTGCCCTCGCCATACGCTCGGTCGCATCTGGCAAGGCCATGGGCCCGAACGGCATCCCTATCGAGTTGTATAAGCTGCGACCGGATGTACTGGCACCCCACCTCCGCGCGATGTTCCTGGCGGCCCATTCGCGGGGCTCCCTCCCGCCGGACCAACGTCTGGCTACAATCGTGGTGATCCACAAGGAGGGGAGACCCCGAGACCGGGTTACCTCCTATCGGCCTATCTCGCTCTTGAATGCGGAGCCCAAAATCCTTGCCAAGGTGCTCGCCAACCGACTGGTCGGCGTGGTGGGCGATTTGGTCCACCAAGACCAGTCCGGCTTTATTCCCCATCGCAACACGGCCCTCAATCTGCGGCGCTTGCACGGGGTGCTCGCGCGTGTTCCGTTTGTGCGGGAGCCGGCCATCTTGGCGTCCTTAGACGCCACCATGGCGTTTGACACGCTCGAATGGCCATACATTTGGGCGATGCTGGCGAAATTTGGATTTGGACCGGGATTCATCAGCTGGGTCAAATTGTTGTATTCGGGCCCATTAGCGCAGGTGGTAGTGAACGGACGAGTCTCTGCCCCATTCGCGCTGGGACGGGGCACGCGACAGGGTTGCCCCTTGTCGCCGCTCCTGTTCGCACTGGCCTTGGAACCCCTGGCGGAGTGGCTGCGGTGGCACCCTTCCATCCGTGGTCTCCGTTGGACCCCCGAGTATGAGGACCGCGTGTCCCTCTACGCTGACGATATCCTTTTGTACCTAGCCTCCCCGCGCAAATCACTGATTGTCCTGGTTGATGTCCTGCGCTCCTTTGGCCGTAACTCAGGCCTCGTCATCAACTGGGCTAAATCCTGTGTCTATGTGCTTTCCGGGGAGGCTCCCGTCCTCCCGCGGGGCTGTCCGATCCAGATTGCCTCGCAGGGGTTTCGGTACCTGGGTGTCTATATCACGCTGGACCCGGAGGCCCGCTACGAGTGGAATTTGCTTCCCCCCCTCCAGCGCTTGAAGGAGGACGTCGCGCGCTGGCGGCGCCTGCCGCTTTCGCCGCTCGGCCGGGCGGCATTGTTTAAGATGATGTCGTTGCCGCGCTTCCTGTACGCTCTCCAGAACACTATGGACTTAGTCCCGGCGCGCTACTTCCGTGAGGTGGAGAGTCTACAGCGCCGCCTGTTCTGGGACGGGAGGCCGCGTATAGCCCTGGCGAAGTTGCCGCTCCCGTGGTACGACGGGGGGATCGCCCTCCCGGACATTAAGCGGTATTACTGGGCCTCCCAGCTAGCTGCAATTAATCACGGCCTCTATGGGCCCGCCTTAAACCCGGCATTTGAAATGGACAAGATGCTCCTGCCCGGTGGCGACTACAATCAAGCGCTCTACTCTGGCGCGCCCGATCCCCGCTTGACGGGGCCCACGCGTGTCATGGTGCGGGTGTGGCACGCGGCCAATGCAGCTATGGGATGGAAGGACCGTTTGACCCGGGCGTCACAGTTGTATGCGCCTGAGAGGCTGGGCTCCCTGTGGACCTCGAAGGGCTTCGAGAAGTGGGACACGATAGGCATCAGTAAAGTGGGGGATCTCTGGACGAGGGGGGGATTTAAAACTTTTGAGACGCTGCAGACGGAGTTTCAGCTGCAGGGCAGTGAATACTTTCGGTACTTGCAGGTCCGTCACGCGCTGGGCTCCGTCTTCCCAGACGTCGCCTCCATCCCGGAGTCTTCCCCCCTGGAGGATAGAGTGCTGGATGGCCACGTTCCGGACAGCACGATCTCCCTTATTTACAAAAAATTGATCAATGACCGCTCGGGCCTGCTGACTGGCCTCCGTGAGGCTTGGGTTGCCGACGGGCTGGAGTTGGACGACGAAGACTGGATTTCCGCGGTGGCCTCTCCGAAGGAGGTGGCCATACCGGCTCGCCTTCGCTTCGTCCAGCTTAAGATACTCCACCGGGTTTACATGACGGGGCCAAGGCTTCTGCGTATGGGCTATGCTGAGGATGGGTTGTGTAAGCGTGGGTGTGGTGCTTTGGCGACTTTTTTGCATATTTTGTGGGAATGCCCGAAGGTGGAGCGATTCTGGCGTGGTGTGCATGAGGTCCTGCGACTGGTTACGCGTGTCGCACTGTTGCCTGAAGCGAGGAGATGCTTGCTGAATGTGTGGGAACCAACTGATTATTCGGTTCCGCAGACGCGATGGGTGACTCTGGGATACATGATAGCTAAGCGTGACATCGCTCAACTGTGGGGGTCCCAGCGGCCCCCGGCGGTGTCGGCCTGGAAAGAACACATGGATTGGTGCATGTTCCGAGAAAAGGTGGTGTATGTGGCAAGGGGTAAGCCTGGGGCGTGGGTGAAAGTATGGGGCCCCTGGAACGCCTACCGCGGGGGTATCTGCGAGCCACCACTGCTGCCTGCCGCCTCACCGGCTCCGTCCCCCTAGTTGACCCCCTCCCCCAGCCCCGGGCACAGAGTTCCCCCAGTCCTGGATTTGTTTCCCCTCCCCCTCTTTAGATTCCTGTGGATGGTCGGGGTCCCTCCTTTGAGGAGCACGTGCGGTTACTTTCGATTGCGGGTTGCCTTGCGGGTGTGGTTTTTTTGTGTTGTTGTGTTTGTATAAAATGAAACCGTATTGTGGGCTTAGAGTCATGTGGCCCACGTCGTTGATACCTCCTGATTTACTTCTCTGCAACGCCAAGTGCCTTTTTGTATGTTCGTCAGGTGCTCCTGTCACTCTAGCGGCCGGCCGGAAGGTTGTAGGCCCATACTTGTATATACTTGAGATTGCAATAAACGGTTTCAAAAAAAAATAAAAAATAATGAGCGGAGAACTTTAAGCACATGCTTCAGGAGTATAATCGGAATGTTTTGGAACAGGAAGAGAAATCTAGAGAGGACTATCATTTTCATAAGGGAAATGCAGCCTATTGGTGATAATGGGAGACGAATCCAACGATTCACATCACCCTCAAGTTTGGAGACTGCCCTCCCATAATTCTCGTTGAGCACCAATTCTGAATTTGTGTGTACTTGTATGCCTAAATAGCGAAGTGGATCAGAGGACCATTGCAATCGGAAATCCAGTTCAATAGGCGTCATGGAAGGGGTCAGAGTAAAAATAATGGATTTAGCCCAGTTGACTCCGAGGCCTGGTGTGGCGACAAATCGCATGACCTCATTAAATACAGGGGTTAGATTGGTTCTTGTCTCTCGTATGTATAAAAGCATATCATCAGCATATGCAAATAGAATGAGATGATAATTAGGGATACGCATTCCTCAGTGTCCATGGTACTCTCTTAGTGCACACGCCAATGGTTCTGCCACTATGGCGTATAGCAGTGGGGACAGTGGACAACCCTGCCGAGTACCTCTCAAAATAGCAATTAGAGACTAGACAGTATCACCAACCCTAACCCTGGCTACCGGCATGTTATATAAGACTGTCACCAGATTGTGGAAGACATCGCCCACACCAAGCCGTCGCAGCACTGCTTTCATAAATGCCCACTCCACTGAAAGGCATGCCTTCTCCGCATCTAGGAAGACGGCAGCAGCTTTGACCTCTAGTTTTATATGTTGAATGGCCCCAAATACAGTTCTTAGATTATACATTAAAGTGCACCCTGGGACAAAGCCCGCCTGTTCCAGCTCGACCAGGTGTACTGCTTGATTTTCCCGGCCCTATTGTGTTGATGGGTGATTAGGGTGACTTCAGTCTCTCTACCATTCAAGCCTAAGGGTTAGAGTAGTGAATGAAGTCTATTTTCTAGGCACTTCGACATGATTCTGTGTTCTTCCCCATAGATCAGGGCTTGCACACATATCCTAGGGGATAGATTCGTTAGTCTTAGGGATAGCCTGCCCTGTAGTGAGGGTATTTCATGGAGCCGTGCTGAATTCAGGCCTGGTAGGCCTCAAACGGGGGAGACTCCATCTTTCTTTCTGCTCCAGCAGCTTGAGATGCTTCTAGGTTAAAGGGGATGTTTTAGTTATGAGGTGTTATTCGCTTGGAGAGAACCGGTTCAGACCGGCCCTTATCGAAGGATTGTATTTTTCTTCATGCCGAAGACGCTACATCAGGCCGGCCGGCTGGGAAAGTGTCCTTGGCACGGGGAGGTACAAGAATTTGGTGAGCGGCAGGTTACGGGCTGGAATTTTCCATGAGAAAATGCACCTCTATATTAGTGAAAGTCTGAGGCAGATACTGGCACTTATTCTTTCAATCTATAGGCGGCACCTAGCCGTTAGCAGAAAAGCTACTACTTATTCCAGGGAAGACAGATGACAAACTTGAGGGCGGAGAAAGACCAAGAGACAGATACTCTTCTAGCAGAATTGCCAGAGAGGAGAGAGTAGCCGATGAGGAAGAGGTCCCAGTGACTCGGAGAAGGGAGCTACGGAGGTGTGATCTCCAGGCGAGCCGAGGCACAGACGAGAAGGGAACCTAGATGACCATTGAGTGCAGGCTACACACGACTAAGGTGATGTCGACCCCTTTCTTATTAGAGTGTACAACCTAATCTTTCACTTTTCTTTACAGGTTATGTGTCACACTGTAATGTTATGTGCTTGCGTATATGATATATAATAAAGTCAGTTTGTAGTGAATCAACATGTGCTGCGTGTTCTTGTATAAGAGGGTAGCCTATTCTTCTAGTCAGCTGTGACTTGACATGAACAGATGTTAACCCTGATCAGGTAAGTGGTAGCTGAATAAGGGAGAGAGGAGCCCCTCGAACCAGAGAACAGGTTGTGCTCAAACTGGCGGTTCTTGTGTGATCTGATAAATAGTAACGCTGATTCCTTTGTTGTATGTTAGGGTGATCATAGGATGAACTCGTGCTAAGGCTGCCGTCTGGGTAGGAAGTCCTGGGTCCATCTAGGACCGCGAGGCTGAGGCTGCCGTCTGGGTAGGAAGTCCTGGGTCCATCTAGGACCGCGAGGCTGAGGCTGCCGTCTGGGTAGGAAGTCCTGGGTCCAGTTAGGACCGCGAGGCTGAGGCTGCCGTCTGGGTAGGAAGTCCTGGGTCCGTTTGGGACCGCGAGGCTAAGGCTGCCGTCTGGGTAGGAAGTCCTGGGTCCGTTTGGGACCGCGAGGCTAAGGCTGCCGTCTGGGTAGGAAGTCCTGGGTCCGTTTGGGACCGCGAGGCTAAGGCTGCCGTCTGGGTAGGAAGTCCTGGGTCCGTTTGGGACCGCGAGGCTAAGGCTGCCGTCTGGGCAGGAAGTCCTGGGTCCGTTTGGGACCGCGAGGCTAAGGCTGCCGTCTGGGTAGGAAGTCCTGGGTCCGTTTGGGACCGCGAGGCTAAGGCTGCCGTCTGGGCAGGAAGTCCTGGGTCCGTTTGGGACCGCGAGGCTAAGGCTGCCGTCTGGGTAGGAAGCCCTGGGTCCGTTTGGGACCGCGAGGCTAAGGCTGCCGTCTGGGTAGGAAGTCCTGGGTCCGTCTGGGATCGCGAGGCCGCCACTTGTATTATAAGAGGTCTTGGTACATATATAGTAGGAATTCCCTGTCCTTAGGTGGTATATATATATATATATGTGGTTACTTATTGTGAATAGGCCCTAGGGAGAGGGTAACGTTCTGGCTGGGTTAGAGAGGCTCTGTTGAGCGGGTTCTATCTGATCCGACAACCCAGGCAGAACACCAGGAACGGGACAAATGGAGCCAATTGATTTGCTAGGATTTGAGCAAAGAGTTTTGTGTCCACAATTAAGAGTGACATGGACCTATAGGACAAGCATTCATTTGGGGGCTCACCCGGTTTCAGCAGGGTCACTATCAATGCCTCTTTCATAGAGGGAGGCATCACGCTGCCCTCCACCATTTCCTCAAATAGTGTGGCTAGATGCGGTATGAGAAGTTCCTTAAATGTTTTTTAGAAGGACACTGTGCGCCCATCTTGGCCTGGAGCACTGCCGTTTTGCATAGTATTAAGTGCAGTGCGGATCTCGTTGGGATCAAGAGGGCCCATAAGGTGCTCTCTGTGGGCATCGGTAAGCCATGGCATTTGTATGTGCTCTAGGTATTCTTGCATAGCAGCTTTGTTTGGAACAAATTTGGAACTATACAGCTCCACGTAATATATGCGGAATCTATCAGCAATCTCCAAGGGCCAAACAACAGACCACCGTCTTTGTTCCGTAACTCCGCAATCAAGCTGGACTCTCTTTTGTGTCGTTGCAGTGCAGCGAGAACTGCACCAGGACGCTCACTCTCGCCATACGTCTTAGCTGTAGCATACTTGCCCATGTGCTTCACCTCGCCATCCGCAACCTCATGGTATTCCTCAAGAGTTTTTTTCAGATCTTCTAAGACCTGAGCATCACCACCCTGTAGGAGGGTCCGCTTCATCCGAGCCAATTGCCACTTGAGCATTCACAGTCTATTCCGTAATGAGCAGAGCACTCCTGCATGTTTGAAGATGTCTTTCCCTCTAATAAATTCCTTAAATGTCTCCCACACTGTAAAGAAATGGTCAACTGACCCAATATTCATGCTAAAAAAGTATTCAATAGATGAGGCAACTCTGCTTTAATGACCGTGTCTAATAAAGAATATGGGGGAAACCTCCATGTGAAGGGCGCGCTCCTCTTTGGGGTAATATCAATGTCCAGCAGTACAGGAGAGTGATCCGAGAATGAACGGGAAGTGGAGTGCAAGTGACCACGCAGGGAAAGTGCGATCTGGAAATCAACCAGTAGTCAATTCTGGTGTGATGTCATGTGGGGCTGAATAGTGAGTGAAACCCTCTGCTTCAAGGGATCTCGTACACCAAACATCCAAAAGGTCTAGCGGAGCATTAATGTCTCTTATGGCTCTAGCAGCTGCCGAAGGGCGCAGGGAAGGGCCCTTAGAGCGGTCCAGGGATGGGTCCATGTATATATATTTTGGTGTTAATTCTTACGAGATGCAGTCCTTTTGGGGCCATGAATATTACCAATGCACTGGGGAAGATGAGGAATGGCCCCCTGTAGGGCAGAGCCTACCAGGAGAGCGTGACAGGGCTCTATTCAGTCTATCGTCTGTAATCTCCTGAACGCCTTGTGGAGCGGTTAATTTCCTAGGAACTAAGGGGCGTCCTGAACAAGCTTCTAGAAAATAAGACATGAGGTACCTGGAAGGCTTTGAAAAATTGAGCAAAGCATTCCGTAACTGTGTGTGCATGTTGAAACCCCTACCCTCTCGAGAGGCTGTATAGCCCATAAAATCTAGCATTTGTTGGAGTATACAGAGATCCTAACTCAGGGTCACTTTTTTTAATACAGGGAGGGCAATACAGAGGACAAAGATGGATCCTTAGACATGGAACCGGGGCAAAACAGACTCTGGCATCCTGGACCAGCACCTGAAGGCGTATCTGAAGAAGTGACAATCCATTTGGATATGTTTGCCACAACAAATGTTATCGCCTGGGATCGTCGGAACAGAGTATGTCACCAAGAAAATCAGACAATCCTAAAGAATGGGGCCAGGGCAAGATTGAAAGCAGAATATACCAGAACCTTATTGGAAGACAAAGTGACAGCTACTATCGACATTGACCCTAAAGTGTGAATTTTCTTCTGGAAGTGCACGAAAGACCCCAACAGAGCATTGTTTGTTCGAGGAGTGCTTGTTCAAGATAATTTGCTGGACTTGCCGGGTCTCCTTGTGGAGGGCCAAAACCTCTGGTACACCTATGTGTACAGAGATAGTGTCGGTATGGGTGCAGTGTGATTTGCATGGTTAGCAAAGCAACTGTAAAGACAGAACATAACAGCAACCTGCTCTCTTTCAGCAGGGCAACGCATGTCACTTTTGATTAAGGTGGACCTTAAACCTGATCGGTTTGTGAAAGAAATGGGACATTTTGTGTCCACCCTATCGACCTTGGTTAAGTAGCAAATCTTCAAAATAGTTTTGATATAAAAGAGAGGGACATATCCCTGGCCACCCCTTTACAATAGAGCGCCCTTCGATCCGCTGGAAAATGAAATTTGAAGAAATAGCATAATCTTCCAGAGAGAGACTAGCCGGAGGCTGGGCATCTGTTTCCCGCGCCTTGTCCCACTCCCAAGGGCTGACTGGAACGTGATTGGACAAGCTGTGCATCTGTTTCACTCCCACGGGCTGGCAGGTACGTGATTGGTCGCGCTGTGAGCCTATTTACATGAGCTACTGGCTTGGATGGTCTGTGATTGGGCGCGCTGAGAGCCTGTTTCCGCATGCCCTAAGGACCGGATTGGACGAGTTTGGTTTCCGTGCCCTGCAGGCCAGGTTGCGTCGTGATTGGGCGCTCCTCCCTTCCTAGACCCAGACGCAAAGCTTTACCGCCCTTTATCTTCCTGCCTCGCGCCATTGGCGCCTCCTGGTGACGTGAGTACGTGCGCGCACCCGACCGTGCTGTGAAGAGACGCTGCGCGAGGAGGCAACGTCCCTTTGTTCGGAGCCTAAGATCCGAGAGCGGAGCTGCGCCATCACCGCTGCAGGAACCAACGCACCGCCCGCGGCCGCAGACACCCCCGGCAGCTTCCCATACCACACACGGTGAGCGCGCATCGGCCGCGGGCCGTCCACTTTTCTCCACCCGGGCCTGGTAGCTAGGGCCCTCGGCGAATCCCTCACAGGCCTGCTCAGCGGCGCGCCCCGTCCTTATACCCTTCTGTCGCTGCCCCGGCCGGCGCACCGCACTTCTAGGGCCTATGCAGGGGCTGCCGACTCTAACCGTCGCGTAAGCGGGATGAGTTCTCTACCCTCGTCCGCACAGCTCCACGCCTTGAGTGGTCACCGCCGTTCCTGGGCCCCTTCTGCCGCTTCTAGTGCTTTGGTCGCCCTCCCGGCGCTCTGCCCTCCTGCACCAGTTGATCTTGCGCATTTAGTTTTTGTGCAAGTCCCGGACTATCCTTGGTGCTGAATCAAGCCGCGCTCCCCGGCCTGCCCCCGGTGCTGAAACTGGAGGCCCCCCGTTCTTGCCTGCCTGTCCTCCCCGTGTTCACCTGTGCGCGCCCCCCTTCCGGTGCACCTCCGGAGCCAGGTATTCATCGCCCCTTTCCCGTTGCAGGTGCTGAAGATCGGAGCGGAGATGGCGGACAAGCAGGTGTCCCGGGAAATTTTCGAGGCCATCATGAAGGAGATGGTGGGCACCTTCCGGCCGAGCAGCGCCGAGGACCCCTTCCGCTCCTCGGGTAAGTGCGGCGCCGTGTGCGCCCCCCGCAGCGATGGATGGATGAATGAATGAATGATCATGGTGTTTGATGTATATTCGTACTCACACTCTTTCCGCTCCCCAGGGCCGTCCCGACCGCACAGGTACGAGGAGGAACTCTACCGGAGCCCCCGCGATGACTACCGAGCCCCGGAGAGCCACCCGGCTGCCTACTCCACCCCGACCCGGCGATCCCCGCCGCCCTACTACCCAGACCCCCGGCGCTCCCGCAGTCCGCTGAGGCCAGATGACTACTACTACAGCCGCTCCGACCCCCGGGAGCACGACTTCGCGCGGCCCCGGGAGCCTATGTGGTCGGATGAACGCGAGTACCGGCGCCCGCCCCCCAGGCGGGAAGAGGAGTTCGCAGGCGCCGGGCCAAGGCGGGGCTATGGCAGGCCGGTGCCCCACGCATCTCGGGGGAGGCTAGCCTACCTGGAGCGCAAACAGGCGGCGGAGCGGATGCCGGGCGCGTCCCCCCGCGGGGGCGCCCCCGTCAGGAGGCCTCTCCGGGGTGGGGTGGTCGGCAGGGGGCTGCCACGGGGTGGTGTTGTGTACAGAGGCCTGACGAGGGGCGGCATCGTTGGCAGAGGCATGGCACGAGGTGGCATCGTTGGCAGAGGTCTACCGCGGGGAGCCGCCACCGTACGAGGCCGTGGGGCGTTGGCCAGAGGTCGCGGAGCCAAGTCCGCAGGCCGAGGGGCAGCCGTGAACGGAAAGCCGGGCCCCAAGCGGGAGGACAAGATCAAGGAACTCATGACCGGCTCCGACGTGGTGTCTAAGCTCGGCAACAAGATCGTGCGCTGGTCCGGCTTCAACAAGGTCAACACGGGCGAGTTCGACCAGAAAAACCCGGCCTACACGTCCCGGCAAACCCAGACCATGGGCAACACCGTGGCCGCCTTCAAGTGTGCCCTGAGGCCCGAGCTGCGCTACCAGTGCTTCCTGACCGTCAAGGCGCCCAACCACCCGGCCTTGAAGAAGCCCACCGTGGACCCCGAGGTCTTCGGCCTGGCGGTAGACAAGGGATTGGTGGAAAACAAGAAGGGCTTCTTGGACATCATCAACCCGCTGGACAAGTACCTGACCTCCTTCCAGCAGTGCGTGCTTAAGAGCGCCCACCCCCTGATGCTGGCCTGCAACGCATACGAGCTGAACATGAAGCAGGGCTTCGCCGCCCCCACCGACCTCTCCACCGCCTACGAGAACGCCGTGGCGCTCTGCCGCAAGTCCTTGGTGCTCTTCGGCCAGACCTACTCTATCGTGTCCTCCCTGCGCCAGGAGAAGATCCTCGAGCACGTCGGCCTGCAGGAGATGGCGCCCAAGCCCTCCGACTTCCCAAACATGGATGACTCGGCGCTCTTCGGCAAGAAGTACATGGCGCAGCTGAAGGCCTGGCTGGAGAAGAGCGGCTACCCCATGCACCTGCAGACGGACCGGGACAGCAGGCCCAAGGAGCCCTTGGAAGGTATGCTGGGGGACGGGGGAAGGGCGGGTTGTGAACAAGACTGCCTGGTATGGATGTGGTCTCTGCTATGCTACTACATTTACCTGCCATAATCGTCAAAGGGAAGTAAGCTCATGTATTCTTATTCCCAGTTTTCTTTGTTGATACTCCCAGAATATATGACCCCGCAGAGTTGCATCAAAATCTTATATTGCATTTTCCTCCTTCCTTCGACATTACGTTTACTTTATCTGATATGAACACTGGTTTCCGGTTGTAGTTTTCGGGGAAGGGAGGCGCCCATACCATGGTTAGGGGGCCCTGTGATGCAATCGATTGACATATGTGCTTGGCCTAATCTAATGCGAGTGCCTGCTGTGCGTTGTCTTCTATGCAAGCCGCCGTGTTGGCGATGGTACCGCCCCTAAGGCGCTGCACCATTGGAGGGAGGTAATTAAGACTTTTGTGACGGTAGGGCGCTTTAGCAAGGAGCGGGTTAGCCAGGTGGACTCTTCCACGCTGTCGAGCCGTATCTACCCTCTTCTCTTTTTTCAGATCTGACCCCCGAGCCTTCGGTTAAAGAGATGATAGACGGCCTGCTGGAGGACGCTGTAAAGAGTTTGGACGATAAAAAGAAGGCTGCAATGGAAGGCGATGCAGAGATGGAAGAAAGGGAAAAGCCCGACCTGTGGTGAGTAGCCGCCGGCTTCGTGTGCGCGTCAGTACGCCTTTGCTTCAAGTTCATGGGTTGAGTGCGTTCTTGACCTCGTCTGACTTTACATCCCACAGGTTTTTGTTCGACGAGACGAGCCAGGAGTTTAAGTACTACCAGCACAAGCTGCTGGAGCTGCAGAACCAGCAGCAGGCGGAGCTGGAGGCCAAGCGTGCGCAGCTGAAGGTGGCTGCAGCGGTCTCTCTGGCTGCCAAATCTGCCGGCCCATCGAAGCCCTCCACCGATCCTCAGTTTGAAGGAGGTGCGTCTTTCTCTTGAATGCCTTTGTACTTTTTGATGTACTAAATTGTTCTCCGAGGCTAAACACAAGTTTTCCTTTCCAGTTGATGAAAAGACAAGACAAACTGCGGAAAATCTTGCTCGGTTCGTATTCCAACTGGGCTCCAATATTCAGGACTTCAACATGGAAAGCCTCACTTCCAATCCAGAGTTTTGGTATGTATTCATGAACAGGCATTTTTTTTTTTTTTGGTACACCCGGGGATCGAAGCCTACACAAAGCAGCCTCGGTGACTGTTGCAGGGCAGTTGTAATCGGACAGAGGGGCTTTTGGGTTGCAGGTTTCATCTGGTTGGTTAAATGGTTATTTGTGTCAGACTATTTTTAAATAAGTCAGTTGCAAAGTTCTGTTGGATAACCATTTCTACAAACGGAGGTGTCAAAATGGATACTCTTAAGGCCAGTGATGGTGGTAAAAGCTTTAATGTAATCGAAAAAGCGACTGTAGTAAACAGAGTAATCTAATACATTTTACATAGATTCGCCATATTGGTAGCACATCTAGGCTGAAAGTACAATTTGAGTGTTTCTACCCTTACAATATCCTTTGTTTTGTAATAGGGTCTTTATTAGGGCTAGGCAAAATAGATACACTGCACAATTGAAACCAGCCTAAGCTATTAAGTGTGTGAAAACGACTACATCGTATCAAGGGTAACTTTACATACATGGGCCAAGGAGCTGCCCATACCTTTAATTTATAGGGGTCAAAACGTTTGACGAGCTAACGCCTATTTGGAATGATAACCCTTGTCAATCACTTGTACTTCATACACACATTTCAATATTTTTTTTTAATCCACTCCTCGTGCAGATGTGGTAACCAATGAAGACAACTCTGAATGTGTAGCGCAGGTCTCCGATGAAACCGGAGATCCTGTGATTAGCCTACTTTTTCTCTAGCAAACCTTGTTGGCAGATTTACTCTTGGAAACTGCTGTTTCAATGCCTTCGACAATAAGTCTGACTCCACTGATCTCCACTTACTCGTAAACCTGTCTGAATTGCAGTTGTCATTTTTGTTTTGAGATGGGTCTGTATATGACCATCAATGGTTCCCTGTCAAGCTTCTTTGAACCTCTCCTACATGTCTACTTTTTGGAGGACTATGCTTGTAGTTCCTGGAAACAATAGGACCATTAAATGAGCAACTGTTGTCTGGCTTTGAAATGGAGCGAGAAAGAAGCTCCGACTTCTCTGCACGAATATCCTGATCCAGCTTATGCACTCAAATGTCGTCATTAAAATGCCCAGTCTGCTGCTACAGGCGACTGTTGCTGATTGTGTTTGGCCAGAGGGTTTTCTTCAGACCGGTGTTGATAAAGGTCTGGTCATTGTTAGTGGTACTGTTCTCTTCAAGTTTCTGCTCCATACAGAAGGACCGACTTTACATTGTTTAAGCCTAATCTTGGTTTGCTACGTTCGGTCCTTGGAGCTCCAATTTTTCTTTGGCTATTGCGGATTTGTCTCAAACTCCAGTTATGGAGAGGGTGAAGGGGGCCCTACTCTGGGTTAAGTTCTCTACTCCAACACTACTCTCTACAATTCCACTCTGACGTTCTACTCCACCCTATGCCACTGTTAGCCATGCTGAACAGCAGATACGCTGGTGAACTGACTACATGGTAAAAACATAACTTGCGTAGGCGAGGCCTATTGGATTCGCCAGTGCTCGTTTTATTATGGTAATCCTCAATTCCTAGGCCAGATCTGTTGCCTTTTAGTGCTTGTTTAATACTGTCGTCTTTATTTCTGTAGGTTCTTATCAAAAAAAGAGAGCCCTGCACATCAATTTTATGAGATGAAATTGACAGAATTTCGGGAGTCAGCAGAGTGTGGAGAAGCTGAGAACAAGGACTCTGAGGCTGCAGAGCAGGAGGAAACAGAGGTCACAAATGATGAAGAACAAAAGGACACTGAGCAGGAAGAGACTGAACCCACAAAGTCTGAGGCAGCGATGGAGGTGGAGTGTGAATCTACAAATGTGTCTAGTGGGCCCACGTCTACTCCTACACCGGCTGTCCTCCCTCAGAGGAAGCGAGGAGCCCCCAAAGCCCGTACAGCCACTCCCAAGAAGGCGAGTGTGCCCGAGGAGCCCAAAGGTAAGGACTGCCCTAGTTACCCAAGTGGTAAGGATTGGGCAACAGTACACTGGCTCGTCCCAGGGGCCGTGGTCTCGTCTGCAGACAGCATGTGGCTACAGCGTAGGTCTTATTTTAAACAGCCCAGCAGTTCTCTAGCACGCTGCATTTGTGTTCACATTGTATGTAATTGTGCTTTATTGCACAGTGCCGTTTTAAACGTTAATCTGCAGCCGTAAGTGTTTTCCATTGGCATTTAACTATTTGTCAACAACTGGGCGATATATAACGGCGCATATATTATAAATTTGCCACTTTCCTTTCGCTCTTTTAATTCTGTCTTCTGATTTTGAATTTTAGCTGATGACCCGGTCAAAACTGGTAATGAAAGACCAACAGGACGAGCAGGTCTAAGGAAGGTGAGGTGCACAACGGTCACCCCTCTCCTGGGGTGTCGAACACCGCAAGAAAACGACGTGTTGGAGTTTGCACTTAATCTGGTGCTTGGACTCTCTCGACATTCTTGCTGTGCACACTGTGTCCAGGCTTTCTGTAAGGCCTGTGTCCACATCTGTGGGTCTGTGAGACCAGTTGGATGACCTGGTCTGCTGCAAGCAACCTGGGTTCCATCTACTTGAACACGGCACCCTGCAGGAGTGACAAGTAATGTGAAAGCCACTGGATTGGGGTGCATCTCTCCAGCACCTGCTGGTCAGAGCACACTTTATCCATGGATATGTTGTGAGTCGCCCAGCACAAACCTACTTCCCAGAATTACTCCAGTTCTGTTCTTTATTGTACGTTGAAGGTGCTCGGTGGTCTGTCTGTAATTATGATGCCACCTCAAGCACTATTGGTTTGGTGTCAGGTCTCAATTTGGCTCAACCTGTTAGGTCTGGCCGTACTAGTTTGGAAAGCTGTCTGGATACCTCGACTTGCACCATGTTTTTGCTGCGTGGTGACCTACCCATCCATTTCTTTGATGCTGTGGCAACTGGCAAGGCACCACCTCCATTGTCACAAAGGGACACTTTGGGAGTTTAAAACAGTAGTGTCTGCAGTGTTATACAATTTTTAGTTCGTTTTCCTAACAACTAATTCACCCCAAATTATGCAGATTGTCGTGAGTTCAGAGTTCTGCAAAGGGGTTGTCTCCAACTTTGCTTTGCTGCTTGCTCAAGTTCAACGTGGTTTGGTTCACTTGTGACAAGTGGCCAGTAAGTATGTAAAGCGGAGTCATTTGAAGGTGTCTAGACTTTTTCTTGGCAGCTAACTAGCCCCCATTTTTGGTGCGAAGATTGACAGCCGAGCTGTCCAGACCTGAATCCAAAGCCTTGTTGCTTACTCTATTCTGCTTACACCCATGCTCTTGGTTGGTCTAGATTGCAGTCCTCACAGCTACTTTGTAGATCCTGGCGATTAAGGTCTGACCTTTGCCAAAAGATTCTGTTGTGGGGGCTTAAATGGCTTTCCCTGCCTACCTGAAGAAGGCAGTCAGTGGTTATTTTGGCTTTCAAGGTACCTTTGCCTGGCCATATACTCTTCTTCTTGGGCTAGTCTACCTTAAAGTGACCATGTTTGGCATCCTCTTGCCTAGACCAACAGTTAACTGGGTAGCCTATGCTCCCGTCCCTTAGAGCAGGGGTCTACAACCTTTTGTGTTATAAGAGCTACTAATGTTCAGGGAAAATCCTCCCAAGTTACTCGTATTTGAGATGCAGTAGTAACCATATCAGACAAGATGTCAGTGGCCATTCTAAGCACGATTACCAGCAGCGATCACCTCAGTGCATCAGGCATAGTTGCCTGCAGCAGTTTAACAAATGCTTTATCGATGTGGAAGGTCTCTACATGGATAATCTATAAAAGCCATAGCTGCAGTGTCACTACTAAGTTAATGTGGGTAATGGTCCCTAAAATATCAGCTTAAATCTTTTTTTTTAGATTTCCCCCTTTTTTAGCTAAACTTTGATTGATTGTGGAAATCCTATTCTTGAATATGTTTTTCAACTTTGGTATATAAAGTATATGCAAACCCTTCTAATTTAGTTCCCTGGGCTTCCCAGAGGAGAGCTACTTACAGGTTACTGCAGAGCTATGAATAGCTCATAAGCTACCCTTTAGTAGATTTTGGAAGTCTTGTGCTGGTAGGATGGTCGTACACCTTCCATTCTCCCAGGTTTCAGCTTTTGAACAGTAGCCTGACTGAAACCAAAGCTGAGCGTGGAGCCTAGCTGCAAATGAAACTGGTTTCATGACATTTCACTTGGGCAACTTGACCTCAAGTTTAAACTTCATGCTGTTTAATCCTTGAGGTCTGCCAGACTTAGTTTATAGTCTACCTACATTCCTTGTTGAAATTGGTCTCCGATCATCAGCTATGAAGGTTTTGGGAGGTGCTCTTTGAAATACTTGACTTAATCGATTGTTTTTTGACTTCATAGAAACAAAAGCTAGCTGATGAAGACCATGGATCTGTGGAAACTCCTACCAAAGGGTACGTAGTGCCATGCATTCCTCATTTGGTGGACTGCGCGCTATTGAATTGTCTTAGGTTTTTAGACCGGGCTGAGCTTGGAGTAAAAGCAACTGAGTTGAAGTGATAAAATTACTCTTGCAACTCATTTTGACAAGCTAAGTGAGGAATGTCAACCTGAACAAGTTTAACTGTATTGCTAGTGTCCTGCACGATCTGGATAGTGCATAAACCGCTTTGTAAAGTTTGCAACATTATACATTTAAGTCGACTAGTCCAGTTCATTATAGGAGACTCAATATAGTTTATTACTCTACAGCGGTGCAACCTCTGGGGATGAAGACCAGCAGTCCAACGAAGATTCACTTGATGCGACAGAATGAGGCGGACATGCTTAAAAACAGACTATGTAGGTATCTTAAAGAATCCGCACATTGCACAACATATCCCATGCAAATGTGGTCCCATGAATACGGATGTGTTGCAAGTGTAGCATGCATGCTGGCTGAGATGAACAGTAAGATAGCAGCCTGGACTAAAACCGCTTTTTATTGACCTTCATTTAGAGTCCAGTGGTTGGTTAATTGACCATTTCAAGAGGGGATTTTGGAGGTGGTGTGTGAACATAAGGGAATTAATGTAATGCTATGGCTTGGTATTTAGCTTCAGTCTATTCCCTCGAATGAATAAAACTTAACAGTTTCTAGTTTGCCCATGTTTGCGGGCGCAAGTTGCATGTAGTGCCCTCTTGTGAGTCTAAAAGTGGGTGAGCTGGGTTCATGCAATGGGAAATGACAACACAATTTCAATTTGTTTTGCAGGATCTCTTCCATGAAGACTCCAAGCAATTTTTCCACCAGTGTTTTTAGTGTTTTAATTCGTCACTTCGTTATGGTTTTATATTTTTTTGACATTCTTGGAATATATTGTCACAATTAAAAGGGTGTAGTTGTAATATAAATACCAAAAGATGCAAGTGTATCAATAAAACTTGACAGTTTAAATTTACTGGTGTCCGTCTAATGGAATGTATTGTGCCTCTGACAAACCCAGTTTGTCCAGGAGCACCATTTAGCATGCGTTATTTTAAATGCACATGCTCTGCATACTCTTTGGATCTACTGTTGCCAGAAAAACATGCAAAAGCGCAAGGCTAAATATTTCGAGGAGCTGGCGAGTCCTCCCTTAGTTGGTATTTTGCACGGGCACCTCAGTGTGTTTTTATTTTTTTATTTTTTTTTCCTCCACCAGAGTTTTAGTTTTGACTTGTACAGCGATCAGTTGTATTTGCATTTTGTTTAAGCTTACCTTTCTGCTTCAGCATCCAGACCAAGACTTCTAGGTCTCCTCTGCCTTTTGGTTTCTGCTCAGCATCGACCAAAGAATTGAGCTTCTTCCCCCCCCCCCCCCCCCCCCCCCCCCACAGCGTTTTGAGGAAAGGACATTAACCACGCCAAAGCTGCATTGTCAGACTACTGCATTTAAGGGCTCATTTTTGGAGGTAACCGTGTATGGCACTTACAGGCTGCCTTCTCGGACCCTCTTCTCCTACCAAAGGAGGCAGCAGCAGTTACCACATGGGTTCTTTTGGGCGTCCACAGATGCAACAGGGGTAAGGAAGGTGCAGTCGAAGGGGCTTCTACTGCCTAGAATGTGTCACCATACTTCCTAACTTTCCACCGTGCTAGCATTCTTAGCATGTAAAAATGTCTACATCCCTGACGTGATCTGCGTTTTTTTTAAGTGACTGCCATTACCAGTTCAAGGTACTTACATTTGGTGTCACTACTGCCCAAAAAGTCTAGGTTGCCAGCAGGCAAATGTCGAGTGAATTCCCAGGGCACATCTCAATTTCTGTTCAAATGCAACCAATCCCCACCTATGATCCTATAGGGAAGTGCCTTTTTGGCATGGTCACCCTGCCCCCACTATTTGCTGTAGTACTGATGTTTTTTGACTGCACGTGCACTTGGTCCCTGCCAACCAGGTCCTTGGTGCTCTTTCTCTTAAAACAAGTGGAAGTCTAATTCTAACCCAGTTGGCAAGGCCTTTAGCACCGCTGTAAGTCCCTAGTAAATGGTACCTCTGGTACACAAGACACAAGTACTAAATAGGGGCCCTATGGGACACAGACTATATTGTACGTTGTGTGGAGTCCGGTGGATACCCAATTGGTTTATAGAGGCTAAAGTAGATCATACACTTTTGTGGTAGTGTGAGCTCAAAACATAGATCGGAGGCCAAATTAGAAAAATAACTTTGTGAAACCCAAGAACTTGTTTGAAAAGTGTCTTGGCAATTTTTACAGAAACACCAAGTTTGTGACCTTGTGTACAATGCAATCTTGTGGGAGGAGAATACTTGTATGCATAACAGTTTGTTCCAGCAATGTACCATCTGGGTTTCGGGTTGTAGTGGGCCATGGTCCAAAATACTTCGAGTTCATCAGGAACTGCCTGGCTCTAGCCAGTAGCAGGGTGCTGGGGAGGTAGATGGCCATGTGGTAGATGGCCATGTGCGATGGGGAGAAGTGTGCAATCTTGAAACGGACAGTAAAGGGGGACTTGAGCTGTGAGCACCCAAAAGGGTTCTTCGATACGCAGGCCTGGTGGCTTGGGTGCAAAATTATTGGGTTGGCTGTGCAAAGGTGCTTGTCACGGTTATGGTCCAGTAGTTGGGGTGAAATCGGGGTAGCTGGGCTACTCGGTTTGTCTCGGTCATGTTCATGTCCTTAGACGGCTATTCTGTCCACGGGTCCAGTTGGTCCTGGTTTCTTCACACTGGGTGGCAAGACAGATCTGACTCCAGGGCTCAAGTACCTCTTCTGGTCGTCTGGCGTTGGTTGGGACTGCTTTTTGGTGGCTGCAGGGGGATTGTTGAGTTCTTCTTCTGTCCTGGCTGGGCAGTGACCCCTTCGTCCTTCTCTTGATCTGTCAAATAGGAGTATTCGTTCAGGGGTGCCACCTAAATATTCAATTTAGGGGTGTTAGAGGAGTGACAAGCAGAAGCCAATTGTCTGCCTACCTTGAGGGTTTCTACACCCTCCATGACCAGTTCCTGTGGGCAGTTGGTGTAACCCTGACCATAGAAAGCTGGAGGAATCTGAAATAGTGGTGACTGCATCAACTAGTCCAACTAGGTTGGTAGGGTCTCTAGGGGGTAGTATCGTCCCCTATCTGGAGAAGCCAGGTCGCATGACCAAGGCCGGAGGGCCGTCTAATCTTCCTGCCCTGGAATGCAATCCCATGTGGAGGTGTTAACGCCTCTCCCTATAGCAGGATTTGTTACTTAACTTAAGGAGTAAAAGGCTGTCACCATAGGGCAGACTTCTTCAATCTGAGGGGCGCCCCCCATCGGGGGGGGGGGGGCACTCCACTCTAATTTTACCATTATTCCCGGAGTCACAAGTAGCTCGTCTTTTTAGAGAACTCCGGGGAGGGAGCGGAAATCGACGGGGCACAAAGTGCACATGCTTTTGTTATGTTAACCGTCCCAGGAGGGGGTTAATTCATAGAGCGGAAATGCTTCAGCTGCAGTGAGGAAGTCTCCTCTGATAAAACCGAAGGTAAACTAACAGACAGGCCTGTTCCTTCGCATTCGATATTATAGTAGAGGAGACTCCTAGCCTCGCACTGCAGCTGAAGCATTTGAGCTCTATGAATGAACCTCCTCCTGGGAGGGTTAGCTCTTCCCAGAAAGGAGACCAAGTTTATTTTAAAACTACACAGGCAAGCGCAAAATGCCAGCCAGCCGTGTGTTCTTTTTAACAGACTGCAAACTACTTGTCTGTAAATAAAGTAGCATGTTCCCTTTTATTATCAGCCATGGATTATTCAGGCAGCCCTAGAACACAAGTAAAAGTTATCTCTATTTGCTATTCAAAGTATACATGGACAAGTACTGACAATACAGCTTTAGGTGACTGAGAAAGTGCCATCTTTCTTGCATGGTTTGCCCCCACTTTTTGCTGAATGTACTTTGACTGAGTGTGCCCTGGACTCCTGCCAATCAGGTGCCCAGGGCCTATGTTCCTTCCCTAAACCAAAACCTCCAACCCAAATTGGCAAACCCTGGCCACATGTCGGCCCCTGGTAAATGGTACCCTAGGTACCCAGGGCCTTGTGACCAGGGAAGGCCTCTAAGGGCTGCAGCACTCCTTGTGCCACCCTTAGAGGCCCTGTACCCTTACACACACACACACTGCCTTTGCAGGCTGAGTGTTTGGGTGCAAGACAAAAACAAAGTGACATGGCACACATCCTGTGTGCCATGCCCATCACCTACACTGCCATGGCATACATCAGTCACCCCTCTAGCTCGGTGCCTTATGCCAATGGTGTGGGCACAGGAGCAGGAGCCATGTGCCCCTACAGTACCCAGGTCCATTCCTGGGCAGTAAGTGCAGTGCTGCCATTTTAGAGTACATGGTGCTGAGAGCTAGTCAAACACTAGCTCCACAGCACCATAATGGCAACACTAAAGACTGAAGTTTGGTATCAAACTTCACAGCACATTAAACCACACTGATGCCAGTGTGGGATTTAATGTACCCAGCACCCCAGAGGACATCTTAGAGGTGCCCCTTAAACCTAACCTTCAATCCACTTCTGCTCTGAGGCTGCCACCCAGCAGACATGTTGCTGGACCCCTGGGTAGAAGAGCCCCTGCTCTCCTGGGCCTGCAACAATGCACATCCTGGGCGAGGTGCTAAATATCCTCCCCCAGGATGGGCAGGGGGAAGCTTCAAAGGCATTCCGCCTCGGTGAGCTTCCTCAGGCCCCTGCAACCCCCACTCTGGCGGGAAGCTTTGGCCGGAAACCCCAAAAAAGACGATGTGCCAGCCTGTCAACCCCACCCCTCAGGTGGGGGAGGTGAGGTGAAACACATATCTGGGCTCTCGCCATCTTGAAGATGGGGAGCCCTACCCTATCAGGACTAGGCTACTGCCTCCTCCCACCGGAGAGAGGCAGGATAGGGGGTGTACCCACCCCAGGACAGGGACCCATTGGCCCTTAACCTACCTGTAGCGCCCCTTAATCTAGTATTTAGGGGCACCCCCGGATTCAAAACTACACAGAGAAAGAAGACCTGCACTCCAGCTGCTGAAAAGAGGAAGACACCAACGGCTTTGGCCCCAGCCCTACCAGCCTGTTGACCCTTGAACCTGCTCCTACCCGGCACCGCTTGTGGCCAGCAACCTCACAAACGCCGGAGGACCTGGCTACCTTTTCGCTCTAAGCTTCTGGGACTCCCATGAGTAGAGGCTCTACTCAAAACCTACCTCTAATCCCTGGCAGCAGCCCGGAACCGCGAACCCAGCACACTCTGCACCAGCCAAGCCTGGCCAGTGCCGGAGTGAAAAAAGACCACGAGGACGACCCCACGGCGACTGTGACCCCGAGTCCGGCACCCAAGGGCCTCCCTCGACACTCCTGAAGAAGCCTGCAGCCTCAGAACAAGGTGCCCCAACCGCGATCAACAGAGGTTAAGATTTCCCGACACCAAAAGGCACCCCTGCACGCGGTGCCCCACGGCCCCCTGTGCCCAATCCCAGGGTACCTACCTATCCTCCAACTACCCAACTTACCTCTCGAAGTGGTGGTGGCACCTGAAGAGTCCTCGTCCCCAAGCTTGCAGTCTTTTTCCAAACCGGAGATTTCACATTGAAATCCATTGAGCACCCGACTGCTTAAAAGCCCTCTGCACCCAGCCGCCCGAGTGGCCCTGGCAGTGAAACCTCTACACCTACCTACTTCCCCACTTGCCCTGAGTAAGTGACCAGGAGCCCAGCTCACACAGCCGCGCGGCTTGCCAGTCAGCAGCCACCAACCAAGGCCCCCCTATCTCTCAGGATAACATTGGGCCTAACTCACACTGCACCCGGCCGCCTTAGAGTCGCTGAGGGTGAACCAACTGTACCTACCTGACTCTGGGGGACCCCTGAGTCTGTTCCCAGAACCTCAACTCTGCCAGTCGAGCACTTCCCCCCCCTTAAACCGCAAACTCTATTTTCCTCATAGGGTAACATTGACTGGCTTTTTTCTGAAATTTCTTCTACGTGTGGACTTTTCAAATCTTAAAATATTCACCAAAAATCAGCCGAGTAACAAAGGAAAATACTCACCTGCTCTTAGGTGAGCTCACAGTGCTGGATCTTGGTGCCCAGCACTGACTCTGAAAAATACTCACAACTGTACTTACCCTCAACTCCATTTTCTTCCATAGGAATCCATTGACTGTTTTTCTGTGAAATTTCTTCTAAGTGTCGATTTCTGCAATCTTTAAATATTCTTCAAAAATCGTATAATATCTGAAAACGTAATTGCTTACCTGTTTTGGATAAAGGTCCCAGTACTGAGTCTAGGCACCCAGTACTGGATTACAAAAGTAACCAACTGTACCTGTAACCTGAATGTTCTTCCCTAGGGAATCATTGCATGTTTCCTTTGAAATATTTTCTTAGTGTCAACTTTTAAAATAGCTAAATATTGTTTAAAAATCATTACAGTTATTAAGTCTACTTTCATTACTTGATTCTGAGTACTGACCCAGGACTGAATCTAGGATCCAGTCCTGGCATTCCAAAAGTAATCTAAAAAGTAATCTGTTGCAAATCTGAATTTACCATTGAGCTCAATGCATTGTGTTTAAAAAAATATATAGTTGCTTACTGCAACCACTTGCAACTGTTTACAAAAGTTTATTGCATTTTTCAAAAGTATTTATATAAAACCTCTCATGCTGTAGAAAGTACATTTTAAATCCAAGTGTTGGTTCTAAAATAAAACAAGCATATATTTTTTATATATGAATCACTGGCCTAGAGTTCAGTTATTGAGTGAGACAATTTGCTGACTGTGTGTACAACAAATGCTTTACACTGTCCTCTGATACTGCCTTACTGCTCGACCAAGCTACCACTTTAGAGAGTAAGGTTATATCTAACTTTAACCTCTGTCAAACCCTGGGGGAGACTGTGGACTCTGTACACCCTTTACCTATTAGGGAACATTATATACAGAGCCACTTTCTCACAGTGACTGCTTATTTTTGCACCGCCTGGGATATCAAAATGAGCTGGCAACCCTAATCACAAGACTGGGAGTTTGTTGCAGGAACACCACATTATTTATTTCCTCCACCCTAACCCCTGGTTACTGCCATATTAGCAATAGTTAAACACTTTTGAAACCCTACGCTGCCGTCAATAACATTGAGTTACTTCAAATGTAGGGAAATGCACCTTGCATTTACACAACTTGCTCCACATTCTCGCCCTTCATTTTCACGCTCCCCCCTGCACTCACACTGATCCCCCATGCAATCACACCTTTCACCCACTTACCCAGCACTCACAGTGATCACTCTGCACTCACAATTCACTTGCACTGTTCACCCGTACCTCACCCTGCCATCACACGAGCACACTACTCGACCTGCGCTCAACTGACACTTAACTCACCTGTCTTCTCCCCCCCCACTGCTCTATCTGCAATCTCAAATAAGCCCACCACTAACCATACATTAATTCGTCCCACTCTGCACTTATATCTGCACCCAAATTCATATGGTCACCTTGCAGTCACTCCCTTTAACCTACTCGCAAACTGTTGCATGGCTCCCCGTGCACTCAATTGAGCACTCCTGACACCCACACAGCGCAGAGGGTTAATGTGCCTGCTCCATAGAATGTGTACCATGCAGTTCACCGAACTGAGTGTGAGTTAACAATGAGTAGCGCAATAACAAAATGAAGAGATGAGGTGCATCATTGGTGAGTGGTAGTGAGGGAATTCATGGAGGAGGGAATGTGGGAGGGGCACCAAAAAAAGACTTGCTGTGTGTGCAACAAGTGCTTGGGCTTTCCCTGGCTGGGAGTGTTGGCCCCCACTTAAAGTTCGGGTCTAGTTGTGTCCCTGTGCACGAGTATGGGCATGTCGTGCCCCATCAAGATTTTTGTCCTAAACTACAAAAGGACACATTTACATGCACTGCAATCCAGCTTTCCAGGGGGGCCCTTGATAGACAGCTCTGTTTTTGCCCTGATGGCCTAGAATAATTCCTAAACAGATTCTTGTAAATACCATTTTGTTTCATTTCTATTTAATGTGATTGATGTAAGGAGTCTATCACTATTTGCAGAGAAATGTTTGTTTCAAGCAACAGCCATAAAGTTTATGTTCGAGGCATATGAGCTGCAGATTACACACTGGGCATAGATCGCCATCTGGTGTTGGGCCTGGATGTTTGCAGTTTTTCCTCTTGGAAAGTCTTTGGAAGTCACGAGGTATGTGACTCCTCCTTTGGCTCGTGTTGCGCTTGGGCTTTGGCTCCATCCTCGGATTGTTTTTTCCGCTATCGGGCTCAGATGTGTTCCTCGCGCTCCGGTTCCGAACAGTTTCCAGTTCTTTTAATCGGTGCACTATCCTCCCCTTTTCGCAGTAGTTTTGGATCGCGATCTCCACATGACGCGACTCATCGTTCGGAGTCTTCGATTCCGGTCGCCGACTAAGGCTTTCGGGCCTACCTAAGCTCTGGTCCTGGCTGATGGAAAGGAAGTGTCCAAATTTCCCCACACCGATCTCCATTAGGTGTGCAACCCCTGCCTCTCCCCAGAACATGTGACTCGAGACTGTCTGGGGTGCAAATCCTTCCGGTCCTAAAAGACCATTCGAGACCGAAGGGCGAGGAGAACCATGGCACACTTGTCGACAGCGATCCCAAACGACCTCTTCGGAGGAGTTGATGTTTCAGAACAGCACACCGAAGAGGGCCTCGTCGGCGCCTCCGAAGCAGACGGACTCCGATGTCTAGGACATCACTCCGGCACAGAAGGGCGTGAGTACTAACATCCACCCCCACCCTTGACTGCATCGAGAAAGGCTTCGGTCACGCCTTCGCCCTCGGGCCTAGGCACCACCAAAGACATTGCTTCCCACACCTCACCTTCGGGCCCGGTTAAGAAACCTATCAAGCCTTCTGGCGGCTGAGCCAGCCTGCCGCCTGCCGTCTGCCGAGAAACACTCCTCCGCACCGGCGCCAAAAGAAAATGGCGTTATCCTCCTCTGCGCTGAGCTCCACACCAAAGCACTCTGCCGAAGACCAGCACCAGCTCCTCGGTGCCGACATCGTCCCCGGAGCTGAGCAAAAAACCCAAAGCCATCGACACCCACACCTCGAAGCTGAAAGTCCTCTCGGAGCAGAGGAAACAACCAGCCATCTCGCAGCTGCACAGTTCAAAACAACGAACCGATGCTGACTCCAAGACCAAAAATCTCACGGCTTCAGCGCTGACGGATCGGCCACTCACTGAACTATTTCAGCCTGATCCACTACAAAAACACTGGTCAAAGACCCTAAAACTAGACATTTGAGGCTCACCATCAAAAAGAGACCGCTTGACAAGCCTGCTCCACCTCCAAAGAGTAAAGACTTTGCAACCTCCCCTTTAAGAATACCTTCACCCCCTCCTCCTCTGCCCCCACCTCATTCCCCCACACCCTCTCCGGATCAGGATGATGACTGTCTACGATGACACAGGGTATTAGCCCCATGACCAACCCACAGGGGACCCCACTCCTACAGGCTCTCCAGACCCATGGGACGACTATAACATTCCAGACATTACCCCCCCGCCCCCCCCCCCCCTCCAGAAGACACAAAGGGGTTTAACCAGCTACTCCATAGGTCTGCACACTACCACGGAGTTTATCTCCATACAGACCCTGTGGAGGACTTCCTCCTAGATACCTTTGACGCAACACACAGGGCCACTTCCACCCTGCCCATCCTTAAAGGGGTTATCAAGCGCGCGCCGGAGGTCTTTAAAGACCTGGTCAGGGTCATCAACCCTTGCATCAAAGTTTAAGGCCGCCCCTACAGATCCTACCTACATCAGAGGGCCAGCACCACTAGACTTCCTAGTAGTGTCCACTGCAAGGAAGTGTGCGAACTCCCAGGCATCAGGCGAGGCACCACCACCTAGAGTCCGAACTCCTGGATGCCTCTGGCAAGCGCACTGCATTCCATGCTGCCAACATATGGCGCATCGCAAACACACAAGCGCTTTTGGCAAGATATGACAGGGTACATTATGATGAACTGGAAGCCATAATGCAACACCTCCCTTTCAAATACAAAAATAGAGCCAACGAGCTAATCCAGGAGGGTAAAACAATCACCAACCCCTCCATTCGCTGTGCCCTAGATGTAGCTGACACCGCCTCTAGGGCAATTAACACCAGCGTCGTCCTCCGTAGGCATGCCTGGCTACGGATTTCAGGTTGCAAACCCGAGGTGCAGGCTTTCATCCTGAACCACCCCTTTGACAAGGAACATCTGTGCGGCCCCAACGTTGACGATGCCCTGTACAAATTGAAAAAAGACACGACTGCGAAGTCTACGGGGGCCTAACAATCTCTCCCTCCCAGCAGCTCCTTTCACCGCTCTTCCTTTCGAAGCACCTCCAGAGGCTACTCCTCCGTTAATGCTTCTACTTCCTATAAAGCCCCTGCCCAATCCACCTTCACAAGGGGTTACTAAAGAGGCGACTACAGGGGCAACAATAATAAAGGCAGAGGCAAGACTAACACCTTCCGCTCTGCCTCCACCCCTACCCAATGACTTCCCTCCAGACCATCCCACTCCGGTCGGGGGCAGATTCCACAATTTCCTTCCTGTCTGGACTATCACCTCAGACAAATGGGTGTAAACACATTCGGTCAGGCTACTGCCATGAACTAACATCTATCTTCACCCCCCCCCCCCCCCCCCAAACATTCCACCCAAACAACGCCCAATGTCACAGGAACATTTGTCACGTCTAAAGCAGGAGGTAATCTCCCTCCTACAGAAGAGTGCGATAGAACTAGTTCCTACCCACCAACAAAATACGGGAGTTTACTCCCTATATTTTCTCATACCAAAAAGGGATGACTACGGCCCATCCTGGACCTCAGACCCCTAAATCACTCAGACCGTTTCCACATGGTCACACTCTAGCAGGTACTTCCCCATCTCTCCCAAAACGACTTCCTTGCCACCTTAGACCTCAAGGACGCCTACTTACACATTCCTGTTCACAAGGCTCACAGGAAGTTTCTCAGATTTGTAGTGGACAGTCAACACTATCAGTTCAAAGTGCTCCCATTCGGAGTCACCACAGCACCACATGTGTTTACCAAGTGCCTAGCGGTAGTGGCAGCACACCTGCGAAGAAAATACATACACGTCTTCCCATACCTCGACGACTGGCTCATAAAAGCCAACTCATATAACCAGTGCGTACAACACACACGCCACTATCCAACTACTTCATGAACTGGGCTTCACAGTAAACCACACAATGTACCATCTGCAACCGTCCCACGTAAAACAGTACCTCTGTGTCACCATAGACACCTCAAAAGCGCTAGCCTATCCCAGTCCTGCCAGGATAGCAAGCATTCAGGCTCTACGCGCCAAATTTCAACCAGAACACACACTTCCAGCTCGAGTGTTCATGCAACTTATAGGAATGATGGCCTCTTGCATACTCATAGTACCTCACGCAAGACTCCAGATGCGTCCTCTCCAAGAGTGCTTAACACGCCAATGGAACCAGGCCCAGGGTCAACTGACAGATCTGGTGTTGGTAGACGGTCGTGCCCATCGCTCTCTGCAGTGTTGGACCACCAAAAACCTTTCCAAAGGGCGACTGTTCTGGTGCCCGGTTCCTCAGATAATACTGACAACGGACGCATTGCTCTCCGGCTGGGTAGCTCACCTGTTACATCACACCATGCAGGGCAGATGGACACCTCAACAAAAGTTACTCCACATCAACCATCTGGAGTTACTAGCCATATTCTTAGCCCTAAAGCCTTTAAAACACGTCTCAGGCAAAGCAGTCTTAGTCCGCACGGACAACATGACAGCCATGTACTATATACAAAAACAAGGCGGCACTTTCCGCGGCTCTCTCAGCTAGCACAGAGCATATGGCGATGGGCCGTACCCCAAAACATCTTTCTCCTAGCCCAACATGTCCCAGGAGTCCCAACACTATGGCCGATCTGCTGAGCAAACACAGCAGATCCACGAGTGGAAACTCCATCCACAAGTTCTTCACCCCTACTTTCAAATGTGGGGGCATCCACAGATGGACCACTTCGCCACCCATGAAAATGCCAAATGCCCAAACTACGCCGCCAGGTATCCACACCCATTGTCCAAAGACAATGCGATATGGATGAACTGGTCAGGCAGCTTTGCGTATACTTTTCCGCCTCTCCCACTCATTCCACTAGTGGTGCGCAAACTACAACAGCACTCCCTCATACTAATATTAGTAGCGCCAACTTGGGCCAGACAACCATGGTACACCACACTGCTGGAACTATCGGTAGTATCGCACCAAAAATGACACCTCTCTCCACGCCTCTTAACCCAGAATCATGGAGAGATCAGGCACCCGGAACCAGCTCAGCTAAACCTTGTGATCTGGCTCCTGAAATCCTAGAATTCGGTTATCTTAATCTTCCCCCTGACTGTATGAACGTCATTAGAGAAGCTAGACGGCCTACCACTAGAGCTTGCTAAGCAGCCAAGTGGAAAAGTTTCGTGACCTATTGTCACAACAATAACTTCAATCCCCTAGATGTGTCCATTCAACACATCATAGGCTATTTACTACACCTACAAAGATGCAACCTAGCCTACACGTCTATTAGACTGCACCTTGCGGCCATAGCAGCTTATCTACGAAACAGGCAACATCTATCACTCTAGAGTACCTGCCATAAAAGCCTTCATGGAAGGCCTCAAAAGAATAATTCCACCCAGAGTGCCATCCTCACCTGTGTGGAACCTAAAATCGTTCTCACAAGACTAATGGGGCCTCCCTTTGAACCTCTACACAAATGTGAACTTCAATTCCTAACCTGGAAAACTGCCTTTCTTGTAGCCATTACTTCCCTCAGATGGGTCAGTGAGATACAAGCACTCACCATTCAACAACCCTTTCTGCAAATGCACCATAACAAGGTTGTTCGCACTAATCCAAATTTCCTCCCTAAAGTCATTTCTCCCTTTCACCTAAACCAATCGGTAGAACTGCCCGTATTCTTTTCGCAGCCACAGACCATCGCAGAAAGAACTCTCCACACACTAGATGTAAAACGAGCCTTAATCTACTACATCGAGATAACACAACCCTTTCGTAAGACCAAACAACTGTTCATGTCTTTCTCACCACCACACAAAGGCAACCCCATCTCTAAATCTGGGATAGCTAGGTGGATTGTTAAATGCATACAGATTTGCTACCACAAAGCAAAACGAACGCTATCTGTTCCCTCTAAAGCCCACTCTACTCGTAAGATAGGGGCTTCCATGGCATTTTTAGGGAACATCCCCCTAGATATCTGCAAAGCAGCTACATGGTCTACACTGCACACTTATCACTAAACACTATTGTGTAGATGTACAAACTAAGCAACAAGCTAGTGTGGGCCAGGCTGTATTCAAAACATTGTTTCAAACCACTGCAACAGATACTGGTGGTCGCCACTAGGAGCGAGTACTGCTATATAATTCGGCTTTCCTGTTTTCAGTTTCTATTTTTGGTGAATTCTGGTGGTGTTTTTTCAGTGTTTTCCAGTGATTTCAAAACCTCAGTGCTTTTCAGTGGTTACTCATTTTCGCCCCCAAAAAAACAACTGAAATGGTGTTTTACCGGTGTTTATGGGACGCTTTGCTTTTTTTATTGTTTGCTTTCTTAATTGGTGCATGGAATATAAAGTCTATGTACAGTGTATATGAGGTTAAAATACATTTTTACAAGTCGAATTTATTGTAGTACACCATACAATATTTTTTCAGTGAATCGTTGGTCATTCGCGCTCTCTTTCCTACCCATGTACACTTTTATTTGGGAAAAGGCCCTCTCGACATTGGCACTTGAGACTGGCAACGCTAAAACAGACAGTACACAATTTGCCAACTCTGGCCACTGACGTAGCTTTCCATGCCAATACTGGCGCACCTCAAGGTTGACATTCTCTGGGCCAGGTTCTGCGACATATGCTTTGAACTGGGTGCATATGCCCTCAGAGATGTTAAAGCGGTCAAAAATGAAGCTGTACTTCGCAAAGTCTGGAGAAAATTCCCCTTTACGGAAGGGATCTAACACTTGCGCAGAGTACCAAAGTGAGGCTTCATTGGCTTCAAACGCCATGGTTGGTGAAGGGACATTTCTATGCATCATAGTTAGCCATTTGTCATGCATTGTAAAATAAAATTTCCTGAATTGGTCCTCAACACTTCTCTGCTTACCAAGTGGCAAGCATTCTAACAGGGAACATGTTGCAGTGCCAAAGTCACTAAAAGTGTCGCCAAGCCTACTCTCGAGGAGATGTTTGACATCTACACCAATTATGCTGAACACTTGGTAGACCAGGGTGTTTTCTTACTCGAGTTTTTTGTTTATGTCCACTACAGCAGTCATGTTTTCCTGCAGGAATCTAAGAATGCAGTACAATGTACTTTTTTTGACATCACTATCAATATGCACCCGAAGATCCTCACATTTCTTGCCTTTTGCATCATCACCAAGCAAATAATCAGACCTGTGAAGTACTCCGGTGCGGCTGTAGTAAGACAGACGCCAGAACACAATAGCTCCTCTTCCCCCCCCCCCCCCCCCCCCCCCCCCAATGTGAGCCAGACAGGGGGCCTGGTGTTGCTCTGGCCCTTTGGCCATTCACACCTCGGCTCCCCATTCTCTTGTCTGTTAAGGCCCTGATTTTGCATCAGGGTTGCATAATTTTTTTGCACAACCCCGAAGCAAAATCTAATTTGTTAAATATTGTTGGATTATCCACTACTCCTCTCCAGTGCACCTTATCTCACAGCTGACCTTGGGCCCCAGCCCTATATCAGGCACCATCGGGCTCCACTTTCATTTTTCCCGGTAAAAACAATAGTAAAATCACCTTCAAACTTAAAACATTGAATAAAGCAGTAAATATAATTAGCACGCACTTTAAAGTATGTTCCACAGTAGCCTGTATGACCAGACTGCTAATTAAACAAAAACAGAAAGGCCATGACAGGGCTGGGTTTAGCGCTGATGCGAAAGTCTTTTTTGGCGCCACACCAATAACTTCTTTCTCCGTAAATACCTTTATTACCACCTTTCAACAGTGCCCCTCATCCCTCCATGCCCCCCCCCTATTGACCTCTTCCTCGGATTCCCTCACTGCCACACTCCACAAGTGCCCCTGATCTCCCCATAGCCCCTCCTTCTCGTGACCTCCTCCTCGGATTCCCTCTCTACCACCCTCCACCAGTGCTGCTTGTCTCTCCCTAGCTCCCCCCCTCCACCCCATGACACCTTCCTCGGATTCCCTCACTGCCGCCCTCCAACAGTGCCCCTCATCGCTCCATAGCCCTTCCCACTACCACCTCCTCAGATTCCCTCACTGCCACCCTCCAACAGTGCCCCTCATCTTTACGTAGCCCCAGTCTCATATGCATTTCATTTGTTGTACAGCGCTACTCATGTCAGTGTAGTGTGTGTCAGTACTTTACACCACGCACACATTATACAGAGACAATGAGTCATACAAGTATGTAAATCAGTCTACAGGGAATGTCACATAAGCCAATGAGGATTACAAGGTGTATGAATCATGTCATCCATACTGGTGGGCAATATAATTTAAGAGGGTTTGGTGTGGGGAAACACAACTTTAGGATTTAAGAGTATTCCATGGGGGTCAGCTTTACTTATAAAAATGTATGTCTGCCCAAACATACTCATTTTAGCAACATTAGAATAATGAAAGACTGAGGAAGTTCTAACTATATTACAAAACAAAAATAAGCGAATTTCTAACTACACCATTCATGTTTGTATGCAGCTCTTTGACAGGTCATTGGTCACTGTCCTATTTTAGGATTGTAACTTCTGAACTGCAAGTAAAACAAGGATCTCTGTGTCAAAGGCAGTAACCCACTGAGCTTCCACATAAAATACAGTTCATCTGCATTTAAAAACTACGGACAGACAAACGATTGCTCTCCAGCAGGATCACCAGCGTTATCTGGGCATGTTGTGTTGTCTTATTTTATCCTGCATCGGCCATGATAATGATAAAAACTGTTTAAATGAAGCGTACACGAAGTATGTGTCCTGCTGGTCCTGTGCACATTTTAAACCGAAAAACAAATAGTGACAAATTCTCTTACCTACTCCATTAGTCAAACTGTGTCACAGCCTGATGTGATAAACTGCTGCAGGGGTCAGGAAAGGTGACAGGAATAAACACTTATTTTCTCCTGCACTGCATAGAAAAGGAAATATCCACGCAGCAGGACAGTCGGTAAAGGTTACCAGTGCCAAACAAAAGATTTGTCCCTTTCGCCATGTGGAGATGAAGGGGAGAAAAAATAAACAAAGCCTCGTTAACATGTAAATGGTCTTGTAAAGACCTGTGAAATACCCGGGTGCGGCTGCGATAATCTTAAAGTTGTCTGTGTGTGGGGGAAGCTGTCTCAGCCCGGGTGCACACACACACAGACAGCTCTTTGAGCACAATTCCGTTGCGCCCCTGCTTTCCAGCCCTCACTCCTGCAGCACTGAAAGTAGGTCTTTTTTTAAAACTGCCTGACTCGCCCCCTCCACCCCCGGCCCCTTACACAGCAGCTTGACCTCCCGCACCGCGTCCTCCCGCAGATTCATGTCAATCATCTTCGACCGCTCTGCCATGGCTTTATCTTCGGCGCTCACTGTGCTGCCCATCCTGCGCCTCGGCCCCCACAGCTTCCTGCCGGACACGGGACCAGAGCTCAGGACCCGCAGCAAAGATACCCGCAGAAGGGAGACCCGGCCAGAGCTTTCCAAAGTATGCAGCGCAGACGTAATGACGCACGAGACTGTACCTACGTCCTATCTACGCTCTATTTTAATGTTTGTTATTCAGCGAAAAACAAGTCTAGTTTATTTTTGTCATTTGTCAATGGACTGCAAGGCAGGGCGGCTTATGCCCAGCATGTTAATTCACCATCTGATTAGAGGCATGTTCCCAGCCCGCTAGGTTGGAAAAGACCACGATCCATGAGACAGCCTACTCTCCCGGGAGGCAGAGTAATAACGATCAAATGAAGACATATTAAAATGTAATATTACTTCCTCTCCGTTGGGACGGCGCATACACTCGGAGCCAAGACTCTCCTGCCGACTGCTTCCATTACACGTGCAGATGGAGTGTCCTTGTCCGTTTACGGTTAATGGTAAACTGCTCTGTTCTCTGGCCTAAATTGGGGCTTTGGATCTAACGCTTTGGCTCCATCAAGTGGCCAAGTGGTGCAACAGCAACGAAAATCAGTGACACTGTTTAAACCGAGTCCGCTGATTTTCGTCCGGTAGTGTACTGTCGGTAATATTCGGTTTAAACCGAATTCCGGACAGCCTATATATAATCTATGCACAGTGTGTAATCTGCAGCTCATATGCATCGAACGGCAAATGCTACTTACCAGTATGCATCTGTTCTTGGCATGTAGAGCTGCAGATCTACACACGCCCACTCGCCTCCCCGGCTACCTTTATCTGTTCCAGGTTATCTTATTTAGATACAACACACATGGGCATCTTCACTGCTTATTACTACGCTCCATCATTTCCCTGCTGGCGAAAAACAATCTGAGGATGGAGCCGAAGCCTATGCGCAATACAATCCAAAGGAGGAGTCACATACCTCGTGACTTCCAAAGACTTTCCAAGAGGAAAAACAACTGCAAACATCTGGGCCCAGCACCAGATGGCGATCTATGCACAGTGTGTAGATCTGCAGCTCTACATGCCAAGAACATATTCATACTGGTAAGTAGCATTTGCCTTTAGATCCAAGCGGGTCCTCACATATGAGAAATTGAAGGATGTCACAGATATTATTTGCTGTAAAATTAGTGGGCTGCTGCTTTGTTACAGCAGTGAAAACACACATCACTATCTATGAATATTAGATGTAAACGCTTTTAGAATTTCGACCATAGTGCCTGTGCACCGTTAGTAGCCTGGCTACAGAGGGTAAGGCAGAGCTGAAAGTAAATCATTTAGACTCAAAGCTGTACTAAACAAGGGCCCCCAAAATAGTTTTGGCCCAGGACACCCAAAATCCTTAACATGTCCCTGCCACCACAAAGTTTGTCAGACAACATTGCTCTGAAGTAAAATAGACATCATTCATTTATTATTAGTTCTATTTTTTTTTTTTAAACATAAGCCTGACGTGTCCTTAACCCAAACTGCTTCAGGCAAGCAACTTATCGTACTACTTAAGAATTATCAATTAGGTGTTCGTTCATCACCCTCTCTGTGGACTTTCAACGTTGTCTTCGGGTCCATAACAGATTGATGGGCAATTATCCCATTATAATGCTGCCTGAAACGTTGGTTAAGGATTTCTAGAGAAGATTTGTTTCTCGTGTACCAGCTCTGAGCTAGGGAGTGCTTGAAAAATCTGACAACACTGTCTCCTTTACAGTCCCTGTCTTGGCTGAAAATGTCTCGAATATTCAGCTTTGAGAGAAAATGCTATCAAAACTCTCTTGCATTTCAGCTCGTCCTATTTGTGAGGTTGGGTTCTCATCACTTGCGGTATTAAAAACTAGGGGGCAGATTTACACGGCTCCTCCATATTTACAAGGACGGGAAAAGCCACCCTGCGTGACTTTTCTTCTCCTTATAAATACGGCCCCTTCACACGCAGCATTTTGTGTTGAAGGGTTGTTCCATGGGTACTGCTGTGGGTCTTCCCACGCAACACCCATGGAACAAGACACATCTCCAGATTTATGAGGAATCGTAAATCTGGAAATGTGTCTGAATGCTACGCCACCCTAGAGGTGGCTTAGCGAGGTGCATTTCCTTGTTTTTCCCTCTTTTAATGCGTGCTGCATTCTACAGCATGCATTGAAAGAGGGAAATGCCTGTAGTGATTGTTTATGTGCAGGAAGGTGCCCCTTCCTTCACAAAAACAATCTCCCCATCACTCGGGCATTCTTGCACCATGGTGCAAGGATGCCTACGCTAGCGCATGGCTGCAGTTTGTGTGCCAGCGCAAGGGGAAGCACAGAGATGCCTCCTATTCTTGTAAATATGTCGCATCCCTGTGCCTCTGAAGTGCCTTGTAGATCTGCCCCTGGATGAGGATGGCAGTAGCAAAAATCCATCCACAAATTTGTCTGTGGCGAAAAACAGGCACACCCATCACATCTATGTTGGTGGTATCAATCCATGTCCTGTGTAAAACAAAGCATCCTAGTAAAAACAATTTGCGCATATTTTATCTAGGAAATGGTGGTTTGAGCTGGGGGGGGACGGGAAGGTCCGAACAGCTAAAAAAAATTGAGCTGGGGGGCTCAACATACAAAAGTTTGAAGACCTCTGCCTTAGGGAGTGGGCAACTTGTCTATGGTGCTAGCTGATTGAAATAGGTTAGTCCAGCCCATGTACTAGGTAAGGCTTACCTCTGCAATAGTAAAATCAAAGAATTGTATTTGCTATCACAGGATCACATCCACTCAAGCACATGTGCACGGACCATGGAAAAGCTCCACGTCCAGAACCAGACCAACCCCAACACCCCCCACTGTGGCATCCTCCCCTTCACATAAGCAGTCATCTACTTCATCGCCACTACTGGCTCTCTCATCCACTGACTGCATCTTTCTCGGTGACCTCAACTTTGACGTGGACAACCCCAAAGACCAGTACACTGCATCTCTTCCGGAGGAACTTCAATATAGGACTCGAGCAGCTCCAACCCACGCAGCAGGACTCACTCTTGACCACCCCCTCAGCCAACAGATATGTCCCCTACAGCCACACCACCAAGCTACTCCACCAACCACCACTGTGTGCACTTCGCCATCAGCAACGTCCTTGCCCCCCGCCGCCCCCCCCCCCTGCCCCCCCCCCCGGCTGCAGCCAGAACAAGGTCACCGAATAACAACTCACTGCCTCTCAACACTAGCACACCCCTGACAGCCGCTGACGCAAATGCTGCAGCACGTAATGTCATCCGATGGATCTCAGACACTTTGGCTGCCCTCAAGAAGGCACCCGGCAAGCAACACTGCAAGAAAGCCAGCTTGTTTACTCCTGCGCTCCAGTCCTTAAGACTAGCGTTGAAATGGAAACAAAATGCGTGAAACCCACAAAACCTTCAAAGCTGCAATTGCCGCACACCACCACCTCCTCAACCACTAAGAATTTCCCTGCAGGACAATAAACGCCAACGCACACGACTGTAAAGAACTCTACATCATCATCATGGAATTTGGCAGGGACAACAACAAGACCACGGATGCCTCACCCCAAACAGCACGTTCTTCCATCTTAAGATCAGGCAGATCTATGACAACTTTGATTCCCAAGACCATCTCATCAAGCCAGACTGCACCCAACCATGTCTCACCCCAACAGATCCTGCTCAACTGGACCCCGCTTGACAGACAACACTAGAGACTGTGAAGAACATCCCCTCCGAAGCCCCCTTGGGGCCCATGTCCACACCACATCTTCCATAGATTAGCCACCACCATCTCTGCTGCACCATCAACTGCTCCATCGAGATTGCCCCTTTCCCTGACTGGAAAAAACGCTGAGATCAACTCTGCTAAAGAAACAATCTGCTGACCCGAGAGACCTCTAGAATTTCAGACCCTGCTCCCCTTCCCAGTCAAGGGCATAGAGAAGGCCATCATCTGAGTAAACCATGTCCTGGACATCTCCTGATTCAGTTTCAGAAGCAACCACAGCACTGAGACTGCACTTCTCGCTGCTAGACATCCGCTCACTCTTCGACTGGGGTGAATCCGCAGCCCTCATCCTTATGGGCCTCTTAGTGCCTTCATCACAGTCTCCCACTGCACCCTAATCACAAGACTGCACAACTCTGGCATCCGTGACAAGGCCCTGGACTGGATCCACTTCCTCACCAGTTGAACACTGCGAGTCAGACTACTTCTGTTCCTCTCTGAAACCATGATCAGCTGCGGAGTACCCCAGGGCTCCTCCCTGAGCCCCACCCTCTTCAATATCTACTATGGACTTAACATATTCTCTTACGCCACCCAACTGATTCTCTACAAGAAACTAACAACTGCCAGGAACTACTTCCACAGTGGGATGAAGGCTGTTGCCACCTGAAAGAAAAAGTTGCCTGAAACTCGACTCGGACAAGACCGAAGACCTCATCCTGGGAGCCACTCGCTCTGCATGGGACAATCTTAGTGGCCCTCTGCATTGGGGATCCCCCCCGGACCACACAAAACCTCTGCATACTGGGCTCCTTTCTCGCTATGCTAAACATCAGATCCACGCAGTCTTATCTTGCTTCCACGCGCTTTGCCTGCTTGAAAGATATTCAGATGGATCCCCATCAAATCCAGAAAAAACAGCGCACTCATCCACATCACTCGACTACAGCAATGCACTATATGCTGGCGTTACCCAGAAACTCCTCAGGAAACTACAGACTGTTCAAAATGCCACAGCCAGACTGGTCCTCGCCATACCACTGAACACCTGCGAGAACTCCTGGCTCCCAGTCAACTAAAGAATCACTTTCAAGCTCCTCACACATGCCCTCAAAGACCTCCACAACGCAGGACCAGCATACCTGAACCACCGCACCATACACCTTTGCTCCACCCAGCTGGCCCTGACCACTGCTCCTCGAATCCACAGGACTAGAACTGGAAGATCCTTCTACCTTGCCGCCAAGACCTGGAACACCCTGCCTGCCTCTCCACCTCAGATAATACCCATTGCTGATCCAGTTCAGGAAGCATCTCAAGACTTGGCTCTTCGACTGAACCCCAGTGCTAACACAGTCCAGCAGCCCCCTCCCCCAAGTGTCTTGAGATCCCCACGGATGAGTAGTTGCTCTTTTACAAATCCTGAATGATTGTTGCATCGGAAACCAGGCAAAAAGAGGGGTTTAACAAGGTCAAAAATGGACACTTTCCTACACCATGTATGATGCCACCCAGAGGGACACACACAAACTCCATGGTGCTTGCCATTGCAGGATGCGTGACATGGTTCTAACTTTTCAAAATTTTGAAAACGCGACGAGGCACACTCCCTGTGTGCCAAGCTCACTGCATATACTATATGTAAGTCACCCCTACAGCAGGCCTTAGAGCCCTATGGCAGAGTGCATTCTATTATGAGGATATATCTGAGCAGATCTGCCCCTGTCCGGTCTAGTTCCATTGCCACGACAATGCAAGGGATTAGGAAGCCATCTTGAGCATGTGTCTTGGGCACTGGTTATTTGGAGTTACTCAGCTACATAATGGCTTCACTGAAAATAATGGTGTTTGGTATTAAACACTGTGAGAGAGTGCCCTCTTTCTTGCATGGTATGCCCCCCCCTTTTTGCTAAATTGCTGATGTTCTTTGAGCGTGCCCTGGCTCCTGCTAATCAGGTACCCAGGGGCTATGTTCCTTCCCTAAAACTGCATTGAAGCCTAAACCCAATTGGCATCTCTGGCCACAGGTCAGTCCCTGGTAAATGGTACCACAGGTACCCAGGGCGCTGTGACCACCCTTAGAGGCCCTGTACCCTGACACACACACTGCCTTTGCCGGCTGCGTATCTTGGTGCAGAACAAAGTGAAGAGTCAACATGGCATACATTCTTGTGTGCCATGCCCACAAACTACTGCCTTGGCATACATCATTCACCTCTAGCTGGGTGCCCTATGCCAGTGGTGAGGGCACAGGTGCATGAGCCCTGTACCCCTACAATGCCCAAGTCCATTCTTGGGCATTGTAAGTTCAGTGCTGCCATTAGGAGTATATGGTGCTGGGAGTTTGTCATTACGAACTCCACAACACCGTAATGGCTACACTGAAGACTGGGAAGTTTGGTGTCAAACTTCTCAGCACATTAAACCCACACTGATGCCAGTATGGGATTTAATGTAAAATGCACAACAGAGGGCATCTTAGAAACTCGACCAACTCCTAGTGACCTGACTGCTTAGGCTGCCACCACCAGACATGTTTCTGGACCCCTGGGTTGAGAGCTTGCTGCTCTCGGGGTCCTGAAACAATGCACATCCTGGGACGAGGTGCCAAGCCTCTTCACCCCCAGGATCGGCAGGGTTCACGAGGGGACGCTTCTAAGGCATGCCGCCTTTGTGAGCCTCCCCAGACCATTTGCTGCTTTCAGCAACTGGTCCCCACTGGTTCTACCCCCCACTTTGGTTGGGAGAGCCGGCGGGAAAAACAAGTCAGGGAAGGAGGTGTGCTCACTTTTGCCAACTCCACCCCTCAGGTGGGGGAGGTGAGGTGAGGTGAAGCACAACCTCAAGTCCCTGCCATCTTGAGGATGGGGGGACCCAGCCAACCAGGGACAGGCTCCTGCCCTCCTCCCACTGGAGAGTGGCATGATTGAGGTGTACCCACCCCACCCCAGGGAAGGGCCCCATTGGTCCCTGCCCTTACCTACCTGTAACGCCCCTAAATCTAGTCTTTAGGGGGCACCCTGACCCTTGCATCCTCAGATCCAGACAAGAAAGAAGATAAGGACTGAAGAGCCGTGCAGAGCTAACAAGAGGACGACGCCCACTGACTTGGCCCCAGCCCTACCGCCCTGTCTACCCCTCGAACCTGCTCCTGCGAAATCCCGGTGTGTCCTGCAGCCAGCAACCTCAAGAAACCCAGAGGACCTGCCCGCCTTCACTTCTACAGACTGCATCTCCTGTGAACAATGGATTTGTTCAAACTGCAGCTTCTGGCACCAGCCAGAGACCGCAAATCCAGCCCCCTCTGCACCCGCCCGAGCTCGAGTGGAATAACACCACGAGGAGGTCACCCTGGTGATCCTGACCCGAGATCCGGCGACCCCTGACTTGCCTCAAGCCTCCAGCCGACGCCTGCAACCTAAATCCAGATGGCCCCCCTAACCGCGAATAGGAGCTGGTAAGAAGATCCGACCCCAAAAGGCACCCCTGCTCCCAACGCCGCAGAGCCTTGTGTGCCCAAAACCGACAGTGCCTAACCAACACTTAACATCCCAACTTACCTCTCCAAGTGGTGGTCACACCCAGAAGTCCTTCGTCTCCCTGCCTGCAGTGCTTTTGCAAACCGGAGGTTCTCCATAGAAAAGAGGGCACCCGATGTCAAAACAGCAGTCTGCACCCGGCTGCCCTAGAGCCGCAGAGGGTGCACCTTTTGTGCTACTTTATTTCCCCATTTGCCCTGACCTTAACCCTAGGAGCTTTGCTCCCACAACCCAGTGGCCTGCTTGCCAGCAGCCACCAACCGGAGACCCCCTATCCTCCATAGGATAACATTGGGCCTCAACACTCTGCACCCGGCCGCCCTAGTGCCGCTAAGGGTGAAACAGTGCATCACTGACCCTGGGGGACCCCTGAGTCTAACCCCAGAACCTTAACTCCCACAGTCGATTACTTACCTGTGAACCGTTAACCTGTTTTCCCTCCATAGGATAACATTGACACTTTTTCACCAACGTGAAACGGAACTTACCTGCAAGTTACTGAAAAAGCCTATTAATTTCAATGTAGAGCTCCAAAACGTTTCTAAGTGTGGAGTTTTGAAATCTGAAAATATTCTTTAAAAATTCGCACGAATATCCCAGTGCTGAACCTAGGTATCCAGCACTGAGTTAGAAGTTACGTAAAAAGTAACTTACCTGTAATTTACTGAAAAAGCCTATTCATTGCAATGGACTGTATTTGCCAAGTGTTGCATACTACTGCTCCCCTGTAAATCAAACAAAGTACAATTTCTATTGCATTTTCAAACTGTTCTATATTCAGAAACTTATTACTGAAAAGTATTTAATGCTTACCTGTGCCAGGCTTGCTTGGTTCTAAAAATGAACAGTATATTTTTATACAAAAACAATTGGCCTAGAGTTAAGTTCTTGGGTGTGTGAATTCATTTGCTAACTGAGTGTGTACAGCAACTGCTTAACACTGTCCTCTGATACTGCCTTACTGCTTGACCACTCTACCACAATTAGTAAGGTTCTATCTAACTTTAACCTCTGCCTACCTCTGGGGTCACTTGGACTCTATACACACTAAACCTCATTTTGGTGTAGTATATATTGAGCCAGTTTCTTACTAACACCATATCTTAATAAATCCACACTGATGCCAGTGTTTTATTTACTATGACTAGCATCCAGAGGGCACCTTAGAAGTACCCCCTGAAACCTCCCAGTCATTTAGTGTGCTGGCTGGCTGGACTCTCAAAGGGTGTTGCCATCTTGTTTTTGGTGTAGCTAGTAACTCTGGGTCAGGTTTATACCCAGTATCCACAGGAAGTGGTCATATGGGAGGGGGGTGGGGAGGTGTTGTCGTCGCCCCAAAGGTAAGTAGCCCATTGGCTATACCTTACACTCCCCTTCGTGCCCCTAAATTCAGTATTTTGGTTGCCCCCTGTCACCAGAAACTAATTTGTCTACTGGGAACCGAAGGGCAGTCACTGGGAGAACTGAGGAATCTACCACTACTTGGTGTCAACCCTGCCTTGCTGCTGGATCCTCAACAGTTGCACCCACCCAACTTGTCCAGAAGCTCTGCACACTGCCACAGCTGTGGAGGACCATCCATCAACTTCAACAACCAAGCCGCATCTCGCATCTGCAGGCACTGAAAGCATCTATCCGGTGATGTTAGCCATTGGGCCCACCAGAGGAGCAGCGTGACAGGAGAAGGTCCCTGAGGCTCTAGGACAGCCCTGTTTTTCAGCTGATTTTTGAGACAGTAGACCCTCCAGGAGTTTCCCCCACACCAGTACTCTGATTACCGGGGCACTTAAGCTGGCCTAGGCGTGTTTGTGTTCAATCCGAACTGCACCGCTGCTAAGACTTACATTTACGTCGAGAGTAGCCCTTCTATTTTTTTTCTCCCTCCAAAAACCGTGTGGGCCGCAGACACTAAGTGGCCAGCCAGCACCTCTGCACCTGAGCCCCACAGCCCACGTCATCTAATTTTGCCTGCATCCCCTTGGCTTAGGAGTCCCCACGAGTTGAGCCCCGTGTTCGGTTTTGCTGGTCTTGACAGGTCTCTTCAAACCACTGCATAGGTCTCGAGGCTACCAACACGACCAGCGAAAAAATAAAGTACAAGAAAGATAAACAGCTCACCTCCAAAACAATGCTTTATTTAAAGAGTCAAATGCAGGAATTTATAATACTAGATAGGCTTTTTTTTAATAATGTATAATAAATCGTATACTTGTTTGTATTTCTTAATTCATCATAATCAATGTTTTTAAGAACGTAGTATCTTAAACAACTAGTTAGCAAAAGTGACCCATCTCGCCCTTGTGAGCTAAAACACCTTATAATCACTGAGTTCATATATTCCACTCACGCCTAACCTCATGCAAAAAGGTGTAACGGTACCATGCCTCTTTGACAGAACAAATTTGAATCAAAAGAAAGTTAATTATTAAATACAATGCCTAATGAAGGATTGTTATACGTTTTGAAAGGCTTGTACATCTACAGGCCACAGTGAGGCCTATCTTCATATTGTTTATGACACATGATTATTTCTGTCATTGCCATGTCGGAGAGGCAGGAATGCAGGTGCCAACGTGACCAGCACATCTGCACCCGGACACCACAGGACAGTGTGACCGGAACAGCTGGTGTTTTTTTTGGACACTTGGCCCAAAGCACCTGAAACCCTAATGGATGCCTTCTAAAACTAAGTATACCTAGCTTGAGAGAGGTAATAGTTGGTAATGGACTTATATATCTGTTTATTACAGCCCTGAGGAAGTCTTTTGGAAAATATTGCCATAGACGAAACACGTGTTGGCTGTATGTTTTGAGGTTCTACGAACTAAGAACAGAATTTATGTTCAATACAAGTTATTCAAGAAATTACGACTGGATTTGAAAAAAAAATGATTACTTTGAAAACAGAGTTCTTGTTTAAACAAGTCTTCCAAGAATAACAACAGAAGCTGAAAATAAAGACTGTGGATGAAGATTGGATACTATTTCCATTTTTTCACTTGGGTTTGAAAGCTTTTATCAACTGTTATAGAGCTATATATTTCAGAACATTGCTCAGGGAATCAACATTTATTTGAATTTTTACAATTGCTTGTAATCGTAAGATAACAGCGTTGGGTGGTGGCTGTTTTTCCCTCGATGCATTCAAATGTGATACTTTGATCTTGGATTTTTCTAACTACTAAATCTTGCGCAGTTTAGACCTCACTACCCGTCAGTAAGTTGCCTTCTAAAACTATTTGCAAGTATAACTATGCAGTATATGATTCCCTCCGATAAGATAACATTACCACATTCGAGGCTTGCCTCAAAGCAAGACGCTGTGACTTTCTACCGTTTTACCTGTAAAAATCGATACCGTCTAAATTACTTGCCTGATCTCGAAGATCTTGGTGTCTAAAATTGATTGAAAATCTGTTATTTTTCTAAATTGGTTTCTAGTTTCTTTTTGGGTGTGTGTCTTGTTTATTGACTTTGTGTACAACAAATGCTTAACACTTCCCTCTGATAAGCCTAAACTGCTCGACAACACTACCACAAGTAGAGCACTTGATTATTAATGTAAATCAATTGGGGTACTTTTGTATGGTGCACTCTTACATTGGTACTACCTTGTAAAAAGACTGCTTCCTACAGATCCTTTCAAATCTAACCCACATTGAGGGTGCTGCTGAATTGGATTACTAAACTTGCAAAGAGTCGTAGATTTTTAGCAGCTCATATCTCTGTCACTCACATTGTCCTTAGCCTTATCAGAACCGTAAAGCACCTCCTGGGCATGATGGCTTGTGTATATCTTTTGTGCCCCAAGCCATCACTAATTAGAATTAAGTGGCGTGCAGAAAGTCCTCTCTGTTCTTGCCCAGACCATCATACCCATGTAATACATTTATAATAAATGGGATTCGTAGGAAGCCAAGATACTGGCGAAGCTATTTGGGACCCGTATCCAGTCGCATCTGCACACACTTATTCATCCCGATCAGTCCGGTTTTATGCCGGCGCGTAACACGGCAATGAACATCAGAAGGTTGCACGGCATAATGGCCAGTGGACCGCACATCCAGGAGGATGCAGTTATACTCTCGCTGGACGCGGTTATGGCTTTCGACCGAGTGGAGTGGCCCTTCCTGTTTGCGGTACTAGTGCGTTTTGGTTTTTGGCCCAGGTTCTGCGCATGGGTGCGGCTCCTCTATACAGACCCTCTGGCACAGGTGACGGTGAATGGCTGACTGTCGAGAGACTTCGCGCTGGGACGAGGCACTAGGCAGGGGTGTCCTCTCTCCCCACTACTCTTTGCTCTGGTTCTGGAGCCCTTGGCGGCCTGGATCCGGCAAGATCCAGTCATCTCCAGGCTTCGCTGGACAGAGAGCTGGGATGATCGTATCTCCCTCTATGTGGATGATATCTTGGTCTATCTGACGCAACCAAAGCGGTCCATAGCTGCATTGCTAGATATCTGTGATTCCTATGGTCGCTTCTCGGGCTACTCGATTAACTGGGCGAAGTCTGTGCTCTACGTCTTACAAGGGCCTCCGCCGCAACTCCCTGACGGAGTATTAATACCAAGGGCGGAGGATGGTTTCAAATATCTAGGTATTCACATATCGTCGACCCAGCGCTGTTCCTGGAACGCAACTTGTTGCCACCCCTCAAGCGATTGAAAAGTGATGTCAAATATTGGCACTCCCTGCCGCTGACCTTGCTGGGGAGAGCGGCGTTATTCAAAATGATGGCTCTCCCTCGCTTCCTCTACGCGCTACAAAATGCGCCTGCTCTAGTCCCAGACTCCTACTTTCGATCTATCAACGCAGAGGTGGGTTATCTGCTGTGGGAGGGTAAACCTCATAGAATAGCGCTCTGCAAGCTCATGCGGAGTTGGTACGATGGGGGGATCGCGCTGCCCAACATCCGTCTATATTATTGGGCGTCCCAACTTATCATAGTTAATCACTGGATGCACGCAGCGCAAGATGAACCCGCTTTGAGAATGGACAGGGTGCAGCTGGGCCTCCACGGAGTCCTCCAAGCCCTCTATGTTAGGTCAGGGACGAATAGGCTGCAGGGCCCTACGGCGCACACAGTACAGATCTGGCGCACGGCACAGCGAAGGCTGGAATGGGAGGGGGTGATCACGAGACAAACACCGTTATGGATCTCCCCTAAGATAGGTGTAGGTCATCTGCGTAAAGAATTTGAGGGGTGGGATCGCATAGGCATCTCCAAGGTCGGGGATCTCTGGAGGAGGGGCGGGGTGATACCGTTTGAGACTTTGCAAACAGACTACCAGATGAGACAGACCGAGCACTTTAAATTCTTACAAATCAGGCATGCACTACAGAAAGCTATACCCAAAGGGACCACACCACCAGAGTCCTCCCCGCTAGAGGACCGGCTACTCGCAGACCACCTCACCAAGAAAGCTATCTCACTGACCTACCGTAAGCTGGTGAATCATCAAAAAGACCCCACGGAGCTCCTCAAACAAAACTGGGAGGCGGCAGTGGGGCCCATGGACGAACTAGAATGGTTTGAAGCGCTAGCGTCTCCCCGGGAGGTGGCCATCCCGTCCAAACTAAAGCTGGTGCAGCTGAAAATACTGCACCGGATATACTACACCAGAACTACACTCCACAAAATAGGGAGGGCTTGCAGCCCGCTATGCCTACGGGGGTGTGGACTGCCGGGCACCTTCTACCACACTCTGTGGGATTGCCCGAACATAGCTGCATACTGGGGGGAGGTCATGGGGACGATCTCACAGGTTACCGGTCACGTGGTCACACTGGAACCCCGAATGTGTTTATTGAATGTGTGGGATGCTACTGACCTTAACCAGGCTGATCAAACCTGGGTGACTATCGGGCTAGCGCTGGCGAAGAGGCCCATTGCGCAATACTGGGGGGCGCAGGCAACCCCCTCACACGGGAGATGAGCCCGCGACATGGACAGTGCCATGACAGCGGAGAGGGTGGTGTGTGCGAACAGAGGCTGCCCCAGGCGCTGGCAACGAATTTGGGGAAAATGGAACACGTTTAGAGGCAATATCTGTGAACCCCCGGTGGCGGACTCAGAGTCCGAGCTGAGTGACTGAAACCGAAGTTGCGCCATTCTCGCGGCCTGGGGAGGGACGTGATGTGGGATGGAGGTGCGGGCGGGGGGAGGCGGGGGGTGGCTATCACGGGAGGGGTGTGTATGGATACAGATTTTTGTGGCTTGTCTGGAAAGGACACTATGCTACCAGAGGTACTGCATTGGAATATTATGTAATGATGAAAGGTGCATTTGTGTTTTTGTATGTGTTAATAAAATGTTAAAAAAAAAACAAAAAAAAGGGGATTCGCAATCCTTGTATTAAAAAAAGGGCTCTAATTTATGCTTATTTCAGTTCTGTTCTGACGTCACAATTCCTGCTGAGAGGGAACGCTGGTCAGGTCACGGAGTACAAGTAAAGCAGCTGTTTAAATCAACAAAAACAATTTTTGGGGTATTTCTTCACTCTACAGTGCCAAGTAGAAAGTAGATATTTATGGCAACATGTTTACTTTTAGCACACCACTGTAAATTATAGAAAAGTTAAAATCTTTCTCCTGTTTTTTTTCCATTGACTTCTATTCAACTGCTTGTAATCTTTTTTTTTTTTCTTCAACAACTAGCTAACAACTTTTTTGGATGTTTTATATTTGCATATAAAATAACTATGCACCAAGGGTTTACATGGTTCGTGGGAAAGGTGATGGGGCCACCTTGTGTTATAAATGATTAAGTACCCCCTCTTGAGTTCCATAACAGTGTAAAGAAACTGCCCATGGCTTTGTTCCTCTGTATGGCCATGGAACTCCTGAGTGACTTGCAATATCCTTATAATATACGGCAGGGCGTACTTTATCCCATATATTACAAGGGCATTACAAGCGCAGCAGTTGTACAGTGCCTCATACTCTGTTCCACTTGAATTATGCAGCATTGGAGGTCCAGACAATGTCAAGGGGTAGACTAAAATCATGCAGCATGAAAAAGCAAATTGTATGGCAGAATGTGTACCGTTGAATGAGGGTATTCAGTCTTTTGTCACTTTTATACTTCTAAACGCTGCCTGGGCACACGTTTTGCCCCATCAGTTCCAATTTAACAACCAAATATAGCAATAAGGAAAAGAAAAGTGACCTGTCTATCTTTGCTAAAGGCCTTCTACTGCGCAAAGTTGTTGCTTTTGTTTATTTAAACTTTTGATCTGTTTAAGCTAGAAGCAACGTTTTTGCTTAAATCTGCAGATTATGCAGCAAATGGTTGCCAATGTAGCAAATCCATAATTATATAGAAAACATCGCAGCCTCAAAACTGCATAATTCCAGTGGCCTTACTCGTGCCCCTGATGAGCCCTCCAAGTACTTCCAGGGGATTGTGCAAGAGGGGTAAGCCTTTGTTATGCTTTGTAGTGCACAAGCTTATATTATGACTAAGGCTCCCTGTTTCTGTTTTTACTGATTTTTACAGATAAATACAGACAGGAAACATTTGTTTTCCTGTCTATTTATTTTTAAATGTGGATAAAAACGGAAATTGGGTTACTTTTTGAGTAATTCCAAATACTGTCTGCCATGACTGCCAGGCCAATAGCTGTGTGGATTGATAGGTAAGGGGGCTATTTGTGTATTTTCTTATAAGTGCATCGATTTATCTTCTGCGGGTGTTTGCAGCATTCAAGCACGAGTGCATATATACCAGTTAAATGTGGAAATATACTAATTCCACCTTCCTTTTTCCACAAAACCCAATATGGATAGATACAGATAAAATTAGCAAAAAATAAATATGGATAAATACAGACTGAAATGTAAAAAAAAAATACCATAAAAGTGTGTGTGGGCTAAAGTACGGATAGGCACCAGAGGAGCATTTTATAGTAAAAACTACCACCCAAGCAGTGTAACTGACATGTGTATGCACGGAATTCATTTAGGACTCATAGCTGGGGATGGAGGGCCACTGAACAGAGGTGTTAACTAGTGGATGTATACCACCCACTTACAAAACAGACCTGTAATACCCCAGAGTGGTGCCCACCACTCAAGCAGTTTTGGCTCTTGATCCATTGGCAATTTGAATGCTGGGACCTTTGAGTCCACACTTCTAAATTTAAATGTGACATACAAGTCCAAGGTTGGAACATGCAGTTGGACAAAAGGCTGGACCAGATCAAAGGTGTCAAACATGTTACAAGCCACTTGTCTGCTCTGGGCAAGTGAAAGGCAGAGCCTTGCAGCCTGTGCCCCCTGCCTTGAGAAGTCTGAAAGAGCTCCCGTCCAAACCCCGCCTTGGCCCCAGCTAAACTCCACTTCGAGGCCGAGGCAGACCAGTCTGGAAAAGGCTTTCGGGTGCAGCAAAATCTTAAATGTTATTCTAACCAATAGGAATGAGCGACTCCTCCATTATAATGTTCCTACCGTTAAAACAAAGCCTGGTTCATATTAAAGAACTACTCCCAAGTTGGCAGGTATTTCAACATGGAAATTCCTAACATTTGATTGTTAGAAATTGGATTATTAATAGTGGTGAGTGACTACCCACATTAAGGAATAATCGCAGTCCTTGTCAGGGCGAGCCCACAAAGGCTTAACTTGGGGCAATATGTAAAGTATTATGCAGTGCCAAAATGGTAATAAAGGCAAAATAATAATAATCCCAAAGCAAATTAGAAAAATAGAGTAAAACGAAATAAACTTTACAAAATCTTAATAGGGAAACATAAGATGTATTTTTGAAGTAGGAATAGCGCCAAGAAGCATAAAGTGCTAATGATAGTCAATGGTTGCAGTAGTTTGGGACCTAGGTGCAATTTTACTCCGACCGCGATGAAGCACACGGTTGGGTATATCTGCCGGGTTTGCCCTGGTCAAAGACTGTCCGACAGTCTCAAGTCCCATCTGACCACAAACTTACACTTATAAAGCTCCAGAGACCTCACACAGGCAGGCAGAGCTCAACAGTAGGACCCATTCCAGGCACCAGTGGTCAGCTGGGTACTTCCAGAAAAAGGCCTCTTGCCACTTATCTTCCTCTATTCACACAGGTCAGCCAACTGACCTTCTTTGTGGTGGGTACAGGAGGATGCAAGTGCAGTCCTTCGGGTCTCCTGTCACAGACAGATGGTCCCGTCCTCTTCAGGGCTACCGCAGGTCCAGAAGGTGTTTTGACGTAGGTGCCTAAAGGTGTTAGCCAACTCTACCCACTTCGGGCATTTTCAAAATGGCTACAGTATTTAGCCACACTAAACGTGGGGTCAGACGGCTAGGAGTGTACTGTGGTAATGCTAGTGTCATCCTACATCTAACACTAAAACCAGTTTGAGGCAGGCACTGTGCCCACAACAATAAAAAGTCTGGTAGGACAAAAGCAGGGTTCTTCAGAAACCAGACAGGCAATCCATCAGAGGCTGTCTAGCTTGTACCCAAGATGCAATGAGCTGTTACTCCCTGATCTTCAAGAAGGATGGTGGCTTGAGATCAATTACAGACCTCAGATTTCCCAGTGACATCACCGTCACATCTTAGACACAACTGCCTTATAAGCTTTTCCTTTTATGCCACACAACTGGGACATTCAGCCTATGATCTCAATTTTTCGGGTGAGAAGTACTCTTCCAGCCTTAATAGTTCTGAAGCTCCTGAGCCTGTACCCAACACTCTGAGGTGGAGATTAGAAACCCTGCGGCACCAACACATCTACTGGACCTCCAAGTCCTCTGTGCGTTCTGCCTTCCATCTCGAGCAGATCTTCCATATGTCAGATTATCATTAGCAAAAATATTGTCTGCAGAATTGTGTTATAAATATTGTTCATAAAATGATTGCCATATGGGGTTTAACATTTCTACTAAGCCTGATGGGGTGATATTTTTGTAAACAATATTTAGGACGAAATGTCTGTGTCAAACAATATTTTTGCTGTGCTATTCTCTCTCCAGGCAATCAGTATAATGTCATGTTCAAAACCATATCATACCTCTAAATCTGTATGGCTTGCAAGTTTGTTAAAATCCAGTTGAAGCCCAATTGAACTGTTCGTGATCTTGTTTTTGCATACTTGCTTTACAAGTCCTTTTGTGAAAAAGACTCCTTATCAAACTGTTTGCTTGATTTGCCGCTGAACCGCGCCAATACCTTAACTCGTCCACCCTGGACTTCTGAGCACAACATCCACCTTTTGCCACCTACTCAGACTATTGCCTGCATATGTGATTTATCGAGCAGAAGTTTCCTACTAGGGAAGATTATATTGGAGTCGCCTCTGATGTGTGTGTGGTTAGAAGTGTGATTGCTATCATAATGACCGTGTTGCAAAAAGGTGTCGTTGGAGGCCTTGCAAGCTAAAACACGTAAGTGTGTGGAGGTTATTTATGCATGGTGGTTTGCAGGGAGGATTCTGGTCATTCGGCCCTCCACCTTACAATATGAGCTGATGGTTGCTTGTCTCAAGTTTACTGCTGTTGGATCTCTTACAGCTAGCAACTGCAGTATTCTTACAATAGCTCTGTAGAGATAAAGTAGGTAGCTGTACTGTGGAACCTCTACTGGCTGATTCAGCCCGTTGAAGGATTAACACATACTTTTATTGACTTGTGCTCATTATGACTAATTATAGGCTACACCTTGATGTAGTAACTGTCCAGAATTATTCTTGTGTGTCTGTGTCGTATCCTTTGTCCCAGGTTCCTTTAGCTCCCTTGTTTATCGTTTAACAGAGTACCACAATTCTCTGCATAGGGAGCCCTAAATCCTGGTGAATGGTGTTTGGTATTTGGGACTAATATGTCTTCTGCATTGGGAGTTCTAGATATGTGAAGGGTAATTCACAGCATGGATGGACAGGTCAGATGTAAGAGTTAGGTTGTCCAGGAAGGAAGCAATGGTCTGTGCAGAAAGGGAAGGTTTGAAGGATTCCAGGCCAGTTCCAAATTGAGCCTGTCTTGACCTGCATGAAGGGTTCTGTACGGGGAGGGATAGGTGTGATAGTGCCATTGATTGGTTTATAGTAGAGAGTAAGGTAGTGTTGAATCAGGCTTGGGGTGGTATTTAGGTTGTAAGGGGAGCGGGATTGTGTGTGTGTGGTATGTGGATAATGGATATTTAGGGGCCTAGTGGCATGTGGGTAAATCTACAGGTGTAAATTTAATCTTACACCTTGGAGTAAATTTACTACTTTTAGCTATTCACCATTTGAGTAAATTTACACCAAAGTGTAAACTTACAAGTCTCCTCTGCCTAAAACCAGGAGTTGGAGCCAAAGTTACAAGTGTAAAGTTACGACTTGTAACTCTTGACACATAGGCGGAGATCTCCGCTACCTTAGTGGAAATCTCTTCCACAACGGTGGAGATTACCCGATGGCAAAGAATATTGAAAACCTTGGAGTTCTCTTGGCTTGACTGGGCTATGGAGACAACTTCCACTAGAGCAGGACATGGCAGGGACAGTCCCTCTCTTTACACGCCAACAGGTGCATACTTTGTTGGTGCAGCCTCTCTTTGCTAGCCTCTCGGCGTAGCAGAGCAGTCCTCCTTCAGTCTTTCTTGCAAGTCGGCCAAGATCTGAGTTCTGGACCCAGGGGTGCCCTATTTATCTTCAGAAAATGCCCTCAGGGTAGAATGCGGCTGTTAGCCAATGAGCTACTAGGTTCCCTCCCTCCTGATGACCAATTCCTGGGATGTGTGGCCTCTGGCTATTCCAGGATATACCATTCTGCCAACTCCCAAGATGGAAAGACCCCTCTCTTGTAAATTGATACTTGTATAGCGCACTACTCACCCGCAAGGGTCTCAAGGCGCTTGTACGAATACCGCTGTGGAACCCATCCTGGCTTTCCCTGTGAGGCGTCCACTCCTGGGCACCCCCAAGGTGGAGGCCAGGCATCCTTAGCGTTGTGTGGGCCGTTGTGGAGATTAAGCAAGCTATTGCCCAGAGTTGCAGAGTGGGACTCCATGATTGGAATGGCACCGAGGCGAGAATTATCAGGTCCGTGGAATTTTTGAGCCCAAGACCCACCAAGGCGGGGAATTGAACCCTGGTCCCGGGCTAGACCTCTGCATCAGGGTCTGCCGCTCTAATCATTGAGCCACACTTCTCCACTCTCTTGACACTCATAGCTCTGTAGCCCACTCCCAGAGGTGAGGCTCCCAAGAAGCTACATGGCCCTGAAAAAACGGTTTGATAACTGGCTTTTCTTCTCCCGTCCCAAGTGCCAGCCTTTCTGCCTAAACAATAGAGCAGCCCCCTCTCCCAAGTGGTACCCAATTGCCCTTCAAAGGGGGCTTCTCCTTTCACCCTCGCCCTTTGGGCCAACACCTGTGCGGCTTCCTGCAGGAGGGAGGTAACACCTCTCTCCAATGCAGGTCCCTGTTGCGCACTTGCCTGAGAGTTGTTAGCACATCTCCCCAGTAGAGCAGAAAGCTGTCTGCAGGACAAGCTCCATGTGCATCAGTAAACAGGCACTCGAAACCTTGGGAAACTAAAGTGACAGCTTCTAAAGTTGCGCTCTGCTCATCAGTGACAACAAATTTAATGTATCCATTACAGCGGATTTAATGCACTGAATCTTTAAATACCAATCAGTGCCTACCTTAGTAGTCCCTTTCAGTTGTTAGTAGGGCTGGGGTGCCAGCCTATTTCTCTGTACTCGCCAATGGGGCCACTAGCCTTTCCACAGTAAAATGACCATTCAGGATTTTTACTACTGGAATATGTAAAAGTATACGTTCCACTTTTTAACATACAGCACCTTCTATAGGGTTTGCTGTGCCTACCATAGGGGGGCTTTACATACATTAAAAAGGGAGGTTTGGACTCTGCCATTACTTTAAATGGCAAAGTTGAGTTAGTAGTTTTAAACTGCTCTTCCAGTCTGTACTGGCAGACTGGGAGCCATGTTTTCCCATTTTTTAGGGACTTACAAGTAAGTTAGGCTGTGCCAATTAGGGATAAGCCAAATAAACATACTGTTACATACACCATGTTACGGGTCAAAGCAAGTGAAATGAGTCTTGTTTAGCAGGGCTCAGGGAATCAAGGATCCAATTCCTCTAAACACTTGATACGGTAATGTATACATTAGGAAATGTGTTCATGAGATACCCGTAAAGGAAGATAAGTTGCCCTACACCAGGAGAGACGAGAGGGGGAATTCAGGATACCAACACATTTACTATCCTAGAAAAAGAACAACGTACATTTAGAAATCTAATAACCTCTTTCGACAATAGTCATGAACATCATGAGAGTAGGGTACTTCTAATCAATACCACCTACCCTAGAAATGAGAGGATGCAACTCAACAATGTTCGACTGTTCTTTCCTGGACACCCCCTACTTACCTCCCCCGTAAGAAACGTATGAAATAGAAAGGCCACTGTTAATTGTATGGATAATACGTATGAACTGTTCTTCTTCTATAAACTCATACATGGAGATTCCAGAGACAACCCCCAGTCTTGGATGAATGACCAGTGGCTCCAATTTCCAAGTAACCAATTCGTCCTTGATGGAGAGAGAGAGAGCTACACCATTGTCTAGAGTGAGAGTTCCACTCTTCAATTAGAGAACATAAAATGCTGTCAATGTGCAATGCAAATTAAAGAGAGCCTTACAGGGCAATTCTGATTGTCGTGCCCGTCAAGCTCCTATGGAAAGATTCCCACTCTTTACTCCAAGGTGGGGTGAACAATACCTTCGCTATATGAAATGTAAATAGAAAAAGAAAACAATTCCAATACCTCCTCCACGTGAGCTTTATCCAGAACAACGTAGACTCTCCAACCGAGGGGATTAGATACACTTAGCAACCCTTAACAGCAGGGTCAAATGTGCACGGCTGAGGTGACTGACTCTAATCACCAAGGATTTCTCCCGCATGAGGCCGCACAAGAGACGCGTCTCACCAACGGGAGAAAACAAACAAAATCGTTTCGGTCCCACACACAAAGCAAAAGGCTTCAAAGGGAATCGGGAGAGGTGCGAGGAACACCCTTACCAGACCGCTTCCTCCTTACGAACAACGCCAAAATCCACAAAACAATCGGAGTTTACGCGAAGGTATCTCCCGTCTATATCCTGTGTTTCCTGACGGCACGCTCAACCCTGCGTACTGATTCAAGAACGTGAGGATTGACAGGAAGCCGAGTCTTTACCCACACTGCAGCTTCGTTACCAGCTGTCAGTGTACTCTGATACAATGCGCCCTGACAAGTGTGGATGAGCGGTTGAGGCTTATCAGAGGATTGTGTTAAGCATTTGTTGTACACACAGTCAGTAAAGGAGACACACACTCAAGAAGAAACTCAACACCCATTTAGAAAAATAACACAGATTTATATATAACTTTAGACACCAATATTATCAAAATCAGGTAAGTACTTTAGACGTTATCAATTTTTATAGGAAAGACAGTAGCATATGACAGCGGTCAGATTTAAGGCATGAGCCTCAAACGCGGCAATGTTATATTATGGGAGAAACAGTCACTGCATAGGTACACTTATTGCACTGTTCTTCTGGACTTAAGGTACGTAGGGTCCAAGGAAGGCCTAAATAAGCACCAACAGTTCAAGGTTACCTGCCCTGGGGTGTCCCAGTGCAGAGGTGCTGTACTCTGTGGTAACCTTGAATGCTACACGCTAAAGTCAATGGGAAAAGCAGCTGTTTGAGGATGCAGGTGTGGGCTGGGGGACCATTCCAGCAGAACACAAAATGGGGGCTTCACTTTTGAGGGTCTCAGGTCCACAGAGACACCGTCCGTTTACTTGAGCCCAGGCTGGGGAGCTTGGGTGCAGGGATGTATTGTCCGGCGGATCGACGAGTTAGAGGCTCTCACAAATCTTGGTGTACCTGCAGAAACACTGCAGGGCCACTTATGGTGTGGAGCTGGCATCTCTTGAAGTCCCTTAATGTGCAAGTGAGATTTAGCGGTGGTGGTGTTCCAAATGAACACAAGCAAGCCTTGGTGCTTGCAACTGGCTCTGGTACCTCGAGTAATGGTGCTGGGTGGCCCCTGCGGATCCTGGCATCTCGAAACTTGGCAGGAAAATAGATCTGATCTCCGGAAGCAACAAAGACCTCTTTTTGGAGTGCTTCTCCCTCTGTGGGCCCGGGAGAACGCTGTACCGGGAAGATGTGGTCGATGACTGCTAGTGCAGGTAAGTGACTCCTACACTCCAGTGGAGGTGTTGCTGGGTTAACGAATTGCTGGGCAGATCTCCAAGGGTTTGGGGAGGCTGTTCCGCTTCTAGGCGTGTTGGTGTCGGTGACTGTCAGGAGAGCAGCAGCCAGGCGGGGTTTTGCACCAAGTTGGTGCTGGTCCACAGTTCTCATGTCTTCAACTCTTCTTTATCCTTTTTCTTTCAGGCCGATGAATTTGAGTTCCTGGTGTCAGGTGCAACCTAAATAATAAATTTAGGAGCATTAAGGGAAGTGAAGGGTAGTAGCCAATGGGCTACGCACCCCTGGGGTCACTATACCCCCTACATGATCCCTTCCTGTGTGGAGTGGGCATAACCCTGACCTAGAGTTCCTAATTCCACCAAAAACAAGATGGTGGAACCCTTAGGGGTGTGACTAGCCTGGAGGTGCAACAAGCCTACTCGCATTGCTAATTTCCCACCTGTCCTGGTACGAAATGGGCTTCAGGCAGGGGTTGGCTTCTCCCATGATTGAGGGAAGCTGGGGTTGTATATCATACGCAGCAGGGGCTTTGGAGCCCCTGGCCTTGTTATGCTAAATCACTAGCCATCCTGCTGGAGGAGGTGTCAACACATTTCTCAGGAGCAGGCATTGTTTCTGACCTCAGAGAGCATGGACTCTCACATGCAGGGGGTCAGAAACTTGTCTCTGGTGGCAGACTGCATGATACCAGTCAGCCACCACATTAGATACTGGTAGGTTTTTCAGGGGGCACCTCTAAGGTGCTCTCTGGGTGCATGTCATAATAAATCTAGTACCTGTAACAGTACAGATATATTAAGCTAAGGTGTTTGATAACATACACCAGAGGTTTTAGTAAAGCCATCATATAGCTGGGAAACTCAAAATAACCAGCGCCCAGTACATTTACTTCAGATGGCTTCCCTGCTCACTTGTACCATCTAGTAATTCCACTAGACAGCACAGGGGCATAGCTGCTCACATATAATATAATGCACTGTGCCTTAGGGCTACAAGGCATGCTGTAGGGGCGACTTACATATATTATATTATATTGCAGTGACTTTGGCATGGCACAGTGAGTGTACCATGTTGTGGTATTACACATGGTGTGTATCATATCACGCAGCCTGCATGCAATTTGTATGGGGGTCCCTTAGAGTGGTATAGTACATTCTGCAGCCCTGAGGGACCCTCCCTGGTACCCATGCCCTCGGTATAATGGGTACCATTTACCAGGGACTCAGAGGTGCTAAAGTATTATACAGTTTGACACGGTTCCCTTATTTTTAGGGAAATAGCACGGGCACTGACAACTAGTTAGCAGGGACCCAGTGCAAATCAGTCAACAAACATCAGTACCAGTGGCAAAAAGTGGGGGGGACCATGACAAAAAGTGTCACCTTCTTACAAAGCCAAGTTCATTAAATGGCCACACTTAGAAGCCATTGAGAAACTGTCGCAAAATGATTTGCAAGATCAGGGCTACAGTGCCCTAGAAGCGGTCCATGGGAAAATACTTTGGCGACCACTGCCCCTGCCGACTACTCTGGCGACAATTTTGATTATTCGGATCAATTTGACCTGCTTCGTGAATGCTCCATACCAGATTCAAGAAACTGCAAAATGGTGTGAGATGCAGAACCAATGACACACTAGGCCAGGAAACAGTCAACAGTGTTATTCTTTGGTGCTGACGATATAGTCCGCCTGAGTCTGTTGCTCTGGGTCCCTCCGCCAGTGGTAGTAGAGTGCATTTATGCAAAAGCTTCGACAAGGAAGTTTGCAAACGCCTTTGAGAAGAATGCTGAAGACCAGCACATCCCATGACAGTGGTCGAAACATCTGACATAGATCCAAATATAATTATCTTCCAGAAGAAATACTCTGGTGCCCGAGGAAAGGTATCCACAAATCTTGGCGATTATGTCAAGATAAGTTGTTGGACAGCTCGGGACATCTCACTGAGATCCTTGACTTGGCCTTTCAGCTTAATGAATTGGGATCAATGCCAGATCCAGATGTTTTAGCAGGATGGGCCCAACAGGCCATTTTTCAGTTGGGTAATGATAATTGCGTCATCTCCGCTGAGTGGTTACGATCCATCTTAATGAAGACCGATCATAAGCTAATGGAACTGGCCTGGGCAGCAGCAGGCCCAGTAGTGGAAGCTCTTCTGTTTGAAGACCTATTTGTCAAGGACTTATGAAAGTTTGTGAACACCTTTACGGGGCTGGACAAAGCACAATTGGCCCTACAAAAGGTCTTCCAACCTGTCCTTTTTGGCAGGGCCAGGTGAATCAGGAGAAGTTCACCAGGCCACCAATATTTTCAGTGTCTCCAGGGGGTATTTGTGGCACGAAAGCATGGTGAATGGTCTGACAGTTTCAGGGAAGGCACCTTCTTCTCATCCAGAGCCAGAAGTGGCCATAGCAAATACAGCGGAAGCAATTAGCGTGGATGGAAGCTTTTCGGCCTACACAAGATCTGGATTTACAGTTAAAAATAATCCCCAACTTCAAAGTGGTTTTAGTGGGCATAGTTTGATTTGTTTCTGTGCAATCGTTTATGTTAATTATTTTTTTATAGGACGTAAACACTAAATGGCGTCTTGGTGCTAGTGTCAGTTTAACCAAAGTAAATACTGTTCGAAAGTGGAGATATGCATCCAGACCAGGGGCCTGGAGACAGAAAGTTGTTTTTCAAAAAATAGTCTAGAAAATTAGACCGAAGAGTTAAAAAGCCAGGTTTTCGGTTCCTTTCTAAGCTTCACAAGATTAGGCTGAGCTCTTAGATGGATGGGCAGAGAGTGCCACTATTCGGAGGCTCTTTTTATTCTAGGGACCAGCACTTTCCTAGCGTTGCTAGACCGTAGGGTACAAGAGGGAGAGTACCATTTAAAAATGTCTTGTAGGAAGCAAGGTCCGATCTGGTGCAGGGCCTTATGGACCCAACATAAGGCCTTGAACTTCATTCAGTCTCTAATAGGAAGCCAGTGCAGTTCTTTGATGGCTTGAGATGCTGAACAGAAATTTGGAAGATCGGTTAGCATCCTGGCTGCCACTTATTGAAGTATCTGCAATTTGTTAAGAAGGCACATTTGAGAGCCTGCATATAAAGCGTTACAATAGTCAATTTTAGAAATGACTAGAGCCAAGATGACTGTTTTTCCTAGCTCTAATGGGAGGAAGGGGAAAATGTACCTACTTGAGTGCTCTATGAAAGCTAGTTTGGTATCGAAGGTGACCCCCAAATTTCTTGCCTTATGCACTGGGAGTGGGAGGGGGCGAAGGCTGGGTAGCCAAAAGGAGGTGTTGTTACCGAATAGCAACACCTCCGTTTTTTCCGAATTAAGCTTTAAGCAGTTCTTCTGCATCCAATTGCCAATGCTTCCCATACAGGTATTAAAGTGTATGGCCACTTTTCTGAATCTGAGGAGACAGATACTGCTAGTTCCGTATAATCTGCATATGAGAATGCCGAGAGACCACAAGATCAAATAAGTTTGATTACTGGGGTGATGTAGACATTAAACAGTGTTGGACTTAATGAAGGTCCCTGAGGGACCAAACATGGAAGCGTCAAGGGGGCAGAGGTAAAATCCTCCAAGGTCACCCCTTGTTTTCTATTAAACAGGAAGGACCTCATCAGTTTGAGAGCTGCACCTTCAATGCCTTTCCTTTAAAGACGGTTGAGCAAAGTGGAATGGCCAACCATGTCAAATGTGTCCGAAAGATCCAGCAGGATCAAAGCTGCACTGTCACCTCTGTCAACAATGGCTCTGATCTCTTCAGTGGCCACCAACAAGGCAGGTTCTGTACAATGTTTGGGTCTAATCCCATGTTGTGCAGGGTCCAGACGTTGGTTGTTTCCAAGAAGGAAGTAATCTGATTCATGGCCTTTTCTAAGATCTTGGCAGGAAGAGAAAGGTGTGACATGGGCCTATAGTTCTTCACCTCAAAGGGGGTCAAGTCAGGGTTTCTTTAAGAGTGTCAGAATGGATGCCTTCTTCCAGGTCTCTGGAAAGCAGCCAGGATCAAGGATTCTGTTTAACAACAAGGTAAAATGGGCAGAGATGGTTTCTGAGACCGGATGAAATACTTGTGGAGGGCATAGATCCTGATTTCATGGTTTTAATGAGAGTAATAACCTTCTCGTGCGTGAGTGGAGTGAATGTGCTCAGTACCTGGGGGCAGTCAGTTAGTTTATCAATTATGTGTTGTTCTTCAATTTCTTTCCTTAATGGCAAATTCATATTATTTGGTATTGTCTTAAAATCCAGAAATATTTTGTTTACCTTAATAAAAAGGACATCAGCAATTCTGTCACAAAGCTTTTGGTTGAGGGTGACCGTGTTATTGTTACCAAAGGAGGATAATGGCTTAACTGTATTAAATAGCTCATTAGTGGAGCTCTCAGCTGCTCTGATATTGTCTGTAAATAATTTAGTTTTTGTTGCATGAAAATTGTGTTTTATAATGTTTTATCATATTTAGATTTTTCCTCAGAGCCATAATTGTTCCTCCAGAGTAGTTTGTGGTGCCTACATTTCTTTCTAAATTCTCTGAGCTCTTGAGACTACCATGGCACAGAGGGTGAGGACCGATGGTTTGCCCTTATTTTTAAAGGAGCTAATTGGGAGACTGCTGCCAAACCCAAGCATCATAAATGGTGGAAGCTTGCTCCACATCATCCCTTAAAGGCTTGGACTTTCACAACAAATGGTTTATTTTAAGGTTGTCAGTTTTCTTCCGGTAGCGACATTTTAAAGCTGCGGTTGCCTTTGAGAAAACAGAATTCAAGGTTGGACTCATTGGTTTAAACATAATGGCCCTATGATCGGTCCAAACCAGAGGGACTATTGTTCTGACCTTTAAATCAGGATTATTAGTGAATATACCATCCAGCGTATGGTTGCCATCATGAGTTGGAAGTTTAACTAGAGAGACAGTAACCTAAGACACATGGTCTTGGACACAATTGCGATTCTCCTATTAACATGACCAGAGAATCTGGATTTCATTAAAGACATGGAGGCTGACATTATGCATATCACTTTTAATGCGTCTCCAAGCAGCCGCATACATCATAAAGCAAGTGTTCCAAATAGAACGTTAATAACAACAAAAGGCATGAGACCACAACATGCAGCCTCTTTTAAATGGCGAAAACAGGATAAGTTCATCTAAAATCCTTGAAACTTAAAGGAGTGGAGAGATGCAAACATCTTGATAAAACATCAGGGAAGGCAGGAAACCGAGGATGAAGAAGGAGAAGAAGTCCGAGTCCTGAAGTTATGAGAGATTATCTGAAAAAAATAGAAAGCCATGTGAGTAAATATTGATAAAATAAAGGATAAAATATGTGAGCAATCAAAGAGATTAAGACCAGCATAAATGCGAAAAAGAGGGGACAACATGTACCTACTGTGGTAACACGGTAGAAATCTGAAAGAGCCCTGGCATCACAAAATGGATGCCACCAGCACAAGACACTAGGCTGCCCTCCAGCTGCTGACTGAAACTCGCAGTGGAGGAAGCCCAACAATAGGCATCCTGTCACAGGGAGGTGTCACCACCTCCCAGACAGGATTTAGTGTATTGGAGCTGGGTGGGTGCACTCTTAGAGTGCTTTGAAGTCCTGCACTGGGGGAGCAGTAGGCTCCTCTGTGCATATGCCAGCTCAAACCGGTTCAGGGGCTACCTGTCCCTGCTCTGGCGTGAAACTGGCCAAAGGGAAGTGGGTGTAACCACCCCCTACCCTGACCCTCCCAGAGGAGTGGTCATAGAGCTAGTCCCTCCCCTACTTTCAGTATAAGATAGGGAAACCTTGCCATTGCAAGATAGATCCCTGGACGACGCTTTACAAGAAGGATCCTGGCCCTTCGACGTTCCACTACCTTTGGAAGACAGAAGAATCTCCCTTGGAGTCAAGGAGTGACTCCCCTGGTTGGCAGGCACCAGAAACAGAAGAATCTCCCACCGGAGTTCAAAGTCCTTGCAGCCCCGGATTTCCTGACTTCTCAATAGCCATTGTGAGTCCCCAGCAGAGCTGAGGCGAGTGGACCCCACGAGTGATGAGAAACAGCAATACCCGGGTACCGTGCACTATTGTCGAGTGCAACCCTTTCACGACATTCTACAAACTTGTGCATTAGACCATTTGTGGCCCAAGCCTCCAGCAGGTTCTGCAGCGAAAATCAGAGGCCTACCCCATCCCGAGTGACCGTGGGTTCCTGTGAAGCATTTCCTCATGAGGTGTCTTTGCGATCCCTTGCCCGTTGGCTTGTGGGTCCCCCGAAGACTTTCTGATCAAACCAAAGAGCTCCCCTGGTTGCTCCAGGTCTGCCCTCACTCACCTTCGCTGGGTGAGTCCCTCAGACCTTGCTGGTCTGCACCGCTGACTTTATTCACTTTCCACGAGACTTGCTGTTGCCAAGGCTTGTTGGCTCCAATCCGGTTGCCGACACCTCAGTAAGCTGCAGACATCGTGGGACACTCCGAATCCAGCTGCTGGTCATCGTCGATGCCTCCTGGTCCTCGTGAGCGAAGAGTCAAAACACCCTTGATCACCTGAAATCACCCGACATCCGTGGGCATCCATCTTCCTGGCCCCGGGTCACTGGCAAGTGACTGTGAACACTGTCTCTTCTGCTTTCAGGTCATCTTCATCTTGAATCCAGCCTTCGATTCCACCGGACACTTCTCCAGTCTTCGCAAGCAGCAAATCTTCTTTGGTCTCCATAAAAAACAGCGACGTGCGCCGACACCAAAAGACACCTATGCACCCGACTTTCCTGGGTGAGGTAACTTGTGCATTCCGGGGCCCTAGTGTGTGTTGGCCCTCGAATTACTTACCTTGTAAGTGGCTTGCTTGTAGACTTCCTCGAAGTACCCTTAATCTTTAAAAATCAAACCGCGACTTGCTCCATTGAATTCAATAGGGAACCTGCGGCTGTGTTCTCACACTGCACGCGTCTCCCGTGGGTCTTTTACTTACCTGCTTTTGCTGCATTAGTGAAGCCCCAGCAATTCTACAGGCCCTAGGCCTTGTCATTCTGCAAGTCGACTTTCCTAAACCTCTTTTTTAGTATATGGTCTGGTACGCCCCTAGGGCCCCAGCCATATTTGTGCTTAACTTATTGTGAAACGTTGATCTATGAATGTGTTCCTGACTTCTAATCTCATAAAGAGATTAGTAGAGTGTGTCTAGAAATAAATACATATTTGATATATATACCTGTGTGATGTCCTTTCATTTGGTAATTCAAGAGATTATAAGGTAAAACAAGCTGCTTTACATTCCTCAGAGACTTAGCCTGAAGGCTGCTCTCCACAGCTACCACTAGGATAGCTTTCTTTAAAAGGTTGTCTTAAACCTATCTACCATAAGAGTCGAATTGGACTGGTGCAAGGTGGCCACTATAACTAGTGACCAGCATATGCCAGGCCAACTTCTCAGTTTTTTAAGCGGATATATCATACATGCCAATATTTTCAAACCCAAAGGGTTAGATTTAAAAAAAAGAAATATAGGGGAATGTACAGAGACACTTAGAATAAAGACATCTGGACTGAGATTATGTAATATGGTTCTGGAGAACTGTAGTTTTCTTTTAATAAACTTTCATTGCTACTGCCTGCTGCCGCTTTGCCTGCCCTGCTTCACGCCCGAGGGGGAGAGAGTGAGTGAGACACCGGGAGGAGGAGGACTACACTTCCCAGTCTGCCTAGCGGCCCAGCGCTTGCCGCCCACGCCACGTGACCAGCTGCGCCAGGAGACGCCTTTATAACACTGCAGGGCCTCCCGCAGCGCGGGACACTTCTGCCTGCTGCCGCTTTACCTTCCCTGCTTCACGCCCAAGGGGGAGAGAGTGAGTGAGACACCGGGAGGAGGAGGACTACACCTCCCAGTCTCCCTAGCAGCCCAGCGCTTGCCGCCCACACCACGGGACCAGCTGCGCCAGGAGACGCCTTTATAACACAGCAGGGCCTCCCACAGAGCGGGACGCTCTTCTGCCTGCTGCCGCTTTGCCTGCCGCGCCCTGCTTCACACCAGAGGGGGAGAGAGTGGGTGAGACACTGGGAGGAGGAGGACTACACCTCCCAATCTCCCTAGCGGCCCAGCACTTGCCGTCCACGACACGGGACCAGCTGCGCCAGGAGGTGCCTTTATAACACAGCAGGGGCTCCCGCAGCGCTGGACACTCTTCTGCCTGCTGCCGCTTTACCTTCCCTGCTTCACGCCCAAGGGGGAGAGAGTGAGTGAGACACCGGGAGGAGGAGGACTACACCTCCCAGTCTCCCTAGCAGCCCAGCGCTTGCCGCCCACACCACGGGACCAGCTGCGCCAGGAGACGCCTTTATAACACAGCAGGGCCTCCCACAGAGCGGGACGCTCTTCTGCCTGCTGCCGCTTTGCCTGCCGCGCCCTGCTTCACACCCGAGGGGGAGAGAGTGGGTGAGACACTGGGAGGAGGAGGACTACACCTCCCAATCTCCCTAGCGGCCCAGCACTTGCCGTCCACGACACGGGACCAGCTGCGCCAGGAGGTGCCTTTATAACACAGCAGGGGCTCCCGCAGCGCTGGACACTCTTCTGCCTGCTGCCGCTTTGCCTGCCCTGTTTCACGCCCGAGGGGGAGAGAGTGAGTGAGACACCGGGAGGAGGAGAACTAAACCTCCCAGTCTTCCTAGCGGCCCAGCACTTGATGCCCACGCCACGGGATCAGCTGCGCCAGGAGACACCTTTATAACATGGCAGGGGCTCCCGGTGCGGCCAGGGGCGGGCCTGTCCACGCCAGTCGGAGCCCGGAAGAGGCCAGGCAGGGCCCCTCCTCTGACATTTGGTTGCCGGCACTTGACCGCACTCCTCAGCTCCCAGGTACTGTTGCACACACCCACATCCCTGCCATTAGTATTAGCGTTGTATCGTATTATTGTGTTTGGGCTATTGATCGCTTACGACTTGCGGTCCCTCTATGAGTAAGCGCAAAGGAGTGGCGGGCACTTTAGATGCCTTCATTGTTAGGGCGGAATCGCTGTTGACCCATGAATTCGAAAAGACAAAGCGGCGACTTTCTTTAGATCCCTTGACATTACAGAGACGCTCGTCACTAGGTATCTCTGATCCGGATGACACCATACAAACGTGCCTGTCTACCATGCCCCAAATTTTGTCTCCGGATCCCCCCCCCCCATGTCAACTTTGGATGTACCTCTTATAGCTGTCTCTAATGGGCCAAGCATAGCCACCAGAGCACGGGTCTTCAAACCCCCTGATGAGAATAAGGAGAGAGAGCCATCGGTTAAACAGAAGCGGGGTGTCGGCACTCAAAAAACTAAAGGCGCAAAGGGCCCTCGATCTGCCAACCATGTAATCAACCACGCAGAAATATCAACCAACTCTGTTATTACACAGACTGATGCTGTTCCCTCTCCATCAAGACATGTTACCTCTGGGGACGTTGCCCTTGCCACTGCAGTGGAGACTGTTCTAGAAACTGCACTAGCCCAAATCAAAGACCTGATCGATAGGAATTATACTCTCCTTTGGGAAAAGCTAGAATGCGTGGACATTGCTATGGACAATCTTAAGTGGTAGTAAAGCGATTTCTCATCCTGATGTTATTGTGGGGGAGGGCCCGCTAATGCCAGTAGATGTTAATTCAAGCCTTAACCCACGAATTTCAGCTCCCATAGCGCACAAAGAGTTTCTCCCTGCTAATTCTTGCATAACATGCTGCAAAACAAGGGAACCCCTTATGCTGAAACCTAGCTCTGAACAGGGGAACACGCAGGTTGCATCCCGGGAGCTTTATATGAAGCCCTTGGGTCCACATAGCACTCACCCTGAACATCCTCACTCTGGCATCATATCAAGTAACCCGAGTAGGAGCACAATAGATAGTTCAAGGAGTATCCGCCCGAGACCCAATACTGATGTTTTGAGCCTACCCCCAGCCACCTGCCCTTACGTATTAGTTTTGGCCGGTGTCCCTATCCTTAAAGGGGATCAGAGGGAGTCTTGGGTTGATCTACGTAATAAGACTGTGGATTGGTTAAAAAAAACACAAAAGGTTTCACCCATCCGACATGAATGAGATCCTTATGGTCTGCAGAGTTGGGTGGATTGGTCCATCCCCCAAGAATATTGATGGCGACTGTATTGTGGTCAATTTTCATGGGCCCAATATAGTTTGTTGCCTGTTAAAATTTTGTGAGCAAACATTTACCCAAAGTCCCAGTATCTGTGCCTTCCCCCTGGGTTATTTTTCATAAACCTTCCCCCAGGCATATTGCAAATGAGTCTGCCCCGCCCCTTGTATTCAATGTTTCATGCCTTTTCAGACTTAGACACCCAGGATTGACAATCATCCCTATCGGAACCTCAACTATACCCTCTGGATAATTCCCAGGTTTTTGCATCCTCCCCTCTTAATGATATGCTAGATGTTCAGCTAGTCACAACCAAGGCCAAGGCTGACACAGACGTGAGTATTTTGAGCTGGAACGCAGCAGGCCTCCAGTCGAGGCTTGGCGATCCGGACTGGCTACGTTTAATAAATGAACAGGACATAGTCATGCTCCAAGAGACCTGGGCCCCCCAAGAACTACATCTTAATGGGTTTCATTGTTACAGTATTGTAGCTCCTAACCCCAAATCTGGTCGCCCTTCCAGGGGTCTATCTATTTGGACCAATATTGCTGCTGGCGGCAGCATTAAGGTTCTACCAACCAATAGCCGTAATTTTCAAGCTCTATTGTATAAAAGAAGAGTCTCCTTTTATTTGATTAATTTTTATAACAACGATTTCTATTCCATCCCTAATGGGAGTTTTATCAAGCTTTTTGATTTTATCTCTAATTTAAACATTCAGCAAGAATCAGCTAAAACCATTGGTATTTTTTTGGGTGGTGACTTTAATGCGGAGTTAACAGACATACCACATTGTACAGGGTTTCGCAATCCCGGTCCTACTTGCCGTAGGGGTGCAGAGTTGGTTGCATTTTTGAGTACACAACCTCACCAATGTTATGGACACTGTGGGCGCATCACACCCGAACAGTCACCCTGTGCCTACATTCAGAGGAAGGGGATGTTCTTCCACCATGGATTTTGTCCTTACTCCCCCCCCCCCCTCCTCCATCTAATGGACGCAGAAGATATTGCTATGAGCCAAGGGGATCATAATCCAATTAAAACAGTGTTGAGACTAGCTCCCCGGCCCGTGTATGCTTCTGAAAGTGGGGTCAGGAATTTAATGCCCTCCACCAATAATTTAAGATTGATATGGAGGGGCATTAACAATAATGAATCGTTTCAGGCATTGGTGAAGGGTAATATGCACCTCATAAATTCTTGTTACTCAGCCCAGGATCCACATCCTGAGGCTGTCCAAGATTTTACCAAACTCTGCTTAGCAATTAAAACCCTTTTATCAAAATCTATCCCCCCCGTGGAACATGGCCCTAGATGGTTTAACCACAAGTGCTCTGAGGCAAACAGATAATTGCGTAGAGCCCTGTCATCCAACCCAAGGATAAACCTAGAAGTGAAATTGGCCAGGCAGCGGTATAAAACTGAGAATACTAGTCGGAAAGGGGAAATTTTAAAAGACCACTGGGAAGCATTATCCAAAGCTGCCAGCACAAAAATGGGCGATACATTTTGGACAGCTGTGAGGGATTTTCGATCCATGGAGCAGCTATTAACTCCCATCAGCTGTACCATCACGAGCGAGTCATGGGTAAACCATTTCACAAAGATCGATGCTGCCCCTATACAAGAGGCGGACTTCTTTGAGCCTGGGCCACTATCCAGAATACAGATAACCCTACCTGAGGTGGAAGAAGCCATCCAACAGAGTGCGGGCAACAAAGCCCCTGGCCCTGATGGTTTACCCATCGACCTTATCAAATGCAAACCAGACTTTTGGGCCCCCCAATTCTTTTAAATGTTTTTAATAATTTAACGTACTCCCCCACTACCCAGCACCTGGTCATCAAGTATTATTGTCCTGATTTTTAAAAGGGGGGATCGTTCCCAACCCAATTGTTATAGAACTATCTCCCTAATAGATAAAACCAAAAACATTTGGGTAGAGTCTTATATAATAAGATATTAGAGTGGTCCGATGAAAGTGGCATTTTAGAGGCTTGTCAATTGGGTTTTCGAAGTAAAGCTGGCCCCATTGAACAATGCCTAAACCTTAATTTAATTATGGGCAAGTATACCATAGCGCGGGCCTCGCCAATCTATTTGGCCTTTATGGATTTGACCTCTGCTTTCGACCTTGTAAACAGGTCAAAGCTCTGGTCTATCCTCTTGGTCTATGGACTGGATGAGCCCCTGGTGCATTTCTTGGCGCACCTTCACAAAGATCTTAAGGCTCGGGTAAGGATCAGCTGTGGGAGTGAGGTCACCGAAGCCATTAAGGTAGGCAGGGGGGTTAGACAGGGCTGTATTCTAGCCCCCCTCCTTTTTATCATTTATATTAACGGACTGCATAAAACATTAAAATCAATGTCCCACGTCGTCCCCAAAATCAATAGTAAAACACTTCCTGTTCTACTCTATGCAGACGATGCGGTCCTTATGGGCCGCACTCTGAATTCTTTACGCATTTTAGTGCAGGGATTTGTTAACCACATTGACAGTTTGGACTTAAGCACCAATTAAAAAAAATCTTTTGTAATGTCATGTGGTCCTAGGAAACGCCAACTTAGCTTTATATCTGTGGGCAACCAGAAACTGATGAGTACTAGTACTTTCCCATATCTTGGGGTGGTCTTTGCTGTGAACGGCTCCTGGACTGAGCACATTGTTCACTCCAGGAGCAAGTTCTCACAGGCTATCAACTCGATCCTTACTCTCCCACGCCCAAATAGAATAGGTGCCATTTTAGCTATTTTAAAATTTTTTAATTGCAATGTGTACCAATAGCCACGTATGGCGCTGAGGTCTGGGGTATCGCCAAGAGTCTTTATATCCAACAGGAAGAGAACAGATTTTGTAGGAAGTTATTAGGTGTACCAATCTCCACACCTCAATATACTTGCCATAAGGAACTTAACTTAAACTTTATAGAGGATTTTATCAGGGCCTGCCCCGCCCTTTTCTGGCTATCTGTTTGGAAGAACACAGCCGCATCCCTAACGAGAGAGATCATAAGCGATTGTATCGGGTGCGAGAATATTCCATGGCTGTCAGGGGTGTCCCAAAGCTTATGTAGGGTCAATAAAGGAAGTGTCTTCTTGAATCCCAGCACAACCGAGATAATGCATAAAAATGTCCTTAGGAGTGAACTTTACTCGCTATATAGAATGGAAAGGATCGAAAGGGAATCTAAGAAATCCCTCGTCCTTAGTTACTTGACCATCGAACAGCCCGTGCATACCCTGGCCAACTATCTCACCGTCTATGAGCCATTGGGAGTGGAGTCTTCTATTTCGCCTAAGGGCAGGTACTGTTAAATTTGTACTATGTTTCCTCCTCTGCCACCACCCTAACCTTGATGACTTACCTTGCCCGTGTGATGGCCAGAGTGACCAAACTATTTTACATGTTTTGTTTTATTGTAAATATTATTTAAAGTATATCAAGTGGCTTTTAACCCCGTTTTAAATTTTTTTTACGCCCATTAGTCTGGAAAATGCTTACCTGGGGATACTCAGCCTGGCTGACGAAGAGCTGGTCTTTCGCACAGGCACTTTCTTGAGAATTGTCGCTCGAGCAAGTCAGATGATGTCTGACCCTTGAGTTTTTTATATTATATACACATGAGTTTTTAGATCTCGCGTGGCGTTGCAGCGCAAAGCGCTGCTCGCCTCCGCAAGAGATTTTGTGAGAGAGGGATTTCAGAAGGGGGCTTGTAGCCCCGCCCCTCATTTCCATTGGCTGGCGTCACCGTTTACGGTGGCCTGCCATTGGAAATGAGGGGTTTTGGTTGACACCCTTTCGCCTCCGATCCGACTGGGTCGCCTGCTTTGCTGCTGTCGCAAAGCACTTTCTTATCTTTATGGGGCCATGTGTTTCTAATTAGAAACACATGGCCCCATAAAGCGAAAAGATTGATGCTTGTTTTAGAGAGGTACCAGTGCCCTCTGCAAGCATTGCACAAGACTACTGAACGGAGGCGACGTTTAGCTAATACTCTGACCGGCCAAAAGGAAGCTGTTTGGCTAATCCTCCTCGGGAGTTCATCCAGAGATGACATCGAGAGTAGGGGGCTGAGCTAAGAAACCCCCTCTTTATAACCAGGTTCGGCCGAGACGGTAAGCCACGCTTCTTCAGTGTTTGACCGCTGCAGAAGATTCTCGCATCGGCCTGGTGTCCGTGTAAGTGTGCATGTCTTGTACTTTGTTTTAGGAGTGGCATAGCAAGGGTGCCCTGGGCCCTAATGCAAGGGAAGTAATTTGACCTCCCATCCACAGGTTTTGTAGCAAATAAGAGACACTAATTGGGGTGATATTAGGCCCTCACGCCAAGGGTGTCTTGGTGCCACTGCACCTGCCGCACTATTGATTACTATGCCCTTGTCTTTTAGTGGGAGGGAATTTCTCACTATTCCGCTGCACAGACAGACTCTCACTGTGCTGGACACAGGGTGAGGGGAGAGGCGGCCTCGAGACCCTGACAGGGAAGGCTTGGTTTTATTATCAGAATTTAGTTAAGCCTTTCTCATCTTGATATTTGTTTCTCGTCTTGATATTTGTTTCTCTTGCAAGGAAAATCGGTTTATCGTGCATATATGGGGGCAACTTCAGAGTGACCAGCAGGGAAGCCGGTAGGTGTGTGTGTGGGGGGGTGGGGGACAGGAAGAATAGACATATGGATGATCAGGAAACACTACAAAATCTTCATGGGTTGGTAGCTGGCGTCCGCAGAGTTCACATAGGCAATAGAAGAGTTTTCGCCTTTTAGTGGTGATCTCGCAGGTCCTGATGCCCAGAGGGAGGATGTTCCAGAGCAAGTGAGCCTGCACATCAGATCTCCGATCTCCAAGGTCAGATATTGATCTGTAAAAAAAAGTGTTAGAGCCCAGAGTTTTCCTTCTGAGCCCGCTACCAAATGCGGGTGTGTCCGAATGCCAAGACTGATACCAATACCACCTCATGCCACTTTCTTTTACCACCCTCCACTTCCTGTTTCTTCATATCACTCTTGCAGGTTCTTTTTAATCTTTCCTTTCTCCCTTTGTCATTACTTTCCTGTCTTTCTCCTTTCTCCCATGTCTTCCTTTCTCTGTCTCCCTCTGGGTCAAAACCTGAAAAGTAAGTCCCCTGAAATGAGTGCCAGTTCCTGTTGAGATGTTTCCGTTAAGGGAGGACCCCGACTCAAGAACACGATCTAAGGTGTCAGTTTGTTGTTAATATGTTTCTGCATCCCCGTGTTCTGCAGACCTCCTTTATCCGGCTTGTGCACACATTGCGAATGTTAACATGAAAAAAAGTGCTATGGTAGATACAAATTAGGAAAAAAGTGTGCAGATTAACAGAACAATTTACAGCACAAAAAAGAAAGATATTTTTTTTTTTACATAAAACGGTTAGGCCGGCCAACACTGGCATGGGGGCAGGAGAAATTTCAGCATGAAGGGACACCAAGAGCTGTTAAAAGGAAATGAGGAAGCTCATGGCAGGTGCAGAATTGGAAATGTGAGTTGGGTAGAAGAATAGAGAGTAGAGGAACCATTGTAACAATGAAGTATAAGTTGAGAAGGCAAAGACTCGCAGATATGTTTAGACACAATCTGCATCAGTTTTAGCCATTGTAAGTCCAGGGCGATCAAATAATGCCGAACTTTGAGCATATACATATAAGATTAATGTTAATGCCACTTATTTACATAATTATTAGTTTGTCCAGGAAATCCAGTATCAATCCATCCCTCATCGGACATGCATTACTCACGTCAGAGTTAAGGGAATTTGAACATAATCCTTGGAGCAATGTGTGGCCAGTGAAGTTGTCAGGGAAATATGAAAGGGTAAGATAACAAGGGGGAATGGAAATATAGTGAACATTAGAGGTTTGGAGAACTAGAAGTGAAGTTGTTACAGTTCGAGAAGTGAGAATTCAGTAGGTAAGCCAGAAATGTATGCATGCACAGGAGAGGAGACGGAAAGGAAGGAGGGAATCCAACAAAGATTAAATAAGTTGAACACAAAAAAGATAGGAGTCCCAGTAGAATGTTTAGGGTCAGTGCCAGAATGAAAGGGATGAATCGAAAAATGCTTGGTAAGGTAGATTGTGGGCTGGAATTGAACAACTTTTTAGAGAAGATAGCCGTCATCAAGGCTAGTATTTCTTCTGTGGCTTGTGCTCTACTGTATCCCAATATTGACCTGAGCCCTCATCACCTCGACAGAATCCCTCCGAATTCGGAGGAAATTTTCCTGAATTTATTAAAAAGGGTCTGTTCTGGCTCTCCCCAGGACTGTTGTCCCCCTCATATTCTTCGGGAAGCTTTTACCATATGTCCAGACCCTCCTCGGTCCTTTTTGAATAACTCGCTTGACCTTGGCATTGTCCCGGATTCTTTTAAAATGGCAGAAATTATTCCAATTCTGAAGAAACCGGGCGCCGACCCGTCGGCTCTCATTATTTATTGCCCTATCTCTTTGCGGCCCTATCTGGGAAAAGTTTTAGAGGCCCAAGTAGCCAACTGCCTCAGTTCTTTTGTGGAACACTTCCAGGTCTTGGATACCCACCAGGCCGGTGCTCAGAGGGGGGGCGGATATAGGCACCACCTAGGCCCTGATTCTCCTGGATCTTTCAGCAGCTTTTGACACGGTCGATCTGTAGTGAGTTCTCTCTGAATACGTACAGGCATTGTTAAGTTAGCATAACTACGTTAGATGTTAGAAAGCCATCTTTTTGCTTTTGCACACGGCACTGCGTTTACATGTTATTTCTTAAAACAAACTGTTGACTCGAGACTTGCTTCACACAAGCGCGATCTGTTGTTACTATCCCAAGCTCTGCGCAGCGACCTTGGTCTGTACATGGTGTGACAAACAGTCTGGGTTATTACACAATGCATGTTTTTCACTCTAGGTTGATCGGCCCACTATTTAGCCATAACACACGCGCAGCTGCAAATGCCTGAAAATTAGTGCTTTTAGTATCACAGACATCATGTTTATTATGCAGACCGAAGACGAGCCTTCCTGCGAGAAGACTCCTGATGCTCCTGTGATGTGATTTCACTAAGCTGATCTTTGAGGTATGGGGTCCCCTATTCAAGCCTAAGAGACCTTCTATTAGCATAATAATAATATTAGCTTCTTAGTAAAGGGAAGGTGGTAGTATCCACTGTCATTATAATATGATCACCCCTTTTATATTCTATGGTATTGTAACTATGTTGCTGGTTTTGATATTAATCATTTGTCTGCTTGTATTAGCCAAAGTACTGCATCTTAGGACACGTGGTCTATAAAAATAAACCCCTTTTATTTACAACGGGTCTCTGTTGATTATTGTTGTGGACTGATGTGAGAATAATATACGAACAGGTATTTCCGATTCCCACCATTCCTGAGTATGTACTGAGTCGCTTGTTCTGGGTTGTCTATTCATTGGGACCGCCGAGCTAAATCTCGGATAACGAATGGGACACTTATGCTAGCCGGATACTGGGTTCTGGGTTCTGAGGTGAGTTTCTGGTACACCACAATTCACTGAGGTCCTGGGGTTCTTCGCATAGTTCTGTGTATCAGCAGAATCCCTGCAACATGGCGCACCTAACGTTTGGTCTATGAGTTGAAACGCCTTAGTAGTGCTTACATTTAGTCCACAGCACCCTCATTCTTGTTTCCGGATAACAAGTCTGACGGATTTTAAACCTACCTAGTTCTATTGATATAGGTTCCTTCAAGCTTGATTATTAAAAAGGTTATTGAACCCTTGTGCTACTGAATACTTGAAGTGTAGCTTGTCCTTATGGCAATTAATATTGCGGCGCATAGCCGTGCGGCCCTGAAACGTCACTTGACGCAGTATGGGGTGCCGGACGCGGGCATGGACGTCATCTTTGTGGTGGGAGCCGATGCGGCTCACCCCTTTGAGTTGTTCTACTCTTGGGTGACGATTCCGGCAGTCAGTGGTAATGATAATACATTTCATTCTTACACTGCCACTGCCGTGCCTGCCGCCTATGCGCCTTATAGGACACAGGAGATACCAATATCTGCTTGGCAACATCAGATTTGGTTTAATGGCGCCCTCCCCCATGTGGTTATACCGCCGAGAATGGGCCCTTTATCAATTGCGGGGGCCACTTGGCCGGTACTAGCCGGATTTACGCCTCATCCCCGTTACCTCACGGTGACGGTGGATGAATTGCGTGTACTACACACTGCCCTTATAACAGTATATAGGGCGTTAGTGCAGTATGTGTCGCGCACTGTACAGGCGGGGGCGCCTGTTAGTGCGGGACAACCTAGTGATCGTCACGCGGTGGTCATTAGTCCTGTTATGGTCAATTCTGTTGTGGGCAAGCGCCCCCTCACAAGGGATGATTATCCTTTTTGGCTTGCTGAAAAATTTGACCAAATAGAGGCGGTTTATCCGCATACGACTCCTGTGGAAAAACACAGGATCCTCACCATTAGTTTGCCTAAAGACTTAGTTCCCCATATAGATGACTGTGTATCCTGGGGTAAGATTTTTGCTGCGACGTACGCGCAGTGCTTCGGCACTCCGTCTATGTTACAGCTGCCCTCCATCATTAAACAGGTTCAAGAGGACCATGGAGCGGAGTCTGCGATAGAATTGGGGATGCGGCTCCTCGGAGATTTTGGCCTGGTGGCTACCATGATAATGGGAAACCTTAAGGGTGATGCGTTGCACTTTCAGGTTCGTAATGAACTGAAGAAAGTTGCTGAAGAGGACAAGCCGCAGGAATTTGCTAAAATAATCGCAGAAGCATATCGTGATTTGGGTCGTAGCTCTTTAGGAGTTAAGCCTGTGATCAAGAATCCCGATTCTAAGCAGCAGGGTAAGGCAGGAACTTCTGGTAAGGATGAACGACCCTTTTTTCCAAAATAAAAGTGGCCGTTTAAACAACAGGGCAAGCAGCAGCAGAAACAGGGCTCTCGGCCTGCCTCTCCCGTACAGTCAAGTAGTGAACGCACTTATGATCTGCGAGATCGTGCTACTATTAAGTCTCCTGATAGATTTCAGGTTTCTGAACCGCGTTCTCCTCGTTCTTCACAGGAAACATCGGCTACACAGTCTGGTGGCGGAGGCGGTGGCAAAGGTCGGGGTGCTCCACAACAGCGTGACCAACCCCGACAGACTGAGGGTAAAGGCAAGCAGGACGAGTTTGCTCGACAAAGACCCCCGTTTCAGAAGAAGAAAGTGGCGGCTCTGACGGCAAAATATGCCTCAGATAGTGCGGACACAGCTTCAGAACCGGACATGGGCGCTGACGCTACTAGACAGCGCGGCGGAAATTACCATAGTCCGTCAAGCTCTGCGTCCATTTCTGGCGGCGACAGCAACTGATGTATTGGTTACTGTTGAAACAGCTGACACCAGAGTGGCTCCCCCTGATAGACTTTTTGAAATAGTCTTATTAATAGAGGGTGACATACAACGTACTATAAAAGGGATTTTTTGGGATAATCTGACCACCACCTATGATATCCTCCTAGCGGAGGCAGATTGGCCCCCGGCCTTCATTTTGGAAGCTCCTAGAGGGGAGGAGAAAATCCTCCCGTCCTTTGCGCACACGGTGCCTAAGGACCAAGCTGAAATGTACGCTGGTGAGTGGGCGCTGGCACTTGCGCCAGCGGTGTATCGTACTCAGGTGGGTTGGGACCGGTTGTCCCCCTGCCATGAGATTCCATTGCGGTCTATGCCCCAGCCACAGCCCCAATATCCCATGCGTCGTGAAGCTAGACCCCACGTCGCGGCGATCCTTGAACAATTGGAATATCAGGGTGTAATTGAAACATGTGTGTCCCCTATGAATAACCCTTTATTCACTGTGACGAAGCCTGACGGCTCGTACCGTTTAGTTTTGGATTACCGGCACCTAAACTCCCATTGCCGGACCTGCGCGGTACAAAATACACATAGCTCGGCTCTAGTCGACAGTCTCGTGCGTAAGAGGTTTAAAACGACACTTGACATTTCCAATGGCTTCTTTAGCCATAACCTGTCCACACTGAGTAGCCAGTGGACAGCGTTTACTTCGGGCGGTAAACAAAAACAGTTTACGAGATTAGCCATGGGCTACAAAAATAGCCCTGGCGTCTTTTCCGCTCGCGTGGTTTCTCTCTTAGAAAGAATAGACCCCGAGGCATACTCCTATGTTGACGATATCTACCTCACGGATGACGAGCTGTTGCCGCATCTGTCTCGAGTCGACAATATTGTAGTGAGTTTTGCTGACTATGGCTACAAATTCAATTTTGCGAAGTCTCACATCGCGGAATATACAGTGTTGTTTTTGGGCTACGAGCTCAATAATGAAGGAAAGGGGTTAGCTCCCCACTTTCTGGAGAAATGCGCATGCTTGAGTGCGCCAACGACACTAAAGAAATTACAATCTCTACTGGGCTTTCTGAATTTCGGCCGTACGTACATTCCTGATTATGCCCAGCGTATCAAGCCGCTTTACGCCTTGGTACAACCCACATTTTCGAAGTCTAGCTGGCAGCTGGAACATTCTAAAATTTTACAGTCTTTACAGGCTGACCTTCTTGCTTCACAATATTTGCTGACACGTGATAACCGCACCAACCTGGTAATAAGAATAGTGCCAGGCGCCGTGGGTTTCACGTATTTGACGTTTAATGAGGGCGATACAGTCCCCATTGCGTACAAATCCCACTTGTACACCTCTGCTGAATTACGTTTTTCCGCGGTCGAAAAAGTTCTGACTGCTGTACAGATGGCGATCCTTAAAGAACGCGCACTGTCACATGGGAAACAGATTCTGGTTGTACCACCCTATCCCGCCTTAGAAGCGGTGACAAAGGCAAGTGTACCAAATTCTAAAGCTTTGCATCCTCGGTGGATACAATGGGCCACAACACTGACGTCGCCAGACGTCACCTACATCTTTGATGCCTCATTACAGACTCAAGAGTTCTTGCAGTATGAATTCGTTCATCCGGCTCCTCTGTCTTTGCGCCCGCTCGAAGAATACCATTGTGTCATATACACTGACGGGTCTGCGCAGCCCGCAATTGGATCAAAGCACGCCTACTCAGCGGCTTGCGCAATTGTCGTAGGTACTTTCGTAAATGGTGAATTCCAATCTGATGCAGTGCATACGCAGTCATTGGGCGATTGTACCGCGCAATTGGCGGAGCTTCGGGCTCTAGTGCTTGCACTGGAGTTTGCCGATCCCCGAGTCACTACTCTAATTGTGAGTGATTCTTTCTACTGTGTCCAGTCCTATAATGACAATTTACACTTCTGGTCTCAGAATGATTATCGAGACACAAAAGGTGGCACAATTAAGCATAAAACGCTTTGGGTTCGAGTGGCAGACTTTAAAGAACGTCTCCCACTCGTGAATGTAATTCACACTCTTGGTCACCAACGACTTGGTGTCCATGCTGTCGGCAACGGCTTGGCTGACGAGGCAGCAAAAACAGCAGTGGCTACATACTTAGTGGCAGCAGTAACCAGATCAAAGAGTAAGATTGATGATGACATCTTGGCAGCTATTGCTGCTACAGAAAAGGGAGGCGATTACCCGAAGGGTTTTCCTTCTCGTTACATTTACCATTTAAGTCCTGATAATGTCCCATTAGTGAGGATTAACGACGTTGGTGACAGAATTATTCCCAACGCGGACTGCAGACCCGCACTGATTCTGGCTGCTCATGAGGGGTTGGCGTCAGCCCACGCCGGAGTGTCAGCCACTATATCTCTGCTGCAACAACGTTACTGGTGGTTCGGTTTATATAAACAAGCGCGCGCTTATGTTCTCGATTGTGACATTTGCCAACAGATTAAACCTTCTACTGTTGCGCGCCCATCACAAACACAGTTGTACATATCCAATAAACCATTTGGTTGTGTTTATTTGGATCACTGCGGTCCTTTTTCTTCTGATACTGCGTACAAGTACATCTTGGTTGCAGTGGATTCGTGCACACGTTTTCTGTGGGTATGGCCACAAAGGAGTGCTGACTCGCGGACTGTCATCAGAGATTTGCGTGTCTTTGTGGGAACTTTTGCGTGTGGTACCTTCCATTCTGATCAGGGCCCTGCGTTTGCCTCTAAGGCTTACAAGGAGGCTATGAGAAATTTGGGGGTCCTAGTCAAATTTTCGTCCCCCTACCGACCTGAGGGTAATAGTGTGGTGGAGCGAATGAACCGTGACTTAAAGCAATCATTGACAGCCCGTGTTTTAGGCACAGGCCGAAACTGGCTAGCCCATTTGTATAACGTCCAACGTGCACTTAATAATCTCCCTAGAAGGTCTCTGGGTGGGCGGACCCCGTACATGATGCTCTTCGGAATCAGAATGTTTGTACCAGACCTTGATGGTCTAGACATGGCGGCGTCGACCGCACCCTTTGACGTAGATGATCACTGTGCTGTTTTACAGACTCTGCAAGAAGCCAGAGACACTCTATCGAAGGAACACATGCCCTCCACATCTGAAGTTGAAGTTCAGGTTCCGGTAGTCGGCTGGCTACCCCGAGTTGGAGATCTGGTCCGTGAGAAGGTGGAGAACAAGAAGGAGTTCGGCCCCTCTTATCGTGCACCAGTTCCAGTGCTTGGAGTGCAGGGTACAAGAACAGTCATTTTACCTCCACTTCCTGGTCGCAAAGAAAACAGGTACATCTCTATTGACAATGTCAAACTTCAGCGAGTGGCCGATACTTCTTAGCATGACTCCAGCAGTTTCATGCCAGACGATGCAAAGAAATTCAATGTTGACTCTTGCTTCTAACACCTTGCCTGATGTTGCCATCGAGATGCAATCGGTTACTGATCCCTTGTTGATACCATCGGCTGGTGGTTTGCCCGAAGAGACTGAGTATGCTTATCCTACACGTGGTCCCTCGCCTGTTTTACAATCTACAGCACTTGGCCAGTCCCGTTTCTCCTTTGACACTAACTCATTGCCCTCGAGCCCCCCATCAAACATTGCTGTTTTTTTCAGCTGGTTTAAGAGACATTTTTTGATTGCCCCTTGGACATACATTTGGCTGTTGCTCTTCAGTATTTTTTTGTTTATGTCCATTGGATTCGTGATAGTTTTTTTCCGTCTTGTGGATGGCCACTATCTGACTGAGAGATCGACAATTAGACTTATCAATGGAACTTTGGCCCCCCACTCCTCGTCCCACATCATGAAGAGGGACCAGACTTTTGTGAATATTACTGCCTGGCCCGTCTTGGATGGAATCGCATGGGATGCTGTTAAATTCCAAACTCATGGGCCTACAGAGGTCATTAATGTACCTAATGTATTTCGTGTTTCTATGGGTGATGTGGTTAGGCAGAACATACGTTCTGATGATTGGGATGTACACGCCATTGAATCACTGTTTTCTGATTTGAAATATTATGCCGCTTTTGATGCTGAAGATTTATACGAAAATGCGGCTAATTATGCGGAACAGTATTGTTTTCAACATTATGGCAATCATTTCCTGCATAAAGCAAATACATTTAGAAATTTTGTAAATTTTACCCAATGGGAACACTGTCCTACTCCCGAATTCGGAAGTTCACAAACACTAGTTAACAAGTATTCATATTTCACCGATTTCAGTGTTTCCAACCCGGCAGCGTTTTATTTTAAGGTGCTGCCTGAGTCTGCCGCAAAGGTTAGACTGACACACACGAAGCTACTTTATTCTAAGTCCTTTATGGACGAGTTGTCAATCAAAGGTTATGATGTATGGAAGGCTACTATTGATCTAAAGTCGGTTTGGGGTTCCAAGCCGTGGCAGGTACAGGGTACAGAGGCTTTACATCGTGCCTGTCTTATACCAAATCATATTTTATTTTTGAATTCATCCATCTTCCAAACCACCTGTTTTGGATTGGCTACTTCTAAACAATTAAAATCACCTTCTGTGCCGGATCTGGGCGCTTATCCCAATTGGGATAACCACACAGATCTGTCCCTTGCTGCTTTGCACTCCTTAGTTTCAAATACATCTTTCAATATTTCGAAAGTTAATAGTGAGGGTTGGTTAATTTGGCAAAGCAGTTCAGATATCTGTCAACGACGTTTTCTGGGACTGAAACCGGGGTATACTCAGGAACGCGTAGACCCTCGGTTTGAGTCGTCACATACTGTAACTACATACTCTGTGGGCAAGTTATGTCAATCTTGGCTGCAACATTCCACTTTGGCGTCTGTCAAAGTTCATTTATCACAATTACATGACAAAATAGATTTGAATGATTTTGTTAAGGGTCCTGTGGGTGGCAGAACCAAGAGGTGGGCGTATGCTATTTACAACGAAGTCTGGAAGTTGTCACAGATTGAGGCGGCTTCCAGATTGAGGGCTATTGACCAAGCCAACATGGAAAAGGTTTTAGCCGTTATAGATAACAGCATTAGCACTCTCTCTTCTAGGATTTATACATTAGATAATATTGTTTCATCAGTAGTTGATATTGTGCATGATGATATGTCTGTGTTATATCATGGTCAAAACCAGTTGCGTTCTGTTATGCAGTTTGCATGGACATTGCAGACTTTAAAGGCAGGGAGAGTCCCTTGGGACTATCTTAACACTACATCGTTATTCCTTCCCTTTAACCTTACTGACAAGCAGCGATTTATGTCCATGAAGGATGCTACATTTTCATTGTTACATATTGAAAAATTGGAACCATTGCCTTTTTCTGTAGCGGAGATCAATTCAGCTACGTGGTTAATCCACGGATTGATAACTCTCCCGTTTGCACTTTTTAAGTTTACGTCTTGTATGAAACATTATGCTTTGGGTAGATATGAACCGCTGGGCACCGCTTTCATACATGAGGTTTGGTCCCTCCCCTTTACGTATAGATGTACTAGGGACGGGACTGAGGTTTATTTGAAGGGCGAGGAATGTACCACGTCACCTGACCATTCCTTGGTATGTAGGCACATTCAATTACACGGCGCATGCAATGTACAAGCACCGAACTTAGCATGCATCCTACGGGGTGTCCCAGTGCCTGTGATTACGCCTTCTTTCACACTGCTTGCTAACGGTAGTTATTTGATTTTGAATAGTGAAGCTTGCTGTGGGATGTTAGTGGGAATCCCGTATATTGTAACTGTCTCGCAGAAAGTGGTCTGCTGCAATAATGTTCTCTTTCCACCCCCGCATGGGCGGCTGGATGCTTCCATCTGGCCTTCGATTCCAACCTTGAAAGCAGAGTTCAACAAGTTGAGCAGAATAAGAGCCTTATTGTCCCAAAAAGAGGTGTCTTTGACTTCCTCTCGTGAAACATTCGACCTTCACGTTGCTAATACGCGCACAGAGGTACAGGCGCTTCTGAATACTGACCTCCCCCTACATTTCGGCTCTTTGATCCAAACTATTTTCAATGCCTCGTCCACGACCGGCCTGGCTCATTTTTTTAAACTTGTGGGCTCGGGTCTCGTGACCTCTTTCCAAACTATTTTTGGTGTGGTTCCGGGCTTTTTTCATTCCCTTTTCTCGAGCATCTTTGGAGGTGTTCCGCTGCTCCTGGCGCTAGTGGCGGGTGTGCTGCTTTTCCTTTTCATCCTACGGAATGGCTGCTCCTTCTGTGCCGCACGTGCACCTGTCCCGCCTGCATCTTCTTCGGGATAGGATGCTTGACTTTTATGGAACTCTGCCGTTGGCGACATTAAGCCTGGCGTATGGATTGTCCTTCCGGTATTGCTACTTCACCTGCGTGCAGCCTGTGCTACACTGCCTGGATTGCCCCTTTGAATGGCCTTTGGATTTGTGCTTGACCAGCCTGGTGTCTCCGGTGCCGGATTTCGATCGACTAGTGAGGCCCTTAGTGTCTCACGAGTTGACCTGTTCTGGTGTCCGGATAATGGCTTGTGGAGCAGCACATGGGATCCTGGGTAATTGGGACATCTCTACAGCTGCCTACAACTTCTTGGCTATGAGCTATTTGGAGGAACATTCCGGGTGCCCTCTGATCGTGCTGGAAGCTCCGCTGATTGAAGAACACGTGTGTTCCTTTTCGTTGATGGATTGGATGGCTGAGACTTTCGCTGGCCCTGCAAATGATTTTTTGTTGGAAGCGGTTGCCACATATGCTGCCTATACATTCATGGATTGACTGAACTATCGTCCTTGGCGCCTGTCGCTCCTGGACAGCACCCTGCCGCGGCATATACACTTTTTTTTGCTTTCTCCCTGATGGTTGTTTTGAGTTTTTTTTTAATTGATTATATTTTTTTTCCGGACACCACAGTTTCCCCTTTTTGCTTTTCAAATTTTTTCGTTTCAGACTTTAACTCATTCTGAACCTTTGGATTGGTTACGCCTTGTTCTGCTCTGACGAAACTGAACTCTGCGTTCTCTCTTTTCTTGCCTACTAAATAGTGCTTCGATCAAGGGGGCGTGTAGTGAGTTCTCTCTGAATACGTACAGGCATTGTTAAGTTAGCATAACTACGTTAGATGTTAGAAAGCCATCTTTTTGCTTTTGCACACGGCACTGCGTTTACATGTTATTTCTTAAAACAAACTGTTGACTCGAGACTTGCTTCACACAAGCGCGATCTGTTGTTACTATCCCAAGCTCTGCGCAGCGACCTTGGTCTGTACATGGTGTGACAAACAGTCTGGGTTATTACACAATGCATGTTTTTCACTCTAGGTTGATCGGCCCACTATTTAGCCATAACACACGCGCAGCTGCAAATGCCTGAAAATTAGTGCTTTTAGTATCACAGACATCATGTTTATTATGCAGACCGAAGACGAGCCTTCCTGCGAGAAGACTCCTGATGCTCCTGTGATGTGATTTCACTAAGCTGATCTTTGAGGTATGGGGTCCCCTATTCAAGCCTAAGAGACCTTCTATTAGCATAATAATAATATTAGCTTCTTAGTAAAGGGAAGGTGGTAGTATCCACTGTCATTATAATATGATCACCCCTTTTATATTCTATGGTATTGTAACTATGTTGCTGGTTTTGATATTAATCATTTGTCTGCTTGTATTAGCCAAAGTACTGCATCTTAGGACACGTGGTCTATAAAAATAAACCCCTTTTATTTACAACGGGTCTCTGTTGATTATTGTTGTGGACTGATGTGAGAATAATATACGAACAGGTATTTCCGATTCCCACCATTCCTGAGTATGTACTGAGTCGCTTGTTCTGGGTTGTCTATTCATTGGGACCGCCGAGCTAAATCTCGGATAACGAATGGGACACTTATGCTAGCCGGATACTGGGTTCTGGGTTCTGAGGTGAGTTTCTGGTACACCACAATTCACTGAGGTCCTGGGGTTCTTCGCATAGTTCTGTGTATCAGCAGAATCCCTGCAACAGATCATGGTATCCTGATCGACCGTGTCAGCAATGCCGGAATTCAGGGTCTGTCCCTAAAGTGGCTTTCCTCCTTTCTGAGTAATCAGACCCAAGCGGTGCGCCTCGCCAATTTCTCCTCCAATAAAAGAGATATTACCTGTGGGGTTCCTCAGGGCTCTTCTCTTTCTCCACTCCTTTTTAATCTTTACCTTCTTCCCTTAATTCCTTCGTTGAGGGAAAGGAATGTTGGAATTTTTAACTATGCAGATGATCTTCAACTGGTGTTTAATGTTAACTCATCTGCTTAATCTGAGTCCAACGTTCAAGACACGATGGTTTTTATAAGCGACTGGATGAATAACAACCAGTTGAAGCTGATCCCGGAGAAAACGGAGCTGATTCTCACAGGTGGGTTGGCAAACCCATGGCACTCCAACTTCTGGCCCCCTAAACTTGGTAAGGCCCCTGTGCCAGCTGCCTCTTCTAAGAGTCTGGGGATCATTATCAGTAATGATTTGTCCATGAAGGCTCAGATCAGCTCGGTAGTCTCTGCTGGTTTCTTTCAGCTGTGTAGAATAAAGAAGATCAGCAGATTCTTGAGCAGGGAAGCTATGATTCTGGCCACTCTCGCTCTAGTGATCTCTCGCCTGGATTATGCCAATTCATTGTATGTTGGCATTCAGGCATACCAACTGAGGCGCCTCCAACTAGTTCAGAACCAGGCGGCCAGGCTAATCTTTCATCAACCTAAATGGCATCCTGTCGGCCCATTAATGAACAGCCTATATTGGTTCCCTGTGACAAACCTTAGATTTCCCCTGGACCAAGGAATGTACCGTCACTTTCCCAGGGAGAGAATATCAGTTCCAAACTTATGGAATTTAACATATACACAGCACTTCCTAAGGTGGGCAAACTTTCAACACTCCCCCAAAGGCAAGGCAAGAAAACAATAATTTGCGCCAACTTCCTATAACACGATTACCTGCTAGAAGGGAATTCACCCATCTGGGATGTATTTATTAGTAAATAGCACCACACAGTAAGCCAAATGCACCTAACATAGCAGACTCTAACATATTAATAGTATGATTGCAAATATCAATCAAGACAAATATATATTTAGAAATATATATATATATATGGATATAAGAATCAGAAATTAGAAGGAAAGGCAGTAAAGAATCAAGAGACAGTTAGTAGCAGAGACACCTCACCTAATGCTCCATCACTTCACCCCGCTTTGCTCAAGGGGAGTCCATTGCTTGAACCGGGTGAAAGCTCAGAGGTGACACCAGCCTCTACTCTTCCGTGACAACACGTCTGCTCCACGGATGAACTTCCACCGAGCCAGTGTAGACTCCCCTTTTTTTTTTTTATAAGAATCCTTTATTACACATTAAAAAGGATACAAACAAGGGCCTACAACCACAAGGGCCGGCCGCTAGAAAGCTCGGGAGCCAGCAAGGCAGCGCCATACATTCAAATGAGCCAGAAGCAAAAGCTCCCGGTGGTTCGTAAGCACATATAACAGGCCGCGGCCACAGTCCAAGGGCGATCAAAAAGGACGGTTTCATATTTTTTAATAGAAGAAAAAAAAAAAAAAAAAAAAAAAACAATATCACACAAACAAGGCAATGAGAGTCCGAAATAGCAGCGTGCGCTCCCCAGGACGGGGGAAGATCCACATTATCTGGAATAACTCTTGACAGGAGGTGGCAGTGGGGGGCAGCGGAGAAGAGGACAAAGCATACACAATTACGTAGAATGCGCGGGAAGGAGGACAAAGCGACGTCGACCTCTCGCGGCAGAGCGGAGCGCAGATATTTCCACGATAGGAATTCCATGGACCCCACACCTTAGTCCACCTCCCAGGCTTGCCTCTCGCCACATACACCATCTTCTCCCTGAACATACACCAATCCATATTCTCCTTCCATACCGAAACCGTAGGCGGCCTCGGGGAACCCCACAACTGTGCGATATTGCGCTTAGCCACCATGTACCCCAAAGTCACCCACTGCGTCTGCGCCGCATTATAGTCATTTGGTTCCCAGACATTCAGCAAACACCTCCTGGCCTCTGGTAACAAAGCGACATGCGTGACGTCCTCCATTACAGTATGTACTCCGTTCCAAAATCGCACGACCTCCGAACATTCCCATAGGATATGAAGAAAGGTACCCAACAAGCCACAGCCACGCTTACACATTCCATCCCTCGAATAACCCATACGTATCAAGCCAGGCCCTGTGACATACACTCTATGGAGTATCTTCAGCTGCACAAATCTAAGGCGGGCCGGGATCGCCACCTCTTTCGGGGAGGCCACCGCCGATACCCAATCCTCATCGTCCAGTTCCAATCCGTCGGCCGTCCACGCCTCCCGCAGATGGGTCAGCAAGTCCGTACGATCATTAATAAGTTTTTTATAGATCAGGGAAATGGTGCTGTCGGGCACATAGCCATCTAACACTCTATCTTCCAACGGGGAATATTCTGGGATAGCAGCAACAGCCGGAAAAACCGAACCCAGCGCATGGTAGACCTGTGCATATCGGAAGTACTCCCTATCATTTAATTTGTATTCAGTTTTGAGCATTTCAAACGTTTTAAAGGACCCTTTCGCCCAGAGGTCACCCACCTTACTTATACCAATCATATCCCATTTCTCGAAGCCTTTCGTTTTCCACAGACAACCCAAGCGCTGGGAGGCATACAACTGCGTCGCTCGAGTCAAGCAATCCCTCCACCCCATCGCAGCATTCGCCGCATGCCACACGCGTACCGCAACTTGCGTTGGTCCCGTCAACCGTGCATCCGGAGTCGCCGAATACAGTGCCCTATTGTAATCCTCGCCCGGAAGTAATAACTTATCCATCTCGAAGGCCGGATTCAAAGCAGGACCGTATATCCCGTGGTTCACCGCCGCCAACTGAGATGCCCAATAGTATCTTTTAATATCGGGGAGGGCAACACCCCCATCATACCAAGGGAGTGTCAACTTGGCGAGAGCGATCCTCGGTCGCCCGTCCCAAAACAGTTGGCGCTGAAGACCCTCCACCTCACGGAAGTAACGGGCCGGCACGACATCTAGCTTATTTTGTAAAGCGTACAAGAAGCGAGGCAGCGACATCATTTTAAACAGTGCCGCCCGTCCGAGCCTTCAATCACTGGAGTGGAGGGAGAAGGTTTCGCTCATAGCGGACCGCGGGGTCCAGGGATATGAAGATTCCCAAATATTTGAACCCCAATGTAGCAATCTGAATAGGGCACCCCCGCGGCAGGAGGGGGGCCTCGCCCGAGAGGACGTAAACACATGACTTGGCCCAGTTGATAACCAGGCCAGAATTACGACCGAAGGAATTCAATACGTCCACCAATACAATTAGGGACTTTCGAGGAGAGGTGAGATACAAAAGGATGTCATCCGCATAAAGGGAGACCCGGTCCTCAAATTCCGGCGTCCATTTAATGCCCCGCAACGACGGCTCCCAACGCAACCAGGCAGCGAGAGGTTCTAAAGAAAGTGCAAAGAGGAGGGGCGACAATGGACAGCCCTGTCGCGTACCTCTCCCCAGCGCGAGGGGAGCTGACACCCTACCATTCACCACCACCTGCGCCAATGGGTCAGCGTATAGTAATTTTACCCACCCAATGAATTCAGGGCCAAACCCGAATTTCGCTAATGCAGCCCAAATATACGGCCACTCTAAAGTATCGAACGCCATGGTAGCGTCCAAAGACGCCAAGATGGCCGGCTCACGCATAAACTCCGCTCTAGCAAGCACGCCATGCAACCGCCTCAGGTTCAGGGCGGTATTACGATGAGGTATTAAACCGGACCGGTCCTGATGAATCAAGTCGCCCACGACCCGAACCAGACGATTGGCCAATACCTTAGCCAGGATTTTGGGTTCCTCGTTCAACAACGAGATAGGCCTGTAGGAGGCACAGCGGTCTCGCGGCTTCCCCTCTTTATGTATCACAACTATGGTGGCAAGACGTTGGTCAAGGGGGAGGGAGCCCGCCGCCCGTGCAGCGAGGAACATGTCACGGAGATACGGTGCTATCTTATCTGGACGCAACTTATATAGTTATCAAGAACAAAAGGGAGAGCTAGGGACAACTAGGGGGGGTTGTGTCCGTATCCCCTGGATTTAGATAAACTTTGTCAAAGGTGGACACTTCCAATGTAGTGTGGTACGGTCAAATGAAGCAATGTTTGGGAACCCAGCAAGTGGGTTAAAAGACCCCTCACACACCAACCTGGTTGGTGTCATGCTTCATCATTGGGGCCCCAACCGGGTGGCCGAATGCCTCCCGGTTGTGCTGCGACGCCTGACTACAGCGGAGCTGGTGTAGTGCAAAAATGTGATGTGGTGATAATTTAAAAAATACCGCTGAGAATCCTTGCCATTAGAAGATTTATTATTGGCGGCTCAGGGTATTGGTTAAAAAGATATGTGATGCAACTAAATGGAGAAATAATTATCTGTTAGTTGGCTATGTGGAGGGTCTACATGTTTCAGCTCTCGAATAAAAGTAATGGGGAGCTTTCATCAGGACCAGTGTGAAGTGAGTGGCAAAAGGTGAAGTGCCACGTGGTGAAAAAAATTAATAAAAAATATGAGTTACCTACACACTCGCTAAGGTGTGTGGAACGCGGTGTCAACACATTAGCGGACACTGTGGCGCAAACCTGTGGAAGAAAAACATGACAGCACACAATACACATGAGAAATCAACATTGGTGCACTGAATGGCAGGCAACATACAAATAGGTTTAATGTGCTGTGAATGATCAAACCTGTCTTCAATGAGCGTACCGTGGGTGACACACATACATATGAAGTGTATCATGCTGCTATGCAAAGGAGCGGAGGCAAGACCATTAGGAATGCTAGGTAATACGTAAACCGTTCTGTGGACTAGGGGTGCCAAGTGGTAGATACCGCGGCGCTACATAGGACTATAAGTGAAAGTCACACGAACAGCGCCAAGTGATTCTGCTGGCAATGGTTATGGAACCTCTGAATGAGGTATGTATATGGTGAGAGGCCCAGAGTGCGCTAAAAGTGAGGGGCTAAATGGAGCCTCCAAGCGCTGAAGACGAGTGATGGGCACAGGCTCAATAAAACAATGCGCAAAATAGCAGGGGGAAGGGATAATTACACTATGGCTGAGTGAAGGCGCTGTGCAGGAAGCGGGAGGGGGGCGCTTCTTACAACAGAACTGTTGGTAAAAGAAACAACAAGATTAGAGAGCGAGGCTGGCAGGAAGGAGACGGTATCCTGCTGGAGCAAATACGAGACACCTTACTTGGTTGTGAAGCTACCATCGCCTTGCACCTACTGTGGCCTCCCGAAGTCCCGGATGCTGACGGACCCCGGGGGGAGAGGAGGTTAAATAGGGAGGAGCGCCATTGTATACGTGCGTTCGTGCTGGCGAGCTAGGGCGTTACTGTCTCAGACGCGCATGCGTGATGGAGTAGCGTGCTGATGGCGCGCATGCGCGAAAGGGCTAGCAAGCTGGTTCGTTGCTGTTTGAAGCGCGCATGCGTGTGGAAGTAGCGTGATGATAGCGCTCGTGCGCGAGAGGGCGCCAGAGGTTAGGAAGAATATCCAGCGTCTGGCGAGCATGTTAGAAGACGCGGGTGTTATAAGAGGAACCCAGGGTTACTGGGAGAGCCCACACAGGGTGCGAGCCTGGTTGGCAATAGAAGAGGCAGTGCTATTCAGTGCCCGGGATGGGGCGCGGGAGGTGGCGCTTGCATCCCTGGACAGCTGTAGAGTGGGAGTCAGGGCTTAGGCGAAACTAGGGGGTCTAAGATGGCCAGATGAGCCAGAATGGGAACAAAACGTGGCGAAGCCTATGGATAAAGGCATAGTGGAGAGGTCCAAGGTAGTCAGGACTTTCTTAGGCAGTTCCAAGGGATATTATCGTTCAAGCCAGTGATGTGGCTCGAAAGACGATATATCCATCTTTGTTCCTGTTCTAGGAGGCGAGTCTGAATGTTGGGAATGTTGTTGTCCAAGGCTTCAAGTATCACCCATCTCATGTCGTTAGTCGTGTGGCCTTTTTCCAGGAAGTGGTTTGTCATTTTAGTGGTGTTTTTCTTGCAGCGTATGGTGCTGCGGTGCTCACAGATACGGGTTTTAACTTTACGGGTGGTCATCCCAATGTAGGTCAGATTGCACGGACATGTGATGCGGTATACAACATTCTCTGTGTTGCAGTTGGTGTGTCTTCGTAACTCCCATGTCTTCCCAGGTTCCAAACTCAGCTGCTTGGTTGTCTCTGTGATGTGGCATACGCTGCAGTTACCACAGGGGTAGTGCCCCTTGATGTCGGAGAGGCCCCAGGCATTGAGTACCGTGTTGGGAGGTCTGGCTGGGGCCATTGGTCTGGTAGACACAATGGTGTCCTTAATGGATCTTGCCCTTTTCGTAGAGAGAAGGGGAGGTTCCCAATTCAGGTGGCCTGTGTTGAGGATCTTCCAGTTCTTTTTGACAATCTGCGCAACCTTGTTGGACACTGTGTTGTACGTGGTGACACATGTGAGTGGGGGAGGGGTTGGTTCTTTAGGGTACGTTGTGAGTAGACCGTCTCGGTTTTGATTTCTGGCCCTTTTACTGGCGGTCTTGGTTATGTGCCTTGGGTAACCGCGTTGGTGCAGTTTCAGGCAGAGGTCTTGGGCTTGTATTTTGTAGTCTTTGGGATCGCTACAGTTTCTGCGCAGTCGCAAAAATTGGCCATACGGGAGGTTTTCCCGGAGGGCCCGTGGGTGGAAGCTGGAAAAGTGGAGGAGGGAGTTACGTGCAGTGGGTTTGAAGTGTGTTTTGCTCATGAGTCCTCCTGCCACTGTATAGATGTCGAGATCCAAAAAGGTGGTATGGTATCTGTCAAAACTGTGTGTGAAGCGCAAGTTAGGATCACACGTGTTTAGCCAGTCACAGAAGGTGATGAGTGTTTCGCTCGAACCTTCCCAGATGAGGAGAATGTCATCAATGTAGCGCTTGTAGAACTTGATATGCGGAATGCGTGGCTGGTTGTTGCTGAGCAGGTGTTTGGTCTCAAAGCTAAAAACATACAGGCCCGCTATGCTGGGAGCGAAAACGCTCCCCATTGATGTACCGTACTTCTGTAGGTAGAGCTTACCCTCATATTCGAAGTAATTCTCCTTGAGTGCGAGGGTAGCGCACTTCAGGACAAAAGAGGGGGGCGTGTGGTATTGCCAATCACCCTCATTGAGGGCCTCTTCAAGAACACGTAGGGTATCATCTTGGGGGAGGCTAGTGTACAGACTTTCCACATCCAGCGACACCAAAAAAGAGCTTTCGGGATCGTAGTGAATGTTAGCTAGGAGTCCTAGCAAATCTTTGGTGTCTTTAAGATACGTGCTTGTGGACTGGACCAGGGGTTGTAAGAAGTGGTCACAGAAGCGTGAGAGGGGTTCCAACAGGGACCCAATGCCTGAAACAATCGGGCGACCTGGGGGGGGAAACCTGTTCTTATGGATTTTGGGAACAGTATAAAAGTATGGTATTTTTCCTTGGGTGGTGGTCAGGAATTTGGCCTCACTTTTAGAAATATGCCCTCTTTGTTCGGCTTCTCCTACTAGGGTTTGGATGTTCGCTTTGAGTGAGATACTGGGATCATGAGTGAGCAGTTCATAGTTTTTAGTGTCATTGAGTAGACGTTGGCACTCGTGATGGTAGTCCTTTTTGTTGAGGATTACTGTGCCACCCCCTTTGTCAGCGGGTTTTATGATTATATCAGGGTTATTCTTCCGTGTTTGTAGGGCCAGCCGTTCTTGTTTACTAGTGTTTTGAAATATGTGGGGTTCTTCAAGGGCTTCAATTTCCTTAAACACCGCTTGTTCATATACCAAGATTTCCGGGGGGATAGAGCTCGGGGGGGCATGAATGTTGATTTTACCCGGAGGGTGGTGTCCCCCTGGTCAATGGGGTCAGGGAGAATCGGAGTATTCTCGAAGAATGCCTTGAGTTTTAGTTTGCGGAAAAATTCAGCTAGTTCGCAATGTAGTTTGAATTTATCCAACTTGGACGTGGGTGCATAGCCTAAACCTTTCTCAAGGATGGCTTCCTCTGTGGGTGTTAAGATATGTTGGGAGAGGTTGGTGATAAGGCTTAGCGTGTGCTCGGGCCTGGTTGTTGGTCTCTGGTTTGGCTCCTCGTCTGTGCTCCCTGTGGAGGGTCCTCTTGCCAGTGAACTGTGTTCCCTCTGCGTCTCCTTCCGCGACCTCTTCTGCCTCTTCCTAAAAAAGGCTGTGGTTGGTTTTGGTTCATGTAAGGAGGTGGTGGACCAAATGGTGGGTTCCAGCCATATCCAAATTGTGGGTGTATTGGGGGATACATAGGTGGATATAGTACGTTGGGACCCCGGGGCCCCGGGGTCCACGGTTGTTGCCATCCTGTGGAACCCCCTCTGCCTTGTTGGCGTCGGCGATAACTGTTATTGCTGGAGTTGCTGCTTCCGGATGAGTCTTCATCTGATGTTGTCCCTGACAGATCCGCCCGATTAGGTGGTTGAAAATCTGCGGCGGCATAGGGATAGGTTTTGGTATAGGAGAATCTCTTAAGATCTTTTTGAAATTTGGTAATCTTGCTTTGAGTGAGGCCTTCTTTATATTCATTTATTTCTTTGTTCGTTTCCTCTAGTTTTTTCTTGAAAGAGGAGAGAGTGGCTTTGAAGTGTGATTCCGTAGTTTGTATTTCTATGAGGAATGCATCGGAGAGGCGTTTGGATGTTTGGATGATGAGAATCATCCAATCACGGGTGCATCTCCACGCTATTTGGGCCCAGTCCTTCCGAAAGATAGGATCCTCTAGAAAGATACGTGGGGCATTCGTGACTATCAGGCCTCTTGGCGCGGTGTTGTTCCTCAGATATTCAGTAAGAATTACCCCGTGGAGTATGGTTCTTATCCGGTTGCGCTTTTTCTCATTAAGGTTGTCCCAATCGGCTGTTTGTGCGATCGAGGTAGCTAAGTTGAAGTCAGCCAGTAATGGAGGATTGTCAAGAATATTGTTGACGTCATCCAGAGTGAACCCTAAGCCAGGGTTCTCAGCCATAGTGAAAAAAAAGGGGGAAAAAGTATTTGCGCAGGTCAAGAGAAGATCTGCTCTCACAGCTGTGCGCTGCGAATAACTATCAAGAACAAAAGGGAGAGCTAGGGACAACTAGGGGGGGTTGTGTCCGTATCCCCTGGATTTAGATAAACTTTGTCAAAGGTGGACACTTCCAATGTAGTGTGGTACGGTCAAATGAAGCAATGTTTGGGAACCCACCAAGTGGGTTAAAAGACCCCTCACACACCAACCTGGTTGGTGTCATGCTTCATCATTGGGGCCCCAACCGGGTGGCCGAATGCCTCCCGGTTGTGCTGCGACGCCTGACTACAGCGGAGCTGGTGTAGTGCAAAAATGTGATGTGGTGATAATTTAAAAAATACCGCTGAGAATCCTTGCCATTAGAAGATTTATTATTGGCGGCTCAGGGTATTGGTTAAAAAGATATGTGATGCAACTAAATGGAGAAATAATTATCTGTTAGTTGGCTATGTGGAGGGTCTACATGTTTCAGCTCTCGAATAAAAGTAATGGGGAGCTTTCATCAGGACCAGTGTGAAGTGAGTGGCAAAAGGTGAAGTGCCACGTGGTGAAAAAAATTAATTAAAAATATGAGTTACCTACACACTCGCTAAGGTGTGTGGAACGCGGTGTCAACACATTAGCGGACACTGTGGCGCAAACCTGTGGAAGAAAAACATGACAGCACACAATACACATGAGAAATCAACATTGGTGCACTGAATGGCAGGCAACATACAAATAGGTTTAATGTGCTGTGAATGATCAAACCTGTCTTCAATGAGCGTACCGTGGGTGACACACATACATATGAAGTGTATCATGCTGCTATGCAAAGGAGCGGAGGCAAGACCATTAGGAATGCTAGGTAATACGTAAACCGTTCTGTGGACTAGGGGTGCCAAGTGGTAGATACCGCGGCGCTACATAGGACTATAAGTGAAAGTCACACGAACAGCGCCAAGTGATTCTGCTGGCAATGGTTATGGAACCTCTGAATGAGGTATGTATATGGTGAGAGGCCCAGAGTGCGCTAAAAGTGAGGGGCTAAATGGAGCCTCCAAGCGCTGAAGACGAGTGATGGGCACAGGCTCAATAAAACAATGCGCAAAATAGCAGGGGGAAGGGATAATTACACTATGGCTGAGTGAAGGCGCTGTGCAGGAAGCGGGAGGGGGGCGCTTCTTACAACAGAACTGTTGGTAAAAGAAACAACAAGATTAGAGAGCGAGGCTGGCAGGAAGGAGACGGTATCCTGCTGGAGCAAATACGAGACACCTTACTTGGTTGTTGTTAGAAATGAGGGGGCTCTGGTTGACGCAGGTGTGAACCCACAACAAGCAGGGACCCTTTACTTCTTGTCAGGGCGAAGGATGACTCCCCAGAATAACCCCTGCTCACCCTCTAGGTGCGTGGCGCGAGCAGTCTAGGCTAAGTCTCAGGCGTACACGGTTAAGCAAATGCAATTACACATACAGTAAACCCCTTGCATGCACCACAAACGGACACCAATCCGGTAGTATATAAAAATAAGCTTTTATGTAGTTTCAGCAGAGTTAAATACAAGGCCCAGTAACGTTGATCTGATGGGGCCACAATTCTTAGGAATACGGTCAAGTTCTCTTTGTGCGGAAAGTTCTTTAGGCGGGCACAAGGTAACTGTAGGCCTCAGCGCACTTCGTGCGGAGGCAGCGCCCGGGGAGCACACAGCAGATGACAGGGAAATAAGAACGTTGCGGACCCTGGATCTGATGCGAGCTCGCGGTCGAGTTCGTAAGTACAGTACCTTGTTTCTTGACGCAAAGGCGGGTGCGGGATTTCAGCGGCTCTTCGACAGAAGAGCGAGGCGGCGTCCGGGGCTCCCACACTTCACGATGGGGGGTCTGATCTTCAGGCTCACGACAGGAGCGGGGTGTTGCAGGTGGCGGGTGAACAAAGCGGGGCAGCCGGGCACGCCGATGCGTCCGGGCCGTCCGAGGCTTGGAGATGCTCACAAAACGCCGATTCCGGCGGGAGGGTGAAGGTGCACAGCGAGCCTCCACGAGCGAGGTGACGGGGCAGCCCAGCACAGCGTAGGGGGAGCGGCTCCGATCGAGCGAGGCTCTTCCCAAGGCGGGGGCGGCTAAGCAGTCCTGGTCACGGCTCAGGGAGGGACTGGGCACGAGGGTCACAGCTCCGGCGAGGGAAAGGACACCACAGTCCAGCAGCAGGCGAGTGAAGATCAGGTAGAGCCCAATGGTCCTGGGGCTCAGTTCAGGGGGCAAGCTCAGTTCCAAGCCCTTGGAGATCGTTTTGGAAAAGCACAAGTCTTGAAAGTAAAAGTAAAGTAAAAGTCTTCAGCAACAGTTTCTCTTCTCTCCTTTGGCAGCAAGGTCACCACTGCAGGCCAATCCCCCAGGATAGGGACAGTCTTCCTCCTACAGCTTTCCCGGTGCCTCCTCCTCAGGCAGAGATTCTTCTTGGTCAAAAGCGGATCTAGTTTCTTAGGAGCAGGGCTCCTCCATTTATACCACAAATCTTTTGTTCTCCCAGGCCAGGGGGGCCCTTGCCTAGTTCAGTCCGGTTTCTGAGCACTTTGTTTACGTGATGCAGGCTTCTTCTTTCAGAGTGCAGGGCAGAGTCATCAGACGCTCCACAGGGGGTGGAGCCGGCATCGAGGTAGCGGAGCACTGTCCTATTCAGAGCCTAGGAGCACTCCTCCCACCCATCTACCTGTCGATCGTCCTATTCATACCAGGCTACCTAGCCCTGCCCATCTGGGTTCCCCCAGCCCTGTCACTCACACCAGCCAGACATCAGATACACATCACGCAGAGGCGGCTGAGATGGTTAGGCAAGCAAAGGCCAACTTTCTAAAAAGTGACATTTGCAAACCCGGAATATTAAAATAAACCTTGCGAAAAGATGTACCTTATCATTCCGAGTTCAGGCATACTAAACTCGATCTCCTACCATGTTCCCTGGGTCGGTTAGGATCATAGGGTGTAATAATCCAGGCCGCCCATACTGGCCTATGAGAACAGGGTAGCCTTACAGTAGTGAACAACAAAATGGCGGTTATTCACTACCAGGACATGCCACGCATCTAGGCTTGTCCTACCTCAGGCTCACAATGCACCCTGCCCGTGGGCCTACCAGAGGGGTGACTAACATGCAGCTAAGGGAAGGTTTCGGGGACCGGCAAGTGTGGGCACTTGTCGGTCGGCGCGTCAGTACCAGACTGCACGCAGGCTCTGCGACGGCAGACCTTAGACGTATTTTACCGGCCGCTTCCGTGGGTGGCACAACCCGTGCTGCAAGCCCACCAGCGGCGTTTGCCTTTACATGCCCTGGCGCTCCTGGCGCACTTTACTGGGGTCTGATAGTAAATCAAACAATCCAATCATGGAATCCAACCAACACATACAATTTATAAAGGGAGCACTCGCACCGTGACACTGGTTGGCAGTGGCACAGCGCGCTGAGCGGCCAACACCATAAAATCACATGAGGCACAGCGACAAAAAGAGGAAGGGAGACTCACGCCAAGGTGCCAGGTCTAACACGTGTCCCCTTCCAGCTGAAAGGTGGGGAGAACTACCCTACCCCAGGGAGTTCCTCACCACTAAGGCGGAAAAATCTGGACAGACCGTCAGCATTGGCGTGATCTGTACCAGGGCGATGTTCCACCGTGAAATCCATCCCCTGTAGGGAAATGGACCACCTCAACAGCTTTGGATTCTCACCCCTCATATGCATCAACCATCTGAGGGGCCTGTGGTCCGTCTGAACCCGGAAGTGAGACCCAAACAAGTAGGGTCTTAGCTTCTTCAGCGCCCAGACCACAGCAAATGCCTCACGCTCAATAGCACTCCATCTCTGTTCCCGTGGAAGTAACCTCCTGCTAATAAAGGCTACGGGTTGATCTAGGCCCTCCTCATTAATCTGTGAAAGAACAGCCCCCACACCATGCTCTGAAGCGTCTGTCTGAACGATAAACTCTTTGGAGAAGTTGGGAGCCAAGAGCACGGGCGCCGTGCACATAGCAGTTTTCAAGGCCTCAAAAGCTCTCTGACAGGTGTCAGTCCAGATCACCTTCCTGGGCTGCTTCTTCGAAGTCAGCGCTGTCAAGGGGGCAACCAGGTTGCCATACCCCTTGACAAACCTCCTGTAGTACCCGGTGAGACCTAGGAAGGCTCTCACCTCCGTCTGGGTTTTGGGCGCCTCCCAATTCAGGATGGTTTCTATCTTGGGCTGAAGGGGTGCCACCTGGCCACTCCCAACTTGGTGTCCCAAGTACACCACGGAACCCTGCCCGATCTGGCACTTACTCGCCTTGATCGTGAGGCCTGCCTTCCGCAGCGCCATCAACACTTCCCAGAGGTGTCGCAAGTGTTCCTCCCACGTGGAGCTGAACACGGCGATGTCATCCAGGTAGGCTGCACTGAACGAATCCAGCCCAGCCAACACCTGGTTGACCAATCTCTGGAAGGTGGCAGGGGCATTCTTCATCCCAAATGGCATAACCCGGAACTGGTAGTGCCCATCTGGGGTGGAAAATGCTGACCTCTCTTTGGCCCCCTCGGTCAAGGCGATCTGCCAATACCCAGACGTTAGATCAAACGTGCTGAGGTAGTTGGCAGCCCCTAGCCGATCGATGAGCTCATCAGCTCTGGGGATGGGGTGTGCGTCGGTCCTAGTGACTGAATTGAGTCCTCTGTAGTCCACACAGAACCGGAGTTCGGGTGTGGCTCCCGGCGCTGCAGCCTTTGGGACCAAGACCACGGGGCTGGCCCAAGGACTGCTAGAAGACTCAATTACCCCGAGTGCAAACATCTTGGAGACCTCCTCCTTGATGCATGCCCTCACCCTGTCAGTCACCCTGTAGGCCTTGTGCCGCACAGGTGGACTATCCCCAGTGTCCACATCATGGACGCACCAATCAGTGACCCCAGGGACCAGGGAAAACAGGTCAGAAAACTGTCCCAGCAACTGGCGACAATCATTCTGTTGCTCAGGGGTCAGGGTGGAAGAGAGGATGACACCATCCACTGACCCATCTTGCTCCTTGGCTGACAGGAGGTCCGGAAGAGGTTCGGTCTCCTCTTCCATCCCCGCATCTGTTGCCAAGAGCATGCCCACTTGGGACCTCTCCAAGTGGGGCTTGAGGCGGTTGACATGTAGGACCCGTAAGGGGTTCCTGGGAGTCTTCAGGTCCACCACGTAGGTAACAGGACTCTTTCGCTCCACCACCTCAAAGGGACCGGTCCACTTATCCTGGAGCGCACACGGCTCCACGGGGGCCAAGACCCATACTTTCTGCCCAGGCTGAAGCTCTACCAGAGTGGCATTCTGGTCGTACCACCGCTTCATCTCCTCCTGGCTGGCTTCCAGATTTGCCTCAGCAAGTTGCCTGAAACGCCTAGTCTGATTCCTGAAGGCCAGCATGTAGCTATATACATTCTGGGGAGGTTTCCTGGGAGATTGCTCCCAGCCTTCCTTGACCAGACTTAGAGGTCCTCTGACGGGGTGACCATACAGAAGCTCAAAGGGACTGAACCCCAGAGACTTCTGTGGCACCTCACGGTAAGCGAAGAGAAGGCATGGTAAGAGGACGTCCCACTTGCGCCTCATGGGTCCTTCTAGGCCCATTATCATGCCTTTGAGGGTTCGGTTGAATCTCTCAACCAACCCGTTTCCTTGGGGGTGGTAAGGTGTGGTGAACTTGTAGGTTACACCACACTCTTGCCACAGAGATTTCATGTACTTGGACATGAAATTGGTACCTCGGTCAGACACCACCTCTAGAGGGAATCCCACTCGGGAGAAAATTCCCATCAGTGCACGTCCCACCACGGGGGCCGTCACTGTCCTCAGAGGAATGGCTTCCGGGTACCGGGTGGCATGGTCCACCAGGACCAGGATGAACCTATTGCCCATCGCTGTCTTGGGGTCCAGTGGCCCTACAATGTCGATCCCCACTCGCTGGAATGGAGTACCGACCACAGGGAATGGCTGGAGTGGAGCCTTCTGCTTCCTTCCACTCTTTCCAATTGCCTGGCAAGTCTGGCATGTCCTGCAGTGAGTATCCGAACTCCTGCGCATCTGGGGCCAATAAAAGTGGGTGACAAGCCTTTCAAAGGTCTTGTCCTGCCCCAAATGCCCTGCCAATGGCACATCGTGAGCCAGCCCCAGTAGGAAGGCTCTGAAGTCCTGGGGTACCACCAGCGCACGGGCTGACCCAGGCTCAGCAACCTTAGGCTCTGTATATAGGAGGTCGTTCTCCCAGTAAATGAAGTGCGATCCCGACTGATCACCTGCGGCCTGGGCTGCAGCCTGCTGCCGCATACCCACGAGAGAAGGGCACTCCTTCTGCGCCTTACAAAAGTCCTCCCTGGTGGGACCCCCTTCCTGCTGCCAATGGGTCAGCTCCGGCAGGTCTCCCAGTTCAGCTATTTGTTCCCCTGTAGGCTCCAGGGCATCCCCCTCAAGGTCTGCTTCCTCCTGGACCGTGGGAACTTCAGGGGCCGGCTTCCCGCGCCCCTTGCCCATTCTCTCTGAGGCCGGCTCCTGGGCCTCCCTCTCAGGCTCCAGGACCTCTCGAGTACCTTTACTGGCTGCCATGGACCGTGTGGTCACACACGCCCAATCCGGCATACCCAACATCTCCAGGTGAGCACTCCGCTCCACCTGAGCCCAAGGTGAGCTCTCCAAATCGTTCCCTAACAAACAGTCTACAGGCATGGCGGGCCTCACAGCTACCTGAAGAGTACCAGAGACCCCCCCCCACTCGAAGGGAACCTGAGCCACCTTGCAGTGCCTCTCTGTGTTGTCAGCGGCAACAACGGGATAGAATGCATTGGGGACCACCTGCTCCTGAGACACCAGGTGACACCTGACAGCTGTCACACTGGCTCCTGTATCTCTAAGAGCTTCCACCCTATGGCCATTTATGGTCACCCACCGCCTGTACTTCTTAGTGTTCTCAGGCAGCTGGGTTGGAGGGACCACTTCACGGTCTCCTAGCGAGACCAGGGACATCTCTGCGGGACCCCACCCACCTTGGACATCCCTCTCCTCCCCCAAGGCTACACTAGTCACCTGCCGGGGTGGAGCACCAGTGGGTGCTGGTTTACCAAACAATGGACACTTTACATCAGAGGCAAAATGCCCCAAATTGTTACACCTGTAACATCTTACGGGCCCCTTCTGAACAGGAGGACCTGTCGGGGCCCCGGTCGGTTTCTGGGGTGGGGGAGGCTGAGAACCCTTCCCTTGGTTCCCGTGGGGATTATTTTGTGGCCCTTTTTGGAACTGCTTCTGTTTACCCCTGTCCCCCCCACTCTTCTGCTGGGGACCCTGCCCACCTTTGGCGGAATCTCCCACGGTACCCTTGTGGACCCTGGTACTGACCCAGCGGTCCGCCTCCTCAGCAAGCTTCCTCGGGTTAGTCAGCTTACTATCGATCAGGTGCTGGCGCAGCTCAGGAAAACAATTACTGGACAAGTGCTCCCATGCCATTAGATCAAGAAGCCCTTGATAATCAGTCACCTTACTACCCTTCACCCAACCATCCAGCGCTCTGCAAAAGAAAGTCACATACTCCACATACGTACTATTGGGAATCTTAGTGCAACCCCTGAACCTCTGTCTATATAACTCAGGGGTCAACCCATACCTAGTCATCAATGCTTCCTTCATATGGGGATAAGAATTACGAACATCAACAGGTAAGTCTAGCAGTGTGTCCCGCCCCTCACTCAGGAACCTTCCCCACAACCCCGCTCCCCAATCTTTCTCAGGGACCCGGTGGGAAGACATGGCTACCTCGTAGGCTCTGAACCACTGCCCGATGTCGTCATTCCTGAAGAACTCCTTCACTACATCCTTAGGAATATAAACTCTTGGTTCCGCCGATCCTGGCGGTGTGCTGCCACCAGAGGGATTAAGCTCCAAACTTTTGGCTTTCAGCTCCAGCTCCCTCAGCTTCATGTCATGCTCTAATTGTAGTTTCTTTTCTTCCATGGCTAATCTTTGTTTTTCCATATCCATCTGCCCATGAAGTTTCGCCATTTCCACCTCGTGTGCCCGGGTTGCTGCCCTGTCCGCCAACTCCTCTGGCGACAGGCATCTGCCGAACTCATGGACACTTTCTGGTGGAACCACTTCCACCTGATTCTCTGGTGCCTTTGACTCATACCAGGCCCTCAGCGCCTTTACGAGTTGCTCCTTCTTTTTCAATCCAGTTTGGGCAATCCTGAACTTGGAGCAAAGACCTTTCAAGTCTTCATTGGTACGATCATGAAGTGCGCCTTCCTCCCAATCTATGTCTTCAAATCCAGAGATTACGGAAGCCGCCCTTCCGGCGGAAAGTGAACCAGGCATGGCTCTAACAACGGAGATTCTTGGCAAAACAAAAACAATGCTAGCCTTGTGGCTGTGTTACTGGTCTGCTCTCACTACGTGGCGATCAGTGATTCACTATACGCAAACCACAAATGCAAATCCGTAAATCCTCACCGCTGCCACCAATGTTAGAAATGAGGGGGCTCTGGTTGACGCAGGTGTGAACCCACAACAAGCAGGGACCCTTTACTTCTTGTCAGGGCGAAGGATGACTCCCCAGAATAACCCCTGCTCACCCTCTAGGTGCGTGGCGCGAGCAGTCTAGGCTAAGTCTCAGGCGTACACGGTTAAGCAAATGCAATTACACATACAGTAAACCCCTTGCATGCACCACAAACGGACACCAATCCGGTAGTATATAAAAATAAGCTTTTATGTAGTTTCAGCAGAGTTAAATACAAGGCCCAGTAACGTTGATCTGATGGGGCCACAATTCTTAGGAATACGGTCAAGTTCTCTTTGTGCGGAAAGTTCTTTAGGCGGGCACAAGGTAACTGTAGGCCTCAGCGCACTTCGTGCGGAGGCAGCGCCCGGGGAGCACACAGCAGATGACAGGGAAATAAGAACGTTGCGGACCCTGGATCCGATGCGAGCTCGCGGTCGAGTTCGTAAGTACAGTACCTTGTTTCTTGACGCAAAGGCGGGTGCGGGATTTCAGCGGCTCTTCGACAGAAGAGCGAGGCGGCGTCCGGGGCTCCCACACTTCACGATGGGGGGTCTGATCTTCAGGCTCACGACAGGAGCGGGGTGTTGCAGGTGGCGGGTGAACAAAGCGGGGCAGCCGGGCACGCCGATGCGTCCGGGCCGTCCGAGGCTTGGAGATGCTCACAAAACGCCGATTCCGGCGGGAGGGTGAAGGTGCACAGCGAGCCTCCACGAGCGAGGTGACGGGGCAGCCCAGCACAGCGTAGGGGGAGCGGCTCCGATCGAGCGAGGCTCTTCCCAAGGCGGGGGCGGCTAAGCAGTCCTGGTCACGGCTCAGGGAGGGACTGGGCACGAGGGTCACAGCTCCGGCGAGGGAAAGGACACCACAGTCCAGCAGCAGGCGAGTGAAGATCAGGTAGAGCCCAATGGTCCTGGGGCTCAGTTCAGGGGGCAAGCTCAGTTCCAAGCCCTTGGAGATCGTTTTGGAAAAGCACAAGTCTTGAAAGTAAAAGTAAAGTAAAAGTCTTCAGCAACAGTTTCTCTTCTCTCCTTTGGCAGCAAGGTCACCACTGCAGGCCAATCCCCCAGGATAGGGACAGTCTTCCTCCTACAGCTTTCCCGGTGCCTCCTCCTCAGGCAGAGATTCTTCTTGGTCAAAAGCGGATCTAGTTTCTTAGGAGCAGGGCTCCTCCATTTATACCACAAATCTTTTGTTCTCCCAGGCCAGGGGGGCCCTTGCCTAGTTCAGTCCGGTTTCTGAGCACTTTGTTTACGTGATGCAGGCTTCTTCTTTCAGAGTGCAGGGCAGAGTCATCAGACGCTCCACAGGGGGTGGAGCCGGCATCGAGGTAGCGGAGCACTGTCCTATTCAGAGCCTAGGAGCACTCCTCCCACCCATCTACCTGTCGATCGTCCTATTCATACCAGGCTACCTAGCCCTGCCCATCTGGGTTCCCCCAGCCCTGTCACTCACACCAGCCAGACATCAGATACACATCACGCAGAGGCGGCTGAGATGGTTAGGCAAGCAAAGGCCAACTTTCTAAAAAGTGACATTTGCAAACCCGGAATATTAAAATAAACCTTGCGAAAAGATGTACCTTATCATTCCGAGTTCAGGCATACTAAACTCGATCTCCTACCATGTTCCCTGGGTCGGTTAGGATCATAGGGTGTAATAATCCAGGCCGCCCATACTGGCCTATGAGAACAGGGTAGCCTTACAGTAGTGAACAACAAAATGGCGGTTATTCACTACCAGGACATGCCACGCATCTAGGCTTGTCCTACCTCAGGCTCACAATGCACCCTGCCCGTGGGCCTACCAGAGGGGTGACTAACATGCAGCTAAGGGAAGGTTTCGGGGACCGGCAAGTGTGGGCACTTGTCGGTCGGCGCGTCAGTACCAGACTGCACGCAGGCTCTGCGACGGCAGACCTTAGACGTATTTTACCGGCCGCTTCCGTGGGTGGCACAACCCGTGCTGCAAGCCCACCAGCGGCGTTTGCCTTTACATGCCCTGGCGCTCCTGGCGCACTTTACTGGGGTCTGATAGTAAATCAAACAATCCAATCATGGAATCCAACCAACACATACAATTTATAAAGGGAGCACTCGCACCGTGACACTGGTTGGCAGTGGCACAGCGCGCTGAGCGGCCAACACCATAAAATCACATGAGGCACAGCGACAAAAAGAGGAAGGGAGACTCACGCCAAGGTGCCAGGTCTAACAGTTGTGAAGCTACCATCGCCTTGCACCTACTGTGGCCTCCCGAAGTCCCGGATGCTGACGGACCCCGGGGGGAGAGGAGGTTAAATAGGGAGGAGCGCCATTGTATACGTGCGTTCGTGCTGGCGAGCTAGGGCGTTACTGTCTCAGACGCGCATGCGTGATGGAGTAGCGTGCTGATGGCGCGCATGCGCGAAAGGGCTAGCAAGCTGGTTCGTTGCTGTTTGAAGCGCGCATGCGTGTGGAAGTAGCGTGATGATAGCGCGCGTGCGCGAGAGGGCGCCAGAGGTTAGGAAGAATATCCAGCGTCTGGCGAGCATGTTAGAAGACGCGGGTGTTATAAGAGGAACCCAGGGTTACTGGGAGAGCCCACACAGGGTGCGAGCCTGGTTGGCAATAGAAGAGGCAGTGCTATTCAGTGCCCGGGATGGGGCGCGGGAGGTGGCGCTTGCATCCCTGGACAGCTGTAGAGTGGGAGTCAGGGCTTAGGCGAAACTAGGGGGTCTAAGATGGCCAGATGAGCCAGAATGGGAACAAAACGTGGCGAAGCCTATGGATAAAGGCATAGTGGAGAGGTCCCAGGTAGTCAGAACAACCCCCGAGCATTTGACGGGCATATTACACCAAACTTGAGTCCCATAGAGCTAAGGTACAAAACGTCACCAGCCTAGTCCATCACCGGGAACCAAAGTTCTAGTCCTGTTCCGCCGAACCCTCGCCACTCTCCGCCGTCTGACCATCCCGACCTCGACTCCGGGGTAGGGTATCCAACCAGCCGGTCGAAGAAGTGCGAGCGATCCTCGAATTCAACCCGCAACCTGGCCGGAAATAGCATCGCATACTTCAGCTCCATGTCCCTCAAGCGCAGTTTGACGCCCAAGAATCCCAGTCGTTGTTTTTGGACCGCTTGCGTAAAGTCCGGATAGAAGCTGACGTTGGAGTTGTCAAACTTCAGCGGCCCATTCACCCTCGACGCCTGAAGGATAGCATCTCTGTCCTGAAAGTTAAAAAGTCGGGCAATTATAGGCCGCGGGGGAGCACCCACTTTCGGCGCACCACCTCTGTGAGCCCGTTCCACCGCAAAGAATTTGCTCAGCCCCTTGGGTGCGAGATGGTTGACCACCAGATCCTCCACAAAAAGGTCAGCAGCAGGGTTCTCCGATCGTTCCGGTACCCCAATTATGCGAACATTGTTCCGCCTGGCCCTGCTTTCGGAATCCTCAAGTCGACGGTCAGTTAGGTCACTGGCCAGCCGTAACCTACGAACCTCCGTTTGCAGGGCGGCCACGTCCACAGTTAGATTCGACGCTGCGTGGTTCAAAGCATTGACTCGCTCATTCGTTTTAGACAGATCCGCCCTGACCAGATTTACATCGATCAGGACCGCATCCAATTTACGAGCCAGGGTATCAAACTGCTGACCCACTGCAGCCTTCATCTCCTCAATGGCGCCCATGACGTCTATCAAAGTCAAGTCAGCAGATAGGCCCGAGACATCCTTGGACCTTTTCGGCGATTTATGCGACCCACCAGGGGATCCCTTTGTCTGCGCATAGCGGTCCATGTTATTAGCCTGGGTGTAAACTCCCCGCCGGGTATTCTTGGGTTTCTGCTTGTCTCCATCCAGCCTCGCCACCATCGTCTGGTGACCACTGAGATCGGCACCTGCCAGCACAGGAGTAGGGACCAGATAGCTAATTCAAGGAACCACAGCCGTCACGGACTGTAGCCTGTGTATAGTCCGAGATCCAGGCCAAACACTCCACCATCCACGCTCCTCTGGAACATCAAGGTCCCTCAGCCGATGTCAGCAAACAGGTGCGAAAACGAAAGTGAAAGTGCGGGGTACGTGACAGGCCAGGCCCTGCATGCCGCTGTTGTTCACTTCGTACCCGGGCACCTCACCAACTCGAGTTCCGGACCAAGGCAGGAGCAGGCCGTAAACTTCAGATCGCAACCATTCCGGTTCCCCGAGCCCGATTTGAATTTGGAGAACGGATGGCACCTCCGCTCGAGTTCAGCAACAAAAGCCCGTCGACAAAACCAGGATTAATTCAGGATAGACGTGGGAGGTTGCGGAGGCCCTCGGGAGCCTTGAGCCTACGTGGCCATCTTGGTTACGCGCTAGGCTCCTCCCCTAGACTCCCCTTTTTAATACACATTCAAAACACAGCGAAGCTTCTAGCAAGCCACGCCCCCTAGTTCTCATGAGAGCCAGTACCAGCCTGCTTCAAGGTCAGACCAAGGGTTGATCAGGCTCCTGTTATGACTAAAAGTCAAACCATGTACATTCCTCTGATAAGAACCAGTTCTCTCTAGTCAGTAAAATGCGAAAAAAAGCAGGAAAGCAAAACACGCCCTCTTCTTCACAGAAAATGGCTTCAGAGTTAGTTAAGCCATGCACACAAAGGCCCAAAGCAAGGCGGAATCAAAAAAGCAAGGAGCACCTATAATTCTCATCCACACAACTTACAAGCACCACTGTGCACATAGAAAAGTTTGAAGCAAGGTAAAGTCAGAAGGCAGAATGACATTAGACCACGTCAAAGCCAATAGGTCAAAGTCATAATTCACCTAACCCAAATAACATTATACACTTAATCCCTCAGTATACAACATTGAGCACATGTGTGCACCACCACCCACAAGACTGCACCTCAACATCCCATACCTTCTATTCTTGGAAAGACTATTCCACTAAAAGGCAGAAGAAAAGCAGGCATATGCAAACCCATCCTACATTAAGGCTAAGGTAACATAACACACTTAAGTCAGTACAGAATGGTGGTGGTTGAGGGTCATCATAGGGTGTCAGACCACAAAAGTGGCTGATTCACTACAGCGCTGTGCCTTTAAGATGGGTTGCATCATCTTTAAAGCACTACACTGCAATGGCCCGGCTTTTATTTTGGCGCGCTTAAACCGTTACATTCCCTCTCGAAACCTTAGATCCTCCCACTTGAATTTGTTGGTAATTCCTTCAGCCAAACGGAAGAAGTATGGCAGACTAAGGTTTTCTGTCCTTGCTCTGCAATTTTGGAATTCCCTTGTGAGAAAGTGGCTCTGTATATACTTTTCCCTAATAGGTACAGGGTGTACAGAGTCCACAGTCCCCCAGGGTTTGACAGAGGTTAAAGTTAGATATAACCTTACTCTCTAAAGTGGTAGCTTGGTCGAGCAGTAAGGCAGTATCAGAGGACAGTGTAAAGCATTTGTTGTACACACTCGGTCAGCAAATGGTCTCACACACTCAATAACTGAACTCTAGGCCAATGATTTATATATAGAAAAATATATGCGTGTTTTATTTTAGAACCAACACTTGGATTTAAAATATACTTTTTCAGCAGGAGATGTTTCATATAAATACTTTTGCAAATTGCAATAAACTTTTGTAAACAGTTACAAGTGGTTGCAGTAGGCAACTCTATTTCTTAAACACAACAATGCATTGAGCTCAATGGTAATTTCAGGTTATTTGTAACAGATTACTTTTTAGATTACTTTTGGAATTCCAGGACTGGATCCTAGATTCAGTCCTGGGTCAGTACTCAGAATCAAGTGATGAAAGTCGACTTAATTACTGTAATGATTTTTAAACAATATTTAGCTATTTTAAAAGTTGGCACTTAAAAAATATTTCAAAGGAAACATGCAATGATTCCCTATGGAAGAAAATTCAGGTTACAGGTACAGTAGGTTCTCGTTGCTTTTGTAATCCAGTACTGGGTGCCTAGACTCAGTACTGGGACCTTTATCCAAAACAGGTAAGTAATTACGTTTTCAGATATTATACGATTTTTGAAGAATATTTAAAGATTGCAGAAATCGACACTTAGAAGAAATTTCACAGAAAAACAGTCAATGGTTTCCTATGGAAGAAAATTGAGTTAAAGGTAAGTACAGTTGTAAGTATTTTTCAGAGTCAGTGCTGGGCACCAAGATCCAGCACTGGGAGCTCACCTAAGAGCAGTTGAGTAAATTCGTTTTCGTTACTCGGCTGATTTTTGGTGAATATTTTAAGATTTGAAAAGTCCACACTTGCAAGAAATTTCAGGAAAAAGCCAGTCAATGTTACCCTATGAGGAAAATAGAGTTTGCAGTTTAAGGGTAAGTCCTCGACTGGTAGAGTTGAGTTTCTGGGCATAGACTCAGGGGTCCCCCAGGGTCAGGTAGGTACAGTTGGTTCACCCTCAGCGGCTCTAGGGCGGCCGGGTGCAGAGAGAGTCAGGCCCAATGTAATCCTATGAGGGATAGGGGGGCCTTGGTTGGTGGCTGCTGACTGGCAAGCCACGCGGCTGTGGGAGCTGAGATCCTGGTCACTTACTCAGGGCAAGTGGGGAAGTGGGTAGGCGTAGAGTTTTCACTGCCAGGGCCACTTGGGCGGCTGGGTGCAGAGTGCTTTTGAGCCTTCGGGCGCTCAATTGATTTCAATGGGAAATCTCCTGTTTAGAAAAAGACTGCAGGCTCGGGGACGAGGATTCTTCAGGTGCCACCACCACTTCGAGAGGTAAGTTGGGTAGTTGGAGGATAGGTAGGTACCCCGGGATTGGGCACAGGGGGCCGCGGGGCGCCGCGTGCAGGGGTGCCTTTTGGTGTCAGGAAATCTTACCCTCTGTTGATCGCGGTTGGGGAGGCACCTTGTTCTGAGGTTGCAGGCTTCTTCAGGAGTGTCGAGGGAGGTCCTTGGGTGCCGGACTCGGGGTCACAGTCGCCAGGGGGTCATCCTCAGGGTCTTTGTTCACTCCGGCACTGGCCAGGCTTGGCTGGTGCAGAGTGTGCTGGGTTCGCGGTTCCGGGCTGCTGCCAGGGATTAGAGATAGGTTTTTGAGTAGAGTCTCTACTCATGGGAGTCCCAGGGGCTTAGAGCCAAAAGGTAGCCAGGTCCTCCGGGGTTGGTGAGGTTGCTGGCCACAAGAGGTGCCGGATTGGAGCAGGAGCAGGTTCGAGGGTCGTCAGGCCGGTAGGGCTGGGGCCAAAGCAGTTGTGTCTTCCTCTTTTAAGCACCTGCAGGGCAGATCTTCTTTCTTCTTGCTCTTTGTAGTTTCGAATCTGGAATCTGGGGAAGGAAGGTTCAGGGTGCCCCTAAATACTAGATTTAGGGGCGTTACAGGTAGGTGAAGGGCAGGGACCAATGGGTCCCTGTCCTGGAGTGGGTACACCCCCTATCCTGTCTCTCTCCTGTGGGAGGGGGGCAGTAGCCTAGTCCTGATAGGGTAGGGCTCCCCATCTTCAAGATGGCGAGAGCCCGGAGATCTGCTTCACCTCGCCTCCCCCACCTGAGGGGTGGGGTTGGCAGGCTGGCACATCCCCTGTCCTTATTTGGGGATTCCGGCCAAAGCTTCCCGCCAGAGTGGGGGTTGCAGGGGCCTGGGGAAGCTCACAGAGGCGGCATACCTTTGAAGCTTCCCCCTGCCCATCCTGGGGGAGGAGATTTAGCACCTCGCCCAGGATGTGCATTGTTGCAGGCCCAGGAGAGCAGGGGCTCTCCTACCCAGGGGTCAATCAACATGTCTGCTGGGTGGCAGCCTAGGCAGCCTCAGAGCAGACGTGGATTGAAGGTTAGGTTTAAGGGGGCACCTCTAAGATGCCCTCTGGGGTGCTGGGTACATTAAATCCCACACTGGCATCAGTGTGGATTTAATGTGCTGAGAAGTTTGATACCAAACTTCTCAGTTTTTGTGTTGCCATTATGGTGCTGTGGAGCTCGTGTTTGACGAGCTCTCAGCACCATGTACTCCTAAATGGCAGCACTGCCCTTACAGTGCCCAGGAATGGACCTGGGTACTGTAGGGGCACAGGGCTCCTGCTCCTGTGCCCACACCATTGGCATAAGGCACCCAGCTAGAGGGGTGACTGGTGTATGACATGGCAGTGTAGGTGGTGGGCATGGCACACAGGGATGTGTGCCATGTCGACTTTGTTTTTGTCTTGCACCCAAACACTCAGCCTGCAAAGGCAGTGTATGTGTGTAAGGGTACAGGGCCTCTAAAGGTGGCACAAGGAGTGCTGCAGCCCTTAGAGGCCTTCCCTGGTCACAAGGCCCTGGGTACCTAGGGTACCATTTACCAGGGCCTGACATGTGGCCAGGATTTTGCCAATTTGGGTTTGGTTTGTTTTAGGGAAGGAACATAGGCCCTGGGCACCTGATTGGCAGGAGTCCAGGGCACACTCAGTCAAAGTACTTTCAGCAATTCAGCAAAAGGTGGGGGCATACCATGCAAGAAAGATAGCACTTTCTCACATCCCTCCCAGCGGAGATTAGGTCTTTGACTTCCCTTGCCCAATTTAGGAAACAGTTAAAGACTTGGTTGTTCACTCAAGCATATTCTGACTAAGCAATCCCCCTGCCACTGCCGTGATACTCACTTGAGCGCCAAGAAACCGTTGGTGTACGCGCGCTTAATAAATGCTTTTAACATAACATAACAACATTGAATATACACTTCTGCCGTAAACGTTAAAGCAGTACAACTCTACATCGCCGTTTGTTTTTCATCTCCGACAAATGCTCTATTGATGCTTACAGTTGCCAAAACTCCCTTTCTCACTGTTCATTAGGACTCTGTCTGGCAGTTTTTACTAGTGTAGGAGGCGGGAAGAACGGTGTATAAGGCTAATGTATAGATGGCAAGATTACATACCAATGGCCAGTCTTAACTTGCATGTCTTTTACAATGTATCTGATAACAGGATTTTACACTGCTCTTCCTGTCTTTGCATGCGAGCCTGCTGACTCTGAAGTGTTAAAGGTTTCCTCCTTCAGCCCGGTTTGTGTGTCTCGCCGTAGTCTTTTTGTCGGTACTGCCACCCAGTTCACAGCAGTCATGTAAGGCATCTGCCTGTGAAGTATAGCCTCTAAAGAAATACCCCCCACCTCTGCTGGTTCATGTGACTCCACTGCTACAGAGAGATTGCTAGTTATTCCCTTGTCTGGTGATTCTAATTGCAACTTTTCTGTGACTGCTGAATTGGTGTCATTGAAATATGTTTACACAAATATGTGCTGGCAAAGCCAAAAGTTCTTTCCTTTGAAATGCGGTAGCTAAACCTTTAGCTTTGTCTAATGCTTGATAATGTATACCGATGCAAGCAACATGATGCTATATCTGTCCTTTTTTCCGTTTAGGATGTACAGCCGTCTTGGAGTAGTAAAGTAATAAGTGCATTCTAGGGAAAAGAGGTGGTAAATCGCAACTTCAGGACATCTGAAAAGCCAACAGAGTTAACAAGCATTGGCATAGCCAATAGGTCTCGCCTTTGGGACTTTATAAGTGTTTAGCCATGCAACAGTCGATGTTGTTGCACCAAGGATGTTGTGCTGGATAACTAAACACCTATAAGGTCCCAAAGGTGAGACCTATTGGCTATGCCAATGCTTGTTATACTGTCTATTGTTCATCCACATTATGATTATATCCACACAGGGGATCTTCTGCCATTTTCCAAGTTTCTTGTGTTGTAGCTGTGCCCATCCGGACCTCTTGCTAAAACACGCCAAAAGCAGGAGTTCGTTCAAAGCAGCATTTATTCAAAATGGACCCAATGCTTTTCGGGCTACAGGCGCCCTTCGTCAGGGGATGCTAGAAATGAACAAAGAAATACATGACAATTACCATGTGATCAATGACTACACGTTATTCTGCATCGGCTTAAATCAATAATCAGTTTCTCAACAATACCTACTCACTTTGCAACTCATCCTAATTATCTGCCCTAGTGCCCTTCATAAACGGTGAAAGTATTACCCCTCCACTCTGGTAGTGAACCAATACCCCTACGAACACGTTTTTTTCAATTAAGCCTACATCCCTTTCTGCTGTAGCATAACCATCTTCCCTTTCCTTATATCACTGTTACTTAATCACTTATCTCCCCTTCCACATTCACACCACTATCTCTCCCAACATTAATTAAACCCACGTTTCCATACACTCCTTTCATCACTCAGTTTATAGCTCCACACGCCAAATCACACACAACCTTAACAACCCCTTATCTCACTCCCCGTTCTCATACACACGTCAACTCTCACTCCATTCCCGGCTGCTGATATTGGCTCGACAATCCTTAAATCCTAGCTTCGTCTCCAATTATATTAATAGTCATAAACACGTTCATTACATTTCTGTCACACTGCCGTTTAAACTTACCACAATCACAACGCCCGCTCCACATTCACCCCGAAAGCCAAAACAGAAAAATGTATGCTAAAAAACATTAATAATGAAAAAATCCGACAATCTCACATACCTGCTTTGAACTTCCAAACTAATCTTTCACCATCTTCATTCTAAAACGTGTTTCTTAAGGCCTTAGTTTCACCCCTTATTTATCCTTCACTATTCCATCCTGATTGGCCCAGTAATTAACATTTTCCCGCCAAGTCAGTTGCAAAATTACTTTCGAATTAAATAAACTACCCTACCCACAATGCAATACGTTCATCCACTCAATACGTTTCAACATTATTGAGATGCCTCCCTAACCTGTATTAAAAAACGAATAGTCTCTTCGTGCAAATCATTAATCAAACTAAAAATGAAATTCAATAATTTGCAGTCCGTTTTAATCTCATCCTAAACACCACTATTTTGACAAACCATGTTCTTGCTCCATTGTGTGGATACTTCCAGAATTTATCCAAATCTGTGAAATCCCTTATTTCTATTTTGACCTGGCGGGTGCTACCCCAATGTAAGGCAACATGGTTAACGAACATTATGATGATGGGATGCACACCTTCTTTTGTGTAATCCATGTTTGTCAAATACTTGTCCAAGAATGCGTGCATATCGGTAAGATGCCGTGCCCAAACTGCATCTCGATTAAACAAAATGCTGAATGGGGCAACACTTTGCCCCAAACCGATCGCACAGCAAGTTGCGTGTAATGATCAGGGATACGAAGTGTAGGTTCATATATAATTTATTGAATAAGAAACAGGTGAGCGCCAGGTGATACGACTTCCTCTCCAGGACACCAGTAGCAACTGACACCCTGGATTGGAACTCGTGATGGAGACAAAGCGTATTCTATCCCACGCTCCACATATACAGAATTAAAGGAACCGATCTAAATATAGAACAATGTAATAATAACATGCATATACAACACATCCCCCTCTCTTCGAAGTGAAAGAAAAAGAAAATAAACAAAAGAAAAATAAAACATAGTCTAAAGTGGATGTGAATAGAAACGTGAAAAGAACTATCTAACATATTCACTGAGCCACCCTGGAAGAACTCTTCTCCTCTTCGCAATGACACTCTTGTCACCCTCCTCAATATGTTCATTTTTACAATTAGAAGTACTCGCTAACCCCTTCTCCCCTCTCAAACAAGAAGAGAAATCCTGAGGAAGAAAGACTTCTTCTCTAATGTCAGTAGAAACTTGATTAGTCTTTGATGATTCACCACTCACCATACATTTACTTGTCACACAACTGTCCGCACCTAACTCAGATTGTAAGGCACTGTGATCAAAGTAATCTTCCACCCACTCAAAGTTTGAAGGATGTTCAAAGATGGTTGTATCAACATCATGCTGCTGTCTTAGACCTAGATGCTGCTGTCTTAAATCTAGAGCAACATTTTTTAGGTTCCAAACTCTACCATCCTTTAGTCTTATTGCATTCCGAAGAACTTCGGCCACCTGCTGTGGTTCCTCATACATGCTCTCATCTTTCGGAATCTTGATGGGTTTTTTGATGCGAACCCAGGCACCAACCATAATAGAAACATCTTTAGTGCCATGTCGTGCGTCTGTAAGGATCGCGGATGTTTCTGCAGGAGCGTCTGGAGTCGTGAAGATAAGTCCACAGTCGTCCCCCGTGTTTCCCCGACTCTATCAGACTCTAGAGTGCGGAGAACCCACCGGGGAAAACAGGGAAACAAAACAAGGATAGGTGGGGGGATCCGGTAGGTCTTGATAGGTGAGTCCGGCAGGAGGAACAGCAGGAGCGTGACAGGGCAAACAAGAAGGTCTCCCAGCTGTAATGTAAAGATGGTTAGTGGAATATCTCTGTATCGCCACCTGTGCTCCTTCAATTCTGTATTTCCCCAACACCTACCGGGAATATCGTCTGCTGCTATGTATGAGTCTGTGAGAACAAGCAGGTGTGTTCTAAGTAGTAGTTCCTTTGCGGGCAGCTGCGGGGAGTAAGTATACAAAGATCGTAAACCCAGGGAGGTAGAGTATACCGCTAGTACATAGGAGAGGTGGAGGAAGATCAAATACCTTGCTTAATGTGAAGAAGAGTGGGAAACCTAACCCCCTGCTCAATGGTCCTCGCAATTTGTCACCACCGGATTCCTGATAGCAGCTCAGGATGACGAAGGGGATGGATATAAAGGTGAAGGGAGGAAATGATACTGGGGACGTGGAAATTTCACAAAGGAAAAGACTCCAAATATACCCAACCTTGGAGTTACCTTAACAGCAGGTAAAACTATAACTATACATACGCCTAATAATGTTTCAGGTATAACTCATTGAGAAACGAGGCGTTGGTATGAAGACACCCCGACAGGAAGCGCTGGAGATGGAGAATGCGCTCCGTCAATATCAGTCTACCTCTTTTAGTACGAAGCGACACGAGACAGGAAACCCCTGGACCTCTAAGCACCCAGCAGACCTTACTTGCGTGAAGATGCCACAACCAGAGGAAACGGAGAGAGAGGACCCCGTCAGCACTTCGTAACTCGTAACAACAGGATCCACAACGCTACCACCAACGGAGCCGGGAAACGTCCCCTACTCACAACAGGAAACCGGAACTAACGCTACAGGAAGTCAGGCAACAGCACTTGGGACGGAAATGGGGCTCAATGCTAGAACGCGAAGCGGCGTGTACACGCTCTTCGCCCCTTATATACTCGCTACCTGTAGGGGCTGATTCGCGAGGCATGACAGTACTCTCCCCTCACCACGCCCCTCCCCTAGCTTAGGTTTATGAGGGTACCTTTGATGAAACAACCGTACCAACCGGGGAGCATGTACTTCACTCGCAGACACCCAAGAACGTTCTTCCACCCCATAACCTTTCCAATGTAGCAGATACTGAAGTGTTTTACCCACGAAGCGGGAGTCTACAATGGTGTCCACTTCATATTCTTCAGAGTCTTGTATAGTAACTGGCGCGGGTCTCTTAGGGAGTCGTGTACCAGGTGCAACAGGCTTAAGCAATGAGATATGGAATACCGGGTGGATTTTAAGAGATGCAGGCAGTTCGATCTTCACCGCCACCGGATTGATCAGTCTCACCACCTTATAGGGACCAATGTATTTGGGCATGAACTTGCGAGGACCACTGAGTCTGATGTGTTTAGTGGAAAGCCACACCTCATCCCCAGGAGCATATATTGGTTCCAACCTCCGGTGTAGATCTGCCCCCTCCTTGTATCTCACTTTCGCCAAATCAAGGTTGACTAATGTCTGTTTATGTATGTCGTGTAATCTCTGCACTAGGTCATTGGCGGCAGGAGTTGGGCTGCTAATGGGGATCCCTAGAGGCAACAGCTTGGGGTGAAAACCGTGTGAACAAAAGAAAGGAGTATGGAGGGTGGAGGAATGTGGACTGTTGTTATATGATATTTCTGCCACCCACACCCACTCATCCCACTCCGCGGCTGAGTGCAGAGCTAGGTTCCGTACATATTGTTCAAAGCACTGATTGACTCTCTCTGTTTGGCCGTCAGACTGGGGGTGATGACTGGAAGAGAGTCTAACGTCAATTTGCAGCAAGGCACAAAGACATTTCCAAAAACGAGACACAAAGTGGGCCCCCCTATCAGAAATCAAGACCGAGGGAAGGCCATGTAGCCGTACAACATGTTGCAAAAAGATAGAAGCTAATGCAGCGGCTGTAGGTAACCCCGTTAAAGGAATGAAATGAGCTGTCTTCGTGAAGTGGTCCACCACCACCAGCAAGGTGTTATTCAAGCGCTTGGTGACTGGTAGTTCCACTATGAAGTCAAGTGATACTGTGTGCCACGGGCCGGGAGGTGTAGCAAGAGGGAGCAGAAGACCCACCGGGTTTTGATGGGAACTCTTAGTTTGCGCACAGACATGACATGACTTCACATACTGTTCTATGTCCTGCAACATAGTGGGCCACCAGAACCGCTCACGTATAATCTGGATGGTCTTCTTAATACCAGGGTGACCCGACAAAGGGTGCGAATGATACCAGTCCAAGACCTGTGTTTGTAAAGCAGGAGTGGACAACACCACCCCCCCTCGGACACACACCAATCCATCCGTACAGACCCACTCCTCAGCCCCCACAAAGTCAGGCATGGCCATCGAAAGTTGACTCTGCCGTATCTGAGCCCTGAAGTCTTCCTCCCCGAACACTCCCCCTAGGACGCGCCCTTCAGGGATGACAGGGGGCGCGACCTCAGGCACATCGGGAAGTTGAGATCCCAACCGGGACAGGGCATCGGCCTTGCCATTTTTCCTCCCAGGGCGGAACCTAATAGTGAAGTCATATTCACAGAAGAACTGGGTCCATCTAAGTTGCCTCATGGACAGCGCCTTGGTGGATTTAAGGTACTGGAGATTGCGATGATCGGTGTAAACCACCACCGGAAAACGTGCACCTAAGAGGTATTGCCGCCACTCCTCAAAGGCTTTCTTGATCGCTAGGAGTTCTTTGTCCCCCACCGCATAGTTGTATTCCGCGGGAGAGAACTTGTGAGAAAAATAAGCAATGGGATGGCACACCCCGGTGTCAGGATCGGTTTGACTCAGAACCCCTCCCACTGCCACTTGAGAAGCGTCTACCTCAACCACATAGGGCAAGGCTGGATCCGGATGGCGCAAAACCGGGGCGCGCGTAAAGGCCTCCTTCAAACTCCGAAAAGATTCGTCAGCCGCAGCCGACCAGATGTACGGGACCCCCTTCCGCAAGAAGAGCGTGAGGGGAGTTGCCAACTCCGAGTATCCTTGAATAAAAACGCCGATAAAAATTGGCGAACCCCAAGAACTTCTGCAGGTCCTTCACGGAATTAGGGGATGGCCAGTCGAGAACCGCCTCGACCTTAACAGGATCCATACGAAGTCCGAGTGGGGAAACAATAAATCCCAAAAAAGGCACCTCTCGAGTATGGAAAGTACATTTTTCCAGCTTGCAGTACAAATCATGAGCACGTAAGCGTTCCAACACACGCCGGACGTGGCCCACATGTTCGGTCATGGAGGAAGAGAATATCAGTAAATCATCGATGTAGGCGATGACATGAAGGTCCAGCATATCCCAAAGGACTTCATTAATGAAAAACTGGAACGCAGCTGGAGCGTTACAAAGCCCAAAGGGCATTACCAAACATTCAAACAATCCGTATTTGGTACAGAAAGCAGTTTTCCATTCATCTCCCTCCTTGACACGCACTAGATGGTATGCGCCACGTAAATCCAATTTGGTGAAATAGTTGGCATTACGTACTCTGTCAAGGAGGGAGGAGATCAAGGGCAAGGGATACCTGTTTTTAATAGTAACCTCATTCAATCTCCGATAATCGATGCAACATCGAAGGCCCCCCTCACGCTTAGGAATAAAAAACAGCGATGAGGAGGCAGGGGATCGGGAAGGCCTAATAAACCCTTTCTCCAGCATAGTGTCCAGGTATTCTCGTAGGTATGTATTCTCCTTCTCGGTAAGGGCGTACACCCTACTGCAAGGGATTCGAGCCCCCGCCTCTAAATCAATGCGGCAGTCGTAAACCCTATGCGGGGGAAGGACGTCTGCCTCCTTAGGATCGAATACTGCGCTCAAATCACTGTAACAATCGGGCAGCTCGGATCTGGGGTCAGTCTGGTCCACCATAGAGGTTGCAAGAGCTACAGGTACCCTAGTATCAAGAGATTTGACAGGACGAAACTGGAGTGTGGCTGCCGCCCAGTCAATGATTGGGTTGTGTGTTTGCAACCAAGAGATTCCTAAGAGTACTGGTATCTGAGGTGAGTGAATCAAGTCAAATTCAATAGTCTCATAGTGGTTCGGGTCTATATGCATATGGAGGGTGCATGTCCTGTGCGTTACGGGGCCTGAAACGAGAGAACGACCATCAATAGTGATGACCGCATTGGGCACCTCCTTCTTGACGCATGGAATTACATTGTCAGTTGCCCACTTCTCATCCATAAAATTACCAGAGGCCCCAGAATCGATCATGATGGCCACATGCAAACCCAGGTGTTCTACTGAGAGGTAAGCTGACACATAGAGATGAGTGACTGATCTAGATTCAGGGTCAGAGGAGGAGACTGTAAGGTCAGAAATGCCCAGGAGTCCTGTCTCCATGTTTCCTAGGCTTTCTAGTTTCCCGAACTCTTTGGAGGTAGGGGTTTCACGGGGCATGACCGCAGGAAATGACCGGCCTTCCCGCAGTAGAGGCACAGTCTGTTGGTGCGTCGCCTCTGTCGTTCTTCAGGAGTTAGGGGCCCTCTCACTATTCCTATTTGCATAGGTTCACTATCATCGGGAACTTTGACCACCTCAACTCCTTTTGCTTTGGCGGGAACATATTGCGGTTCCCCTTTCCCCTTTTCCTGCTTCCTTTCCTGGATACGGTGTTCAATTTTCACCACAAGGTCTATCAACTCAGGACAAGCTGCAGGAAGGTCCACTATCTGTGAAAGGGCATCTTTTAAATCATCACGTAGCCCTCTGTAAAACAGTGTACCCCGCTTTTCTTCGGGCCAATTGGATTCAACTACCAGTCTCTGAAATGTAGTGATGTAGGCAACCAGGTCTTGATTGCCTTGTCTCAAGGCCAATAATTCAGAGTCTGCAGAGTGTGTATATGTGTGCTGTTAGAGTCGGGGATCTCTGGTTGGCGCAAGGTTGCCCTTGTGTCAAGCAGGAACCCTCTCCTCCACGTCAGGGCGCAGGATAACCCCTCGCGAATGACCCTTGCTCACCCTCTAGGTGCGTGGCGTGAGCAGCCAAGGCGATTCCTCAGGCGTTGTTGGTTAAGCACTCACAATTGTACACACAGTAAATACATTAATCCCCCCAGAAACGGACACCAGACTTGGATATATATAAAAATACGATTCTTTATGTAAAAATAAGGTATATATATCTCAACAGACTTATCACAAGACCAATAACGTTTTCGCTAGGCCACCAGGTTATGCAGTAGGCAAATGTTCTGGGTTTGTAGGTTTCCAAATGGATAGTTCGTAGTCTCTTTACTTGTAGTTCCAGTACTCACAGAGATCGGTTCCTGCGAACGGGGAAATAAGGCGTTGCGGGCCCCGAGCCCGATACTGGAACTTCTTTCGTGATGTGGAGAGTCGGCACAGGTCGGTGCGACTCTCAGCTTGGGAAGTGTTCTTGGGTCCTCAATCAGCAGGTGTGGGCACGTAGGCAGGCGCGGCCAGCGACCCTTTAGCACGGCGGTGCAGGAGGGTCTCCACAGCGGGGGCGGCGCGGCCTGAGATGTCCGAGGATAGCGAAGCGGGGTCACAGGGCACAGTCAGTGCAGCTGGATGACCCGGCGGGGATCACAGTCGTCGGACGGCTTCCGGCAGGAGGGGTGATAGCGCGTTCAGCGCGCTCCAGTAGCAGGCGGTGACAGGGATGCAGGCGGCCTGGCCCGGGGACAGAGAGCGGCTCGGGACGGAGCGGGGCTCTCACGGGTTGGAGGCAGGCGAGCTTCTGAGTGTCACGGCCCTAGGAGGGGCGATGAGGGGCGCAGTCTCTTTTCCAGCGGGATGCCCACACGGCTCGAATTGGAGGATGAGCAAGAAGCACAGAGAACCCACTGTTCCTGGGGTTCAGTTCAGGGGGCAAGCTCAGATCAAGCCCTTGGAGAATGTTCAAGCACAAAGTAGCAAAGTCTTTTCAGTAAGTCTCTTCCTCTCCTTTCTCAGCAAGGCAGGCAGCAGGCCAGCTCCTCCAGCGTCTCCTTCTCCTTCTAGTCGGGCAGAGGTTCTTTGTGGTAAACAGGATTCTGATTTCTTAGGAGCCAGGCTCCTATTTTTATACCATGATTCTTTTGTTCTTTAGCGCCAGGGGGCCTAGGCCTGGCTCAGTCCAGTTCTGGAGCACTTTGTTATTGTGACTCTGCTCTTTCCTTTCAGCAGCAGGGCAGAGACATCAGCCGCCCCACAGGGGGTGGCGCCGGCTTTGTGGTGGCAGAGCACAGGTCTATTCAAGAGTCAAGGTGTACTCCTCCCACCCATCCAGGTGTAATCTCTCTACCCACCACCTGGCAGCCAACCTGTCTCTGGGGATTCCCCCACCCTGCTCCTTACTGTTGCCAGGCAGAACACATACACACAGCAGAGGCGGACTGAGATGGTCAGGTCAGTAAATACTAACTTTCTAAAAGTAGTATTTACAAACCCAGGATATTAAAATAAACTTGACTACAAGAAGTATTTTATTATTCTGAGTTCAGGCATACCAAACTTGACACTCTACCATGCTCTCTGAGTCCACTGGGGTCACAGCGTTGGCGGGATCCCAGCAGCCCATTCTGGCCTATGGAGAGCAGGTAGCCTTCAATAGTGAAAAACGACAAGGGCTGTAATTCACTACTAAGACATGCCACACACATCAGGGTATGTCCTACCTTATGCCTACAATGCACCCTGCCCTCGGGCCTACCAGAGGGGTGGCTAATATGTAGGTAAGGGAAGGTTTAGGGACTGGCAAGTGGGGGCACTTGCGCAGTCAGCGCGACGGTCCCGGACCGCGCACAGGGTCTGCGGTGGCAGACCCTAGACACACTTTACAAGGCCGCTTCCGTGGGTGGCGCAACCAGCGCTGCAAGCCCACCAGCAGCATTGGCATTCACAAGCCCTGGCACCCCTGGTGCACTTTACTGGGGACTGACAGTGAATCCAATAAACCAATCATGGACATCAATTACAGGTACACTTTACTTAGGGAGCACTTGCACTGCGGCACGGATTAGCCGTGGCGCAGTGCCCTGAGCGGACAACACCAGCAAAACAGTCGAGGCACACCATCAAAAAGTGGAAGGGAAACTCACGCCAAGGTGCCAGGTCTAACACGTGTCCCCTCCAGCTGAAATGTGGGGAGAACTACCCTTGCCCAGGGGGTTCCTCGTCACTAAGGCGGAAATACCTGGACAGACCGTCAGCGTTGGCGTGATCTGTACCAGGACGGTGTTCCACCGTAAAGTCCATACCCTGTAGGGAGATGGACCACCTCAACAGCTTCGGGTTTTCACCCCTCATTTGCATCAACCATCTGAGGGGCCTGTGGTCCGTCTGAACCCGGAAGTGAGACCCGAACAAGTAGGGTCTTAGCTTCTTCAGCGCCCAGACCACAGCAAATGCTTCTCGCTCAATTGCACTCCACCTACTTTCCCGTGGAAGTAACCTCCTACTGATGAAGGCTACGGGTTGGTCCCAGCCCTCCTCAGTCATCTGTGAGAGAACAGCCCCCACACCATGCTCTGAAGCGTCTGTCTGGACTAGGAATTCCTTGGAGAAGTCAGGGGCCAAGAGCACGGGCGCCGTGCACATGGCAGTCTTCAGGGTGTCGAAAGCTTTTTGACAGGTGTCAGTCCAAACCACGTTCCTGGGCTGCTTCTTCGAAGTCAGCTCTGTCAAGGGGGCAACGATCGTTCCATAGCCCTTGACAAACCTCCTGTAGTACCCAGTGAGCCCCAGGAAGGCCCTCACTGCGGTCTGCGTCTTGGGGGGTTCCCAAGCCAGGATGGTCTCAATTTTGGGTTGCAAGGGTGCCACCTTGCCACTCCCCACTTGGTGTCCCAAGTACACCACGGAACCCTGCCCGATCTGGCACTTGCTTGCCTTGATCGTGAGGCCTGCTCGGCGCAGCGCCATCAACACTTCCCAGAGGTGGCGCAGGTGTTCCGGCCAGGTGGCACTGAACACTGCGATGTCATCCAGGTAGGCGGCACTGAACGCATTCAGCCCAACCAGTACCTGGTTGACCAACCTCTGAAAGGTGGCAGGGGCATTCTTCATCCCAAATGGCATGACTCGGAACTGGAAGTGCCCATCTGGTGTAGAGAATGCTGACCTCTCTTTGGCCCCATCGGTCAAGGCGATCTGCCAGTACCCAGACGTTAAATCAAACGTACTGAGGAACCGGGCAGCCCCCAGCCGATCAATGAGCTCATCAGCTCTGGGGATGGGGTGCGCGTCAGTCTTCGTGACTGAATTGAGTCCTCTGTAGTCCACACAGAACCGGAGTTCAGGTGTGGCTCCCGGCGCAGCAGCTTTGGGGACCAAGACCACGGGGCTGGCCCAAGGACTGCTGGAGGACTCAACCACCCCTAGCGCAAGCATTTTGGAGACCTCCTCCTTAATGCAAGCTCTGACCCTGTCAGTTACCCTGTAAGCCTTGTGCTTCACAGGTAAGCTGTCTCCTGTGTCCACATCATGGACGCACCAATCTGTGACACCAGGAACCAGGGAGAATCGGTCGGAAAATTGTCCCAGCAAGTGGCGGCAATCTTCCTGTGGTTCGGGCGTCAGGGTGGGTGAGAGGTTAACTCCATCCACTGACCCATCTTTCTCCGAGGCCACTAAGAGGTCAGGAAGAGGCTCGGTCTCCTCTTCCATTCCATCATCAGTGGCCAGCAGCATGCCCACTTCGGTCCTCTCTAAGTGGGGCTTAAGGCGGTTAACATGTAGGACCCTTAAAGGGTTCCTGGGAGTCTGCATGTCCACCAAGTAGGTGATAGGACTTTTGCGCTCCACAACCTCAAATGGACCTGTCCACTTATCCTGAAGTGCACACGGCTCCACTGGGGCCAAGACCCACACCTTTTGTCCAGGTTGAAGCTCTACCAGAGTGGCATTCCGGTCGTACCACCGCTTCATCTCCTCCTGGCTGGCTTCCAGATTTGCCTCAGCAAGTTGCCTGAAACGCCGAGTCTGGTTTCGGAAGGCCAGCATGTAACTATATACATTCTGGGGAGGTTTCCTGGGAGATTGCTCCCAGCCTTCCTTTACCAAACTCAGAGGTCCTCTTACCGGGTGACCATACAGAAGCTCAAAGGGGCTGAATCCTAGAGACTTCTGTGGCACCTCTCGGTAAGCGAAGAGCAGGCATGGCAAGAGGACGTCCCACTTACGCCTCATCGGACCGTCCAGGCCCATGATCATGCCTTTGAGGGTTCGGTTGAATCTCTCAACCAACCCATTTCCTTGGGGATGGTAAGGAGTGGTGAACTTGTACGTTACCCCACACTCCTTCCACAGGGATTTCATATATGTGGATATGAAATTGGTCCCCCTGTCGCTCACCACCTCTAGAGGGAATCCCACTCGGGAGAAAATTCCCATCAGTGCCCGTCCCACCACGGGGGCCGTCACTGTCCTCAGAGGGATGGCTTCAGGGTACCGGGTGGCATGGTCCACCAAGACCAGGATGAACCTGTTGCCCAGGGCTGTCTTGGGGTCCAGAGGCCCCACAATGTCAATACCCACTCGTTGGAATGGCGTACCGACCACAGGGAAAGGTTGCAGAGGAGCCTTGTGCTTCCCTCCGCTCTTACCACTTGCCTGGCAAGTCTGACAGGTTCTGCAGTAGGAATCGGAATTCCTATGCATTTGGGGCCAGTAGAAGTGGGTGACAAGCCTGTCATAGGTCTTGTCCATCCCCAAATGTCCTGCTAACGGCACATCGTGAGCCAGCCCCAGTAGGAAGGTTCTGAACTTCTGGGGTACCACCAGCACACGGGCTGACCCAGGTTCAGCAGCCTTAGGCTCGGAATACAGGAGGTCACTCTCCCAGTACACGTAGTGTGTTTTGGCCTGAACACCATTGGCCTGGTCTGCAGCCTGTTGCCGCATACCTACGAGAGAAGGGCATTCTTTCTGCTCCTTGCAGAATTCCTCCCTGGAGGGACCTCCTTCTTGCTGCCAATGGGTCAGCTCAGGCAGATCTCCCAGTTCGGCAATCTGTTCCCCGGTAGGCTCCAGAGCATCCCCCTCAGGGTCTACTTCCTCCGGGGCCGTGGGAACTTCGGGGGCCGGTTTCCCGCGCCTCCTGCGCCTTCTCCCTAAGGCTGGTTCCTGGACCTCTCCCTCAGGCTCCAGGACCCTCTCAACACCCCTACTGGCTGCCATGGACCGGGTGGTCACGCACGCCCAGTCGGGTAGACCCACCATCCTCAGATGCGTGGTCTTCTCCACCTTTTCCCAAGGGGAACTCTCCAGGTCGTTCCCTAGCAGACAATCTACAGGCATGTCAGTTCTCACAGCGACTTGTAGAGTACCAGAGACCTCCCCCCACTCAAAGGGAACTTGAGCCATTGGACAACGACTCTCTACGTTGTCAGCATTGACAACCCTACAGTAGGCATTGGGTACAATCTGCTCTTGAGACACCAGGTGTTGCCTCACCGAGGTCACGCTGGCTCCTGTATCTCTAAGAGCCTCCACCTTCTTTCCATTGATGGTCACCACCTGCCCATATTTCTTAGTGTTAGAGGGCAGGTAGGTTACAGGGACCATCTCACTGTCTCCTAGCGAGACTAGGGTCATCTGCCCGGGACCCCCACCCTCCTGGACTGCTACTTCCTCCCCAAAGTTAACACTAGCTACTTGCCGGGGTGGAGCACCAGTGGGTGCGGTCTTACCAAACAGGCGACACTTAGGATCAGAGGCAATGTGGCCCGGATCGCCACACTTATAACAATTGAAGGGCCCCTTTGGAACAGGTCTACCTGTCGGGGCCCCGTTCTGCTGCGGGGTTGGGGGAGGCTGAGAACCCTTCTGCTGGTTCCCTTGGGAATTACTTTGGGGGCCTTTTTGGAACCCCTTCTGTTTACCCTTGTCCCCCCCACTCTTCTGCTGGGGACCCTGCCCACCTTTGGCGGAGTCTCCCACTTGACCCTTGTGGACCCTGGTGCTGAGCCAGCGGTCCGCCTCCTCAGCAAGCTTCCTCGGGTTGGACAGCTTGCTATCTATCAGGTGCTGGCGTAGCTCAGGAAAACATTGACTGGACAAGTGCTCCCATGCAATTAAATCAAGCAGCCCTTGATAATCATTCACTTTGCTACCCTTCACCCAACCATCCAGCGCTCTGCAGAAAAAGGTCACATATTCCACATACGTACTCTCAGGGATCTTCTTGGTCTCCCTGAACCTCTGTCGATATAGCTCAGGAGTTAACCCATACCTGCTCATTAAAGCTTCCTTCATATGGGGGTATGAGGTCTGGACTTCTAAGGGTAAATCTAACAGTGTGTCCCGCCCTTCAGCAAGGAACCTTCCCCACAACCCCGCTCCCCAGTCTTTCTCAGGGACCCGGTGTGAGGACATGGCCACCTCGTAGGCCCTAAACCACTGCCCTATGTCATCCTTTCTGAAATACTCCTTAACTACATCTTTGGGGATGTACACCTTGGACTCTACCTGCGCCGGTGGAGTGCTGCCACCAGAAGGAGCGGTGTCCAAACTTTTCGCCTTCAGCTCCAACTCCTTCAATCTGATATCATGATCCATTTGGCGTTGTTGTGCCTCCAGGGCCAACTTCTGCTTTTCCATTTCCATTTGTCCTGCCAACTTTGCCATCTCCATTGCATGCGCCCTGTCTGCTGCCCTGTCTGCCAGCTCCTCTGGCGACCGGACTCTGCTGGGTTCCTCAAGGTTGTCGGGTGGAACGATGTCCCCCGCATTCCGTAGGTCTCGTGACTCCTTCCAGGCTCTCAACGCCTTGGTGTACTGGGTCTTCCTCTTGCATCCAGCATGGGGGACTCTGAATTGTACACTGTAGCCTTTCAATTGCTCCCTCGTGTAGCCTTCCAGTCTCTCCCAATCCACCTCATCTATTCCAGAAATCACAGAGAGTGCTCTTCCAGCGGAGTGCGAGCCAGGCATGGTTGCAGTAATGGCAGATGTCTCAACAAAGTTCAACAATTACAAACCTGTGGCTGCGTTATTTGGTCTGCTCTCACTATCTGGCGATTAATAATTCACTGTATGCAAATTACAAGTGCAAATCCGAAATCCCAACCGCTGCCACCAATGTTAGAGTCGGGGATCTCTGGTTGGCGCAAGGTTGCCCTTGTGTCAAGCAGGAACCCTCTCCTCCACGTCAGGGCGCAGGATAACCCCTCGCGAATGACCCTTGCTCACCCTCTAGGTGCGTGGCGTGAGCAGCCAAGGCGATTCCTCAGGCGTTGTTGGTTAAGCACTCACAATTGTACACACAGTAAATACATTAATCCCCCCAGAAACGGACACCAGACTTGGATATATATAAAAATACGATTCTTTATGTAAAAATAAGGTATATATATCTCAACAGACTTATCACAAGACCAATAACGTTTTCGCTAGGCCACCAGGTTATGCAGTAGGCAAATGTTCTGGGTTTGTAGGTTTCCAAATGGATAGTTCGTAGTCTCTTTACTTGTAGTTCCAGTACTCACAGAGATCGGTTCCTGCGAACGGGGAAATAAGGCGTTGCGGGCCCCGAGCCCGATACTGGAACTTCTTTCGTGATGTGGAGAGTCGGCACAGGTCGGTGCGACTCTCAGCTTGGGAAGTGTTCTTGGGTCCTCAATCAGCAGGTGTGGGCACGTAGGCAGGCGCGGCCAGCGACCCTTTAGCACGGCGGTGCAGGAGGGTCTCCACAGCGGGGGCGGCGCGGCCTGAGATGTCCGAGGATAGCGAAGCGGGGTCACAGGGCACAGTCAGTGCAGCTGGATGACCCGGCGGGGATCACAGTCGTCGGACGGCTTCCGGCAGGAGGGGTGATAGCGCGTTCAGCGCGCTCCAGTAGCAGGCGGTGACAGGGATGCAGGCGGCCTGGCCCGGGGACAGAGAGCGGCTCGGGACGGAGCGGGGCTCTCACGGGTTGGAGGCAGGCGAGCTTCTGAGTGTCACGGCCCTAGGAGGGGCGATGAGGGGCGCAGTCTCTTTTCCAGCGGGATGCCCACACGGCTCGAATTGGAGGATGAGCAAGAAGCACAGAGAACCCACTGTTCCTGGGGTTCAGTTCAGGGGGCAAGCTCAGATCAAGCCCTTGGAGAATGTTCAAGCACAAAGTAGCAAAGTCTTTTCAGTAAGTCTCTTCCTCTCCTTTCTCAGCAAGGCAGGCAGCAGGCCAGCTCCTCCAGCGTCTCCTTCTCCTTCTAGTCGGGCAGAGGTTCTTTGTGGTAAACAGGATTCTGATTTCTTAGGAGCCAGGCTCCTATTTTTATACCATGATTCTTTTGTTCTTTAGCGCCAGGGGGCCTAGGCCTGGCTCAGTCCAGTTCTGGAGCACTTTGTTATTGTGACTCTGCTCTTTCCTTTCAGCAGCAGGGCAGAGGCATCAGCCGCCCCACAGGGGGTGGCGCCGGCTTTGTGGTGGCAGAGCACAGGTCTATTCAAGAGTCAAGGTGTACTCCTCCCACCCATCCAGGTGTAATCTCTCTACCCACCACCTGGCAGCCAACCTGTCTCTGGGGATTCCCCCACCCTGCTCCTTACTGTTGCCAGGCAGAACACATACACACAGCAGAGGCGGACTGAGATGGTCAGGTCAGTAAATACTAACTTTCTAAAAGTAGTATTTACAAACCCAGGATATTAAAATAAACTTGACTACAAGAAGTATTTTATTATTCTGAGTTCAGGCATACCAAACTTGACACTCTACCATGCTCTCTGAGTCCACTGGGGTCACAGCGTTGGCGGGATCCCAGCAGCCCATTCTGGCCTATGGAGAGCAGGTAGCCTTCAATAGTGAAAAACGACAAGGGCTGTAATTCACTACTAAGACATGCCACACACATCAGGGTATGTCCTACCTTATGCCTACAATGCACCCTGCCCTCGGGCCTACCAGAGGGGTGGCTAATATGTAGGTAAGGGAAGGTTTAGGGACTGGCAAGTGGGGGCACTTGCGCAGTCAGCGCGACGGTCCCGGACCGCGCACAGGGTCTGCGGTGGCAGACCCTAGACACACTTTACAAGGCCGCTTCCGTGGGTGGCGCAACCAGCGCTGCAAGCCCACCAGCAGCATTGGCATTCACAAGCCCTGGCACCCCTGGTGCACTTTACTGGGGACTGACAGTGAATCCAATAAACCAATCATGGACATCAATTACAGGTACACTTTACTTAGGGAGCACTTGCACTGCGGCACGGATTAGCCGTGGCGCAGTGCCCTGAGCGGACAACACCAGCAAAACAGTCGAGGCACACCATCAAAAAGTGGAAGGGAAACTCACGCCAAGGTGCCAGGTCTAACACGTGCCTATCAAAAAGCTTGCGAAACTCTCTCTTGAACTCGATGTAATCATACAATAAAGGGTCATCCCGGTCCACTAGAGGTATAGCCCAGTCCGCGGCCGCCCCACTAAGGTAGGAAACCATAAATGCAACCCGGGCTTGATCTGTGGGGAAGCAGGTGGCTTTACAAGAAAAATGCAGCTGGCAGTGGCTAAGAAAGGCGGCACACCGCGAAGCATCCCCCGAAAATCTTTCTGGAGGAGCTAACGGGATGGAGGTAGGGGTGGTAACCTGTATCACTGGGTTGGGTGGATCAATTCTCCCTCCCGCGGCCCCCATCTCCTGTCGATGCTGGAGGGAATCTATTCGGGCAGATAATGCCTGGGTTTCCGCTTGCAGGTTGCCGAGCATGCCGGCGACATCTGCCAGCGTAACCACACCTAGCTCCATGACGCTCGGGCAGAATGTTCTATAAGGGCTTCGCGTTCTGTAAGGATCGCAGATGTTTCTGCAGGAGCGTCTGGAGTCGTGAAGATAAGTCCACAGTCGTCCCCCGTGTTTCCCCGACTCTATCAGACTCTAGAGTGCGGAGAACCCACCGGGGAAAACAGGGAAACAAAACAAGGATAGGTGGGGGGATCCGGTAAGTCTTGATAGGTGAGTCCGGCAGGAGGAACAGCAGGAGCGTGACAGGGCAAACAAGAAGGTCTCCCAGCTGTAATGTAAAGATGGTTAGTGGAATATCTCTGTATCGCCACCTGTGCTCCTTCAATTCTGTATTTCCCCAACACCTACCGGGAATATCGTCTGCTGCTATGTATGAGTCTGTGAGAACAAGCAGGTGTGTTCTAAGTAGTAGTTCCTTTGCGGTCAGCTGCGGGGAGTAAGTATACAAAGATCGTAAACCCAGGGAGGTAGAGTATACCGCTAGTACATAGGAGAGGTGGAGGAAGATCAAATACCTTGCTTAATGTGAAGAAGAGTGGGAAACCTAACCCCCTGCTCAATGGTCCTCGCAATTTGTCACCACCGGATTCCTGATAGCAGCTCAGGATGACGAAGGGGATGGATATAAAGGTGAAGGGAGGAAATGATACTGGGGACGTGGAAATTGCACAAAGGAAAAGACTCCAAATATACCCAACCTTGGAGTTACCTTAACAGCAGGTAAAACTATAACTATACATACGCCTAATAATGTTTCAGGTATAACTCATTGAGAAACGAGGCGTTGGTATGAAGACACCCCGACAGGAAGCGCTGGAGATGGAGAATGCGCTCCGTCAATATCAGTCTACCTCTTTTAGTACGAAGCGACACGAGACAGGAAACCCCTGGACCTCTAAGCACCCAGCAGACCTTACTTGCGTGAAGATGCCACAACCAGAGGAAACGGAGAGAGAGGACCCCGTCAGCACTTCGTAACTCGTAACAACAGGATCCACAACGCTACCACCAACGGAGCCGGGAAACGTCCCCGACTCACAACAGGAAACCGGAACTAACGCTACAGGAAGTCAGGCAACAGCACTTGGGACGGAAATGGGGCTCAATGCTAGAACGCGAAGCGGCGTGTACACGCTCTTCGCCCCTTATATACTCGCTACCTGTAGGGGCTGATTCGCGAGGCATGACAGCGTCATAATTCTCTTTACTTTACATATGTGCAAATACCAAATTTTCCTTTATCTCCCTAGGTGACCATTGTTCAACCTTGCCTTCCATAATCCAACTTGGGTAAAACTTACATCTGGGTGTCCTACCTCTCATCATAACAAAAGGAGACAAACTAGTTGCAGCATGTGTCGTTATCCTATAAGCCCAAATTGCTTTCTGTATTTCTAATTTCCACTCTAACCCTTTACTCATTGCAGCCTGAATCACTCCTTTTAACACTCTGTTGAATCGTTCAACAGTACCATTCCCACTCAGGTTATAAAGTGAGGTAGTCTTGTGTTTGATCCCACACTTCTGGAAATACTCTTTCGCAATTTTGGATGTGAATTGTACTCCCTTATCACTTAACACACATACAGGCAACCCTTCCAACACAAATAATTTGTCCAAAAACTTTAAAACAGTATGTGCGTCCACTTTCTCTACAACCTTAACAATAGGCTATTTAGTGAACAAATCAATTACAACTAAACCATATTCTTTTGATTCTCCTACAGGTCCAAAAATGTCAATTGCTATCACCTCCCAAGGAAGATTAGGAATGAGACCTTCACTCATCGGAGGCCTCAAGGTCTTCAGTGATTTATCCGCAGAAGAGCAAACTGAACACTCTCTTACAAATTTCTCTACATCCTTGTCCACACCTGGCCACCAAACAATTCCTTTGACAACCAATTTGCTTCTAACTGCCCCAAAATGTCCTTCATGACACAACTGTAACACTCTCTTCTATACAGCCTTAGGTGGAATTATCCTCTCACCCCTCAGTAACAAATCTCTATCTAATGACAGTTCAGTTCGTACATCCCAAAAAGTTTCAACTCTCCACTAATAAGGTGTTTCTTTGCCAATCCCTTGCGACTATGATCACACACAGCCTATATCAGCACATCCTTAGATTGTTCATTCATCCATTCATCTGTAGTAATAACCGGTGCACCAGAATCATGAATCAAAGCAATGCTGAAATCGCCCCATGGATCATCTACACATTCTTCCAGTGGCGAGGACAGTCTGGACAAACAGTCAGCCACTACATTATCCTTGCCAGGCACATAAATAATCCGATAAATGTATTCCTTCATTCTCATTGATATTCTTGCTAACCTAGCGGAAGCTCCTACACTACCCTCACTAGTTAAGATCCTTACCAAAGGTCGATGATCCGTGCGGATAGTAACTGACTTTCCCCAAACAAATGCTCGAAAGTGTTCTAAAGCCCAAGCGCAGGCTAAGGCTTCCCTTTCAATAATTGAATATTTACTCTCTGCCGGGGAAACTGCCCTTGACGCAAATAGAATGATCTTCTCAGTACCACTGTCCATTTTCTGTGAAAGAACTGCACCCAGTCCCTTGTCACTTGCATCGGGGGTCAACAAACACTCTAAATTTGGATCAAAACTGCCCAAAGCATTAACTCTCCCCAAATCAGCTTTTATCTCATCAAACTCTCTCTCACACTCAACCAACCATTCAAATTTTGCATTCTTTTTAAGAAGTGAACGTATATTGAATATTTTACTGGCAAAGTTTGGTATGTATTTAGCACAATACTCTGCCATACCCAAAAATGATCTGACTTCATCCTTATTACTCGGAGCAGGTGAATCCAAAATAGCATTTACAAGTGATGGTTTGGGTTTTACACCATCTTCACTTATTACATGTCCGAGGTACAATACATTCCTTTGTGCAAATTTACACTTGCTAAGTTCTACACTCAATACAGCTTTTTGCAATATTTCTAAAACCTCATTGAGAATATGGTTGTGTTCCTCCTCATTCCTTGCAGCAACCAGAATGTCGTCCTTAAAAAAACTCACGCCCTTCACCTCTCCAAACAGTTTATGCATCAGCCGCTGAAAAACAGTAGCGGCTGAGGCTAAACCGAATGGCATGCGTTTAAACTGGTAACACCCAAATGGTGTAATGAATGCCGTGAGCTTCCTAGATTTCAGGTGACATCATGACTTGGTGATACGCTGCTGATAAATCTATGGTAGAAAACCAGCTCACCCTCTCAGAGAATAAACCATTTCATTGATTTTTGGTAGAGGAAATCTTTCAATAATAATGTTATTGTTTAAATGGCGCAAATCAATGCATAAGCTGATTTTTCCATTGCTTTTGCGTGAGATCACAACCGGAGAAATCCATTCCGAACTCTCCACTTCTTCGATTACACCCTTGGACAATAACCCTTGTAGCTCTTTATTAACTTCATCTCTTATTAGTATAGGTATCGGTCTCACTTTATGAACCTTAGGTTCAGCTTGTCCTTTTAATTTAATCTTATGTTCAAACCCTTTGAGTGCTCCTAAACTTTTTCCCAAACTCCTTGAAATATTTTTATTAGAACATCCCCCATTTTACTAGTCTCATCCATTATGAGTACTTTTTCCACACTATTCGGATCCAGGATGATGTGTAGATTCTTTTGGTCAAACCAACCAAGTACTGACGGACCATTTTTCGCTACATATAATTTACCTCTCGCAGACCTCCCTTTAAACAAAAAGGTAAGCCACCTGAACCCAAGCATGTCAATCCTTTCCCCAGTGAAACTTACCGTGTTCACATCCGTAGGGGATAAATGTTTTCCAATTTTTTCCTCAAACGTATCATTCCAAACATTTTCATTAACAATAGTGTAAGGCGATCCTGAATCGGCATACACATTCACCTTAACACCTCCCAAGGATATTTCACATATTGGTTTCCCTTTCACAGAATTATCCACAACATTCAAAAGATAGTTTGCTTGTAAACTCTTGACACAACTGTCCTCAACATCAGCATCCCCATCAATTCCATCCTCATCGATACGAACATATTTTACATTATTCTTCCTACGACACATCTTACTGAAGTGTCCTATTAGCCCACAGACACCTTTTTTTTTTTAAAGCAGGACGATATTTACTGAATGCTAAGTGTTCTTTGCTATCACAACGATAGCATCTTGGTCTCTTCCCATTTTCTTTCCATTCCTGCGTTCTTCTGTGATTGATTACGCCACTGTCCAGTTATGTTCTGTCCTTGGTTCCTAGTTGGATTCTGTAGTTTGAACACACCTTCTGCATCTTTTTCTGATTCTTTAACCACTGTGGCACACCTCCCAGACATTTCAGCTTTTCTTAAAATCGCCAAAATATCATCTAAAGGTGCATCTTCATTCACCCATAATCGATCTTGAATGGAGGAATTGTTACTGTGCATTACCAATTGGTCACGAATAAGATCGCCATGTAAGTTTCCAAACTTGCAGTCTATTGCAAGTTTTTTAAGATCATCCAGCCAGTCATCAACAAGTTCTTCTTTATTTTGTTTCCTTTGGAAAAATGTATGCCTCACTACACCAATACACACCTTAGGTGCAAAGTATTTATCCAGGTCTTTTAACGCAGCTTCAAACACATTCTCCTCTCCTCCTGCACTTTTGGACATGCGTGAATATGTTTTTAATCCTATTGGACCCATGGAGTGAAGTAAAATCCTCTTTTTTTGTTCAGGTTTCATTTTCCCTGCTTCATCGATTGCCTAAATGCAATTTACTAAATATTCCTTCCATTCCACCCACTTAATACTGGGCTGAGAACCAGTCACCCAAAATGCATGTGGGTTACTAATAGTGAAATTCTGTTGTGCCGTAGCTTGTTCTACTCCTAGGTCCCCTTGTTCCATAAACAGATACAATAGTGGTTAAACAGAATGTGTATAACCACTCATGGCACAGTCTCCAAAAACAGAATCCACTATCCCCAAAAGAAATTACTTCTAAAATGGTGAAAACAATTAAAAACTACAATATGACTATTTTCAAGCCGACCCCTACTCTCTCGCCTGTTTCTTTACTGTCTTTTCTTTATTTCAAATTAAAGAAAAAATGCACGCTTCAATAAAATTTCCCTCGTAGCAGGAGTGAGTTTGCTCTGCTCCGATATCTTCTTTTGAGCTCAAACCCTCCTGACTCACTTCCTTGAAAATGGCCGCCACGCAAGGGTCACGTTTCGTGACCTTGCGCGATGACCTGTAACTCCAGTGTTCTTGCGATGCGCATGCGCGTGCGAGATTGTCGTTCGCGATTAGAACACTTCCGCCGCTCGAAAGATGCGGCCGATGGCGGTTCCCCCACACGACCCGCAACATTAAAGTAAGCGATTTCTCTTCCTTTCCTTCCTTCCGTAGAAGGAACAAATACACTTAAATTTACCGCAAGTCCGGAAACACTGCAAAGCTGATCAACTTCACCTTTGTAAATCCCCAGGCACGACCAAATCGCAATGCTTCCACTTGAGAATTGTCCTTCCTCTTTTTATTTTCAGGATTCTGAGGATGAATTGATTTTCTCCAATCGTCGCCAATAGTAACGATCAGGGATATGAAGTGTAGGTTCATATATAATTTATTGAAGAAGAAACAGGTGAGCGCCAGGCGGTACGACTTCCTCTCCAGGACATCAGTAGCAACTGACGCCCTGGATTGGAACTCGTGATGGAGACAGAGTATTCTATCCCACGCTCCACATATACAGATTTAAAGGAACCGATCTAAATATATAACAATGTAATAATAACATGCATATACAACATTGCGCCTCTTTGGCAAAGAATTCGTATTATACTCCAAGTTTCCTCCAATTTTAATTTTAGTCATGTACTCCAAACTTTTTATATTGTCTATTGTTAATCCACATTATGATTATATCCACACAGGGGATCTTCTGCCATTTTCTTTTAAGTGTTTAACCATGCCACAGTTGATGTTGCACCAAGGATATTGTGCTGCATAACTAAATACTTATAAGGTCCCAAAAGTTAGACCTATTGGCTATGCCAATGCTTGTTTGTATTATTTCGATATATTTTACTATCGTGTTTATGCATATTGTCAATGGATTTTACTATGATTCTTTTTCTATGCATTTTAAAAATTGTCATGTACTGTGCTTTTATGGATATGACGCTATCCGAATAACGTTTTTTTAATTGAATTTTAATAAACTTTCATTGCTTCTGTGAAATTTCAGTAAGAGAATCACAATCCTTGATTCGTAGTACAATTGATATCTTCCTTCTTCCTGTTTGCAAACATTCTCGTTGTTTCATATGCACCAAGTATTTATTTAATTGCTTTTCTGTGGGAAAGGTGATGGTGCGGCCATGTATTAGAAGATATAAATTGACCCCTGCTGCACATGATAAGAATATTACAAGTTATCTTAGAGCTCTATAGTCATATAAATAAACTTGTGCCTCTATATGGCCATGGAACTCTTCTGTGGCTTGCAATATCCTTATACTGCGCTGGGGTACTATATATTCTCGTCTCCTCATATCTAAAACAAATCAACATTCATGACCTGAGCTACACGTTTTACCCTGCATCCACTACTATAAACCGTATATCTAAAAATCATAATTATTGACCTTGGCTACAACATGTTTTATTTACCCTGCATCACCTACTATACATTCTTGCATAAAGACCCTTGTGTAGTGCCAGCTGCTGGGAGTGCTTCGAGGCCTATTATGACATCACTGACTGAGTGGTCCAAAGAAGCATCCTATGAGCTGCTCGCTTTTCCCCTTGGTTCGGCCCCCCACTCCCCAGGGGGAGGGGGATAGTGGCGGGACCGGGGGCCTCAGTGGAGGCCACCCCTGGGAGCAGAGCCCGAACACCAAAGACCCGATTGGGTAGAGATAAGGGAGGGGAGAGAAGGAAGCAGGAACACCAGAAGATAGGGCTGGTAGGAGGGCTGGCCCAGATCAGCCGTAAATCCAGGGTAGGAATGTGTTAGGGAGGCAGGGGTATTTAAAGGTGGGCACCGGGCACAAGGCCCTCGATGATTCATTTCACATGATTGATTGACGGCGATGACCATGACCGGATGCTCCCTGTGCCTGCGACGACGATGATCCAACGCTCCTCGAGGCCATCTTGCCAGCGCCAGCCCAGCGCAGTGACGATCGGACCGCGGACCTCCCTGCATCGGTGGAATCGGTGGATCGGATCTCCGGTGGTGGTGATTTCTGCAGCATCAGCGACGCTCGTGGCACCAGAGAACCAGAGAAGGCCTGAGGACTGACCCCCGTGATTCCTGCTTAGCAGCCAGCCAGCAAGTCGACCTGGTAAGCGCCATTTTCTATCCTTAGTGATAGATGGGCCCTGCTTTCTTGATTTACTTATCCTGTATGTCGTTTTTTGCTTAATTGCTTGCTTAAACTGCTGCAGCTTGATTTTCTTTTTTAAAATCTGATTACAATGCATTATTGATGCTCTCTGTTTGACTTATTGTTCTGCTCGATTTTCCCGGCCTTCTTGTGAGGAACAATGATGGAATGTGACTTCAGTCTCTTATCATTCAAGTCTAAGGGTTAGAGTAGTGAATGAAGCCTATTTACTAGGCACTTCGACATGATTCTGTGCTCTTCCCCATAGATCAGGGCTTGCACACATAGCCTAGGGGATAGATTCGTTAGTATTAGGGATAACCTGTCCTGTAGTGAGGGTATTTCATGGAGCCGTGCTGAATTCAGGCCTGGTAGGCCTCAAACGGGAGAGACTCCATCTTTCTTTCTGCTCCGGCAGCTTGGGATGCTTCTAGGTCAAATGTAATGTTTTAGTTATGAAGTGTTATTCGCTTGGAGAGAACCGGTTCAGGCCGGCCCTTATCGAAGGATTGTATTTTTCTTCATGCCGAAGACACTACATCAGGCCGGCCGGCTGGGAACGTGTCCTTGGTACGGGGAGGTACAAGAATTTGGTGGGCGGCAGGTTACAGGCCGGAATTTTCCATGAGGAAACGCACCTCTATATTAGTGAAAGTCTGAGGCAGTTACATGTTCAGTCCGTAGGCGGCATCTAGCCGTTAGCAGTAAAGCTACTACTTATTCCAGGGAAGACAGACGCCATCTTGAAGGCGGAGAAGAACCGAGAGACAGATGCTCTCCTAGCAGAATAGCCAGAGAGGAGAGAGTAGCCGACAAGGAAGAGGTCCCAGTGACTCGGAGAAGGGTGATTCCAGGCGAGCCGAGGCACAGACGAGAAGGGAACCTAGATGACCACTGAGTGCAGGCTACATACTACTAAGGTGATGTCGACCCTTTCTTATTAGAGTGTACAACTTAATCTTTCACTTTTCTTTGCAGGTTATGTGTTATATTGTAATGTTATGTGATTGCGTATGTAATGAGTAATAAAGTACCCAGTTTGTAGTGAACCAACATGTGCTGCGTGTTCTTGTATGAGAGGGTAGCCTATTCTTCTAGTCAGCTGCGGCTACATGAACAGATGTTAACCCTGATCAGGTAAGTGGTAACTGAATAAGGGAAAGAGGAGCCCCTCGAACCTGAGAACAGGCTATGCTCGAACTGGCAATCCTTGTGTGATCTGATGAATAGTGAGACTGATTCCCTTTTTGTATGTTATGGTGATCATAGGATGAACTGTCGTATGAGACTGCCGTCTAGGTAGAGAGGTCTGGATTCGTATAGGATCGCGAGGCCGCCACTTGTGATACTGTCGTATGGGCAGAGAGGTCTGGATTCGTAGGGGATCGCGAGGCCGCCGACTGTGCTAAGACTGCCGTCTGGGTAGAGAGGTCTGGATTCGTATGGGATCGCGAGGCCGCCACTTGTGATACTGTCATATGGGCAGAGAGGTCTGGATTCGTAGGGGATCGCGAGGCCGCCGATTGTGCTGAGACTGCCGTCTGGATAGAGAGGTCTGGATTCGTATGGAATCGCGAGGCCGCCACTTGTGCTGAGACTGCCGTCTGGGTAGAGAGGTCTGGATTCGTATGGGATCGCGAGGCCGCCACTTGTGATACTGTCGTATGGGCAGAGAGGTCTGGATTCGTATGGGATCGCGAGGCCGCCGATTGTGCTGAGACTGCCGTCTGGGTAGAGAGGTCTGGATTCGTGTGGGATCGCGAGGCCGCCACTTGTGATACTGTCGTATGGGCAGAGAGGCCTGGATTCGTATGGGATCGCGAGGCCGCCGATTGTGCTGAGACTGCCGTCTGGGTAGAGAGGTCTGGATTCGTGTGGGATCGCGAGGCCGCCACTTGTGATACTGTAGTATGGGCAGAGAGGTCTGGATTCGTATGGGATCGCGAGGCCGCCGATTGTGCTGAGACTGCCGTCTGGGTAGAGAGGTCTGGATTCGTGTGGGATCGCGAGGCCGCCACTTGTGATACTGTCGTATGGGCAGAGAGGTCTGGATTCGTATGGGATCGCGAGGCCGCCACTTGTGATACTGTCGTATGGGCAGAGAGGTCTGGATCCGTATGGGATCGCGAGGCCGCCGATTATAAGAGGTCTTGGTATGTATAGTAGGAATTCCCTGTCCTTAGGTGGTAGATATATGTGGTTGAACTATTGTAAATAGGTTCTAGGGAGGGGGTAATGTTCTGGCTGGGTTAGTGAGGCTCTGATGAGCGGGTTCTATCTGATCCGAAAACCCAAGCAGAACATTTGGCGTCACGAACCGTTTACGAAACCTGTGTGCATTGTGGTTGTTTCGTGTTTGCTTTCGGCGCGTGCGTGGTTTCGTTTGTATATTATTTCTATATACTTGTGTGTAGTTTTCTTTTCTCTTTCTTCTTTTTCTTTTTCTCTTTTTCTTTCTTTTCCGAGATGTTTTCTAGAAAGTCGAAATCTACCTTTAAGTTGCCCGTTGATATTCCCGGTTGGGATTCAATGCCTTATGAAGCCTTAGCCCGTGAGTGGGCTGATTCTACTGGTTTGAGTGAGAATTGGAATTCTTTTTTGGAGCTGGCGGAGCCGGCTAATGTGATTACTTGTTTACAGAAGGCGCCGGTATCTAAGGGTGATGAGCTTCCCGTTTTGGGGCACAGAGGTTGGATTGTTCTGTCTGCGTACAGAATTCTGCATGAGAGGTTGTTGAAGTTACAGAACTTGCATAAGGATTTGGAAACGAACTTTGTTGAGATTCAGAATGCTCATACTTTGTTGCAGTGTCAAAATAAGTTGCTTGCTGACAAACTTGAGACGTACCAAACTATTGCCGAAAGGGCGGCTGTGCGAATTGCTCGTTATAAATACAAGAATCGGCGTGGTCGGGTTTCGACGCGAAAGGTACGTCTGGTCGTGGCGAAAGCCGGACTGGATTGGAATCCTGATGAATGGGATGGTAATATCTGGAACTCGAGTGATTCTCCTTCCTCGGGTGAGGAGTCTGCCAAGCGCGAGTCCTCTCGCTCCGGCCGTGATTGTAAGTCTGCTTCTTGCGCCTCTGATGGTGCACCCCGTGATTGCGCTCGTCCTTCGAGCGGGGTCGATGCTTCTTACACTGATTGTTCCTAAACGTGTACTGGTCGAGCTCCTTGTGATGCTCGTCCCGCGGTCTCGGTGCATCCAGTTTTTCGGCGGAAGTTGCAGCAGGCTCCCGGTGCTCCCAATGGTATTGCTTTAGACTCTTTGGAGGATTTTACTCAACAAGAAATTAGTGATATTTTGCAGCGATTTCGGCAGCGAGCTGGTGAGACCTTACTCACATGGATGGTGCACTTTTATGAACTGGGCGCTGCTGGCATTATGTTGGATGCTGGCGATTGTTTGAAGTTTTGTTCCTTGAGTTCGGATTCTACTGTACAGGATCATTTTCGTAACTTTAATGTTGGTGGTCAAATTTCTTTGCTTCAATTGGCGACTGAGGGTTGTAATCAAAAATATCCTACTGAGTCTGACTGGCCTGTGAATGACAAACCGTGGTATACTTTGCGCGATGCTGCGCAACGTCTCAAAGAGGAGGTGATGAAAACGGCAATTTTTCTAAATACTGCTGACAGGTTGCTTGATGGTTTCTTGACATCTTCTGTGCGGAATCGTATTATTCGTTCTTCCCCTGTTGCTTATAAGCAGGTCATGATGACTTTATTGATTAATCAGACTGGTAACATGTTATCTGTGGTGCTGGAATCGGTACGCCAACTCGGTGAGTTGGGTGAGTGGTTTAAACCTGAACGGCAGTCCCGGCCTGACACTCGTACTCCTGGTGACAATAAACTTACTAGACGTGATATGTTTTTTGGTCTTATGGCCGATGGTGTGCGGAAGGAGGACATTGATGGTGAGACTACTTCTCGTTTGTGGGAAATGTTTTGCAAACGTGGCTTGGATCGAAAGGAGGGTGCCCGGCGTGTTCGGACAACTGAGTGTGATCGTGGTTTTTCTGACGGTAGCGGTAATGACGACCGCCGTGGGCGCTCTGATCGTCGTGATGATCGACGTTATGTACGTGATTTGTCCCCCCGTCGTGAGAGAGACAGGGAGAGAGGGGGGGAAAGAGAGAGGGGGAGAGATGATTATGTTAACAGCAGACGTAGAGATGATAGGGATCAATCCCCTGAGTTGAGAAGGATAGAGGATCGACACATATTGGCCGATCGAAACCCGTAGTACAATGCAGAGAACAGGAATCCATTTCGTAATGGAGATGGATATGAACAGGAGGTATCGATACCTGGGAAACGTGAGAGTCTTTATCCTGATTTATCCTGGTACACAGAACGCAGTAAAGATGACTAGGAAATAGGTCAAGCTCCAGTACACAGATGGGCTCACAGAGATAATAGACCCTATGTAGATATTGATATTTATTGGAGACATCGTAATATCCAAAGGGCCCGAGCATTGGTAGATACAGGAGCGGAGGCCACTCTTATTCATGGAAAATCAAAGAAGTTTAAAGGTCAGCCTTTTACAATTACCGGATTAGGTGGAAAGGAAACTCCCGCAGTTCAAACTTTACTTGAAATGAGAATAGGTAGAATTCCTAGAAAAGAATACTCTGTATTAGTGGTGCCACTCTTAGAATTCATAATTGGAATTGATATTTTGAAAGGAATGACTTTGCACTTAGATGATGGATGTTACCAATTTGGAACTAAACATTATATATCGTCCAGGCCTGTACGGGTTGGTCGTTTAAGAATGCCCCCCATAAAAGTTCCCCAGGCGACAAAAGTGGTTCGTCAGAAGCAGTATCGTATTCCAGGTGGTCATGAAGAGATTAGTACCACTATTCAGGAGTTGGTGGATGCAGGAGTTATAACCCCAGTTACTTCTGCTTGGAATAATCCTGTTTGGCCTGTACGTAAGAGTGATAATTCTTGGCGCATGACTGTTGATTATCGAGAATTGAATAGACACACACCCTCTTTGACTGTTGCAGTACCGGATGTTATTACCCTAATTGAAAGAATACAAAAACATCCAGGTACATGGTATGCGTCCATTGATATTGCTAATGCTTTCTTTTCGATTCCGATTGCCCCTGAGTGTCAGGAACAATTCAGTTTTACGTGGAATGGGCGTCAGATGACGTTTAGAAGTCTTCCCCAGGGCTATGTGCATAGTCCTACGATATGTCACCGGCTGGTGGCAGAGCATTTGGCTGAGGTACCGGTTCATCCGCAAATTCAGATTTGTCATTATATTGATGATATTTTGATCCAAGGCGAAACACAAGAGGAAGTTCAGACCCAATTGGACAGAGTCATTGAGTGCCTGCGTGAGAAAGGTTGGGAAATCAACCCGGATAAGTTACAAGGTCCGTCCCAGGCTGTGAAATTTTTGGGTATTAATTGGCATGAGGGGCACCGAGAAGTGATCCCTCAGGTTAAACAGAAAATTCTTGATTTTGCAGTTCCGAGGAATAGGAAAGAAGCCCAAAGCTTCATTGGTTTATTTGGTTTTTGGCGCCAGCATATTCCTCATTAGAGTCAAATATTGGCCCCTTTGTACCAGGTCACTCGTAAAAAGAATGCATTTGAATGGGGTAAACCACAGCAAGATGCGTTCAGTCTGGCAAAAGAAGCAATTCAGCATGCTCTGGATTTATGGCCTGTATGTGATGGTGATGTGGATTTGAATGTGTCTGTACAAGGCCTTTATGCGAATTGGAGTTTGTGGCAGAAACAAGGCAAGAGTAGAGTACCGCTAGGTTTCTGGACCAAAAAGTTACCTGATGCTGGTGAGCGTTATACACCTTTTGAGAAACAGTTACTTGCATGTTATTGGGCTCTGGTGGATACCGAGCAATTGACTTTGGGACATGATATAGTTTTGCGACCTGAAATTCCTATCATGCAGTGGGTTATGAGTTCGCCGAAAACTCACCGAATTGGACACGCTCAAGAGGCGAGTGTGATTAAATGGAAATGGTATATACAAGACAGGGCACGTGTGGGACAAAAAGGAGTTGCATCTTTGCATGAGCAGGTGGCGCGGGCGCCATCGACTGAGACTGAGAGTGAATGTTCCGTACCTTTAGTACAGGAGTCTCCTGTTAAGTGGGGTAGACCTTTTGATGATTTGTCGGCGGAGGACAGAAACCATGTCTGGTTTACGGATGGTTCAGCAAGGTTCATAGGGACGAAACGGCATTGGAAGGCGGTGTCCTATAATCCGATCACACAAAAATTGCTGAGCACAACTGGTGAGGGTAAGAGCAGTCAATTTGCTGAACTCTATGCTGTTTATCAAGTTCTGAAACAAGAGTTACCTGGCACATGTCATATTTTCACCGATTCTTGGTCCACTGCCAATGGACTGGCAGTTTGGTTGCCGACTTGGCATTCCCATAGTTGGAAAATCCATTCAAAAGAACTATGGGGAAAAGAATTATGGCAGGAGATTTGGGAAATGCTCCCACAGAGTACTGTTACAATCTTTCATGTGGATGCTCATACCCCGATAGACTCTCTTGACAAATTCTTTCATAATATTGCAGATGAGAAATCTAAAATTGCTGAGGCAGTGGTGGACAGGCAAGATTCTGATATTGCGGGATTGGCGAAATGGGCCCACCAGAAAGCAGGACACTTTGGAGAGAAAGCCACTAGCAGGTGGGCTGCTGATAGAGGAATTTATATTCCCCTAGATTTAATCAAAAATGTTATTCTACATTGTCCCATTTGTCAGCATATCAGGCAGCGCAAAGTGCCCCAAATTGTTAAAGGTCATTTACATCGCGGGAAATTGCCCGCTCAAATTTGGCAGATTGATTACATTGGTCCACTTCCTATGAGTAGGAATTGTCAATATGTTTGCACTATTGTTGATACATACAGTGGCCTGTTGGTGGCCCTTCCCTGTAAGCAAGCTACCCAATTGAATACTATTAAAACATTGGAATTGATTATGATGTATTATGGTGTGCCATTCCAAATTCAATCTGATAATGCATCCCATTTTCGTGGAAGATTGGTACAGGAATTCTGTGTGGAAAACAATATTGAATGGGTGTTTCATATACCATATTATCCACAGGCCTCGGCTCTTGTGAAGAGGTTGAATGGACTGCTGAAAAATCAGTTACGTAAATTAACAGATGACAAGTATAAGAATTGGCGAGACTTTTTGCCTCAAGCGCTCTTGATTTTGAATAACCGTCCTTTTCTAAATGCTGAATCCCCACTTATGCGTTTGTTTCCTCCGAATGTTGATGCTAAGCCCAATGAAATCAGAGAGACTGTGATGTACTGGGAGATTACTCCCGGAGCTTTGGCTCCATGTAGAGCGACCCCAGGGTCGGCAGGTTTAGACTTGCATGCCATGGATGACACCGTTATAAAAAGTAAGGATAGAGTCATCATTGAAACTGGTGTTGGTGTTCATATACCAACTGGAAATTTCGGATTAATCGCCCCTAGATCGGGGCTGGCTGTAAAAGGCATTCAGGTGCTTGGAGGAATCATTGATAGTGATTATCAGGGAGAGATTAAGGTGCTCCTGCTGAATAGCAGTGAGGTTGACTTACTGATACATCAAACTGACCGAGTGGCTCAATTGCTAATAATGCCTGTTTTCAGTGGTGAGATAACAAAAGGCACTGCCCCAACGTTGCTAACTGTACGAGGCCAGAAAGGTTTTGGCTCCACAGATAATCCTGGGGCCAGAGTTTGGGTGCAGTCGCCTAAGAATCCCCCTGAACAAGCAGAAGTCATTGCAACCGGTCAAGACAACACCATTTTAGTTATGAGACCAGGGAAAGATAGCTGGGAAGCAGTCCCGGCTGACAAATGTTACTTACGAGAATGAATAATGCCTGTATTTGATTCTCTTTCAGATCATTCTTTGGACTGTTGCTGCAGGATGTGTCGGCGTTGGACTCCTTTTGGGCTGGTACGACGAGAGAGGAGGGATCCCATCAACCCGGGCTGAGTTGAGAACCCGAGTGTCGCGTTCCTTCGCTGCGTGGGATTCGTCGCCGAACTTTTGGATTACATTAGCCAAACAAGTGACTAGAGCCCCTCATTTCTGCTTGACACCGATGAGATCGGTGACGGACATTCTAGCGACTTGTTTAGTTGCTGTCCCTGCTTCATTGGAGACTTTGACTCATATTTTCAATTTATCAAATGCTCGCCCCAATGTTCTTCTGGGCAATTTTGCCACCCATGAGTATTGCCCCTTGTGTACTGTACTGTCAGACCCGATACCCCCCATCCAGTCCCAAATAGTTACCTATAATATCACACAGGGTGATTTGTGTTTTTTCCTTACTTGTGATCCTAGTGCGATTTCTGAATGTACGCGTTTAAGATTGAAAGGTGCCACTTCATTCACCGCTCATGAACGAACTTTGTGCCTTCAAAGGACACCGAAAACTTGTACTTCTGTTCAGAATGACATGACTTGCAAGAGTATGGTAGTTACCCCCAGTCACTATCGCACGATGTTACTACCTGCCGGATGGCTTTTCTCATGTGGTAATACTTCCTGGCCATATATCCCCGCAAATATTTCTGGAGGCCCTTGTGCCATTACTAGACTGAGCTTGTTAATGTTTTCGTCACATCCGAATGCCAGCTCTCGTGTGATTCGAGATACAGTGAGGTTACAGGAGGATTGTGACTCATCTTTGCATTTATATTCCAAGTCTGAATACCTTAGCCTGGCTATTTCAATTGTTGGTGTTCCTGCTTTGGCAGTTTATAATGCCAAATCTATTGGGAAAATGGCCTGCTGGATGGTAAAATCCATCAATCATACTTCTACAGTCCTGTCTGACATGCTATTAGACGCCCAGGGTGAACGTAGGGCTATCTTGCAAAATCGAGCGGCCATTGATTATCTTTTGCTTAAACATGGACACGATTGTTCTGATTTTGAGGGTCTTTGTTGTTTTAACTTGTCGGATCATACAAAATCCATTCAAGCTCACATTGATAAACTACATGACTTGACGGAAGAAGTTAGAAAACACATTGACCAGGGCTGGTTTGACTGGCTCTTTAATTGGTTACCTGATTTGCATATGTTACGTCAGATATTAGGAGGTATTCTGATTACTATCGGCATTTTGATTTCTATCTGTTGCTTTATTCAGTGTATTCCTTCACTACTTCAATTCTGCACACCTGGTACTAGACATAGATCAGTTAGTCTTGTTTCATATTATTCTTCCACAGATATTAGTTCTGTTTAATGAATGTATAATAGACTGAAGTCAAGGGTGAAATGTTCTGCTCGATTTTCCCGGCCTTCTTGTGAGGAACAATTATGGAATGTGACTTCAGTCTCTTATCATTCAAGTCTAAGGGTTAGAGTAGTGAATGAAGCCTATTTACTAGGCACTTCGACATGATTCTGTGCTCTTCCCCATAGATCAGGGCTTGCACACATAGCCTAGGGGATAGATTCGTTAGTATTAGGGATAACCTGTCCTGTAGTGAGGGTATTTCATGGAGCCGTGCTGAATTCAGGCCTGGTAGGCCTCAAACGGGAGAGACTCCATCTTTCTTTCTGCTCCGGCAGCTTGGGATGCTTCTAGGTCAAATGTAATGTTTTAGTTATGAGGTGTTATTCGCTTGGAGAGAACCGGTTCAGGCCGGCCCTTATCGAAGGATTGTATTTTTCTTCATGCCGAAGACACTACATCAGGCCGGCCGGCTGGGAACGTGTCCTTGGTACGGGGAGGTACAAGAATTTGGTGGGCGGCAGGTTACAGGCCGGAATTTTCCATGAGGAACGCACCTCTATATTAGTGAAAGTCTGAGGCAGTTACATGTTCAGTCCGTAGGCGGCATCTAGCCGTTAGCAGTAAAGCTACTACTTATTCCAGGGAAGACAGACGCCATCTTGAAGGCGGAGAAGAACCGAGAGACAGATGCTCTCCTAGCAGAATAGCCAGAGAGGAGAGAGTAGCCGACAAGGAAGAGGTCCCAGTGACTCGGAGAAGGGTGATTCCAGGCGAGCCGAGGCACAGACGAGAAGGGAACCTAGATGACCACTGAGTGCAGGCTACATACTACTAAGGTGATGTCGACCCTTTCTTATTAGAGTGTACAACTTAATCTTTCACTTTTCTTTGCAGGTTATGTGTTATATTGTAATGTTATGTGATTGCGTATGTAATGAGTAATAAAGTATCCAGTTTGTAGTGAACCAACATGTGCTGCGTGTTCTTGTATGAGAGGGTAGCCTATTCTTCTAGTCAGCTGCGGCTACATGAACAGATGTTAACCCTGATCAGGTAAGTGGTAACTGAATAAGGGAAAGAGGAGCCCCTCGAACCTGAGAACAGGCTATGCTCGAACTGGCAATCCTTGTGTGATCTGATGAATAGTGAGACTGATTCCCTTTTTGTATGTTATGGTGATCATAGGATGAACTGTCGTATGAGACTGCCGTCTAGGTAGAGAGGTCTGGATTCGTATAGGATCGCGAGGCCGCCACTTGTGATACTGTCGTATGGGCAGAAAGGTCTGGATTCGTAGGGGATCGCGAGGCCGCCGACTGTGCTAAGACTGCCGTCTGGGTAGAGAGGTCTGGATTCGTATGGGATCGCGAGGCCGCCACTTGTGATACTGTCGTATGGGCAGAGAGGTCTGGATTCGTAGGGGATCGCGAGGCCGCCGATTGTGCTGAGACTGCCGTCTGGGTAGAGAGGTCTGGATTCGTATGGAATCGCGAGGCCGCCACTTGTGCTGAGACTGCCGTCTGGGTAGAGAGGTCTGGATTCGTATGGGATCGCGAGGCCGCCACTTGTGATACTGTCGTATGGGCAGAGAGGTCTGGATTCGTATGGGATCGCGAGGCCGCCGATTGTGCTGAGACTGCCGTCTGGGTAGAGAGGTCTGGATTCGTGTGGGATCGCGAGGCCGCCACTTGTGATACTGTCGTATGGGCAGAGAGGCCTGGATTCGTATGGGATCGCGAGGCCGCCGATTGTGCTGAGACTGCCGTCTGGGTAGAGAGGTCTGGATTCGTGTGGGATCGCGAGGCCGCCACTTGTGATACTGTCGTATGGGCAGAGAGGTCTGGATTCGTATGGGATCGCGAGGCCGCCGATTGTGCTGAGACTGCCGTCTGGGTAGAGAGGTCTGGATTCGTGTGGGATCGCGAGGCCGCCACTTGTGATACTGTCGTATGGGCAGAGAGGTCTGGATTCGTATGGGATCGCGAGGCCGCCACTTGTGATACTGTCGTATGGGCAGAGAGGTCTGGATTCGTATGGGATCGCGAGGCCGCCACTTGTGATACTGTCGTATGGGCAGAGAGGTCTGGATCCGTATGGGATCGCGAGGCCGCCGATTATAAGAGGTCTTGGTATGTATAGTAGGAATTCCCTGTCCTTAGGTGGTAGATATATGTGGTTGAACTATTGTAAATAGGTTCTAGGGAGGGGGTAATGTTCTGGCTGGGTTAGTGAGGCTCTGATGAGCGGGTTCTATCTGATCCGAAAACCCAAGCAGAACACTTATTTTTATTCAGATTTCTTCAGATTGCAAGTTCTCATTTATGCGCTCTGCCTGACTGATTTTACTTTCAGACTGCAATTTATGTGCTCTGCCTGATTGGTTTTTATTCAGATTGCATTTATCACCTACGCGCTCTGCTGGATTGATTTTTACCCTGATTGCATTTACGCGCTCTGCTTGACTGATTTTACACTCATATTGCAATTTACGTGCTCTGTCTGATTGATTCATATTCATATTGCAATTTATCATCTATGTGCCCTGCTTGATTGATTTTTACTCAGATTGCATTTTACCAGCTATGCGCTCTGCTTGATTAATTAATTTTGTACAGAGACTCATCATTTATGCACCCTGCGTGATTGCTTGAAACTCTTTCGCGCCCCGATTCTCGGCAGGAGACTCGCGGTCCGACCCGCTCCGCCCTCACTCCCAGGACTGAGAGTCCATACCCTGTGCGGCTGAACCCCAAAAGCTCGGCCCTTGCCCTCTAGCTCCCCCCACCAAGCACAACCAACCATGGAGTCCGACGTCACGGCTCAACCTGACAACACCGAAGACGATATGGAATGGAAGATCAAGGCAAAGAGAGGACGTGAATCGTGCCCTAACTCGCCAGAAAAAGCATCAAAGCTTGCCCGCGCACCCCCCACACACAACACGATTCCAACCTCAAACCGCTACCTGGTCCTCCAGAGCGCCCAGGACAATGACGCCCAGGACAACACGGCATCTGAACCCGGGACCTCTTCAGGTCCGCCAAAGCGACAACGGATCCCTCCCATCATCCTGAAAAACTTGGCCACCCACAAGGACCTCGTGGAACTACTGGACGAACACTGCATCTCGCCCTTCACAATCAAGCCCCGGCAGGACCACGCCAAGATCATGCTCACCACACCGGACGACTACAGGAGCGTGACCAGCATGCTTACAGACCAGAAAATGGAGTACCACACCTTCTCACTGACCACCGCAAAAGCTCAGCGCTTTGTAATACGCGGGCTCCCGGCAAACGCATCCCTTGGGCACATCACTGAGGACTTAGCGGAACTTGGACTCCCAGTCAAAAATATAACGCAGATCGTCTCTCCAGCGGACAAGAACAAGAAGTTCCCCCTCTTTGTGGTAACCCTGTCGGCAAGCAAGGATGGGAAGCCAGCAGACCTCTCATCAGTCACACGGCTCTGCAGTTGCACTGTCACCACAGAAGCACCTAGAGGGAAACGAGGACCGGTCATGTGCTACAACTGCCAGCGCTTGGGGCACACCTCTGCTTTCTGCCACCAGAAGCCAAAGTGCGTACGCTGTGGAGGCGAGCACACCTCTAACCAATGCACTAGGAACCGTGAAACCGAACCAGCAATATGTGCTAACTGCACAGGACCCCACCCAGCAAGCTACCGCGGCTGTCCCTACCTGCAGAAGGCAAAGAAGGATGGACCGCGCAAACCACCCCAACCACAAAAGACTTCCCCACACTCAACTGCGACAGACCAGGGACAAAGGAAGAGCTCCAAACCTGCATTGGCTCACAGGACCCCAACTGGCAATCCAACCAACAGCCATAGCGACGCGCGTGTGGATGGAAGAACATACGCAGAAGTAACAGGACCCAAACAGAACAGCCCACCACCACCACCACCAACACCAATGCCACCACGACCACCTGCCCCAGCACCATCCTTTGAAATAGGCTCAGCCATCAACTGGCAGGAACTCATCACGAAGATTGCGAAAACAGTCGCAGACATGAACATCCACCCTTTGGTGACAATGGTGGCGAATCTCATCGCCGGACTTTTCCACGGTGAAGAAAACACACATAATGGCACCAAAATCTAAAGGAAACTCCCTCTTCTTGATGTGGAATGCTACCAGCATTCAGAAGAAAACTGCAGAACTCCTGCACCTGATGGAAACCATGGATGTGAGCATAGCGCTTATCTCCGAGACCCATCTCCAAGGAAGCCAGAAGCTCAACCTAGCAAACCACAGGGTGTACCGCACAGATCACACCACCGGAGCCAAGGGCGGAGGAACAGCGGTGATTGTCAGCACAAAAGTGAAGCACCACGAGATCTCACTACCACCAGTGGGGAGCATTGAAGCAACTGGCATACAGATCCAGACATCTGCAGGCCCCCTACGGCTGATTGCCGCCTACTCACCCCCAGGCAAGCTAAGCCCGAAGGACTTGGATGCTTTATTGGATCCCCGCATCCCAACATTAATTGGCGGAGACCTAAATGCCAAGCACCAGTGCTGGAACTCCCGCGTGGCAAACAGCAAAGGACACGCTCTACTTGCCCACTCAAAGAAGGAGGACTTTGTAGTGGCTGGCCCAACTCAACCAACACACTATTCAGGCTCTGCACTGCATAAACCGGACGTTCTGGACATCGTCGTCATGAAGAATCTCTCCCAGTCTATGGAGTTGGAAACCCTAACTGCACTGACGTCCGACCACAACCCAGTGTTGATCACAGTTGGCGACGTGCTTGAAGACCAACAACAGGGCACCAGACACAACTACAAGAAAGCAGACTGGAGCTTATACAAGAGAAGCCTGGAGGAGACACTGGCCCCTGGCCCTCTACGCTGCATTGAAGACATTGACCAGGCGGTCCACCACTTCACAGCTGCAGTCCACACTGCCATCGAGCGCAGCGTTCCTGAGCAGAAACCCCAACGCTGCTCTATCTACGACCTCCCGAAGGGCATCAAGCAGTCGATTGCTGGCAAGAACAGAGCCCGGAGAGAGTGGCAAAGGAATCGCACCCCTGACCTGCTGAAGAAATACAACAAGCTGACAAGACAGCTGAAGATGCAAATAAGCCAGCACAGAGGTGAAAAGTGGGAAGCAGCTATGGCTAACTTAAAGGACTCGGACAACTCTCTCTGGAAAATGACCCGACGCTTGACCGGGAAGAAGGAACCAAACCCACCGTTACAAGGGAAGACTCACCTGGCATGCAGCAACAGGGACAAGGCTGAGGTCTTTGCTGACACGTTGGAGGCATCCTTTAGGCCTAACCAGGCTAGCAAACTGGCAGAAGTTGAGCAAGAGGTCGCTAAGCACCACCGGGAGCACACACCAGAAACCGAAGCTGCAAACATTGAGAAATGCTCCACAGGCAAGTTATCGGCCCTGGTAAAGACACTAAAAAACGGCAAGGCACCTGGAAAGGACAGAATAGTCAACCAAGCCATCAAGATGCTCCCAGACGCTGCAGTGGATCACCTTGCTGAGATATTCAACGCCTGCATGCAGCACCAGTATTTCCCTAATGCCTGGAAAGAAGCAAGAGTCATCGTATTCCCCAAGGCTGGGAAACCACTACGAGATCCTGCAAATTATCGCCCTATAAGTCTGCTATCTGGCCTATCAAAGCTCTTTGAAAAAGTTATCCTTGCCCGCCTTGTGGACTTTGCGACAAGTGAAAACCTACTCGCCAAAGAACAGTTTGGGTTCCGGAAAGACCACTCAACAAATCACCAGCTCCTCAGAGTTGTGGACATCATCAGCCATGGATTCAACATCAACAAGTCCACTGGAATAGTCTTTCTGGATGTAGCCAAAGCATTCGACCGAGTATGGCATGAGGGACTGCTTTGCAAACTTATCAAGCTCAAGTTTCCAAGCTATCTGATTAAACTGCTGTCTAGCTACCTGTCAAAACGGACCTTTCACGTGGCGGTACGAGACGAATGCTCAACGCCACGCCCAATCCTTGCTGGAGTGCCCCAGGGATCAATCCTAGGACCATTCCTCTTCAACATATTCACAAACGACATCCCCACGGACCTAAAGAAGACTGATCTGGCTCTTTACGCCGATGATGCAGCAGTCATCTCCCAATCCTTCAGCGAACAGGAAGTGGCCAAGAACCTTGAGGCATCACTCAGCAGACTCTCCGAATGGTACAGCGACTGGCAGATCACCCTGAACACTAGCAAAACCACAGCAACACTATTCACCAGGAAGCTGAACAGAAAACACCCAGCGATCCTCCTCAACGGGGACGAGATCAAATGGAAAAACAGCAGCTCCTACCTGGGGGTGACTCTGGACTCTAAACTCACATGGAGAAACCACATAGAGAAGACCTGCCAGAAAGCAGCAACAAAACTGACTGCATTATACCCACTCCTGAAGACCAAGTCGATGCCCTTGCAGAGCAAGGTGCGAGTAATCACCGCAATAACTCGACCAACCATGACGTACGCTGCACCAGTTTGGAGTGGCTGCCGCCCGCAACATCGGCAAGACCTGCAGAGACTACAGAGCAGGGCCTTACCGATTGCAGCAGGTGCTTCACTCTTCACAAGAACAGCAGACCTCCACAGAGACCTAGGCGTTGAGATGTTGGACGACCATCTCCGCAAACTCAACAGGACATTCTACAAAGGACTGGATCAAAAAGATAACCCACTGATCAGGAAACTTGCAGACATTTCTACGAACCCATTTGACCGCTACCCGAGGCCCATTGAAGCGCTAAACTTGTGAAACTGAAACAACAACACAGCATCCAAAAACCCATCACTGCCTGAGGGCAAACTGCCCCGGCAGGTACCCAAAACTCATCACTGTCAGAAGGCAACCGCCGCGGCAGCCATCAAAAGCTCATCACCACCAGAAGACATTTGACGAAGACAAGACTCTGCGATAAAACTTGCTGACACTTCCGCAAACCATATTGACCGCAACCTGCGGCCTATCACAGCGCTGACCTTGTGATCCAACCTCAACTGTGACAAAGCGTCACATCAATAAGACAACCGAAACAGCGACTAAAAAACTCAAAAATGAATGTGGAGTAATGAGGCTATCGCCTCGGTATCCAAAAACTCACCGCTGTCAGATGGAATCTGACAGGCGAAAACAAGACACACTGAACAAGGCCCTCTTTCTCCTGGGAAATTTGTAAGGAGAAGACCGAGACGAGAGAGGCACTGCTGCTGCATGGTGTGAGGGGGGCTGGGGATCGGTGGGTGGGGGGGCGCTTAGCATGGTGGCATAGAGGTGCGGACAGCTGTAGGGCCACGGTGGTGCATAGGAGCCTGTGTGGCGAGGGTGAAGCGCTGTCTGGGGAGAGAGGAGGGTCGCGGGACAGGGAGCAATGCTGGAGAGGGCGGGGGGGGGGTGCAGATGGTGATAGCTGAGCTGCAGTTTGCTGCTGCACCCCGGCTTCGCCCGTTGCATAGGGGACCGATGCGGCCTTTGGCGGGGGTCGGTCGCGGTTAGGAAGCAGCGGTGCTCAGGAGCAACAGGGGGAAGACCTGGGGGGTAGGCAGGAGTTGCGTGGTATTTCTGCCTAAGCCTTTCGTCCTTCAGAGGCCGGTTGGGTCACAGTTTCAGCGGGGCGCCCGGGAGCCATTGGGCAAGGGGGGTAGGGGATGGCCGGGAGGGGCCAAGGAGTGTATGGTAATGGAGGAGGCGGGAAGGGCTGAAGGAGACCAGTGCAAGTGGCGCCGATCAGACTGTCACCCTCACAGGTGGCCGGGGATAGCAGAGCGGGTAGCTGCGGTCCCACGGGGAGGCTGGGTGCAGGGCAGGGGAGGAGGCACAGGGAGATGGGTGCAGGAGGAGAGGCCTTTAAAGGGGACTGCGGAACCTCTATCCCTAAGACCTTGTCTGATGATTATCAGCTTATACAGTAAGCGTTTATGAGGAAAGACAAGTGGTACATTAAACCGCTATATTTTCAATTGATCGTCAGGAATTTTGCATGTGAATGATCTGTGTGGAGGGGGGGGGGCAGTGGCACTGGTCCAGGTGTGTGGGGGGAAGCGCTGGGTGGTGCCAATAAGGGCGCCGACATGCGGCCTCCAGCGGGGCCCGGATGTGGTCTTCGCTGTCCGGGGGAGTGCGGATGCAGGGAGGCCGGCAGTTGGGGGGGGGGGGGCTCCAGAATACCGATGAGGTGCCTCATGCGGATACAGGGATGCGTCGGGGGGCGTTGGACGAGGCTGTGCAGGGGTAATAATTCCGGACAAGGTGATCAGGAGGGGGCTGGCTATAGGCGATTGGGCGTCCCATCACATATACCCTGAGGGGGCGGGGGGAGTTGCACCATCAGTAGATCGGGAGGATCACCTAGTGTTAAGGGTTTTGGCGTCATTCCGGAAGGGCCGGAGTCCTTTTGAGTTGCCGCAAGACACCAAATTAATAATAAACAAATAAAGTTTTGGGATATCGACTGGATCACAGGATTGGCGGTGGGGCTGGGACACAGAGTTTGCGACCTCGGACACGTCCAGACGAAGGGCCATTGGATCACGCATGAGGTCGTTGGAGGCTATTATGTCGGGACAATTTGGGGTGTGTGCCCTGGGTCGGCAACCTACGTGCTGGAGGGTCCGGGTTCCGGGGCTGGTTTCATTGGTGGGCTGAGAACTGCCGACGTTGGATGGGGGGGGGGGGTGAATGTTTAGATCTCGGCGTGTGATCCTGGGCAGTTTATGAATCTCACAATATGCCGAATAAGAGGAATTCGGCCTGGGGTGAGGCACGGGGGGTAGGGCGTAAGGGCGCGGCAAGTTCTGGAGGCAAGGGAGTGCCGAGGTGCACAGGGCCCTCGCTGAGGGGGCGTAAGGAAGGGCGGCAAGGGTAGGTTACGAATTAAGGCGGGGAAGCAGGCCTCACAGGGGGAGGGTTCGTTGGCAGATATTAATGGACTGGGTCGGTTAGAGAAATTAGGTTCTTTCTCTTGGGAAGTTTACAAGAGAAGTGGTGGTGCTGCTGCTATAGAGGGTGAGGTGAGGGGGGGCTCAGGGAGCAGTGGGTCTCCGGAGGGATGATGTACCGTTAACCAGGGAGAGTGTGTAGGAGAGATGTGTTGGCAGCCAGCTGGGTATGCTGTGGAGGCCTGTAGCGCTGAGGGCACGGCACACAGGGAGGGGGGGCAGCGACCCCCCACCCCTTTAAAAGTACTAACAATTTTGGTACGGTTGGGAGGATCATAGTTTCGGCGGGGTGCCCGGGAACCATGGGCAGGTGGGATGGGGCGGGGTCAGTAAATACAGGAAACATTTGGGATGTAGGTTATGGGTACATTGGACCGCGATGTGTTGGTAATGGATCGGCAGTGTAACTCCTGCATGGAAAGTGCATGGACATCGTTAGTGGTTTCGAGGCAAAGAGTTCACGCGTGTGGCAGCGCTCTTAGGGGTACCAGGCACAGGGTCTCGGCACGGTTTAATGGCCTGTGAGCTTGGGCAAAATGATTGGTCTCCTCCGGGCACCTGCTAATAAGGGGCGGGGAAGAAAACCTCCTGTCCTGCGGTGGCCGGGGGTGCGTAGGAGCAGGGAGCGGACACCGTGGTTCGGCAGCCTGGGGAGGGGTCTTCATTGCGAAGGTAGGGGGGTAGGGTGGCGGCCTGCCCAGGAGGAAGGAGGTTGGGAGGTGAGAACGGGGTCGGGCCATGCCATGGATCTAATGGGCATTACCTCGCATTGAACCGTGTTAGTGGTTGGCGCTAATATAGTACCCCCAGGGGCACCCCGCTGTCCCCCCTCCCCCAAATTAGGTTACCCAATGACACACACGAGACAGTTGGTGTTGGGTAACAAATGCTGCAGGTTTATTACATAATTTCAAGATATGTAATGGGTGGGTTATCTTACGGGCGATCCAAGGGCAGGCAACCAACTGGGTCGCCTGCCCGCCTGATGAGCCGGGCAGCGCGGGAGCGATGCCCGCCGGTGCTGCCCTCCAGGTGAGTCTTTCTACGATCACGTGCCGTTGGTAATTCTACTCACGCCCCCCCTCTCAGGGCGGAGCGTCGCATAGCAAGCCCCCGGTTGTTCAGGCCCACAACCGCCCGCAGGACTAGCGGGGCGCCGACACAGCTTCCGGGACCTCCCTTGAGGCTCCTCGGTTTTGGCTCAGGCACCCCCTATGGTGCCGCGCAGAGGTACCCTTTGTACCGGCCTGCTTCCAGATCGCCCTGTAACTCCGCCTGCAACGAAAAAGAAAACATTACAACGCTCAGAAACACCCCCCCCCACCCACGCCTACGCCGGGTAAGCGGTAGGGAGGGAAAAGGCGAGGTGGGCGACAAAGAGGTCGCCAGTGAGGGTGGGGGAAGGCTAAATAGCCTCCCCCTCACACCTGGGCCAGGAAGTGACACGCATTGCGCGTCACTTCCAGCCCTGCCAACGGAGGGGGGCTCTGGTCTGCGTCCCCGCCCCCCCCAGTGGGAGGGGAGGGGTGACCGGTGCCCCGGGGCCACTAAGGCGCCGACCGCCGATTGGCCCTCTGCGGGGGCCGCGGTCAGTGGCATAGTACCCCCAGGGGCACCCCGCTGTCCCCCCTCCCCCAAATTAGGTTACCCAATGACACACACGAGACAGTTGGTGTTGGGTAACAAATGCTGCAGGTTTATTACATAATTCCAAGATATGTAATGGGTGGGTTATCTTACGGGCGATCCCGGTGCTGCCCTCCAGGTGATTCTTTCTACGATCACGTGCCGTTGGTAATTCTACTCACGCCCCCCCTCTCGGGGCGGAGCGTCGCATAGCAAGCCCCCGGTTGTTCAGGCCCACAACCGCCCGCAGGACTAGCGGGGCGCCGACTCAGCTTCCGGGACCTCCCTTGAGGCTCCTCGGTTTTGGCTCAGGCACCCCCTATGGTGCCGCGCAGAGGTACCCTTTGTACCGGCCTGCTTCCAGATCGCCCTGTAACTCCGCCACAGCCCTGGAGGCGGCTCACCGTCGCAGCCAGGGCCCCCCACCACCTGCTATAGTCTTACCTGCAACCTCTCCTATCTAGGGCTTCCTGCAACTAGCTGGAAGGGAACCATCCTAGCAGAAAGAAGAGTTTGAAATTCTGCCACCTCAAGACAGTGTGACAGCGCTAGCAGGACTCAAACCCTGTGAGATCCCTTATATCCACAGGCCCAAGACTTACCAGTGAGCTATAGCTCCTGGTGTTGTAGATGGCCCCATCTATGCCCCCAAGGCCTGGGGAGATATGCCAAGAACTATTTCGCCCCTCATGCGGGCAGGTTACCCTCTTCACAATTCTGGGCCTGCCCTCTTTGGCTATGAAGGCAAGAAGGGTTTTTACTTAACCTTTGGCCAGTCCTCTGATTGCTAAACCTGGAGCACCGGGGTGCTCCTGGCTGCCAGCGCGTGACCATGGTCAAGGGGCGACTCTCGCCCCTGCCCACCATCCCCTATTCCTTATGGGAATTGTGCCCCTACAGATCCCTCAGTGATGTAACCCCCTAGGTATACCAGCTTCGGGAATCTGTCTGGCTTCAACATTGCGCGCTGTCAGTAAAGTTCAAGCATTGAGGATTGACAAGTCCTACTACGCCCCTCCCATCATGCTCCTCAGAAGGAGGGTGGCGGGGGGTGCCCTCCCCCACAAACCCAGAGCATCCCCAGCAGTGCCAAATTCCTGCTCCGTTGAAGTGGAGATTTAGTGCACCCTGGGTGTGTCAAATGTACTATTGACATACTGTCCCCTTGCGATTGCCCCGCTGACACCCCAGTTACTGTGCCAGCAGCACCCTATGTTTGCTGGCAGCGCCCCTAGCGCGGTAACGTGTCCGTAAACCCGGATCCCAGTCTCCCGCATCTGCGGTACGCGACCAGTGAATCCGGTGGGGGGTACCCCCAACCGCAATGGTCCTCTAGACATTAAGAAAAGCCCTATTTTCCCTGGGCCCAGCTGTGAGGCCCGAGGCCCGCCTATGGAGCCTATTTACTTGTTTTGCTACTCGGCCCCTTTATGGGTAGGCCTCAGAATTAGGGCAACGCGCGTGCTCCCAGGGCACGGTGCTCCCAGAAAGCAGATGTCCGATACCCACGCGCTGATACTTTCATCTGTTGCTAACTGCCCACGGCTGGAAGCTTCCCAGGAACCGTAGACTTCGTGGGCCCACCTAAAATGATCCCATCGACTGGAGGGAACCCAGTGGTGGCAGGACCTGCATGGTACTCCATCCCCGCGTAGCTAACGCTTATTTGTGACGCCCGAGCAGGAGATGCCCCCTTAGTCTCAGGTTCTACCCCTAAAGGGTAACCTCGGGGGCGGACAAGTCTGTGGGAACCAACCGGAAACTTTGGTGCAAATACCGGCCCTATTCTGAATGTTGCGAATGCTGCATGGTCCATAATGCCCTGACGCCATGAGGCTCTACGTGGTGTTTACCAAACTTTTTGAACGACCGCACCCTTGCTATATAACAACTATATCACCCACAAGCCGCCCTGGCTAAAGCGCGGGTGGAAGGTCTTCACTGAAGCAACCCGAAATCTGTCTGGTTGCAGTGGAATGCCCCCCAAAGTACACCTGGACCTATTCCTATACGGTTCTTTCCGCTACTTCTCCTGCTGGCCTAACTCTTGGTTGTGGTGCCCAGCTCAGTGTGCTGCAGGCTAATCGGCTTAACAATGAACTATCGGTGGATTTGAGACAGAGGTACACTCCAAGACACCGAATAACCACGGGTTAAAATCTGCTCGCGAGCGGCGCACCCGCAACCACCTGGTCAATCACGCCGGTAACCTATGTGGTGCTAAGTCAGTGCGTCCCCGTATTCAATGCGAATGGGGCACTGAGCTACACCCATATCTACACCCATCTAGTGGCTCAATCCAGACTTCCTTTAGCATTAGATAATAACTACCATTCCATCTCGGTTGCGTTGCCCTGCCCGACTAGGCACCCACCTGGGTGTCTAGGTTACAGTTAGTTATGTGTGGTTACCCCCATGTCAGTGCCACTATGAGTGACAGTTGAAGGCGGCCCACATAAGCATGTTGGCGGGGCAGAGTTGCGGGCATAAGCATACCTCTTATAGACTGTCGGCAGCAACCCGTGTTTAACTGTTACTGATATGGCAATGACCGTTCTACGTTAGGACTATCCCGACTCTGGTCCGACCTACCCAAGGACTGATGCACTTGGGAGCGCAAGGCCGTAGGCAATAGGGGTGGGTGTCGAGACAACAACAACGACAAACGACCCAAGCCCCCTTTCAGCAAAAGGTTGGAGACGAGCTACACGTGGAGACATGTGGTCAGGATCGTACTGCGCGACCCTCGCTGTAATTAGCACTCTCATATTGCGCGAACTCGACCCGAATGGTATGGCAGCGCTGTGCATGATCAACATATTTACACACATATTCGGGCACGGGAGTGAGATCATGAGCCGCCAGGTCCTCAACCCTCGGGAACCCAGGCATACCAGGTCCAGCAGCTCGCATACATAATCGGGCACGGCAATATTCATTGATTTACCCAGCGTCGCAACCCAGCTTGAACTCGATCCGAAGGTAATGGCGCGCCGTTCATGAGCACTGTATATACATGCATCATCGGGCACGTGGATATTAAATTATCTGCCCATAGTCCCAGCGTGACCCGCCCGAAGGTGTTGGAGTGCAGTACATGAGCCATAGGTATTAACATACCTATTCGGGCACGGTCGATTAGTGATTAGCTCAAACCGTAATGACCGCGAAATTATTCGAGCGCCGGACACAAGCACCGACCGAATAACCCATTCGGGTGCAGGGGGAGTCGTAATGCCCGAAATCATCTAATGCGCGCGAATGTGGGCACAAGCAATTCTTGTGAATAATACGTGCACTTGTATCATGTGTCTGCCTTATAGCAAGCCAGCACATACATGTTGCATATTGTATAGCGCGAACTCGACGCCGAAGGTATTGCACCGCTTCACATGAGCACTGTATTTACGTTACACATACAGGCACGGGGAGCGTGAGAGATTCGTACCATAGAACACGAACCCCATTCCAGGTCACGCGAGCACCGCACCATATTCACCCTTGAGGTGCGTGGGGGGATTAGTAATACCCGTAATCGCCCGATGTGAACAGTGCATGTACTGGTATCATGTATCTGAATATCGGAAGCCCAAAGCAGACGCCCGACCAGGGACATGAACCCTGGACCCTCAGATTCAAAGTCTGATGCTCTACCGACTGAGCTATCCGGGCCCTTAGGATGCATATTTATATAGTGCGAACTCGACCGGAAGGCATTTGGAGCACTTTACATGAGCACCGTATTTACATTACATCTTCACGCAGGGGGGCTTCAGAAATTCGTACCATATTACCCGCTCCCCAAACCGGATCACGCGAGCACCGCACCAGATTTTCCATTGAGGTGCGGGGGGGGGGGTTTATTAATGCCCATAGTCGCGTATGTGAACAATGCACGCACTTGTGTCATTTATCTGCCATATAGGAAGTCAGCAATACATGTTGCAGAATTATATAGCGCAAACTCGACCTGAAGGTGTTGGAGCGCTTTACCTGAGCACCCTATTTACATTACACATTCCAGCACGGGGAGCTTACAAGATTCGTACCATACTAAACGATCCCCGTGCCAGTGTCCATTGCGCCTGCCGCACGCAGCCCACTGCATGCCCCCCCCTCCCTCAACGGCAGCATAGGGAGGGGGGCGATACCCTTTACCAGGGAGCGCCACAGGTGTTGCACCGCCCGCGATCAGCGGGGACCCAGGCAGCTCCCAGCCTTGCAGTGCTGGTGCATTGGGGCTGTGAACCCACGCTAGTCTCCTACCGGCTCCCACGGCACAGGGTATGCGGCTTCAAGCCGGCTGCACCCCCCTTAATTTACTTCGCTTGCGAGGGCGACCGCCATTGTGAAGTATGCCCCGCGGGCGATCACTAACCTGTGTGCTCTGCCGGACCAAACGAAAGGTACGCCAACCGATACAGAATCAATGTAACTTGAACCTGTGACTTTGCGAGCAAGCGTCCCAAGGCCGAGGACCCACGCATGCTCATGCCCGCTCCCACCGTGCGCCGGGTGCGCGGGTTATTGGCCGTCCGCTCCCATACCAACTAACGTGCGCGAGGTCCACCGCCAGCAAGCAATACACCCCAGGACCTTAATGGAGCTTTCAAGAATCTATGGGACTTAAGGGATGGCCCCGGCTAGCAAGAGTTCCATTCCCTCATTCAAAACCGGGGATAAACACATATCACAGGCAACGTGGGGAGAACCCACCTAGTGTTCTAATTGTGCATGTTTCAACAGCGCGAAGGTATCGGTAATTTGCCCCCTGCGCCACTTACACCCTTGTCCAGTCACGAGCGGGTTCCGTCGGTCAACCGGACACCAAGCACGATCTAGGAGAGAGAATGGAGAGGTGAGAATAATTTTTTTTTATTTTTTTTTTTTATTGATTAGATGCGCCACCCGGGCGCAATTGAAACAAGGTATAGGAGGCGCTCAACCTGGTTCTCTGGCAAGCATGTCCCGATGGCCGTGCAAACGTACTCTCAGTACCCCCCCAAACCTGCCCACGTATTGTAGCGCCGTCAGGGTCCCGAGGCGGAAGGCAGGTGACGTAATGTCCCGGGGACCTAATACGCCTTGTACGACAATGGCTACCTGAGAGTAGAGTTTGTACTTTTGCCCCCGTATCTGGGGGTCACTCGTATCATTGTCAGGGCCAATCACCATTCAAATGTTATTTATTTAATGTAGATTTATATAGCGCGAAGGTATTAGAGCGCTTTACATGAGCACCGGTTACATTCAGGCACGGGGAGATTAAGTGATTCGCCCAGAATCACAGGATGTGGCGTCGACCCCGAGGCTCGAACCCTGGTTCCCTGCACCAAAGTTGGAAATCTAGCCGTCAGACCACAATCGCTCCCCCACGAGTAGAATAAGTGGGTGGCCTATCATCGCGCGATGCGGACGCGGCTCAGAGACTCGAAAACACCAACCAGATTGAGATCGAGGACCTGAGCCTCGGTCCTTGACTACATGTAGCTCTTTATGCATATCTTCTTTATCTAGCGCGAACTCGACCCGAAGGTATTGGAGCGTGTAGCACCGTATTTACATACATATTTAGGCACGGAGAGATTAAGTGATGTGCCCCGAATCACAGAATGCGGCCCGAGACTCGAAACACCAACCAGATTGAGATTGAGGACCTGAGCCTCGGTCCTTGTATACGTTTCGCTCTTTATGCATATATTCTTTATCTAGGGCGAACTCGACCCGAAGGTATTGGAGCCCGTAGCACCGTATTTACATACACATTTAGGCACGGGGTGATTAAGTGATTTGCCCCGAATCACAGAATGTGGACGCGACCTCGCGGCTCGTCCCTGGTTAAGTACCCTGTATCGTTGCCAGGGCCATTCGCTATTCAAATCAAAACCCAACTATAGTTGTACATCGCGAAGGTCTGAAAGCGCTGTACCCGAGCACCGATGTAAAAGCCGACAGACGCATTCGCTCCCTACGAGCGGAATCAGGGTGGCCTATCGACGCGCGATGCGGACGCGGCTCCGAAGCTCGAAGACCTCGCACCCCCCGAGTCAGTGCGGCGGGGGTGAGGAGATGCCACGACGGGCGGACAAGGTCCCGCACAGGAGGACACACCATGGGACAGGGATGCTCCCACCGCTCCCGTCCATACGCCCAGCCTCAGAAAACGGCACCGCTCCCCACTCTCCCTTGGGCCCTATCCGTTCGCTGGGGATGAAGGTGTCTGCCGAACCAGGGATCGAACCAGGCGCGTCACATTACACAGGCCCTAGTAGAATCAGTGGCTGGCCTATCTCGCGATGCGAAAGCGGCCCGAGCCGCGAAAACACAAACCAGATTCGGACCTTGAAGCCATGAGGCGCGGTTCATGTATAGGTTACGCTTTTATGCATATTTTATATAGCGCGAGCTCGACCCGAAGGCATTGAAAATATTTGCCGAGTTTTGATCCCAAACCAATCAAGTATTACAGCGCCTTACATAGCACCTGTTACGTTACATGAGGACCTACATTCACGTTTTGTAAGGCACGGGGTGATTAAGTGTTTTGCCCCAAATCACAGGAAGTTCAGCAGGCATTACCGAGACTCAAACCTAGTTCCCGAGGTCCGAGGTCGAGCGCCCTAGCCGTTAGGCCAACTCCTCGTAGCGAACGCTTTACATAGCACCGTATATAAATACATATTTACATACATATAGTTAGGCGCGGGAAATTGAGTGAATTAGTGATTAAGTGACTCAGAATGTGGACGCGACCTCGCGTCTCGCCCCCTCTGTATTACTGCACCAGAGGCGGCCACGCAGCCTCGGACCACAACCCTTTCCACTTCGATTCCGGCAATACAGTCGTCAGCATCACGAGCCTCAGCAGCTCATTGGACGCAACCCCCACCGGTGGGCGGCGCCGCCCTCCGAGGGCAGCCCTGCACTACTCGCCCCGTTTCCCCCATGCAACGAAAGGACGCGGTCCGAGGCCCGCCCCCGGCTCTTCAACGCCCAGGAGCAGGCAGGCCGCAGGGCACCACCATCAACCCAAGGGGCCGGGGCCGCAACTCAATGGCATCAGCCATGCGTGGCCCGCACTCCCCAACTTCCGCAACGGTCCGAGCGTGTTCACAACAGCGCGTGCTCATTAGCCCAACCCCGCCTCTCAACCCCCCATGCCCCCATCTTGCGCCCCCTCCGCCCGTGGCGATCCTTGCCACAGGGCCCCGTCGACCTGGTACTGCCCAGGGACAGGGCCGGGGCGGAGTGGGTGCAGCAAGACTCACCAGAACAAGAAGCGTGGAGGCGACGACAATCAAGAGTGCCGTGGGGGCCGGAGGCGCATGAAGACGGCGCGGACAACGGACCGATGCAGCGAGGTGAGGAAAAGGCGAGGTGGGCGACAAAGAGGTCGCCAGTGAGGGTGGGGGAAGGCTAAATAGCCTCCCCCTCACACCTGGGCCAGGAAGTGACACGCATTGCGCATCACTTCCAGCCCTGCCAACGGAGGGGGGCTCTGGTCTGCGTCCCCGCCCCCCCCAGTGGGAGGGGAGGGGTGACCGGTGCCCCGGGGCCACTAAGGCGCCGACCGCCGATTGGCCCCCTGCGGGGGCCGCGGTCAGCGGCATTTTGGTAGCAGGAGTCAGTGACCCATCCTCGTGTCGGCTACGAGAGTTTACATAGCAATAGCTATGTTTACAAACATTGTTGTCCAAAAAGCGGGGACTGGCACCAGTTCTTACACTGGCTGGAGTAATTTGCTCTTGGGGGCCTAGAGGCACTAGTCGGAGACATTAGTTAATTCAAGAGCAATTAGAGAGAGGGTGACGCGGGGGTTGCCTACCGGCCTGGGGTGGAGGGGGGGAGCTAAGGTAAGAGATGGGGGCACTGGTGGAGGGTGGCAGCGAGGGAATATGAGGAGGAGGTCAGGAGGGGGAGGTTCTATGGGGAGAGGAGAGGCACTTGTGGCGGTGAAGGAATCCGGGGAGGAGGTCAATAGGGGGGGCCATGGAGGGATGAGTGGCACTGGTGGAAGGTGGTAGTAGGGGTATTTACGGAGAAAGAGGTTATTGGTGCGGCGCCAAAAAAAAATAAACACTTTCACATCAGCGTTAAAGCCGGCCCTATCATGGCCTTTCTGTTTTGTTTATTTAGTTAGCAGTCGGGTCATAAGGGCTACTGTGGAACATACTTTAAAGTGCGTGCTAATTATATTTACTGCTATATTCAATGTTTTAAGTTTGAAGGCGATGTTACTAATGTTGCACTGGAAAATGAAAGTGGAGCCCGATGGTGCCGGTTATGGGGCTGGGGCCCGAGGTCACCTGTGAGATAAGGTGCACTGGAGAGGAGCTGTGGATAAGCAAGCCTATAAGGGAGTGCGCTGCAGAGTCCGGGGTCAGGTGGAGGTAGTAATGAAGAGGGATTCTCCCTGAAGGCTTGCACAGAGGGAGCCTGTAAGAGAGTGCACTGCAGAGTCCGGGGTCAGGTGGAGGTAGTAATGAAGAGGGATTCTCCCTGAAGGCTTGCACAGAGGGAGCCTGTAAGGGAGTGCGCTGCAGAGTCTGGGGTCAGGTGGAAGTAGTAAGGAATAGGGATTCTCCCTGAAGGCTTGCACAGAGGGAGCCTATAAGGGAGTGCGCTGCAGAGTCCGGGGTCAGGTGGAGGTAGTAATGAAGAGGGATTCTCCCTGAAGGCTCGCACAGAGGGAGCCCGAGAAGTGTCACTTGCCTGATACTCCCACCTCAGAAACCTCCTCTTTCCATCAAAGGAACATTACATGGAAAAAACACTGTTTGAGGGTGATAGTAGTAGAAAGAGATCTGAAAAAGAGTGATGTTTTATGGCGCCTTGTAAGACTAAGAAGAGATAAAGTAGGGCCCTAAAGCAGGCCTGCCTAGACATATATGCGACAACTCGAGCCCGCGGTGGCCCACCCAAATGCACCCTTGGCCCAACCAAATAAAATTCCTGGAGCCGGCCTGGCGGGAGTGTGACCATGTGGTCAAGTGGGTACCTAACGAAGTGGTAATTAAAGCACATGAGGGAATTGTGGCCATGGCGACATGCTTGGGTGGGTGATTAGGGTGGGGGGATATGTTGGGGGGGTTGCTGGGGGATGGGGCGGGGGGCATATTGGTTATATCGCACATTCGCTGTGGATTAATCCTGTGGATGGACTGCCTCGTAGCATAGATGTTGATGCGGTGAATGCTGTACAGTTGTGATCAGTTTGGTGGACTGGTCACTGCTCTACGCTCTGAATTGGCTGTAGGGCGGAGTAATGGGGAAGGGGATTGACTGTATTCTGTTTTGTGACCCAATAAAGTCTGTTTAAAAAAAATAAAAAAAATAAAAATGAGGGAATTGTGGCCATGTAAAAAAAAAAAAAACAACAGAAAAAAAGATTTGCACAAAACACATATTTTCAGCTGTTAGCTCGTGGACGTTCCAAATGGTAAAGCTTCAATAAATAAGCGCTATTCCATTTCCTAAGAAGGGTGATAACGCAAGCTTGATTAAAGAAACTACGTCACTCTCACAAGCACCGAAATACCAGAGAGGTGTCCTTTGGCAGTGCATAGCGCGGGGGTGGGGAGGCGCGAATGGGATGCATCGAGGTGGCTGCAGAAGGCCCAGTTTGGGAACGAGCGGTTTGGTATCGGGCGCCAGAGCCCATGGGGGTTGCGCCAATCAGTGGCGGTGAGGGGCAAGATATAAGGAGGGGGGCCACAAAAAAAAAAAAAAATCTATAGATACGAACATTTGGGTCCATGTGGAGACAAGAAGGGGATATGACATGGTGATAATGTTGCTCACTGGCTAGGGCTGGTTACAATTCAAGTTAGAACCAGAGTGACATAGGAAGTTATTGTTGGCTGGGTTAGAGATAGGTCGGGAAAATATATGAGCGGTTTGGTTACTGGTGGCGGTACAAACACAGTGCGTGCTCATGCCATGCGTTTTGATACTGGTACAAGCAAGGAAGTCGAGAAGGTACGCCAGTAACGACTGGGGTTTCCCGCAGGAGGGTTTCCTTTTAGGGACGAGTAAACTGTTGTGTGACATTACCATAGGGGCCCGGGGGAGAACAGTGTTCCTGGAGGGGTAGGTGGTCCAGTTGAACGCCCTACCGGCCTTGGGGAGAGTGGGCAAGGCGCATGCCGGGGGTTTGGGGTGGAGGGGTTTGGGAGACGGGGGAGCTCCTAATACCTTCCACCCCCTTCCCCAGCACGCCTCTGGCAATGCCGGTGGGGTGGAGGTTGGGTGGGGGGGGAAGAGTACAAGTGTGGGAGTGACTGGTAAATGGCAAAAGCAGATGATAGAGCATGTGTGGGAACACACGGAGGAGCGGTGCCACATGGGTGTTGGGGGTTACGTGGAGGAGTAAGACGGGCAAGGGTGGTGCTACAGTTGGGGTACATGTGGTGCGTTTAGGAAGGCTAACGTTTGGTTTCTATTGTAGATTTGAGCAAGGAATAAATACATCGAACTACAGAGGGGCAGAGTGAACGGAGCAAAGTAGTGTCAGTGGTGGCGTGGGTCACGGAATAGGCAAAGGGAGCCAGAACAAGCATAAGGGGTTGTGACCGGATCTCAAGGTGAGTTACTAAAGATGGGGGGCCGCACGCATCAACGATACGGAACACCGCAAGACAGCGCTGGGGGGTGGGAGGGGTGTGGTACCCGGGGTAGGTTTCCCTAAGCCGGGGCCCATGGTTGATTTAATAGGTATCCACACACTAAGGTACTCACAGCCACCTCTTGCAAAGTTAACATCATTTTCTGTTCTGTTTCGGTTCTGTTGCAGGAGCAAAAAAGGCAAGGATGCCACCAGATGACGTAACAAAGGAAATAACGGGGGAACACGCACAGGTAGCGGGAGCAGTGTTGCGGGCAGTTGTGCCGAGTAGGCCAATTGGAGTGGACAAAGCCCAGTCGAGCAAAGATGTGGCTTTAACAGCAGAAGTTGGTTCCGTGGGTGAGTTGACGGAAGTCATTGAAAAACTGGTTAATAATTGGCATACACACAATGGCGTAAACAATGGGAAGGCGGCAGGGGTAGATAAAGGGATGAAGTTGGACGTTACACAGGAGGGGTCCCCAGTACAAGTCTGGGAAGGGGTGTGTATGGAGCAAGGGGCCCAAGAGGGGGCGGGAAGGAAAGCTTCGGCTCAGTCGGGGAAAGGTGACGCTATTGCTTATGGAAAAGCTCCCTTGCCAAAGGTAACCCAAGCCAGTGATACAAATACAACACTGTCCAGTAGGGTAGGGGCAGGGGGGCTTAATGGGACACGGTCAGAAGCATGGCATATCCCACTGGAGGTGAAAGAGAGAGTTTGGAGGAGGGAATTCCTTGATATTTTCACTCTACTGGAGCATGTGCGCAGGGGGGCAGACACATTACGGATAGCCGGGCCCAGCAAAGACAGCAAGGATAGAAAGAGGATAAGGCCCGAGAAAAATATTAACAACTGGTTGGACGCCTTTGCATTACTGGCAGCCATAATGTTGGAGAAATTTCCAGAGCAAGGTCCGGCATTGAATGGATACAACCAGGCTATCCTGGACAGGTTCAAGCGCTACGGGGGCATGGGGTGGCTGCAATATGATCGAAGCTTCCGCCAACGCATGGAAGAGTCACCTACGATGTCTTGGGATCAAAGAGAGGCGAGTGAATGGATGGACCAGATGGGGTCTAAGGCAAGTTTTAGGTTGGGATTAAGGGGGCAGGGAGCGCGTTACAGCAGTGGATCGCACCACCGACAGGACAAGTTTGGCAGGCTAACGCGCAGGCACATCCTGGGGCGAATGCGCAAACGAGGGTGAGCCAACAGTTGGTGGCAAGTTTCCCGCACCAGCAAGTGGGACAGTTGCCATTTCCACCCGGGATCACCTACGCGGGGAATGGGATGGTGGGAGGGGCACAGCATCAAGGAGCGGGGGATGGGTCGGGACAGCAGTCTTCTCTGGTTGGTGGGGGGCATCAGCAGACTTGGATAGGTCACATGCAGCAATAGGCAAGCGGAGGGCAAACGCTACACCAGCAATTGGGAGCAGTAGTACCACAGTTCACACAGGTGGGGCAGGGCCAGCAGCCGGGCACGGTTTTTTCAAATTCCAACATGCAGGCCGGGGGGCAGCTACCACAGGCCAACAATGGGCTGTCAAGTGCACAATTCAACGGGGGCAGGGGTCCTCAGCCCTTGACTGTGGTGGGGTTCCCAACGGGTGTGGTGCAGATGACAACAGGGCTACAAGGTCAAGGCGGCATGGCAGCAACCCACACTGCTCCAGGATCAGCTCTAGGCCAGGGACAGATCATGGGGAGGCACCAGCAGCCGGTCCAGGACCAACTGCAGGCACTTCGAGCGCCAAAAGTGGCAGACGAATTCAAGCAGCTGCTGCAGCGGAAGCAGAGGGACAATACCTGTCGCTTGTTCAATGCAGGCAGTTGCTCCTGGGGGGTTCAGTGCAGGTTCCGACATGGGTGCTCACGGTGTGGCGGAGACCATCCCGTTGTGGCATGCAAAGCCCTCATTAGAAGTACACCAGGAGCCACCTTCATGGGGCAGCCATAGCCGGGGCGGGTAAACAAAGGCCCATCCCCTATAAACTTTGAATTACTAGCAACACTTTTGAATCATTACCCGAAAGAAGAGGAAAGGGAACTACTGTTTTGGGGTTTCAAAGAAGGGTTGAAAATACCCTACTGTGGCCCTTTAGCAGGCAGGTCGTCTAAGAACCTTCGCTCAGCGGAGGAATTGCCGGAAGTGGTTGCGGAAAAGATACAAAAAGAGCTACAGCTACGAAGGATAGCAGGACCGTTTGACACCCCCCCATTAGGCAATTTTATTATCTCTCCACTAGGGATCGTTCCAAAAAAGGAAGCAGGCAAGTACAGGATGATCCACCACCTCTCCTATCCCAAAGGCAACTCAGTAAATGACTGGCTAAGCTAGGAGGTTTGTACCGTCTTGTATGCAACATTTGATGAAGCTATCGAGTTGGTAAGGCAGGCGGGGACGGGAGCCCTCATGGCGAAGGCTGATGTTGAATCAGCTTTCAGGCTTTTACCAGTGCATCCGGACAGTTTTCATTTGCTGGGGTTCCAGTTTAGGGATAAGCTGTACTATGACAGGTGTATGCCCATAGGATGTTCAGTTTCATGTGCTTATTTTGAGGCATTTAGTGCCTTCTTGGAATGGGCTACAAACAAAGTGCAGCCAGCAGGTGGAAAGCTCTATTACCTGGACAACTTCTTATTTGTAGGCAAGGCAAACTCCCCAGATTGTGCCCGTGCATTGGCAGCCTTCACAGTAGTGACGCAGGGTTTGGGAGTTCCATTGGCGGTAGAAAAAACGGAGGGCCCCACAACAAAGCTGACGTTTTTGGGAATAGAGTTGGATTCTGAGGAAGGGGTGTCACGCCTCCCAGTGGAAAAAGTACACGACTTTGCAGCAGCTATTGTAAAGGTATTGGCAAAACAGAAGGCAACAGGAGTTAATGGGTAAGCTCAATTTTGCGTCCAGTGTCATTCGGGTGGGGAGAGTTTTTTCACGGAGACTGGCAGGGGCTACAGCGGGCATTACACAGAAACATCACTTTGTAAGGTTGAATAAGGGGCTGAAGCAGGACTTGCACATGTGGTTGTCTTTTCTCCAAGGTTTCAATGGTCTTAGAATACGACTTCGCTATGGACAGCCGAGGAGAGGATGCAACTGTACACAGATTCTTCCCAGCAAGGGGGCTTTGGGGCAATATTGGGTTCCGAGTGGGGTGCCAAAGGGTGGCCAACAGGATGGCGACAGCGTGGCCTCACCATCAATGTCACAGCGCTAGAGCTGTTTCCCATTGTTTTGGCATTGTCACTGTGGTCGGACCCCTTGGCAAACAAGAATCTGGTCATCCGGTCAGACAACATGGCAGCCGTCCAGGCAATTAATAATCAGGCGGCGTCATGTCCCATAGTATTAGGTTTACTAAGGCATTTGGTGAGCGGGTGTCTCCAGTATAATATCCAGATAACAGCAAAGCATGTGCAAGGGTTTAAGAACAAGGCAGCTGATGCTCTTTCTCGCTTGCAGTGGGAAAGATTCCGGGCAGAATGGCCAGAGGCGCAGCAGGAAATGATGGCCTTCAAAGAGGAATATTGGAAGCTAATGCATTAGAAGGTCAACTACTGCGTATGGCTGAAGAGGCTCTAGCGGTGGGAACAAGACAGCGGTATCGGCGTTGTGTGGACACGTTTCAGAACTTTACAGCGGATGTTTCCGAGTTTCCAGACAATAACCAAACAACTGGGTTGGAGGGTCAAACAGTTCGTGGTGTGGGCCAGGGGAGCCGGTAAATCTAGGTCATGGGTTATAGAGCACCTTTCAGCTATAGCATACCATGCTAAGCTGGAGGGTTTGGACGATCCCACTAAAGGTTTTATTCTTAGGGAAGCCTTGAAAGGTTGGGCCAAAGTTGAAAGCAAAAAATAGGATCACAGGTCCCCAATTGATTTTAACACACTAAAAATTCTAATCGACCACCTCCCTTTGGTTTGCCACTCGGAATTTGAAAGTATGCTGTTTCAAGTGAACTTTTTCTTGGCCCTCTTTGGGGCCTTTCGCATTAGCGAACTAGTATCGAGAGCAAAAGGGGACAAAAGCAGCAGGGCTCTGCTGGTGAAAGATCTATCCCTGGGCACACACCAGGCAACTTTACGGGTGCGACACTCTAAGACAGATCAAGTGGGAAGGGGACAGTACATTACTCTGAAGAGGATGGAGGGGCACAGCTCATATTGTCCAGTTAAGCTTTTAGCAGGGTACATCAAGGAACGGGAGGGTGTCAACGGCGACAACTACCTTCTCACCCACGAAGACGGGAGCCCAGTAACGCTTTATCAGTTTAAAAAGGTGTTAGCGGCAACGGTCCAAAAGGCTGGGCTCCAGGGGCATCACTACACTACACATTCCTTCCGCATTGGGGCAGCCACAACAGCGTTCCAGGAGGGTATGTCGGCAACAGCGATAAAACAAATAGGAAGATGGGAATCAGACAGGTTCCGGGTTTACATTCGCCCTACACCCAGCAGTTAAAGGATTAAACAGACAGGGGTTTGCGGGGGTTTGGGTCGGGATCTTTATGCATTTATGTACACCAGGTTACACGTATAATAACAGGCTGGTTAAGACGGAACTCAACATTTCTGCCTTTCTGTTCTACTTCACAGACGCAAAACAGTGTGGGTCATCGGGCACTCTTACTTATCCATGGCTGCTTACAGAGCCCACGCCGTGGGGTGGGATGCAACGTTCCCCTTTCAACGAACAATGGTGCGATGGTTTGGGAAGCCGGGGTTGCACTGGAGAGACTTGGGGAGCATCATTGCGGATTTCCGCTCCCGCTCAAAGGACCTGGATATTTTAGTGATTCATCTAGGGGAAAATGACCTTCCGGTGATAGGGAGGAAAACCCTACTTCACATGTTAAAAAAGGAGCTTACCAATTTAGCCAGGAGCATGGATCACACGGAGGTGGTGTGGTCCGAGATCATTCCCAGAATGGCATGGGTTGGTGCGCGCTCCCAAAAGGGTATGGAGTTGTCAAGGAAGAGGCTTAACAGCCTCATGGCCAAATTTCTAGGGGGTGCAGGTTTAGGCAGCATTAGGCACACCCTGATTAACTTGCGGCAGCCGCACTATTACAGGGCAGATGGGGTGTACCTGTCAGACACTGGAACAGATGTCCTGCTACGGAATATGCTATACCAAAGGGGATGATGGACAGAGCGTTTGAGCTAATCAAACACTCACCCCCAGTCAACTGATCTGGGTTTAATCCATCATCATTCTTTAGCTCACTCCACCACCCCAGTTCAGACATGGCCATATGCAAATCAGTCTGACCCTGTGCCTCATGGGAACAGCCCATCCTGAACTGTCAAGCCATGTCTTCCCTGGACTGAAAACAAGCATCCTGGGATCGGTTTCGGGTTCATAACCCTCATCAGCCAGGCTATCTTGAATCCAGTGGCAAAGTGAGCAAGGGACCCACGTCTGGGCATACCCTGCCAACTTAGGACAAACAAAGCGATACCAAAGGGGACGATGGACAGAGCGTTTGAGCTAATCAAACACTCACCCCCAGTCAACTGATCTGGGTTTAATCCATCATCATTCTTTAGCTCACTCCACCACCCCAGTTCAGACATGGCCATATGCAAATCAGTCTGACCCTGTGCCTCATGGGAACAGTCCAGCCCGAACTGTCAAGCCATGTCTTCCCTGGACCGAAAACAAGCATCCTGGGACCGGTTTCGGGTTCATAACCCTCATCAGCCAGGCTATCTTGAATCCAGTGGCAAAGTGAGCAAGGGACCCATGTCTGGGCATACCCTGCCAACTTAGGACAAACAAAGCGATACCAAAGGGGATGATGGACAGAGCGTTTGAGCTAATCAAACACTCACCCCCAGTCAACTGATCTGGGTTTAATCCATCATCATTCTTTAGCTCACTCCACCACCCCAGTTCAGACATGGCCATATGCAAATCAGTCTGACCCTGTGCCTCATGGGAACAGTCCAGCCCATAAGTTGGCAGGGTATGCTCAGACGTGAGTCCCTTGCTCACTTTGCCACTGGATTCAAGCAAGCCTGGCTGACGACGGCTGAAATGCCAGAAAGCGGTCCTAGGAAGCTTGTTTCCGGTCCAGGGAAGACATGGCTTGGCAGTTCGGGCTGGACTGTTCCCACGAGGCACAGGGTCAGACTGATTTGCATATGGCCATGTCTGAACTGGGGTGGCAGAGTGGGCTAAAGAACGGTAAAGGATTAAACCCAGATCAGTTGACTGGGGGTGAGTGCTTGCAATGTTCAACACTCTGTCCATCATTTCCTTTGGTTTTGCTTTGTTCGCCATAAGTTGGCAGGGTATACTCAGACGTGAGTCCCTTGCTCACTTTGCCACTGGATTCAAGCAAGCCTGGCTGACGACGGCTGAAATGCCAGAAACCAGTCCTAGGAAGCTTTTTTCCGGTCCAGGGAAGACATGGCTTGGCAGTTCGGGCTGGACTGTTCCCATGTGGCACAGGGTCAGACTGATTTGCATATGGCCATGTCTGAACTGGGGTGGCAGAGTGGGCTAAAGAACGGTGATGGATTAAACCCAGATCAGTTGACTGGGGGTGAGTGCTTGCAATGTTCAACACTCCGTCCATCATTTCCTTTGGTTTTGCACGGAATATGCTAGCGGCATTGAATGCAAGAGGCTGTTGGTAGTGCTCAAGAATTGGGCCGCAGGAGGGCATGGGGGGCCTCTCTGGCAGCGATAGCTCCCAGCGAGGCATGGCGGTACTTACAAAGCGATCCAAGAGGAATCAAGAAACAAGCTGGGAAGGGGGCACAGACCGCAAACGGGGCAGTCAGGACCCAATGGGCACTGGCAAGCTCCTCAAGCCCCTTTGTTCTGGTGAACCGGAAGTAAACAATTAATTACGCAATGGAGGTCAGAGTCTGTGGCATGGAAGAAGTGGGGTAACGGTTACCGGGTCACTTGCGCAGAGAGGGATATGGGAACAGTCAACCAGGTTGGCGGACGGGAAGCACATTGGCTTGCCCAGGTAACAAAGAGGGTACGCACCGGGACTGAAGAAGCACAGGGTTGGGCTGGGAACAAACGCTTACCCGGAAGGAAACGTGTGGACACCGGAAGTGAAAGGTCACCCGGCCAGGTGGGAACCGGCTGGTTACCCGGGAGTGTGTGGGCACCGGAAGGCAAAGGGTCATCCGGTCGGGTTGGAACCAGACGCCTACTCAAGGAGGGTGTGGCAACCAGAAGTAAAAGGTTAGGAAGCAGAAGCTTGCCCGGAGTGAAAGGGAAGGGTTGCGTTCCCGGGGGGGGGGGGGGGGGGGGGGACTAGGTAACCAGGGGCAAGGTGAGTTGCACTGAAGGCAAGGCTCAGGGCAGAGATTATGGGATAAGGATACAGGCTCTCCGGACAAAAATAATGATGTGTAAAGGATCGCTTGTGAGTTAAAAATGCCTAATAAACTGCGGCCTCAATTCTTCCATAAAAAACACAAACTTGTGGTGGTCTGAAGTTATTGGGGTTCGGGTGGAGCGACCAGGTGGGGGGTGCCTCTGCTGTGCCCCTTGGTTCGGCCCCCCACTCCCCAGGGGGAGGGGGATAGTGGCGGGACCGGGGGCCAAAAGTAATCTTAGAGCTCTATAGTCATATAAATGAACTTGTGCCTCTATATGGCCTTGGAACTCTTCTGTGGCTTGCAATATCCTTATACTGTGCTGGGGTACTATATATTGTCGTCTCCTCATATCTAAAAATAAATCAACATTCATGACCTGTGCTACACGTTTTACCCTGCATCCACTACTACAAACCGTATATCTAAAAATCATAATTATTGACCTTGGCTACAACAGGTTTTATTCACCCTGCATTACCTACTATAAATTCTTGCATAAAGACCCTTGTGTAGTGCCAGCTGCTGGGTGTGCTTCGAGGCCTATTATGACATCACTGAGTGAGTGGTCCAAAGAAGCATCCTATGAGCTGCTCGCTTTGACAAAAGAAGGTCTCGCTTGGTCGAGAAGCAGGGACGCATCCGGTCTAATTGAGCGGAAGCGCCGTCACATTTGTCGCCGGGCTCGGAAGTGCGTCATAGTGGGGCGTCTTGGCACGGCACTCGTACTGAGCGCGCGAGGGAGTCGTACCAGCGGCAGAGAGGAGCGCAGCGCTGGAACGAAGCCCGAGCCGCCGCGCGGGTTGAGCCGAGGATCGACCCTAAGTGTCCCGGTGAGTGTCTCGCTGACCGGCACCGGAGGTCGGGGCTGTAACTGGCTCTGCTTTGTGCGTTAAAGACGTGCGGCTGTGACGCACTTCACGGTCGCGGAGGCGTCAGGCCGTCTCGCTCCGCACGACGGCCGCCTGTGTGGCTGAGCGCGCGGCGGCCCCTGGGCCCCTTTGTACGCGCCGGCGGCCCCTGGGCCCCTTTGTACGCGCTGGCGGCGGCTGGCGCGAGCCCACCGGCCGCCATCTTGGTGGTAGAACGGGGGCGCAGCGCCGCCATTTCAGCGGCCTCCCCTGGGGTCGACCGGGTCGGGGGCAGGTGAGGTACGGAGACTGTGTGCATCTGGGCGTTAAACCACGGGGTGGGCCCTTGGATGTGGTCACACTGACCCTTACTGTGAATGGAATGGGGATGGGCCAGGTGTCCGCTGTGTCCCTCGGACGTGGCGGGCTGGGTGGGTTATGGGATACCTTGTTTCATTAAAGCGTATGAAGCTATTGCAGCTCTTTCAGAGCACTAATTACAGCCACGTTGGTATTGTGGTCTGGATGGTGCCCTCAGCTCTGTGCTAGCTGGGCGACGGTCTTTTTATGCGCCCTTATCTCTCTCCACGCGCACTTTGTGGACCAGGCTTTGTACGTAATGGGGGCACTAGGTAGGACAGATGAAACTCGATGAGTATAATGGTGTTCCTGTGTGGTTAGCCGTCTCTGGCAGTGGGACGTATGTGTGTACGCGTAATTGACTAATACCACGCCTTGTTACAGACTCTGTGCAAATAAAAATGTGTAAAACAGTCATTGGTAGCCGAACGAATGAGCATTGTTTTACTACTTAAAAGAATGATTATCATTTGTTACTGTGCAGCTGTAAACTCGAAGAGCATCCGCATGTCATATCTGTATTGTTTACTACCTGTAAATCCTTGTTCGACCACGTTTTGTTGTTCTGCTTTGGGTTAGAGCAGTCTTTAGGACGCATGCTCCACCTTAAACCCCCTTCGTGCCGTCATGCTCCTTCATTCTTGCGCCGCGCCCCCTGTACCCTAACTTTTTGTCTCCAGAGTGGTACAGGGCCTGTAACCTACTTGAAGCTAGTCCAGCGTAATTATGGTGAATAGGAACAAGCATTTGCCTAGCTAATAGTCCTCGCCTTTGTGATTTTGTGTTTAACTAGAGCTTTTTGCTTTGCCAATGTTTGTTAGCTAAGTAGGCGTGCTAAAACATCACAGAGCGAATATACCATGCGTGCTGACTTGGGCTCGACCTAAACATATTACTGGCTAGGGGCCCTCTTCCTCTACTTCCTGCCAGCTTAGCTCAATACTATTTCTATGGAAGCTCTCAAGGTTCCCGCTCCCACCCGAATGCAACAATTTGCTGAAATAAACATTTTAAAATAGGAAAACGCATGCAAAGATTTTTTTTTTGTTGCAAACTAAAAAAGCTAGCATCTGGTAGTGACCCCCCCCCCCCACCAGTCCAAGCAGTCTTACGTCAAATGATCAAACTTGTATGTGACTGCAGAAACTACAGATTCAAAATATTTATTTGAAGTTTTATATAGCGCTCTCTAGACCAGGAGGCATCAGAGCTCTTTACATGAGGATCAGTGAGATACAAGTTACCAATTACAACAGTTACAAGAGCGTATTAAAACATGGGGGAGATAAAACAGGGCTACAACAGCAAAACGTGTTACTAAAGCATAGATAACCCATAGAAAACAATGTTACAGTCACATGAGCAAATAGAGCATAACATAACAGAGGCACGTGTCCTTTGGGGCATCGAAGGTAAGGGGGGGAAAAGAAAAAGGGATAAGGAATGCAGCTCTGGTCAGGCAGACCAGTAAGACGAGAGCAACTGGGATGGGAGGCAGCCACAGGATAGAGGAAGGCAGGACATCGCCAAACACAATCGGGTCGTCTATGTGGAAGGGGTGTGGTACAGCGGCTAGGGTGCCTGACTACAGGGTTCACGGTTAAATCCCCGGTGGCAGGTTAGTCCAGCACCATGTGAGTCTGGGCAATAGCTCGCTTAATCTTCCCGACGGCCCCCATCACCGGGACACCACTTTGGAGGTAGCTGTGTGCTTTACAAATACTGGTATTATGTGCAAAGGTTCAGGGCTGAGATTGGTTCAGTTGTCGGCAGATCATCGGTATTACGTTGGGGGAGGAGGGAGACAGTGGAGAGACGAAGAGAACTGTCCAATATCCGGCTGGGTACCGGACGGTGGAGGGGGTCAGCCAGAGCCGATCTCCTCTATACCTGTCTAGGCAGCTCCACCGGGCTTCGGCCATGTTGCTCGGTCTCATACATACTTGGATATGTGTTTGCATAGTTTCATTTTAAGATCATTCTGAATAAGATGAGGCTTTCTTAAATTTTTGTAATTTTGCAACTCGCCCCACGCTTAGGAGTTTGTGCAAGATTTCTAACCCTGTACTTCCTGTTACTGTTACCTGTGATTAGCTCCTTGGGATCGCCCGTGTGCTTCTGGCTGCCAGAGCAGGGCCCCTCGAGAATGTGCGTTTCGAAAGCAGAATAAAGGCAACTTAGATACTTACCCGGCAGCCAGATGTCCACTGGTGCAAGGATTTTAGAACACCTCCCTGGCAGGTCTGTAAGGTGTCCCTACATACATGTCTGTGAGTTTGCCTATGTGTTCGTGTACACTCCAAAGAACCAACCCACCGGCTTCCTTACAAACACGCATCGGCCTAGAGATAAATATGTTCATCTAAAAATGTAACATTCAGCAACTGAGAAACTACTCTTTATTGCCACATATGCTTGTAATGTTTGTGAATGCTACTTTTATGGGGTATAGTCTCCTAGAATTCAGTGGTATTGTCACCATAAGGTGGGTTGGGGGGACGCGCGGGTGTTTTTTTACAGAGAAGCCTTGAGACGTGCTAGAGGGGGCAGGTGGCCCATGATAGGGGGAAAGTTGTGAGAAGGGGCTGTTCCCACCCCGCTGCAGCCGAGGGGGGGGAGGAGGCCCCCAAGGAGCAGGCACATCGGCTTGCCTTTCAAATGAACGCAGGCAGGCTTGGCTGCCTCCTCCCCCATGATGAGAGCTTTGTCATCCGAGCGGCTGGCGGGGCCAGCTGCTGTCACACTGTATGCTCCTCGTAAAAAGGGCAAGGAAGGTGTCGCGCACAGTGTGTGCATAAGGAGGGGTACCGAGAGCGGTGCCAGGCTCAGGAGTTCGCAGAGGTACACCGGGTGATGGTTTGGGAGGCGGGTGCTAGAGCGGTGTATGAAGAGGGAAGTAAAGCGGGAGGTGCTATGCACAGTGGGTATGCACGGAGAGGGACGGTAGGGTACAAAGGCACTGTGTACGAGCAGAGGGGCACAGGAACGGTTGGCCTAGCGAGACATAGGGAATGGTCAATAGGGGTGCCAGGCACTGCATGCGTTGAGCACCGAAGGAGATCGAGAGAGGTGCCAGGCGCAGCGTGTATGAGCAACGAGCACCAGAAAGGTGCCTGGAGAGGTACCACGTACTGAGTGGGTATGCACAGAAGGCCTTGGCGGAGAACCGTTCTGTGCCAGGCCAAGACACTGGGAGGTGGGCAGTGAGGGTGCCAGGCAGTGTGTGCTGAGCTGGACTCGCGGACTGTTGGCCTAGAGAATGCCTGACGCTGAATGTGCACATGGAGGGGTGGGGGTGCTCCTCATAAACTCAGCAAGCCGCAGAGGGGTGCCAAGCACTGATAGAGCGCCCACAGGAACACGGGAGATTCCTCCCCCGGGCCTTTAAATGGTGGGAATGTGGTTTGCAAAGAGGTGTGGACACAGAGTAGGTGCGCGCAGATAGGTGGAGAAATGGACCGTTATTCCTTTTTAGTCGCTGGTTGAACAGCTGATTGCAACAAGCGAAGGGAGGGGACAGAGAAGTACAAGCCCCAGAGCACACTGAATTGCTTACGAGGTGGAGAGGCTTAGCAACTCATGAAAGTGCGCCATTATTAATAATGTAGCGCGCGTGAAACGGAAAGCACTAGTGTAGTGGACACAAGTGCGCCTTTATTAATGTAGTGCGTTCAAAAAGCGCGCGCAAAAGGGAAAGTGTGAGAAGTTGGCCTGATATGTAGTGCTCACTATTCTAGTGATCACTGTGTATCATTCCAAACGACCCTTATTGATGATTGGTTGTAAGTCAACCTTTTAGACCAGCTATCCTAGTAGCGTGGATACGAGCAGTCTTAGGCTAAACTCTAGAGGGCGTGTTAAGCCAGCTGTTTACCATCACATATACCCCTTGAACACCAAGTGAAAGGACACCACACAAGTTGTTATGAAAATAAAAGGATATTTATTTATAACAAGACTACCCTGGCTCTTTATGAGTCAGGGAGCTAAGCACACTACAAAACTCTTAGGAAAATACTTCAGTTGCACACTTTACACAAATGCCCGAGGGGCACGAGAAACCATCTACACTAACAGTGAAATGCGAATGGTTAGAGTCTGGAGGTACTGATTCCGGAGTGATCCGATCAGTGGGACTAAACGAAAAAGGAACTGGACACTTGTAGAGCGAACCTGCGATGGAGCACCGAGATGCTCGAGTTACCTAGCCCGGAGGCTGCGGCTGCGTGAAGTTCGGCAAGATGTCGGGAGTCCTCGTGTAGTCTCAGGAGCCTGAAAGAAGAAGTTGCTGGCAGGCGACCAGTGACGATGTTCAGAGCGATCCAAGCCTGGATCGGTGATGAAGGAAACCTGAAAGCAGAGGGGACTCAGTTCTCAACCGCTAGCCAGCGATCGTGTGGGTACCAGGAGGGTACCGGCTGAAGTCACCTCGACCAGGTGAGTGGGTGACGTCGGACTCGGCTGTTCCTCGGACCAGGAGGTGCGGCGGCGACCAGGATGGAGGGCGAGCTGTCCCACGAAGGTGTCTGCTGTCGATGGTGCTGGGCCCAGGAGGGGGCAGCGGATCTTGGCAGTGGCAACCCAAGCGGGGGAGTCAAGATGGCATCGGGAGTGGACCAGGAGGGTCCGTGGTACTCCTCTGTTGAAGGGGAGCAAGAGCCAGTCTGGAGCAACCAGACTAGTGATGTAACAAAACGTGGTGCGTCGTGAAGAGGGCCACAAGCCGGTCGGCAAGTGGTCGGACAACGCGGTGAACAGCAAGGAGCGGAAGGGCCCCCACGCAGATCTCGTGGATGCTGGGGAGACAGACTTCGATGCTGGAGCTGCTCAGGGTTTAGGGCTTCTCAAACCCTAGGTGCACTCACTCGAGGGTCCCTCGGTGGGCGTGCTAGATAAGCGTCGTGCAGGTTCTGAAGATAGCCGGTCCCGCAGGTCTCGTCACACCTACGACTCTCAGCTGGGCTGATGAGGTAGGTAAAAGGTCAGAGATGGCAGGGAACTCGGGTCTCGTCGAGCTGGGCAGTCTTCATCCGTAGGAGAGACTTACAGCAAACCGCAAGCGCTTAGGTGGTGCCTGCTGGTGCAGGGTGGCTACTCCTTAGCCACAAGGGAGAGTCTTCAGAAATAGTCAAGAGTTCCTTTCGTGGAAAGTGGTTCGTGATTCGGAGTTATCCGATTATCTGATTATCCAATTTGGGAAGGGGACTCGCTCCTACCTTTATTCTAAGAAAAGGGGCTGGCCCGTGACTAGGTTCTACCTATGGGTGGAGCCAGGAGGGGGGTGGTTACACCCCTAACCTTTGTCCGGCTTCGCGCCAGCTCAGGGGCTGGTGTGCCCCCGAAACTGGTTTGAGCCGGGCTATGCACAGTGAGCACCGGGGTGCCACTTGCAATCACCTTCCTTTCAGCCCTGCCTACCTGGGATACACAAACCCTGTCTGGGACGGTGCTAACACCGCCCTCGACAGGAAACCCTTTGTCCAAGCTCCCCTTGCTGGAAGGTCCCCCAGCAGCAGGAGGTCAGACTTGTGTCTGGTGGCAGCATCCATTTTGTGATGCTGAGGCTTGAGTCAACTTTAACCGGGGTTCAAGGTTACTCCCATGTCGGGTCCCTCTAAAAGGGGGGAATGCTAACCCCGTCACCAGGACTGGCGAGGGGTTTGTATTCCCATTCGTATGACACCTTACTCGACATGTGTAGGTGATGTGAGGCCAAAGTTAGCAAATAACCGCCAGGATTCTAATGCATTAAAAGTAGTTGGCCCGCGTCACCATGGAACGGCTATTAGGACTTGGTTCCGCAAGCCGTCGACGGGCTCAGCTCGCGCCAGAGCACCGTCCCACATGATTCCCTGCACTCTGCCTTCAGGATTGATAAGGCCTGCTATAGGAGTGACTGATAGGAATCCATGTGTCCATTTTAGGGTTTAGGTGTAGGAATACTACACCTACAGCAACGGGTGATTACACCACGTGGCCCCAGCTGTCGTGCAGCCAGTTGTGTCAGATTTGGGCGGCCATTCCAGGGGTGGCATAATACATGCTTCAGCCCCGGGTAGGCCCTGGGTACACCGATGCCCTGGATACCTGTGGTATGCTGAGACAGGGACTGTCAAGGCGGCCCAGTTCCAATTAGTGGATGCACCTAATGTACATGTGTGTTAATTTCGAGAGAGAACAGCTAGGCTGTGGGTCTGATTGGCAGGCCCACAGCCGGAGAAAGTCGTAAACCAATGAAGCAAAAGCAAAAAATCTGGGTGATCATAGGATTGCAGACCCTACTCTCCTACAGAAAGCACTAGTGTAGCGGACACAAAAGGGCGCTATTATTAACAATGTAGCACGTGTAAAAGTGAAAGCCTTGCGCTCGCGCCTGGAGCTGAATGCAGCGGAAAGCGCGTGCAAAAGTATTAGAGTAGGGGACACTAAAGTGCGCCATTATTAACAATGTAGCGCACGCGAAAGCCAAAGAAACAAGCCGCGCAGAGAAAGGAAAGGCACGTCTGCCATTGTTGCAGATAAACGCTGTAATAGGGGGGGGGGGGAAAGTGCACAGCGGCTAATGAGTTTCCCGCCGCAAGTAAAACATAAAATCCTGGTGGGCAGGGCCAAAAGCGGACAGGGTAGCAACCCTCAGTGTAATGATTGCTTCCGGTGCAATCATTACACTGTGTTTTGCATCATCCATGAAGCAAAACGACGCGCACAAATCAAAATTGTAGGCGGAGCAGCAATACTACTTGTATCGGTTCCAAGAAGCCCTCGCATGGCGAGGGTAGCACATGCGCTGCTCACGCCAGGCGATACCTAACAAGTGATCTGCGCGGTTAGGGCAAAAGAAAAAGTAGAGCACTGAAACAAAGAATGTGGCCACTGGTGAAATGATCCATGAAGCATGGTCAGTCGCATGGGCGGTAACAAACCAGCCACAAGATGGCACAAATTTACACCGTTCACAGAGCGATTACTACATGCCTTGCAGAGCAGCGCATGTGCGCTGACTCCAGGCATGACCTAAAAATGCAGTGCTTTTAATTGTTTTCCTGGTCCTCATAGCGTGTCTTTTGGAATTACTACCTGTTCCAAGAAACATTATTTTGGTCCATGGTAGTGGTTTGGTTTGTTGTTCTATTGGGTGGCAGCGAATACCGATGATAAAATTGTATGATAGAGTGGATCATCATATGTATGTGGTACAGATGTTATGAGGGCGAGGGGTGCGGTTAGGTAGACTTACAGGGCGTTTGGTGGGGGGTGCTATGGTGTGACGTGGTTCGTGGTGCTTCATGCAGTTTTTTTCTCAATTATACTGGGTGTGCTACTTCCATTTCCTTTATTTTTTACTATAGGTTGTCTAACAATGGCAGACCGACAGGTGTCTCGTGAGATTTTCGAAGCTATAATGTCTGAAATGGTTGGAACCGTTCGCATGAATCGGGGGGCTGCTGCTTCAGGTACTGAATGCCATTTTTCAGAATGAATATTACTAACTATTTAGTGGCACCTTGCCCTGTTTTCTTTTAACACAGCAACATATAGCTAATGTCACCTAATTTATAACGTTTATTTGAACACTGTGGGTGGGTTCTACGATGTCTTAAAATTATAAACAGTTGGCTAGAAAAACTTTGCAGCATTTTACTAAGCGACTACATTTTCAAATGGGACTCTTTAACTGTAAAACGAATATTGCAAATGTTGGGCTTAAGATTGGGACTAATTTAACGGCCTTTAGCATTGGTACTAAACACATTTTTCCACTCTAATGATCTTGCACTGTTATCTGATTTTGCTATAGCGTATTTTAACTGAGTTTAAACATTTGTTACGTTTTTTTTTCTTAATTAGGCCAATTGAGGACAACCCCTAGACAACGACCACAAGCGTATGGAGACAACTTTCAAGATGTGCCAATGCGTTCTCCTCTTGAGAGTAGAAGAGGGGCTTTCACGGGACCTTCCAGAAGAGATTTTGAAAGTGAACAGACAAGTGCTCCTTTCTTGGAACGCAGAAGATCCCGCAGTCCTTTAAGGGATGAAGATCCTTATTTTAGTAGACGTCCTGTAGTGAATGACGACTTTGGACAGCAGCGATCTCGAGAGCAAGAGTTTCGAATAGCTGCACAAAGAAACTCCAGCCCACTCGGATCACCAGAGCAACTGTTTGCCAGGAGTGTTCCTCCACGTGTTGATCCGGAGCGGTTTCCTATGCGGGGTGATGGAGGGCTGTTCTCTCCCAGGGCCGACGGGGCAAGGTTCCATCCCAGGGGCGATGGTGTACCCTTTCCTTTGAGGGGTGATGGAGAGCGGTTCCCTCCTCATGATGGTGGGACATTTCCTCAGCGTGGCGAGGGTGAGAGGTTGCACCTGTGGGGTGAAGGTGGCAGGGTACCTCCAAGAAGTGAAGTAGGCCTGTTTCCCCCTCGTGTTGATGTTGGACTCTTTCCACCGAGGAGGGGTGGTGTAGTCGGTGGTGCATTCTTTACTCCAGGAGATGGTGGGCCCATCGCTGCAAGAGGTCGGGGGGCGAAATTTGGTCAGCGACCAGAGGGAACCTTTCCTGTACGGGGGCGAGGAGCTGCTGTGCGTGGAGGTAGTGTGAGAGGTTCTACAAGAGGCAGGGGGGGTTCAAGCAGCAATGCACTGTCTGTAACCAAACCAGGGACAACTATGGACAAGAAAACAAAGGCTGCGCTGGAGAGCAGTACCAAGATAGCCACATGGGCTGGTTTCCACCGAATTAATGCTAATGATTACAGGCGAAAGAATCCAGCTCAGAGTGCCCTGGATACAGAAACAGCCGTCAATACGCTGGCCATGTTCAAGCAACCCTTTCCACCAGAGCTCAGATCACGCTGCTTTTATTTGATAAAGCTTTTTAACCATGCTGCTCTAAAGAAGACCAACTTGGATAAGGATCTTGTGACATTGTTAATGGAGAATAATGTTATTACTTCTCCAAAAGATATACGTGACTATATAAATCCATTTGACCAGTACTTAACGTCACTTCAACACTATCTTCTGAAGAGTGCTCACCCACTCTTTTTGGCTTGCAACACGTTTGAAGTCAATGTAAACACTGGATATTACACTCCTGCCAATATCTTTTCTGCTTTGAAGAAAACCATTTTCTATTGTCGTCAGTCCTTGTTGCTGTTCGGCCAGACCTATTCCCTCGCAACATATTTGAGGCAGAGCAGAATCTTGAAAGTTCTTGGCATTGGGGAAGATGCTCCAAAACCCGCTGACTTTCCTAATATGGACGATTCGTATTTGTTTGGAACCAAGTACTTGGCCCAGCTTAAGATTTGGCTGAAGAAAAGCGGGCATCAACTTACGTTGAACAAAAACATTGATGTACCGAAGGAGAAAGAAGAACAAGTGCTGCAAGCTAAGCTTAAAGATTCAGAAGTTCAAGGTAACTAGATATATTTTTTCAGTCTTGTGCTCTAAGTAACCTTATTTGTTAGATGGAGGTCTGTGCTCTCTCATAATGGTGTCCATATTGTACTTGTGATGGGCAAACGTGCAGCTGTGATTAATGGTGTCCATATTGTACTTGTGATGGGCAAACATGCAGCTGTGTTTAACTTGAAGCGGCCTGCAAGTGTGCATTAACAGCCCCTTTCTCGAGTACTCTAATCGGATGATTTAGCAAACATAATCTCAACCTTTAATATCGTTGTTGCATTTCCTTACGTTAGCATTGTGTTTGGGTATAGTGCACCACTTCAGAAGTTTTAGAAGTTATAGATTCAGAAATTGTGCAAGGAAGTGTGACTTAACTGTTGTTGTGTAGGTCTTTGCTAGAACTGTGTACACTTCTGGTTTAGATGGTGACTTGGACAGTGAAAAAACAATCTTATTTTATACATTGTTAGACCTTAAACCAGCTGATCCAAAGGTCTTGGAGACAGTTGATACACTGCTTCAGAATGCAATTGAGACCTGGAAAGAAAGAGACTCGACTGATGCAGAGAAACCTGAGAAAGAGAAGCCTGACTTTTGGTGAGTGTTTTGAAGGTGTCCAAACAAACATTGCAGATTGTGGCTCAGCATTTGGAGAGTCAATAATCAAACAGGAATGCCTGGTCTGCTGTAGTGAAGTGAAAGTGCCCATGGGTACTTTTGGAAAGAAAATCCATAGGCATGATAGCTAATGCTCAGTTCCTCTAATGTCGGTCCATCAACCATTGTCCTCTAAAGTTCTGGTGGATTTATGTTGGTCCCTTTCCAGTTAGATGAGTCCAATTGGACAAACAACTGAAGTTGGCTATGTTGAATCATTGGGCCTGACTGATAAATACTTCAGACGGTTGGGAAGAGGAGCGATCCTTAGTCAGCCTGGCTGGTTAAGGCACAGTACCTGCAAGCTAGACGCCCAAGCAGAGCGAATACATTTGTTTGTTGTGAACTATTTTGGTTCATGCTATTCCTTCTCTTGGGTGAGAGAAAAGAGCAAAGGCCAAGAGTTTAACACAAACTCACAAGTGATTCCCCTTTATTATCTAATGTCTCTTGATGGTAAGAGCAAGGCTTGATACTGTAAATTAAGGACCACTGGAACAATATTACCATATAATGCGTGCATGTGTGCCTCAGGGGTACTGGCTGTTGCACTACTTGTAATTTGATAATGTGCAGTGTTTTGATATTTTTTATTTTTCTTCTAGGTTTTTATTTGATGAAAATAGTCACGAATATAAATATTACCGTTTAAAGTTAGCAGAACTGCAAAAGCTGAAGCAAGCCACAACGGAGCGAACTGTGCAGACCGATGACAAAACTCCAGAAGAGATCGCAGCTGAATCCAAATCCATGTTGTATGCCAGAAAAGCAAAAGAAGTTAAAAAGAAAATCATGAAAGGCGTAGTTTCCTCAAAGCATAAAAAGATTGGTAAAACAGTGGCTGGTGCGTTGTCTGCTAAGAAGAAGTCAACTGGTAATCAAGCCACAGGCAAATCCGACGATGCAGCTGCGAATTCTGAAGAATCCTCTGACGATGAATGCTCAGGAGGTGGGATGTCTTTACATTGTTTTTGGCACTTTTACTCCTGACCTGCCAGCTTGCTACTAAGTGCAGGCGCTTTGGATGAGAGAGTGTAGTATGGCTTATATGGATAGTGCAGATGTGCTTGAGGACCAGCTTTGTACTCTTGTCTCGTTCACCCCTGCATGAGTTTCAAGTGATAGCACACAGTCCTAAAAGCATATACTTACCTTTGGTTAATAGTGATATCACAGAGAACTGCAGTGCACGTTAAAATAAAAAGTCAAAGAACGTTTATGGTCGGAGTCCCTGGAATTATGTGGCAGTGGAGTGCCGAAATATGTGGCAGGTTTGAGTAAATTATAAGGCATATGTGGCGTAATGCAGAACACTTTGTGATATTCTTGCTTCGTTTTATTGTTAAACTTGTTAGCACTGGGCATTGGTTGCACCTCAGTACCAGTTTGAAGGCCAGATATAGCAGTAAGCAATACTAGGCCCAGTGCAGTGCAAAGCCCCTTCCACTGTATGGCAACGCTTGTTGCTGCGTTTTAGTAACTTTTGAACCACTTGAGCCAAAAAAAGTGTTTTGTTCAATTCAGCAGTTATGGGGTAGACAATGGATCGTGCGGCAAATCTATAATTGGGCGAACATGGTCGCACAATCCCAGCGGCCGTGGGCTACAAATTAATACTTACAAATTATAGATTGCCATTGGCTTTGCAGTCCTTAACTCGCACACCAAATGCAGTGCTCACAATCTCACCTTGATTTGCTAGATGCGATATAAATGTACGTGACCCAGGTGAAATTTCATGTCATGTATTTTTGATGTTTAAAATATTAGATTTTTAGTTATGACTGGAATTGTGTGTTGGAGTGCTATGTTGAGGGTGCTTTAGGCTCTATCTGGAAACTAACCTTTAAACAACGCTCTTGTAATTCTGCAGGTGAGGGGCTGCTTGCTGGTTGCTTTCAAAGATCTGAGGTTGTGTAAAGCTAGAATCCTGAATACAGCCTTATTGATGTTCATGACGGAGATCGTTATGCTTGCCTTACCCTCATAATGAAAATTAGACCCTTCTAGCACACCCATGTCTTTTTGAAACCTCTCTTCTATGGGTAGATCTGATTATTATTTTTTCTTTAAAACTGACTTTTTGTGAGTAGTCGCCAGAACAGTTAAGTATGTCATATTTGTGTAAGAATGACCCAGGAGACAATAGACATGCGCAATATAGTTCTGCATTCTGGCTACCTTTATGAAGCAACTAATGCTTTGTTAGAGAGTTGTTTGAATTCACTGTTGTGACCTGAAGCTCTTTACTGTGGCCTTCCTTTACTCGTTTTTAGCCTATCCCTACAAAACCAAGTTCCAGTTTTTTAGTGCAGAATACAGTAATCGTGAGATCAGGTGACCCATGACACAGGTTGAGTTGCATTCTGTAAAGTGTTAGTAACTCGGAAGTTTTTACCTACAGCCTGTTTTTAAGCTGCGAATTGTGAAGCAGAGGGTGGATTCTACATTAGTGACGTATGTCCTGCCGCCGGTGGGTTCTGCATTAGTGACGGCCGCCGGTGGGTTCTGCATTAGTGACGGCCGCCGGTGGCTTCTGCATTAGTCATGGAGTGACGGCCTCGGTGGGTTCTGCATGAGTGACTGGCGCCGGTGGGTTCTGAATTAGTGATGGCCGCTGGTGGGTTCTGCATTAGTCATGGAGTGACGGCCGCCGGTGGGTTCTGCATTAGTCATGGAGTGACGGCCGCCGGTGGGTTCTGCATTAGTCATGGAGTGACGGCCGCCGGTGGGTTCTGCATTAGTGACGGAGGTCTGGCCGCCGGTGGGTTCTGCATTAGTGACGGCTGCCGGTGGGTTCTGCATTAGTGACGGCTGCCGGTGGGTTCTGCATTAGTGACGGAGGTCTGGCTGCCGGTGGGTTCTGCATTAGTGACGGAGGTCTGGCTGCCGGTGGGTTCTGCATTAGTGACGGCCGACGGTGGGTTCTGCATTAGTGACGGAGGTCTGGCTGCCGGTGGGTTCTGCATTAGTGACGGCCGACGGTGGGTGCTGCATTAGTGACGGAGGTCTGGCTGCCGGTGGGTTCTGCATTAGTGACGGAGGTCTGGCTGCCGGTGGGTTCTGCATTAGTGACGGCCGACGGTGGGTGCTGCATTAGTGACGGAGGTCTGGCTGCCGGTGGGTTCTGCATTAGTGACGGAGGTCTGGCTGCCGGTGGGTTCTGCATTAGTGACGGAGGTCTGGCTGCCGGTGGGTTCTGCATTAGTGACGGCCGACGGTGGGTGCTGCATTAGTGACGGAGGTCTGGCTGCCGGTGGGTTCTGCATTAGTGACGGAGGTCTGGCTGCCGGTGGGTTCTGCATTAGTGACGGAGGTCTGGCTGCCGGTGGGTTCTCCATTAGTCATGGAGTGACGGCCGACGGTGGGTGCTGCATTAGTGACGGAGGTCTTGCCGCCGGTGGGTTCTGCATTAGTGACGGAGGTCTGGCTGCCGGTGGGTTCTGCATTAGTGACGGAGGTCTGGCTGCCGGTGGGTTCTGCATTAGTGACGGCCGACGGTGGGTGCTGCATTAGTGACGGAGGCCTTGCCGCCGGTGGGTTCTGCATTAGTGACGGCCGACGGTGGGTGCTGCATTAGTGACGGAGGTCTGGCTGCCGGTGGGTTCTGCATTAGTGACGGAGGTCTGGCTGCCGGTGGGTTCTGCATTAGTGACGGCCGACGGTGGGTGCTGCATTAGTGACGGAGGCCTTGCCGCCGGTGGGTTCTGCATTAGTGACGGCCGCCGGTGGGTTCTGCATTAGTGACGGCCGACGGTGGGTGCTGCATTAGTGACGGAGGTCTTGCCGCCGGTGGGTTCTGCATTAGTGACGGCCGCCGGTGGGTTCTGCATTAGTGACGGAGGTCTTGCCGCCGGTGGGTGCTGCATTAGTGACGGCCGCCGGTGGGTTCTGCATTAGTGACGGAGGTCTGGCTGCCGGTGGGTGCTGCATTAGTGACGGAGGTCTGGCTGCCGGTGGGTTCTGCATTAGTGACGGAGGTCTGGCTGCCGGTGGGTTCTGCATTAGTGACGGAGGTCTGGCTGCCGGTGGGTTCTGCATTAGTGACGGAGGTCTGGCTGCCGGTGGGTTCTCCATTAGTCATGGAGTGACGGCCGACGGTGGGTGCTGCATTAGTGACGGAGGTCTTGCCGCCGGTGGGTTCTGCATTAGTGACGGAGGTCTGGCTGCCGGTGGGTTCTGCATTAGTGACGGAGGTCTGGCTGCCGGTGGGTTCTGCATTAGTGACGGCCGACGGTGGGTGCTGCATTAGTGACGGAGGCCTTGCCGCCGGTGGGTTCTGCATTAGTGACGGCCGCCGGTGGGTTCTGCATTAGTGACGGCCGACGGTGGGTGCTGCATTAGTGACGGAGGTCTGGCTGCCGGTGGGTTCTGCATTAGTGACGGAGGTCTGGCTGCCGGTGGGTTCTGCATTAGTGACGGCCGACGGTGGGTGCTGCATTAGTGACGGAGGCCTTGCCGCCGGTGGGTTCTGCATTAGTGACGGCCGCCGGTGGGTTCTGCATTAGTGACGGCCGACGGTGGGTGCTGCATTAGTGACGGAGGTCTTGCCGCCGGTGGGTTCTGCATTAGTGACGGCCGCCGGTGGGTTCTGCATTAGTGACGGAGGTCTTGCCGCCGGTGGGTGCTGCATTAGTGACGGCCGCCGGTGGGTTCTGCATTAGTGACGGAGGTCTGGCTGCCGGTGGGTGCTGCATTAGTGACGGAGGTCTGGCTGCCGGTGGGTTCTGCATTAGTGACGGAGGTCTGGCTGCCGGTGGGTTCTGCATTAGTGACGGAGGTCTGGCTGCCGGTGGGTTCTGCATTAGTGACGGAGGTCTGGCTGCCGGTGGGTTCTGCATTAGTGACGGAGGTCTGGCTGCCGGTGGGTTCTCCATTAGTCATGGAGTGACGGCCGCCGGTGGGTTCTGCATTAGTGACGGAGGTCTGGCTGCCGGTGGGTGCTGCATTAGTGACGGAGGTCTGGCTGCCGGTGGGTTCTGCATTAGTGACGGAGGTCTTGCCGCCGGTGGGTTCTGCATTAGTGACGGAGGTCTGGCTGCCGGTGGGTTCTGCATTAGTGACGGAGGTCTGGCTGCCGGTGGGTTCTGCATTAGTGACGGCCGACGGTGGGTGCTGCATTAGTGACGGAGGCCTTGCCGCCGGTGGGTTCTGCATTAGTGACGGCCGCCGGTGGGTTCTGCATTAGTGACGGCCGACGGTGGGTGCTGCATTAGTGACAGAGGTCTGGCTGCCGGTGGGTTCTGCATTAGTGACGGAGGTCTGGCTGCCGGTGGGTTCTGCATTAGTGACGGCCGACGGTGGGTGCTGCATTAGTGACGGAGGCCTTGCCGCCGGTGGGTTCTGCATTAGTGACGGCCGCCGGTGGGTTCTGCATTAGTGACGGCCGACGGTGGGTGCTGCATTAGTGACGGAGGTCTTGCCGCCGGTGGGTTCTGCATTAGTGACGGCCGCCGGTGGGTTCTGCATTAGTGACGGAGGTCTTGCCGCCGGTGGGTGCTGCATTAGTGACGGCCGCCGGTGGGTTCTGCATTAGTGACGGAGGTCTGGCTGCCGGTGGGTGCTGCATTAGTGACGGAGGTCTGGCTGCCGGTGGGTTCTGCATTAGTGACGGAGGTCTGGCTGCCGGTGGGTTCTCCATTAGTCATGGAGTGACGGCCGACGGTGGGTGCTGCATTAGTGACGGAGGTCTGGCTGCCGGTGGGTTCTGCATTAGTGACGGAGGTCTGGCTGCCGGTGGGTTCTGCATTAGTGACGGAGGTCTGGCTGCCGGTGGGTTCTCCATTAGTCATGGAGTGACGGCCGACGGTGGGTGCTGCATTAGTGACGGAGGTCTTGCCGCCGGTGGGTTCTGCATTAGTGACGGAAGTCCTGAATTACCCAGTATTTCGCTCATTGTCTGGCAAGCCAAATGTTACTTGTTAGTTTATTGTTCAATTGGAGATGTATTGTTTCTGTGTTTATAATTTCTCCTGAAATTCTTTTAATCTGCCATTTACTGTATTTTCGTTCTTGTTTGTATAGTTGACTCTAAGACCAGGGAAACTGTACACAATCTTGCCAGGTTGGTTATTGAAATGGGACCCGACTCAAAAACTTTCAATACGGATAGCATCACCAGCAATCCTGACTTTTGGTGAGTAATCTGTTTGAAATCAGTGCGTGAGAACACTTTTTGAGCTTAGTCTTTATTTTTATTTTTTTAAACCTTTTTTTTTCTTCCAGTTCCAACATAATTTAAAAGCTAAAGAAAGAGAAAGCTTTATACGTGTTCATACCAGTGTTTTTCAGTGTATTGCTTATTATTTATTATTTTCAAATACTGGGTTGTTCCTTGAACAAAATGCCATAATAGCAAAACAACTGCTGAATATGGGTCATACATTTGTGCAGTTTTTTAGTTTATTTTTGAAGACTGATGTGTTTAAACAATTCGTTGTTGTCAGACTGACTTCTCAGAAAATACTTTCAGAAGTTGTACATTTGAGCATTCTAGAGGAGAAATGCTCGAAAGGAAACCAACTCCTTATTAGTAGACGACATCCATTGATGTATAGAATCCTTCCGCCCCATTGAAAGAATCTCCAAAAGTAAGTACTGAGTTGCTTGGAGAAAACCGCTGTCCGAATAAGAAATTACTAGCTGAACTGAGGTGTGAAAAGGCTTGTGGGATAAAGGAAGTTTGACATGGACTGATCTTTACTCATGGGCGGAATCTTGTAGATCTGTAGAGGTTTGACTCACTAGACCTGCTGCGACTCCTCCCATGCCTCAGAGTGCACCAGCACAGCTGGCTCCATCTTCAGTTGTTTTACCAGTCACTATCGAATGTGGTAGCGTCAGCAGAAGAGGGCGACGGCCTCAGCAGTCTCCCCGAACATCTCTACACCACATCTGGAATGCACCGCGGACTCCAGCATGAAAAGCACCCATTTCATTTTTGTCTGCAGTGTAATACAAAATGCGCATGGGCAGATCGCTAGGCTGTACTTGTGCCTTTCTGCCGTGCACAAGGAGTTGAAATGTGAGGCCCTCCTCGCGTTCATTGTAAAAAGGACCTAAAACACTGAAATGGTTACACATAGATGAGCAGGAAGAGTCGGGACCCTCAGCCAAGCATTTTATCAAGAAAAGTTGGATGCTTTCTCACCACAAATCTCCTGCAACTTAGTAGAGGTATGGATAATTGAAACAATCCAGCATCTTTGTGCGCCGAAAGCAAAGCCGTCCCATCGCGCTTCAATGGAACAACCAGGTTAGTCTCAGCCACTTAAGATCTGCAACTCGGAGAACCGCTCTGGAAGGAGTCCAGCCTTGAGCCCTGAGCCAAAGCCCAAGTAGCCTAAAGTAAAATATAAGCCTGCACCATTCACTGTACCCTGGGGGGCGAGATTCACTGTAGGCTTTTAAGATATTGTACTAGACGTATTTGTTTAAAGAGTCATCCACACAATCCATGGTATGTTCCTCCTCGAGATGCTGCTGTGATAAGTGTTTTTAAGGGCTGCAATTCCTTGGTGGATTCCCAATTCACTTTGCCACCTTGCCACCATGTACCAAACTTAAGTCTTAGTTGTCATTAGAGGAAGAGCTATGCATTATTCTACTATAGGGCTCTATACAGCCAGTCCTCCTACAAGGTGTGTACTCCCGCTACGTTTTCACTCTAAATAAGGATGGTGCTTTAAGGCAAGGCCTAGATGTGAGACCCCTGAACTAATGCGTTCAAACAGAACATTTTTCATATGCCCGCCCTACAGAATGTCACTCCACTACTTCAGAAAGGCAACTTAATGACCGCTTTAGACCTCAAGGATGCCCATTTCAACTTACCAATTCACTGCACACCATCAGTTCATGCTACGCCGAAAACATTAGCAATTTAAATTCTCCCCTTTGGGGTAACCAGAGCCCATGGATATTTACCTAGTGCTTGGCAGTCATCGCAACTCCCGTACATGCCATTCACGTATTTTCCAAACTTCGACTGGCAGCAGCCCTGCCCAGCACAAACCTAGCAAGCACTGTTTCACCAATTAGGCTTCATGGTCAGCATGAAAGTCCCAGCTCCACCCACAGCTAGTTCATCCCTTCTTGGGGCCAATTTAGGAATGCATAAACAGGCAAAGCCTACCCAAACACTCGGTGGGTGGTGGCATTACAACAACTATCGCATCTGCACACAAGGTGGGATCCACGCTGGCTTTTTTAGGAAACATTTGCAGAACTAATTTACACACAATTTGGCTTGGAACTAGAACTTTACTCTGAAAGCATGCCATTATAGGGTTGGCGTACGTACTTCAGCTCAGCAGGTTTTTTGTGTGTGCGAAATTAAGAAACAAAATGCTGAGCAAGGTTTTACACTACATATACCATTTTAACATGAGTCATGACTTGCAGTTCCTGTCAGTAATTTTTTTAATTGTTTGAGAGTGGTTGGATAAGGGATCTGAATTTTATTTCCTACCATTTAAAAACCTGAAAATCTGCACCCCCTCCGGGCTCCACTTCCAGAGGTGACTGGCTCAAGGTGGGATGCGTCTTGCAAGCCAAATGACATTTCGGTCATTCTTCTGAAGTTGTGAATTCGACCAACATTTTGCAGAAATAACGAATCTTGTGACTGGAGTTTCAAACAGAGGGGCAGGAAAAACAGCATGGAAAACTGAGAAATGGGGAGTGGGACATTGCCATCCAGATCAGGTTGGGTGCAGCCTCTAATTTGACGAGTTTTCTTTGAACTTTTACTTTATTCCCTCCTTGTCTTCCATATATGTTTCAGGAGGAATTTACAGATTTTCCGAGAGCAATTTAAAATCCAAAACAAGGAGCTGCCGCAATGGTCCCAGAGAATCAAAAGTGCAGCGGGGTTTTATTCTGTTAGCTGCAGGGTGTGTATTGCCTGTTGGAAGGCCAAGAGCAACATCACAATTCCCAACTATTTTCCCCTAATGTTTTTTTCAATCTAAACCAGTTCATGGTTGCATATTGCGACTCCATGACATTTGTGAATATCAAATATGCTTACTCCCAGATTCCCATCAAGGAACGATATTGGCTATCACGGTCTTCTAAAGGCACCTTCTCTTACCGCTTGCCATGAATGAAATCCTTCGTTTAGCCTACAGCTCTGGGGCTTTCCAGCAACCGCACATTCTCATCCGATCACATCTCAGTGATTGTCGTCTCTATTCATTCCTCATCTGAAAAGTAAAATCCTCTATAACATCGAAATTTTCCATCTGATCTTTGGGTTTGGTGTGGTAGTGCTTCATGCTCTCCTGCATGCATTTTTATTTTGTAAGCGACTTGCAGTCCAAAAAGATTCAAATTCCATCTTATTGAGTTTTTTTTTTTCCATTGATCAGGAATAGGTGATCAGTTTTTCGTCAGAAGATTGCGTTTTCTTTGACAAGAAAATGGTTGTCCCATTAATGATCACTACATTCAGAGTATGTCCAGTTTCATTTAAATTGCACTTTCAGTCAAGGTTTTTCTTTTGTCTTTGGTAAAAGAATTTTATGTAGACTAGTGGCTACGCGAGCGACAAAACTCTTCACTCCGTAACTTGTTTGCCTGAAGCCTAGGGACCCCCTATTTCCGACTGGGTATTTGAACGTCTTTTGTGTAGCCCAGCATTCATGTTGGCTAATGATGGGCTTCGCTGGCCTCCATGGCGCTTCTAACACAACACTTGTCTGCTTCAGTTCATGGGAAAACTACAGAGCACGCACTATGGTCTACAGCCTCTGCTGCTGGTTGGGGAGGAGGAAAGGAAAGCAAGCAGCTGCTTCCACTTTGATTCTCTGTGCAAGGGTTTAGAGTGGGCCTCAATACAAGAATTCTGAATTTAACGGATAAGGCGTGTGAGAAGAGGTGAGCTGTGGTGGAATATAACCCTCAGCAATTTAAATTCAGTGTCTCCTTGGGGGGGGGGGGGGGGGGGTTGTTTATGTTGCCTAGTTCATTTTTGATTAGCCAAAGATAAGTGAGGAAGCTGCACTCGGATCAGTATCGCAGCATGATGTTCTGATGGTTTTGTAGATCCAAGCACAACTGCTGATAACTGTTCTTGCTTTTACTGTAGTTATTTTAAGAGTACACTTTAAATGTTGGCATATTCATTTATGTCATCTATATTTCATTTTACGTTTTATCGATCTATATATTTTTTTTAACAAAGATGTATTTCCAGAAGTGTTTGCAGCATTTTCGTTCTCACCTGGACACATTAGCTTCACTGTTCAAGCAAAGATGGTATCTGTTTGATTCATGTGGGGTTTTATCTTTCACAACCTGCTCCGTCGCTCTTTGCAGTGGCTTGCTCGACAGTAAATGACTGCATGGAGAGTCAGAGGCGCCTTTTTTTTCTTTTCTTTTAATAAGTACAGTCTAACTGGTTGCATTTGATCTGTTCAGTGTAAAAATCAGTGAAAACTGGGAGCCTTTCTCATGGTATATGAAATTAGTGGCTCTGATGCCCTGAGGGCTCATTTGATTAACCGTGGAATTGCGGTGAACAAAGGCTCCATCGGATCTAAACATTTGCTTAAATTGAAAAGGCTTCAGCAGTCTTAATTCAGTGTGGCGTAAGCACACAGTCAATCCACTTATGTCTTGCAACCTATTTACTCCTGGCTGATCCAACAATGCCAGATGTTCCTGAAACGACCCCCAGTTTTTACGTTGTTAAATATGTACTGTATGTAAATTTTTAAGTGATGGTGTCACTCTTCAGTTTGAGTAAACCCTTTTTAGAATTTAATTTTTTGTTCAGTGATGCACTGCAAATTGACATCAGAAATCTTGTCAACATGTTTGCTTTATAGGTTTTTAAAAGAGGAAGACAGTGAAGCATACAAATACTATCAGAAGAAGTTGGCTGAATTCAAAGAGGCCAAACCTGCATCTGGATCAACCAAGGTTAAAGAGGAACCTGGTGACACTCAAGTCTCTGAACCAGGCGATGGTAATAGCGAAGATTCTAAGCCTGCGCTGCAGGAACCTGAGGCCTCTGATGAAGAGGACGATGAGGACCAAGAGCAAGCGGAATGTGAGGCAGAGAGTAATGCCTCCGAGAGTGCCCCTTCCACCCCTACACACAGTCGGAAAAGAGGTCGCCCTACTAAGGCTAGCCCCCTTAAATCCCCAAAGAGAGGGCGTGTTGGGGAGCTGTCCAAAGGCAAGTAGATTTATGACACTGTCCCATTTACACCATCAAGATTATTCTTTTCACCAAATTAGAGTAATGGGCTGCTTCTGTAGCTCAGGCTATATAGTTTAAAGCTGTTTCGTCTGGCGTAGTGCAGAAGAGAAGCCAAACCGTACCAGAAATTGTTAACAATCTGCTTGTAGGCACCATTTCAAGGAGTAGGGAAATTATGTGCGTGAGGGCAGAACTTCTCAGACTAGGTGTCCAGGAAAAATCCAGGCAGAAAATCATGAAATATTTAAGATGCATCAAAAATTCTATGCGGAGTGCCACAGCTTGACTTGTTTGTGGTCTAGCAAATATTGCTCACGCCACCGTTGTATGGTTGTAATAGACCGGGGATGCCCATAGGTGTTTACAGTATTGTGGTGGTGCATTTTTGAGATTTGTGGTTATTGACAAGTATGTTCTTCAATCTTAACTATGTCTTCGGTTTAACTTTTAGTTGAGGAACCTGTCACAGTTGCTAATGAAAAGCCAAGTGGACGACCAGCCCTGAGAAAGGTGAGGTGGAATATATGTCACCCCTCTGTTCAGTGGGAATGACGGAACCCTAGCAAGAAATCTATGTGGTTCTTGTTGAAATATGCACATTTTCTGCAGTCTTTAGGCCGCAACAATGAGGCCTTATTTCTCTGCAAGTCTTGACACTAAGCTGGCATGGTTCAACCATGTGACATTGCACAAGATAGCACCAAGTCTGTGCAGTGACAAGTTTGTCGGTGGGAGACTTGGCAAATAATATAATCTAAAGAAGCCCAGTTACATCGGATATGGGCTTTATGAGCATATATCAAAAGGCGTGCTTTATATGTGGTAACTGGAGCTGCTACCTTCGAGGGACAGCTCACCAGATACCAGTCTCTTATGTTGACATGTGTAAATATCATTAACACTGGTCATTCTGTTTTTATTTGTATTTCTGAACAGTCTGAGGCCATTAAAAGGTTATGCTGGTGTGCGCTACCACCGCATTCAGAACAGTATATAAATATGCCAGATTGTACCATGTTTATGGAGACAACTGCAAAGCTTAGAACTGTAGCCCATGGCAATACAATAACTGCATGAATTAAAAACGGTACCAAGAAGGTACTCTGTGTCTGGCTAGGCGCATATTTATTGAATTATGAAAAATGTTTTATATGGTTGCTTCCTCTCTTGTGGAGCCAACCTTCTCTGGTAAATATGCCATATTACAAAATCATTTTACTGTACAAGTGGAACAGAGTGTAAGCGTGTACTGGTATGTGGAACTGTACTTGGACACCTCTTGGGTTATGAGATGGAATTGGTCCATCTCAGTTGTTTGAAGTGTTCAGTTCTCAGTATGCAGGCACTTTTTTTAAAGCTGTGCAAAAAACAGATATATGCGTACAGCTCATGAGGACAATAGGAATCTGCATGCAGGAATGAGCGAATGTTATTGTTGATCTTGCAAACGCCTAAGCTAAATATTTGGCCAAAGCAATGGCATTTTATTAGTAAAAAGCAGCAACTCTGACTCTTCAATGAGGAACCAAGCAAGGTGCATTCCCATTATTATTTTGACCTCACTCAGGTTTGTGGGAAGAAGGCTGCCTGACTCCTATTTTAGGCATCCACTAGACAACTTCTCAGAGCCAAACTGAATTCAAACAAATTGGCTAAACAGTTTGGATCTCTTCTTGAAGTATTAAAGTTGCCTAGAACAGTGATTAATATTTCAAATTCGAGCTTGGTTCCATAATCAAAACTTCTAGAATTTGCAAAACATCCAAATTTATGGGCGGTGGAAGAATCCACTGCAGCCTACCAGGTCAGTTTCTGTTAGGAGCTTTCAGTAAATAAAGTGATCCGTGTGATGTAGACTTCAAATGACTGAAAAGGCATTTCACTATTGTTGATTCCACAAAGAGCTACTTGATTCTTTAGATCTAACTTCATGCAGGCAGATAACTTATGTTTATGGCATCCCTTAATTGTTTCAGCTCTGTGCCCTACCAAATTTTATTTGTCTACGTTATTTTAAACGAATGGGACAGCTAATTTACTATGATCAGATCAAATTTGATGACTCCACCAAATGGCATCGGTCAGATACGTGGGAGCCATCAAGTAAAGATTATTTACTTGTGGCAGTCTTATTCTGCTTCTCGATGTAGCGCGTCCAAACCTTTTGGTAATGGGTGCAATGGCTTACACCAGAAAACAGGATAATCTAGTCCGATCTGTAGCCTCCCTCGATCCTGCACACTGTGTGTAGGTCAGCGTGCCTTAAACTGCATTACTATTTTTTTCCACCCGTTTGTCTTGGCTGTACAAGCACTAAATTATACCAAGGAGTGTTAATTTAAATTGTAGAGCATGGGACCTGTGTGCAGTGCCTTAGAATCCAACCCTCTTCAGAAGAGCGTTCCTTCAATATCCTGCTGTAAAAGGTTCTTGCAAATCTTCCTTTTGGTTCTACTTTTTACGTTTATATTTATATTGTGATGTCGCTAGTAGAAGATGCCAGCTTGTGTGGTCTGTAATGGCACACCGTCTGACTTGGTTTTTGTGGTCAGATAAGGGAATGGCATGTTCTTGTAGATCTGAACGCAACCCATTTTTGTTAGACCCTATTAGGGAGTACATTAAACTTTTTGTTCTATTTTCTTCCACAATTTGTGGGAGGATAATTGGTCTTTTCACCTCCTCTGCTGGTCCAGGTTTAAAGGACCGGTTAAAAACAAAGTGCTTACTGTCCTTTGCACTACGTGTCAAAGACCTGAATGGAGCGCACCAGCTAGGTAAGTTATTTCTCCTTTTTGGCATAGCTTTTGAACTGGCTTTGTCTCTGCCTTGCTTTTCTGATTTGAAATGCCCCGTTTTCTGTTGATCGCTGCATTAATACTTCGTCCTATTTTCACAGCTCAGAAAATTGCTTTCTTCGGACTTGGATTATATAGACAGTCGTTTTTACCATTCATTCTCTGAGAAATTCTAACCATCAAAGGGCATACGTCTTCGGAGTCAAGTCATTTTTGAATAGATTCCCCTCATACGTGGAAGTTATTGTTGAAAGGGCTCTAGCCCCTTCAAGTATTGGTATAGAATCTTTAGTTATACTCTGGTGACACAATTCTAGGTCCCCCAGGAGCCTCAATCTGAGGGATCTTGAGTTTTTATCCTGTATTGTAGTAATGTTAGTGCTGAATTGATGTTGATAAGGATGCTGATCTAGATTGTTAGTACATCATTTGCAGACTGAGGCAGGGACTGTAGGTTCTGGGAGATAATTTGTGCATTGGTTAACAGAATTGAAGAGTTGCTTTGCTTCTGTTAGTTGCCTCCCTCCTTGTGGTCTTGAAATATATATATATTCTTTTTTTGTTGAGTTTAATATGGTCATTGGTGAGTTTTGATATTTTACATTTATTTTCCTGTTTTTGCTTACCACATGAGGTTACGGGAGTGCTCATGGATTGGTGAATCAGGTTTTTCATACAGTGTTAGCATGGTCAAGAGTTTCTGTTATGGAAAGTAATAACTTTACTCTTGTCCCTATTAAAACGCAATTTCTGACCTTCATTATCAGGAGGAGCCATAGATTGCCATGTACTTTACTTGATCAGTTTATTGCTGCAAAAGTAGGATTTTTAATCCACGCTAGGCCTTTATTTCATGTGAGCTGAGCAAACAAAACTTTTCAGGAAGCAGGTAGTGGAGGCAACCAATATTGTTTTGAGGCACTCCGTCAGCAGTGGTCCTATATTTGTGTCACTGGGTGCTGTAAGCCAGTCTTGTTTGTAATCTGTATCTGTGCAATCTTGTCTTTACTGGTCATCCAAGATGTCCTTGTTCTCAATTAGTATCCCATCATCTTGATCGCCACCTACACCATGAATACCCTCATTCAACACTCCTCTGGGTCCCTGAAGATTGTGGGACTGTTAAAAAGAGTGTGCGGCTGTGGCTTAATCACTGGTGTAGGGTGGGAAGGTGCTCATATTGTATCATTCTTTGCCAGGTTAGAAGCTCTCAAGGCCCTTGGGCCAAGTTCATTTTAGCTGGTTCAAACTGGTTAACACCTGCAGCAGGGTTGGTTCTTGACACATGCTTGCACCAAAGAAGGAAAAAAAGATCAGCAACCATATGTTAACTATTTCAAATCCAGATATTGAATGTGATCTACTACACTTGGGTTTTCAATCAGTCTCACGGAAGAATGCCTTAGTGTCACCCAAGTTGGTGATGCAGCCAGTGACCGTCTCCCTGGACAGCAGTCACTGGTAGGGCCTTTTTTTTTTTTTTTTTTTCACGTAATTTTATTGACAGCCGGCACAGGTTTGGTGTCACGAAGAACACCAATAATATACAGTAATTGACAGTGTTCTTGAAATCAACAGTTTCATTTTTATCATACCAGTGTTCATATAGTAAACATACTTGAATATAACTCTTAACAAACAATAGTGCAATACTAAGATCAGAGTACCCAAAGGTCTTGGGTACATATGTCTGAGTCATTAATTTTGAGAACCATTATAATTGACATCTGTGTCACATCACAATAGTCATCCTGGCAATTCCTCTAAACATAGCCCTCTGTATTCCGCCCACTTCTTCCATATTTTAAAGTGTTTCTGAGGACACCCCTTCTTGGTAAAGACAGATCTCCAGAACCATACAGAAATCAAGGCCCTTTTTCCATATTGCAACTGAAGGCAGAGATTCATCCATCCATGCCCTGGCGATATCACGCTTAGCCAGCGTGAGGCCAAGAAAGAGCAGATGGCGCTTTTATGTATTACCCCCCACGGTGATATGGAGCACAGCAGTCGTGGCAAGAGCGGGATATCCCAAGACCTCCGACAGACATGTGGTCATCCCCCTTCAGAACCTCGATAAAGCCGTGCACTGCCACACAGTATGAAGGAAGGTACCCTCAGCGGCCCCACATGCAGATGGTGAGGGGAGGCGATCAACCCAGTGCACCACAGCTTGCGCCTGGTAAAATAAACCCGATGTAAATATTTGAATTGGATGAGTGGCAGACGGGTTGCATTTGTCACACTGCATGGGCACTCCAGCGCCTCCACCCAATCATCCTAGTCTATGAGACCCAAGTCCACACCTGCCAGGCATCCTGAGTTTTATTTAGTGTTTATGGGGTGGTGGTCAGGATTGTGCGATATATTTTGATTATTTTGTGATCCCCAGTTCTCAAGTATTGAGGTGTCTTTCATAGATTCACATGCTTAAATATTCCCCGTCGTCGAAGTGGGAGTCCCACTGTATATAACATAGCAATGTAGTAATAACATAAGCCTAATAGGCATAAAAGAAAGTAAAACCATAGAGTTTTTATGGGCAGACAACTTGTCACATCTATAACATATTACTGTCATTATGTTTTAGTCCAAAATCCAGCCAATCAGGCGTCCGCACCCACTAGAACCTTCTCCCCAGAGCCTCGGGCCCTCAGATTTTCTACCGCACGTCGTGTGAAGCGAGTCTCCCTGAGCTTGCTCAGCTTTTCTTCTCATATCTCCTCAGAAGATTTCTGTGATGTCTACATCCAAGAAATCCCTCTTCAGACCTTGTGGAAGTTGTGGTAAACTGAGGCTTCATTCTGAAGACCCTCTCAGAAGACTTTAAAAGACAGAGATGGGTGTCTCCTCCTGTGGCTACAGAAGTTGAAGACTTCAGAGAATCCTCTCTCAGATGTGGAGAGTGTGTCTTCCATCAAAACTGCTCCCTCCTTGAAGAGAACAAGTGACTCTCAGAAGGTTTCTCCAAGACCTAAAGTGGTGAAGAAACATAATGTTGATCAGCTCACTACCCAATCTACAACTTCAAAAGGGGTGATTTCCCCCCCCCCCCCCCCCCCCCCAGGAGCCTATCTGAATCCTTTATGCCCCCGAGATCTGATTCTCAGACGTCAAAGACTCCAGCTCAGTTTTTACCTCAAACTGCCTCTCTCTATGTCTATGAAGCTGGCTATGATCCTGTCGTTGGCATCTTCACCGGCGACGTTGGTATCTGTTAAGGTGAGACCCATTTCGTCTACAGTGCCTTTAACTTCGTTGCCGACGGTGGCTTCGTTGTCGGCGGTGGCTCAACGACAAATTTTATCGCCGGCAATAACGGCCACGGCTCCATCTATAGATCTGATACCACTAAAGGCTTCAAGCTCTTTGCTTCAACGACGACCTTCCTCGTTGGATACTCGAATGCCAATTAAAGCTCCTTCTCAGCCTCCAGAGGTGCTATTTACATCTGACGATGAGGAATTCGAGGATGACCGAATTTGGACTGCTCGCAGTCCCTCTGAACTTCTAATAAAGTGTCAGGAATCTGATGATTATGACTTACAAGAGGACGATTTCTCTACTTGTGACACGCACCCGGCGCAAGAACTTCCTATGGCACAACTGCCTTTAAGTCTTATTTCCAACCTCCAATATATGTTGGATGATTACAACCGCCGTTTTCCACGTTCTGGGCAGACTTCTCCAACGCCGCAGGTACCTCCACAGCCTGTTTCAAATAAAGAATCAGTGGCCACACCTACGTTGGCGACAAGAGTTCGACATTTTGCAGTTGCTCAAATCATAGAGGAAGACTGTCGACTAGCAGGATGATGAGGGTGACAAAGAAGAAGGTGAGCTGGATGATGGATCCCTTCTTTCAGAATGGGACAACTATCAAATACAAACGCCATCTCCTGCTGATCCAGCTCCTTTGGATTCTCCACCGGTCTACATCGGTGGCTTTCATTTGCTCATGGAAAGAGCGGCTAAGAGATTCCACCTTCCAATGACCACCAGGGAGGAGGATTGTTTCCTATATGATTTTAAGGATCAACCTCAAAAACAAGTCCGTTTTATTCCAATTATAGATTTTTATCTGGCAAGAAGGCCTTAAGTTGATGCAAACTCCTAATTCCATTCTGGCTATCCTTCCTAGGATAGATAAAAAATACAAAGCCCCTCAATTCTCCTGCTTGTTTAATTTTGCTAACAAAGCCTGATTCCATCATTACTCGGGCAGCTCAGTGTCGATCCAGAAACCCATTGTCTCTATTGTCTGCACCGACAGATCGAGAGGGTCGATGCCTCGATGTTATAGGAAATACATTTTCCACTATGGCTGCAACTACAGTACGTGCGGCAAATTCTTAAGCGATCTTGGGCCGTTACGACCGGCAAATGTGGTCAGACATTTCATCTCTTATAGACCTTATCCCTGAAGTGTCTAGGCCAGAGGCATTAAAGATTCTCCAAGAGGGGAAAGAATTTCCTCGGAAATTATCGATTGGGCTGTTGATGTATCCTCCACTGGTTTCCGTCTTTTGGCTGGTGCAGCAGTCCTCAGGCATCGGGGCTGGTTACGGGCCACGACTTTCCGTCAGGAGGTACAGACAAAAATACTGGACATGCCTTACGACGGTGAATCATTGTTTGTCCAGCATATAGACGATGCCCTTCAAACCATTTAAAAAGGACACTGACACTGCTTGTGCTCTTGGGTCTTTACAGTTCAAAAAGCAGCCTTTTCGACGCACAAGAGATCGTGGATCCTCTTCTTCCTTTCGAGGAAATTCTAATTCGTACAGACAAGGTCAAAACCACTACTCCTCCCAGAATCAACAGTCATATAGGCAACAGCATTCTTCCACCTACAGGCAATACAGAGGAAAATCTTCTTACCAGAGGAAAGGATTCCTCCAAGAAACAATGACTCTCACCACACACAGTCGCAAAATCCTCCCGCTTTTTCCAAAGTTGGAGGTCGAATCTCCCACTTCTACTCCAAATGGTCACAAATTACTACTGATCAATGAGTTCTGGATATTGTGCGCAGGGGACACACATTGGAATTCTTAAAGATTCCACCCAATACTCCACCAAGAGGTCCCACCTCCTGCTCACCTAAAAGAAATTTTGAATCGGTTGAAAATTTTGTTAAAGGGCGCGATCGAAGTGGTGCCAAAACTACAGAAGGTCAGGGGGTTCTATTCAAAGTTCTTACTCGTACAGAAAAAGTCTGGAGAATGGCGCCCCATTTTGGATCTACGGGCCCTGAACAAATATATCAAAAAACAAACTTTTCACATGTTGTCCCTTCAAGAAGTACTTCCTTTTCTATCCCAAGGAGAGTATATGACAACTTTGGATCTTCAAGATGCTTATTTTCATCTTCCCATACTGCCGAGACACACACAATTTCTCAGTGGCTAGAAAGGACTTCCAATTCAAGGTTCTTCCATTCGGCCTTCGTTCCGCTCCCCGAGTGTTTACAAAAGTCCTTGCACCGGTGGCAGCTTACCTTTGTCTACAAGGAGTGCAAATTTTTCCATACTTAGATGACTGCCCACTAAGGCAAAGTTGTTCGAACTGGCATCCAAACAAACTCTTTTCTGCAGGTCCATCTTCCAATCTCTGGGCCTCACGCTAAACATGGAAGAATCTGTTTCTCCCAGCTCAAAAACGCTGTTCTTGGGTGCCATTCTAGATACCGAGTAAGGGAAAGCTTTTGTGTCGCATGAAAGACGTCAACGTCTTCGCAATCTAGCGACTTCTATCCATCTAAAAGAGTCAGTTTCTGTCCGACAGTTGAAATCTTTCCTAGGGATGTTGTCCTTGTGCATTCCTCTAGCCCCTCACTGCCGCCTGAAAATGAGACCTGTCCAGGAGGAATTGGACAAACAATGGGCTCAAGTCTCAGGAACTTTCAACGACTTAGTCAGAGTCACACATCGACTAAAGAGAGCTCTTTTATGGTGGACTCACGAAGAAAATATCTCCCCAGGACATCCGTTTGTGACGGACACTCCACTATTCACTCTCACGACCGATGCATCTCTCGAGGGTTGGGGCCCCCACTTACAAGGACTGACTGAAAGGCAAGTGGACTGCTAAACAAGACACATCAACCTTTTAGAGTTACTGCCCATTTTTCTGGCTCTGAAAGCTTTCCGAACCATCATTCAAGGAAGCTTGGTGTTGATCCGTACGGACAACACAATGTGCATGCACTACATCAACAAACGGAGGCACAAGGTCCGTCTTGTCCCTTCAAGCTCAACAAATTTGGAATTGGGCGATTCAACATCACATCGTCCTCACAGCAGTTCATGTTCCGGGAGCGTCGAACAATCTTGCGGATTCCCTAAGCAGATCGTCCACGACCAATCACGAATGGGAATTGCACCAACCCATTCTGGATCACATTTTTCAAGTATGGGGTCCCCCAAATCTGGATCTGTTCGCAACATATCTGAACCAACGCAAGTTGGCTTCCCCAACCAAAGTCATGCGGGAATGCATTTTTGATGAACTTGTCAGAAATATATGCTTACGCTTTTCCACCAATACTTCTAGTCCCCAAGGTTCTGCGGAAAATGAGGAAAGAACCCTGTCACATTATTCTTATAGCCCCCCCAGTGGCCTCGCCAAATCTGGTACATGGAACTCCTGCTCCTGTCTCAGTGCGACCTGATCATTCTTCGCCCTCTTCCAAATCTTCTAACCATGGAACACTGCCAAATTTGTCATCCCAATCCAGCATCTCTACGTTTAGCGGCTTGGAACCTGAGCACTATGAATTTGTAAATTTGGACATTCCTTTAGATTGTAGAGATATCTTGGCTAAGGCTAGAGCACCTTCCCCTGTGAAAACATATACACTCAAATGGAAACGATTCTGTCTATGGTGCAATAAAGCTCAAGTACATCCTATACATTCCAAGCCAGAACAACTTTTTGCCTTTTTTTTGCACCTAGCAAAATCGGGCCTCTCGTACTCTACCCTTAAGGTTTTCCTAGCAGCAATCTCACGATTCCGTCAAGATGTCTCTAACTCACTTTACTCGTCAAGAGCAATCCAACAATTTTTCAAGAGTGTTTTTCAAATGTTTCCTCCGATACGTCGGCCACCTCCACATTGGCATCTAAACATTGTATTGGCACAGCTCATGAAACCACCAGTTGAGCCAATCCATAAGGTCAGTCTCAAATATGTTACTTGGAAGACTTCTCTACTCCTGCCTCTTACATCCTCCCCCCGGGTCAGTGACTTGCAGGCGTTTACCACTATACCACCTTTTCGTCAATTTACTCAAAACTCTGTCCTGCTCCCCACCAATCCGGCCTTTATCCCCAAGGTGCCATCGGATTTCCACCTCAATGAGCCAGTTGTTTTTAAAATCATTTTTTCCAAGTCCTCAAACTCCTGCAGAGAACGCTTCATTCTTTGGATGGCAAGAGATGTCTCAAATTTTACCTTCCTAGAACAGCCACTATTCGTAAGAATTACCAACTCTTTGTGGCCTACGGACGGATGCGACGGGGTCACCCGGTCACCAAACAAACTATAGCACACTGGATATCTTCTACTATTGCCTTTTGGCATCAACAAGCTGGAAATCCACTTACATCAACCGTTCTAGCGCATTCCACCAGGAAGGTTTCTTATTCTACTGCGCTATTTGCTGGGGTACCTCTTCAATACATCTGCAGAGCTGCAACATGGTCTAGCAGACACACCTTTACGAGACACTACTGTCTGGATGCTGCAGACAACACGGACACGGCTGTGGGACAGGCAGTCCTTCGTAATCTTTTTAAATAAGGTCAGCCTCTGATGCTTCCCTCCTCCTGTATACAAGGTACATTTATTATGTATTTATGTATATATTATATTTTATATGCCTATAGTCTTTTGCGCTGGGTATTGCTATTGCTTTGATTCTTATGTACCTTTTTTTATTATTATTATTATTATTATTATTTCACTGCTCACCACTCTTATTCAAGCATGTGAATCTATGAAAGACACCCCAATACTGGGGAGGAACAAAAGTGACTTACCTGTAAACTGTGGATATCCAGTATTGGTGTCTTTCATAGATTCACATGCAACCACCCACCTCCCCTCAGAGGCTCGAATCATGTATTTGACTGTTATGTCACTCTTGTGCTACGAAAATCTGAGGGCCTGAGCCTCTGGGGAGAAGGTTCTAGTGGGTGCGGACGCCCGATTGGCTGGATTTTGGACTAAAACATAATGACAGTAATAGGTTATAGATGTGACAAGTTCTGTCCATAAACTCTATGGTTTTACTTTCTTTTATGCCTATTAGGCTTATGTTATTACTACATTGCTATGTTATGTACCGTGGGACTCCCACTTCGGGGAATATTCAAGCATGTGAATCTATGAAGGACACCAATACTGGAGAACCACAGTTTACAGGTAAGTAACTTTTGTTCATCTCTCATAAAGACTTTAGCTTCTATAGGATTAAAATCAGGTATAGCCACTTGTTGTGCCACATGCGGGGAGAGGGCATGTCGAAATTGGAGATACCTATAAAATTGTGAGTGGAGCATGGCATATTCTGTCTAGAGTACCTGAAACAACTTTATAATCTTTCCGTGCATAACCGCTCCCACTGTGTCAATCCCGATGGCCTCCCAACCCAGATAGCTGCAACAACTGTGGCAGCTGGCCATTATGCCAGTGGGGGGGATCCTCTCATCCATTTACCCCACCATCCCATCTTGGGAAGGGCTCGTTTCCAGATCATTAAACTAGTTTGAGTCGCTGGTGGCAACACCCTAATCCCATCAGCCATCGCTCGACCGCATATGCCTGGTCTCTTCTATCGCCATACCACCAATCATTGCGGACGAGTAGATGTGAGGCCGCATGATAAGCCTGGACGGCCGTATTGGGTATGTATGGTTTTGAAGCTGGTATAAAAGGAGGGGCAGTGAAATCATTTAAAATATGGCAGATCTGCCAAACGTGGATAGTGGTAGGTAGACCTAGTCTCCTGCCTGTGCCCATCGCTGAGCCATATTTATTTCCCATGAAATAGTTTGAGAGGCGGATAGAGACTCCCCTAAGTATTTGAAGTCGTCGGGAACTATCGTCACCTCACAAGACCAGGCACCCAGCTGTTTTCCCCTCTTTCCCCCCCCCCCCCCCCCCCCCCCCACCCTTTCCCGCCCCGCAGGGGCCACAGATAGTTTGCCTCGATTCATGTGGCTCCATTGCCAGTGCAAATAGATATGGAGAGAGTGGTCATCCTTGGCGAGCTCCTCACCCTATAGTAAAGCTGCCAGAAGTGAAGTCCGCAGCCCGTATATAGGAGGCTTATTAGCGTTAGTAGGCGGGGGCCAATATTTAGGCGGCTGAGCAGAGCAAAGAGGTATACCCAGCTGAGCGAGTCAAAAGCCTTATCCATGTCTGTGAGGAGTAGTGCAGCTGGCTTGCCAAGTTTGTCCGCAGCGGCAATAGCGTTGTGTGCACGACTAATGTTATGTCGTGTAGCACGGCTGGCCATAAAGCCCGCCTGGTCGGGATGTATCAGATCTGTAATATTTGTAACCAAGCGATTGGCAATTACCTTAGACAAGAGCTTAGCCTCCACATTGGGGAGAGAGATCGGGGGATAAGGCGGGTGATGTTTCTGGGGTCGGACTGGCTTTAGGAAAACTACTATTTCCTCTGCCAAGGACAAGAGGCTCCCCGTATAATGTTCCAGAAATTACTGTAAGTCGCTACACCCCGGGACCCCCTCGTGAACTCAGAATGAAAGGTTTGTGCAAACCCAAATCGTGCCAGTAAATGAGTCTATTGTAAGAGTAGTATGTCAGCGCTGTAGTGTTTAGCCTGTCGCAGCACAGCGCACGCTTAATTTAATCAAGGAGGCCACGATGTTCCAACTAATGATCTGAAGTTCTCGGTTTCCGGAACTCATCAGGCCAAGTGTTATGTCTGGCATAGAAAACTGTGAGAAAATGTGTGAAGTTGAAAATCCTGAACGGCCCGGGACCATGTCTGTAGTGATTGGCAATGGCACTAACAAAGAACGTGAACTTCAAAAACTTCCCATGGCCTCTACAAATGACTGTCTGTGCTGTTGCACCATCTTAGTGTAGTCCGAGAAAATCATAATGTGTTGTGAGGCAAACGTGAGTCGCTTTCAATCTGGCTTGCTGCAATATAGCATCTCGGTCTTCATAATTGAGAAGCTGCGCAATTATTGGTCGAGGGCAGGCTCCTGGTGGCAGCTTCTGCATCAGTGCCCAATGTGCACGCTCTATTATGAAGCCGGGGGGAAATGCGTCAGGCGGGAGCCATTCCGTGAGCTACTTAACAAGGAAGTCCTCTACGCAGCTGCCCTCGGGGAACCCAACAAAGCGTTGGTTGTTCCTGCGGGCGTTACCCTCTGCGTCCTCCACCTACGTTGCCAGGCCTTTGGTAAGTGTTTCTAGGGTGGATACTTTATTCTGAATTATGCTTACTGTGTCTTCTACTGTTGAGATCCGGGATTCTGACTCTAATGCGCTGTACAGCATTTCTGAGATCCTGTCTGAGCAGCATAACGTCTGAGCAGACGGCCCCAAACTCGGCCTCGAGATTTTCTTGGGATTGCGTAATCGCTGTTTAACAGCGCTGCATTTGGCATGGCCACATCCTTATTGCCCTGATTTGGCTCTGGGCCACAGCTCCAGTATATTTATCTATCATGCTTTGCGTGGATGCCATTCCAGGCGGCTTGTACTTGGCCTTCTTGTGTAGGTATCCAAAATGCAGTGGTTTAGCTACAAGGTCCAAGTATGCCTCCTGAGTTCTGATCTTGATACAGGCTGATATCGCCAGTCACTCTCAGTTGGATCTCCAAAGGGCGGCGGCCAAGGGGGGGTTCCTTGCCCATAAGCCACACGAACCTGGTCCAACTTCTTCTGTGAGCAGGGAGCCCCCACCTCACCTAACATGTGCCGACTCACAACCCCAGGCCTGCCTGGATCCCATGGGGCAGCCACCAGGTATCATTGAGGCCTCCAGGAAGAGCCAAACAACTAAGCTCTGCTCCGAGCCAGTAGAGTCAGTATCTTGGTAGGAGCAGGGCAGCGGCACGGGGTCTCATGCCGTCCCTTGTTTGCCATCGAACACCCAGCGGGAAAGAATGGGTCCAGTGTTCAGCAGCCCCCAGTCTACATTTGGCAGTAATTGGGGTATCCCTGAGAGGAGCGTGGCACTGTCCACACGGCCAGCACCCAAATCGCCCAATCCGCCAGTTCACCCAACCCCCACAAGCGAATCCGGGGTGTGCTAGGGCCATCCAGCCGCTGAGGCCCATGTCAGTTGTGCAGCGCAGGGCCCTGAGGTGTAGCCGGGACCCCTACTGTTTTATCCTAAAGGGAAACGCTGGTAGTGTATCATATTCCCCGTGCAGTAGCGGGGACCCACGGCATTCCACTGCCGAGACCCCAGCATGGCAGAGACCGGGTATCGCTGGCCTCCTGGCCCTAGCCACAGCTCCGATCAACCTTAACCTCCTCAGGCAGGGGCAGCAGGTAGGGCAGCAGGAGCTTCGCTAAGGGGTGGTTGCCATGTTAGACCACCAGGCCCCGCCTTTTTTGTTTTTTTACGTACTGAGCTTTTTTGAAGTCACAGTTTGCAACTGCAAATATGCTGTTTAAACTGTACAAACCCCAAATTGTAATTCGGTAACTTGATACCTAAACCCTAGTCTAGCAATTGATGTAGTGTGAGTAAGATCCCTGCCCAGGGCACCAGACCTTGCCCTCCTTATCCGATCACCATTATCTCCTAGTTGTATATAATCCTTTTCGGGTCTCCTGCATGTAAAGCGGATTTACTACTTTAACCAGAGCGTTCCCCACCTATTGAAATTTTCTTTCAGTTCCGCCGTGGCAATTGTCCTGTGCCTCCCGACATTGCCAGATAATTAGGACATTGTACCTGAGCGGTGTTGGTCTGTATCTAGTGGATCTCCATTGTAAGTGCAGTTTGTCAAAGTTCCATGGCATGTGAAAATGCAGATCGGAAGTTTGGGAATCTGGGCTTTTCAGACTTTGTTACTGTTTCATCGCCATTAAGAACCTTGGCTGCCTAAATCCAGTGTCTGCAGTGGTCACCACAGTGATGGCAGTAGATGCTGATTCGCCTTTCTTCAGTATAAATTAGGCTTTCGATCTTGTCATGAGGTGAATAGTCGGAGTGGCATCTTATATTACAATTTTACATTTAAAGTGGAAACTACCAGCAGGTCCATATTGGAAAAGGTCCTTTGTTTTCTTGAAATTCTTAGGTCGAGTGTCACTAGGCCTGCATTACAATCCCCCTTTCAGTCTGTGTGCCCCACTGAACCTTGTAGATTGTGCTAGCTTTTCAGGATAAATCTGACTTGCTGGCAATAACATTGATGATTATTTATTCTTACATAGAGCAGTAGCTGAAATATTCCCAGGTTGATTGTTTCAAGTTAGATCTTGTGTAATTGAAAAAACAACCATTTTGTAGGAGCGCTTTAGACTAGAATAGCACACATTCTAAAGGTAGACCTATTTAATCCATGCTCCGCTTTCATAGTTTCATTTGGCATGCTGTTGTATTCTTTGTGGATTACAAACCGGAAGCAGTGTAGGGCTCTTGTCTTAAATGGTTAATTTTCGGTCAACTTATGATCTCTGCACAGCTTTTTTTTAATGCAGGATAAGATTGCTGATTGCCGATTTTTTTTTTTTTTTTTTTTTATTGCTGTCAGTCTGTTATTAAGCAACATTCCACGTGTTCAGATGATTCCGAAGGTCTCCACACTCTAACACTACATTGAAATGGTAACATGCATGTAGTCTGTTTTGGTGGACCGCATCCAGACATCTAATCGTCTAGCATCGGGGGCTGCTGTTATTTGCGAATGGAGTCACTTATGCAATGAGATGGAGGTTCTACTTCAATGCCCCTTCGCTTGCCCTCCGCTTCTGATATTGTGGTTCATATGCAAGTGGGACTTTATTGTCACAGCTAAAGTGTTTTTTAAATTTCCTTCTTCTAAACAGAAGCAAGCTAAGCAAAACGAGGAGGAAGAGGAAGATGACGGTGTGAAACTGTAAGTACCAGAACCACCTCTTCTTTTTGCATAGGGATTATAGTAGCCAACATTTTTGTGTTTCAAATTTCAACTTGATTAAGCATTAAATATGTATTATCGTTTAAGCCAGAGGTCTTCAAACTTTTTTACTCTGGGGCCCTCCCGCAAAGCCCCCCCCCACACACACACACACACACACACAAAATGTTTTGAGGTCGTGCCCCCCGCCAAAACTTTATGGTAAGGATTGGGGGAGCAGGGCTTATGGGACTATTTCAGGAATACCTTTTCTAAAGCTTATGAACCGCACTAAATATGAGACTTGTAAAACAGCAAATGCATCAAACAAAAACAGGTATCCCAAACACCCTGCTCCCCATAATTGGGGTGTTGTGAGCCCCTCACTCTTTGACCCCAAAGCAACTACACCTGCTGCACTAATTAGAACTGCAGTCCTGAGTAGCAATTTCACCTGCATCTTTTACCTCTTCCCCACCATGACGGATCATCGCCTCAGTCCTAATGCTTGAAAGGAAAATAAGCTCTGATGCCCCTTTTTTAAAGGTAGACCGTCATAACTGTGATTCAGTGGCCCCTCAAATCCCTGGGCCTCAGTCCTGCTGCATCTGCTTCCTTAATGATAACTAGCAGTGGCCACTTAGACACTTGGCAGCAGTATCAGCTTCACTAATGAATGTTCCTTTAAAAAAATAAAACGCTTATATTGTCCCCTTCTTTGGGGTATCTCTCTGAAGAAGCTGTCTCTGGCCATTTGTAAACACAAAAATGAGTCCCCTTACAGTGCTCCCTATTCTGGGCCTTCTCTTTGACAATAACTATGAATATCGCTCCTTTCCTCTGTCTCCTAGACCATTACTGTGAGGCCCCAGGTATCTAGAGGATTAGGGCTCTGCATCTGAATGCAACCCTGCTGGCCGTCTACCTGCCCCCATTTGGACTCCGCTTTCACAGTGCCCCTGAATGGTTAATACCGAGTTTGAGATGCCTCTGCCTGAAATCTTAGGGTGTGGTGGTAGTGCAGAAATGTATAAAAGAAACCAGCCTTCTTACCAGCCATTAATTGATTGAGTCACTTAAAGCCAGGGCCACTGGAATTGTGAGTTTCTGCAGCAGCAGCGTTTTCCACATAATTATCAGTTTACTACATTTGCTACATAATCTGCAGATTTAAAAAAAAAAGAAAAAAAGGATTCTAGCTCAAACGGAACAAAAGTTACTTAAAGCGTGACAAAGTGTTCCGGAGCAGTGGAAGGCCCTTTCCAAAGATTGACTGGTAATCATGTGGTTGCTTACTGCTGTATTTGGGTGTTACTAATGAGGTGAAATCTTCCCCCTGATCACGTTACCTTGAGTTAAAATGACAAAATAATGAAGTAATGCTAACCACAAAATGATGCGCATTGTGCTGCATAATTTACTGTTTCAGCAGATGATGGATTATGTGGCAAATGCATAACTATGCGCTATGAGTGCAAGGTGAGCATGGAAGTGAAGGGGTGAGATTGAGGAGTGAGGTGTCTGAATGCAGGGTGCATTCCCAGACACTTGAAGTACTCAGCATGTTATCAGTGGCGTAGGGTTTCAGATAGAAGTTAAACTATTGCTATTATGGCATAAATCAGGGGTTTGAGGGTGAAGGAAATGTGCTGATCCTGTAACAAACTTCCAGTCTTGTGATTAGGATTGCCAGCTCATTATTTTGATGTCGCAGACGGTACAAACCTAAACAGTCACCTAAAGCCCTATTTTTATCACTTAACTGTGCGTACTTCGAACAGCAGATGTATATATAGAGAGGACACTTTTAATTGTGTTCTTGGGCTGCCTTAATAATCCAGGACTGAGAATTGAAGGGAACAAAGACCGAGAAGTCACATTACAAATTTAATACATAATTTTTTATTTATAACCCTTTTTAGTGTCAAGGAAAGCTTTGCAGGCTCTTTACACATACATGGCTGGCATTTTTTTCTACTGGCAACCCTACTTTATATTCCTTTTCATGAAATGCATTTTCACACTACAGCAGTAAATGTAAGCCCCTGTAACCAGTTTACAATGGTATGCAAATGGTTTTTAAAAACCTGTGAAACTCGGGCGTGCCAGAGATAAGGCTCTAGATACTGCCCATCTAAGCCCACAGCAGCACATTCCCTGACCTCTGGCCCCACGTAAATTAAGACCTGGAAATGCAGCAAATGAACATCACTGCACTTCCAGGCCATCTTCATTTACATGTACGTGCAGATACATTTGTGCCCCCTGGGAATCCATTCACGCCCCCAATCGGTTATCTAATGTATCTTCAATGTTGGGCCTCACAGACTATGGGGTATTTCTGTATGGGGCATTTCTGTATGGGGCATTAAAATATTTTGGGAGAACTCCATGACTTCAATTCACGTTCACTCTAGTAACTAGTGTCCCCAGAGCTAAGGCAACCCAGTACACCTTTGGTCCGAATCTTAACCGTGTGATTTAATGCAAACATGGCTAACTCAGGATAAATTAGGAAAACACTTTTTGTCTCTAAAACAAGAGTCCGGTATGCTTTGGGACCAGCTTCCAACGTTAACTTGTCTTTTTATAATAAAAATATATATATATATATATATATATATATATATATATATATATATATATATATATATATATATATATATATTCTGCTGAAAGTCTTCGGAGAACTATTCCAGGGTATGCCAAAGCGCACAAATGTGTGGGTAGAAGTGCCTCTTTAAGGGTTAATACCAGTTAGTTATTCCACCGCATGGTAGTCGTGAGTGGTGATTGACTGCTGATCATTTTATTGTAGAGGATTTTTTATTTACATAGGAAACAGCTATTGGTGCTTTCCTTCTTGCAAAGGCAGAGCAGGGTTGCGTGTCCCGTTCTGGCAAAGTCAGCAGAGTGTACTGTGGTAAACTGCTACTCTTGGGCATGAGACTACTATAGTAAGACTGATGTTTGAGTGTCAGCCCCTTCTTAGACCTGTGTGGACTCTTGAAATGTAAATGGTGAATTCTTGCTAATTTGTTTACTGTTTTTAACCTCTTCACATTAAACGGTGCTTTAAGTAAGGCCCCTTAGTTGGGGCTTTAGGGCGTTCTGAATCGCTCCCCTTATGCCCCCTTCCCCCACTTGCTACTGTTGCCTTATTCCCTCACCCTGTGCCGCTGCCATAGCACTTCCTGGAAGCTGGGCTATACTTTTGTTCATTCCCATGCCGTAGCAGTTTCTTGTGGCATGTGAATTAAAGAGAATAAGAGTAAGTTCAAACTCCGTTATTATCAATTTTAATCCCACAGAGGTACAGGCTCTGGCGATGAGGAACCTGCTGCTCCAGATCAGCAGTCCAAGCAGGATGCCGCTGATGCACTCACAAAAGAAACTGGGAAACGAACAAGGAAGAAAAAAGTAGAATAGGTATTTTCATTTGTCATTTTTTTTACCTTTGTAACTAATGGAAACATGATTTCACTTGTAACAATGCTATTACCATTGGTGTTGATGTTAGAGTAACTTTGGTGTGGTGGGAGTCTTCAGTGCTAGTTTTGATGATTGAGCTTCCCTACACATATGCAGATGACACCCCTTTTTATATAGAGGAAGGTCCTATCTGCGAGCTACTTTATCATTGTGTTTTTGAATAACATAATTACCTGTTTAAAAATAAAGTGGAGTATTTGGTATCATTTTATTAAAAGGAGAACCGCATTACAAAGAAGGCAGGCCTTTGAAGCTTCCCCTTCGAACACTGGCCCATCCTGGGGGAGGAGGTGTTACACCTCTGCCCAGGATGGGCATTGTTTCTGACCCCAGAGAGCAGAGGCTCTCCATCCAGGGGGACCACAAATATGTCTGTGTGTAATAGGCTGTCTAAAGCCAGTCTGTGCCCACACCAGGGTCTATAGGTTTTCAGGGGGCACCTCCAAGGTGCCCTCTGATGACATGTTTAAATGAATCTCCCGCTGGCATCATTGGATTTATTACAAGGAGCTGTTTGTCACCAAACACTCCAGCCATCATGGTGCTGAGAAAGTCGCGTTTTCGGGTTTCCAGCCCATCTGCTCTTTATAGCTTCCCTGGCACTTGCAATAATTAAGAACGGACTTAAGTATAGTAGGGGCATATCTACTTGGGCAGATATGCCCTCACTTGTGATATAGTGCACCCTGCTTTACGGCTGTAAGGTCTGCAAGAGGGGTGACTTATCTATACCTTCAGGCAGGGTGCCATCATGTCCACTCATTTTACACCTTACAGGGGCATGCAAGCTGCAAGGGCAGTGTCATGGTCCTAGTGAGGGGGGGGGGGGCGTTCCAGGGCCTTAGATACCCTGGGCACTACTTACTAGGGACTTACAGGGGGAAGAACTACCAATTGTGGATATGTGTTCGGGAAGAAGCACTGGCACAGGGGACCTGGTTGGCAGGGACCCTATGCAGTACACTTGAAACTACATCGAGACCATGCCAAAAGTGGGGGCTAATCATGTTGAGGCACATTGTCACACTATTCTTTACAGGTACATCTATAAGTGAACAACCAATAACACCGGCAGAAAAAGCCCCGCACACAGACTAGGAGGGATGTATTACATTACCTGCAAGAAAGGGGAATCCATTATCTCATTTACTCTAGCAAACAAAGATACTCCCGCCACAAAAAGACCCATCCCAAAATAAAGAATCCAATTCATCCAAAAATTCTACAAAATGGCTTGGCTCCTAGCAGTTGAAAGACCTAGAGCACACTCCACTAGAAAGAAAGGGAGCCATGTTAGCGTTGTTAGCTAACGTATCTATGAATGACATTTGCATGGCACCCACATGGTGATCGCTATATACTTAGACAAAACACGATTGGATGGACGTTCAGATTAATACAGAAGTATAAGTGGGTCAGAAGATATTAAGACACCGCTTATCAAACATTCACTTCAACCAAGCCTTCCAAGTGGAGGGAATATCGCTACATAATCAGTGCTAAGCATTTGAATCCAGAAAAGTTTCATGTTGCAGCACGAAAAGGTTTTATTTACCTGAAAGGCTTTTTGCTGAAGAATTTTCTCCAAGACTCCTTTCATTACTAGAGCTGTGAGTGTAAACGAGGTTAGAATAAAATACCTCCGAATAAAAAGTGCAAGAACAGTGCAGACCACCAAAAAGGAGAAAATCTGAAGATGCAGAACCACGCAGTGGGGCATTGTGGAACATATTTTAGGGTATGTTGAAGGTTAGTGGCAATACCCATGTACTGGTTGATGCCCGAAAGAGGGCAGAAAGTGGAAATGGGAACCGTTCTCAACTCAACCACTAGGTGAGAGTAAATACACTGCATGTGAATCCAGATATTGTTTCAAGCTTCAAAACTACAGGTAAGAAACCTTTTCATTCACTATTGGTGACCGCCCTTTCATGGAGAAAGAAAAGGTTATTTTGTGTAACTCTATTCCTGCATCATTGTTAATCTCATTGAAGTTAAACAATCTGCTAATTTGGGTGAGATCTGGATTCTGCTGTTCCAGAAACGAACCGAGAGACCAACTGCTAGTGCTTTGCACTTGGGGCCCTGTTACTTAAGAAGCAGTCTCTACCCCCCCCCTCTGCTGAGTTTTTTTTATGCGTCATATGAGCATTTTGAGGCTCTTGCCATCTTTGTGTGCCCATACTCTTGGATATTAAGTTTCTTGAGAGTAGACTGCTTGACATAATCACTGGCCAACCTTTTTGAACATTTTTTTTGAGAACCAGGAATCTGTTCATCAGTGCTCTACTTAATTTACTTGGTTCAATCTGCGCAAGTTGTACTTTAATCTTTGTAGAGGGTAGAGTATCGGGCGGAACTCTATTTGTGGTATAGCAAAGATCTTTAATGAACTTTAGATTTGTGGGCTATCTGCACTGAAGGAGTTGTCCGTGAATTATGGGACTGTCTTTAAGAAATTGATATTGCTCCTTTTATGGTATTTAAGGGAATCTGAACAATTCAGATGTTTATCTCTGGACTGGTTACATAAAACTAAAAACAATATTGTTTCTGTACTCGCAGTGCACTTTCTTTTTGGATATTACAATCCAGCCCGTCTTGCGGAAGGGCGGCTCTGCTTCAAGGCAGCAGTATGGTGTTGCTTTTTATGGAGCAAGGGTGACCCATTTATTGAGTTTATAAGAAAAAATCGAATCTACTTATTGCCTAGCCTACGAGTATTCTAAACTTACAATTCAGTGGCATCAAATTGCAATGTACCTCTGGTTGTTTAGAACCTTAACTCTACTGTTTTCTTTGATTTGCAGGGTTCCGTCCATGATGACTGCAAGCATCGTCCACATTAAATTTCAGTGATAGTTTTCGTCTGTGCGTTGTACTCTTATTTCTGCTTTAGCAGTTTAGGTTTTATATTTGTGTTGCATAAGAAGACAGTCGTAGAATAGCCACTAATGAAGGAAGCTGGTTTTGTTCTGTAATAAAGCGTCCTTTTAATAGTTGTATAGTTTTTCTATGTTCTTTGCCTGGAGCACATCATTTCCTCCTTAAAAAATGGAGGCATTTATTTACATGCATTAACCATCTGGGGAGGGAGGAGCTCGAACTCTGTACCAGACCCATGCCTGCTTGACGTAAGAAGTGACGGACCCCTGTGCCAGAGCATGATGTGTTCGTGATTGCCCTGTACCATGTTGTTCTGATGCTTTTAAGCCCAGCTGAGCGAGGTCCGTGTTTACTTTGCAAAAGTGTGTGGCTGGACACAAGTAGCTAAGCACATTGAATATTTTCAAAACAGTATTTTGAGGAAGCTTCCTGCAGATCTGACCATTCCATTAGACATGAAATGTGGAAATCTAGAACCGTGGATGATGGGGGCGCAGATGGATTCCAAATTAAATAGCAAAAGTTGCCATTGCCTGACGACGTGATTGACATAAGTGTGCTGATAATCGAATGCATTGTCTACACTCTGGTTTGAAATTGTGCATAATCCCAGCATAATCACACAGACCTCTCCGTGTGACTCTGAATACCTTGGAGGTTGACCTCCTCCACAAAATCTCTAAACATGCTGCCTTGCATAGCCAAGTAGGACCCGTAATTTTTGGTCACCAAGCAGATCATTTGGAAAAGGAATCACAAGTAGATTGCATCCAAGTTTTATTGCTTTAAATATTGGTGAAGGTTTAGCAAACTGCAGCTTTTTCTGTCACTAGTTGGACTCACCTGAGCTGGTTTTTGTGAGGTCCCATACTTGCTCAAGAAAGCGTCCAGTGACCTCTCCGCCCACTGTTGTAGCTTCTGTCTGCAGCATGGCACAGTATCTAACATCCATGGCAGTATTGAAGTTTAAAGGGGGCTGCAGTGCGAATCGACGAACTGGCAGCCCTACAGCCACTTGTCAGGAATCAAACCAAGCTGGTAGGTAGCAAACTGCCTGCCTGGTTCGTAGGCAGTTTGTGCGATTCTCCTTGGACAATATATATATAATTGTTGTTTTTTTTTTTTTTTTTTTTTTTGGTGGCAAGCGAAAACCTCACAAAATGCCTGAAATTTGCCATTATCCTCTAGTTCCCCCGTGGGGTGAATTTGGGAGTTTATATGTAAGTTCCGCTCTGCACGAAGGTTGAGATCGGGTTCATTTTGCTTGTTTTCCAAAACATTTCGACCCACCCTTAGAAGCAAGTGTTGCTGGTCTTTGATCAGTCCACATATTATCAATTTGTTTAAGTTCTTAAGTACCCCTCATCACTAATTTCTATTTGGTGACAACATGCAACTGATGTGCATTTTAATTTGTTTTTCTTCTTTTAATTTAATGTGAAGGCTCAAATCTAGCAAACGTGTATAGTATAGCAGAATAAGTTTACTTGATGCCCTACTAGACAAACCTATTGCATCCTTCAAGCAGTGGGCATAATATCCATCCTTAAATTTCTAACATGACGGTTTTTGCTGCAGCCCGTTAATTTTTAGAGTAGAAGCCATTGTTTGTGAGATTTTTGTGATTACAGGTTACTGCTAAAAGCTTCTTTTGTGTGCTTATTGGATGTCTGTTTTTATACTGTGGCTGTTGTCTTGAACCAATAAAAATGGATGTTAAACTAAATGTATCTGGTCAGACTTGAGTATTGGAAGTGAATGTTGCGATGTGGCCATCCATCATACGCTTCTGAGGAATTCCTGTGGTTGAGGATGCTTCTCCAAAAGATTCAAGTTTTCAGAAGACTAGCTGACAGTCACCATTTCATACTTCAAATGTGTTTCCCCTAGTAGCACCCATGTTCTCCCTTCCTGGAAGCTTTGAATTGTCCCACTTGCGCCTAGCACTATAGAGCACTTTAGAAAAATTTGTACAAATATTCCGTCTTATGTTTGGAAAGGATAATTGGAATGTGCTACTAAGTTTGTCAATCCGTAGGCAGGTGTGTAAAGCCTCTCGTGGCTTAAAGCTAACCCTGCGCCTTTAAGGAGGGTTCAAGCCATTGGCGTCAGTCTACCAGTGTGACCTTTTTCTGACTCCTCAATCAGGTTTTGTGAGCAGTCGGTTCTTCCTTTCACGAATTTTGACAGAAAATAGTTTTGTAAACTTACATTTTTCAACTGGGCAAAATGTTTTTTTACATGAGGATTTTCTAGCTTTTTGATCAAATTCCATCTTTTCAGAACTCTTAATTTTAAGTGTCCCATGTCCTAGAAAAATAATGGACCCACTTGTCGCTTGTAGTATGTCTTCAGACTCCGCAGATAGTGGAAGAAAACTGTTATTCCTCCAAAATATCATGTAGTATGCTTAGCTAAAGATAAAAAGTGTGTTTAATTGGCTTACTAGAAGAAGAATCAAAATTGTTAAAGAAATTCGGGAAATGCTCTTTATACCCAAAGATTTTAAAACCCATCTGAGGACCCTTGGAAAGATGCAAACTGGACACACAGAGGCGCACACACACACCGACCCGTTGACAAACTGCCCGGGGAAGGCTCTGCACAAAATCTGGCACTCAGCATATGCTGTAAACGTTTGTCTTTTTAGTTGTAGCGCAGTGAAAATAGTTGGGGGGTGGGGGGGGGGGGGAGGAATGGGCTGGGGCCTAACTGTTCTTCTGTTTTAGCTCCCTTAGAACATTTTTGCTCAACTTGCTCAACATATTTATGTGAAACTTTGTACAAATATGGAATGGGTTTAGCTTTTCCTATTATGTTGTGTTCTGAGCAGATCTCTCAAGGTGGGCGTTGGGGAAGATGGAGAGAGCAAAAAGAGATGTATGCATTACATTTTGCTCACAGCTAATGACCAGGGGCAAGAATAGCTGGTTTGGTGCAGATCAGACACTGGCTAAGTTACAGGAAAGAGTCCGTCTTTGTTTTTAGGTCGAGCCTGTCTTTGTTTTTAGGTCGAGCCTGGGCTGCACATGCTCTGCGAGGCATGCTGTGTTAATGTATGGACTTGAAGCTGCACTCATTATCCGCCCATCTTTTCAATTTGCTCCTGTTACTATCCTTTCTAAATGGTTGCTTCCGATTCGTTAATAGGCTTGTTAGTCCCTCCTTAGTAACACCTTGTCTGCATTTGTAACCTCCCATGAGGACTGGACTTTTACTTGTGTGGTTACACGGTATGTTTATATAGTCTGTGAGCACTATTTCCTTTAAGTATTTTGTCCTACTACAGACACGACACGCTTTCCTGCAACGGCTTTGAAGACGTATGTTCGAGGCATATGAGCTGCAGATCACACACTGAGGATAAGATCGCCATCTGGTGTTGGGCTCGGATGATTGCAGGTTGTTGTCATCTTCGGAAGAAGCCTTTGGTCACGAGGTTGGTGACTCCTCCCCTGGACAACAGTGCGCATGGGCATCCACTCCATCGTCAGATTGTTTTTTTCCGCCATTGGGTTCGGATGAACTTTTTCCGCTCCAGCAGAAAACTTCCAGCAATCGATTTTAACTCTTCAATCTTCATTCCATCGACATCGAAATCAACTCGGACCGGTTCCGGAAGCGGCTGATGGACAGGACACCCTTTGAAAATGCCCCCAGTTTGGAGCGAAGTTCCCCCACAGTGACCACCACGAGGTTTGTAACCTCTGCCTGTCGCCGGAACACAACGAATCGACCTGTCCAGCTTGTGCCGCTTTCCGCTCCAAGAAGACCCTCCGGGACCGAAGAGCTCGACGCCATATTATGGCCAAACCAGCTCCAGAACCGTAGGACATCTTTGCTCAGGATGTTCCTGAAGATGACACCGAAGATCTCGATCGTGTCCGAGGCCCACGATTCCGATGACCTCATCACTCCAGGGCAGCGTGTGAGTACCACCCCCCTGCCCCTGCCCCATCCAAAAAGACAGTGGTCAAGACTCCGCCAGCTGGGCCCAGTCGCGACCGGAAATCCTCTTCAGAAGCCCCGCCCTCGGGCCCGGCTCCGAAGACATCTAAGCCTGTAGGTGGCTCGGGCTCGAGCAAACCTCATGTGATTGTGCCTATAACACCTTCGGCACCGGAAAAACCACTGTCGGCACCGAAACAGGCTTCAAAACCAAAATCTCCTTCGGCACCGAAACGTTCCTCGGCACCCAAATCTCCACCGGCGCCGAAACGTTCTTCGACATCGATGCCTAAAAGTCCCTCGGCACCGAAGCCATCGGCGCAGAAAAATCCATCGGAACCGAAAACTACGTCCACACCGAAAAAAGTTCATAAAGACCCGAAACGGCCATCACCGCCACCACCTTCGGAGCCGGATGAACTTTTTCGCCCAGATCCTACTCAAAAGCGGATCTACATCAATCCCGAAACTGGACATGTGACTGCCGTCCCATACAAAAAACGGAAGCTGGACATCACACCTCCTCCAGCTCCCATACGGAAAAAGGACTGTGCTACTTCACCACTTCGTCCTTCCTCTCGTGTATTACCTCCTAACCCGTCCCCCCCTCCTCCTCCTCCTCCTCCTCCTCCTTTACCATCTCCCTATCATTCACCTCCTCCACAGGATGATAATGATGACTTAGGGGGAGGGGCGGACCCTCATTTATTTAATGATCCTGTTGATCCAAACGACCCTTTCACATTTCCAGACACAGCACCAGTAGATGACTGGTCTTACCCAATGCCTGACATGCCTGACCCCACTACCTACCCCTCCAAGCCCTCCCCTCCTGATGACCATTTGGGGTTTGGCCAACTAATAAATAGGGCAGCAACATTCCATGGCGTCACAATGCACACGGACCCCCTTGAAGAGGACTTTCTCCTCGATACTTTTGAGCAGTCACAGAAAACTGTTCACATACTGCCCATGATAAAAGGGGTTATAAAGCATGCCACTGAGGTCTTTAAAGACCCTGTTCGAGCTAGGGTTCTCAACCCACGCATCGGGAAAAAAAAAGTACCGACCAGCCCCGCAGGACCCTGAATACATTAAAGCCCAGCTCCCTTTAGACTCCTTGGTCGTATCAAATGCCAGGAAGCGCGTTAACTCACAGACAACTGGAGAAACGCCTCCCCCGGACAAGGAGTCTAAGCTTTTAGAGGCCTCAGGCAAACGAGTCGCCGCACAGGCGGCGAACCACTGGCGTATTGCCAATACCCAGGCCCTGTTAGCCCGGTATGATAGGGCGCATTATGACCAACTTGAGGACCTTATGCAACATCTGCCTGAACCCTTTAAATCCCAGGCAACTGACCTCATTCAAGAAGGCAAATTAATATCTAATGCCTCCATTAAATGCGCCTTAGATGCGGCAGACACTGCTTCTCGGGCGGTCAATACTAGCGTCTTACTCAGACGACATGCCTAGCTCCGTATTTCCGGTTTTAAACCGGAGGTTCAAACCGCAATTCTAGCTCAACCTTTCAACCAAGAGCAGCTATTTGGCCCTGCAGTGGACACTGCATTAGAAAAAATGAAGAAGGATAATGAGACTGCCAAGTCTATGGGAGCACTGCAGTCTCCTAAAAACCGGGGTTCCTTTCGTCGCTCCTTTTATAGAGGAGGCTCCAAAAACACGGGAACTGAGACCACGTCCACCTTTAAAAATTCTGGACAAACATCCCCTAACCGAGGATATTTCCGAGGAGGTTATAGGGGAAACAATAACAAAGGTCGAGGGCGGGGCAACAACAACAACACCCGCACCTCCCCAGCCACCAAACAGTGACTTGCCACCACTCCCCCCAGATCATTCCACTCCGGTCGGGGGGCGGCTCCAACAATTCCTACCTGTCTGGACTTCCATCACCACAGACAGATGGGTAAGACAAATTATCCAGTCTGGCTACTGCCTCGAACTCATACAATCCCCCCCCCAAAACATACCACCCAAACAACGTCCAATGTCCTCACATCTCTCTCTCCTCAAACAAGAAGTTCAATCCCTGTTACAAAAACATGCGATAGAACCAGTCCCTCTTCAACATCCGGGAACAGGGGTATATTATAACACTAAACAACCCGGGTCTGGTGCTAAGTCAACAGAGATAGACAAAAAGCATATCTACTGGTTCCGACATCTCCAGTTGGAAAAGAACCCTTCTGGGAACAGAACCCATCAATCACCGAGGAGTCAGTGTGTTGTTATCATCTGGGTCTGTCTCTCTTGATACACCGCAACAAGTCTAGGTGGAACGACCCGTTTGCAAGTAAAGAGAGATGGCATACAAGGGTTGCAGTCAGATCTCCACTAGAGATGACAAAAACCAAAAAATGAACTCTCGCTCACGTGAGAGGGGTTCTAAAAGTGCAGCACTAAATCATAAAGAGTGAATAAAAATGGCTAGGGGAACTCAAAAGTGCTTTAATTGGTAGAGTACCTCTGCCAAAATTAAAAAGCAAAATGGCAACCTAGCATAAATACATTGTCATTATGCTCATTGTCCATAGTATCTGGTCGACATGTTTCTGCCCGCTGCGATCTAGAAAGTATCAAGGGCATTCATCAGGACCTAATTTGCTGCTACTATGTAAAAGGTGTGAAAGTATAAAAATATAACAGACATTCCTACCACCGGTTGAACTCTACGGATGTCAAAACCGGATACCTAGGAAAGTAAAGAGACAAGGATAAGAAAATGCGAGAAGTCATCAATGTCGACTAAGCCAGCAAACAGTATATGAGTACCGTCCTGGAAAGCACAAATAATGTGTCATATACATCCATAAATTTATTAGATTGTACTTACCCCAGAGTTCTGGGTAATACCCTCACCTCAACCTGGCTTCTACTCAGGGAAGGGGGCCCCGCTCTGATAGAGAGGAGAAGAAAAAAGAAAGAAGGCTCTTGAAAAAATGCCCAAATCTTTATACTCCCCATCTAGATGGCTGAAAAGTATAGAGTTTTTCCATGTCAAAATGTAAAAAGTAAAATAGGTGGAGGCAAACGTTTATGGCAATGAAGTCTTTACAAAAATATAGTGAATTACTTGAGAACAACGAGGGAAACTCTAACACTTTAACGTGAGATATAGTGTATGGAAACAAAGTAATTTAGAGTCCCAAGGTGCTCTTCTAAAAAGCGCCAGTGTTAGAGGCTACAGTATTGTCCAAAAACAGATTCTATCTAAAAAAGGCAATTTCAGCGTGTGAGCCATGCTTACCTCTCCGTCGGTACCCCGGGGCGGTCTATGAGTGAAGACCGGAGGTGCCGACGTGAGCGAGAGGCAATGTTATATAGTAAGCTCAACTATGAACAGGTGGGTCAGTTACAACGGGGTGACCACAGCGCTGCCTGTTGTATTGGAAAAATCGTGAGGACCCAGCTCACGCCGTACAGTGATGCGCATGTGTTGAGCGTGTGATACTATTGTGCCTGAGAGTGCGCATGTGACCACAGCGCTGCCTGTTGTATTAAAAACAGCGTGAGGACCCAGCTCACGCCGTGCAGTTTGCCTCCACCTATTTTACTTTTTACATTTTGACATGGACAAACTCTATACTTTTCAGCCATATAGATGGGGAGTATAAAGAATTGGGCATTTTTTCAAGAGCCTTCTTTCTTTTTTCTTCTCCTCTCTATCAGAGCGGGGCCCCCTTCCCTGAGTAGAAGCCAGGTTGAGGTGAGGGTATTACCCAGAACTCTGGGGTAAGTACAATCTAATAAATTTATGGATGTATATGACACATTATTTGTGCTTTCCAGGACGGTACTCATATACTGTTGTTTGCTGGCTTAGTCGACATTGATGACTTCTCGCATTTTCTTATCCTTGTCTCTTTACTTTCCTAGGTATCCGGTTTTGACATCCGTAGAGTTCAACCGGTGGTAGGAATGTCTGTTATATTTTTATACTTTCACACCTTTTACATAGTAGCAGCAAATTAGGTCCTGATGAATGCCCTTGATACTTTCTAGATCGCAGCGGGCAGAAACATGTCGACCAGATACTATGGACAATGAGCATAATGACAATGTATTTATGCTAGGTTGCCATTTTGCTTTTTAATTTTGGCAGAGGTACTCTACCAATTAAAGCACTTTTGAGTTCCCCTAGCCATTTTTATTCACTCTTTATGATTTAGTGCTGCACTTTTAGAACCCCTCTCACGTGAGCGAGAGTTCATTTTTTGGTTTTTGTCATCTCTAGTGGAGATCTGACTGCAACCCTTGTATGCCATCTCTCTTTACTCGCAAACGGGTCGTTCCACCTAGACTTGTTGCGGTGTATCAAGAGAGACAGACCCAGATGATGACAACACACTGACTCCTCGGTGATTGATGGGTTCTGTTCCCAGAAGGGTTCTTTTCCAACTGGAGATGTCGGAACCAGTAGATATGCTTTTGCAGCGTGAATCTTTCTGGATTCACTATGCTGTGCATTATTCCGCGATCTTGTGGTTGGGTCCGGATTCGTAGTCTTTTCTTTGTGTTTTTTTTTTCTTTTTTTTTTGTAGCCCAGGTGGGCGTCGACGTACACCATTTGGTGCACCTCCCGTGACGTTGTCGTGCTTCCTGCGGAAGTCCCACCTTTGGGGCGCCATCTTCAGATTCTTTTTTCCGCCGTTGGGTCTGGATCGTCATCGGGAAGCTCCAGAATTACACTCGAAGGAAGAAGGAAGAAAAGCGAGTTTCGTCGATAGAAACACTAGAAGATATCAGGAAAGGAAAAGATTTCATCAGGAGCGCGAAGAAAGGAGGACCAGCGCCCTTTATCTTCGACGGCCTTGGAGAATGCACGCTCAGAGACCCTGAGCGCAATGGACAAGACGCCATTCAAGTTCTGCCCAAACTGCCACCACAAGTTCGCGCAGAGAGACCAGCATCCGGTCTGCAACCTCTGCCTACCGGTCGATCACCAAAGTATCGACTGCAACGCCAGCTCAGCCTTCGCGCCGAAGACACTCCGGGTGAGAGAGCGGCAGAGAAGGGCCAACGCCAGCATGGATGGCAAGGGGAAGCCCCCGACGCTCTACGCTCTGGGCCTCTCCTCGGACGACGAGGACAACGTCGCCGAGACAGCCGAAAACTTCACGGTCGTAGAGACCGACAAGAAAAAAGAAGACTAGGTAAGAGAATCGTCGAGCGCAAAACAGAAAGTACCTCGACAACACGAGGGTGACTCGAGAAAATCTGAGTCAAAGTCCACGAAGGGAGCCCCGGCGCCGAAAACTTCGACGTCCAAAGGGGGAACCACGGACAAGAGGCCGAGCGGATCCTTAGATAAGGACTCCCTGGTGCCGAAAGACGCCGAAAGGCAAGGGTCGTCGAAAGCATCCCATGAAACGGGCTGATCGACGCAGAAAGAACGTTCGACGTCGACGCAAGTTTCATCGAAAAGACCCGCGGTCGACGCCGAAAGCATCTCCGAGATGGAGAAAAAGAAGAGGCGGCTCGAGGCCGAAATGGAGAACATCCTTCAAAGAAAGAAGGAGTTCGACGCCAGAATGAAGGAATTCAAGATTCCAACGGTTCCATCAGCGGACGTCGAGGAGGTCGAAGACGAGTTCGACGCCGAAGGGCTGACAAGGGAACTCGAAGAGGAAGAAGAGCCCTATTATGAGGGAGAAGCCGAGGAAGAAGACCAACGGTCGTTCTACGAATCGGCGGCATCTACCAGCAACTACGTCGAATGGCACGATCTCGACACCGAAAACCCGGAGGAGCCCGTGGACACGTACCCTTCGAGGCCTTCGCCACCCGACGACATCGGGGTCTACAATATGGTGGTCAGGAGCGCAGCAATGGCCTTCGGCGTCAAACTCGACGAGGAGAAACCGAAAGCAGATTTTCTCGTCGAGACACTGCTCCCCATCCAGACAAGGAGCCAGTTCCTCCCCATGCTACAAAGCGTGATGAATCAGGGGAGAGAAGCCTTCAAGGAACCTGCGACCTGCCGGTCGATCACGCCCAGGACAGAGAAGAAATATAAGCACTCCTCCCTGGACCCCCCTTACATCAAGGGTAGCGTGACCGCGGACTCCATCATAGCCTCCACGGCCAGGAGAAGGGCCAACGTACCAGCAACTTCGGGCCCACCCCGGATAAGGAGAGCAGGAGGATTGACCTCACAGGAAGAAAGGTCGAGAGGAACGCCGCAATGCACTGGTGCATGGCGAATTCAAATGCACTCCTCAATAGACACCAATACCAGCACTGGGATGAGATGGGGGAGTTAGTAAAGCACCTCCCCGAAGAATACCGGCAGAGAGCCTCTCACCTGATAGATGAAGGCAAAAACATCGCCAACTCCTGTATAAAGACGGCGTTGGATGGGGCAGAGACTTCAGCAAGACTCATGGCCATAGGGGTCACAGAGAGGAGGCATGCATGGCTAAGAATCTCGGGATTCAAACCGGAAGTGCAGAACAACATCCTTGGCACCCCCTTCAATGGAGAGACACTGTTCGGAGCAACAGTGGACGACAAGCTCACCCAGCTGAAAAAAGAAAACGAGACGGCGAGGTCCATGGGGGCCCTACAGCTGAGGGGAATGAGGCGAGGAAATCCCTCGAAGACCCTACGGTAGGGGAGGAAGCCAGCAGGGGACGTCGCACCAGGTGTTCCAACAAAGTCAGCAGGGTGAAGGTCACGGACAAGGTCAGCAGAAGCAAAACTGGCAATATCAACCTCGGGGCCAGTCCTTTCGCGGGAGAGGGAACGGACGTGGCCAAAGGAGGAGAGGGGGCGAACAGCCCTCGACGAAGTGACTCAGCACGCAAGAGGACGCCTACCCTCGTCAGGACCCCAAGGGTGAGGCGCAAAAAAGTGTCATCAGGAGGAAGAGAAAATTCAAGAGCCTACGAGCATACGACACCAGTAGGCGGAAGACTGAGGTTCTACCTTCAGGCGTGGCGGCGTATAACCACAGACAAGTGGATACGGAACGTTGTGCAGTACGGGTACTGCGTAGATTTGGAGAAAAGACCTCCAAACAGGAAACCAAGGGGAAGACTGAGATCGGCCCAAGAACTGGCAATACTCAGAGAAGAAACGCGGAAACTCCTGCAAAAGGGAGCCATAGAGACAGTGCCGTTCAGAGAACGCAACAAAGGGGTCTACTCAAACTACTTCGTGGTTCCGAAGGTAGACGGAGACCTCAGACCCATACTAGACCTCCGTTACCTAAACAAGTTCATCAGAACGCAAAGGTTCAAAATGACTTCACTGCAGGAGGTTCTGCCACAGATAAGAGAAGGGGACTTCATGGTCACCGTGGACCTCAAGGATGCCTATCTTCACATCCCAATAAACAGAAGGCACAAGGGCCTTCTAAGATTCAACATCGAACAAGAACACTACCAGTTCACGACCCTGGCCTTCGGATTAAAATCAGCACCAAGGGTCTTTACAAAATGCCTGTCGGCGGTAGCGGTGCACCTACGAAGGCAGGGAATACATGTCTACCCCTACTTGGACGACTGGCTGGTCAAGGCAAACTCACGCGGAAAGTGCGAGAGGCACGCAAAACGCGTAACAGACACCCTCACAAATCTGGGATTCTCGATCCACTGGGGAAAATCATCGATGGAACCGGAGCAGGTGAAGATTTTCCTGGGGGCAAAGATCAACTCCCGCAACAGTACAGTAGTGCCCAGCGAGAGGAGGACAGAGGCTCTACTGAAGGAGGCGAAGCTCTACCAGAAGGGGCGAGCTCTGACAGTGAGGGCTGTGAGCAAGATGATGGGGATGATGGCGTCCTGTATCCAGCTGGTGCCGAATGTACGCCTGCACATGAGACCATTCCAGGAATGGCTACAACAACAATGGTCACAAGCAAACGGAAGCTGGGAGGATCTAGTGGTTGTTACGCACGCAGTGCAGGAGGAGATAACTTGGTGGAACAGAGACAACATAACAGCAGGGAGAAGCCTGACACCACCAATCCCAACAGTGACCATTACCACGGACGCATCGCAGAAGGGATGGGGAGCGCACATGGACAACCTCAGAGTGAGGGGTCTATGGGCCCCAGCAGATGCGGTCCGCCATATCAACTACCTCGAGTTGAAAACAATCCTGCTAGCCCTGAAGGCATTCCAGAGGCACCTGTTCAACAAGAGGGTGTTGGTCCAAACAGACAACACCACGGCGATGTTCTACATCAACAAACAAGGGGGGACACAGTCGTTCCCGCTCTCATCCCTAGCTCAGGAGATTTGGAGATGGGCCATACCTCTCAGGATAGATCTACTGGCAATTCACCTACCGGGGAAGGACAATGTGGAGGCAGACTGGCTAAGCAGGCAGACCTCAGCATCACACGAGTGGGAGCTCAATGGCCAGGAAACGGAGAAACTCTTCCGGAGATGGGGGACTCCCACAATAGACCTTTTTGCAACACGCCACAATGCAAAATGCCAAAGCTTCGCGTCCAGGCAACCAGATCAGCAATCCAAGGGAAATGCCCTATGGATAAGCTGGTCGAGGACATTTGCCTACGCCTTTCCACCGATACCCCTGTTGCACAGAGTGCTCGACAAGTGCAGAACCAGCAACATGACCCTGATCCTGGTGGCTCCGCAGTGGGCGAGGCAGACATGGTTCTCACAAATTCAAGAAATGGCACAAGGCGACCCATACAGGTTCGAGAGGAGGAAGGACCTGCTCTCAATGCAAAACGGAGAGGTCCTGCACCCAGAGCCAGAGACCCTCAACCTGGCGGCATGGCTCCTGAAGACCTAGAGTTCGCACACCTAAGATTGCCGCCGAGCACGATGCGAGTGCTACGGGAGGCGAGGAAACCAACTACACGAAAATGCTACAGCGCAAAATGGAAGAGGTTCACTGTGTGGTGCCGGAAAAAGGGCCTGCAAAACAGAATGACAAGAGACTCAACAGTACTGAGGTACCTCACACACCTTCTAAAGAGTAACCTCTGCTCGAGCTCACTAAGGGTACACCTAGCGGCCATCGTGGCCTACACCAGAGGTGAAAAAGGTGGAAGTTTCTTCAGCTCGCAGGTGGTGAGGAGATTCATGGAAGGAGCCAAAAGGATGGCCCCCCCGAAAAGGTTGCCGCCGCCGGCATGGAATCTGAATGTGGTCCTGACGGAGCTCATGAAGGCACCGTTTGAACCCATTCACAAGGCCACACTGCAGATGTTGACTATGAAAACAGCCTTTCTGGTGGCCATAACCTCACTACGCAGGGTGAGCGAGCTTCAAGCACTAACGCTGCAGGAACCCTACATTCAGATTCACAAAGATATAATAGTCCTGAGAACGGACCCACACTTCATGCCCAAGGTAGTGTCGGCGTTCCACATAAATCAGGCTATCCAGATACCAAGTTTCTTCCAAAACCCGACTACAAACGCAGAAAAGGCACTGCACACCCTCGATGCCAGAAGAGCGGTGATGCACTACATTGAGAGAACCAAGGAACTCAGGAAGTCGAAACAGCTGTTTGTGTCCTTTGCTACTAGCTTCATGGGTAGACCAGTGACTAAGGGCACCATCGCAAGGTGGATTGCCCTCACTATTCAATTCTGCCACAAACAGGCTGGACAGGAGCTAGCGGAGGGGCCGCAGGCTCACTCCACAAGGAAGAAAGGGGCCACCGTGGCCTTCCTGGCGAACACGCCCATCCAGGACATATGCCTCGCGGCAACTTGGGCATCTGTGCACACGTTCACGAAACACTACTGCGTGGACATTCAGATGAATAAGGAAGCACAGGTTGGACAGAAGGTGCTTCAGCACATTTTCAACGACCAACGCTCATCTACCACCCAGCCGCCACAGAACTAGGAAAACCGCTACAAAATCGATGCACAGCATAGTGAATCCAGAAAGATTCACGCTGCAAAACGAATAGTTTCTTACCTGTCGGTGTAGTTTTGCAGCTTGAAGATCTTTCTGGATTCACTAGCGAACCCACCCACCTCCGCCAGGAAGATGAGGCTGGAGGAAGAGGGGGTAAAATGGAAAAGATCAAAGAAATACAAACATACAGATAAAGGGACAAGAAGGATTAATCAATCGCCTAGGGTTAAAAAAAAAAAAAAAAAAAGAGGAAAGGGAAAAAGAACCCGAAGATGGCGCCCGAAAGGTGGGACTTCCGCAGGAAGCACGACGACGTCACGGGAGGTGCACCAAATGGTGTACGTCGACGCCCACCTGGGCTACAAAAAAAAAAAAAAAAAAACAAAGAAAAGACTACGAATCCGGACCCAACCACAAGATCGCGGAATAATGCACAGCATAGTGAATCCAGAAAGATCTTCAAGCTGCAAAACTACACCGACAGGTAGGAAACTATTCGTTTTTGTCTATCTCTGTTGACTTAGCACCAGACCCGGGTTGTTTAGTGTTATAGTGATTTGGTTAAGGGGGTTTACAACCTGCTGGTCTTTAAAATTCTTCCCTTGGGCCTTCTCCCACTTTGTCCTGTTGTTATAACAGGGGTATATTCCCTATACTTCCTCATTCCCAAAAAGGTCAAAACATTAAGGCCCATACTGGATCTCAGACTACTAAACCAGTATATACATTCGGATCATTTTCATATGACCACCCTCCAACAAGTCCTCCCACTATTACAACAGGGAGACTTCCTTGCCACATTGGACCTCAAGGACGCATACTTTCACATCCCTATGCTTCCCGCTCACAGAAAATATCTACGATTTGTGGTAGATGGGCAACACTATCAATTTACAGTTCTCCCATTCGGAGTAACAACAGCACCCAGGCTGTTCACCAAGTGCTTAGCAGTCGTGGCAGCGCACCTCAGAAGACAACAGATCCATGTTTTCCCCTATCTGGACGATTGGCTCATAAAAGCCAATACTCACCAAAAATGCGTTCTCCACACTCATCGCACTATTCAAACCCTCCACAATTTGGGATTCACTATCAACTACCCCAAATCCCATCTACAGCCTTCCCACTTACATCAGTATCTAGGAGCAACCATAGATACATCCAAAGCCATTGCTTATCCCAGCACTGCCAGGATAGCCAGTATACAAAATCTCATCTCTCAATTTCAAACTCATCCATCTCTTCCAGCAAGAGTGTTCATGCAGCTCCTAGGCATGATGGCGTCCTGCATCTCCATAGTCCCACACGCACGACTTCAAATGCGTCCCTTACAGGAATGTCTAGCACAACAGTGGAACCAAGCTCACGGACAACTTACCGATCTGGTGTTGGTGGACAGTCGCTCACTTCGCTCACTGAAATGGTGGAACACCATCAACCTGTCCAAAGGGCGGCCGTTCTTAGAGCCTCTTCCACAAGTTGTGCTAACTACCGACGCATCTCTCACAGGGTGGGGAGCCCACCTCCTTCACCATACCACTCAGGGCAGGTGGACCAGTCAACAAAAACTGCTCCACATCAACCACCTGGAACTCTTAGCAGTGTTCCTAGCACTAAAATCCTTTCAGGTACACCTAAAGAACAAAACTGTCCTCATACGCACAGACAACATGACGACAATGTATTATATACAGAAACAGGGAGGGACACACTCTCCAACTGTCCCAACTGGCACAGCAAATCTGGAGATGGGCAATTCCCCAAAACATCTACCTGTTAGCAGAACATCTCCCAGGGATCCACAATCAGGTGGCCGACCTCCTAAGTCGCCACACACAGCAGATCCACGAATGGGAATTACACCCCAAGGTTCTACTCCCCTTCTTCCAAAAAATGGGGACAACCAGACATAGACCTGTTCGCCACTCCCGAAAACACAAAATGCCCAACCTTCGCCGCCAGGTTTCCACACCCACAGTCGAAGGGCAATGCCCTATGGATGAACTGGTCAGGCAGATTTGCGTACGCTTTTCCGCCTCTCCCACTAGTTCCATTTGTGGTACGCAAACTGAAACAACAGTCGCTAACACTAATACTAGTAGCTCCCACTTGGGCACGTCAACTGTGGTTCACCACACTTCTGGAACTATCTTTAGTTCCACATCAAAGGCTACGCCTCTCCCCGGATCTATTAACCCAGAACCATGGAGAAATCAGACACCCAGATTCTCAAACACTGAACCTAGCGATCTGGCTCCTGAGGTCTTAGAGTTCGGATACCTCAATCTCCCTCCAGACTGTATGAATATCATAAAGGAAGCCAGACGGCCTACTACTAGAGCATGTTATGCTGCAAAATGGAAACGATTTGCCATCTACTGCGCTAATAATAACATACATCCATTGGATGCTTCCATCCAAAACATCATTTGCTATCTACTACACTTGCAAAGATGCAATCTAGCGTATTCCTCTATACGTTTACACCTAGCAGCCTTTGCAGCCTACTTGCAAAATAGGCAACACCTGTCCCTGTTTAAGGTACCAGCCATCAAAGCGTTTATGGAAGGTCTCAAAAGAATTCTTCCTCCAAGATTGCCAGATTGCCACCTTCCCCAGTGTGGAATCTCAATGTGGTTCTAACAAGACTTATGGGTCCCCCATTTGAACCTATGCACAAATGTGAATTACAATTCCTAACATGGAAGGTAGCTTTCCTTATCGCAATCACTTCCCTACGGAGAGTAAGTGAAATACAAGCCCTTACACTAGAGGAACCTTTCTTACAACTACACCGTAACAAAGTGGTTCTTAGGACAAACCCTAAATTTCTTCCAAAAGTGATTTCCCCTTTCCACCTTAACCAATCAGTAGAGCTACCAGTCTTTTTCCCAAACCCAGACTCCGTAGCTGAAAGGGCCCTACATCCCTTAGATGTCAAAAGAGCCTTGCTTTATTACATCGACAGGACAAAACCTTTTCGAAAGACAAAACAACTCTTTGTTGCTTTCGCACCACCACATAAAGGCAATCCCATCTCCAAATCCAGTATAGCCCGGTGGATAGTTAAATGCAGCGTTTTTCAACCGCTGTTCCGCGGCACACTAGTGAGCCGCGAGATGTTGCCTGGTGTGCCGTGGGAAAACGTGGGAAAAATGGAAACATTCCCAACATTTAAAAAAAATAATAATAATTTCCCCCACTAGGCCGGGCGGCGGGCACTGGACTGTATCCTGGGTATGGGGGGGGTGGGGTTTTTGGCGCTCCTCGGATGTCTGGGCTGTGATTGGTCCAGACTCCAGCCTGGACCTATCACAGAGCAGTATCTTCGGACTTCCTTCCCGCCCGAGCGCAGTGTGCGCAGCAGCGGAGAGAAGAAGACGTCGCGTCACCAGGAGGACCGGAGCAGGAGGACTGACGGACGGAGACCAGGACTCGGCGGGAGTCGGCACTGAGAGACCGCATCCGGATCCAGACCAGGCCGCAGGTATTTAATGTTTAATTTCCTCCTATCCAGAGTATTCTTATGCTAGTTTGTAGTTGTACAACAGTAATCAATTGGTGGTGCACTGTATCGTTTGTTGGTATACCGGGGCGTATGGCTGAGGCCGGGGGGAGCACTTGTGGTCAGGGTGCAAAATCTGTCACCTAATAGTGTTTCTTGTGTAACTGTATGGTATGCTGTTGTAAACCTTAAATAAAGTTTTAAAAATTCAAGTGCGTCCTCCGCTGCTGTCCCACATTCACAAAGGCCCTATCACTGACGATGCTGTTTCTCTTTAGCTTTATGGCAGACGAGCAATTTGAGAATATGGTAATGGGTTACAAACAATATTATGACGGGAAACTATTGATCCAAAAAGGCCTGCAGTATTATTAAAAACGACTTAATCTATATAGAATTTATAGAGATCACCGTTAACCCATGCACACGCAGCTGTCAACCAAACTATTTCCAAGTCTATAAATAAAACTAAATGACAATTGATACGACAGATTCGATGTTAATGTGGTTATGGCGTAAAGGGGGGGCGTAGATCGTGCCGAAAACGTGATGAAACACAGGATGTGTCTGTGGTGACTGTACAAAATCTAGTGCATGCATACACTGCCGTTTTTTGAAGTCAGTAATATGAGGAGCGTGATCGGTTCTGTGGTAAGTGCGGCGGTGTGCCAAACGTAATGGTGAACTTCGCTAAATCAAGACCGTGATCGTAAAAAAGTGCCGGGTGCATGCTTGTGTTTATTTGATTCCTATTCAAGAGAATTACTTTATATATAGTCAATATATAGGCACAGAGTTAAATTTTTTAACATTTTCTAATGGTGGTGTGCCTCGTGATTTTTTTCATGAAACAAGTGTGCCTTTGCCCAAAAAAGGTTGAAAAACACTGGTTAAATGCATCCAAATATGCTACCAAAAGGCTAAACGTACACTTACAGTTCCCCCTAGGGCGCACTCCACGCGTAAAATAGGGGCTTCTATGGCCTTCTTAGGTAACATTCCCTTAGAAGACATTTGCAAGGCAGCCACTTGGTCTACCACGCATACCTTCACTAAACACTACTGTGTTGACGTGCAGGCCAAACAGGCCTCAGTGGGCCAGGCTGTCCTAAAAACTTTATTTCAAACTGCTGCAACAGATACAGGCGACCACCGCTAAGGGGAAGCACTGCTGTATAATCTATCCTCAGTGTGTGATCTGCAGCTCATATGCCTCGAACGGAATATGCTACTTACCAGTATGCATCTGTTCTTGGCATGTAGAGCTGCAGAGTCACACACGCCTGCCCGCCTCCCCGGACCTGTATCTGTTCCAGCATCTTTCTTACTTAGACATTTCACATGGACATCCTTTCTTTCATTCCTATACACTCCATCTTTTCCCATCTTGGCGAAAAAACAATCTGACGATGGAGTGGATGCCCATGCGCACTGTTGTCCAGGGGAGGAGTCGCCAACCTCGTGACCAAAGGCTTCTTCCGAAGACGACAACAACCTGCAGTCATCCGAGCCCAACACCAGATGGCGATCTTATCCTCAGTGTGTGACTCTGCAGCTCTACATGCCAAGAACAGATGCATACTGGTAAGTAGCATATTCCTTATTTAACCAGCACAGCACATACCGGGTGGCATGAAATGCTTTTCTCCTGCCTGCTGTTGCAAGTATCTGCTGTTGCAGGCTGGAAATGCTTTAGAAAAATGTGTTTAACCAGCACGGCACATACTGCGCTGCATGTCTCAATTGGATTAAAGGCAGCTGTACATCTTGTTACCTGTGATTCCCCCAAATGTGAGTGCATGCTTTTTTTTTTTTTGTTTAATTTAAACTAGTGGAGTGGGGGCAGGAGATGAAATACTTTGCCATTACCTAGAGTTTTTCTTCTTTAATTAAAAAGTGCTTCACAATATGGTATTTTAAAACACGCCTCCCTGTGTCGCTCATATCACCCCTCCCATAACACTCGCGCCCAGCCCCTCCCTCCCTCCATCCTGAGTGAACGCATCCAACTGCTTTGTGGCACCATCTTATTTTTAGATCCGTGGAGTAAATGGTTCGCGTGGAGCAAGCTACTCCACGATGCACAAAATGCTTTTCTCCTGCCCGGCTCTCCTACAACATTAAAAAAAAACCAAAAAAAACAGCACGGTGCTTTCCATTCAACACACCTGAGCTGGATTAAAGGCTGCTTAATTGGTCTTGCATTAGCGACAGTTTAAGCTATTGGCATTGTAATGTCTGTTTTAAAAAACCAACACCTAAATAAAAGGCATTGTCATTTACAATGCCAATAGCTGAAACCCTTGCAAATGTGAGACCTATTTCATTGCAAATGCTTTTTATATTTTTCTAATGTAGGTGGCATTTGAGGAACCTTAGTGACATTACTCTTCACGGTTAGCTTGCTCTCAATATTTTGAGTACCAGGCAGAACTGTCTAGGGCGCCCAGCCTAAAGTGGATGTTCAGTTCCTAATCATTTAGTCATTGCCTAATCGACATAAACCTTGAGATCAGATGGTGGGACAGAGTTTGAAGGAAAACATTGAGTTTCCCAATAACATTGACACTGTTTGAATCTGCATGATAAATCGGGCATTTGGCAAGTTAAATCTAGTGCAGTGATGTCAAGTTTCATACATAGGCCAGTCACAGTTTAAGCCTCTGGGGAAAGATTTACTGTCCTCTAAACCTGGGCATTGCAGGCGGAGTTGCTCTACGCGTACCATACGGAGTTGGCCAAAAACTCCATGGCGCTCCGCGCCTCCCACCCCCCAGCACTAAATATTTTTTATGTAAAATAAAAGCGCACGGAGGGTCTGGGGCTGAACTCTGCGCCACTGTGGAGTCTGGAGTTTTGAAGGAACAGTCACAAGCAGCATAGTATAGAGGGGAATTGGGGGCAACTGCTGGTGACCCAGGGCGACCCTTGACAGATCCAGGTGAACGTCAGGGAGTATCGTTCCCGGGGATCAGCGGCTATACAGGGGGTTAGGACGGAGCTCGCTGGGAGGATTGATTCGGTGACCATGGATGTCTCCCTGTTGAGGGTGGAACACGAGAGCCTGTGTGAAGGAGATGGAGGGGATTACTACTGGTTCATCAAGTCCTGGGCAAACAGCCAAGACCAGAAGCCCCCTGCACCCCATAATCTTGAGACTATTCAATTATCGGGATGAAATCCTGCAGTCGGCTCGACGTGCTACACCACTCAAATATGAGAGCGCCCTCATCACTTTTTCCCCCCCTTACTTTACCATGAAGGTACAACAGAATCTGAGATTACTGGTGGTAAAAAAGGCCATACGCACAAAGGATATCCAATATTCCATGCTCTTGTGACAATCCGAAAAGCAGCTGATGGCAAGGTCTGCAGTTTTTCTACTCCTGAGGAGGCATGGCACTGGGTCCAGCCCTAGGACAAGTTGGGCTGAGATGTCACTGGATCAATAAGCAGTCGATGGATCGTCCAGTCAACAATACAGAAGTTACAATGCAGAAGTTGGATGGTCTGGTGGATTTGGGTACTGGGGCTCATTTACAGCTAATATTTAACTTTATTGCTTGAGAATTTGCACTAGTTTGCTTGATCATTGTACCTGTCAAGATTTGGACGTGTGTTATGCTGGTGGCGGGGGGGCAACTGGTGGGCCTTCATGTGGCCTAAGCCCACCTGCACGCGTTCTTTTTGTAATGGGGCGACAGGCACTCTGCAAATTGGGGTGGGGGTGAGGGGACATGTTTATGGGGGTTCAGTTGCCACCTCTAAGGTGGCTTGGTTCTGGGGTTATACAGGATGTTTAGCTTGGCAAGGAGAGGTCGCCGTAAAGCTTAATTGGGGATGGGGTGGAGGTACCCAGCATTGTGGAGACCAATGGGCACTAATAGAGTATAGAACACGTCAATTCCGGTTAGTGGGATGGGTGCCCCGGATGAGCCACTGAGGCCTGCACATGCAGGCACCAATATCAGAATAATGACTTGGAATGTTAATGGGCTAGGCCACAAAATAAAACCTATAATGGTGCTTCAATATCTACGCAGGCATGCCCCAGACATGGTTATACTACAGGAGACGCACCTCAAGGGCAACACCTGTAAAGCACTAAATAGATACGGGTATTAACTCCTTGCACAAGCAGGGATCATGTCTGGGTCCAGAGGCGTAGGTATACTAATACAGATATGTGGCCTTAAAAGGGAGATGGGAAGGTAGGGTTTTAAACCTGCTCTGTATACGTGCCACCTAGGCTACAGGCAGTCACTCTGCCTCGCCTAAGTGCACTATTACTGGACATACCATGGGTACATTAATTATTGGGGGAGATTTGAACGCCACAATGGACCCTAAAAGAGATCGGATGTCAAACTCGGATAAAGGACCAGGTGCGGAGCCTCTGCGATCCTTTCCGGAGGCTCACGTACTGTTGGTTCTATGGAGAGTACACAACCCAGGGGCCAGGCACTAAATGTTCTATTCAGCACCATATGTGGGTTGCTCCTGTTTAGACTACCTGATGACACACTATACTGATGCACATAGGTTTGGGTGGGGAGGGTGACTCATAAAGCGAATGGGATATCGGACTACTCGCCCGTGGAAGTACCCCTGCTTGGGCCTTCTAGAGATGATACACTACAGCCCTGACTGGAGCCATGGCTTTTTAGAGACAGCCAGGTCAGAGAGAAATTGAGGGAATGGGCGAAACAGAATTACTAGGATAATGTTGGCACTGTGAAATTGGCTTGTGTATTCTGGGAAGCATAAAAGATAGTCATGTGAGGGTATGTCCAGGCCATAGCCAGGTGTATGAGGAAGGAACAGTTTCTCCGATGCGACACCCTAGTGAAAGAAATCATGAGGCTTGAGACGAGGGCTGCGGAGACTGGAGAGCAAGATGCCCTTGCATGACCGCACATACGGGTTAAACATCTTGAAATGAGAGATATAGCGGAGGAGGTGGCGGCACAGGCAGGGTGAACCACAGGCTTTGATACGGCCTGGTTGGATAAGAGAGAGAAATTGGGTTCTAGAGGTCCAGAGTCCGCAGGACGGGAGATGAACTGTACATGTCCACCTCAAGTAGAAAGGGGTCAGACTGTGCTGAACTTCTTGGAGATGCCTTCCTCGCTAGGTTATCCCATTAGGAGAGAGCAGAGTTAGCTAAGCATTTAACTGTCGAGGACATAGGGCAGGCCATTAGGGTACTAGAGCCCGGCAAGGCGGCTGGTACCAACGGCATACTGGCTGAGCTATACAAGGGAGTGGCATCATGGGGGGGGGGGGGGGGGGTCACGTATGCTTAATATGTTTCAGGAGGCATTGGAATACGGTAGCCTCCTGGAAGACCAATGGTTGGCCTCTATTGTGGTTATTCCGAAACAGGGCAAGACCCCTGATGACTGTGGGTCATATTGCCTTATTCCACTGTTAAACATAGAGCCGAAAGTGCTGGCGAAGGTACTAGTAACCAAACTCAGTGGTGTCATAAACATCCATAGTCCACCCCGAAATGTTGAGCTTCATGTCTCACAGGAGTACCCAGCTTTACTTAAGGTGCCTATATAGAGTGATGCATTTCACAAAGATTAGCCTGGGCCAAGATGCAGTACTATTATCTCGACGCCTGTATGGTGTTTGATACGTCTTACTGACGGAGGGAAGAGGCCGGGTGGCTCGTAGCAGCAGAAATCTCCCAACCCGGTCCCGTTTACATTGGTCTAAAAGAATCTTCAAGATTTATTAACAGTTGACGCCGCTTACCGAAAGTGTCTGGCAAACGTTATCCAGTGCAGAGTTTGAAGCTCAGTCGACCGAATGCTGGACTTGTAGCAAAGACGAGCAGCGGCGGCGGCTGGACTCTGCATTTGTATAGCTGTCTGCTGCTCCGGATTCCCTGCGCGCAGAGTCTGCGGGACTTGAGGGCGGCTCCCTCTGACCCCGGAGATCTGGGACGGTGTGGGGGTGTATGGCTGTGGCAGACGAAGTCCGGAGTGATCTCTAGCTGTGGACAGGACAATCCTGTGGTTCCCTGCCGTCCCGCCTGTGATATTATGAGGCGGGCGCGAGAGACTTGCAATTAGGAGGGTCTGATCGGGCCCTATGAATGGAGTGACGGCATTCCTGCTGAGAGGAGCCCCGAAGTCCAGGTCAGCTGCGCAGGTGTGGTGGTTGAGGCTGAGGAACAGACGTCCTCTGGGAGGCAAAGTCCGGAGATACTGGAGCTCTCAGAAGCTCCAGGGGGTGAGGAAGAAAGAATCCCTTGCCCTTACGGTGTACGGCAGCAGGAGCTCCTGGGGACGGGAAGCAGCGATCGGATGGCGGTCTCCCTCTGAGGTGAGGTGCCTACACAGGGTAAAGTGGAACTTGTGGAGTCTTCTGTGGGGGTTCCAGAGGGGGGTCGGGGGGAAGGAGCAGTAACTCTTCCTGGACAGGTGGATTGTGAAAGCATTCCCTGCAGTTGAACTCTCCCCCATCTTCATTGTTGAGCGGGTGCACCAGGACGTGCTTACAATTTCCTTGGTTGCCGTGAGGTGAAAGGCTGATATCAGGCTCAGCTCGGCTGTAGTGACTGCTACACCTCCGTGAGGGGATCAGTATCATCACTGGGTACTACAAATCCCAGATGGCCCGGACTCGCGCTGTGAACCGGCGTCACCAGAGGGCGCCTGGAGCCCTCAAATACAGCAAGGGGCTAACGCAGCGCGGGACAAGGGCGGCCCCGTTCTAGCCCGTCAAAGGACCGTGCGAGACCGGGCCATCCCTCTTGGGCTGTTGTTAACGGAGGTATTTGTGTAACTGTTTGGTTTTCCAGGGTGACAGTATTGTGAATATTCAGGCCAATGTCGGGCAGGGAGACTAGAAGTAAAGCTCAGTCGTCTAGTGTAACCATGGTGGGTACCCTGGATTGTTTTCTGATCAGAGCTAATTCTTTGTTATCAAACGAGATCACCATTTTGGAACGTCGTCTTTCCCAGGGCATTGACAATGTTAAAAGATCGTCGCTGGGCCATATAGCGAATGTGAGAACGCCTGATAGATGCACTCCACTGCCCAATGTTGTTTCTAACGACGACCATTCTGAATCAATTATGCTGCCTGATCATGGGGCCTGTTACCGCTTTACAGCCACCTACTATAGTAAAAGTCCCGTCTCTTATTGGTCCTGTGCCTAGTTCATCTCAATCACGTGGCAAAAGGGAGGGGGCTGTCCCAAAAAGAAAGCGAGGGACACAGGCTGGGGGTGGGAAGAAGGCAAGACTATCTAATTCCGCACTCCTTCCCATCCCTAAAGATAGGGCAAAAGCTAATATGATCTCCTCTGCAGTCCATGATCGTACCAACTCCTTTGTACGGAGCTCCCCAGCAGCGCAGTCTCCCACTATGATCATTAGTGATGACGCACAGGTATTGGCTGATTCTCAATTATAAGGTTTTGGCACTATTCTGAAATCTCTACTGGATCCTATGATTGCCAGACTTGCTCAAATTGATCTTAGGCTGGCAAACATAGAAAAGGCCATCGAGTCTAAGGTAGACCACCCTCAAATTCTGGAAAATAATTAAAGGGGGAGGTATGTCAATGTAAGAAGGGTGCAATTAGCTAATTCCCCTTCCTTAACACCATCATTATTATCGACAAATTCCCCCTCAAGCCCAGGCCACTGTAAAAGGGAACATTCATTCTACCCTTCCTTCTTCCTCCGAGCTGCTGACAAAAAAACCTATCGCAAATGTTGAACATCAAATCTCGGAGGAAAACAGATTGAACAATGGTTTGGTAATAAATCTCCCCCCTGAAGCTGCCCCTTTGGTAGTGGTTCTGGTAGGAGTCCCTGAACTCAATAATTCAAGACCTGAATCACTTCCTTCACTTAAAAATAAAGTATCAAGTTGGCTAAATAAGTACAGACCTCTCCCCCCACAGATTTCTACAGAAATTCTGATGGTTAGAAGGGTCTCATGGCTGGGAACAACCAAGAAAAATTCCAGAGGTGACTGTATTGTGGTCAATTTTAGGGACCCAGGGATAGTTTCCCATATTCTTACCAGTCCGTTTCTCGGGGAGGACTCCACAATTCGGACACTCCCATTGTCCTTCTTCTATCCATCCCATGTTAACTGTTCGGACACGCGACTGGAAGAGGGTTGGACAAGGGTGGGACGTGAAAGCTATAACAGAGGGAACAGAAACATCCCCTATTATTCTAACAGGACACCCCAATACCTGGACTATAATCGGTTTACCTGCCTGGAAGGGGTTGACTGACTACCTAATAATTCCAACTTGGGGTGTTATGTGAGGGTGAGTGGCACTACTACGAGCAAATTTGTTTTGCACGATCGCTCAGTGTCAGATATGGAAAGAGGTGGACCAGCGAGAACGCACAGCATACAGAGGGTCCAGCTAGGGGCTAATATTGGTACTCCCATTTTCGATGACCAATCTGGGATTGCAGCAGAAGGAGGTATGGCGGAGAATAAAATGATTTCCGAGGGCAATGTTGAACTAACATTGAAAGCTATACCGATCTCAGCTACATTAACTATTTTGTCATGGAATTTAGCAGGACTAGCCAACAAAATAATGTGTCCTGAATGGGGTTCCTTTATAGATAAAAATGATATATGCCTCTTTCAGGAAACATGGGCTAGGGTAGAACACCACCGGAGTGGTTATGCTTCTTTTTCAGTCCCGGCAAGGTGGAGCGGTAAGGGTAGACCTTCTGGGGGCTTATTAATCTGGGTCCGCACCCATTTGGGATGCCGACCCAGGGTTTTGAACACGGCATCAGAAGATTTACAGTGTGTCATTCTAGAGTGGCCGAATGACTACAGGCTTGCTGTGATTAATATTTACTCAAGACCTGTAAATATTACATCGGAGTCTGGTGCCATTGAAGAACTTTCTGTATTCTTAAATACAATTCCCCAGGGTACCACTCTCATTATAGGGGGTGATTTCAACTGTCATTTTGAGCCGCTTCTGGGACTGACGGATAGTGGTTTCGTGGAGGAGGATGAACACTGGAAAATTCCCCAAGTAGTGGGCCCTTCACCGAGGTCCTGGGCTCCTTTGGCTGTCCAAATCATGGCCCTAACTTTAAAGCACTCAATCAGGGCATGTGATGGCCGCACATTATCAGATGCCCCATCTAAGTGCACTTACAACAAACCAGGCCAAGAGTCTCTTTTAGACTATATATTTGTTGAAAGTCGCGCATGGGACAAGGTCGTTGACTTTAGGATAGAAGATAGGGAAGACAGTGATCATAATCCACTGATCCTGGTATTTCTTTCCCCGGCCAACTTTGCTGTTTCTGCTAGCTCAAATGATGACCTAGATGATAGGTGCCTTTTATCGAGCAACAGGCGTAAGGTTAGGTGGGAAAAATTAGTTACCCATCCAGATTCAGTGGCGGAATTGTATAAGCAGGCAATTCCGCTACTGGACGCAATCGGTTCCCTTCCGTTACAGCGCCCTGAACCTGAAACATATCAAAAATTTAGTGACTTAAATTTGGAATTGACCACGGTCTTGGCTAATGTCCTCAATCCTATAGCGCCTAAAAAAAGAAGGACCGGTAATAGACCTTCCTGGTATAATACTGCCTGCAGGAAATCTAAATCAGAACTCCTTAAGGCTGTTAAGCTTAATAACAACAAAGCGCTAATAAGGAAAAAACTACTAGAATACAGGCAGTTAATACATCATGCCAAGACGGAGTGGGACAGCGACAACTGGGCCAACCTAAACTTGGCACTAAAAACAAGATTCCAGGAAATTCTGGCAAATTGTCAACACAGGGTCGTCTGACCCTTTACCGGCGATTGTGCCCAACATCGCTGCCAGTATTTGGGAAGAGTTTTTCTCAACCCTTTATGAAAGTGATCATTCTATCCCCGATAGAGATCAGGGGCCAGTATTGTTCAATTCCATTTCTGACCCATATGAGGATAAGTCTAGTGAACAAGAGGTCTTAGTTACCTCTAATCCCTATGAGGATGAGTTCAGGGAACAAGAGGTTTTAGCTATAATTTCCAAACTTCCAGCTGGCAAAGCCCCTGGGCTTGATAAGCTCCCTGGAGATCTTTTTAAACATGAACCTAAGGTTTGGGCTCCCTACCTAACTGCTTTGTATAATGCAGTACAGAAAGGGATGGCGATACCGATTACTTGGCTGGGAGATGAGATAGTCCCAATTTTAAAGAAGGGCTCTCCTCTTCTCCCAGCCAATTATAGGCCTATTAGCCTTATTGATGTACCCCAAAATTGTTTTGCAAGGCTGATTCTGGACCGCCTTAGGGACTGGATGCAAGAATTTTCTATCCTGAGCCCATATCAGGCAGGGTTCAGGAAGAAGGTGTCTACTATTGACCAGATTTTTCGTATGACACTGCTACTCTGGAAAACCGTTAAAGTGGAGGGGGGTTCGTTGTATACCGTTTTCGTGGACCTCCGTGCGGCTTTTGATTTGGTCCCCAGGCAAAAATTATGGTTTGTCCTTCTGCAGATGGGCATACCTGTACCTTTACTGACCATGATAATTCGTTTGCATAAAGGTAATTTCGCACAGGTCAGGTGTGGGAAAAATGGTGCCCTAACTTCTAGATTCCCGGTTGACAGGGGAGTCAGACAGGGGTGTGTGTTGGCCCCCACCCTTTTCTGCCTCTACGTAAACGGAGTATTCACACATCTGAACGAGGTCATAAATAGCGATGCCCCAAAGCTTGCTGGTTCTCGGGTTCCCGCGATTATGTTCGCAGATGACACCCTTCTGCTTTCTAAGTCCCCGATGGGCATTCAACGGGTGTTGGATGGTTTCGAGACTTTCTGCCTTGAGCGGGGCCTAGAAATAAACACACTCAAGACAAAAAATATGATCTTTAACCCACCACCAACGACACGTCCTAACCCGACCATAGGGAGAGGTAGCTTAGAAAGGGTTCAGACCTTTGAGTACCTGGGGCTCCCCTTAAATGAAAAAATGACGTGGGTACCACATCAAATTAAGGCCCAATTGAAACTAGCCCAAGCAACCGGGGGGATTGTAAGACTTATAAATAAATCATAAGCCAAACCAATTGCCCCACCCCTGGAAATATATAAACTCCAGGCAAGGGGTGGTGTAATCTATGGCAGTGAACTCTGGGGCTTTCATTGCCGTGCAGAGATCACAGTCACAGAGAACAAATTCTTAAGGCAATTGTTGGCCCTCCCCACTAGTACACCCTTATTGCAATTGTGATTTGACTTGGGCCTCAGATCTATAGATGAGGAACTGGGCCTTAAACCCCTAACATTTTGGCGGAGGATCTGGATTACCCCAGAACTAGAGGGCTATAGAAAAGAGCTTATGGAAATTTTGGGATTACCTAATGCAGGGAAACATTGTTGGCTGAGGTACGTAAGAGAGGAACTGGAGAGAATAGGTCTTCCGCAGCTGTGGTCCAATCTGGCGACAGCATGCATTAGCGTCTCACGAAAGTACCTGGCTAACTCGTACTATGAAAGTAAATTAACTGCCCTAATACAGAAATCTCAATCTTCCATTTTAACACAATCATTTTTAATGTTCAAAGATCATTATCAGTTCGAGCATGTTTTAAATGATATTAGACCACAACTTACAAGGAAACTATATCTCCAATGGAGATACGGCACCTTACCTACAAGAGCTTTCACAAGTAAATGGTCTCTGCTCGTCCCAAAAAATTGTCCTGGCTGTGACGCGGAACAGGAAGATGAACTTCATATATTATTTTTCTGCCCGGCTTACAAAAAGCTTAGGAGGTGCTGGATCGTTCCACTTTGTAAAAACTTGGGTTTTACGCACTGCATGGATGCTTATCGAATTTTTAAAACAGATCCATCAATTGTAATTGTTTTCGCTGTGTCATCATTCCTTGCAGCTGTGTGGGGGAAAAGCAGGGTCTGTGAAAATTCTGTTTGAAATCATACCCTCCCACTAAAATGTGACAACTGATTTGAGCTGGTTTTTAATGGAGTCACACTAAAGTCCTCATCACTATCAGTATGTTCAATGGGCGTTGCTACCTCTGTTGCTGCTGTAATAATTGATACATATATAATTGTATTATCCTCCACTTTTGCAAAGGGTTGTTTGTTCTTTTATATTTTTATCAATTTTACTGTGTTTTGATTGTTAATTGTATATATACTTTTATGACTGATTGTCGAAATAAAGATAAAGATTGATTGATAATATCGAATAGCCATGTTTGTTCGCAGTGCTGGAGGGGTTTGGATTTGGCCCCAAGATTTGTGCCTGGGTACATCTCTTGTATACGAACCCGCTAGCTAGAGTAAAAGTGAATGGGGTAGTGTCAAGACCTGTGATGCTATTTAAGGGTACAAGGCAGGGATTCCCACTCTCCCCTATGTTATTCGCTCTGTCATTGGAGCCATTAGCGGCGTGGATCAGGGGTGACCCATTAATAGGGGGCATAGCGGTAGGCGATGGATGAGATTAGAAAATATCGCTGTATGCTGTAGATGTGCCAGCTCTGTCGTCCAGCGCATGAACCTTGGTGATTAAAGACCCATTCAAGTTTCTGGGCATAATAATTTCACGGAAGAACAGTGAGTTCCTGGAGAATAACTTTTTTCCTCGGTTGGATAGATTACGCAGGGATGTGCTACACTGGAAACAGCTACCACTGTCCTTGATGGGGCTGGCTGCTTTGTTTAAAATTATGGTGCTGAGAAGACTACTATACTTCCTACAGAACATGCCCAGCCAAATACCACCTGCCTTTTTTCTGCAAGGTTGACAGCTAAACATGACTGCTTTTGTGGGACGGCGGTAGTTCTAGAATAGCCCTGCATAAACTGCAGAGGGGGGTGTAAGAAGGCTGACTGGCAATCCCTGACCTCATGGAATACTACTGGGTGGCACAACTGGTTTCAATTAATGAGTGGATGTTTTGGAGGTGGGAGGAGCCAGCATACAGGGTTGATGACTATTCTGTGAGATGGAGGGGATACCTAGCGGTACTTTGTCGAAGGTGGGTTGCAAATCACCTGCCAACACACCCACAAACATACGTATATGGAAGTTGACAACGAAATTCCTGGGCCGGAAATGGAAACTGACGGAAAGGACTCCTCTGTGAGATAGCGACCTACTATGAGAAGTGGGTGGACTAAAGTGTTTGCGCAAGTGGGGGGTGTTGGGGATTGACTACTTAGGAGACGATGGAGGGGCACAAGCTGATGGACTTTGAAACTTAAAAGAAAGAGGTGCCCGAAGAAATAGGGCAAGTGGGAGGAATACAGAGGTTTCTGAACTCCGTGTAAATAGGGACGGTTTGATGCGGGTTGGGGGGTGATGGGGCCCTGATTCTCCAAATGCATGGGACTCTCATTAATGGTTGAACTTTCACTGTTGTATTGCATTGGGAAATAGTACTGTGCACGGGAGAAGACCCAGTGATTGTACTGCCAAGCTTTTGTTTGATAAAAAATAATGTAAACCATAAATAAATAAAAGAATCTGCAGTGGGAGTGTCGCCCCACATTAAAAATCCTCTTTCATACGCTCCACCAATGGTGTCCAAGTGAGGTTCCAAGTCAGCCCATACACCATACTTAACCCCTCCGTGCCCTCATCAAGAGAGATCACAAGAGATTTGGACCAGTTGGGTCAGAGTCCAGAAGAGTCTCCAAATAAGTCAAGGATGTGGAATGCTCATGGACCGGTATCTTGGGGTGGAATAAGGTAGAGGAGAACTTTCTCTGCTTATAATTAGATCCTATCTTCATGCCTCATCCTCCAGCTCCAGTCCTGTAGGAGGCATCACAGCGGACAAGGTAGGTCAGAGACACAGTGGCCAACGCAAACAGCAGGAAAGACGAGGCAGCCCTCTCTTGTTCCCCTTCGAATCGGAATGGGCTCTGATGTTGACACAGACCTGGGTGACAGGAGTATGAGTCCTTAGAAGTGTCGGAAACATGGGCCAATACCCATTTTGACCAGCACTGTGTCCAAGCATGTCCAATCGGCAGTACTAAATGCTCTTTCTAAGTCAATCGAGCAACGCTCCTGGACTAGAAAGCTCGTGTCTGCGGGCCAAGTCCAGGTGTACAAGCTGAATACAGTGGTGGGTACTACGAGACGGCATAAAGCTGCACTGGTCTGCTTGAACCAAGGTGGGTAGTACTGTGAGAAGCTGGCGAGCAAAGATCTTAGCGTACATTTTCATCTCTGTATTCATTAATGAAATGAATCTATAGGCGGATCATCGATCATGTGGCCTCCCCAGTTTGTGAATGAGGACTATGGTGGCAAGGTCCAGCTCTGATGGAAATCCGCCCTGGGCTTCCGCCACTGAATATACACTTTGCTGGTGAGGAGTGAGTAAGTCACCAAATTTGCTGTAAAATTTCACACGTGTTTTCCCAGCATTCAAATTCGAGAGGGTATCACTAACCTCTCCAGGGTCAGCGGGGCTCCAATTCAGCCCACTCGGCACCTGCAATTGTGGATAATGGGAATGCTGGGATGGATCGGGTTTAGCCACTCCATTGGTGTTTTGAGGGCACGGGGATACAAGAAGCGGTAATGTGCAACCGTCTCTGTGGTATTTGCTGCTCGCTCAGGTCTGTTGTAGTCCTGTCATCGCTAGTTGAGGAATAATTGTGGACGTTCACTCCTTGGCCAACCAGAAGAAAAGCTTGCCAGATTTGTCTCCATGTTCATAAACATGGAGACATGGCCTCCAACAGTGGCGGGCCTCATCTAACGCCAACTGGCGGAGGAAGCTTTTGTTTGACTCCAGTTAGCGGACTGTGTCTGGGCTGGGTCAAGGACATATTGTCTCAAGTGTGAGGATTGATGTCTCGAGCTGGAGAATTTGGCTCCGTTGTGCCTGTTATTTTCCACGGATTTGGGCTTTCACTAGGCCTCTAATAGTCGATTTCCCGGCTTCCCACCGTATGGCTGCGGAGGCAACCGTGCCTAGGTTGTGTTTGCAATAAGCCTTGATTTCCAAAGCTAGGAAATCTGTACACTCTGGCCCATCAAATACCAGGTGTTAATGCGCCTGTTTGGCTGCAGAGGAGGACCCTGGGCGGAGGTGGACGGACAAATGATCTGAGAACTTCAGGGAAGGATATTTATGCTGGTGATGTGCAGGCCATCGGAGGCTGGTAGATGCAACTGATCAATATTCAAAAAGATCTTGTGGGCAGCTGATGTGTGCATCTCTTTCTTAGCACAAGGTTACCAGACCCTCCATACTTCACAGAGGCCCAACGCCTCGGACCAAGCCTGGAGCAATTTTATGCACTGCGATCTACGGGGTGTCATCTCTGCTGTCATCTCTTAAGTGCACTGTGGGAACCGCATTAAAATCGCCAGCAATAACTGATGCCCTGGGGGAAACCCACCAGTACCATGCAAAGCACTTCCTTCACGCTCTTAGGTACACATGACCTCACATATACACTGAGAAGGTTAAATTGTGTTTCCTCCAGTTGCCCCTGCAAGCCCCCATATCCACCCAGAGGGTCTAGATGTGTCTTCATGATCACCAAAGGGAAGTATTTTCACACTGGGTTCCCAGGAGATGTCTCCTGATGCATAAGTACAGCTGGTGCCTCCTGCTTGGCATACTGAAGACCTGCTGTCTGCATAATTCGGTCCAGGAGTTGGTTGACATTCCTGGAGAGAAACGTAATGTTAGCCATAGGTTAAGACGGGGAGTTCTGTAGGGGTCGAGCCCCTACAGGCCGGGCAGTAATCATGTGGACGACATCAGAGGGAGCCTCCATGAACAGGAAAATGCGGGCAAGTGGTGGAGTAGGTGTGAATGCTCATGTCACAAATAAAAAACTAGAACAGAACATGTTAAACAAGAACTCGAACCCCATAATTGAAACCCTTTTGCGTCCCAACCCCATACTTACCTACCAGAATTATCTGTCGCCCTAAAAAACCTTTATGGTCAACTGAAAAAGCAACAGTACAGATAGGGGTGTGTTCAGTGTGTTCTCAGACTAGTCAATGAGAACTTTTCCTGAGCTGCTGCTTGGAGGGGACCCAAGTTGACAAAGGAGAACCACGTGAAATGCAGGTCCCTGCCCCAACAGACATTTCATCCTCACCAGGCACGTCAAAAGCAGGATGATGAAGGCTTCATGTAAATTTGCCATCCTCCGGCAAATCGTCAGGCAAATCGTCCAGATCAGGGGCTGGAGGGGTCTGGCACGGCACTCCCAGTTGTGTGTCAGAAGTGTCTAGGGAGCGAGTGTGGCTCCCCCAATTCCTCCCGGAACGGGCTTCCTACGGGGTCGGGCATCCAGGAAATGATGTCTTGCGACAGGAGCTTCCGCGAATACGGGAATCGTGTATCATATTGAGTGTCTATGAAGATGAGCATCTAATGTATTTTCAGTGCCCTGGGTTGCTGCTTAACCCCAGTGAATGATTTGCATTAGTCTGCACTGTTTTGGTGTAATCCAGAAATATCATGATTCTAAAGGCGTCAAAGAGAGATTGCTGAGTTTCTGGGCCTCGTGAAGGATTGCGTCTCTGTCTTGGTAGTTCATGATCTGAGAGATGAGTGGCCTCAGCGGCACCGCCGGGGACCTGTGGACGTTGCCCTAGGACAACCACTGGGTAAGGGCCTCCACAGGAACCGAGGACCTCATCCAATTTTCCATAATTTATATTTATTATTATATAGATTTGTACAGCGCATGGCTACCCAGAAAGGTTTTCCCAGCACTAAGCTACAATAAACTACTAGGCACCTCTGAGCAGACCTTTCCAAAAATAGAATTAAAACAACCAGGTTTTTAATTTCTTGTGGAAAACTGAAAGAGAGCAACATGCTCACGAAGCTGGGTGTAAGGAATTCCACAGCTTGCGGCCTAAGGAAAAAAACAAAGGCTTGACTTCCTTCATGGGTTTTCCTAACTTTGGGGACTACAGCAAGATCAAGATTGATTGAATACAGAGAAGAACTGGGTAAATATGGTAACACAAGCGATCGAAGATATATGGGGCCAGAGTTGGACAATTGTGCACATAGGATAAGGCTTTTAATTAAATACAATGTTCAATTTGCATCCAGTGGAGTTCCTGGAGCAGACTGGCATGGAGGGGTGCGGTAAGAGTCTAGCAGCAGCGTTTGTACAACCTGAAGTCGCTTGAGCATACCCTTTGTAACACCGAGACAAAGAATGTTTCCATAGTCCAACCTAGAAATAACCAGGGCCTGGATAACGGTTCTTTGGGCAGAGACAGGAAGACAACCCAGAATTTACCTGAGCCATCTTAAAGTACCAAAGCAGGTGAAGGCCACCTTGGTGATTTGATGACTCATGGACAGCCTATAACCAAGCCGAACTCCTAAATTCTTAACCATGGGTACCGGAGTGGGAATAGTTCCCATAGCCTCAGGCCACAGATGAGGGCCCCAAATTTGGCGGGAGTTGCCTGGCAGCAGGAACTTGATCTTATCTCCATTCAGTTTCATGGAATTCTCTTTCATTCAGGAAGGAACTTGTGAAAGGCAGATGTTCAGAGCCTCTACACTGTGATTCTCCTGGGAAGACAAGGAGACAACGATCAGAGTGTCGTCCGTATATGAAAGAATAGTAAGTCTGCAGGTAACAACAATATCTGCAAGTGGTCTTGCATAAAGGTTGACGAGAGTTGCACTAAGTGTGGATCCCTGAGGAACACCAGAAGGTAGAGGGCATAAATTTGAGCAGTGTTGATGAGTTTGAACCTGGAAAACCTGATCTTACAGGAAACAACCCAGCCAAGACCGGGCCTTGTCCTGAACACCCAAAAACTCTAACCTTTGAATAAAAGTGTTGTGATTCACCGTGTCAAAGTCTGCGCTGAGATGTAGAAGAATCAGCGCAGCGGTGCCACCATTGTCAAGTTGATGCCTTAGATGTTCTGTCACAGCAAGAAGAGTTGACTCTGTACTGTGGCCTACTCTAAAGCCCGATCGCACGGGATGGAGCCGGCCATTACGTTCTGTCTACATCGTGAGCTGTTTATTCATGTGCACTTCCAGAACTTTGGCCAGTTTAGGCAAAACAGAAATCGGTCTAGAATTAGTCCAAGTGAAAGGATCGAGATTAGGTTTTTTAAAGCAGAAGTTTGACCAAAGCATGCTTTCAGGTACAGTTCCTTCCACGAGTGAAGTTTTTAGATGCTTGGAGAGCAGATCCAGGAATTGAGGGTTAAATGTACCCAGCACCGAGGGAGGACAGGGGTCCATATTTGAGCCTGATTTGGTAGTATCAAGGAGTGATAGGAAAGTTGGGAGAGCCATGAGCTGAAATGAGCTCAATGAACAAGGCTTGGCAGAATGACCCAGACAGCAATTAGTCTAATGTAAAGGAAAAGGAGGTATGAATAGCTGCAATTTTGTTAGAAAAAAAAGTCAGCTAGCTTATCACACTGAGCTTGTGAGAGATGGACAACTGGGGCAATATTCACTGGATCTGACAGATTCTTCATTACTTGGACGAGAGTTTTAGGGCAGTTTTGGTCTTGGGTTTGGGCACTCTTTATGATATTCCTTCAAGGCCAATTTATTCTTTGATTTGTCCTCTGCGCAGTAAGATTTACGCCAGATTCTTTCAATGGTTTTAGTAGACATTTTGTGGTCACACAAGGTCTAACTGAACCAAGGAGCCGGAGGGATAGAGTTCTGTGGTGGTTTCTGCTTGTGACAGGAATTAAAGGATCGAGTGAAGACCTAACCAACTATCAACGATAGGAGCGTCTGGTTCCAACGAGTTGCCCAGTATCGGACAGTTAGACTCTAAAGTAGCGTCCCAGGCAGACGCATTAAGCTTCAACCAGCTCCTGCAAAGAGAACCGGACTGGCAGGCGTGTAATCTGGACGCGTAGGATGTGGCTCTTCATATGGTATACCTTGCAAAGAGTCCAGGTATTCCCTCACTAGTGAACTGGGGCTTGTTCTAGCAATCGTAAGGTGCTCTTTTAGGGGGTAGTGTGGTTGAGCAGCCTTGGGCTAGATCAAAAAGGAGTGTTATACATTTGTTGCACACACACAGCGAATAAATGATACATGACTCAATAAGGACAGCCACACCAATTTATAAAAAATACCACTTATCTATATATAACTTTAGGCTATAGGATAATCAAAATAAGGTAAGTACTTTTTTCAATGCCAGGTTTGAAGAAAACTGCTTAAATCGGAATTGAAGCACTTCTCGCTAATGTTAACCTCTGGTAGGAAAAACATATATTACATTCGGGCACTGAGCAGCGACTAATGGGACCGATCTTCTGGGCTTAAGATTAGTATGGGGCAAGGTTCAAGGCAGCACCAACAGTTCACTTCAGGCAGCATTGGGGCGGCTGGGTGCAGAGGTGCCTTAAAGCATCGGGTGCCCCATTCAAGTCTATGGAGATCGGTCTGTCGGAAAAGAGGCTGCAGGCTTTTAATGGGGGACCGGGGCGGGGGGCTCAACTATTGTGATGCTCCGGGACGTGGGGGCACCTTTGGTCCTCTCTCCAGGAGCGACGGATGCAGAGGTGTGTTTAGGTGTCGGGTTTTCATCACTGGGAGCCTTTGCGGTAGAGGGGGCCTACAAACAGAGGCTGCAGGCGGCGGCAAAAGGGACACAGTGGGCAAGTCCAAGTTGGGCTTTGTCTCTGGAGGGCCTTTGGACCATACTGGCACCGTTGGGCCACTTCAGCTTGAGCTAGGAAGCATGGTGCAGTGGTGCTTTGCAGTGTCTGTTTTTTGCGGTTCCGAAGTCTCACAGTCTTCTTTTGGTGCCTGCAGGATGAAGGTAAGCAACTTCACTACTCCATGGGTGTTTTTGAGTCTTTTTTGAAGGCAATCAGTCCTCCCAGGCTTTTGAGGCATGACAGCTTGCAGGACGAGACGACTTTGGCGCAATTGGACAGGGAACAGCAGACAGGCCGGCAGCACTGGTGCCAAGTCAGTTGCTTTTGTTTAGTCTCTGCTTTAGCAGCTCTTCAGTGTCCTCCTTTGGTTATCAGGATCTGGGGATCATCTTGTCATCATTGGCCCACTTCAGCTTGGACTAGGCTGCTCTGGTGCAGTTGTGCTTTCCAGTGCTGAGTTTTCAGGGACTTGGAGCCTCACAGCTCTGTCTTTATTACCTGCAAGATGCAGGGGAACAGCTTTGCTGTTCCACTGGAGTTTCTGAGTCTTTGAAGAAGTGCTGGCAGTCCTCCAAGACTTTGGAGGATCAACAGTTTATAGGGCAAGCCCACTTTGGCACAGTTGTCGAGAATAGGGGAACAGCATGGCAGGACTAGTGCCAAGTCAGTTGCTTCTTCTGCAGTTCTTGCTTGTGCAGCTCTTCGGCCCTTCTTCTTTTGGTCAGTTGGATCTGGTTCCAGGGTTCCCCTAAATACTTAATTTAGGGGCGTTAGAGGAATGTAAGGTGGTAGCCAATGGGTGACCCACCTACCCTTGGGGTCACTACACCTCCTATATGACCACTTCCTGGGGGAGCTGGTCATAACCCTGTCCCATAATTACTGATTTTGCAATCACCAAGATGGCTAACTTTGAAAAGTCGCCTCCACTTCAAGTAGCCCAATTTAGGGGTGGCACTACACTGAGGGTGGAAACAGCTATATGATTAGCTAATTTTCCCACCTGTCCAGATGCCAAATGGCTGTGGGCAAAGGGGGTCGGCTTCCCCTGTGAGAGAAACCAGATTTGTATACCAAAGGCTGTGGGTGCTTTGAAGCTCCCCTGCCTTGGCATGTTAATCTACAAGTCATCCTGTGGTAGAGGGTGTAAACATTCCCGCCCAAGCAGGCTTTGTTTCTGGGTTCCTGAGAGCAGAGGCCCTCACTCTTGGGGGGCCAGAAACTCGTCTCTGATGGAAGGCTGGCGAAAAACTGTCAGTTAACCCACCAGAAGCTAGTAGGTGTTCAGGGGGCACCTCTAAGGTGCCCTCAGTGTGCATGCATTACTACATTGCGACACTGGGCTCAGTGTGGGTTTATTAATACGAGATGTTTGATAACAAACATCCCTTTTTTCAGTGAAGCCAGCACGTTGCTGGGGAACTCGTTTGGTAAATATTTCGTTACCGGTACTATTTTTTATGCGGTAAAGTCTATTAAGAATAACTCAGTAAAATGAGAGGCAGAATCCGTGGTATTAGAGGGTTTAAAAAGGCTTTATTCCTATACAAAGGAATACAATTCGAATTGTGGGCCTTCTATTCCATCACCACGAAAGTTCAGGAAGGAAGGAACATATATTATTGACAGATAGGCAGTTTTATAGAAAATACATTACAGTGAAACAGATGCAAGAGGCGTAACAGCTGATAAAAGGTGCATACGTAGCTAATAGAGGGCGTAATTTAATAAACGTCATCATACATGATGTCATAAGTGGGTGGATCCATAAGAGAATCCTACAATGTCAGCAGAAATAGTTGGCAGAGATGCGCGCGCAGCCGCATGACGTGTGATTGACGTGCAACGAGAGGGTGAAGGGGACTTGACATTTAGCTCTACATGTGGAGACAGAAGTCTGGGGTTATGTCAACCTAATCCCAAATCTTATCTAATATCCTATGTTTAAAGAACTGTGTTATCCAAAAAGAGAGGTCTCTTAGGATAGAATCTTATTCTATACTGGCTATACTGACTGTTAGTGCGTGTACAAGCGTCTAAGTGTCTACACTAGATGCGAGGGGGTAGGAATATTCCATGGTAACGGGGCTATGAATTACTTGCATGAGGGCAGCGAGGCCTGGCCCTTTGCACGGGAGCTGGAAGAATGTTTACCTAAACTACTAGACAGGAATGCATCGGATGAAAATCTGTAAAATGTGGAAAGTGAACCACATAAAGTCGGTGGCCTTTCATACTTAGAAAAGGAATATCTGACCCATTCATGGTGGATCTGAAAGAGGACATGTTGGCGGTGGACGCACATATATTTGCGTCTTCAGAACTGGAACAGGAGGGAACATACATGTACTTATAGCATGTACATGGAGCCGTTGGGGTCTACGATAGGGGACATAACTGATCACAAAATTCATATTTCCTCATTCTGTGGTAAATAATTTAATTACCGGAACTTAATTTGATGCGGAAAATCTATAACAATAGCTCAGTAAAATAAGAGGCAGAATCCGTGGTATTAGAGGTTCGGAACGGGCTTTATTCCATAATCAATTTAAATCGATGAGCTCCAGATTCCATCACCACGAAGGTTCAGGAAGTGAAGACCGTACTTTATTGATAAGTAATCATTTTTATACAATAGGCATTACAGTGAAGCAAATGCAGGAGGCGTAACAATTGATAGTAAAGATAAAACATACATGCGTAGTAAAAGTGGGTGTAACTGGGCGTAACTAAAGAACGTCATCAGGTATGATGTCATAATAGGGTGGTTCCATGAAAGAATTTCGCAATGTCAGCAGAAATACTTGGCAGAAATGCGCGCGCAGCAGCATGACGTGTGATTGACGTGCAACTAGGGGGTGAAGGGGACTTGACATTTAGCTCTACATGTGGCGACAGAAGTCTGGAGGGTCAAGTCAACCTAATCCCAAATCATATCTAACATCCTATGTTTAAAGAACTATGTTATCCAAAAGAGAGGTCTCTTAGAGTAGAATCTTATTCCATACTGACTATACTAACTATTAGTGCGTGTACAAGCGTCTAAGTGTCTATACTAGATGCGGGGGCAGAAATCGTCCATAGTAACAGGGCTATGAATTACTTGCAAAAAGACAGAGAAGCCGGGCCTTTTGCTCGGTAGCTGGAAGAATGTTTACTTAAACTACTAGACAGGAATGCATTGGGTAGGGAGCGGAGCAGATAATTTCGAAGGTGAAATACAGTTTTTGGCAGGCAACAGGCTGATGTCAGGCACCGTTAGCTGCGCAGAGAATGAGGACAAAGTTCATGGATACAGATGCGAGCTCGGACTGAAGCTTTCAGAGGCAGAAGGCGGGAAAAGCTTGATGGCAGAATCAGGGCCTACTTGCCTGGACTGTAAAATGGCATAAGTGAACCATATAAAGCCGGTGGCTTTTCATACTTAGGAATGGAATATCCGGCCCATTCATGGCGGATCTGAAAGAGGACATGTTGGCGGTGGACGCACATGTGTTTGCGTCTTCATAACTGGAACTGGAGGGAACATACATGTACTTGTGATTTATACATGAAACCGTTGGGGTCCAAGATAGGGGACATAACTGATCATAAAAATCCATATTTCCACAATTCCCTCCTTGTCCCCTTCGGACCCTTAGGAGATATCGATCTTCATCAATCCATCGATCTGTTCATATAGCATCATTTGTTCTTCTTTCTTCTTCCGGGATCTTGAGCGAAAACTTGGATGTGGGATACACGAGGTGGCACACAGACCACAAATCGCTGGCCCACATTGTAGACATAAGCAGCAACTGAATAGTATGAGAAAGCCAATACCTAGGAAGGAGAGCATTCTCCATCCCCAGGCTGACAACACGCCCCAGAACCAACCGGACCAAGTCCAGGTGCCTGGACTCTGATGTATCTGGCTTACAATCTTATGAAGGCGAGTTATGGCTTTATATACTGACGGCGAATTTTCTGGGATGAAAATGCAGCAACTTGATCCGATGACCCTACAAGCTCCGCCCCTATCGGCCAGGATGACGTCAAGGACAAGACGATTTTGGAGCACAACAATCCGCATAGCAGACTGCTCTTCTGTTAAATTGCCTAAGGCGGAAATAGTTTCGTTCACTACGGCTTCAAGGGTTCTGGTTAATCTACGTATCAGCTTACTATTAGTGACTGTACCTATATAGGGAAAGAAACCTTTATTGAAATCTGTGTATTTCTCCCATGCTGTTTCAGTGTAATCGACAATTGGGAGATCTCTCTGCTGTCTATTGTGTACTAAATGGGTATTTCTATGATAATCAGGAGGAGCTAGGAAAACAGGTGGTAGAAGGAATGGTATGTAACAGGTACCATCCCAATCTAAAGGTAGGCGTATATATGCGGTCTGGCCACATATAAAGTAAGAATGACGAGAAGCTTTAAATGTAGACTTGCCTTGATCACTGAATTTTATTACAGTGGTGCATTTACTATGGCCCATGTGTATGGAGCCATTCTTTCTTATACATAATTCCCCTTTTACTGGGAATACGGACATGGCGGGCAAGATTGGTGTAGCTTCAGATTCAACGTTCAGGATCATGAGGTTAAGTGTAAAATTACCTAATCCATATACTTCATTTTCTAGATCAGTTCCTGTTCTTTTGGGAAGTCCCTCCTTGTTAGGGTAGCAGACTTTAAGCAAAACTAAGTTCAGGTTTCCCCATACCCAGTTGTCGTGATAAACTGCGGAATTCGAATCTAGGGAATTAATCAAACTAAACCATGCTCCACAGGAGCCATTGTGTGTGAACGGATAGGGAAAGAGGGGCAAAACTCCCTTATAGTTCTGATAGGGAGGGAGTCGGCCACATATCCAACAATTTGTGGCATTGCTGGTTTGATGGGAATGATGTAACATACTAATGAAAGTGTTATTGCGCAGCGCAAATCTATAAGACAATTCATGTAGAGGTAATTCACTAAAAGAATGTTCTGCAGTTATATTATAAGCATGCTTAGGAATAGGGTAATACATGTGCAATAGGATGCTGACAATGATGATCAAAAGACTTAGAAAAAACAAAATTAATAATGTTACTGTACAATGACTACGAAATGATTTACAATACGCTTGCTTCTTGAGCAGCATTTGATTATTTCTTTCTCTATTCCGGTCCAGAGGATACATGTCAAAGACAAATTCAACCGATTCACCTTGGAGAGGACTTAAACAATCAAATTGTCTGACTTACTGGACCTCAATTTTAGTTTATATAGTTCTGAGTTCGATTGCTCAACAAAGGGGAGCTTTGAGTCTGTCTGTGAGGGAATACAGGGGTGAGTCTCTATACTGGGTGGTAGTCCATAAAATTTCTTGATATGACTCGAGTGCAACCACCCTTTTCTTCCTTCGATTTTCACGGCTGTCCTTGTGGTGAGTAAAACTAACTTCGGTGACTTCCACCTAGGATCCAGTTGGGTCTTCCGGTCAAAGTTCCTGACCAGCACCAGGTCACCAGGAACCACGTCATGGGGCTTCGCCTCAGTATTGTCGGGAAAAGCTGCGGATACCTGTGAACGACAAGATTGTAGTGCAGACATCAAGGAAGCCAGGTAATCTGTCAGCATATTACAGTCAACATCAGTGATTTTGCGAGGTATAGGCGTCCCCCACATATTTGGTGGTCTACCGAAGATCACCTCATACGGGGATAGCCCTGTTCGAGAATGTGCTACCATTCTCATGTAAAAGAGCGCAACTGGTAAGGCTACTATCCAATCAACTCCTTTTTCTCTACATATTTTGGACAATCTAATTTTCAGAGTTTGATTATGACGTTCCACGAGACCTGCGGCCTCGGGATGTTGGACACAGTGGAATTTCCATTGGTATCCTAATAGAAGGGAAACGTGTTTCATTAGTTCGGATGAGAACGGCTGGCCGTTATCTGAGTAGACAACACGTGGTAAACCGTACCGTGGGAAGAATTCTCGAACTAACTGTTTGGCAGTAGTCGGGGCAGTGTAATCTGAAACCGGGTATGCTTCTGTCCAACGGGAAAGAGCACAGACAACTACGAGAACATATTTGAATCCTCGACATCGTTCCATCTGGATATAATCCATCTGGAGGACTTCAAAAGCATGATCGGGACTTTGGAATCCACCCTGTTCTACGGGGATGCTTTTACCTGGATTAAACTGACAACATATCATACAGGTACGAACTTTTTGTTTAGCTGCGGCTCGTAAATGTTTGTTGAACCAAATGTGTTGAATGCTGTCTAGCATAGCTTTTTCTCCTAGGTGTGCTGGACTATGTATAGTGTTAATGATGACTTGGACCATTGAGTCGGGAAGAAACCATATAGATTTTTCCTTCGTCATCCATCCTTGATCTGTTTGGATCCCTCCTAATTCAGTCCATTTCTTTATTTCTTCTGGTGTAGCGTGTGTCTGTATGTCAATTACATCAAGGGCGGGATCCTTAACTGTCATGCAATGTGTTGGTGTCAAGACTATTGTCTTTGTCATGTTAGTTGTGTGAGTCTGATTCTGAGCAGTCTGTTTAGCTGTTTTGTCAGCTAGGTCATTACCCTGAGAAATGATATCGGTAACTTTTGTGTGGGCTTTGCATTTCATAATCGATATTGCAGTAGGTAGATGAATCGCGTCTAATAGGGCTTGAATGAGGAGTCCGTGTTGGATGTGGGCACCGTGAGAAGTTAAATACCCTCTCTCTCGCCACAGTACGCCGAAGTCATGGACGACTCCGAATGCATAACGTGAATCTGTGTATATGTTGACTTTTTTATTTATGGCTTGAATACAGGCTTGTGTCAGAGCGGTGAGCTCTGCTGCTTGAGCTGACAAAGTGTTAATACAATTTGTTTCAATGACTTCAGTGTCTGTTGTGACTGCGTAAGCGGCCACTAACTCTCCTGTACTTGTTCTCATACATGACCCATCTACATATAATGTCAAGTCTGGATCTGTCAAAGGGATATCTGTCAAGTCTTGTCTGGGTTTCGTCGTGATAGTAATGACTTCGACACAATCATGTGCCAATGGATCTGTTCCGCCTACTGGTAACAGTGTGGCAGGATTTAACGTATTACAACGTCTGATTTCTATATGTGGCTGAAACAATGTTAATTCGTAAAATGTTAATTCGTAACCGGTGAGTCTTGCTATAGTCAAGTGTTGTGTTTGTGTGCGGTTCAAGAGAACCTCTACTGCGTGTGGTACTTGTACTGTCAATTGATGTCCTAACACTATGGCATCGCTTTGTCTGATTGCTAAAGCTGTTGCTGCCACTGATTTCAGGCACGCTGGAAGTGCCTGAGCTACTGGATCTAATGTACTAGAGAAATAAGCACATGGTTTGTGTGATCCTGCTTGTTCCTGAGTGAGTACTGACAAAGCAGTACCTTCGCGTTCTGTAACAAAGAGTGTAAACTGTTTACTGTAACATGGTGTTGCTAGGACAGGTGCTTGGCATAAAGCTTTCTTTAAGCTTTCAAAGGCGTGTGTATGTTCTTGAGTCCAAGGGAGGACAGTCGATGTGGCTGCCTCCTGTGTTGTCAACTGGATGAGTGGTTTTGCTAGAAATGCATATTGAGGGATCCACTGCCTACAGTATGAAGTGAGGCCTATAAAAGCCCGCACCTCCTTTTGTGTCTTGGGTGCTGGCATGTTAGCAATTAACTGGATGCGGTCGGGTGTAAGCTGCCTTCCCTCCTTGGACAGCGAGTGCCCAAGGTAAACAACTCGCGGGACACAGAATTGCAGCTTAGAAGGGGACACCTTGTGCCCCTTGTCAGCCAGAAATTTTAAAACCGTCAGTGACGCTTTTTCACATTCAAGTTCGCTTCGGGCGGTGATCAACAGATCATCGACATATTGAAGCAAGGCAGTGTTAACTGGCATGTGGATACTGTCAAGTTCTCGTTTCAGTGCTTGGCTATAGATGCTGGGGCTTTCTGTAAATCCTTGAGGTGCGCGTGTGAATTTAAAACTTCGTCCATTTAAACTAAAACCGAATAAATATTGACTTTCTGGATCAATTGGGACACTAAAGAAAGCATTCTTGAGATCAATTACAGTGAAAAACGTTGCTTCTGAGTCAATAGCTGTGAGTAATGAAGAGATATCTGGGACCACAGGGTATTGTGGTACAATGCATTTATTTAATTCGCGCAGATCAATAACTAATCGATATACTGGTGGAGCTTTTGGATCCGTTCTTTTAAGAATCGGAATTATCGGAGAATTACATACATTGGAGTCGGTTTCGACAACCACTCCTTGTGCAATGAGCTCGTCAATGATTTGCAGTAAAGCCACTACAGCATCTGGTGGTAACTTGTATTGTCGCATTCGTGGTAGTATTACTCCTGTTTTCAGTGTGACTCGATATGGTGTAATGTTCATGCAACCAACATCAGTCGGGCCTTGTGCCCACAGATGTGTAGGTAAATTCTGCAGTCGGTGATCCATGTCTCTGGATACGTAGTGACCTTTAAAGTCACGTAAAAATAGTCGTACTCCTTCCGGAGAACAACATATTATGGCTCCTAGAGCTTTCAATGTTTTTATTCCTAACAAGTTTTCTGGACATGATTTAGTAAGCAACAAATCTGTTGTACGTGTTAATGGACCTACTGTGAGTGCAAGAGGTTGTGTTACGTCATTAATTATAGGTTTTCCTGAGAATCCAAGGGAAATATTCTGTGAGCCTGAGAGGGGTGCCCCTGGAACTTCACTGCGTCTTATAGTTGTTCTGCTTGCCCCTGTATCAAGTAAAAACTTTCTGTCTTCCCCTAATAGTTCACTATGTACATAAGGTCCCTCTTGGTCTACAGGAACCTCTATAAGGGGTAAGCCAACTTCCCTCTCTAGGCTATCTCATGAGTATCGCTGATAATCAGGATAATCTGTTTGTGCATACTGATACATTTGTTGTGTTGCAGCAGTAGGCTGCGCTTGTGGTGGTGCTACGATCTGTTGTGGAGCTGCCTGTTGCGGAGCTAACCTAGGTTGTGCCTGCTGAGGCGTCTGTTGTTGATTCTGATCCTGTCTAGGTGGACGTGGTCTCTCATGTGTTCTACCTGTGGCTATATTATGTTTCAGGACTGGACAATCGTGTATATAATGACCTGGTTGTTTACAATAGTTGCATGTCCCTTTTGCAGGACCTGTGGAATCACCCTTTTGATGACTATCAGCTGGAACTGACTGTGCAACAAGCATTTTCATTTTCGTATCTTTCATACGTCTTTGTTCGTGTTCTTGTTCTTCTCTAATTCTATTGTGATGATATTGTAACATCTGTAGCATCTGTGATGGGGTATTACCTTGCCAGGTACTTTCGAATTTCAATACTCTATTCTTGACTTGTAGCAGAGAATTTTCAACTAATTTTGTCACAAACAGATGTGGATATGACTCACTACTGGCTTTTATGCCACTATTTATACTAAAACATTTTTCAAATCGGGAATAGAAATCACTAGTGTCTTCATCTGGTTTTTGTTTACAGGCTGAGATTGCACCCCAGTCTTCCTTTTTCGTCGTTAATAAACGTGGCAGTACCTGTATTAGTAATCCTGCTAATGCTGTAGTCTTATCCCCAAGCCCTGCTCCTGCAGCTCGGGCCTTTTCTTCGTTTTCCAATGCTGTCCAATCTATCTTTTGGTCTCCTACCTCCCATTCTTTTTCTTTGAGTTTTTCATAAACACCTGCGGGTAATAGGACTTTTAATATTTTCATAATATCGGGGTAGGTATACTCTCCCATGAGTAACATGTCTTTTATCTCACGGTGGAAACCTGCTGGATCTTTGTCATGACTGGGTACTACTTTCTTCATTTCTAATAATTCCAGTTTAGTTATAGGCGTGTACACAAACACGCGTGTGAAATTATCGCCGGCACCTCTGATCGGGTGCACTTCGCGTAACGGGTTCTGTCTATCTATGTGATACATTTTTCTTCCCATAATGGGAACTGAGACGTGTTCTGGGCATACAAAATTTAAATATTGGTTTCGGGATTCTAGTATTTCCTTAATCAAATCAGTACCTGACCCTCTCCATATGTTGGTGAGTAGTTCTGTCAATATGTCAGGTAAGGGTCCTGGATCAGAGTGTTGGCTTTTATATAATATAAGGAGGTGTTGAATCATGTATATACTAGCTAAACGCTGTTCATATGGGTCTAGATTCAGAAACGTGTGTGCAAGTACATCGTCATTGTATTCGCCGGGACTGTCAGCCCATTGTACTGCTGACCTGGCTAATTCTTGTTCGTCCATAGAATCGAGCACGTGGTACCCCCTTCGATCTCGGAGTAATTTATCAGCGGCTTGGAATAAGTGTTCAGGGGATTTTGTATTTAGCATAGGGTTTGGAAGATGTCTATTATATTCTGGACGGATTGGACGTATTGGGTCGTTAAAACCTCTGGTATTATTATGGGGTCTTCCTTTACCTACATAAGCTATCGTGTCTACTTGCTCTGATTCTTGCTCCTCCTCCTCTCTGTTTAGGTCAGCGGCGTCTACCTCTAATCTTTCTTCGTGTATTCGTTCTACCTCTTTGCGGATCTTTCGGTACATAGCTACTATACATAACTGTTTATCATGTCTTCCTTCTGATATATTCCGACCCCAAGTGACAAGTTTTTGCATTTCTTCCGGATTTACCCCAGGCCGGTCTTGATTTCTAGTTACACAGTTTATGAGGAAACGTAACAGTTGTCCCTGTACCTCCGCTTTCTGGTACTCCATGGCTCTGCTAATACTTTCAGGACCTCGTCCTGACTGGACAAAGTGATATATATTTTCTAAATGTGTATTCATTCCTGGTAGCTTCGTTAAATATATTGCAGCTCGTCTAATACGTAATGATGACAGCAGCATTTCGTCCCGTTTACCGGGCACAGGATCATATCTACAATCTACTAGAAGTTCCTTAAGCATGTCGGGAGTGGCTAGTTTGGGCGTACGTTGGTGTGCTAATTCTCTAAGGGAAAATTTATTTCCTCTGGGTGGCGTAGAAAAAATGTCGGTCGTACCTCCTGTAGCACCGTCTGGGGTGCTGGACGTGAAAGGATTTGTTGAAGGTGAGACAGCAACCGTCGTTGCGGGAAAAGCGGTGGAAACAGATGTGCTTGTCGGAATGTGTGTCGAAGCGTGTTGTTGCGGAGGTACAGACGAATGTTCTTGGCGATGAGCATCATCGGCAAGCAGTCTATGTGGTGCGGTATTAGCATACTCGGGAGCTGCGTCATCTAAATAGCGGGAAAGGAAAACATCTTCTGCGGTTCTGGGATGCCCCTTGGGATGTGCTTTTATCGGAAACAATGGAGGTGGCAAGTCTTTTGGTATTTCCGGAGTAGCCTTAGGTAACCCTTCGGCCAGAAGTGGATACATACCATTCATAAGGGCGTTTCTTTGTCTATCTACTTGTTCTGATTTTACTCGGGTACCTTCCTCAAGTAATAGATTTTCTCGGACTTTATTTGAATTCTCCTTACCCTTATCTTCCTGTCTAAGTGCTTTTTCTGTACGTCTATATGATTCTTTACGCCATAATTCAATGGCATCTTTCTGTGACTGTCTGGCTTTCTTTTTCCATAATTCTTCTTCTACTCGCATGATGCAATCTGCATCCCAGGTCCCCGCTGCGGGCCATCTCTGACTCTCTGGTAATTCTTTGGTGTAGTCCACCCATAAATCAAGAAATAACACGGCATCTAGGCCATGCTTATGATACATAAAGTACCCTGGAGTGTCCCTAGGTGGGATGGGAACAGCTTCTTCGAGTACCCCTTTTCTAGTTTTGATCTGTCTTAGTTTCGAAAAGAGCGGCATTTTTAGACCTTATTACTAGAACACACTTTGTACAAAAAACACAATAATGAACAGTCATTCACACCACAGTATATAGAACGTATTTAAAACATTTAACGCTTAACAGTTTTACGAACAATGATAACTAATAGGAAACTGGTTACTGACATAATACTGACACTAGATAATACTTATTTATATGCAAAACATACTATATATACTGCTAAACAGTACAGATACACTGCTAAAACAGTGCAGACTGGATTTGTGTACCCAAACCCGTCTTGACCGGCACGGACTATGTGCACGTTAAATGCCTCCCCGGTAATGGTACTCACCGGGTAGCTCGGAACGGAAGGCCTCGGAACGGAACTTGAAACTGGACCGGACTGGATTCGACTCGACTGGACTCGGAACTTCGGAACCTGGCGGGTCTCTGTATACCTCGGATCTTGCTCTCTCAGCTCGGCTCTGGTCGGGATACTTCGCACTTCTCACCGCCTCGTCTGGGTGTTGATCGCAGCCTCAGTCGTCCCCGCTTGGCCGGAAGGAGACACAGGAAATCCTGTAGATACGCGTTTTTGTTGTCCGTTCAGCTGTGGCAGGAGACCGGGCCTGCAACGCACCGCCGGCGCGTGAGATGAGAAAGTGTCCCTATTCGGGTGCCAATTTATGTGGTAAATATTTCGTTACCGGTACTATTTTTTATGCGGTAAAGTCTATTAAGAATAACTCAGTAAAATGAGAGGCAGAATCCGTGGTATTAGAGGGTTTAAAAAGGCTTTATTCCTATACAAAGGAATACAATTCGAATTGTGGGCCTTCTATTCCATCACCACGAAAGTTCAGGAAGGAAGGAACATATATTATTGACAGATAGGCAGTTTTATAGAAAATACATTACAGTGAAACAGATGCAAGAGGCGTAACAGCTGATAAAAGGTGCATACGTAGCTAATAGAGGGCGTAATTTAATAAACGTCATCATACATGATGTCATAAGTGGGTGGATCCATAAGAGAATCCTACAATGTCAGCAGAAATAGTTGGCAGAGATGCGCGCGCAGCCGCATGACGTGTGATTGACGTGCAACGAGAGGGTGAAGGGGACTTGACATTTAGCTCTACATGTGGAGACAGAAGTCTGGGGTTATGTCAACCTAATCCCAAATCTTATCTAATATCCTATGTTTAAAGAACTGTGTTATCCAAAAAGAGAGGTCTCTTAGGATAGAATCTTATTCTATACTGACTATACTGACTGTTAGTGCGTGTACAAGCGTCTAAGTGTCTACACTAGATGCGAGGGGGTAGGAATATTCCATGGTAACGGGGCTATGAATTACTTGCATGAGGGCAGCGAGGCCTGGCCCTTTGCACGGGAGCTGGAAGAATGTTTACCTAAACTACTAGACAGGAATGCATCGGATGAGGAGCGAAGGAGATAATCTCGAAGGTGAAATACAGTTTTTGGCAGGCGACAGGCTGGATCAGGCACCGTTAGCCGCGCAGGGAGTAAGACAAAGTTCATGGTCACAGATGCAGGCTCAGACTGGAGCTTTCAGAGGCAGAAGGCAGAAAAGGCTTGAAGACAGAATTCGGGCCTACTCGCCTGAATCTGTAAAATGTGGAAAGTGAACCACATAAAGTCGGTGGCCTTTCATACTTAGAAAAGGAATATCTGACCCATTCATGGTGGATCTGAAAGAGGACATGTTGGCGGTGGACGCACATATATTTGCGTCTTCAGAACTGGAACAGGAGGGAACATACATGTACTTATAGCATGTACATGGAGCCGTTGGGGTCTACGATAGGGGACATAACTGATCACAAAATTCATATTTCCTCACAGCACATGTTTTAAAATTGCTCCCCCTGTCACTTGTACTGGCAGCAATTGAACTGACCTGCACAGGGGCATATCTGCTCATGCAGATATGTCCAAGGGCTGTAAGGCCTGCTGTAGGGGTGACTTACCTATATTACATGCAGTGTTGGGGTACATAGCTCACAGGCATGTGGGTCATGTCATGTTTTCACTTTTGGGTCTGCACCAAAACACACGGTCTGCCTGGCGAGGGGTCCCTTAGGGTGGCACAATTTGTGTTGCTGCCTTTAGGACTCTCTTAGGTACCTCAAGCCCTAGGCACTAGGGTTACCATTTAATAGGGACTTACAGTGGGTGCTAAAGGTATTTCTGATTGGGGTACAATTGCACAGTTTTTGGAAATAGACACTAGCACTGGGGACTTGGTCAGCAGGAAGCCAGTACACTTTAGTCAAGGTAGCATCAAATATGAGGCAAAAAGTGTGTGTGTGTGTTGGGGGGGGGGGGTGTGGCACTGCAACACAGTTTCCTACAGCCGAACTGGGAATGAGGAGGGAAAAAGGGACTGCGAGATGATCTGGCAAAGGTAAGTAGATAGGCTGGTCAGCATGCAGGCATTTTAGATTTGAAAGTATGGGATCAAGTAAATTAGTCGGAGCATCACGGGTGATAAAGTCCTCTATCAAAGAGGAGGCAATATTTCATGTCATTTTATCGAATATATGATGTTACTTAGCATGCGTGTAGTTCGCATGCCATTACTACGCGGTCGTTAGTACCACCGCGTTGTTAGTTCGCATACCTTTACTACGCAATTCGGAACAACGAATTGCAGTAGGGGGTGCTGGATGTTGGAGTAGTATAATTTACTATTCCAACTCCAGTCTATGCGGACACTAGGGAAGGTGTTGGATTTTAAATCCAACACCTTCTCCCCCCTAACGCAAGTCGCTGTTCCGACTTGCGTAGTAAAGGTTTGCTAAGTAACAACGCGTGCGTACTAACGTCCGCGTTGTAATGGCATGTGAAGTAAACGCCGTTTACCCATTTTATCTAAATGAATGGTAAAATCTCTAATTATTCTAAAGCTACCTTATTTTACAATGTAAGGTAACCCTGGGCATAGTGGGGCTACGCGCAGCGCCACGAAGTTTAAAACAAACTCTGCACACTCCGCGTAGCTTCGCTACGAGCCTCCCGCCTGCCCTATTAACAACTATTTTACAAGCTTAAAAAACACAATATAAAGTAGTAAAATGCCTTACCTGAGCTGCGGCGTCCCCGGTCTGCCCTATTCCTCCATCTTGACTTCTTGATGACACCTGCGCATGTGCATTTCTCGCGAGGAATGCGCATGCGCAGTTGTCATCAAGAAGTCAAGATGGAGGAAGTAGGCAGCCCGGGGACGTCGCTGCTCAGTTAAGGCATTTTACTACTTTATATTGTGCTTTTTAAGCTTGGAAAATAGTTGTTAATAGAGCGGGGGGGAGGCACAGGGGCTGGTCCACTCAGCCCCACCTCGGAGTGTGCCGAATTTTGCCTACTCCGCGGAGCAGGCAAAACTGCGCACACTCCGCAGACGAAGGCTAGGTCCTCCGTCAAGCTGGAGGACCATTTCCCTGATAATCCACGGGGGCGATAGATTAGAACACCTGACCCTGCCAAATTGTTGGAGACGGACAGGGAAAAACAGAAGGCTTCGCAGTCGGGAATGCTAAGTTTGTCCAATTAGCAAACATATATAGCAATGCCTCCCCCTTTTCTATCCACGCAATCCATTCTAAGAATATGATAATGCTTTGGAAGTGCAGCTACAATATCCAGCACAGAGACCTCATTAAGCCACGTTATTATTTAAGAAACAGCATCATGGTGATGGTAAATTAAAAAATTGAAAATCTCTGGCTGGTGCTTGCCTAATAAGCAACCTAAAAGGGTCAGTGCTGGATGCTAGAATTGCATCGTCTTTGGTGGGTGTATGGTAACAATTGGTTTGAGCTTTTGGCACTGAACGGATCAATAATCAAAAAATCACTGCCCTCTGTTGCAGGGATTCTGCACATACACAGAAGTATGCACAGGAAAATGGGACCTTGGTGTGTAGGGGCTAAGCCTTCCCACCACCTTAGTGCCCACAAACCGAGGATCGACTAGCTATAGTGTCTCACTCCCTCTCCTACACACTCATGAATAAGCAAATGATTAGACCCCGCAGAACACAACACTCCCGGATCTCTCAGGAATCGCGGTAACAAGACACACCTTATCTCTCACACTCCCGTACCTGTCCACAATAAGAACTGACTGAAATACGAACATAGTTTAAAATGTTTATTATTTCAACTATCGTGCTCTAAAACGCAGTATACAAGCTACAACCAGCAGCAAAAGCATAATATCAATACAGTTAGCATTGCAGCAAGGCCATATATCATAAAGAGAGATGTCATCATATAAAGACAGTGGATAAAGGACTATAAGGGCTAACCACCCTCCCTTTGGCAAGTAGAAGTATTATTATATAATCGAAGATCTCTGGACTTTGTCAGCAGACCCCATACCTTAGTGCCTAGATGGTATATCTACATCATAGAAACTGCATGGCTCTTCTCCCTGGAAAACTCCCTCTCCAAATGTGTGTCACCCAAACATGCATCCCCATAATATCAAAGCACAAGTCTCCAGCAGCAGCTGTGTTAGCATGTTTTTGTCTAGATGCTAGGGACTGACCAGAACAGAATAACAAGGGGCATTGTTTATCGACCTTGCTCACAGTGTTCAGACTAAACTGCAGGAATACGCAGAGAACGAACCAAGCAGACAGTTCTTATGTGAAAGGCATAAACAGAGTCTTGCAAAAACAAAGCCATGTAGTAACACGCGCAAAAGCATCATGGCTGCAGGACTCATGCTAACTTAGCGATGTCGACAAGGTCCCCTATTGGCCACCTGACACCCTCCCCGTGGCCAGATCGTAGCAAATAGAAAAACAGAGTCTAAAAGTAAGCAGAGCCCAAAAACAAAATGTGATTGTAAAAGCCAAATTGAAAAAAATGCAAAAAATCGAGTTTAAACGATTATCAAGGCGAGTCCGTAAAATTCAACCGATTACGTGAACCGAGGAATGAAATTCGTTCCAAAAGGTCTTCAGTGTCGTTCATAGCAAAGAGGGATGCCATCCAGTTGAGCAGGTCAAAGGAACACACCTGTTCCTCATAATCAGATGACTCCAGGAGCATATCCTAGCAACTTGTGTGACATTCAATGAAACTTAATTGCAAGAGGTGCTGTGCAGCCTCACAGGTATTCCAGTCTGCCAACATTCCAAGAGTAGCCGCACGCTTCAGACGGCCGTCCCCAGAACAGGCCTGGTCATGGGTCAGTAATGGACCCATTAATAGATCATAATCCGGGTCAGTGTCGGACGCAATGGCGATGCATAAATCCAAGGCCCAGTAGAAAGGGCACCATCGGCAATACAACACAGGTTGCACGCAAGTGAAGTAGAGCGAAGCAAAAATTATGTCCGTAATTCATTCCAAGCGTCGCCAATGGCAAACATCCAAACAGTTGTTGCATTGTGGAGAGGTGTGGCTCACTGGTTAGAGGCGGCAGATCCGCAAGCAGAGAATCGGCCAGGGACCAGGGTTCAATTCCCGACGCGGCAGGGTTGTGGACCAGGGTCAAAACGGACTCGATAATTCTCGCCTCGGTACCTACTCTAACCAGGAACACACTCGGCAACTCTGGGCATTAGCTTGCCTCATCTCCACAACGGCCCCCCACATTCGCCGGGGATGCCTGGTTTCACCTTGGAGATACCCAGGAGGGACCATCTCACAGGGATAGCCAGGACGGGTTCCCCAGCGGTCTACAGCGCCACGACGCCTCAGGGCAGCAGTGCGCTTTACAAGACACATACATTTACATTTACACATTTACATTAGGTCACGGTACAGTCGCAACTGGCCGGGTCTGTGCAGTGCCACAAGATGGGCAGCCATTGCATAACAGGAGCAGAAGTACCAGTATGCCACACGCCAGCAAGAGGATTAATGGGAACCCTTCCGAATGCGCTGGAAAAAATAGAATTAATAAATGCTGGTATTACCCCAAAAATTATATGAAAAGAGGACACAAGGCCGGATCTCATAAGTTAACCCCTTCGCCGCGGCACAAATTTTGCCGCGGCGCTGGGGGGGTTTGCGGCGCCGCCATGCTTGTGACGGAACCACTCCGTCATGAGCCACGGGCGCGCTGTGCTCATGACGGAGTGGTTCCGTCACGACTCCGTCCACTTGCATTGATCGCCCGCACAGGCGGGGAATCAGTGCCGCGTGGGCAGAGCGGCCGCCAACGGCCACAGCATGACGGAACCACTCCGTCATGAGCACACGGCGCCCGTGGCTCATGACGGAGTGGTTCTGTCATGAGCAGGGAAGGAGTTAAAATGAATGTGCAAGGCCTTCAGTATCAGACGCATTGAATATTTGGTATATTAATTCTCCAAAATGGAGTGGGAGATTGGTGTTAAGCAGTGAGTGTATCTCACTTGCGGTTCTTGCCACCTGCAATTTGAAGGTCTCTGGCGCTGATGTGAGAGCCACTTCTTGTTGAAACAATAGCGCTTTGAGTCTGCTTATTTTATTGAAATCTATTTCCAAAGTTGGACTGGAAGTCCAAAATGTACTATCTACAATTCCATGGGGGGTTGTAAAAGGACATTGCTGCAACAAGTAACCAGTTGCGAAACCGTTACTATATACCAGATACCGGCTCGTAAGCCACAGCAGTCGTGGTTATTCAAAATAAGATAAATGCCATTTGAAAGCAACGTGAGGGCGGGAATTATAGATGGGACTGGCGTTCCTTTAAAAAAACAAGCAAGATTGGGCACAGATATGTTACAAGCGGCGTGCAGCTTAACTTGTTTACAAACGAGGGAATGTCCAGCTGTGGAATCAAAATCCTCCCCTGTTAAAACTTCCTTATCTGCACGCTGACATCTGTATGTGAAGGGTAAAGACCACAATTCATGAATAAAAGCACTGCCATGGGGTTCTAAGAGGCCAACCGGGAAGTGTTTCATGCAAGAAGTGAACTGATACAGTGAGAATGGTAAGGAAATAACATCATGTATTAACCACACAGCTGAATCAGTCTCTGCTATAGAAAATAACAATTGACCTAATTGTTCAATATGTAACAGTGTGTAGGTAGCGTCTTTCATGGACATAAATCTCTGTTTATCAGTTAAATAAAATGGAAAAAACAGCGCAGAAGCATTCAAAAAATCCCACAGAACTTTTCCCTTTTTGAGCGTTTGTAACGTCCATGCAAATTGCATTACGTAGCGCAATTGATTTTGCCCCTGATACCACACACACATGATTTTGTACAATATCAATAACAGATGATACAATATTATCCAAGGTGTAAATACGGGAGGATAATGTATTGTGAGATTTTGGGCTGGTATATGCTGTCCACTAATTAAAGTGGGCACCTTGTACTAGTCCAAACAACCCTTATGGTGATTTAAGAGGTCAAAGATAACCTTAGAAAGCTATCCAAGTGGTAGCTGTGGAGAGCAGCCTTCAGGCTTAGTCTTGAAGGAATGTTAAGCAGCTTATTTTACCAGACTGCAACCTTATAGTACTGGTTAAATGAAAGGAGAACCATGCAGTAGTTATAAAAATATGTAATTATTAATATAACACTCTCTATTACGATAAAGTATCTGCTACATGCAGATAATTACGGAGCACAAAATACTGCAGCACAGAAACAATAGTAAATAGCACTAATACACAGTGGGCTCCAGGGGGGGACCAAACCATATACTAAAATAGTGGTATATGAACCATGACTCGAGTCAAGACAGTGTCTAGAGTACGTAGAATCGCTGGGACCTCAAGAAACCACCCAAGGTGAGTAAGTAGGGACCCCATGGAGGACGGGTGCAGTGTGGGAATACGACCACGTGCTCCGTACAATTCTATGGGGAAGTGGCGGTTGAAATTTTAGTGTTTAAGGACCCTCCCCAGTGGCTTACAAGGAAGCCCTTTGGATCATATGAGGTTGAAGAGCCATCCCACCCGTGGATACCGTAGTACCAGAGTTACCTATCCCAGGGAAGCGGGGGGCATAGGGCTAAAGTGGTGTCGGAAACCACTGTCGATCTCAATGGAGGACTTTAAGGAAATGCCACTGCTGGAAAGAAGAAAAGTGTCCGATAATGCCATAATGCCACTCTATATGTTGTAAATGGCTGCAGCAATAACAACCCAGGAGAATGGACTCCGTAGGCTGCAGGGGTGTCCTGCTCCTGCAGTGGCACTCTCTCGCTTAGAAACAAGCACCCTGCCATCAGGAGTGTCAAGGCCTGCTATAGGGGTGACTTATAGGTTTAAGTGCAGTGACCCTTAGGTATAGTAAACCTATCTCTTAAGTAAGTGGTGCATGCACCAACTTACACAGGCTGCAATGGCAGGCCTGTAGGCTCCATTTTGCATGGTCTCCTATGGGTGGCATAATACGTGCTTCAGCCCATGGGAGGCCTCTGGGTTAGCTATGCCCTGGGTACATGGGTACCATATACTAGGGACTGACGAGGGTACGCAAGTATTCAATCTGGAGTGTACCTAAGTACATGACATAACAGTTTAGGGAGAAAGCAGATACATGTATTGATGCTATTATCTACAACAGCAGTGACTTTCTCCAAATGAGCGTGGTCAATTTGGCGCAGACGTACCGCAGCTTCCATCTGTGATAATTTCCATAACTCATTATATGCCTCATAAACAAATCGCTTTGATCTAGGTGATTTAGGACCTATAATAAAATCAGGCAAATTGATGTTACTAGACAAAATTAACAAGTGTTGTTTCACTGACGGTAGTGTGGAATGACCGAACCACTGCTGACACAATGTCCCCACAGAGTACGTGGTTACTGAATAAAAATGCAGACAATGTGGATCAGGTCTACTTTGCGTGAAACCTGCGGTGGTATTAAGAAAACGTAGTTGACATGCATTGGAATTTATGGGCCATAACAACCTTCCCAAAAGATCGACATCAGAAACATTTGTACTACTATTTCTGAACAGGGCAATCAGTAGATCAATAGAATGATTGGTATGTTTACGCCATGTATTCTACTCTGCCAATGAAGGAACGAAAGGAACATTCAAATTTTTGGCCGTAGCACATCAGCTAGATTAGGAATAAGTCCTCTAGGTAAACTCATGGTAAGGATCCTGTGTTTCTCCACAGGCGTAGTATGTGGGAAGACAGCTTCGAGAAAAGTTTCAGCGCTCCGTCCATCCTTGTGTTTGATTTGTTCGCCCTAAGTTGGCAGGGTATGCCCAGACGTGGGTCCCTTGCTCACTTTGACACTATATTCAAGCTAGCCTGGCTGATGAGGGCTATTAGCCCGAAACCGGTCCCAGGATGCTTGTTTCCGGTCCAGGGAAGACATGCCTTGGCAGTTTGGGCTGGATTGGTCCCATGAGGCACAGGGTCAAGATTGATTTGTATATAGATGGGTCTGAACTGAGGTGGCGAAGTGAGCTAAAGAATGATGATGGATTCAACACAGATCTGTGACTGGGGGCGAGTGTCTGAAAAGTTTCAGTGCTCCGTCCATCAGCTGCTTGTGTTTGCTGGGACTAATAATAAGACCACCACCATGTCCAGGTGGTTGAGCAATGGCTCCAGGCTTAGCCACCTGAATATTGTGTGACATAAACTGTATTACAGCTCTATGTATATGTATCAAAAATGTATGCATTTGTCTCAGCTCTACGATAGGAACATGTAGGTAAGTTGGATCCGGTGTAAAACCAGCCAAAACTGGCCACGTGGCCCCCATCGACTGCTAAGGGGCCTAAACAGACCACTGAATTAGGGGGAGGTAGGGTGCCATTAAACCATATGGGGTGCTTCCAAACCTTCAACAGAACTTCAAGTATGCGATACAGGCGATATTCCCACAGAACCGCGGATGCAGTATATTCTTGAAACAAATTGTCATTCCCATCCACTACCGGAAAGGTTACCCAAGAATAGAAAACCTCGAAGCGGTATGCTACATCCGCTTCAACAACAAAAATTAAATCAGCCCCTCCATTAGGGACTTCATGCTCTGACAAATAAGCCTTGCCCACAGTGCGGGCTGGCGCCGCAATAGCGACTGCCATAAGAAGAAACGTAGCGCGCAAAAGGGTCTATATAGAAAGAAGAACCTTTTAAAATTCAAGCTTGAAATGTAGGAGGCTAAGCCCTCACACCACGGACATCTCCGGAAACTGGTGAGAGGGTATTGTTGACAAGAACAAGCACTACACTACAGGGGTCACGCGAATGAGTACCAGACCAAACGTTTGTGGCGCCATGTTGCAGGGATTCTGCACATACGCAGAACAATGCGCAGGAAAATGGGACCTCGGTGTATAGGGGCTAAGCCTTCCCACCACCTTAGTGCCCACGAACCCAGGACCGATTAGCTAAAGTGTCTCACTGACTCTCCTACACACTCATGAAGAAGCAAAGTAGAAACCCCAGAACACAACACTCTTGGATCTCTTAGGAATCACGGTAACAAGACACACCCTTTTTCTCACTCTCTTGTACTTGTCCACAATAAGAACTGACTGAAACACGAACATAGTTTTAAATGTTTATTTAAACTATCGTACTCTAAAACGCAGTAAATGAGCCACAACCAGCAGCAAAATGCAAAATATCAATACAGTTAGCAATGCAGCAAGGCCATATATCATAAAGAGAGATGTCATCATATAAAGACAGTTGATAAAGGACTATAAGGGCTAACCACCCTCCCCTTGGCAAGTAGAAGTATTATTATATAATCGAAGATCTCTGGGCTTTGTCAGGAGACCCCATACCTTAGTGCCTAGATGGTATATCTACATCATAGAAACTGCATGGCTCTTCTCCCTGGAAAGCTCCCTCTCCAAAGGTGTGTCACCCAAACATGCATCCCCATAATATCAAAGCACAAGTCTCCAGCAGCAACTGTGTTAGCATGTTTTTGTATAGGTGCTAGGGACTGACCAGAACAGAATAACAAGGGGCATTGTTTATCACAGCGTTTTTCAACCGCTGTTCCGCGGCACACTAGTGAGCCGCGAGATGTTGCCTGGTGTGCCGTGGGAAAACGTGGGAAAAATGGAAACATTCCCAACATTTAAAAAAAATAATAATAATTTCCCCCACTAGGCCGGGCGGCGGGCACTGGACTGTATCCTGGGTATGGGGGGGGTGGGGTTTTTGGCGCTCCTCGGATGTCTGGGCTGTGATTGGTCCAGACTCCAGCCTGGACCTATCACAGAGCAGTATCTTCGGACTTCCTTCCCGCCCGAGCGCAGTGTGCGCAGCAGCGGAGAGAAGAAGACGTCGCGTCACCAGGAGGACCGGAGCAGGAGGACTGACGGACGGAGACCAGGACTCGGCGGGAGTCGGCACTGAGAGACCGCATCCGGATCCAGACCAGGCCGCAGGTATTTAATGTTTAATTTCCTCCTATCCAGAGTATTCTTATGCTAGTTTGTAGTTGTACAACAGTAATCAATTGGTGGTGCACTGTATCGTTTGTTGGTATACCGGGGCGTATGGCTGAGGCCGGGGGGAGCACTTGTGGTCAGGGTGCAAAATCTGTCACCTAATAGTGTTTCTTGTGTAACTGTATGGTATGCTGTTGTAAACCTTAAATAAAGTTTTAAAAATTCAAGTGCGTCCTCCGCTGCTGTCCCACATTCACAAAGGCCCTATCACTGACGATGCTGTTTCTCTTTAGCTTTATGGCAGACGAGCAATTTGAGAATATGGTAATGGGTTACAAACAATATTATGACGGGAAACTATTGATCCAAAAAGGCCTGCAGTATTATTAAAAACGACTTAATCTATATAGAATTTATAGAGATCACCGTTAACCCATGCACACGCAGCTGTCAACCAAACTATTTCCAAGTCTATAAATAAAACTAAATGACAATTGATACGACAGATTCGATGTTAATGTGGTTATGGCGTAAAGGGGGGGCGTAGATCGTGCCGAAAACGTGATGAAACACAGGATGTGTCTGTGGTGACTGTACAAAATCTAGTGCATGCATACACTGCCGTTTTTTGAAGTCAGTAATATGAGGAGCGTGATCGGTTCTGTGGTAAGTGCGGCGGTGTGCCAAACGTAATGGTGAACTTCGCTAAATCAAGACCGTGATCGTAAAAAAGTGCCGGGTGCATGCTTGTGTTTATTTGATTCCTATTCAAGAGAATTACTTTATATATAGTCAATATATAGGCACAGAGTTAAATTTTTTAACATTTTCTAATGGTGGTGTGCCTCGTGATTTTTTTCATGAAACAAGTGTGCCTTTGCCCAAAAAAGGTTGAAAAACACTGGTTTATCAACCTTCCTCACAGTGTTCAGACTAAACTCCAGGAATAAGCAGAGAATGAACCAAGCAGATGGTTCTCATGTGAAAGGCATAAACAGAGTCTTTCAAAAACAATACCATGTAGTAACGCGTGCAAAAGCAGCATCATGGCTGCAAGGCTCATGCTAACTTAGCGATGTCGACAATGTCCCTATCAGCCTCTTGACACCTCCACCCCATTTGAGTCTGGATTCCTGATGGAAAGACAGGCTCCGCCTCCCTAGGTGGGCAATCACTGAATGTCATAGGTATAATGGGGACTCAATTATTATTTGCTCCATCTATGGTAGTAATCTAGATGACCCAACGGTGTTTCATCATATAAATAATGAACTCGCTAACTGGCTGCTACCGTTAATAATATGTGGGGATTTTAAATCTGCCTGCCGATAAGAATCTGAGAAGCCAGGTTGGACTTATAAGGGTCGCAAACCAAAGGTGTTTCGGGCTCTAAGGACATTATGTCAGGAACATGCACTTGCGGATCTTTGGAACTGGCAGAACCCCACAAACCCTGGCTTTACCTATTTTTTGCATCCACACAGCAAACATGTAAGAATAGACTATATTCTAGTATCTCACTCCCTCCTGCAAGATTGCAGAATTGAAAAAAACCCTGGCATATTGGCAGACCATAACTCGTTAATAGTAGAGATCACGAGGGGAGGGCTTTAAAGGAGTGTAGCTTTTACATGGAGTTTTGAGCAGGCGCTTCTTTTTAATGAAGAATATTGTGATTACATGAAGGGATAGATACCTCAATTTCTTAAAGAGAATATAGGAAGCGCTAGAATTGACATTGTCTGGGATGCACTTAAAACAGGAATACGGGGGAAAACACTTTGATTCTCTCTTTCACTGAATAAAAAAAACCAAGATGCAATGAATGAGCGAACAGGCAAATTAGCAACTGCAGAAGAAGAGCTGATCACCATAATTCAAAATCAGGGCGAACGAAGCGAAGCACAAGCAAGGGTTATGGCTGCTATATCGGCAATTATGGAGATAATAGCCAAAGGTGCGGCTGACAAACTTGCCGCCTGGCGAAAGGAATATTACGAATGTAGCGAGCAAGTGGGTCATCATCTTGCCATAAGAGCTAGACAAAAGGCAACTCGGAATTTAATTGCAGAGATTAATGACCCCGAGAAGGGACTAATCTCAGACCCAGCCGGTATTCGAAAGGTATTTTACTCCTATTACCAAAAGTTTTATTATGAGGATACACCAAGAAATTCGGCCAAGATGGCGGCATATCTTAACCAGACCCCCATAGAACAATTACCACAGGAGGAACAGCTACAATTCGAGCAGCTGCCCCACTGGCTAGAGATTCGAATGTGTATCAATAGCCTGCCCAGTGGCAAGGTTACGAGCCTTGATGACATACCACTTGAATTCTATCAAAATAAATCAACACAGTTGAAAGATTGTATGATGAAGCTGTTTACATGTCTTCAAAGGGGGTAGACCACCGGAATCTTGGTCACAGGCCAAAATCATCATGTTTCTTTTTTTTTTTTTTTTTAAACCGACAGATCCTGGCTCATACCGCCCCATAACACTGATCAACTCTGACAATAAGATCTATTAAAAAATGTTAGCTACACGCCTGGCCTCGGTAATCCATATGGTTATCTCTAAACGTCAGCATGGGTTTATTCCTGGACGTGGGACGATTGATCACCTGCGTAGGGCCATTACACTTCTAGACGCATAAAATATTACTAAGGAACCAATAGCACTAATTTTGTTGGACGCGGAGAAGGCCTTTGACAGAGTCTCCTGGCCTTTCCTTTGGGAGGCTCTGTTGAGGGTGGGGATTGGAAAGGGTTTTCTGCATGCCCTCAAAATGCTTTATGTCCTTCCAACTGCAAAACTTTTGGTAACTGGAGAATTTACCGACACCATTAAAATAATGAGAGGTACCCGGCAGGGATGCCCGAGCTCGCCTCTTTTGTTTGCAATATACATTGACCCCTTCCTATGCCAGCTGCAACTTAATAATGTTATTAGGCCCATTATAACTAACGTCTGGGAAACCAAAGTCCTAGCATATGCCGATGATATCGCTTTGGTGACCTCTGATCCTGACATAGCTATTGGCAACATTGAAATAGAGGCAGCGAGATTTGGGTTGCTCTCCGGGTATTCCCTCAATCGCAATAACACTCAGATTGTTTGCCATGAGCAGGCTAAGACTAATGATGACCAAGTGGATAAAAAAGCAACACATTTGGGTGTAGATATCATTGCAAATACTGACTATATTGTTAAGGACAAAATCTAGCCACTAATAGCTAAAACTAAACCAGAACTGGCTAGATTGCATAATCTAAACCAGCGTTTTTCAACCGCTGTTCCGCGGCACACTAGTGAGCCGCGAGATGTTGCCTGGTGTGCCGTGGGAAAACGTGGGAAAAATGGAAACATTCCCAACATTTAAAAAAAATAATAATAATTTCCCCCACTAGGCCGGGCGGCGGGCACTGGACTGTATCCTGGGTATGGGGGGGGTGGGGTTTTTGGCGCTCCTCGGATGTCTGGGCTGTGATTGGTCCAGACTCCAGCCTGGACCTATCACAGAGCAGTATCTTCGGACTTCCTTCCCGCCCGAGCGCAGTGTGCGCAGCAGCGGAGAGAAGAAGACGTCGCGTCACCAGGAGGACCGGAGCAGGAGGACTGACGGACGGAGACCAGGACTCGGCGGGAGTCGGCACTGAGAGACCGCATCCGGATCCAGACCAGGCCGCAGGTATTTAATGTTTAATTTCCTCCTATCCAGAGTATTCTTATGCTAGTTTGTAGTTGTACAACAGTAATCAATTGGTGGTGCACTGTATCGTTTGTTGGTATACCGGGGCGTATGGCTGAGGCCGGGGGGAGCACTTGTGGTCAGGGTGCAAAATCTGTCACCTAATAGTGTTTCTTGTGTAACTGTATGGTATGCTGTTGTAAACCTTAAATAAAGTTTTAAAAATTCAAGTGCGTCCTCCGCTGCTGTCCCACATTCACAAAGGCCCTATCACTGACGATGCTGTTTCTCTTTAGCTTTATGGCAGACGAGCAATTTGAGAATATGGTAATGGGTTACAAACAATATTATGACGGGAAACTATTGATCCAAAAAGGCCTGCAGTATTATTAAAAACGACTTAATCTATATAGAATTTATAGAGATCACCGTTAACCCATGCACACGCAGCTGTCAACCAAACTATTTCCAAGTCTATAAATAAAACTAAATGACAATTGATACGACGGATTCGATGTTAATGTGGTTATGGCGTAAAGGGGGGGCGTAGATCGTGCCGAAAACGTGATGAAACACAGGATGTGTCTGTGGTGACTGTACAAAATCTAGTGCATGCATACACTGCCGTTTTTTGAAGTCAGTAATATGAGGAGCGTGATCGGTTCTGTGGTAAGTGCGGCGGTGTGCCAAACGTAATGGTGAACTTCGCTAAATCAAGACCGTGATCGTAAAAAAGTGCCGGGTGCATGCTTGTGTTTATTTGATTCCTATTCAAGAGAATTACTTTATATATAGTCAATATATAGGCACAGAGTTAAATTTTTTAACATTTTCTAATGGTGGTGTGCCTCGTGATTTTTTTCATGAAACAAGTGTGCCTTTGCCCAAAAAAGGTTGAAAAACACTGATCTAAACCTATCATCGGCAGATGTAATATCATTAAAATGCTGTTTTTCCCAAAGTTCCTTTATTTGCTGCGGGCAATCCCTCTAGAATTTGATACTAAATGTTTGAAAGCAATCGAAGATCTATTTTCTAGATTTATTTGGGGATATGCGAAGCCTAGAAGAGCATTCAAATTTCTTTCTTTGCCCTAAGAAAGGGGAGGGCTTGCCCTACCAAACATCAAACTCTACTATTGGGCAATTACCATACTGCATAATTTTGTCCTTATCCAGGAAAGACCGAGAGAAAATAGAATGGAAGAAATACCATTGGAGCTTATTATGGGGACAGAGACGTGGGGGTGGGTCTGGCGACATCTGAATGACAATCATTACAAGAAAGCCTGTTTCAAGTCATTACAAGGCGGATGCCAGGTCATGAAATGTATTCAGAAACTTATTGGGCATGGCCGCTTGAATTTTTATACACCACTCTATGATAACCCCATCTTGCTGGAGATTTTTAAAGGCTCTATTATAGAAAGATGGAGAGCAGCAGGCTTGACTAAACTTGGAGGTTTTTATACCTCGACAGGGTTGGTCTCGTTTGAAAATCTTAGAGAATGGTTTGGTTTAGATAGGAGAGACTTTTTCAAGTTTTTACAAAACCTGGACTTTTTGATTAAAATAGTGGGGGGAGGGGGGGGTCCGATAGGCTTTGCCAACATTGAAATTATAGATAAACTTAGAAAGAACAGAGATTTATCTATTGGAGTTGTCTATAATTTTTTTTACTCATTAATGCCAGATGATATTCGAGCTGCTAAATGGAAGGCAGAGAGTGGCGTCCCAGAAAATTTATTTTTTCATTCAGTTAATTTGGCACAGAATATTTTAGTACCAGCCAGACTTCAGGCTCAATACTATAAATCATGCTTTTCGCTTTATTATACCCCTAAAAGAATTGCTAAATGGGGAACGGGGAGAGGAACTGTCTGTCCGCGTTGTGCACTATATCAAGCGGATCTAAGTCACATTCTTGCTACCTGTAATGTTTTGGACAATCTAAAACAAGAAATTACCAGAAAGACCTGGGAATTACATGTTCTCTCTCCAACGTTAATCATACTTGGGGTAGACTAGGTCCTACAGGGGAATCCCGGGGAAAAATTTGTGTTTATTGGCATTGCAATTCTGCGCCTTTGCTTACCATCTGGCTGGTTGGATCCTAACCCACCAGGGTTCCAACAGTGGCTCTCCCGATTACTTGTGAATTATAATTTAGAAAAAGCTATATATGCAAGGAGGGGAACGCGCACCCGAAGCAAAGGTCGAGAAATTTGGGTGCCTTTGACTAGATGGTTGGCAATCAATGAGTGATTGATGAAAAGTTTACCATAAACGTGTACATGAATCTGGAAAGCTACCGGAGGGTGACCAACCCCCAGATGGGGTTGGAGGGGAGGCAGGATGGGGGGGGGGGGGGGGGGGGGGTTAAACTGGTTGGAAAAGAACTAATGCAATATTCTTGTGTATTTCTTTATTGTTTTTTCCCTTTTTCCGATGTACGTAATGTATAATATTGCTGAATTTATTGATTCTATCTTTGCATTAATAATTTAAAAAAAAGTTTAAAAAAGAAATGGCAGGCTCCAGGTGTAGTAGCGCGGAGGGCAAATAATTGTGAGGAAGAATATAACAGCCTACCCGAAGACAGTCGAACTGGCCCATAGGGACATTGTCGTTTTCTCTAAGTTGGAATGAGCACGCTGCAATTTGCCTGCTGCTTTGTGCACATTACCACACAACTTTATTTTTGCAATAATTTCTTGGCTGTTTCCACATGAGAACCCATCGCTGTGTTTACTCTCTGCACGTTCCTGGGATTTCGACTGAACATTGTGAGCAAGGTCGAACAACAATACCTCTTGTTATTCTGTTCTGGCCAGGCCTTAGCCCTTAGACAAAACATACAGATGCAGCTGTAGTTTAGACAACGTACTTTGATTTTATTAAAATACACGAATAGGTAGCACTCACTTTGAGAGGGACCTTCCCAGGGAGAAGATCGAGACATCACCAATGATGTAGATCTACTCTCTATAGGCTAAGGTATGGGGTCTGCTGACAAAGCCCAGAGATCTTCTAATATATATTAGAACATTGGAATGTTGGGAGCTCAATGGAGTGCTCCGTGCTTCTACGGGCCGGTAAAGGCCCGCAGAGCAACATTCCAAAGTTTTACAAAGGCCTCTCTGAGCTCGAGGGGATTTAAATTTCCTCGAGCTTCGAGAGGCCTTTGTTTTATTTGTTAGAACATTCTGCCCTCTAGTGGCAGAATGTTCTAATAACCTTATAGCCCTTCGTAGTAGGGCTATACCGGCTATTAAAGTCCCGGTCCCTTGTTAAACTCCCTCGCCTTCGGCTCGGGCCTTTAACACGGGTAGCAGGCCTTTAATAGCCGGTATAGCCCGCTACGGAGGGCTATAAGGCTATAATAATACTGCTTCTTAGCAAGGGGAGGGAGCTTAGGCTCTATTGTCTTTTCATTATGACATCCCCCTTCATGATATATGGACTAGGTGCTATGCTGACTGTATTTGTACTATGCATTTTCCTGCTTGGTGTGGCACATATACTGCATGTTCGGGCACGTTCAATAATATAAATATTTTAAAGTGTTTCGTTCTCTGTCAGCTCTTATTGTGGACAAGTACAAGTGTGCAAGCTGAAGGGTGTGTCTTCTTACCAGGACTCCTGAGAGATCTGGGAGTGTTGTGTTCTGGGGTGTCTAATCATTTGTTTCCCTGTGAGTGATTAGGAGAGCAAGTGAGACACTATAGCTAGTTGGTCCTGGGCTTATGGGTACTAAGGTGGTAGGATGACTCACTCCCTATACACCAAGGTCCTATATTCCTGCGCAAAGTTCTGTGTTTGTGCAGAATTCCTGCAACAGAGCTCTTAGCACTGAAAATGGATCAATAATCATAAAATCACTGCCCCCTATCCCCGGATTCCCGATGGAAAGACCGGCTCCAGGTGTAGTAGCGCGGAAGGCAAATGTTTGTGAGGAAGAATATAACAGAATACCTGAAGACAGTCAAACTGTGTTCCTTGCACCATTAGAGCATAGACGGGTGCCAGTGGCATGTCCGTACCACAGGCGTGTTTAAGTAAGTTGGCTGGGAGTGGGAGAGATTGAGTTGAAAGCTAGAGCGCTTCCCGCCCAACAGAAAGTTCCCAACTACTACAGTATTAAAAAACACCAATACACCTAGTAGAGTTTTCATTAATAAAATCAATTATACAGTTTAGGCAAAATTGAAATAGTAAAAAAATATGATGTTAAAAGAAAATGACTATCTGTAGTGCTACCAGTATTTTGAACGTGAACATAGTGGATCTGCCCGCGCCCTGGCTGCGTTTAAGTAAGCTGGCCGGAAGTGACAGAGAGGCAGCTGCAAGCTGAGCACTAACCGCTCTTGAATAATGGCCCATAAAAGATGGCCGCTGAAAGTCAAGAGTTCCCCCAAACAGAAACTTCACAACTAGTACCGTATTAAAAGTCACCAATACATGGTTTTTCAAGAACAAAGATAATGCTCAAAAGGTCAAGGAAAGAGCTCACCTCTGTTTTCAAGAAAATGAAAGGTCAGTTGAGGAGGCTAGTACTCTTTGGTAGGCGTTCAAGCCGGTGATGGGGAGCATGTGAAGGCCTGTATAGGAGCAGAAAATAAGGAACGGAAGCTGAAATGGGAGAGGTTAGAGATGCAAACAATAGAGTTGGAAGCAACCTACCTGGAGGGTGGAGGGAAAGACACGGATCCCACCCATCAGTTAGAACTCCGGAGACATGAGATACAAGCAATAATGCGGCGAGGTCGGCTGCCTTGGCAACGCAGAAAAGAGTATATAATTTGGGGGATAAGGCCCATAAGATGATTGCTTGGCTAGAAAAGCTTGATAGGGGAAGGAATTGGGTGGCGAAAATACAGGACAAAAGTGGTAATACATATTCTGCCGGGGAGGCCCTGGCACGAATATTTGCTGATTACTATGAGGAATTATATGAATCGAACCCCGTAAGGTCAGCCGAGGACTGTTGTGAACTGCTGGCGGAAATGCGGTTACCGACCTTGTCAGTGGACGATAGGGACAATACTGAGCGGGATATCACGTCGGGAAGGCGCCGAGACCTAACGGTTTACCAGTGGAACTCTTTAAATGTACAGCTAGCACTGTGGCCCCATATCTTTTAGCAATGTTTAATGAAGCGAAAGATCAGGGATGTCTGCCGCTGGATCAAAGAATGGCGACTATAGTAGTAATCCCTAAAGCAGGCAAACCAGCAGACCAGTGTAGTTCGTATCGGCCGATATCCCTGTTAAACATAGAAGTTAAAATATTGGCCAAAGTCTTGGTGCCCATTACGTCTCTGATACACCCGGATTAGTCGGGCTTTATGCCCCACTGAAGTACCAGACTCAACCTTTGGCGGCTGTATGGGGTGATGCACCTGGTAAAGATCAACCCAGGGGTGGAGGCTGCACTGTTGTCGCTAGACGCCCGTATGGCGTTTGATAGTATAGAGTGGCACTACCTGTTTGAGGTTCTGAAGCGGTTCGGTTTCGGCCTTCAGTTTCTCACATGGATCAAGCTGCTGTATATGCAGCCCCTGGCCAGAGTCCGAATTAATGGTTCGGTGTCCCGCTCTTTTGCCCTACGGAAGGGTACAAGGCAAGTGTGCCCTATATCGCTGATCTTATTTGCCCTGGCGCTCGAACCTCTCGCGGCATGGGTCAGGGGAGACCCAGTGATATCGGGCATATACGGGGGAGGTCAGTGGGAGGAGAGGATATAGCTATATGCGGACGATGTCCTCTTGTATGCAACGCGTCCAAGGTTCACAATTACCGGCTACTACAGATTTTCAAGCTTTTTGAAGGATATTCAGGATACCAGATCAACTGGGATAAGCCCCTCCTATATATGCTATCAAATGGGCCACCCCCACTATTGGGCACAGGCTCCAAGCTACAGATTAAAGATAGCTTTAAATATCTGGGCATACAGATAGAAAAACAGACTCGATGCATTTGGCGGGGAATCTAAAACCACAGTTAGAGCGGTTGAGGAGAGATGTAGCTCACTGGAGGACGTTGCCGATATTCCTTATCAGCAAAGCAGTCCTCTTCAAAATGATGTCCCTACCGCGATTGTTATACATCATTCCATGAGGCACAGGGTCAGACTGATTTGCATATGGCCATGTCTGAACTGGGTTGGTGAAGTGAGCTAAAGAATGATGATGGATTAAACCCAGATCAGTTGACTGGGGGTGAGTGTTTGATTTGCTCAAACGCTCCGTCCATCATCCCCTTTGGTATTGCTTTGGTTCAAGCCCTGGGAAATGCTCTGCCACCACCGAGATCTTGTCTCGGGCAGTAGTGTCAAACGTCCTTGTCCGTTTTCACCAGTATCCTTGTACCTCCCAGCTAGTTAATGTAATGAACTGCCGACATGTCCATCCAAAGAAGAATGCAACATCTTGCCTGCGGAGGGGACAAGGTCATGACGGCAAAATGGCCGACAACATCTCAAGACAATCGAAATGGAGAGTCAATTCCTCCACTGAGCAGAGACTGCTGGTGGAGACCGGGCCACACCTGCATCCCCCACCCCACCCCACCCGATGGGATGATCATCTCCAGGTGGGCACCGAATCTTGCCCTGCTGTTCCATGCCTCCAAATGCTCCAGCCACCAAGACAGTTCCACCTCCGCTTCCAGAGAGAGCTGCATCCGGTCTTCATACATCAAACCCTTCTGAAGTCGCTGGATTTTTCACCGCTGGAGGGGTTATGTAATGTCAGGGCCCTGGAAAAATGGCCAGCATGGATGACTCCAGCAGGCCCACAGTCCTGGCTGCTACCCGCAAGGATGCCAGCTCCCTGCTCAAAGCCAGACATATTTCTTTTGTGATACCCATCATCCTCTGGGGTAGCAACAATAGCTGAGCCCTCACTGAACTGGATAGAAAGCCAAAGATTTCTAAAACTGTGTCAGACTCGACACAAACAACTTTTTGTTCACTGCAGGCCCCAAACCCAGTAACAGATATACTGTCCAGGGCAAATGGGTCAGTCAGTCAGTCAGTCAATTATCTTTATTCGATTATTGAAAATCATAAAAGAACGAGCAAAAAAATACATAACAACAATTCATCAGATCATTAGATTTGCGTACAATTATCAGAAAAAAGAAACAATTAAATTTGTACATTTAAAACATGCATAAATATTTTAAAAAGGGTAAAAAGAAGGGTATGTTATAAAAGAGAGGAAGTTCATTTTTCACAGATAAAGTGCCTGTGCCTAAATTTGGACTTATTCAAACGTGCTCCTGCCACTAGAAAACTAGCGACAGCAAAGGCTACTTTTATATTAGGAAGAAGTTGCAAGAAAAGCAGAGCTGGTTTTACCTGAATAAAGCCCTGAGAACGTAAAATAGGGAGCAAGTACCTTTTTCTAATCTCAATGTAATGGCCGCAGAACATAATAAAGTGCATCGTATCCTGAACCGAGAAACAATCACAATCACAGGGTTCAGCGTCATCAGGTCTTGCCCAAGTTCCAAAGTTACCCAAGATAAAGTGGATTAAATCGAGACGAAATCTCGTTAAGAGAAAACGATGGTAAGGATTTGTTACCCACACAAGGTATGGTTCCATTCCAGGAACAGAATTGAGCAAAAAGTGTTTCCTTACCATGGGTTTTTTTAACTCTTGTGCTTCCCTTTCCAAAGCGTATAGATTTAACAGGGTATTTTTAACTGATTTTAAGTCTTCGTATGTTATTTCATCCGGAGATAAAAAGAGCTCCGGTCGGCCTGCTAAGGACAGCTGAGTTCTCACATATCTTACCCATGGGATTTTAAGAGCTCTGTCCAGGGCTAAACAATCTTTTAAAATGGTGTGATTTAATGTAAGCTCCTGGTTAAGCCAGATTTTTAACCATCCAATCACTGGAGCTAATTTCAGAGTATCAGCTATATAGCCCAATCCTGCCTCTGAATGTAATGCAAACGTCGGGGTTGATTGGGGAACAGAAAGAAGAGATCTTAAGAATTTGTTTTCTACATTCTGTATTTTAGTGGAGTTAATATATCCCCAAATAATGGAGCCATACTGGGCGACTGCCATGCATTTTGCTTTATAAAATTTAATTATGCTTTCCATAGGGCGTGCGCCCAGTTTTTTGGCAAAACCCAGCAGCCCTGCGGTTGCTCTAGCGACAGCGTTGCTTTTAACCAGAAGCTGAGGGCCCCAGGAGCCCTTTTCATCAAAAGTCACACCTAAATATGGGAAAGAAGGAACTCTCTTTACCTCCTTCCCTGCGCAATAAAATGTTAGCATCTTTTTTTTTCTGCCTGCGTGTCCAGAGATCATTACGTGTGATTTATCTGTATTAATTTTCATGTCCAAAGATACCATAAAAGCTCCAAAGGATAAAAGGAGTTTATTCAATGCAACTCCAGAGCGTGCAAGAAGAACAGCGTCATCCGCGTACAGGAGGACAGGTATCTTTGTCTCCCCTGCACGCGGAATATCACTGTGTGATGTTTGCATTACTGTCTCGAGGTTGTTAATATATAGAGTAAATAGTAGGGGGGCGAGTATACACCCTTGTCTAACCCCCCTCTCAGACTTAAAGAGACAGGTGCATCTTCCTTCCCTAGTGACTCTTACAGCAGTCATAAGATCCTTATGTAGCTCAGCTAAGTAAACAACTAAGGGTGGGTCAAGGCCCACGGCCAACAGGATCCCCCACAGCTTCGATCTGTTAACTAGGTCAAAAGCTGAGGAGAGGTCCATAAAGGCCATGTACAGTGAGCCACCTCTAGCGACCACATATTTGTTTATAATAAGTTCTAGGTTTAGGCATTGATCTAAAGTTCCTCTTTTGGCTCTAAAGCCATATTGTGCATTAGATAAAATACCCTTACTATCTAAAATCGTGGACAATCTGCCTAACAGGACTCTCCCCAAAATTTTGACACTTGAATCAATAAGAGAGATGGGCCTGTAACAGGCCGGATCTGTCCTCTGGCCCTTTTTGAAGATTGGCACAATGGTCGAAGTTGCCCAACTAGAGGGGAAAATAAAATCCCTAGTGGCGTTGAAAATGTTAGTTAAAATTTTTGAGCTAAATTGAGGAGCAGTCTTAAAGAAGTCTGCAGGGACCCCATCTGGCCCCGGTGCCTTTTTACAAAGTGTATCTTTTAGTGCAAGTGTCACCTCTTCCTGAGTGAAAGGAGGGATTTGAGTCAATGATTTTAATGCTGTTATTTCACAATCTGTTGTGGTATGAGTTTGACTATAAATGTAACTAAAGTGTGACACCCATTGTTCATCTGGGATAATACAGTCAGCTCTTTGGTTGTCTAATCCCACAAAATATGGATGGTTTATGACTGCCCAGAATTTTGCACTATCTTTCTGTGTCTCGGGCAGTAACAAAGCATTCCAAGCCTCATTTTTGATCTCGGATTTCCTCTTCCTAATAGCAAGATTGTATTGTTTCCTCAATGAAGCTATCAGTACTTTATTTCTAGGTTTACACTTTAGGGCTTTAAGAAGGGCTGAATGGGCCCTAGAACAGTTTGAATCAAACCATCTAGGGCCAATTGGTTTGTTTGACTTTGCCTTTATGGTCAAATCTAGATTAACTTGATGACATATAACCCCAAAGGCATCAACCACTTTGGCACTTGAGTTTTCGTTATCAAGACAAATGGCAATTTCGTCAGCAACTTTGGCCAATGTGTCCTGTAAAAAGGACATTGGGATAACTTGGTCCCATTTTAGCCTACGATTTTGGTCTTTAAGCTCAAGGCCTGATGCGCACAATGTGTCAATCTTCCTATTTTCCAGGGCACCAGATGCTAAAACCTCTAAAATCACAGGATTGTGATCGCTAAAAACAGAAGTTTCTACCGTATAAGTGAAAATTTTAGGTAGAATACTTAAAGAAACAAAAATATAATCTATAATTGTACCAGAATCATGACCCACGTATGTTGGTAGCCTCGAATCGTTTGAGCAGGTACAAGATTCGTAAAGGTTGAGGGTAGCCAGAAATGATTCCAAGATCTCTCCGCATAGAGTGTGTTCAAAATGCGGAGGTGAAGGATGAAAAGAAGATATCTCATATTCCCTCTGACAGCCTGCCAAACAGGGATGGATATTAAAATCTCCCATGAGGATCACCTCAAGTTCACAACAGCTATTCTCAACATGAGTAGATAAGAGATCCTGTAAGGCTAACAAATGCTCGTTAGGGAGTTGACTGGTCATAGAATTATAAAAATTTACGAATAAAATAGGGTTACAGTTTGATGAAGTCAATTCAACCATTAAGCAGTTTTTGGATTTAGACTGGATATATCTGGCTTTACCTTTAACGTCAAGAGAAATATACACAACTAGCCCACCCCTAGCTCTTCCTGCTTTACTAGGAACTGCGGGCACTGAGAAATGAGAGTAGCCATCTAAGGGCAGACACTCTGACGTGTCCCAAGTTTCCTGGAAAGCAAGAATGTCATAACTCCTGATTTTGTCCAGCCACATTTTGTCTTTAAATTTGTTCCTAAGTCCAGCAATGTTCCAGCTCAAAATTCTACAGGCTCTATTGCCTGCAGGGAACTGGAGAGGTAAAACAAGTGCCGGCTGTGGTTCCTCAACATCATTAATTTGACTTGGCAAAAGTCAATCATTTTGATCCATGAAAGAAAGTGGCGCAAAACGGTTAAACAGTTCCAAAGGTTGTGTAACAGGGTTAAATTCAAATGGTTGTTGTCGGTAGGCTGGTGCGTTATTCCTTATATCTTGACCCCATCTAGGGTGGGAATCCCAATCTGTATTCCATCCTAAAACAGGAGTCTGTGGGATTGATACATTCTGCTGTTCCCCATAAAAGAATTTCAGAGTAAGGGGAACCACAGTACCTTGTCTTCGTTGAGGGGGAAGGATATTTGCAAGAATATTAGGAAGAACATTTTGGTTTGAAAAGCTCACGGCCACACAATCACCTTTGAATTTTTTTGGGCGATTTCCCAGCCAAGGAACCCTAGATGCTGTTTTGATTACACTTGCGAGATGTTGCTGTCCTCCTGGAGCTAGCCACACATTTCTGGTTAACCAGTGTAAAGCTTTGCAACACAGTGAGTTAGAACTTTCCACCGAGCCTCTTTCTAATGGAGGGACATTTGCAAGGACTAACACCACGGGTGTGGCTTCAACAATAAATTGCAGGGGATCCGTCGAAGAAGTATGGGGTTGTAATGTTTGCATGTGATTAACGTTTACCGCAGGAATTGGATTTGCTGGGGGACACTGAAACGTAGAGGACCCAACAGCAGCGTTGGGAATCAGTGAGGATGGATTCTCCCCAGAAGGCTCTGTTCCCTTTCCGGCGCCCAGAATAATTCCATCAGCGGCTTCCCCATGTTTATTGTTCAGAAGGGTAACTATCGTGGTTAAGTTTTCAATACCACTTGCAACTGAATTTTGATAACCACCCAGCTTTTTGACCTCTGCTTGTAATTTGTCTATCTTAGAAATGAGGGGTTTAATAATTAAATTGATTTTAGTCTCAATAAAGTCCGCAATTTTGTCTAAGAGGGCTTCTTCAATAGAACAACTAGAGGGATCCTCAACATGATTCATTTGTATAGATTTTGAGGTAGTAGTCCTCTTCCATTTAGCCCTTGAGCGTAGACCACCCCGCTTAAGAGGGATCTTGGTGCATTGACGTTTGGGTCTAACTTCATGGGCTGTAGGAGTTAAGTCAAGAATAGGCACCTGGGATATCTGAGACTGTGTGTCTTGGTCAGAATTAATGTCAATCGAAATATTTATATCACCCTCAATAAGCGAATTTTCAAAGGCCGGGATTACATTGTCCGGAATATCAGGTATGACTTGTGCGACAGTGTCGGCTGACAAGGTGGCGCTAAAAACATCTTGAGTGTTAATTTCATCAGACGGAGTAATAGCAGAAGTGGGTGGGGACAGACAAAGTAAGTCCGGTGATTGGCTCAGCCCCAATGACTCCCTCCTCTGCGTATTGATCTTCTGAACAGTCTGGACCAAATAATTATTCATCTTGTTATTTTGAACTGTGACTGCTTTTTTAGGCATGACTTATACTGTAACTGCAAAACGTACGAAGTAATAAATTTGGGGACATATGTGTGCTCAACTTACTTGCGCAAAAGTGTCCAATGTGACTCCTGCAGCATATATGGCCCTGCCCCTGCCTCCTCCTGCCGATGAGGGCCGTAGAGGGCCCGCCCTTTGCCCGGGCTTCGCTCCGGGCGTCCCGCTCGCGTCCCGCGAAGCGGGCCTGACGCTGATTTTATGCGCCTCCTGGCGCCGTTGATGCGTGCGTGCTGTGCGCCGCCGCAAGTGCTGCCGGGATTCGTAGTCCCGTGCGGCGGCGCAGGATCTGGCTGGCGATGACTCCTGGCGGTGGCGGCACGAGCGCGTGAGCTGAATGGACTCTTGGCGATGGCGGCGTTCAGGTGAGTATAGTTCCCCCCGCTCCGCCGGCCTGACGCTGATTTTATGCGCCTCCTGGCGCCGTTGATGCGTGCGTGCTGTGCGCCGCCGCAAGTGCTGCCGGGATTCGTAGTCCCGTGCGGCGGCGCGGGATCTGGCTGGCGATGACTCCTGGCGGTGGCGGCACGAGCGCGTGAGCTGAATGGACTCTTGGCGATGGCGGCGTTCAGGTGAGTATAGTTCCCCCCGCTCCGCCGGCCTGACGCTGATTTTATGCGCCTCCTGGCGCCGTTGATGCGTGCGTGCTGTGCGCCGCCGCAAGTGCTGCCGGGATTCGTAGTCCCGTGCGGCGGCGCGGGATCTGGCTGGCGATGACTCCTGGCGGTGGCGGCACGAGCGCGTGAGCTGAATGGACTCTTGGCGATGGCGGCGTTCAGGTGAGTATAGTTCCCCCTGCTCCGCCGGCCTGACGCTGATTTTATGCGCCTCCTGGCGCCGTTGATGCGTGCGTGCTGTGCGCCGCCGCAAGTGCTGCCGGGATTCGTAGTCCCGTGCGGCGGCGCGGGATCTGGCTGGCGATGACTCCTGGCGGTGGCGGCACGAGCGCGTGAGCTGAATGGACTCTTGGCGATGGCGGCGTTCAGGTGAGTATAGTTCCCCCCGCTCCGCCGGCCTGACGCTGATTTTATGCGCCTCCTGGCGCCGTTGATGCGTGCGTGCTGTGCGCCGCTGCAAGTGCTGCCGGGATTCGTAGTCCCGTGCGGCGGCGCGGGATCTGGCTGGCGATGACTCCTGGCGGTGGCGGCACGAGCGCGTGAGCTGAATGGACTCTTGGCGATGGCGGCGTTCAGGTGAGTATAGTTCCCCCCGCTCCGCCGGCCTGACGCTGATTTTATGCGCCTCCTGGCGCCGTTGATGCGTGCGTGCTGTGCGCCGCCGCAAGTGCTGCCGGGATTCGTAGTCCCATGCGGCGGCGCGGGATCTGGCTGGCGATGACTCCTGGCGGTGGCGGCACGAGCGCGTGAGCTGAATGGACTCTTGGCGATGGCGGCGTTCAGGTGAGTATAGTTCCCCCCGCTCCGCCGGCCTGACGCTGATTTTATGCGCCTCCTGGCGCCGTTGATGCGTGCGTGCTGTGCGCCGCCGCAAGTGCTGCCGGGATTCGTAGTCCCGTGCGGCGGCGCGGGATCTGGCTGGCGATGACTCCTGGCGGTGGCGGCACGAGCGCGTGAGCTGAATGGACTCTTGGCGATGGCGGCGTTCAGGTGAGTATAGTTCCCCCCGCTCCGCCGGCCTGACGCTGATTTTATGCGCCTCCTGGCGCCGTTGATGCGTGCGTGCTGTGCGCCGCCGCAAGTGCTGCCGGGATTCGTAGTCCCGTGCGGCGGCGCGGGATCTGGCTGGCGATGACTCCTGGCGGTGGCGGCACGAGCGCGTGAGCTGAATGGACTCTTGGCGATGGCGGCGTTCAGGTGAGTATAGTTCCCCCTGCTCCGCCGGCCTGACGCTGATTTTATGCGCCTCCTGGCGCCGTTGATGCGTGCGTGCTGTGCGCCGCCGCAAGTGCTGCCGGGATTCGTAGTCCCGTGCGGCGGCGCGGGATCTGGCTGGCGATGACTCCTGGCGGTGGCGGCACGAGCGCGTGAGCTGAATGGACTCTTGGCGATGGCGGCGTTCAGGTGAGTATAGTTCCCCCCGCTCCGCCGGCCTGACGCTGATTTTATGCGCCTCCTGGCGCCGTTGATGCGTGCGTGCTGTGCGCCGCCGCACGTGCTGCCGGGATTCGTAGTCCCGTGCGGCGGCGCGGGATCTGGCTGGCGATGACTCCTGGCGGTGGCGGCACAAGCGCGTGAGCTGAATGGACTCTTGGCGATGGCGGCGTTCAGGTGAGTATAGTTCCCCCCGCTCCGCCGGCCTGACGCTGATTTTATGCGCCTCCTGGCGCCGTTGATGCGTGCGTGCTGTGCGCCGCCGCAAGTGCTGCCGGGATTCGTAGTCCCGTGCGGCGGCGCGGGATCTGGCTGGCGATGACTCCTGGCGGTGGCGGCACGAGCGAGTGAGCTGAATGGACTCTTGGCGATGGCGGCGTTCAGGTGAGTATAGTTCCCCCCGCTCCGCCGGCCTGACGCTGATTTTATGCGCCTCCTGGCGCCGTTGATGCGTGCGTGCTGTGCGCCGCCGCAAGTGCTGCCGGGATTCGTAGTCCCGTGCGGCGGCGCGGGATCTGGCTGGCGATGACTCCTGGCGGTGGCGGCACGAGCGCGTGAGCTGAATGGACTCTTGGCGATGGCGGCGTTCAGGTGAGTATAGTTCCCCCCGCTCCGCCGGCCTGACGCTGATTTTATGCGCCTCCTGGCGCCGTTGATGCGTGCGTGCTGTGCGCCGCCGCAAGTGCTGCCGGGATTCGTAGTCCCGTGCGGCGGCGCGGGATCTGGCTGGCGATGACTCCTGGCGGTGGCGGCACGAGCGCGTGAGCTGAATGGACTCTTGGCGATGGCGGCGTTCAGGTGAGTATAGTTCCCCAATGGGTCATTAATTGCCTCTTGTCCAGGGCCTTAATAATAAAATTGTGTAGAATTAAAGTTAGAGTAACAGAATGTGATTCACTCTCCAGCGAAGCACGCGCATACACATAATAAAGCCCTCACGTGAATTAAAAATATATACCTGCGTCGTTCTCCTAGCACAAAGGTGCGTCAGGAACCAGAGGACTGTAGTTACACGCCGCTGGCCTCTGATTGGACCAGCAAAAGTGTCTCTTAAGGTTCTATCGTATGCTGTCGGGTACAGGTTCTCAGCAGGACGCATTCGTGCAGCTAAGCCCTGCCTCACTGTCAATTTCTGCATTGATTTATATCCCAAATACTCTGGCCTTCTTTCCACAAGGCACCTAGCATAAGTCCCAGAAGGCACTCCTAAAATCCCTGCCATTAAACAGTTTCTAACATCTGCCTCAAAAAGGGGCAGAGTTACCAGGTGACGCATGCTTCAGAAAATCTGGGTTCCGGTCCTAAGCATTTATGTTTACAAACCAGTGCATTCTGGGAGTTGTGGTTTTGATTCATTTCAGTTGAAGTATCACCTGAAGACAAATATATATATATATATATTTTTTTTTTAAAGGAAAATAAATGCTGGCAAAACGCAGTTCCTGTGACCTTGAATCACATGGCAGCCGTAAACATGAGCGCATGTCATGATTTTAGGGGCCAACAGCACGCGATTTTGTTTACTTTCATTCCCATTTGTTTAGCATTTTGTGCTAAATTAGAGCCCTTTCTTCATCTTTTTATTTGCAGTTTTAATATAGCGCGAACTCGACCCGAAGGTATGGGAGCGCTTTAAATGAGCACCACCTACATTACACATTCATTTTAGGTAGGCACGGGGAGATTAAGGGATTTGCCCAAAATCACAGGGTGTTGAGATGACGCCGAGACTCGAACCTGATTTATCGAGCTCTTCAGTCGGAGCGGCAATGCCGTTGCGCCATCTCCTAAATCGTTGATCTTTCTCGGTTAATTAGGGTGGCAAGGTATTAAAATCTTGGCTGGAAGTTGTGAAGTCTGCTCTGCATTTTTGTGGCTGTGTCTCGTGACCTCGCTCACATTTAGTTTGGAAGTTGTCGGCTGATCTATTCGTGTAAATTCTCAGTAACCCGGCACTTCCTGCACGTTGCTCCCGTTGTGCCGCCTGCCGTCCAGCAGGTGGAGACACAGCCCCTCCAAACACACTGGGAGAAAAGTCAGGCAGGAACGAGACAGTGATGTGTTGGGCCAGCTGGGAGAGAAAGCATCGGGTAAAAAAAAAAAAAACACCGAACAAAGAAAGAAGGGAGGAAACTAGGAAACACAGCACTTTTGGGAGCAGCCAAGTGAAGGAAGGGGCCCCCCAACAGAGGCTGCGAGACACCCTGAAGGAAGACTGCAGGGTGGGGGCACGAGCAGGAGGGGGCAGGAGTCTCAGCGCCCGGCTGGGGAGCACCGGACCCCCTTGAAGCAGAGAGCCCCTTGCAACATCTGCGCCGTTTGCGTTGGAAGTGGCCCCGAGTGCACGTCCTGCGGGGTCCCCGGTGCGCAGTGATTTGTGGGCGCGGAGCCGGGTCCCCGATGCACGGAGCCAGGAGCAGGGCTGCTGGGAAGTAGCGGATCCCGAAGTTGCAGCCGGTCTGCGGAGCCGGAGCGAGGGGGCGGAGAGGCGGGAGCCACGGAGCCCGGTGGGAGAGCCCCGGGGGAGATGGGGTGAGTGCGAGCGCTGGGGGTGCAGCGCAAGAAGTGCCGGTGTTAAGAGACTCTCCATGTGCTCGGCTTAAAAAGTGCCGGTGGGCAGAGCCCCGGCGGAGGTGGGGTGCTTGTGCACGATGTCAGAGGACTGGGGGCCCGGGAGCCCCCGATCTGTTCAGTTTAAGTGCCAGGGGGCAGTGCACGAGGGTGGGCGTGAGTGAGCTCTCTTGGGGGTCTCATCGGGTCCAGGAGTGCCCGATCTGTTCAGTTTAAGTGCCAGGGGGCAGTGCACCTGGGTGGGGTGAGTGAGCTCTCTGGGGGGGTCTCATAGGGTCCCGGAGTGCCCGATCTGTTCAGTTTAAGTGCCAGGGGGCAGAGCACAAGGGTGAGTGAGATCAATGTAAGAGTGATCTCAAGGGGCTCTACGGGGTGTGCAAGGAAGTGCCTGAAGTGGTGAGTGTGATCAATGTATGAGAGGACTGGTGGCTGTATGGGGGGATCGTTGTTCAATGTAAGCAGTGCCAGGGCAGTGCCCGGGGGCGATGAGGCGATTGTACCCAATATAAGGGGGCTGGGGGATGTGTGGGGTTGCCCAGTGTGTTCAGTTGGAGTGCCAGGGAGCAGATCGGCGGAGCCTGGTCGATGCCCGGGTGGAGCACTGGCAGAGGAGACGCGTGGGATTACATTTAAGAAGTGCCAAGGAGCCCGCTGCCAGAGCCCTCGAGGGGCAGGGGTGGAGTGAGTGAGCGCACTAGAATGAGGGCCTGGGGCTGAGTGGGGGTATTCCACTTAAGAAGTGCTGGGGGAAAGACTGACAGAACCCCCGGGAGGAGGTGGGGTGAGTGTGCCACTGCAAGGGGGCAATGGAAGGGGGCTAAGCTGTCACCCACTGTGTTCAGTTTAAGTTGTCCAGTGGTGGCACACTGGCAGAGCCTGTGAGGCGGTGGGATGAGGGCGCTCACTGGGAGAGAGGACAGGGGGCTTAGTGTCTGCCCAGTGTGTTCAGCCTAAGAAGATCTTTGGTGAAGAAGCTCACTGAGAGAGGGGTCTGGGGGCTCACTGAGAGTGGGGTCTGGGGGCTCACTGAGAGAGGGGTCTGGGGGCTCACTGAGAGAGGGGTCTGGGGGCTCACTGAGAGAGGGGTCTGGGGGCTCACTGAGAGTGGGGTCTGGGGGCTCACTGAGAGAGGGGTCTGGAGGCTCACTGAGAGAGGGGCCTGGGGGCTCCCTGAGAGCGGAGTCTGGGGGCTCCCTGAGAGAGGGGTCTGGGGACTCCCTGAGAGAGGAGTCTGGGGGCTCCCTGAGAGAGGGGTCTGGGGGCTCCCTGAGAGAGGGGTCTGGGGGCTCCCTGAGAGAGGGGTCTGGGGGCTCCCTGAGAGAGGGGTCTGGGGGCTCCCTGAGAGAGGGGTCTGGGGGCTCCCTGAGCGAGGGGTCTGGGGGCTCACTGAGAGAGAATTCTGGGGGCTCACTAAGAGAGGCATCTTGCGGCTCACTGAGAGAGGGGTCTTGGGGTTCACTGAGAGAGGCGCCTGGGGGCTCGCTGATAGATGAGTCTGGTGGCTCGCTGAGAGAGGGGTCTGGGGGTTTGCTGTGAGAGGCATCTGGGTACTCACTAAGAGAGCCATCTGGGTGCTCACTGAGAGAGGCATCTGGGTGCTCACTGAGAGAGGCGCCTGGAGCCTCGCTGATAGATGGGTCTAGGGCTCACTGAGAGAGGAGTTTAAGGTCTTGCTGAAAGAGGGGTCGGGGGCTCGCTAAGAGAGGGGTCTGGGTGGTCAATGTGAGAGGGATCTGGGTGCTTACTGAGAGAGGATTCTAGGGGCTCGCTGAGAGAGGGGTCTGGGTGCTCACTGAGAGAGGCGTCTGGGGGCTCACTAAGAGAGGCATCTGGGGGCTCACCGTGAGAGGCGTCTTGGGGCTCGCTGAGAGATGGGTCTGGGGCTCACTGAGAGGCGTCTGGGGGTTCACTGAGAGAGGGTATTGGGAGCTCACTGAGAGAGTGGTCTGGGGTCTTGCTGATCGAGGGGTCTGGGATATCACTAGAGAGGATCCTGGGGCTGACTGAGAGAGGCATCTGGGGCCTAACTGAGAGAGGGGTCTGGGGGCTCACTGAGAGAGGGGTCTGGGGGTCGCTGAGAGAGGGGTCTGGTGGCTCACTGAGAGAGTGGTCTGCGTGCTCACTGAGAGGCGTCTGGAGGCTCAGTGAGAGAGGTGTTGGGGGTCTTGCTGAGAGAGGTGTTGCGGGGGTCTCGCTGAGTGGGGTCTTGGGGCTCACTGAGAGAGGGTCTTGCTGAGAGAGGCGTATGGGTGCTCAGTGAGAGAGGGTTCTGGGGGCTCACTAGCATAGGCATTTGGGGCTCACTGAGAGAGGGGTCTAGGAACTTAGTGTGTTAAGCCTAAGAAGGCAGACTGTCAGACCCTTGGTGAGGGGCTGAATGAGAGTGGTGTCTGGGGCTCAGTGTCTGCCCAGTGTGTTCAGGTTAAGAAGTGCCAGGTGCAGACTGGCAGAGTTGTGCTCCCTTTAAACGGGCAGCAGAGTCTGCTTGGGGTGGCGGACAGGCCCGATTTCCGGAGGTTTTATCTGTATGGGCCAAGGGGGCGGTCGGGTTTTGCCAATGTGGGTCCAATTTTTGTCAACTCTGGAGGTAGCCTACAAGCCCTAGATTTACATCATACCTTCTTCCAAACAGGCATACAGACCACAAAAAGAGTTATTTGAGAGTAATAGCTGATGTTCCAGCAGGCCAGACTTCAACACAAGCAGCTGGACACCAAGCAGATGGTAATAGCAGTGCAAGCTTCAGGAGGTCCCTGTTGCAGAAGCAAGCCTCGACATCTTCTCACTAGCAGGACCGGCTTCTTATTCCTTGCAGTTTGCCCAGCATGTATTTCATTGAGGCTACTAGTCACTCGCCGCCCAGTTCTGGTTGTTCTGCAGCCTCCTGATGAGTCGCTTGTTGACCCCGACTTAGTGGGTGTTCTTGTAGTCCAGTCTGCTGGTGACGAGAGTATGGGGGATGTTTTTCCGGGTGTTGACCAGGAGCCATTTGAAGATCTTCCTCCGCATCTTCAGGGTGTGGAAGCAGGAGGCAGAGGTGGCTTTGACTTGGGCGAGGCTTTCATGTTTACAGTCGATGACGATCCTGAGGCTGTTGGCGTAAATAATCCAAAATTGTGTTTACTACTGTTATTTGCACCGTGCTATCTACTGAAGCTTGACCGTTGGGTACTCCCACTTCTGGTGCAGTTAGTGCGTTTGACTAATGTGCATGTTTTGGGGAAACAGCCTTTACAGCGCAACCGTTACAACGCATGCCATTCCATCGCATGCCGTTGCAACGCAAAAGGTGTGCATCAGTGGGTAGAAGGTGTTGGATTTAACTCCAACACCTTCCCTACTGTTGCACACACTGGAGTTGGAATAGAAAATTAATCTATTCCAACTTCCAGCGGCCCCCCGACAGAAAGTCGGGGTAAAGTTTGGCATTGCAAGGGCATGAGATGTAATGGCATGCGTTGCAACATCACATATCTCATGTTTTGCGACATGTTCTCTTACACCTAGGAACTTGTAGTAAGCATGATTGGATTATTTATGCCCATGCCATTAACTGCGGCTTGACGGTCACGTATTAATATTTTAAGTGCCGACAGCGCGTTTGACTAATGTGCATGTCTTACACTTCGACACCTTCTCCTACCCAGGAACTTATCTATCTAGGAACTTGCAGCAAGCATGATACGCGTTGTACTGCTGTAATTCGTTTGTAAAGCATGTGTGGTCCTCCTTGTGATAACATTATGTCCATTGTTTCAGGACTATTGGACAGTAGAACAATGTGATGTATGGAAATTAAGTGATTACTTCCTGGTGTTAGCAATAGTAATCCCGTTATATATACCAATGGGTACATCTGGGTACAGGAGGAATCACTTTATCGACTGTTAGTGAAATGCCGCTTGCCGTTTGGACTTTCTTACCTCGATCTGGAGGATGTGCTCACGTATTATTATGTATGGTGCGATAAGACATTTGTGTCACCCTGTTCATTTACTCAGGACTCTGTGCCTACATAATTGTTAATTACAGAACATTTTCACTTTCACCACATAAGGAGGCAGAGACAGATCTAGATACGCTTTTCCCCTCTACGGACGACCGGTGCGGAGCCTCACGCGGAGGGCTGAACACATGGTCTGGGTAGACAGCCTGCATGATGTGAATTTTGAACCCTTGTTTATTTACACAATTTTTCACCTTTTTTCTTTGTAGGTGGGTTAAGCCCGTGACACCTACTTATATATTTATTGTCCTCATTTCCTTGGAATCAATGACGCCATTCTTCTTTCTGAAAGATATTTATTTTGGCCAGACTATATGCCACGTGTAACATATCTTTTTGGATTTTGCACCTGCTGGTGGGTAAAGGTACCAAAGTGTTTTGTACCTGTATATATTTTGATGTATGGTAATTTATTATTTTAGCCCTGAGGAAGTCGGAGGCGAATGTGAGACAGTGCCGAAACACGTGTCGGCTGTGTAGAATGCATGGACTGTTGCATAAGGAACAGGGAATCCAGGAAGTGTTTGTGGATCAAGTAAAAGACAACTGAAACATCACAACTCCTTGTTAGCTGTTTGAACTTTTCTAACTTTTAGTGCTCAGGACATGTTTGCTTGGAAAAATGTTTGGTGGCTTTCATGAAGAAACACCTTGAGCTATAGCTCTCAAGCTTCCCATATCTGGCCAGCTAGCTCATCCTGCCTGTATTCTTTACATCCCAAGTCTTGTGATCTAGATTTTACTATGGGGCAAGCAGGACTACGTATCCCAGAATGCAAAGTCAAACACCTGGTTTGGATGAGCTACTCATGCATGGACATGGGGTACGCAAGAGCTTCGTTGATGTGGGATGTCTTTGAGAAGCTTGGTTCTAAAGCTGTGGCCGGGTGGGCTTCTCAGTGTGAAACACTGCTGGCCCAGATGCACTTAAGAACCTGGGCCTCTCGAGCTGGGGGCTCTTAAAAGTTCGGCATTGAAGCCAAAGTCCGTCCTGCCAAATTTACCAGTTCGATAAGCGACTCGCTGCCCAGTCCAGGTTTTTTCTTTGAATTCTGGGACTTATAGATCAGGTTTTATGGTGTAATATCCAAGACTGCAAGGCCAGAATTCAAAGGGGAAAAAACCTGGACTGGAGCTTCCAGTGTTGTACGGACTTGGATACTTGGCAGGGCTGCAGAGTGAGTGTTCACAAACTTAGCTCCAACTTCGGGGCCGGTCTCGTGTCACTAAGAAGGGGTTTAAAGATGGAGGCTGTGGGTATCGGAGCTCGGAGGAGCCCAGCTATCTTCCATGGCTGGCCATATCGGCTTCTTGTTTCCTGTCCTTGGACTCTGTCCCAGTCTACGAAAGCTTGGAACATACAGTCAAAACACGCGCTCTGTTCTTTGAAAACACATTTTTACCAGTGGCGGCTTCTTCGCTAAGGCGGAGGAGGGTCGCCCCAGTGCTTTTTAGCAGTGAAATGAAGGAAAGATAAAAAAATAACTCGAGGTTTTTATCATTTTATTTGTTCCTGTTGCGGCATCTCGGCGGGCGGGGCTGCTCTGCTTGCAGAGCAAGGGGAGGAGTGGTGGGCACACTCTGTAAGTGCGCATGAATGTTTGGCCGGGTGTCTCGGCGGGCGGGGCTGCTCTGCTTTCAGAGCAGGGGGAGGAGTGGAAGGCACACTCAGTAAGTGCGCATGAATGTTTGGCCGGGTGTCTCGGCGGGCGGGGCTGCTCTGCTTGCAGAGCAAGGGGAGGAGTGGTGGGCACACTCTGTAAGTGCGCATGAATGTTTGGCCGGGTGTCTCGGCGGGCAGGGCTGCTCTGATTGCAGAGCAGGAGGAGGAGTGGTAGGCACACTCAGTAAGTGCGCATGAATGTTTGGCCGGGTGTCTCGGCGGGCGGGGCTGCTCTGATTGCAGAGCAGGGGGACGAGTGGAAGGCACACTCAGTAAGTGCGCATGAATGTTTGGCCGGGTGTCTCGGCGGGCGGGGCTGCTCTGCTTTCAGAGCAAGGGGAGGAGTGGTGGGCACACTCAGTAAGTGCGCATGAATGTTTGGCCGGGTGTCTCGGCGGGCGGGGCTGCTCTGCTTGCAGAGCAAGGGGAGGAGTGGTGGGCACACTCTGTAAGTGCGCATGAATGTTTGGCCGGGTGTCTCGGCGGGCGGGGCTGCTCTGCTTTCAGAGCAGGGGGAGGAGTGGAAGGCACACTCAGTAAGTGCGCATGAATGTTTGGCCGGGTGTCTCGGCGGGCGGGGCTGCTCTGCTTGCAGAGCAAGGGGAGGAGTGGTGGGCACACTCTGTAAGTGCGCATGAATGTTTGGCCAGGTGTCTCGGCGGGCAGGGCTGCTCTGATTGCAGAGCAGGAGGAGGAGTGGTAGGCACACTCAGTAAGTGCGCATGAATGTTTGGCCGGGTGTCTCGGCGGGCGGGGCTGCTCTGATTGCAGAGCAGGGGGACGAGTGGAAGGCACACTCAGTAAGTGCGCATGAATGTTTGGCCGGGTGTCTCGGCGGGCGGGGCTGCTCTGCTTTCAGAGCAAGGGGAGGAGTGGTGGGCACACTCAGTAAGTGCGCATGAATGTTTGGCCGGGTGTCTCGGCGGGCGGGGCTGCTCTGATTGCAGAGCAGGAGGAGGAGTGGTAGGCACACTCAGTAAGTGCGCATGAATGTTTGGCCGGGTGTCTCGGCGGGCGGGGCTGCTCTGATTGCAGAGCAGGGGGAGGAGTGGTAGGCACACTCAGTAAGTGCGCATGAATGTTTGGCCGGGTGTCTCGGCGGGCGGGGCTGCTCTGATTGCAGAGCAGGGGGAGGAGTGGAAGGCACACTCAGTAAGTGCGCATGAATGTTTGGCCGGGTGTCTCGGCGGGCGGGGCTGCTCTGATTGCAGAGCAGGAGGAGGAGTGGTAGGCACACTCAGTAAGTGCGCATGAATGTTTGGCCGGGTGTCTCGGCGGGCGGGGCTGCTCTGATTGCAGAGCAGGAGGAGGAGTGGTAGGCACACTCAGTAAGTGCGCATGAATGTTTGGCCGGGTGTCTCGGCGGGCGGGGCTGCTCTGATTGCAGAGCAGGGGGAGGAGTGGCAGGCACACTCAGTAAGTGCGCATGAATGTTTGGCCGGGTGTCTCGGCGGGCGGGGCTGCTCTGATTGCAGAGCAGGGGGAGGAGTGGTAGGCACACTCAGTAAGTGCGCATGAATGTTTGGCCGGGTGTCTCGGCGGGCGGGGCTGCTCTGATTGCAGAGCAGGGGGAGGAGTGGTAGGCACACTCGGTAAGTGCGCATGAATGTTTGGCCAGGTGTCTCGGCGGGCGGGGCTGCTCTGCTTTCAGTGCAAGGGGAGGAGTGGTAGGCACACTCTGTAAGTGCGCATGAATGTTTGGCCGGGTGTCTCGGCGGGCGGGGCTGCTCTGATTGCAGAGCAGGGGGAGGAGTGGTAGGCACACTCTGTAAGTGCGCATGAATGTTTGGCTGGGTGTCTCAGGCCGGCCAAACATTCATGCGCACTTTGCATGTTTTCCACCCAGGCCATTATTGCAGCCTGGGTGAAGAACATGCCCGGACTCCCACTGCCGAACCACGGCGCGCAGAACAATCATAGCGCTGCATTGTGATTGGCTACGGGGAGCCTGGGTGTGCTTCCTGTTCCGGCTGGAGCAGGGACCACCGAGGAGAGCCTGGCTGGAGTGAGGGACTACGGAGGAGAGACGCGGCGGGAAGCGCGAGAAGGGAAGGTTCTTTCTTTTTTTGCACCGGCTTCTCCCCCCGCCTTGCCCGATCCGTGCGGCCGCCACTGGTTTCCACCATCTAAAGCTTCTCATGAGCGCCTTGTTCATGGCCTCTGATAACTTTACTGATGGGAGACTTTGAAAAACGCGCAGGCCCGCAGGGTGTCTCTCTCTACAGAGGGTACTTTTGAACCCTCTCCTTGGAGGTACCTCTGTCTGCTGTCTCACACATCAGACTGCCACCACTTCCTTTCAAGCACACCCTGGACTCCCGGTCACAGCCGGCCCTGGCGGACACAGACTCTGGCCAACGTACCTTCTGCCACCAGGCGCTACGCCACCTCGGCGTTCCCACCTGCCTCACAGCGGCCTTTATACCTTTATTCGCTATAAACTCCAAACACTACTTCTCGGGCCGTATTATTACAAACAGGAGGGGAAAACATAAGATTGCACGCACCAGTGTTTACCGCAGTAATGCAATAACTAGTCGTTAGATCCCAAACCTTTTCCCCACCCAGAGTCCTGGCTGGCCCCCTAGCTGGACCTTCCAGCACCGGAGCAGCGAACCAGACCCCCTTCCGCCAACTCTGGGGCCATTGCTGAATTTAACTCGGCGCAAACTCGCCTGCTACCCAACACCCAGGAGCGGGGCCTGCTGGGAAGCTGAACCCAGAACCACGATGCCAGAGCCAGCCCTAGCGACGGGTCTCCCCTCGGTGCCACTTGGGAGGTGGGCCTGGGCAACCAGGCAGCCAGCTGGTAGCATCATTGCCCCACCTCCCCAGGGCAGTACATGGGAGTAAGTACCCTCGAAGTGTCCGGGACAGTCGCAGAAGCCACCGAAGGTCCCCTGCCCCCCACATGAGCCAACCCAGAATTCACGCGACTTTTTATAAAGTCTGATACCCGAGTGTCCCTGTACAAAGACCGGAGCCAGCGGCGACTGTCAGACACGTCCCAGCGCTAAACAAGACACCGGCCTGGCTGCTGTCACCGGCCGCCCTCCGCGGTGACTCGCCTCTAACACAGAGGATGACCCAAGAAACTCGGCTGCCCCCTTCATGCTGCCCAGTGAGGACTCCAGACCGTAAAGGGCACTCGGACTCTGAAAGCGCCAAGAACCCGTGCGCATGCTAATAAGGCACTACAGAGATGCCCGTAACCATAACGTTCTCGACGGGTCTTTTTGGCACAATTACAGTGACATTTACGGGCTTTCTGGGTCAAATTATAGTAAAATTGGGGGAGAGAATTTTTTTTTTAATAAACATGCACATTTCTTGAAGCTTGTTTTTTTTCGATTCATCCTTGGGAAACTCGACTGAAAGGGCCCTATGTTGGCACTCACAGATGGCATAAAAAGCCACAATGTCCTGGTCCTCACGGCCTGGAGGGGAGCAACCTTCAAACGATCTTTTGCAAGAAGCAAAAAAAAAAAAAAGACTTTTCCCAGAGCCGGAGCCTGGAGCTGGCTGGTGGGAGCTAGTCAATAGCATGTGCTTGGGGACAGGCTTGTTGGAGCAGGCTGCAGGCGGGGGAGTGCTGGCTAATTACTGCCTCCTGCCTCATTAAGACGAGATCAGCTCGACGCAGCCCCCTGCAGCAGAAACCACTTGGCGCCCCCCGGCTGCCCCCAGAGTCTGGGAGGGAACAACGAAGCTTTTCAGGGTCCCTTACACGGGTTTTTATTCAAAATTAATTAGGGAGGCAGCCTAGAGGGCCAACCTGATACACTGATCTGGTGTGAACCCTAAAGGCGCTAAGGAGCGCCCTGTTCTGCAGGGAACACCCGCTTATTAGCTGCCACCCCAGGCTCCAACAAGCATTTCCAAAGCCAGCACTGGCAACGGGCGCTGGGACAGTTCTCAGAGCGGGGGTGCCGCATCGCTGACGTCATGGAGATGGTGAACGTGTGACAAGATGGAGGCAAACATTAAGGACATCTTTATGGCTCATTCGCCTTCTGAACTCCAGTACGGTTATTTTTAGGGGTGCTACGGCACCCCCTGCACGCCTTCCAAATGTGGCATGCATATGATTGACAAAAATTAAGTAAAAAGGAACCCATCACAATAATAATGGGGGAAAAAAACATGAAATGAAAGCAGACATTGGCCTTGAGACTCAAGTGGACTACTTTTTAGGCTGGTGTACGAAACAAAATACCACTAACGGTGAAGGGGGTGGATGAGTAAAATGGGCCGCCCCGTCCACCCATGCTGTACGGTGTGGTCACTGCAAGCAAAATGTGAATGACACACAAACAGACTAGTGTATGTATCATGTATGTCATTTTATTATGATTATTTTTTCAAATATAAGACCTGCGACTGCAGTTTGTTTGATTTCTGTCAGTCCCAAGTGTGTTGTGGCTATTTGAAAGATGTATTGTAATCCTGTCCATTTTTTGGTAGTTCATGTTGAAAGCCACAAACTGGGAGACTCGTGTAGTCACTGGAAACTTGAACTTTAAACATGGCCGCAAAGACGTAGTATTCTATACCATTTCTGCCCATAGACCAGCGCGATGTGGGGCCTCAGCGCAAGTGGATTAGCTCCATTGCACACCTGGCACTGACACAAACTAACTATTCTACATTTGCTAGACATTTTTTTGGCTTAATAAACAATCTTGCAAGGCCCTCATTTACATCTGCAACCAGCCTAATGCTGTCAATCACCATGAATTTACCTGCGAGGGAGTGGCCCTGGAAAGCCCGACAACACCCCAAGCACAATTTCTCCATCACAAGAAAATTGGGGTTATTCACAGTATTTGTTCTAGATGTGAATTTCGGAAAAAGACCAGTTTGAATGAGTCCTGAAGAAGGCTTTGCACACTAATGCCAAGCCGAAACGCTGTTGACACCGCCACTTATGCACCCTGCAATTGACCCTACTGACACAACTGAAGATTTTAATTGTGGATTCTAGGCAGTCTGTGTCACCTTTGACATGCACAGTAATTGCATCATAATTCCAGGGATAGTAAAAGTAAGATCACGCCCTCTTGGACTGTGACCTCATATGTTTGACCTCTTGCCCCACCTTTTGGCCTTCATCAGAATTCAATTGGCTGCAAATATGTCTGTTAAATCCTTGGTTTTGTGTTTATGCTGCTGCTGCCTTCATGACCTCTGAGACCAGGGTTTGCAAGGGGTATCCAGGGGCAAGGAATTGTATCATCTGTTCCCCGTTTGACACGCTTGCACATGACAACTCACATGTGCTTCGTCATTTGAACAATGAAAAAAATATGTAAGATTTTTTTATGTTCTAGTTTAAAACATGCTGGAACAGTATACAATTAACACATCGAGACGCCAGTGCTGCCGCTTTCTTTAACTATTTTAAGAAAGGAAAAGAATCAAATAAGTCTCTTTCAACCACTTTTTCAGTTTGAATTAATCTTCTTTATTTATACCAGTTTCAATTATTTCTAAACATGGAACAATTTGACAAAACTTGACAATCATCACAAAAAACACCAACACTTACAGCCCCCACAGAAAACAAATTCCCATTTGGAAACCATTTGGTGTTCCCCTTTGCATAGACTCACATCAACAATCTCCCTAGCAATCTTCAACGAGTTGCCACATTCATCCCATCAGACTTTCCTCATTCACACCAAACCAACCCTGGGGTGCCTAAACAAAATCTTTTCTTGAAAAGACACTACATTTTTCAAATCAAACAAAAACACAGCAATAAATTCAAAGGTAGGCCATCAATAATTCACAACCTAATACAAATATCGAAAAATGAATTCTCTTGATTGGCCTAAAGCGTCGTGGTCTACGCGTTTCGAATCCCTTCCTTTGAGGGATTCTCCTCAGAACCAAGGATTTCTTCTCAAACCCAGATAGACCACTCTCATATCTTGTTTGTTAGGTAGGACGCTAAGCATCTAATTGCGGATGACCTTCCAAATTCACTGGAGATTCGCTTATTGTTGGACGATTTTCTTAATACCATTTTCGGATTTGTAATCTTGGGGGGGCGGGGGTAAAAATCTCCACTGTTTAGATTGGAAACAAATTCCTAAATTATTCGAAGATGCATCAACATAAATCACTCCGTCGGACGCTCACTCTTTATTCCAATGAATGTGCAATTGCACATTCATTGGAATAACGAGTAACGGGATTCGGGAACGCGTAAGGGGGTGATGTGGTAGCAAGACAAAGGGTTTCTCTACCCTGGTGTTTTGTGGTGGCGGGGGCCCTTCTTGGGACCTTCCAACCTACCTCGAGTGAGTCAGTTGCACCCAGGGTGATTCCTGAAGGTTTCTCTGCAGGGGAGTTTGGGTCTGTCAGCCTTACATCTACACAGGACCTGGCAGTGGTGTCCTGTAGGGGGCACTGTGTCTTGTGCCCTACACCAAAGGGCATGTGATTGACTGTCAGAGTCTTCCTAGTGCACTGTTTGCAGGTCTTCTGTCTCTTCTGGGGAGTCTCCTGAAGCACTTGTTTCCTTCTGGAATCTCCTTATGCTTTGGAAATATGCTCGCCTCATTCCAGACTGAATTCAGGTTTGCACTGCCTTGTTTTGTTTATAACCATCTCTGAAACGTGTTCTTTCCTTTCGCTTCTGGTCTTGGTTTCTGTTAAAAAGGCACGCAACAACACAGGATAATTGGGTGCAACAGATCATTGTTTTAAAGAGAGGAAACTGGCAAACAAAAAGCATTGGCAAAGCCAATAGGTATTGCGTTGTGAGTTCTAATAAAAGCATTAAAAAAGCTAGCTGCGGTGAAAAAACTACAAACAAAAAGACCAAGTGCTTTCCGTGTATACAATGCTTTGAGGTAAACCATTTATTGTGTAATGATTTTGTGTGCTTTTGAGAAGTTAAATAGCCCTTTGCAATGCCTACAATCCATAGGTAGAGGAATGATACACCAAACAGCCAATAGCATTAGGCGACAGGGCCCATTCTGTGTATAGTTTAAAGAAGTGTTGAGAGTGGGTTTTGCTGCGGGTGTGCTGTCGAAGACCCAATGATCATGCCCCCGGGTTGGAGGAAGGCCAGCTACTTACTATGCGTACCAGGCACATGGAGATGGTAAACCTCTAGTGATGTCATGGTTAGACATCGCCTAATGCAGCATGTCTAGACGTGCAAGCATGGCATATGTTTTTTATTCCTTTGCCCAGATTTAACCCATTAGCCACTAATATTTTTAGATTAACATCCCATGGCCGCACAGTAACTTAAGGCCTAGGGATATGTGGAGTTGCTCATCAGGCGGCGTAGGAGAACGGGTCTGTAGAAGCCCCCCCCCCGTCCCACTTCCTCCTGACATGACCTGGACATTTTGCTGTAAGCGTTGCTCAGTGTAGGTGACAGTCGCTGCCCCAACCTGGCGGACATGGCCAGCGGCAGAGTTTTCATAGCACAGTTTAAAGTGCTTTTTTCACCTACAGAGACATAAAGGGTGGCTGCCGCTGGCTCTAGAGGGTAGTGTTTGGGTTATGTTGGGACATTCGATTGGGACATGTGATTTAGTGAAAATCTGCGTAAAAAGTTTTTTACACAATCATTTTCCTGTCAAAACGCTTTGTACGTCCTCATTCAACAATTAAAATCAAATATTTTCCAAGCATAAATTAATTTTATAGAATTTTTTTCTCAAACTAGACTAATCCTTAGTTAAAAGAATACCTTCAGAAACTTTCGCAGAGAACCCAGGTTTGTACCGGACTGTCCATTCGCAACACGGCTCTCTGGCTCTCTGCTACAGTTCACTGCGCGGGGCCTTCTCTGTTCCCTCACTCTTTACCTTCCTCGGTTTGGGGGATCAAGGCGTGATTGGGTGCTGGGCCAGCTGCTACCCTACTAATCGTTGGGTGTTTCCTTAAATGTTATTTTTCAGTACACGTGCAGCAACCTCCTTCCTGAAATAGTCTTACAAACTTGAAAAAAGCAAAAAAGTGCAATAGAACGTGGGCAAATTTAATTGGTTAAGGAATTTCAAGTGAATATGGGGTCTTGGTGATGAGAACTGCAAAACTCTTCACCTACTGGAACACAACACCCACCAAAAACAAAAATATAAACTTAGAATATTTTTATACCAAAATAATTCCTGTTGAGAAAATGTAGTCTGGAAGTCGGGGACTAGGGGTACAGTTTCTATAGGGAGTACGCTTTCTTTTAGGGGTGTGGTTTCTTGTAAGGGTACGGTTTCTTTTAGGGGTACAGTTTCTTTTAGAGGTACAGTTTTTTTAGGGGTACGGTTTCTTTTAGGATGACGGTTCCACTAATGTTCATCGTCAGCTCTTCGATTTAGTTAGGTTCAGTGTTTAGGGCACATGCACGGCTAAGGTTTTATCAATGGTCTATTACATTTTTTCGTTTTACGACCCTTTCCAGATTACATTTTCGAGATTATAGATTTCAGCATTGTAATACATTTTTTAAGTTTTAAAATTTCAGGATTTTCGTTTTCGATGTAGTCGCCTAGGTTGTACAATTTTGGGTAAACTTCATGTCGTGTAGACTCTCCTTCGATTTCTATGAGACAAAAATAAAAAGTCGAATATGTTGTGAAAAAAAGAAGAATATAGATGACCGACAGAATAGAGAGCAAAATTGATTTAAATAGCACATGAAGGCCCCCCTCACCCTCAATCTTTGAGGAGGCCATGGACATCTTTGGAAGATCTTTGATAGACCAAGCCCGGTGTCTGGGCTTCTGCAAGGAACATTTGGGGCACTACTGAGGGCGTTCCTCTTCGTATGACCTTATGGTGGGAGATTCTTTGTCTTAAAGTGCCTGTAGGCGTTAGTGCTGGTCGCGTCCTGTGCGACAATGTTTGTTGGCGCCCCCAGTGACCACCTCCACCACGGAGTCTCTCACTAGCACCCTTTAACAGTGACCAAGTCACCATAACCACACTCTCTCAGATGCATTGAATTAGTTATATAGCGCCACTCATACCAGTGTAGGGTGTCCGAGCACTTTGCATCACACGCACATTACACAGAGACAATCAATCATACGTGTGTAAATCAGTGTATAGGAAATGTTACATAAGCCAAAGGACTAAAAGTTTAGGAGTCACATGTCACCCATACTGGTAGGCAGTATAGTTCAAGAGTGCTTGGTGTGGAGAAGCACAAACTCAGTGTCGAAAAAGAAACCGCATAGTTGGGAGTTTTCTTTAATAATAAGAATCGATTTCTAGCCAAATTAACCCTTTTTGCAACATTAATCAATGTTCTAATAATGTATACTTTGCAGTGTGTATGCAGTTCTGGGATGAAAGTTAATAGCTCACTATCCTATATTAGGACTTTAAGTTATAAATTGCAAGTAACAAAAGGATGTCTCTTTTGAAAGCAGTAATCTGCTGACCTGTTTACATCATATGCACTCTGTAATCTACTTGGTTGGTACACGTTCTTTGCAACAGGCATATTAACCCTCTGCACTAACTTCACCGAAGTCAAAACCTCAACTATACAAAATGCTGATCTCTCTCCAGGAAGATAATTAATCACACGAGTTACCTTGACATTTATGTGAGGCCTGGTAATTGCCGGGGAAAGAAACGCTGCAGCAGGTGCTTCAAAAGCATAATAAACTTTCAAACACGGCGCCCCCAGGAAGCCAGCACCCGGTGCGGTGGCACCGATCGCACCGCCCTAAAGCCGGCCCTGAAGGGTGGGGTTTTGTATATGGCTTTCCATTCTAAGATGCTGGCGGGAGCTTGTCTGTGACGCCTGCAGCATCCGGTGCGGACCCAGAATCCCAAGCACACCGCGCTTCACTCAGGTGGGATGGTTTGATTCATGTCTTCTCGACATCACTTCCTGGTGCTGGAACTATTTTCAGAAAGAGGGTACTGAAATCCTGTTTCTAAATCACAAAGCAGCCATTGAAGCTCTCAAGTACTGTGAAACTGGAGGGGTGCTGCTTGTGCCAATACCCCAAGTTCCAGCTCTTGTGGAGGGAGGTTACTAAAACAAATGGTGTCATTCTGTGCAAATTACCCCATCTGTGTGTGCCTTAAATTGTAAATATCTGTCAAACCTCTCGCACTACCTACTGTCCAAGCTACACGTTGATTCCAATCCTCCGCTTCACCTGAGGCTACTTACCGTTCTTTGTACAACACCCGCTCTTCCTGCATAAATATTCCACATGTAAAGCGCCAAGCTGCTCTTTAGCTCCATGTCACCGCTATAACTAGCACTCTCCAAAGTAATTGGGGCACGCTCATGTCACTGATTTATGAATTCACAATCTATTTTAAGCAGAGGCACGTGGCACCCAGGAAAGGGCATATGAATTATGAATAAGGTTTGAGACAGAAAGTCAAAATGGAGTCTCTTAGACTACCCCTTTATGTTAACTAAAGCTAGTCGCAACGACCGTTCTTGCGTTTGCAATAAGTGAACAAGCCTTGGCAAAGCCAGTTAGTCTCACGTAGGGATGTACGCAAGGCAGCCATCTTGAAGTGCTTAAGGAAAAGCGATGTACGAGTGGGAGGTAATATTCACATGAAGAGAGTGAGGGTGGAAAAGAGGCTAGGGGGCAGGAGAACAAAGTGAGAGAGGGAACGAGAGGGAGTTAAAATAGTCCATCACGCTCTGCAAAGCAAGGCCTTGATGTCAGCAGTGAAAAGAGACATCTCATCCATTAAAAATAAGGTGAGACCTCCAGTCTCCTAGGGTGAGAAACACACATAAACATGGAGGGAAGCCATGGGATCAGGCAACTGAGACTGGCATGGAATCATGCACAATGGGACTACTTGCAAAGCCCGCTCTACGGAAATATTGGAAACATTAAGTCTATTTACCTAAAGCTTTAGATAGGCAATACCTAAAAAAGAAAACTTCAGAATATTAGAGATGTGCTCCTTGGAGCTGCCAGACCAGCATTTTGTTTTTAATATAAAAATCCGATTTGATAGAGAGGAGGACTCTGAAGTGCTCTGATGCAGGCGCCTGCCTGGAGAAGGCCAGAGAGGTCAAAACGTGTCTGCTTTAATAGTACTTAGCACTGGAAGCAGGCGGTGTTTCCCTGGTACTGAACAAAGAAAACATACAGGCTCTCAGCCTACAATGAAGGCTAACGATTCTGGAGCCTTTCATCCCAAGAGAGGTTGCCTTCTGAATGTTAATGGATGTATTCTGGCTCAGAGTTTACAAATCCACTCCACGTGCAAAAACAGGCTTGGTAAGAAGAAAAAACAAGAACTACCAAAAATATCTCCAATTTCTGGAACAAGAGCGAGTGGTTTTTGCAGGGTGCTAAGACAGTTGTTTCCTGGAAGTAGCTTCTTACCCACCAGTTCACCCCGATGCTCAGTCTGGGGTGGAGGGCTGCTGGGCCAGCAAACATGCCCATTCTCTGCTGGCTGAAATGCAGCAGGGCTCAGCCACAGAACTAACCGCGACTACGCCCCACTGGTGTGCGGAGAAAGCTGAGTTTGTTCATTAATCCCATTTCAGGATTAGCAGATATTAAGGACACACATTCTACTTACTCCTATGAGAAAAAATCCCCCACTCTATGCCCTGTTCCACATTAATAACTCTGCTTTTGAAAGAAAAGGGGTGCTACAGCGGAGGGGTGGTAATGGTAATTCTTGTAAAGACCCACAATGTGGCAGCTTTGCAGGTACTCGTAAAGACTTGCATTGCATGGTTCACCATAGGAAGCTGGCTATTTATGTAGTGTACCAAATGTAGGGGTACACCATGCAAATAGTCCGGATGACCCTAATTGGTTTGCAGGGGCTTTCTTGAATACTCCCAGGTGCTCTTCAAGGGGTGCTGTGGACGAGCAGCATAGGTGTATCAGAGGAAAGTGTTGAGAATTTGTTGTACAGAGAGTCAATAAATGAGACAGACACTCCAAAAGAAATCCGAGACCAATTTAGAAAAATAACACAGACTTTTATCTAACCTTGGGCACTAAGAGCTTCTGGATCAGGTAATTACTGTGAACGTTATAGATTTTTACAGGAAAAATAGTGGAAAATCACAGCTGTCATGTTTGAGCACGAGCCTCGAATGGGGTAATGTTATCCTATGGGCAGAAAAGACATATACTACATATGTACTTGCAAACTATTGTAGAAGGTATCCTTTAGGGTTTAAGGTACTTGAGGCTAAGGGTCGGGTTGCACTGCCCTAGGGTGTTTGGGCGCAGAGGCGTTGGCAGCCGCGAGCTCTATGCTGTAAAGTTTAAAGGGACCTGTCAAACACCAGAGTCTGCAAGGGGGGTCTTGGAGACAAGTCCGGCAGAACCCAACATGGGTCTTGGCTCGTGGGGACTCTCAGGCCAAGGGGATGCAGGCAGAAGTCATGTACTCGGGCTGTGGGGCTCGGGTGCAGAGGGGCTTGCTGGCTGGCCACTTAGCGTTAGAGGCCCTCACAGTTCTTGGGGAACCTGCAGACGAGGGAAAAGATACACAGCAGGACTACTCCGCGTGTGGAGCTCCTCTCTCCTGAACTCCCTTGGCATGCAGGTAAGTAGTTAAAGCAGCGGTGTTGGGACTGAACACAGACACGCCTTAGTGGGCCCAGTAATCAGGGTATCGGTGCAGGGTGGCTCCTGGAGGGTCTAGCATCTTGAAACTCGGCAGAGAGACAGAGCTGTCCACCTAAAGCCTCAGGGACCTCTTCCTGTTGTGCTGCTGCTTCTGTGGGCCCGATGGCCAACCACACGAGGTACCAGATAGATGCTTTCGGTGTCTGCAGATGCAGGGGGATGGCTCCTCCACCCCCAAGGGAGATGCGGCTTGGTTGTTGAAGTTGATGGATGGACCTCCACAGCTTTCAGAGGATGCAGCGCTTCTGGATCAGTCGGTCGGTGCAACTGTCCAGGTTCCAGAAGCCAGGCAGGGTTAGGTGCAACGCAGTGGGAACGTCCTCTGTTCTCATGGTGACTGCTCGTCTCTGTCCAACCTTCCGTTCCCAATAGACGATCTGAGTTCCTGGTATCTGGGAGGCACCTAAATACTGAATTTAGGGGTGTTTAGAGGAGTGTAAGGTAGTAGCTAATAGGCTACCTACCCCTGGGGTGACTACAGCCCCTATATGAGCACTTCCTATGGAAAGTGGGCATAAACCTGACCCAGAGTTCCTGGTTTCACCAAAACCAAGATGGTGAAACCATTCTTCCAGTGTCCATTTCAGGTGGCCCACCATAGGGGTGTGCCTAGTCTGGTAGTGCGACATGCCTGTTGACTAGCTGATTTTCCAGCCTCCTCTGGTGCCAAATGGGCCCCAGGGCAAGGGATCACTTTCCCCAGGTCTGGAGGAAGCCGGAGTTGCATAGCAAAGGCAGCTGAGACTTTAAAGCTTCTGCAATTGGTATGAAAATCACTAGCCCTCCTGCTGGAGCCGGTGTGAACGCCTTCTCCAGAGCAGGCATTAATCTTGACCTCTGAGAGCGTTGGCTCTCCCAAGCAGGAGGTCTCTGGTTGGAAGAGTCCAGTCAGCCAGCACACTAGAAGACTGGTAGGTTTCAGGGGGTACCTCTAAGGTGCCCTCTGGGTGCATGTCCTAATAAATCCAATACTGGAATCGGTATGGGGTTATTAATATGAGGTGTTGGATACCAAACAACATTATTTTTTGTGAAATAATTATGTATCTGGGTAGCTCGTGATGACCAGTGCCCATGCTTAAGATGGCTTCCTGATCACTTGCAATGTCGTGGCAATGGAACCAGACATCACAGGGGCATTTCTGCTCATGCAGATATGTCCTCACATATAATATAATACACCCTGCCTTAGAGCTCTAAGGCCTGCCATAGGGGCGACTTACAAATAACGTATGCAGTGTGTTTTGGCATGACATACGTGGAGTGTGCCATGTTGTGTTTTCAAAATGGTTTGCACCTTTTCACACATCCTACAAAGGCAGTTTTTTTGTGTGGATTCCTTTGGGTGACATAATACATGCTGCAGCCCTTAGGGACCCTGTTAACTACCCATGCCTTGGATACCAATGGTACAATTTACTAGGGACTTAAAGGGGTGCTAAAGTCTTTGCCATTTGGGTTACAATCAGACATTTACCTAGTTTTAAGGGAAAGAGCAGTGGCACGGGGGCCTAGTTAGCAGGGACCCAGTGCACTTTCAGTCGATAAGCATCAGTACTAGGGCAAAAAGTGGGGACGACCATGGCCAAAAGGTGCAGTTTCCTACATCCATCATAAAAGCCTACAGGAAATTACTACTCCAAGAGGCAAGTGTGTTTCCATGGTGGCAATAAGAAGGGGACCCCGTCCCCCTATTAAAAGGGGCTGTTGAGGAAGAGGGTTCCACAGGAAAACAGGTTTTACAAAAAGTGGGGATCCGACCTGTAAAGCCTGTTCGTGAAACCAGTTTGGTGGGTCGTGGAATGATTTTAATAAGATAGGGACTTCTCATTAGAATTCTGCGAAAAACGTACTTGTCTGAGTGTAATCCTTTGCTTTTAATTTGGGAGGTAACCGAATTCCAATTATAAGGCAGACACAGACTTGAATGCACATGTACATCTACTTTGGTTGTTTTTCTTCTTCCTTGTGTCTCAGCCGCTACTCCTCCAGCTCTGTCTCTGGTCCTACCCATAGGTGCCCTTACCTTCCTGCCTTTTACTGTAGCCCGAGTAGCTTGCTGCACCACGCTTAAGTCTTTCTTCCATGTTTACGGTTACATTTCTTTAATGTTATTCTTTAAGATTTTGTGCTCATGTCACAAGTCCAGAAATAGAGAAAGGACTGAAACACCATGTTCTTGCTGCCAACAGCAAGAAGGGCCTTACATGGAGACATGGCGTCCACATTCCTCTGTGAGTCAGGAGTGCTACCTGCATTCCAGTTAGCAATTTTCCAACAAAATTTGAACATGAAGGACCTTTAGCGGTCATTTTAGGGTCATTTTAGAGTATTTGAGTTCATCAACCTGAGTCTGGGATTCAGGTTAATAAAACCCAATACGTTTTTGATTAAAAAAAATACACTGGGCCCGTAAGTGCAACATCAGATATGACACTGTTCGATGAGTGAGATGGATAATTTTGGTTTCCTAAAATTGTAAACAAAAGTGTTTGGCTCTCTGGTGTACAGAGGCACACCCACTCTACATGCTATGAGGTTGTAAAGCCCAAACTATTACATTGAAGACAAAAAGCTGATATTTAAACACCTAAAGTTGATTACAGGATTTAAAACTGTAATCCTCAAAGTGAAAGCTGGAAACATACTAATACTGATAAACCCCAGCCATGCACATGCCATTGGAATCAAGCTATCCTGGCTGAAGAGGGGTGAAACCCCGAAACCGGTCCCAGGATGCTTGTTTCCAGTCCAGGGAGGACCTGGCTTGGCAGTTCGGGCTGGACTGTTCCCATGAAGCACAGGGTCAAGACTGATTTCTACATGGCTGGGTTCAAACTGGAACGGCATGTGGAGGAAAAAAGCGATGGATTTAGGCCCAGATCTCTTTACTGGGGTGAATGTGTGACATTGTTATGCATTCTGTCCATCAATTGTTCTTTTTGTAGAAATCGAGAGCCGCTGCGAGTTTTCATTTAAATTTAATTTCAGGGCTGACTGGGTGCTAAGCTTTTTGGGGGGCCCGGTGGTTTGCGTCTATCGTGTTGTCTTGCCAAAATAAGTTGCACCCTGCCAGCTGGCTGCCTTTGATGCTGGTGAAGTTAGTAGAGTCTGGAGGGGAGCAGAGAGAAATGCATCGGACGAGCGGCTTTGATGAAATTTGTGATCACCAAAGTTTGCCAACTTCAGGGTAATATTAAACAAACCAGTGGGTGCCCCTGGGTAATATGGCTGTCTGGGACACTTTTCAAGATTTTTCCATCTACAGTTTGCAACAGACATGCCCTATGTTAGGATCCTCTTCTGCGCCTTTAACTTTCATCTGTGTAGGACTAAAATGGGTGCCTCGGTATCTTTCTTGTGCATTCACTGATCTACAAACAGTATTTAGCTTGTTAATTCTTTGTTTTTTCCAGAGTAGCGCTGAGAGGCCACTGTGAGTGTATAGTGCCAAATTTGAGTCGAAGCTTTAGTCAGTGACCTGAAGCCAATAGGCAAGACGTCTAAAGAGAAATACAATCTCTGGTCTTTTGTGAGGCAATTACATCGAGAGGCCTCAGAGGCCTGGGGAGGTTGTCGGGGCCAAACCAATTTTGTGGAGCAAAAGCAGGTCAGACCCTCACTGTTGAGCAGGAAATGGATTCCTTTGTCCTACAATAAATAGTGGGCTCTCAGCCCTCCATTGTTTTCATGTCTACTGTCAGTGTTTCTCCTTACAAGACACTCTCTGTCCTGGTGATGACCTCGTTATCTGATACCAGAGGTTGAAACGTCTTCAACACTGTTGCATTCAGCCTGGGTCTGTATGTGCCATGGGATGGACTCCGCTGTGAACTGTTTTAATCGCTTACAATCGGCTCCGCTCTTATTTTGACTGCTGTTAACTGTTTTATTTTATAAACACACTTGTGCTCAAGGTTTATTCTGATTTTTTTAGTGTGATCACTGGGGACACCGAGCATGTCTTTGAGTGCCTAATGCTTTTGAACCTATTACTGTCTTGCATTGCTTTCATAATTAAAATAAAATTCTGGCACAGACAGAGGCCTGTAATTGTTTTCATGTTTGACATGAAGTATTGGTAGGAGTTAATTTACGGAGTGTTCATTCATTATTGTAACACTAAGGGCCAGATGTAGGTGGCTAAATACCGGTCGGTAACGCCGAAATTCGGTAAGTTTCAGCGTTACCGACCGGTATTTAGCCATTCCTAATGTAGGTAAGGAATCGGTAAATAAGGAATCGATAAATACCGATTCCTTATTGCTCTTGCATTCAAGGAATCCGTAATATCGATTCCTTAAATGCAATGTAGGAAGCACATTGAAGAGTGCTTCTGAGCCTTAAGAAATCGGTATTTACCACCAACTTCAAGTTGGTGGTAATTACCGATTTCCTTTAAAAAATCACTTTCTTATTTTTTATTAAGTGCCATGTGGCACACATTCATGCCCTTACGGCATGTATGTGTGCCACATGTGCACACATGCACATTTCAGGGGTGCAACAGGGTGTCCTTTTGGCACCCTGGCACCCTTGAAAGTGCTCCCGCTATTAGCGATTCGGTAATACTGAATCGCTAATAGTGAGTGTCTTCACATTAATTCCTATGGGCCTCCAAGCCCATAGAAATGAATGGGTAGGTATTCCTTATTACCGAATCTCAATTACCGATTCGGTAATAAGGAATATTAAGGATTCAGTATTTTTTACAAAATCTTTACCTACATAGGAAATACCTATTTCTTAATAGCGAATCGGTAAAATTCGCTATTAAGAAATCGGTATTTCAGATTTACCTATATCTGGCCCTAAATGAGTTCACGGTGAAACACCGCCCCTTATCTTCCTGTTTACCCAGATCCGCTTTGGCATCATGGGTTGTTCTTGAACTCTGTACCGTACACCTGGTAGGACCGTGACACCTCCCGGGCACCCGGGGGCCTTGTCTAGTGGTGTCGATACCATACCTCCTACCACAGGTCCAGGGTGCTGGAGCTTTCGTTACCTACTCAAGTCCCGTCCGCTTCTATTCAAAGTGAGAAGGTCTGCTTTTTAAGGTACTTGGTCACAACTCCCTTCTGGTGATTACTTGACCTGCTGCGTCCTGGGGGGACTTCTTTCGCTCCCTCTCCAGTGCACCCAAAAAGTGAAATATGGGGGTGCTCGAAGACCATAGAGCGGGAACTATTTTTGAGTAATCCCATCTTTAATCCCCCACTCCTGGGATGAGCACCAAAAGGCAACCTAAATCTGTTATTACAATTATTTTTACCACACTCTCAAAGTCTGGTTTACCGCCATGCCGTTTGTAGATTCCCAGAAACAATTACAACTTGATTGTTTTTCCATTCAGTCCCAGACATGTGCGCCTGGCTGTCTGTTCTGGAGCACCTTAATGGTGGAAATTGTTGATCAGCGCTGAATGTTGCTGACCACTTGTGGTTCGCGGGTGCTTTGCTAATGTACCCAGAGAGGATCGCTCTGTAATACGGTTAGTAGCTGTAACTCCTTGAACATAGTACAATTGACTGATACTGTCCAGGATCCTGTAACGCGATGTCCTACTGATGCACATCACCGTACCAATGCTTACGACCCTAAATTTGTTATAATAAACAGCTCCATGGCTGGCGTTGGCCCTCAAAGCAATAACCATTTCACCCAGATCTTAGTACACCAGAAAGCAAGTCCATCAGGGAATCCTTCTCCGTACAGACAGTGAAGCTCGGGAATTCTGTACCAGACAAAGCAAGAAATGTACATGATCACCTGAAATTACGACAAAAGGTAGTAAAAACTTGGCTATACCCAGAATAAAGTCCCTGAATCCCTGGGTCCATCAAATAAAAGCCCCGATCTCCACACAACGATCTGCCGAAGAGTAGCCAAAGGCCAAGAACGCTATGGTAGGATCGGTCAGGATCTTTGTAGTGCATGTTGTTCTAGAGTGACCAAAACACTGGCCAGACCACACCAGGACCTTCTCCAGGCTGACTATATTCAAGGCCGCTGGACAACAATGGCGCACAAACTGAGCTAGAACTACCACATTGGTCAGCATCATTTGGACTCCCTCATGGCCAACTGTAATCGATGCGGCGAGACAACCGTAATGCAAAAACTGCGCAAGAATCCAATGTTTGACCCTAAGCAGCTGCCTGAATGCACTATGTGCTACCCAACACGTATACACCCTGGCGGCCGGTTAAATCACCATAATAGACGTAGAACTGTTTCAAGACGCGCTATATCATCAGAATCGTTTTCAGCACCAAACTGCAGACGAGATATCCGTTACGTTTCTGATGGAGTAGTAGTCCGACGCAAAACTCCATATTCGGTCCAGAGACATTAAAATTCAGAAACTGGGCAGATACTTAACTTCAGGAAATTCTTCTATGGGGCGGTCATACTATACAAAGGCCCTCCTGGTAATGTTTTGCCTCTCTCTGCATGTTCTACGTTTCAAGAGCCATCTCTTGTACTCGGCAGATACTGTGCCAGCCAACCATTACCCTATTTTAGGGTTTTTGTTTTTTCCAAAACAAATTTTATTGGGTTTTTTCCAACAAAAGGACCAAGACGGTCCATATACATACACAGGACTCTGCAGAATGAGAGCCCACAAACATGTAAAACATGAACAAATGCACAGAATACCCCCAGTCGCCCCCCCCCCTCCCACCACAAAGCATTATTCGGTATCCTATACAATTGCAGTTCCAGATCTCACCACATTCCCCTGTATATCTTGGCCATATTGTCTGATTTCAGCATCAAGCATTTCGCCTTGCAAACAGGTTTCAAGAACAAACCCCTGTGATCTGCCCACCTCTGCCAAATCTTCTGATGTTTCTGGGGCATCCCCCAGCCTGGAATGCTGCTATTTCCAGCCCCATATAGAAGTCCATCCCTCATTTCCATGCCCCAAGGGACCGTGGTACACTTGCTTTCCACTGTCGAGCGATATCCCTTTTCGCTAGTGTGAGCCGAAGAAATAATAAATTGCGTTTATAGCGGTTCCCACCTATTCCCTCAGTGCTGTGGAGGAGTTTTGGGACAAATGGAATGACCCATGCAGAAACCTCACCCAGTCCGGACACCCCCCCCCCTCCGGAAGAGCGTCAGTGTAGTACAGCTCCACACGGTATGCATGAACGTGCCTTCCTCGGCCTCGCAACAGAGACGCGCGGGAGATCCTGTGAGACCCAAATGCCACAGGCAGCTTCTCATATAATATGCCCTATGTAAATATTTTAATTGGATCAATCGAAGGCGGAAGATATCACCGCTCCGCGAGGGGCATCAGGGGCTTCTGTCCAATCGTCCTCCTCTGTGCTGTCGATATCGGCTTGCCGCGCGGCTCGGAGGGCGGGCAGCGTAGTGGAGCTGTTGGTGACTAGGGATTGATAGATTTTGGAGATTTTATGACTGTCTAAATGATTCATTAATAACTTGCCTTCTAACGGGCTGAATCCCGGGAGATCCGGGAGGCCGCGCAGATACGGGGAGATAGCGTGGCGCAGTTGCAAATATTTATTGAACTGGCTGTGGTGCATCACGAATTGTTTGATGCTCCTGAAATGATTTAAGTATGATGCCATGCATGACGTTGCCTCGTGTAGAGATGCCAATATGATCCCATACCTGAAAACCCTTCAGCTGAGCTATCTGTAAGAGGAGGGTGCCCCGACACAGCGGCGTCTCCCGCATTAGCTCCACCATCCCATTCTACGAAGAGATTGTCTCGACATGTGCACCCCTTCTCTAGTCGCTGTCGGAAGGGAACCCACATCAATCTCCGCCAAAGCCATGGCATTGCATGCATGTCGTAAATTGTGACGCATGGCCTGATGGGTCATGAAACCAGCCTAATCTGGATGAATCAGCTGAGGCATGTATGTCATCAGTCTATGGGCCAGGGCCTTAGCCGGAAGCTTAACCTCGATGTTGAGGAGAGACTGGGCTGTAAGATGAAGGAGTCTCTGGAGGACGAGCTGGTTTGAGGAATACGACGATTCCAGCGTGTCTCCAGTCTGGGGGGGGCGCCGTGTCTCCTTAAGCACCGAGTGGACTCCACCCAGCAAATGCGCTCCTAAATGCAGCATGTAAGCTTTAAAGAATTCGCTGGGAAAGCCATTCGGTCTCGGGGCCTTTCCGGGCTGCAACTCCCCCTGGGCTGCCGCTAGTTCCTCCGTTGTAAGCGGCTCATCCAACTGTTTGCTGGCAGTCCTGGACAAGGATTTGGGGTGCCAGGCTTCAATAATGCGTACTATTTGGTCCGCGGTCCCAACCTCTCTCTAGGCATATAGGCCTTTATAATACTCAGCGAAGCTCTTAGCCACCTCTCTGGGGCCCGACGGCTCTGAGCCACCTCTCTGGGGCCCGACGGCTCTGAGCCACCTCTCTGGGGCCCGACGGCTCTGAGCCACCTCTCTGGGGCCCGACGGCTCTGAGCCACCTCTCTGGGGCCCGACGGCTCTGAGCCACCTCTCTGGGGCCCGACGGCTCTGAGCCACCTCTCTGGGGCCCGACGGCTCTGAGCCACCTCTCTGGGGCCCGACGGCTCTGAGCCACCTCTCTGGGGCCCGACGGCTCTGAGCCACCTCTCTGGGGCCCGACGGCTCTGAGCCACCTCTCTGGGGCCCGACAGCTCTGAGCCACCTCTCTGGGGCCCGACGGCTCTGAGCCACCTCTCTGGGGCCCGACAGCACAGAGCCACCTCTCTGGGGCCCGACAGCTCTGAGCCACCTCTCTGGGGCCCGACAGCTCTGAGCCACCCCTCTGGGGCCCGACAGCTCTGAGCCACCTCTCTGGACCCGACAGCTCTGAGCCACCCCTCTGGGGCCCGACAGCTCTGAGCCACCCCTCTGGGGCCCGACAGCTCTGAGCCACGTCTCTGGACCCGACAGCTCTTAGCCACCCCTCTGGGGCCCGACAGCTCTGAGCCACCCCTCTGGGGCCCGACAGCTCTGAGCCACCCCTCTGGGGCCCGACAGCTCTGAGCCACCCCTCTGGGGCCCGACAGCTCTGAACCACCCCTCTGGACCCGACAGCTCTGAGCCACCACTCTGGGGCCCGACAGCTCTGAGCCACCCCTCTGGGGCCCGACAGCACAGAGCCACCCCTCTGGGGCCCGACAGCTCTGAGCCACCCCTCTGGGGCCCGACAGCTCTGAGCCACCTCTCTGGGGCCCGACAGCACTGAGCCACCTCTCTGGGGCCCGACAGCCCTGAGCCACCTCTCTGGGGCCCGACAGCTCTGAGCCACCCCTCTGGGGCCCGACAGCTCTGAGCCACCCCTCTGGGGCCCGACAGTTCTGAGCCACCCCTCTGGGGCCCGACAGCTCTGAGCCACCCCTCTGGGGCCCGACAGCTCTGAGCCACCCCTCTGGGGCCCGACAGCTCTGAGCCACCTCTCTGGGGCCCGACAGCTCTGAGCCACCCCTCTGGGGCCCGACAGCTCTGAGCCACCCCTCTGGGGCCCGACAGCTCTGAGCCACCTCTCTGGACCAGACAGCTCTGAGCCACCCCTCTGGGGCCCGACAGCTCTGAGCCACCCCTCTGGGGCCCGACAGCACTGAGCCACCCCTCTGGGGCCCGACAGCACTGAGCCACCCCTCTGGGGCCCGACAGCTCTGAGCCACCCCTCTGGGGCCCGACAGCTCTGAGCCACCTCTCTGGGGCCCGACAGCACTGAGCCACCTCTCTGGGGCCCGACAGCACTGAGCCACCTCTCTGGGGCCCGACAGCACTGAGCCACCTCTCTGGGGCCCGACAGCTCTGAGCCACCCCTCTGGGGCCCGACAGCACTGAGCCACCTCTCTGGGGCCCGACAGCTCTGAGCCACCCCTCTGGGGCCCGACAGCACTGAGCCACCTCTCTGGGGCCCGACAGCTCTGAGCCACCCCTCTGGGGCCCGACAGCTCTGAGCCACCCCTCTGGGGCCCGACAGCTCTGAGCCACCCCTCTGGGGCCCGACCGCTCTGAGCCACCTCTCTGGGGCCCCGACAGCACTGAGCCACCTCTCTGGGGCCCCGACAGCACTGAGCCACCTCTCTGGGGCCCCGACAGCACTGAGCCACCTCTCTGGGGCCCCGACAGCACTGAGCCACCTCTCTGGGGCCCCGACAGCACTGAGCCACCTCTCTGGGGCCCCGACAGCACTGAGCCACCTCTCTGGGGCCCCGACAGCACTGAGCCACCTCTCTGGGGCCCGAGAGCTCTGAGCCACCTCTCTGGGGCCCGACAGCTCTGAGCCACCTCTCTGGGGCCCGAGAGCTCTGAGCCACCTCTCTGGGGCCCGACAGCCGTCCGCCCTGTTCGTCATAGATAACTGGCACCGGAGCGACTGCGCAGGAGCCCTGACGTCGCCTGTGGAGCATTTTACTTGATTTATCACACCATGGGTATATGCGGTTTGGAGACGCCTGCCGGGGTCGCTTGGCCTCATCTAGGAGCACTTGTTGTTATTTTTGTTGGGTCAGACATAGTTGCTGTCGTGCAATTTCGCCACCCTGCCCATGACCCTGCTCCTCGAGTTGAGACAAGTCCTGGAACCTATGCTCGCCGACACAAAAACGTATATCAAGACCAGGAGCGTGGGCTTCATGGCCTCTCACAGTATCATTTTAGAGGAGGCCGTCTCTGTGTTAAGGGAGAATATTCCATTATGTTACGATATAAAAGCGCCTATTGGGACGGGTTTCTAAGTGCAAAGACGACAGTCACCATCTAAAGGAGGGGTGCCGCAGACCCATATGAAGCCAAAAAGAAACTGGGGAATAATCAGCCAGACCTCTAGGTAGAATGTCGACCCCAGGCACACGATGGTTGAAGCCAGCGGGCACCAGCAGATAGTCTAGCTGGGAGAAGGAGCCATGGACTGCGGAATAATATGTGTATCCCGCGTCAGCAGGGTGATCGGCTCCCCAGGTCTCCGCACCAGAGATCTCAGTCTGGACCCCTGGGCTCCTAAGATCCCTCCCACCACACCCCCATGTGCCACCTGTCTAACTCCAGGTGCATAACATTATTCCAGTCACCTCCAACTACAGCCAGATCGTCTGGCAATCCTCCCCACAGAGTCTCCAAAATACTGGGAAAAGCGCGCAAGGCACAAAAAATACTCTTTTCTTTAGAAGACCCCTCACTCGCCAACCTGGTTGGTGACATGCTTCATCATCGGGGTCCCACCCGGATAGCCGAGTGCCATCCGGGTGTGCTTCGACACCTGATTACAGTGGAGCGGGTAGTTTTTTTGGTGCAAGTGAGTAAACAGTGGATTAAAAATGGGCCAGATATACTCACTAGGAAGTTTGATTCTGGAGCAACTGGCCGATCTTAAAAACGTTGCTAAGATACCTTTCTTGGTTAAATTGACTGCAGGGGTAATCCTCTTGATGTGTGTGTTCTCTACGCACACTGCTGGGAGCTCAAGGAGCATTTTCAACATCAAAACACTGTATTACATACGTACTATTGCGTCTGCTTGTAATTTTGTGTTTTGTCTTTTACAGATTTCTCCTGTCTTCAAATGGGATGACAGGTCACCTGACTGTGAGTAGATGGTTAGGTCACAGTGATCAAGGGTAGGGTACACCTTAGCCTGTGTACACCGCCCGGGTCACGTCATTTGGTCCTGACGAAAACCTAGCAATACCATCACATAGGTTGAAACATGTAGACCTTTTTTCTGCACTTATCAGCACTATACTCCACTCTTGGATACCACTGGTCAATTTAACCAAGAAAGGTATCTTAGCAACGTTTTTAAGATCGGCCAGTTGCTCCAGAATCAAACTTCATAGTGAGTATATCTGGCCCATTTTTAATCCACTGTTCACTCACTTGCACCAAAAAAACTACCCGCTCCACTGTAATCCGGTGTCGAAGCACACCCGGATGGCACTCGGCTATCCGGGTGGGACCCCGATGATGAAGCATGTCACCAACCAGGTTGGTGAGTGAGGGGTCTTCTAAAGAAAAGAGTATTTTTCGTGCCTTGCACGCTTTTCCCAGTATTTTGGAGACTTTTCTAAAGTATCTCAAGGGAACTAGGAGTATTTCCCTCCATCTTTATGACAATTCCCTTCTCTCTCTCACTTGTTTTGTAATCCTCCCCACAGGCCAAGGATGCGTTCAGCAAAGGTTTGCCCCAGCAGCAGCGGTGGGGGGGGGGGGGGGGCTAGACTCTGTGAAAGGGACCAGGGATTCTCCGTATAGTGTACCCGCTACAAATGCGTACCTTCCAAGACTATCCACTCGGGTTCTAATGGACTGAAAAGGAACCCTGCGGTGAATGTCAACGGCTGCACCCGTGACCCCGTTACTAACCCGGAGTGAGATATTTGTGTGCATCCAGACCTAGGTAGACTCGGAACCTTGTACCCCAGGAGGTGCGTCTCCTGTAAAAGGCGGATGTCTACCTGTAACCCGTTAGCCTGTCTAAGCACTGCCCCACCTTGGTCTTGTCCTGGACTCCGCGGACCTTCCATGTTAATACACGGAGGCGCCCGACGGGGCCAGTGGGGTCTGTATCTGCCATCCGGATCTGGGGTAGAAATAGCAGCAACAACTGCGTAACGAGTTGAGACCAAGCGTGCGCCAGACCTATGCATTACAACAACTAACAAAACATTAGAACAAACCCTCTCTTTCCTCCTCCCCTTTACCCCACACGCATTGAAGTATCTGTCGTGCAAAAGGCCCACGTCTGACTTCTTTCAGGGGTTTTAGGGGGTTTGTCATTGGGTGATCTCTACACGCTTCTTTGGGGGCCTCTCCAGTGCGGATATGATTTCTTATGATTGATTTGGCATACCTAGGTGCCTGTTTTAAACATGTTGCTTAATGTATCCCTCAACTAAAGTCACCTGTGCTGCCTTATGTGTTAATACAACTTTCTAGCGCCTTAAGAGTCCTGGTCAGCGCTTTAAAAAAACATTTAAGAGAGAACATATATTTCTGCTCAACTGGTCTGTATGTCTCAGTATTCAGGGCTGGCATTTGGCGTGGGCGAGTTGGGCCCAGGCCCGGGGCACTCATTTTGAGAGGGTGCACGGACCTGTCTGCATCAAAGTCCTGCAGGCGGCAGCACCCCTCTTACTTCACTCCAATGACTGCTTTTAGACCTCCTTACTTGCTGCAGATGCATTAATACCCCGTCTTTCTTACCCTCCCGTCTCCCTCTCACCCCCCCTGCCAACACACACCAACGCCGCCACTTGCACTACCAACAACTGTGCACTAGCGTGATTGAGCTGCAGTCAGAATTTTTGGGGGAGGTGCGAGAAGTTTGCGCTCAGAGGTCAGTTATTGCTTTGAAGTGTGAATGACCTGTAAACACAAAATGGACCCCCTGCTCCCTTATTTTATTCACCAGTTGCAGGGAGGGCGCCATATTCCTTTCCGCCCAGGGCGCTATCCGAGTAAGGGCCGTAAAATGGCAGTGACGTCAGAAATCTTGTCAAAGTAGGTGTACATTTACTATTATTAAATCCGCTGTGGTGATATTTTGGGAGTCGATATGATGGCCTTGAGTAATCTGTGGATAGGTATTTTGACCCCAATGTTGTGGAACAATCCCACCTAGGCTGGCTGGGGGGGGGGGGGGGTCTGTGGCCCTCTCATGGGCAGCAACAGTCGACTCAACTAAACCTTACCTTCCCTCAAGACATCTGAGATCGTTGGACGAGGCGCGATTGGGGATCCCTCGTATCTGTACCCCAAGATATGGGGGCAGATCCTTCTCCTACTCAGCCCCCTATCACTGGTATAAACTCCCTCTTACCCTTCGCTCTTGCCCAGATTTCCCGTCCTTTAAGGCGGGCCTTCAGACTTGGTTGTTTTAGACTCCCCCCCCCCCCCCCTTTCTTTTCTTGTGCACTGCAGCACGCGCAGTCGTGTTCGATATCAAATGACCAAATAAACTAAATAAATAAAACAGTCGATATCATGCCCCTGTCCTTTCAGCCCTTAATTGGCCACTTGTGTGCAAGAGGGCATCTTCAAAGGATGGAGCGACGCCCAGCAGGGTCGCGCTGGGGCAGTAAATGGGCCGCGCACCGGATTAAAAGTGGCCTCTGTTCTCGAATCAGACCGCGGTGCCCGAATTTCCGAATCGGGGCAGTTTTAAACTTGTAAAAACGAGCTGTACATAGGAGCTTGGCCCGGTGTGGGAGACTCCAGGCGTTTGTGAATCCTCCAGGCAATGTTTGTGGTAATATCAGAGTAATCCAGAGTAAAAACCGGCCCACCAGGCCATAAAACAAGCCCACAAACAGCAGAAAAGAGCCCCTCCTCTGATCTGTGACACCATCCCTCCGGGCACTGCCTGGTTTCCCTATAGGCCACTCCGGCCCTGGTGTCGACAATTGTCAGCTGCACATTGGAACAAAAAAAGCTGCATGCGGCGTTGTTTTCATAGCGCACAGAATCCAATGCTGACTGTGCAGCTCTGTCGATAAAGGATAAACAGGGGCTGTGGAATGCAGAGTAAGCCGGCGCTACAGGACAGAAACAGGGGCTATAGGAAAATATGCCTTTTATGCGCGGGGAAAGCCTGTGTCCAGCACCAGAGTTTCTGCCTTTGAAATAATTCTAGAACACCGGTGCTCTGGTTTGCCGAGACTTGAAACCGCACTACAGAATTAACTTTTTTTCCATAAATAGCGCCTTTTACTGCATAATTGCGTGTTGTGGACGCTATAAATAATTCACTTGCTATCTATCATTAAATCACTTGATATCATTACACGGTACAGCCTTTGATAGACGGATGGCGGAGTTGGCGAGTGGGAGGTTCCACCGTGTACTTGCAGACCACTGCAGATGTCAGCGGCGAGCGTTTATCACCTCGGCCGTTTTGTCAGAGAACTATTTTAAGCAGGGCTCCTCAGATTTTGCAGAAAATGTCAAAAGGTTGCATTTTGCTTCCCCGGAGTGTGTATTTTTCCATTTTAACAGCTTGAGTGCACCACGCAGAATTACCAATGTTTTCCGAAGCTCTCACAGGAGGCTGCCCCACCACACGCTGTGTGGAACAGAGAAGGAAACAGGAACACACGCAGAGGTGAACCATGGCCTCAAACACTGATCAATTAAGTGAGTTTTTAACCAACCAGCAGAGGTCTCCAGCCCTGGATACACTGTAGCGCAGAGGTCATCAAACTGCGGGGGGAGCCTTAATTGATTGGGGGGAGGGGCATTCTCTGGCCTGGACAAGCACCATGCACATAACAGTGTTTTGTTTTAAGTGCAGTGAAAAAGGCAGTGGCAGTAATGAGCCATCGCTAACATTTTTTTTCTCATTTATATCCTGGCTGGGAATGGGTTTCACAGGGGAAGGGTCTCTAAAAATTCCTCAAACCTCTCCTCTCCCCCCATTTCTAATAATCCCACTGCCTGGCTGACCAGAATAGTATGTTTGGCAATCATGCATTGATCACATTTTTAAAAGGGGTACCAGAGCTAAACTGCAATGTTTAAATGTACTGTAGCGCCTTGGTACTTTGCTTCCAGTTCCATTGAGTAAGTTAGCCATCTTGCTCCCGTTCTTCATGGCCACTGGTTCCAATCCTGGGCTTCAATTTGGCGACCTGATGCATTCTGGGTACTGTAGTCTTAGTTCACATTCATGGAGTTAGGCTAGCACACCTGGTACCAATTATGTATGGGTGAAACACACAGAACTGAAAACTGTGTTGATGAAGGCATGGAGTGAGGTGGTCACCCCAATAAAAGAGATCACAGCCTGGGCTGTTGGAGTCCAGGAGGGAGATTTGTTACTTTGGAATTACAGCGATTTTCCCCTTCATCGGGTGAAGAGAGTTTGTTGACGAAGGCACCCTGGGCACAAGGGTCCGAGTCTTCACAAGTGGGCACTTCAGAGGTTCTTTGTCGTTCTTCTGCATTCCCCCAACCAGTGCATTTGCCCCCTTGCCCCTCCCCCCGTATGTGGTCCTTTCCCTCTTGGTACAGTCCTCAGGGTCAGAATCATCTTAGAACATAGGTCAGTTCACAAAAAAATATGATGGTCGCGTCCGGTACTTTAGCACATCTGGCTCCTAATAGCTGTATAGGCAATTAAGCTCTACAGATGAGGACAATTAACCAATCGAGCAATTGTGAATCTAATTGATGGGACAGGATCATAAAACAACTCTTATAAGATAGAATTCCGATCACGATACCATTTAGTTATAGATTTATTTTGGTCTTCCGTGCAGTCTTCTGGCCATTTTGAAAGGCAAATTAACGATGGACTGGGGTGCGGCCTGAGTAATTACCAGCGGCTGAGATTAATTCAAGCTCTCCATCCATCACTTTATTGTAAGGTTCTTTGTGCCCCCCCTAAGTGCGGCGGGCATGCCCAGAAAACTGTGCCGTGCTCACTGTGCCACTGGAACTGAGCTGCCCAGAGCCCAAGAGGCCCACATAGGATGCAGTCAGTCCTGGGTTGCTTGTGTTCTGGCTCAAGGAGGACCTGGCCTGGCAGTTTGGGCTGGATTGTTCCTGTTGGGGCAGGGACAAGACTGATTTGCATATGGGGGGTGTCTAATCTGAGGGGGCCATGGCAGGCAAAAGTTCAACGGACTGGGATGCTGCCTGAGTAATAACCAGTGGCTGAGATTAATTCAAGCATTCAATCCACCACCTTTTTGTACAACTTAATTTCTTTTTTTTTTTTTTTTTTTTTTTTTTAAACCGTTTATTGCAATCTCAAATATATACAGGTATGGGCCTACAACCTTCCGGCCGGCCGCTAAAGTGACGATAACAAATGACATACATACAATGAGGCACTTAGCTTTACATAGACACTAAGGCAGGAGGTATCCACAACGCGGGCCATATGGCTCTGAGCCCACAATACGGTTTCATTTTATACAACACAACAACATAAATAAACACACACCCGCAAGGCAACCCACGATCAAGTGGCAGCACGTGCTCCTCAAATGGGGGACCCCAAACCATCCACTGAAAACCCCCAAGAGGGGAAGGGAAACAGGTCCGGGACTGGGAGAATACTGTGCTCGGAACTGAGGGAGGGAGTTGTACAACTTAATTTCAAAGCACTAGGGAGACCATGGGCAAGGCGGGCACACTCATCCAGCAGGGGAGTGCAGGGCACTGCAGTTGCTCCCTTCAGCCAAAAGAGGGCAGTAGAGAGAGACCAGGACAAAAGGGGTTAATGAGCAATTTACTAAGATGCCTCTTCTACTGGCCTGTACTTGGCATGGGTGGCATGTGGCTGACCGGGGTGGGCAAGTATCTGGTGGAGAACTGCGTGTAGGGAATCGCACACTTGCTGTTCAGACCCACCAGCTCCATGGAGGAGGCTGCAGGAGGCAGTCACGTGACCCCCATCTCTATAAAGTGTCTGAGTCTGTGATGATGAGGGTTGGGGCGGTGACTTGGAAACTGCAAATGCAGTACCACGTCTGTATCTGGAAGTGTGAAAAATGCAGCTGGCACGGCTCTGACTCGACTCCTGGGATTCGCCACGGATATTTCAGCACCGCAGCCCATTGGCGAGAGTGCTGCCCCCCAAGATGCCTTCCCCACACCATCCTCTGATGTGACAAGCCGCGCTTCGTGTAACATGCAGTGCCCCGGGGGATTCTGGGTAGAAGCGCTGCAGCCCTCATCCGACCATGGCCGCGTTGAGGGGTGAGGTGTAAATTATGAGAGAGCTTAGGGGGCTTCTAGGAAAGGTAATTCTGCACTGCCTCTTGCCTTCTGCCTCTCCCTACTCAAACACAGAAAATGCCATGAATGCTCAGATTTGAATGTACTCCAAATAATGTAGAACTGCTTGACGCGAGGAGTGGGGGTGGTTGGGGGAGGAAGGAGATTGGCAAAGTGCGGTGGTTTGTCAAGATTCATAACTGCTTCGATAGCTCAGTGTACGAATACACTCGGTGCAATGATCTGTGCGTACCCTGGCGGTCAGGTCTCCATCCCTATACTGCCACTCAACCTCACACTGTCTGAGGTGGTCTAACTGAGCATCTGTGGAGCGGAGAAGTTATTGAATCCAACACCCCCCAGTCCGAACCCGTAACCAGCCTGGAACAAGCCAGCCAAACAGCCTGGAACAAGCCAGCCAAAACTTCACCACCTGGATCACCAACTGCGCCACCAGTCGTCCCCACCAAGCCAGTCAAGATCTACAGTTCCACCAAACAAGCCAGCTGGTACACACCAGAACTTAGGACAATCAAATGCAGCTGCAAACAACTGGGGAGAATATGGTGCACCAGCAGAGACCCCACAGACCGAGCCACCTTCAAGACAGCCCTCAACAAATACCTCCAACATTTCAAAGACACGAAAAAATATGTCCTGGCAAACTGCATCGAAGCAAGCACCAACCACACCAAGGAACTCTTCAGCATCGTCCGAGTTCTCCTGCCCAGCAGCCACCGAGAACATGATCTCCCCTACACAGGAACTCTGCGACACTCAGGTGAACTATTTCCGCAAAAAGATATCCACCATCTACAGGAACTTTGAACCTCAACCCACCGACTTCAACAGCCTCCTCACACTAACGGCTGCTACTCCCGACAATCTGCACCCTTCTCGACCGGGGAGAATCAGCGGCCCTGATCCTCCTCGACCTCTCAGCAGCGTTCAATACCGTATCCCACCACACACTCATTTAGAGACTGCACCACATCGGTATCCAGGGAGATGCCCTCAGATGGATCACATCCTTCCTCACAGGACGAACCCAGAGAATCCGCCTACCACCTTTTGTCTCGGAACCAAAGAGCACCATCTGTGGCGTACCTCAAGGTTAATTCCTCAGCTCCACCCTCTTCAACACGTACATGACGCCCCTGGATGACCTCGTCAGAACCCATAACCTCAACATCATATCCTACGCTGACGACACCCAGCTCATCCTTTCGCTCTCCGCCGACCCCCCTCCACATCAAGGACCAACTTCCACAACTGCATAACGAATACCTCCGACTGGATGAAGACCAACACTGGCAAGACCTTTGGGAGCAGCGACTCCCCATAGAACGACACCCCGGTGAACTCGAACCTACTCCCACAATGACAGACCATTCCCGCAACCTCAGCATCATCCTGGAAAGCAAACTCAGCATTGAATGCCAGATCACTGCAGTCTCCTCCGGCTTCTTCCACACTCTTCGCATGCTCCGAAGGACCTTCAAACGACCCTCCATCAGCATGAGAAGAACCATCACTCAAGCGTTGCCACCGGCCGGCTGGACTACAACAACGCACTGTACGCAGGAACCACCACCCAACTCATGAAGAGACTCCAGACGATATAGATCTCAGTGGCCAGACTCATCCTCAACCTGCCCAAATGGACCCACATCACCCCCCATTGGTTCCCCGCCCAGACAAGACGCCAATTCAAGATGCTGACACGCGCCTACAAAGCCCTCCCCGACCAGGGACCAGCATACATCAACCACCACCTGGACTTCTACCAACCCTGCAGAAACCTTCGCTCTGCCTACATCGCACAGACACCAGAATAAGTTGTCTGGTTGCAAAAGACTTTTTTTGCACCTACCAATGGGCTTACAGCCCCACCCCTGCTTACCATTGGTGGACTTTATTGTCACTCTCATTAGCTTGTTTCTTCTAAACCGGCACTCAGTGTTGCTCTCTCCCTTATGTGCTTCTTGCTCATTCTCTCTCTCTCTAGTGTGTTGCTTGTTCTCTCTTGTGTATTTCTGTCCCGCTAAACTCCCTTGCTCTGTGTTGTTCTCTCCCTCATGTGCTTTCCCCCCCGTCTGGTGTTGCTCTCTCCCTCGGGTGCTGCTTTCCCTCGCCGCATACCCATCTGGCTTTATTTTATTTACTGCCCCTGCTCACTCCTTTTTTTGCTCTCAAACCTCTTTTTGATCCATCTTCGATTAGTGAACAAAACAATTGGCACCTACATGTTTTCATAGGCATGTGCATGCGTGGTGATGCATGCACGAGCATACGTTGTCATGCACGCCTTTTAATTAATGCCGTCAGTGGATATGTCATCACAACTGTTTTCTTTTGTTCGATGCTGCACAACATCAGCAAACAGCATTGGCAAATCCAATAGGTCCAGTAGGTGAGACCCATTGACTTAGCCAATGCTTGCTTCCTATTGACCACCATGAAAGGCATCACAAAAAAGTGCTGAGCAGGCCAAAGTGGTATGGTAGCCTGAATGGTATACAGCAAATACTAGCAGGGTGGAGTCCTCCTCCGCCCTGCCTGTTTGGTGTCTCGTCCTCCAAATGACCTTCCCACCAACAGGCTACAATAGACATAACTCCTGGACCCATCATGTGCACCAGACATCTGCACTCCCGCTATTTTCTAAGCGTTTGCGCCTAAATAGTTAAATTATTCAGTCTATACTAGCATATATTTGTCCTCTCAATAATCTACTCATCAACTATTTAAAAGTTGTTATACCTACTACAGGGGTGTGGAATGTAATAAAATATCTACTTGTCCATGGGACAGGTTGTTTCATAAATCTAGTCGTCCTGTAACAAAACTTTCTTGCATCTTTGGGCCACGTAGTGCCAGAGACAAATTATGACAGCATTCTCATTATATAAGAACTCTGTTAATAGCCTTTCTCATTATGCCAGAGCGCATACCATAGTAGAGTTTGAATACCAGCAATTCCCTTATTTTGCCATCTCTCCACAGATCTACATTCTGCTGGAGGTAGCGGTAATCAATAGTTCCTCGTGGTTGGAATGCCCTTCTGAATCTGTGTACACCTACTAGCATATTTTTATGGGTTTGCATCAGCTCGCTTCTAATATTTTCCCATACAGAGAAAGTCTGGAAATTTTCTCCTGACAAGTGAAGAAGTAAAACTTCTTCCAGCTGGAAAGTGAACTTGTTACTGCTCAACAGATTTTCGCATGAGCAAATCTACACATGCACATTTGCTCGTGCTAAAATGCAGTTCACAGATATTTTCTAGGAGCATGATTTCCTGACCTACTTCTGTAAATTCTTGTGAATTCATGAAAGTTGTAAATCTGCACTAATGCAAGGATATACCAGGGGTGCATTTTTTGACTTTCTTTAAAAATTAAGCCCCTATTTAGGTCTGACATTAACCACGACCTTTTGTTTTTATTAACATTCTGTCCCTCTCTATCTACCGGGTGACTTCACTGTAAGTGACCGCATTCTGCTCTTTCACAAGGAATATACTGCTACCCAAAGTAGTTTTGTTTAGTGTCGGGAACTACTGTGGCAATGTGTCTTTTTTTGAGACCATAAATATTTTTGCTTTTGCAAATGTTTGTTCTAATGGTGAGGGCCCAGCAGCTACCACAAAAATTAAGTTTCACAAAAACCATGTCAAAATGAGACACCCATTCATAAAACCAAACGGCTGACCACCAATATCATGCCTTTTTAGCTTTGCCAATGCTTCTTGATTTTCATGTTTCCTATAATTTGTTTGAAACTGGTTACACTGATTTTCCATTATGAATATTTTTGGGAAATACTAGCATGCATCAACACATTATATTAAATGATGTTTCACAGAAATGGGGCCTAAAATTTCACAGTAGTTTTGCAAAACGTTTTTTTCTTAGTTGCATTTATTTATGCACATTGCATGTTGAAAGCAAAGAATCGTCAATCTTGCTGTCAAGCTTTTGCATATATCTGCATCTAATCAGAGCGCATCCTAGAAGCATAACCCTGATATTTTTAAACTCTGCAAACGTGTGCACACATTTTTATACTGGAACCACTGTCGGTAGTTGAGACTGAACTTACATTTCTTTAGAGCACTCACCCTAATAATAAAGGCTTTCAATGAATGTACCATAAATACAAGTTTGAACAGCACTACATATGACCACAAATATTACCTTAACTGCAGACAGTGCCCTTACCTGATCCATAATGTGTTACTGCAAACTGGCAGCCAAAGGGTTTAGGGTGTTGGGCCTACTTGTCTCAAGGACAAAATACACATGAAAACGTGTTGCCCTTGACCCCAAACAATAAGTCCTGGGCGTTGGGCTATAGGAATTCTACACCTCTGCTACTTCCAGTACATACACACATAAATAGAAAAAATTACTTGACACATAACAACCATCTGAAGCAGAGAAATGGACAACCTGACACCCCAACGGAGTGAAACAAACGGCAATGCCCTTCGGTCAATGCATCCGTGAGTATAATGCTCCACGCAGACCCATAACAGAATCTAGCCGGCCCCTAAACAGTATAATCTTATAAATAAACAAAAACACGAGTCTAGGCTAACCTCGCCGAACACTATCTGGTATAATCCATTGCTAAACACTAGTCTAGTAAGCTCGCTGTAAACTATCCATCTATAAACAAAAACATGGGTCTAGCCTAACCTCGCCGGCCTCTATCCTGTATAATCCCTCACTAATTTAGCTAACCTCACCGCCCACTATTTTGTATAATCCATCCCAAAACAAAGTCAAGTCTAGCATTGCTAGCCACTATCCTCTGTATTCCATCACTAAACAAAAACACGAGTCTAGTCTAACCTCGCCGGCTACCATCTAGTGTAATTCATCAGTAAACACAAACACTAGTCTAGTCTCTAAAAAATACAAAGAATGGTTAAATGGTCAATGTCTCTGAAAGGCCAACACAGAGCCCAGCCAAGGAATCGAAAGCAGTCGTGGCAAAAATGCTTAAACTAGCTCGCTCCCTTTGACTCATCACCATATATATCTCTCTTCTCATTCCACCATTTGTTCGCCTCTCTCTCTGTGTCTCTCTCTCTGTGTCTCTCTCTCTGTGTCTCTCTCTCTGTCTCTCTCTCTCTCTCTCTGTCTCCCTGTGCCTGCTACATTTAACCTGGACGATCTGAGGAAAGTGACAGCGGCACCAGAAGCGACCTTGGGCCTTGGGCCTTGAACACCAAGGACTCCAGCCCACCGGGGAAATGCCCGGTGGAATAAAAGGCCCGTCCGGCTCTGAGTCGACAAGGGTAGGGGGAGTCTGTCCCATGTCAGGCGCCAGACAAGCAGCTGACGGCTCATACTCCACCGGCCTGTCTGAGGCACCGGCGTTCCCTCGCTAGGTCAGTCCGGCATGGGCTTGGACCCAGTCGATCTCATTAGAGCTCAGTGCCAGGCTCTGCCTCTCTCTCCTGTCTCAGGAGGGTTGAAGGAGTGCTTCGGTCAGAGCTCCTCCACCTGGAAACTGAGAACTCTCCTCCCCGCGGCTCCTTAAAGATCATAGACTCGGCCTTTAAGTGTGGAACCATGAATTATTGAGTAGTCTTGTCCGAGGCTCAAGGAGCTAGCTTTAAGAGGCTTCAGTAGGGAGAGCACCAGGAGAGCTACATGCTTCAAAGGCGCTAGGAGGGCTGCAGGCCGCACACCAGGGGAGCCGCATGCTTCATGGCACTAGGAGGGCTGCAGGCTACACACCAGGGGAGCCGCATGCTTCAAGGCGCTAGGAGGGCTGCAGGCTGCACACCAGGGAAGCCGCATGCTTCATGGCACTAGGAGGGCTGTAGGCTACACACCAGGGGAGCCGCATGCTTCAAGGCACTAGGAGGGCTGCAGGTTACACACCGGGGGAGCCGCATGCTTCAGGGCACTAGGAGGGCTGTAGGCCACACACCGGGGGAGCCGCATGCTTCAAGGCACTAGGAGGGCTGCAGGCTATACACCAGGAGAGCTACATGCTTCAAGGCACTAGGAGGGCTGCAGGCTACACACCAGGGGAGCCGCATGCTTCATGGCACTAGGAGGGCTGTAGGCCACACACCCAGGGAGCCGCATGCTTCAAGGCACTAGGAAGGCAGCAAGTTACACACCAAGGGAGCCGCATGCTTCATGCCACTAAGAGGGCTGTAGGCTACACACCAGGGGAGCTGCATGCTTCAAGGCACTAGGAGGGCTGTAGGCTACACAGCAGGGGAGCTACATGCTCCAAGGCGCCAAGAGGGCTGAAGGCGCATGCTTCAAGGCACTAGGAGGGCTGTAGGCTACACACCAGGGGAGCTACATGCTCCAAGGCGCCAAGAGGGCTGAAGGCGCATGCTTCAAGGCACTAGGAGGGCTGATGGCTACAGACCAGGGGAGTTGCATGCTTCAAGGCACTAGGAGGGCTGATGTCTACAGACCAGGGGAGTTGCATGCTTCAAGGCACTAGGAGGGCTTTAGGCTACACATCAGGGGAGCTGCATGCTGCAAGGCGCCAGGAGGGTTGAAGGCGCATGCTTCAAGGCACTAGGAGGGCTGTAGGCTACACAGCATGGGAGCTGCATGCTTCTTGGCACCTGGAGGGCTGTAGGCTACACATCAGGAGAGCTGCATGCTCCAAGGCGCCAGGAGGGCTCAAGGCGCATGTTTCAAGGCACTAGGAGGGCTGAAGGTACCTGTTGGGCCCCAGACCTCTAGACACTGGGAGGGCTGCAGGAACCTGCTTGGCTGTGGATATCTGGACACCAGGAGAGGTGCGGGTTCCACGACACACAGAGAGCTGTAGGTTTGTAGGCACCTATTGGGCTGCAGCTATGAAGACACCAGGAGAGCTTTGGGTTTCTAGACACCGGGAGGGTTGTAGGCGCTGCGGACTGTAGGGCTGTGGATATGTAGACGCCAGGAGAGCTTTGGGTTTCTAGACACCGGGTGGGTTGTAGGCGCTGCAGACTGTAGGGCCGCAGATATGTTGACGCCAGGAGAGCGGTGGGTTTCTAGACACCAGGAGGGTTGTAGGCGCTGCGGACTGTAGGGCTGCGGATATGTAGACGCCAGGAGAGCTTTGGGTTTCTAGACACCGGGAGGGTTGTAGGCGCTGCAGACTGTAGGGCTGAGTATATGTAGACGCCAGGAGAGCGGTGGGTTTCTAGATAGTTCGTGGGCCTTGGATGCAGTTAGAGAAACACAGTAAGAGCACAGCTCTAGTCGTCACATTGGTCAGATCTCTACTCCTGCAGGACGCACCCTTTATACCAACCCATGCATGGAAGCATTCCCATTGAAGCGCATGCTGTTAGCAAATGCTCTGCAGCGCCTAGTCAGAGGTACAAAGCGCTATATTCATGCAACTACAATACACATTATGAATCCCTACATTTAAGTTTGAGCTGCTGTACGTCACTACGCCGATTGCTGCTCATGTACGCCACTGTTCCTCCGGTTGTGAGCCCTGTGTAGGTCTCTCTACAAGTTACTTGTCTATATGGCCCACAGGCCGCAGTGCCGTCCCCAACGCCTTCTATGGGGCCCACTTGTGGGGAAGCTTTGTCAATGACAGTCAAAGAAGGCTATGAAGAAATTAAACAAAATAGTGGTATTTAAATTGTTATTTGTGCCCGCGTGTGATGTAAAGCGCTCCGACGCCCTGCTTCAGGATGAGTGGTGCCACTACTAATCCCATGCAGGGTGTCAGTGCACTTTACACGTACAGATCATACATTGCCAATGAAACATGTGTGTGCACATAAGGATGTGTTGCATACATAAGACCGTGAGAGTTACAAGCTGTAGGAGCCATGTTTCCCTCATAGCTCACTGTGCTATAGCACAAGGATTCAAACGTATGAACTGCAAGGAACAAAAGGATCTCTGTCTTAAAAGCAGTAACCCACTTATCCATTCGCAAAAAATAAAATCTGTCATCGGGGTGTTAAATTATGTGCTTTGCAGGAGACTTATTAACCCTTAAGGGTACTTTGATTCAAACCTAGGATTAAGCAAAACACCGATCTCTCCAGCACACACCTTGTCCTCCAGAGTTATCTCACCGTTGTTATTATTCCCTGAGATTTAGCTGGCACACAAAGATCTCTGCAGCAGGTGCTTTAACCCTATGAGATATTTTAAAAAACAGACATTGCAAGCAATTAAGCAGAACAGATTTACTGCCAGGTTTCTCCTTGTTGCCAATTTCTTTGTGGCATGGTTTAAAAGATAAATGTATAATTTGAGGCCCAGATTTTGCGCCGGGGTTGCGTCAATATTTTGGCAAACCCCAATGCAAAATGTAATTTGTTAAATTTTGCAATGTGCTCAAATGTACTCATGATAGACCTGCTAAGCATATGTGTGGTATTCCAAGATCTGATTTCGCTTCCTGTGATATCACATGCGGTGATGTCACTTCCGGTGATGTCACACCCATTCTGCCTAACTGCTGTGTCCCTCACTTCTTTTTTCAGGACTTGAGCCCTGATTGCATTGATTTTTGCCTACTCCCCCTCCTACCTTATATTTCCGGGGCGCGAGTGTGGGGTGGGGGGGGGGGGGAGGGGGGGATATATTCTTTCTTAGGGCAGTCCGTTGGTTTTAATGTTCTAGCTCCTAAACCTCACCAGACTGCTTTGTGCACCTTCGAGGCGCCTCAGGTTCGTGCGTTTCCAGGCCCGGGCGTGGCCCCTCGGTGCTGGAAGCACGTGTTGGGCTGGGCTCGGCTCGGGAGGGCGCGTCTCATGGCCCCGGGTGTTATTGGCAGGATACGCGGAAGAAGCCACGTGCAGCACAGAGGGGGTGTGCAGGGAACACCCATGCCTGCTTCTGTTTGAAGAAGCCATCCGTGCATGACGTCACCATAGATGTCAAACCCCAAGCTGACATCATCAAACAGACCTTCTCGAATGCTTATGCTGTGCAGGGCTCGAGAAAGAGCTGTATGCTTACCTCTACATTCCATGGTCACTTTAAAGAGACTGTCCTATAGTGATGTCACTAAAGGTTCCAACCTGTGAGAGGTGTCATATTGGGTCTCATCCAGCCAATAATGTCTGTGTGATGAGATCTGTTTTGTCATCACTCCCTTAATGCAGTTGAATGGAAAGTCACTGACTGTGAGAAGCCCACTGTGACATCACTCAACGGATGAGTTCTGTTATGTCATCACTCCCTTAATGCAGTTGAATGGAAAGTCACTGACTGTGAGAAGCCCACTGTGACATCATTCAATGGATGAGTCTTTTATGTCATCACTACCTGGCAGTGCTTAATTTGTAAGAAAAAAAACATAAGTGTTGGGGCTCTCATCAGGAGGCCACTGCAGCTTGCACCACACATTGCCCCTGCCGGCGCTGCCAATGACAGCACCAACACAACTAATACCCATCACACTTCTAAAAGTGTGAAAAGTTTGACAATTTCAGGCCACTAAGCTGTAAGAATGGCTTGGGCGGCAGGTAGCAGTTTGTTGAATTAACAATTAACTCTTGTGGTCATCTCTAAATTAGCCAGACAGCTCCACCATGTGGCAGACTGTCACAAGTGCTGGTGTTGACAATTAATTGCCCGTCCAGAGCACCGGAGACCACTGGTTCAAATTAAGCACTGCCTGGATGAGGTTTAATGGAAAATCACTGACTGGGTGAAGCCAACCGTAGCATCACTCAATGGATGAAATCTGTTTTGTCATCACTGCCTTGATGATACCTATTCTGGCATCACTCCATAAATGTGGCCTTCGGTGACATCCATTGAATAATGCCACAAGTGTGTACTGATACTATAAGTGATGCTACAATGTGTACCATCCAGGGATTGATGTAACACAGAAGGGCCAACTTTCATAACGGACCTCACCCAGTAAATGATGTCACAGTGGGCCTCATCAAGTGACAGAAGTCAAAATGGAGTGAAAGAGGTTACAAAAGTTCTTACCCAGTGAATGATGTCACAATATTTTTTATTGTGTTGAATTGTGTTAAAAACGTCTCATCTGCTGACATGATGCAGTAAGTGTCATCGGTGAGTGCCGACACAATAGGACTCATCCAGTGAATGATGCGGTGAGTCATGCCCCAATAGGTCTCAACCAGCAAGTGCTGACACACTATGCCTCCTCCAGTGATGTCATATTAGGCCTCATCCAGCAAGTGCTGACACACTATGCCTCCTCCAGTGATGTCATATTAGGCCTCATCCAGCAAGTACCGACAGAATAGGCTTCATCCAGTGATGTCATAATAGGCCTCATCCAGCAAGTGCTGACACGCTATGCCTCCTCCATTGATGTCATAATAGGCCTCATCCAGCAAGTGCTGACACGCTATGCCTCCTCCAGTGATGTCATAATAGGCCTCATCCAGCAAGTGCTGACATGCTATGCCTCCTCCAGTGATGTCATATTAGGCCTCATCCAGCAAGTGCTGACACACCATGCCTCCTCCAGTGATGTCATAATAGGCCTCATCCAGCAAGTGCTGACACGCTTTGCCTCCTCCAGTGATGTCATAATAGGCCTCATCCAGCAAGTGCTGACATGCTATGCCTCCTCCAGTGATGTCATAATAGGCCTTATCCAGCAAATACTGACACATTATGCCTCCTCCAGTGATGTCATAATAGGCCTCATCCTTCAAGTGCTGACACGATATGCCTCCTCCAGTGATGTCATAATAGGCCTCATTCAGCAAGTGCTGACACGCTATGCCTCCTCCAGTGATGTCATAATAGGCCTCATTCAGCAAGTGCTGACACGATATGCCTCCTCCAGTGATGTCATAATTGGCCTTATCCAGCAAGTGCTGACACACTATGCCTCCTCCGGTGATTTTATAATAGGTCTCATCCAGCAAGTGCTGACACTATAGTTCTCATCCAGTGATGTCACATTAGGCCTCATCCATCAAGCAATGACACACTATGCCTCCTCCAGTGATGTCATAATAGGTATCAACCAGCAAATGCTGACACACTATGCCTCCTCCAGTGATGTCATAATAGGTATCAACCAGCAAGTGCTGACACACTATGCCTCCTCCAGTGATGTCATAATAGGTATCAACCAGCAAGTGCTGACCCACTATACCTCCTCCAGTCATGTCATAATAGGCCTCATCCAGCAAGTGCTGACACACTATGCCTCATCCAGTGATGTCATAATAGGTATCAACCAGCAAGTGCTGACCCACTATACCTCCTCCAGTCATGTCATAATAGGCCTCATCCAGCAAGTGCTGACACACTATGCCTCATCCAGTGATGTCATAGTAGGTCTGATCCAGCAAGTGCTGACACTATAGTTCTCATCCAGTGATGTCATAGTAGTTCTCATTAAGCAAGTGCCGACACACTATGCCTCCTCCAGTGATGTCATAATAGGTATCAACCAGCAAGGGCTGACACACTCTGCCTCCTCCTGTGATGTTATAGTAGGTCTCATCCAGTGAGTGAATCAATAGGCCACATTCAGTGATGTCATAATAGGTCTCATCCAGTGAGTGATACAATAGGCCACATCAAGTGATGACATAGTAGGTCTCATTCAGTGAGTGAATCAATAGGCCACATCAAGTGATGACATAGTAGGTCTCATCCAGTGAGTGAATCAATAGGCCACATTCAGTGATGTCATAATAGGTCTCATCCAGTGAGTGATACAATAGGTCACATCAAGTGATGACACAGTAGGTCTCATCCAGTGAGTGATACAATAGGTCACATCAAGTGATGACACAGTAGGTCTCATCCAGTGAGTGATACAATAGGTTACATCAAGCGATGACACAGTAGGTCTCATCCAGTGAGTGATACAATAGGTCACATCAAGTGATGACATAATAGGTCTCATCCAGTGAGTGATGTCATAATAGGTCTCATCCAGTGAGTGATGCAATAGGCCTCATCCAGTGATGTCATGATAGGCATCATCATATGCAATGCTTACATTATATATGTCTAGATACCTGAAGCGCCTGCTACAAATAGTCCAGTGTTAAGGAGCTGTGTGTCTTTGCGTGTTGTCTCTGGTGCATAGTGTCGGAGGCCCAGTGTAAACAGTGCTCTATGTGTGCTCAGTGTAGACGGTTCGTGCAGCCTGTGTGCCTGCATACACGAAGCCTGTACGAGTTACAACCTGTGCAGTGGTTACAGTGAGCTCTAAACACCATGCACACGTGGGCTGGCGGCAGTAGGCACATGGAAAGGCGCCCTCTCTATCGTCTGTGGGAGCTATGCGCTCGTGCAGGTGGGTAAAGTGAACTAAAAGGACCACCTGCTGCCTTTGTCCAATATTCATCTGAGGAAACAATGCCGTTATGCACAACACCTCTCTTTTCATGGAACGACACATAAATCTTTGCTGATTCAATAAATCCGTTATTTATTTTGCCATTAAAATTCGCATTTATTGCTTCTGAAATACTGCATGCAGCGCACTTGTTTTGAAAACAGTCCTCGAAGGCGCCCACTCATTGATTCACAGACTCCCCCTCCCCCCCCCGCCCCCCCCCATGGATTCCAGGGGTTGAGCAATACATCTAGATAATGTGGGCTCAAATTTCCATACTTGAGCCTATCGACGGATTTACTATGGAGACTGGTATTTCTGGAGTTACGCACTTTTTTTTTAGATTTGTGAGTAACATTTACACAGCAGCAGAGGATGTGCGCAAATCTCCCCAAACCTTTTTCTAATGTCTTGGTCACAAAACTACCTACAGTCCACACCCACTGCACACATGCATAGTGTCTTGGCACACACTGTCCACAGTCTCCACCCACTGCACACATGCATAGTGTCTTGGCACACACTGTCCGCAGTCTTCACCCATTGCACACATGCAGTGTCTTGGCCACGCACTGCCCACGGTCACCATCCACTACTTACATGCATAGTGTCTTGGCCACAAGACTACCCAGTCTCCACTCTCTCGGCCACGTACTGCCTACAGTCTCCACCCACTGCACACATGCATAGTGTCTTGGCACACACTGTCCGCAGTCTTCACCCATTGCACACATGCAGTGTCTTGGCCACGCACTGCCCACGGTCACCATCCACTACTTACATGCATAGTGTCTTGGCCACAAGACTACCCAGTCTCCACTCTCTCGGCCACGTACTGCCTACAGTCTCCACCCACTGCACACATGCATAGTGTCTTGGCACACACTGTCCGCAGTCTTCACCCATTGCACACATGCATAGTGTCTTGGCACACACTGTCCACAGTCTCCACCCACTGCACACATGCATAGTGTCTTGGCACACACTGTCCGCAGTCTCCACCCATTGCACACATGCATAGTGTCTTGGCACACACTGTCCGCAGTCTCCACCCACTGCACACATGCATAGTGTCTTGGCACACACTGTCTGCAGTCTCCACCCATTGCACACATGCATAGTGTCTTGGCACACACTGCCCACAGTCTCTACCCACTGCACACATGCATAGTGTCTTGGCCACACCACTGCCCACAGTCTCCCCCACTGCACAAATGCATAGTGTGTTGGCCACAACATTGCCCACAGTCTAAACCCACTGCACACATGCGTAGTGTCTTGGCCACAACACTGCCCACAGACACCACCCATTGCACACATGCATACTGTCTTGGCCACAACACTGCTCACAGTATCCACCCACTGCACACATGCATAGTGTCTTGGCCACAGCACTGCCCGCAGACTCCACCCACAGCACACATGCATAGTGTCTTGGCTACAACACTGCCCAGTCTCCACCCATTGCACACATGCGGAGTGTCTTGGCCACAACACTGCCCACAGTTTCCCCCCACTGCACACATGCATAGTGTCTTGGCCACAACACTGCCCGCAGACTCCACCCACAGCACACATGCATAGTGTCTTGGCCACAGCACTGCCCGCAGACTCCACCCACAGCACACATGCATAGTGTCTTGGCCACAGCACTGCCCAGTCTCCACCCACTGCACACATGCATAGTGTCTTGGCCACAGCACTGCCCGCAGACTCCACCCACAGCACACATGCATAGTGTCTTGGCTACAACACTGCCCAGTCTCCACCCATTGCACACATGCGGAGTGTCTTGGCCACAACACTGCCCACAGTTTCCCCCCACTGCACACATGCATAGTGTCTTGGCCACAACACTGCCCGCAGACTCCACCCACAGCACACATGCATAGTGTCTTGGCCACAGCACTGCCCAGTCTCCACCCACTGCACACATGCATAGTGTCTTGGCCACACCACTGCCCGCAGACTCCACCCACAGCACACATGCATAGTGTCTTGGCCACAGCACTGCCCGCAGACTCCACCCACAGCACACATGCATAGTGTCTTGGCCACAGCACTGCCCAGTCTCCACCCACTGCACACATGCATAGTGTCTTGGCCACAGCACTGCCCGCAGACTCCACCCACAGCACACATGCATAGTGTCTTGGCTACAACACTGCCCAGTCTCCACCCATTGCACACATGCGGAGTGTCTTGGCCACAACACTGCCCACAGTTTCCCCCCACTGCACACATGCATAGTGTCTTGGCCACAACACTGCCCGCAGACTCCACCCACAGCACACATGCATAGTGTCTTGGCCACAGCACTGCCCAGTCTCCACCCACTGCACACATGCATAGTGTCTTGGCCACACCACTGCCCGCAGACTCCACCCACAGCACACATGCATAGTGTCTTGGCCACAGCACTGCCCGCAGACTCCACCCACAGCACACATGCATAGTGTCTTGGCCACAGCACTGCCCAGTCTCCACCCACTGCACACATGCATAGTGTCTTGGCCACAGCACTGCCCGCAGACTCCTCCCACAGCACACATGCATAGTGTCTTGGCTACAACACTGCCCAGTCTCCACCCATTGCACACATGCGGAGTGTCTTGGCCACAACACTGCCCACAGTTTCCCCCCACTGCACACATGCATAGTGTCTTGGCCACAACACTGCCCGCAGACTCCACCCACAGCACACATGCATAGTGTCTTGGCCACAGCACTGCCCAGTCTCCACCCACTGCACACATGCATAGTGTCTTGGCCACACCACTGCCCAGTCTCCACCCACTGCACACATGCATAGTGTCTTGGCCACAGCACTGCCCGCAGACTCCACCCACAGCACACATGCATAGTGTTTTGGCCACAACACTGCCCAGTCTCCACCCACTGCACACATGCGGAGTGTCTTGGCCACAGCACTGCCCGCAGACTCCACCCACAGCACACATGCATAGTGTCTTGGCCACAGCACTGCCCAGTCTCCACCCACTGCACACATGCATAGTGTCTTGGCCACAGCACTGCCCGCAGACTCCACCCACAGCACACATGCATAGTGTCTTGGCTACAACACTGCCCAGTCTCCACCCATTGCACACATGCGGAGTGTCTTGGCCACAACACTGCCCACAGTTTCCCCCCACTGCACACATGCATAGTGTCTTGGCCACAACACTGCCCGCAGACTCCACCCACAGCACACATGCATAGTGTCTTGGACACAGCACTGCCCAGTCTCCACCCACTGCACACATGCATAGTGTCTTGGCCACACCACTGCCCGCAGACTCCACCCACAGCACACATGCATAGTGTCTTGGCCACAGCACTGCCCGCAGACTCCACCCACAGCACACATGCATAGTGTCTTGGCCACAGCACTGCCCAGTCTCCACCCACTGCACACATGCATAGTGTCTTGGCCACAGCACTGCCCGCAGACTCCACCCACAGCACACATGCATAGTGTCTTGGCTACAACACTGCCCAGTCTCCACCCATTGCACACATGCGGAGTGTCTTGGCCACAACACTGCCCACAGTTTCCCCCCACTGCACACATGCATAGTGTCTTGGCCACAACACTGCCCGCAGACTCCACCCACAGCACACATGCATAGTGTCTTGGCCACAGCACTGCCCAGTCTCCACCCACTGCACACATGCATAGTGTCTTGGCCACACCACTGCCCGCAGACTCCACCCACAGCACACATGCATAGTGTCTTGGCCACAGCACTGCCCGCAGACTCCACCCACAGCACACATGCATAGTGTCTTGGCCACAGCACTGCCCAGTCTCCACCCACTGCACACATGCATAGTGTCTTGGCCACAGCACTGCCCGCAGACTCCACCCACAGCACACATGCATAGTGTCTTGGCTACAACACTGCCCAGTCTCCACCCATTGCACACATGCGGAGTGTCTTGGCCACAACACTGCCCACAGTTTCCCCCCACTGCACACATGCATAGTGTCTTGGCCACAACACTGCCCGCAGACTCCACCCACAGCACACATGCATAGTGTCTTGGCCACAGCACTGCCCAGTCTCCACCCACTGCACACATGCATAGTGTCTTGGCCACACCACTGCCCAGTCTCCACCCACTGCACACATGCATAGTGTCTTGGCCACAGCACTGCCCGCAGACTCCACCCACAGCACACATGCATAGTGTCTTGGCCACACCACTGCCCGCAGACTCCACCCACAGCACACATGCATAGTGTCTTGGCCACAGCACTGCCCGCAGACTCCACCCACAGCACACATGCATAGTGTCTTGGCCACAGCACTGCCCAGTCTCCACCCACTGCACACATGCATAGTGTCTTGGCCACAGCACTGCCCGCAGACTCCACCCACAGCACACATGCATAGTGTCTTGGCCACAGCACTGCCCAGTCTCCACCCACTGCACACATGCATAGTGTCTTGGCCACAGCACTGCCCGCAGACTCCACCCACAGCACACATGCATAGTGTTTTGGCCACAACACTGCCCAGTCTCCACCCACTGCACACATGCATAGTGTCTTGGCCACACCACTGCCCGCAGACTCCACCCACAGCACACCTGCAGAGTGTCTTGGCTGGAGCGGTTAAGGAAGGCTTCCCTCACACTGTCTTTGGTGCACGGTGGAAGCGTTTGAACGGGAGGCTGGCGGCATTAGTAGGCAGTGGTGCTGGAACCGTTTTCGGAGTAGGGGCGCTGCCCTCAATGCTATATACTGAAGTCTGAGTGATTCTGAAACATCCAAGCGCCGCACTCCGAATAAGTGTAGTAAACGAGCCACGCCCACTCCGCAGGAGTGGTGGGGGGGCAGGGTGGGGATCACGGTGCACTTTGGAGGACTCTGGTGAATATATTACTATGGCAGGGTGTGATACCTCACTGCAGTGTACAGTAATCACATTTTCCATTGCAATGGCCACTAAAGGTGCAGTGATAAACCTATCTAGCGCATAAACAACAATGAGTAGAAAACGGGTTTCAGCAAATATTTATCGTTTGTGGTCACCAAGTGTCTCTGTTTGTTTTGATCCTATTAAAATCTATGTTTCCATCACACTTCAGAATATGAAATGTGCTTAATTTGTCCTTTCCTAACTGCTGATATATTTTGAAATATTTGCGCAGTTTATTTACAGGAATTAACATTCTGTTGTGCGTTACAAAACACTACATCTTACAGACTCTCCCTTGCTGTACCCCAGCAAGATTGTCACACAGTTTACTTTACAGTCAGAGAAAGAAAAGTAAACACTAAACTCCACAAAAAGTAGAATAAGCAGACATGTGACAGAAGGCGCGGCTCGGCATTTGACCTCTGCACTGCACATGTGACAAGATAAAAACCAACATTTAAAGGCATCTTCATTGCTACACCTTCTGAACTCCAGCATGGTTATTTGTGGGGGTGCTGCAGCGCCTATGTTTGTAGGGAGACATGAAGTGCAGAGGCAGACTGGCCAATGGAGAGATGGTATTTCCTGACAGGGTGGTAGAGCTGGGCAGATATTAATGAAAGGCAGAGCTCATATCGTTTGCACTGGTTCGTGGGGCGGAGCTAGTGTCATTCGCACCAATATGCAGGGTGGAAGTAGTGTCATTTGCACCACTATGTAAGGCAGCGCTAGTGTCGTTCGCACCGATTCGCTGAGTGAGGCTAGTGTCACTCGCACTGCTTTGCTGGGTGGGGCTAGTGTCACTCGCACTGCTTTGCTGGGTAGGGCTAGTGTCACTCGCACTGGTTTGCTGGGTGGGGCTAGTGTCACTCGCACTGGTTTGCTGGGTGGGGCTAGTGTCACTCGCACTGGTTTGCTGGGTGGGGCTAGTGTCACTCGCACTGGTTTGCTGGGTGGGGCTAGTGTCACTCGCACTGGTTTGCTGGGTGGAGCTAGTGTTGTTTTCACCAGTTCACAAAGCAGAGCATGGGACAGAGCTAGTGCCGCTCACACCTGTTTGCGGGGTCGAGCTGGTGTTGCTCTTACTGGTTCCCACGGCGGTGCTAGAGTAGCTCACACTGGTTAATGGAGTGGAACTAGTGTCGCTTGCACTTGCTTGCACGGCAGAGTTAATGTCACTGGGACCAGTTTTTGGGGTGGAACTAGTGTCTCTTGTAGCAGTTTGCAGGCAGAGCTTGTGTCTCTTGAAACCTGTTCATGGAGTGGAACTAGTGTTTCTTGCACCTGTTTGCAGGCAGAGCTCATGTCGCTGGCACTGGTTCGCAGGTTGAAGATGGTGTAGCTTGCACCAGTTCGTGAGGAGGAACTAGTGTAGCTTGCACCAGTTTGCAGGCAGAGCTGGTGTCTCTTGCACCAGGTTGCAGGCAGAGCTAGTGTCGCTTGCACCAGGTTGCAGGCAGAGCTAGTGTCGCTTGCACCAGTTTGCAGGCAGACCTAGTGTCTCTTGCACCAGTTTGCAGGCAGAGCTGGTGTCGCTTGCACCAGTTTGCAGGCAGAGCTGGTGTCGCTTGCACCAGTTTGCAGGCAGAGCTGGTGTCTCTTGCACCAGTTTGCAGGCAGAGCTGGTGTCACTTGCACGAGTTTTCAAGTCAGAGTTAGTGTCTCTTGCACCAGTTTGCAGGCAGAGCTAGAGTTTCTTGTACCAGTTTGTTCTTGCATCAGTTTGCAGGCTGAGCTACTGTCTCTTGTACCAGTTTGCACGCAGAGCTAGTATCTCTTGCACCAGGTTGCAGGCAGAGCTGGTGTCGCTTGCACCAGTTTGCAGGCAGAGCTGGTGTCGCTTGCACCAGTTTGCAGGCAGAGCTGGTGTCGCTTGCACCAGTTTGCAGGCAGAGCTAGTGTCTCTTGCACCAGTTTGCAGGCAGTGCTGGTGTCTCTTGCACCAGTTTGCAGGCAGAGCTGGTGTCGCTTGCACCAGTTTGCAGGCAGAGCTGGTGTCGCTTGCACCAGTTTGCAGGCAGAGCTGGTGTCTCTTGCACCAGTTTGCACGCAGAGCTAGTATCTCTTGCACCAGTTTGCACGCAGAGCTAGTATCTCTTGCACCAGGTTGCAGGCAGAGCTAGAGTTTCTTGTACCAGTTTGCACGCAGAGCTACTGTCCCTTGTACCAGTTTGCAGGCAGAGCTAGTGTCTCTTGCACCAGTTTGTTCTTGCATCAGTTTGCCGGCTGAGCTACTGTCTCTTGTACCAGTTTGCACGCAGAGCTAGTATCTCTTGCACCAGGTTGCAGGCAGAGCTAGAGTTTCTTGTACCAGTTTGCAGGCAGAGCTGGTGTCTTTTGCACCAGGTTGCAGGCAGAGCTAGAGTTTCTTGTACCAGTTTGCAGGCAGAGCTGGTGTCTTTTGCACCAGCTTGCAGGCAGAGCTGGTGGCTTTTGCACCAGTTCTCAAGGCAGAGCTAGTGTCTTTTGCACCAGTTTGCAGACAGAGCTGCTGTTTCTTGAACCAGTTTGCAGGCAAAGCTGGTGTCTCTTGCACCAGTTTGCAGGCAGAGGTGGTGTATCTTGCACCAGTTTGCAGGCAGAGGTGGTGTATCTTGCACCAGTTTGCAGGCAGAGCTGGTGTCTCTTGCACCAGTTTGCAGGCAGAGCTGGTGTCTCTTGCACCAGTTTGCAGGCAGAGCTGGTGTCTCTTGCATCAGTTCTCAAGGCAGAGCTGATATCTCTTGCACCAGTTTGCAGGCAGAGCTGGTGTCGCTTGCACCAGTTTGCAGGCAGAGCTGGTGTCGCTTGCACCAGTTTGCAGGCAGAGCTGGTGTCTCTTGCACCAGTTTGCAGGCAGGGCTGGTGTCTCTTGCACCAGTTTGCAGGCAGAGCTAGTGTCTCTTGCACCAGTTTGCAGGCAGAGCTGGTGTCTCTTGCACCAGTTTGCAGGCAGAGCTGGTGTCTCTTGCACCAGTTTGCAGGCAGAGCTGGTGTCTCTTGCACCAGTTTGCAGGCAGAGCTGGTGTCTCTTGCACCAGTTTGCAGGCAGAGCTGGTATCTCTTGCATCAGTTCTCAAGGCAGAGCTGGTATCTCTTGCACCAGTTTGCAGGCAGAGCTGGTGTCTCTTGCACCAGTTTGCAGGCAGAGCTGGTGTCTCTTGCACCAGTTTGCAGGCAGAGCTGGTGTCTCTTGCACCAGTTTGCAGGCAGAGGTGGTGTATCTTGCACCAGTTTGCAGGCAGAGGTGGTGTATCTTGCACCAGTTTGCAGGCAGAGCTGGTGTCTCTTGCACCAGTTTGCAGGCAGAGCTGGTGTCTCTTGCACCAGTTTGCAGGCAGAGCTGGTGTCTCTTGCATCAGTTCTCAAGGCAGAGCTGATATCTCTTGCACCAGTTTGCAGGCAGAGCTGGTGTCGCTTGCACCAGTTTGCAGGCAGAGCTGGTGTCGCTTGCACCAGTTTGCAGGCAGAGCTGGTGTCTCTTGCACCAGTTTGCAGGCAGAGCTGGTGTCTCTTGCACCAGTTTGCAGGCAGAGCTAGTGTCTCTTGCACCAGTTTGCAGGCAGAGCTGGTGTCTCTTGCACCAGTTTGCAGGCAGAGCTGGTGTCTCTTGCACCAGTTTGCAGGCAGAGCTGGTGTCTCTTGCACCAGTTTGCAGGCAGAGCTGGTGTCTCTTGCATCAGTTCTCAAGGCAGAGCTGGTATCTCTTGCACCAGTTTGCAGGCAGAGCTGGTGTCTCTTGCACCAGTTTGCAGGCAGAGCTGGTGTCTCTTGCACCAGTTTGCAGGCAGAGCTGGTGTCTCTTGCACCAGTTTGCAGGCCGAGCTGGTGACTCTTGCACCGGTTTGCTAGCAGAGCTAGTGTCTCTTGCACCGGTTTGCAGGCAGAGCTAGTGTCTATTGCACCGGTTTGCAGGCAGAGCTAGTGTCTCTTGCACCGGTTTACAGGCAGAGCTGGTGCCTCTTGCACCAGTTTGCAGGCAGAGCTAGTGTCTCTTGCATCGGTTTGCAGGCAGAGCTGGTGTCTCTTGCACCAGTTTGCAGGCAGAGCTGGTGTCTCTTGCACCAGTTTGCAGGCAGAGCTGGTGTCTCTTGCACCAGTTTGCAGGCAGAGCTGGTGTTTCTTGCACCAGTTTGCAGGCAGAGCTGGTGTTTCTTGCACCAGTTTGCAGGCAGAGCTGGTGTCTCTTGCACCAGTTTGCAGGCAGAGCTGGTGTCTCTTGCACCAGTTTGCAGGCAGAGCTGGTGTCTCTTGCATCAGTTCTCAAGGCAGAGCTGGTATCTCTTGCACCAGTTTGCAGGCAGAGCTGGTGTCGCTTGCACCAGTTTGCAGGCAGAGCTGGTGTCGCTTGCACCAGTTTGCAGGCAGAGCTGGTGTCGCTTGCACCAGTTTGCAGGCAGAGCTGGTGTCGCTTGCACCAGTTTGCAGGCAGAGCTAGTGTCTCTTGCACCAGTTTGCAGGCAGTGCTGGTGTCTCTTGCACCAGTTTGCAGGCAGAGCTAGTGTCGCTTGCACCAGTTTGCAGGCAGAGCTGGTGTCGCTTGCACCAGTTTGCAGGCAGAGCTGGTGTCTCTTGCACCAGTTTGCAGGCAGAGCTAGTGTCTCTTGCACCAGTTTGCAGGCAGAGCTGGTGTCTCTTGCACCAGTTTGCAGGCAGAGCTGGTGTCTCTTGCACCAGTTTGCAGGCAGAGCTGGTGTCTCTTGCATCAGTTCTCAAGGCAGAGCTGGTATCTCTTGCACCAGTTTGCAGGCAGAGCTGGTGTCTCTTGCACCAGTTTGCAGGCAGAGCTGGTGTCTCTTGCACCAGTTTGCAGGCAGAGCTGGTGTCTCTTGCACCGGTTTGCAGGCAGAGCTGGTGTCTCTTGCACCGGTTTGCAGGCAGAGCTAGTGTATCTTGCACCGGTTTGCAGGCAGAGCTAGTGTCTATTGCACCGGTTTGCAGGCAGAGCTAGTGTCTCTTGCACCAGTTTGCAGGCAGAGCTGGTGTCTCTTGCACCAGTTTGCAGACAGAGCTGGTGTCTCTTGCACCAGTTCTCAAGGCAGAGCTAGTGTCTCTTGCACCAGTTTGCAGGCAGAGCTGGTGTCTCTTGCACCGGTTTGCAGACCGAGGAAGTGTTGCTTGCATCAGTTTGCAGGCAGAGCTAGTGCCTCTTGCACCAGTTATGTTATGTTATGTTATGTTATAATATTTCTAAAGCGCAAACTGTTACCCAAAGGTGTCCTGGCGCTATCTACAAAGAACCTCCCAAAGAGCTCACCAAAAAAGCCGCATATTACACATTAAACATCCAGGTTTTTAAGGCTTTCCTAAAAGCCATGAGATCCGTACTATTTCGAAGCTGAAATGGGAGGGCGTTCCAAGCTTTGGCTGCCCCCACCCGAAAACTCCTGCCTCCCCAGCCAGTTTTTCTGAAGGTTGGAACTGCTACCAATTTAGCTCCTAGGGATCGCAATAGTCTATTTGGAACATACCACTGAAACTGCTGCTTCAGATGTTCTGGGCCAGTCTCGTGGAGAGCTTTAAAAACGGTGCAAAGTGACTTAAACTGCACCCGTTTCTTAATAGGCAACCAGTGGAGTCTTCTGATGTCGCCGGAAACAGAGGCGAACTTAGGTGTCCCTGTAAGTAGTCTGGCGGCCGAGTTCTGTAGAAGTTGTAATCTTTGCAGCAGACGCTCCTGGATATTAAGGTAAAGGCTGTTGCAATAGTCCAGCCTTGTCATAGTCAATGCAGTCACTACTGTGCGTTGATTTTCCTTTGGAAGATACTGTAGAATTTTCTTACAGGTTCTCAGGGCAAATGTGGTAGCCGAGACAACTGAGTTGACTTGATCTTCAAACTGAAGCCTATCGTCAATCAAAACTCCCAGGTTCTTTACTTTCCTGGAGGGAGTTGGAAGTAAGCCCAGCGAAACTGGCCACCAACTTGGGGTCCAGAACTTGGGATCATTACCAAACAAAATGACCTCCGTCTTGATTGAGTTGAGTTTTAGGCAGTTCTGGGACATCCATATACCCACTGCATCCTTACAATCATGAAATCGTAGTTCTGTCCCCCTCTCTTGCCCTGGTAGCAGAGACACCACAATCTGAGTGTCATCTGCATAGGATGTCAGATCGAATCCAAATGACCTGATCAGAGGGGCAAGAGAGGACACGTATATATTAAATAATGTTGGACTAAGAGAGGAGCCTTGCGGTACCCCGCAGGGCAGAGAAAACGGTTTAGAACAAAAAGTGCCTAGAGACACTGTCTGCTTTCTGTCCGAGAGGAAGGAATTCAGGAGTTCCCATGCTTTGCCTTGTACTCCACATTCCCACAACCGGTCCATCAACAAATCATGATGGTCCGTGTCGAAGGCCGCGGACAAGTCCAGCATGATCATTGCGGCCTTGCCTCCCTGATCTAGTGCGGTCCTAATTTCCTCTGTAGATTTTAACAGAGCGGACTCCGTGCTATGACTTGCTCTGAACCCGTATTGTGTTGGATCTAATACTTGAGCTTCCCGTAAGTATGTAGTAAGTTGTGCGTTCATACTTTTCTCGGCCAGTTTAGCTGGCAGAGGGATACGCGAGATAGGTCGAAAGTTATTAGAATCCTTCGGGTCCAGGTTAGGTTTCTTAAGTGGAGGCAAAATTGAAGCGGATTTCCAGGCTATGGGGAAATATCCTTTCTTGAACATGGCATTTATGATCGTGGTCAACGATATCGTAACCGGTTCTGAGGCTAGCTTTAAAGCTACCACTGGACATGGATCGTAAGGAGAGCCTGATTTCGTAGACATCAATAACTTATAAGTCTCACTGATAAGTAGAGGTGCGAATTCATCAAAACTAAAATGTGAGCCTGATCGTAATTTGTACCTCTCTTTGACATCTAATTTTCCATCTGTTGTAGGGCCATTAAATGTAGCGAAAATAGCCTCCACCTTACTGTAGAAGAATCTAGCTATTTTATCGCAGAGCTCCTGGCTCAAAGGGATACTGGGAGTGCCCAGGTATGCCAGGCTGATTACTATTTTAAAAAGTTCTTTAGCTGAATTCATAGCAGAGATAATTCGATTGGCAAAAAAAGTTTTATTAGCTGCTTGGAGAAGGTGTTTATAGGCTACTAGGTTTAGTCTATATGCCTCTTTCTCTAAGGCTTTGTATCCCTTTCTCCACTTCCTCTCTAACAGCTTACACTTCAGTTTGAGATCTTTTAATTCCTGTCCATACCACGGAGCAGAGGGCCGTACTCTATTAGAATATAAAACTTTTTCAGGCGCTAACTTGTCACCGGCTGCGTCAAGCCAGTTAGAGTATTGGGTGGTCGCCTCTTCTATATCTATTGACAAGTGAGGAAGAGTAGCGTTCAATAGATTTTCTAGCTCTTTAGCCTCAATTTTATTCCATGCTCTAAATGTCACTTGCTTCTTTGCTAATTTATTCATCTCATGATGACTAGGAAATGCCAACTCAAAGCACACTGCCACATGATCAGACCAGACCAGGGGAGGCAGGCCAGTAAACGAGAGTTGCGGGTTACTAGAAAAGATCCCATCTAGGGTGTGCCCTGCAGTGTGGGTAGGGCCAACAACCCGTTGATCAAGATCAACACTTTCCATAAATTTCAGAAAAGTCGCTGTATCAGGGTCGGCCGGGGCCTCTAAATAAAAATTAAAATCTCCCAGCAGGGTAAAGGAACTGGCACAGATACCTCTTTCCAGAAGATTTCCCACTGAAGTTAGAAAAGGCGTCCTCAGGCCTGGTGGTCTATAAAGGAGAATCCCTTTAAAAGTAGCCTGGTGGGAGTAATATACACAGAATTCTAGTGCCTCACAATCTGAGATGGATACATTTTCAAAGGTCGCATTAATGGTAGAATGATGAATAACAGCGAGCCCCCCACCTCTCCTGGAAGGCCTATTTAAGGTATGACAAGCATAGCCAGGGGGCGTAGCCTTAACTAAATCTGGACCAGATGCCTCGTCAGTCCATGATTCTGTAATGAAGGCAACCATTATGCCCTTTTCCTCAATTAATCTGGCGCATTCTATACTATGCTTTACAAGGGATCTGGCATTCAGCAAAATGCACTTCAGTCCCTGTGATTGTGACATGCCAGTACAATTCTGACTTGATTGATCTCGCGGCAGAATTGGCTGGTATAAAAATTCTGGAAGCGTGACTTTGCACCTGGGACATAATGTGGGGCAAGTAGGCGATCCCTTAGCCAGGTTATGGTTAAAACATCCGGCCAGTCTGCCAGTCTTATTTAAACTTTTTAGATAATCACTTGACCATTGTAAACTTATTGGCTTACCGCTTCCAAAACCAGCAGGGGTGCTGGCGCTGGGCGCTAAACTGGCGTGGACGGGCTTGCCTTTGGCGCGCCCGCTGGACGCGTCCGCTGCGCGGTCGCGTCGGCATTTGTAATTATACGGTCAGGGGCGCAACCACTAGCCCGCTAACCGTACTTCCCTCAAGATGGCGGCCCCGTTTATGCCCGTAACGCCCCCCGGTTAAACCCCAACCGGTAAGTGTGCCTGTCTTCCCTTCCCTTCAAATTGTAAGTAAAAAATTAAATTGGCCCTGATAACAAGAGATTATGTGCTAAAAATGCAGTAAGTGATAAAATAGCATCCGTTACACTAACGAGTAATTTAAAAACTGTATTTAAAATCAACCAGACTCACTTTCTCAGCCAAGTCACTGTGCAAAATAGCAAAGTAAGTGTGCAAAAGTAGCGATAGCAGCTCTCCCGGCTCAAGCCTCAGGAGGGTGTAGGGGGGGTTCTCAAGGCCGAGCTAGAGTCTCTTGCACCAGTTTGCAGGCAGAGCTGGTGTCTCTTGCACCATTTTGCAGGCAGAGCTGGTGCCTCTTGCACCAGTTTGCAGGCAGCGCTGGTGCCTCTTGCACCAGTATGCAGGCAGAGCTGGTGTCTCTTGCACCAGTTTGCAGGTAGAGCTGGTGCCTCTTGCGCCAGTTTGCAGGCAGAGCTAGTGTCTCTTGCACCGGTTTGCAGGCAGAGCTAGTGTCTCTTGCACCGGTCTGCAGGCAGAGCTAGTGTCTCTTGCATCGGTTTGCAGGCAGAGTTAGTGTCTCCTGCACCAGTTTGCAGGCATAGGTAGTGTTGCTTGCATCGGTTTGCAGGCAGAGCGGGTGCCTCTTCATCAGTTTGCAGGCAGAGCGGGTGCCTCTTCATCAGTTTGCAGGCAGAGCTGGTGTCTCTTGCACCAGTTTGCAGGCAGAGCTGGTGTCTCTTGCACCAGTTTTCAAGTCAGCGTTAGTGTCACTGGCACCAATGGTGCGTTAGCCCTGTTGTCGTTCCTGCTGACTCTCTTTATTCCATGTACACTTTGGGACCTAGCCAGGTAGTGTCTGGAAGGGATCCGGGAAGCGCCTTTGAGGTCACAAGTAGAGTCGCCGGGGGTGTGGCGCGGCGGAAGCGTCTGCTCAGGAACGGGACAACTTTCCAGGTGTGTTTGATGAGCTATTGGTGTGCTCGTTAATTGATCTATTTAACGGCAGGCCCGTCATGGAGACGGAGGAAGGACTGCCTGGCGGCCCGCCTGGTGGTTTAAGAAAGAAGCGTGCCCGTGTATGCTGGAAAGATATTGAGTAGCGTCATTGCTGCGTGTGGAGTAATACGTGACGTCATCACGCCTTGCGTATACATTTCCCAGAATCCTTGCATGTTAGCAAGAGGAGAGATGGCACCATGCACGAGGGGAGAGAGTTTGTTGCCCGTCAGAGGAGCCGAGATCACGCGAGGCGCCCCGGTGGTGGGTAGAGAGTGCGCAACATGGTGGTGTCACAAGAGGGTTCCTGGCTTTAAGGCGGTGCGACCGGTGCAGCAGCGCCTGGCGCTGACCTCTATGGGGGCCGGGGCGCTGTGTTTAAAAATAACATTCTTTTAAAAGGACGTGCTGCAACATTCCTTGTGTGTTAATTGGTTTTAAATTTCAAGACAACTCTTGTGCTAGATAACTCTGTTGATTAATAATCCTGCTGGAGAAAGATCCGAGTTTCCTCCAGGGGGTGTTTTGTGTCATCCTAAAGTAGCGTAGAGGGTTAATGTGCCTGCTGCAAAGAACGTGTATCATGCAGATCACCGCACTGAGTGTGAGTGAACTAAGAATGGCGCTTTATGAAATGAAATATAGGGGCTATGGAGAGATGAGGGGCCCTGTTGAAGGAAGTGAGGGAACTTGTGGAGAAGGAGGTATTTGGCGTGCACCATTGTCTCACCGGGCTCCAACAATACTAAAGTCAGTCCTGCTCTTCTTCATCACTGTTAGACAAAGAGCCGACAGCCCCCATTGTTGGCAGAGTTCGCACTGCACCGTTGGGCAGTGAGTGGGCGCCTTGATCTTATTGGCAGAGCTTACATTGCACCTTTAGTGTGGGGATGAGAGTTAGTGCCTTGAGTCTCTTAGCAGTGGTTGCGTGGCACCGTCAGCGTTGGGCAGAGAGTGGGCTCCTTGTCACTGTTGGCCAGCGGTTGCATGGCACCATCAGCGTTGGGCAGAGGGTGGGCTCGTCACGGTCAGCCAGAGGTTGGGTGGCACCGTCAGCGTTGGGCAGAGAGTGGGCACGTTGTCACTGTCGGCCAGAGGTTGCGTGGTACCGTCAGCGTTGGGCAGAGAGTGGGCTCCTTGTCACTGTTGGCCAGCGGTTGCGTGGCACCGTCAGCGTTGGGCAGAGGGTGGGCTCGTCACGGTCAGCCAGAGGTTGGGTGGCACCGTCAGCGTTGGGCAGAGAGTGGGCACGTTGTCACTGTCAGCCAGAGGTTGCGTGGTACCGTCAGCGTTGGGCAGAGAGTGGGCTCCTTGTCACTGTTGGCCAGCGGTTGCGTGGCACCGTCAGCGTTGGGCAGAGGGTGGTCTCTTCACAGTCAGCCAGAGGTTCCGTGGTACCGTCAGCGTTGGGCAGAGAGTGGGCCCGTGGTCACTGTCGCCAGAGGTTGCGTGGCACCATCAATACTGGGCAGGCTGCTCCCCTGTCCCGTTGTCGGCCAGAGGCAGCATGCCATCATCCGTGCTGGGTAGACCGCACCCAGCTGCTGTTGGCACCATCAGTCCTTGGCAGAGAGTGTGCGCCTCCTCCTGGTCAGGCAGAGTTTGCATCGCACCATCAGTGGTGGCCACAGAGTGGACAACTTATCGCTGTCGGCCAGGCATCTGCAGTCCTTGCATTAACCATCTGAGATTACATCATGTAAGAGGGCGCATTCCCACTGATTGGTCAAACTTGCATTCATGTTTCATGTACAGGGTGGGCCTTATTTTATACGCAGAGGCCTAAAGGGGAAAGACCAACAAAACAGTTACAGAATAGTTTGTTCTTTTTAGCCATCTCTCTAACCCCGCCCCTTCATCCTGTGACCCCGCCCCTTCATCCTGTGACCCCGCCCCTTCATCCTATGACCCCGCCCCGTGGCACTCGGGTCACAGTTCCCTTGCTCTGATCAGCCGCTGGTTGGAGAGACCGTGTGCCGTGCGCCACAGCAGCCCTCGCAGACCTCCTATGCTCATGTACAGTTAGCGCCAGACGGCTTCTATTTCTGACTAATTCCAAGTTTCTCTGCGACGCTCTTCATGTGACGGGGAGGGGCTGATAATTGTACGTGGAAAACAATGTTTTAATAACTACTCTGGAGGTTTTGTGGCGCCTCGGCAGCTGCGCAATGCTCAATGAAAAGACACTTCAGCGCTTCCTTTCTATAAAATGTGCCTTGTTGGCATAACTTATAAAACTGAAGGATTGTAAAAACTTCACCCATTGTGCGCTGTCTTGTGATGCACATTTTCACAGAAGAGTGCGAGCTATTTCACTTTTATTATTGCCTCATTAACATCTTCCTTTCTTAAGATCTTCCTTCTGTTTCTTTAGCTCTTCGAGACCGCAGATCGATTTCTATAGAAATAATTATTGTTGACATAATATTTATAATTTCTGTTTTTGCAGCCAATCTGCACTCACGCAATTTCTCTCCTGTAGCGTTGTGTGATCATGTGCAGCAGGACCCTTGTGTTCCTCGACAGACTCCTTACAAAGTGACGTAATCAGTAGGGAGGTATTGGGTATATCTGGGTGAGGTCAATAAAGTCTATGACGTATTGCGTTCAGTCAACGGTTACATGTTGAAGAATAAAGAAGTGTGTTGCAGAGCATAGTGTATGTCATGATCCTTTGTGTGCTCTGGAGCTGGGGTGAACGTGACAACTGGCGATGAGTAGGGGATACGTGCCCTGAAGAAACTAGACTGCTCTCCCCGAGGGTTTGCCGAGGTCCAGCAAACTACTTGTGATAGCCACATGCGCCCCAAGAAGCAATCTATGGTTGGCGTATGTGAAGTCAAAGCGCCGCTGTAGCTCTTACAAGGCCCTCAAAGGAGGTGACGGCCCTACAGAGGTGGACAATCAGAAAGCCTGCCGGAAGCCTAATGCTTAGGCCAAAAAAGAGATACTGTGTCACAGCGTAACACAGAGCCATCACCATACAAAGCAGCAACGCTAAATGTAGCGACATACGGGCACGAAGAAGCGCTAAAAGCAGCAACAATCCGGTACGAGAAAGCACTAAATGCAGGGGCGACCAGTTACAAAGAGACGCTAAAGGTAACGAAAACCATGTACAGTGAACAAAGTTGAGACCGTGACAAACTTGTGCAAGAGACAAAACCGTTACTCACCGTCAAGAAAGAAGATGGCGTCTTACAACATCAACCTGGGTGTGATGACCCAGATGTAAGTACATGGCTGATGCTTACAGAAAGTGCTGTTCCGAGTGAGCAGCAACCATCGTCGGGACAGTGTTTATTCTCAACATCAGTGAGTCCTAACACGAGTTGTGATGCTGCTGTGTTTCTGAAACCACCACCACCATTCGACACGGCCAAAAAGTATAATATTGGCGCCTGATGGACTGCATGGATCAAAACGTTCGATGATTTCAGTGATGCTCTAGAAGAAGTCGATGACAAAAAGATCATCAAATACTTAAAGAACCTTGCAGGTGATGGCATGAAAGAAGTAATAAAGAAAATACCACAAGTTGAGGAAGTATCATACCGTCTAATCAAAGAAACGTTGAAAGCCAAGTTCAATCCAGTGCCGAACGTCACTTATGAAAGGTACATTTGCAACCAGGCAAGACAGTAAGCTGGTGAAACGATGGATGAGTTGGTCGATAGACTTGATGCCCTTATCAAGTACTGCAAGTTCAGTGAATTTAATGACGAAGAAGCCGTGCATCTCAGAGTCATCAATTTTTGCCTCTCCGATTCGGTCATAAGACGCATACTGCGAGAGACACTCAATCTAGAAAAGGTACTCATGGCTGCAAGAGCTGAGGAACGTGCAGATCGACAAGCTGCCGATATGGAAGCTGGAACAGCCCAAAAAGAATCCACGTTGACCATGAAAAGTAAACAGAAACACAAAGTGGAGACCCATGATCTGGGAACAAGATAAGGAATGGAATACACTACTTGAGTTTCCAAAGAAAGTCTCCCGTAACTCCAGGTTCAAATTCATACAATTTATGATACTGCACAGGGCCTACCTCACACCACACCGATTGCATGCCATGTTCCTGACGGTACCCGCAGCATGTCCCAGATGAACAGAACAGGATGCTGTGGGCTTGTCCCACTCAGACTCTTTTACTGACCACAAATAGGCGCAGCACTGCATGACACGGTTGGAGGGAATAGCTGGAGTGCAGCAGGGATGCCTGCTGGATTTGTATCCGCGCCCCAAAAATTATAGGGCACAGGCGAAATTCGCAGATTTAGCACTTCTCCTTGCAAAGCGCCTGATAAATAAAAGTCAGCAGCTCCCGAGTATAGCAGTATGGAAGGAGAATGTACTACAGTGGGGTAAGGCGGAGGGAGGTGTACTTCGCAGAGATGAGTATAGGGGTTGGAGGAAAATACAGATTGCAGCGGAGTGGGACACCCACCTAGAGACCTTTAGAACTCTGGATATCCCAGATACCTCTACACCAATCACATAAACCCCGGCCTGGGAAGATCTTGAATGCTTGACAGAACGATTTACTGCTAACATTCTGCCATCGCAGCGCTGGGAGGCCTACGGGTAGTCATCGCGCTTTATAAATGTCATTCCATTCCATTCCATCTGCATAGTATGGGCCTAATTTCGATTGTGCACCCCAGCAAATTTAATGAAGCCAGGGACACTACTGTAACTATTGTACTATCTGACATGCCACGTATATTCAACCGTGCACTGCTCAAGTATCTAGCTACTATTTGATTGTACAACTGTCATAAATGTGTGGACTGTATACGCCTTTTAAAAACCAATAAAGTTTGTGGGAGAAAAAAAAAAGTGAAGGCCCATAAGACAATGTCTCCAAAAGAAAATACATTTTCGGATGTGGATTCTTGTTTCCACATGAAGGTAAATGTCTTTCCATTCGAGAGATATGCAATGGCTGTGGGAAAGAAGACCATTTAATAATGGTCAGCAAAGCGAAAGAGAAACTAAGAACATCACCCAGAGAAGAGAAAATGGGCGCCAGAGAGTTTTAGAAGCATTCTAGCCATGCCCACAAGGCCAAACGGCAACCTCAGCTGAGGCTAGGAGAGACTAAACGAGGTCGATTGTCATCAAATTAGTCTTCCAAAGGCTCTTCAACGTCATCATCGAGCGACAGTGAAGAGGATTGATGTGCATTGGTGGTGTCGACTGCAGAACGGCGTGCACATGTAGGATTGGCTGCTTGCAAAGAAGAGCACAAGTCTAAGAGAGATCGGCGCGTGAAGCGACCAAACTCATTTTTAAATTTCCCCAAGATCATGCTAAAAGTGAATGGCTGCCCTATAACCTTTGGTATAGCTAGTGGTGCATCGATCAATATCATGCCATCAGAAAATATACCGAACTGTCTCCGGTATCAAAAGCCATCGAAAACAAGGGTGTACACATCGGCTGCTTCTACGCCATTACAAAGTCAAGGGTCATTTGTAGCGACCATGAGACACAAGAAAACGACAGTGCAAGCAACAATTCATGTCCTTCAAGATACTTCGTTAAGTGCATCTTTAGTCAGTTTCTGCACTGTTGCTGTCATAGGACTGATATCAATCAATTATAACCTCAATGCACATTCTGAAATAAGTCAATTTCCATTGTTGGTTCATGGACTGAGGAAACTTAAGACAATGAAGGTGCAACTTCAAATCAATGAGGACATTCATCCTGTTGGTCAGCGACACAGTCGAATTGCTTTTCATTCACAGGAGGCCATTGAGAAAGAACTAGAAACATTGTTAAAGCATGACATCATTGAGTGCTCTACTGGTCCGACGCCATGGGTTTCACCCAAAGTGGTAGGGTCAAAAAAGGACAGTGGAGGTGCAGTGCGCATTTGTGTTGATATGCACACGGCCAACAAAGCAATTGAGAGAGAAATACATCCACGTCCACACTTAGACATGATTACACAGCTGAACGGTGCCAAAGTCTTCGCCTGTCTTCATTTGAACATAGGATACTGTCAACTCGAGTTGGAAGAGAACTGTAGGTACATTACTACTTTTTCAACTCATGTTGGTTTGTTCAGATACAAAAGACTCAGTTTTGGTGTTTCGTCGGCCGCAGAAATCTTTCAGGATGTCTTTTGTTGAGTAATTCCACCTGTCACACATGCTTTTAAGTACAGTGATGATATACTAGTGTTAGGGGCCGCATGAAAGGAGCATGACAAACCTCCTACACAGGTATGCATCTGTTTGCTGATGCTGGTCTCACTTTAAATGAAGAAACGTGACCACCAGGCATTGCTCACCATTTTCAGAAATGCAAAATCCAAGATGCCCCCTCGCATAAAGTGGTGGAGGTTGAAATTTCAAGAGCATGGTTACAATATTTGCATAAGCCGGGAAACCAGCCGATTACTTTTCACAAGTGCAGGTACAGTGTCACAGTGTAACATCTAAAGTGGCTGAATCCTATATCAATTTCATAGTAAAGTCTAGCACCCCTGCCGCTTTATCCATTGAGCAAATCATTGCTGCTACGAACACAGACAGAGACATGCTCACTCTCAAGGACATCATTCAAACACAATCATGGAGAAAACACACACGAGCTCTCACAGATGACGTTGAATATAAAAAATGTGCAGGTAGAAACTTCCATCACACATGAAGATATTATACTAAGAGGTTCGAGAATTGTTGTACCTGAGAGCTTGAGGCAACAAGTCATTGAACTGGCACACTAGAGCATTGTGGCATTGTCACTACCAAGAGAGCCCTCAGACACAGAGTGTGGTTTCCTCGCCTTGATGAACAAGTTGAGAAGGAACTGAAAGCAAGTCGCCTGTGTAGCTGCTCATCTCCCAAGACAGCCCAACATCCACTGCATAGGTCTGACCTTCCTAAACAAGCGTGGGAGACAATTGCAGTTGATTTCTCTGGATACTTAAGCAATGGCCATCATTTCTTGGTAGTTATTGATGAGTACTCACGTTTCCCTTATTGGAAGATTTATCATCGACCACCCATGACAAAGCCATCGAGAGGCTGGATGAGATTTTTTCGCAGCATGGGGTGTTCCCTAAAATTCTCAAGTTTGGCAACGGCCTACCCTTCAACAGCAGAGAGTGCAAGGACTTTCTTAGTCGACCACGAGGCACTCCCTGCATCTTTGTCTCACTCGGGCAGTTTCCTTTACATCCATGCTTTCTTAAGTCGGTCACTTTTTTTCCATTTGTCTTTTCCTCCTCCTTTCCACATTGAGTTTTTGTTTCTCTCTCTTTTGCTCTGCATAATAGTGTGTTTCCCTCCCAAAAATGAGTGGCGGTGGGCTCCACTTGCATCCATGTACTCAAATTAAGCACTTCCGTCAGATACCTTTCTGGGGGTGGGTCAGTATGGTATCTGGGAGAGCTTTGAGCTTGGCATCACCTCCATCCAGATGGGAGAAGCTGAGGGCTGGCACTATTGATCAAATATCAGCTGTGGATAGGAGGGGGATGGACGTTGTTTAGGGGTCACAGTTGTGGCCCCTTGCTACCCCGGGCCCTGCCTTTGTGACCCCTGGCCTCAGAGGTGGCAGAATCAGTGCCAAGACCACATGGGTGTCTCGCATTATCAGAGTCCGGCTCTGGCTCTAACCTTGTTTTCTGTTCATTTTTATTACATTAATAGTGAATAATAGTTTATTATTCACTATTAGTGTAAAAAGTGGAGCAGCAAGATCTGGAGCTTCACTGGCATCGTAGGCAAGAAAAATAAAATGGCTTTAAATGTATGTTGTGTGCATGCATGTGGGTGAGGGTGAGTTTGCGTGAGTGCGTTTATATGTGTGAGCATGTATTGTTTGCATCTGAGATGGTGGGTGTGTGTGGCAAAATGAGTGAGTAAGTATAGGTCAGTAAGAGTACAAGTAAGTGAGAGAATGCAAATGAGTTATTCAAGGTGAGAGTGAGTGCAAGAGAAAACGTGAAAATGAATGAGTGCAACTGAGTGCGAGTGAGAGAATGAGTGTGAGTAAGTGAATGAAAGTGAACCTGTGTTGGTCCGCTGTTGGACCTGGCATGCTTCTTGGTGTATAGAAGCACCGTTGGCAAAATGTTGGCATACTGGAGGCAATACTTGCATATGGGATACCCTCAGCAATGCTGGCACACTGCATGTGGACTTTGGCACGGGGCACCCATGAAAAAATGCCAGTGCTGGCGTCCTGGTGGAAATCCTTGGCATAGATAACCACCGTGGCAAATTGCTAGTGATGGCACATTGGAGGAAATTCTTGGCATATGGAAAGACAACTGTGGAAATGTCATGCGGCCATCGATGACAAAATGTGGTCCAAGACATATTAGACACAACCTGGCACAACATAACGAACAACCATAGTGCAATAGAAGCAGTATTAGGAAAATTCTGGCCGTGACATATTGTATGTAGTGTTTGGGCAAAAGGGGCCACCGTAGCTAAATGCTGGTCCTAGCAATGGAGGTAATTTTTGATATGAGGGGGCACACATAGGACATTTTAAAAACATAACTGGGTGAACCCATGGGGACTGTTGGGTTTCATTAGCTAGGCACGCCATGAAAGGACTTGAATATTCTGTGACTGTCTTTTCAGAGCCTATGGCTGTTTAGCAAATTTATGTCAAAATTGTGCATTAAAATGCACTAGTAAAGCAAATTGTTTTTAAACTTTTCTCAGGGGAGAGAACCACCACCCCTCTGTTCTCCCCTAGAAGAATATAGAATATTAATTGTGCAATAATTATTAAACTTAGCAGTGTTAATTATTGTGATGTAAGGATTAGGGTCGTGTCACACCACTTCTTGGGACATCGTTAACGTCAAAGGTTTTATGATGTCACTTCCACTACCTCTGGGATTTTGGTGAATCCGTGTTTATGAGGAGGGATGTCACTTTTTAAATAAGGGAGAGCTGCTACCATGCTATCTTGGTTTACCTGTCTATCTGTTTTTCGATTTTTCTCTCAATGTGTTCTTTGAAGGAAAGGTCTGTGTAGAGGGTCCATACAAGCAGTTTCACATTTGTAGTCACCTGGGTGAAAATCCATCCAGGTTCATGCGGCTTAGCTGGGTTTTGGACACCTGGATCCTTGATGCTGTTAGCAACAAGAGCGTTTCTGTCTCGGAGTGGCGGGAACTTGGAAAGGTGCAGGACATTTACTTCTCTATTGGCACCCGCCAGATTTTAAGTCGAGAATGTGGTCAAGTGTGGCAATGTCGAGGTAGAGTTGAGTGTCATCCTCATATTGGTGGTCTTTGATGTTCCTGTTGGTGAGGACCCAGGGTCATCTGTGTACAGAATGAAGACGCGGGTGGTCCCAGGGGTACTCCTCAGGAGACATGACGTTCTTGGGTCTGTCCTTTCTGGATGAGCTTGTTGTGGTTGGTGAGGTGGGATGTGGGGCAAAGTGTGACCATGTCAGCTAGGCCCGTCTGTGTTTCTAGGGTCCAGATCAGTGCTTGGAGGGTGACCGAGTTGAACGCTGAAGAGAGGTTGAGCAGGCTCAGGTGGCTGGTGTCATTTTGTCGTTTATGAGGAGGTGGTCATCTGCCACTATCTGAAGAAGGACTGGTGGGCTCTTAGAAGATTGCTTTGTTGTTTTAACCCTGTAGTAGGGTGAAGACTGGTTTTTCTCTGGTTCCTCTGATGAAAAGCAAGTGAGTGATGGGGCAGTCGCTTGCGTCCAGGATGTGCGCTTCTTCAGCAGAGGCAGCATCTGTCTTGTTTTGAGGTGGTCCAAGAGGGAGGGCCCCAGATGTACTCTTGCACCAATGGATAAAGAGTCCGAAGCGCACACGTGCACAGTGACCGAACAATACACCGGTGCTGACCAGACATGTCTAGCCCTCTGCTCCCTTCTACTCCCAACAAATCTGAATATAGAATAACACACACATAGAAATTCACACTCACCCACAGCGTGCAAATCAAACATATTTCCCAATGGTGCTAGGTAGATTATGACTGGAACATGAGTCCCACGTGTGACACTCCAAAGGAAGGGCATTCAAGAAGGAAATGTGAGGAATTTCGGAAAAAATTTGGCTTCAGAAAAGCCCGAAAGGTTGGGATCGAGTCAGTTACATAGTCTTGCTAGTCTGGTTAGCCCCTGTGAGGTGGGATGCCTCGGGTCAGTCTCCCTCTGGCTGGAAGTATCCGGTCAGCCAGTGTGCAGGGAGGGCTCTGCATGTTCATGCTTCAGGGCAGTCAGCTGGGGTTCTCTACTGCCTCTTCTAACCCCTTCCTCTCCCCATGTCCCTCTCCTCAACACGTTTCTGCATGTTCTCTCTCCTGAGAGCCCTTTTCCTTTCTAGTCTGCAAGCCCAGAGGTTCACTGGCACCCCAGCATGGGACATAAGCCTAGCCCAAGCAAAAATGTTGAAACCAGTCGTAACCGTCCTCTCTCCTTGCCTCTTCTTTCCCCTTCATTCATGTCCCTTCCCCCTTCATTCATGTCCCTTCCCCCTTCATTCATGTCCCTTTCCCCCTTCATTCATGTCATTTCCCCCCTACCTGATGCAATAAACCCTGAAGAGCCGATGAGTCTCAGAAGGCCAAGGCAGCCCAAGGCCTTCAAAAACTAGCCTCTGTCAGCCTCCGTTCCCCAGGGAAATGCCCGATGGGTTAAATAGCCTGTCTGGCCTCTGGCGAACAGCTTAAGGCTTTGATCAAAAGGAAAACCCACTGATCAAAAAACTTGCTGACATTTCTGCAAACCCTTTTCACCGCTACCCGCAGCCCCTTAAAGTACTGACCCTGGGAACCAGTTCACCTGTGACAATGTGTCGGCGATCAACAAAAAAACAAAATCAGGACTTAAAACAATTCTAATTGGCAGTGGAGTAGTGAGGCTCGAGTATCTCCATACATAAACACCAGCGTCAGATCTAAACTGACAGCGAGAGAGGAACAGGCCGGATGGACAGCAGCTGACTTTCTTCATCTCCAGGATGTGAGTCAGCACAAACCCTGCCAAGTCCTATCCCGCTGTCCCCTACTGCCTGCTCCCGGCTGGCCCGTAGTGTCCGCTGCGCCCAGCCGTGGCCAGCTAGCCCTGAAGCTGCTGATGGACAGACGCAGTTCAAAATTATATACAAAGTAAGCATTTGAGAAATTCAAAATGCAAATTGGGTAATAGTAAAACTGGTTATTAGTGCTTAGAAATAACAGAAATGCAGCAAGAAGCACTATGAATGAAGAGCAAGTTATTACTATTAGAAGCATTGGCCTGCAGGCCGGAGCATACAAAATGCTGCCCGCTAAAAAAAGAACAGAGCTGGCTGAAACGTCACGACGTGGACCAACAGGGAATTGTGTTTTAGAGCATTAAAAACCACTGCACGGAACGAGATATCACACCACAGAAGTATATGAATATTAGATGAGCGTATGCTAGAAACACTTAATAAAAAAAAAAAGATAAACCCAAAATATTAGAAAATCTGTAGATGCTGGAAGATGCCTTCTGTATAAATCTAGAAATCAAAGCGTTTGGGGACATGAGGGCCGGTTTACATTGTTGAGGCTTTGACGAGCACTACTTTATTTTATTTTTTATAAAGCACTCCATAAAAGTGTGTGTGTTATACAGTTTTCTCTCTCGTGTGCTTCTACCCCTTCCATAGACCCACCTCGTGCATGTGTTGTGGTCTCCCTTGTGTTGCATGCTCTTGTTCAAGTGCTTCTCTCACTCCCCTCGCCAAACTCTCTGCCTCCTCTGCTTTCTGTTGCTTTCATGCTCATGTGTTTCTCCCCTTTGTTCCCCCCAACAACGCTTCGCCATTGTCCGCCGTATTTTTTGGTTGTAGCCTGCTGTTTGCCTCTTGATTACCATTGGCTTTGTGGTTTGTAACTCACATTTCCTGACTTTCTGTTTGCTGGCTTTGTTTGCTTTAGGTGGTCCAGCTCGAGTTTGTCCCTCCCGTTACCCAAACCTTGTTTACTGTATTCTTCCACAAACTCGCTTTCTGTAAACCGGCTTTTAAATCTTATTCTTATCTTGTCACATTTGCTGCGCATTCAAATACAGAGGTCAAATGTCAGACTGTGTCTACCAGGGAGCTTGGTGATCACTGGCATAACGAAAATTGAGGGGGCCTCCCTGCACGGTACGAAGAGGGGCCCCCTCCAGCCTCCATCAGGATCTCTCTGGCCAGAGTGCAGTGCTGAGGGGGCCCCCTGGAGTTTGGGCCCCCCCCCCGCACCGCAGGGGCTGCGGGGGACTGTCTTATGCCCCCGCTGGTGATTACATTTCTTTCTCTGACTTCAGAGTGAGAGGATTTATGTGACAATCACTCTGGCTACTGGGCTCTGTTTGAGGAACGCTGTACGATTATATATTTTTCTAGCACACAATGTAAATGTCTGTAAATGAACTGTGCTGACGATCAAATCAATGCATTGGGTGGTGATATTTCTACACATTATTGTTTGTGCGCTGTATGCTGTATACTGTTAACAGTAAAACTGTATGCGAGTGCAAATGTAATGTTCATTTCAGTTCAAGATGTGTTGTCTGCAATGGCTCTATGCTACCATACCATGTGTACTCCACATTACCCCACTCCACTCCGAACCACTCCCACTGCATCACTACACTCTTCTCTGCACCACTCCACTCTATGCCGATCTACTTTACACCTATCCACTCTACTCTATGCCAATGCACTCTAACCCACACTACTCTACTATGCACCACTGCACTCTTTGCCAGTGCACTCTACACCACTCTGCGCACTCCACTATGTCCCACCCTACTTTGCAACACTGCATTCTATGCCACTGCACTCTACACCAATGCACTCTACTCTGTACCACTCCGCTGTATACCAGTGCATTCTATGCCAATCTCCTCTACGCCACTCTAATCTACTGTGCACTCCACTCTGAAACAATCTACTCTGTCACTGCAGTCATGTGCCGCTGCATTTAGTGCCACTCCACTATTTGCCACTCTATGCCACTGCATTCTATGCCAGTGCACTCAACACAACTTTACTCTAAACCAATGCACTCTTCGCCAATCTACTTTGCACCGCTGCACTCTACGCCACTATACTCTACACCACTGCACTCTACGCCACTCTTTTCTACTCTGCGTCACTGTACTATACGCCACTCTATTCTACTCTGCACTACTGTACTTTATGCCACTGCTCTCTACACCACAGTACTCTACACCACTGCACTCTATGCCACTTCACTCTACTCTGAAACTCTACATTCTAAACCACTCTGTTCTACTCTGCCCCACTCCACACTTCTTCACACCACCCCACGCCACTCTACTTTGCGCCGCTACACTCTACGCTAGTGTACTCCACGACACTCTACTATACACCACTGCACTCTACGAAAGTACACTCTGCAACATTGCACTCTCTGCCACTCTCCTTTATGCCACTCTATGCCACTGAATTCTACGCAACTGTACTCTGCATCTCCCCACTCTATGCTACTGCACTGTATTCCAATCCACTCTAATCTACACTGCACTCTACAGCACTCTACACCACTGCACTCTACTCTGAAACAATCTACTTTATGTCACTACAGTCTATGCCACTCTATTCCACGCCACTGCACTCTGCTCCAATGCACTCTACGCCCCTTTTCTCAAAAACAATACACTCTACACCACTGCACTTCATGCCAATCTACTCTGCACCACTGCACTCTATGCCACTCTACTCTGCACCATTGCACTCTACGCCACTCTACTATATACAACTGCAATCTACGACACACTACTCTGCAGCACAGCACCCTGCGCCAATCTACCCTGCGCCACTCTACAGTGAACCTCTCTACTCTGCACCACTGCACTCTACGCCATTCTACTCTACACCATTGCACTCCGTCACTTTACTCTGCACCACTATATGCCAATGCATTCTACACCACTGCACTCTACATCACTCTACCCTACACAACTGCACTCTATGACACACTGCTCTGCAGCACAGCACTCTGCCCCACTCTACCCTGTGCCACTACCCTGCGCCACTCTGCTGTGAACCTCTCTACTCTGCGCCATTCTACTGCACTCTAGGCAAATGGACTCTACGCCACTCTAATCTACTGTGCACCATTTCACTCTGACACTCCACTGTACGCCACTTCACTCAACGCCTCTCTGCTCTGCACCACTCTGCTCTATGCCACTGCACTCTACACCAATGCATTCTAGGCCACTACTCTGTACCACGCCACTCTACCCTGCACCACTCCACTCTACACCACTTCACTCTACTCTGAAACAAAACTACTCTGCTCCACTGCACTCTACACCTCTCTGCTCCACTCCACTCTACGCCACTGCAATCACTGCAATGGCAAAGATAATCTGTAAATGATGACACGGAAGTCTGGAAGAGACATTAGCTATGACTTAAATTAAACGAAGCATTTCCATCTGCCACTTTTAAGCTTTCCCTCCACACCTCCATGACACCCCTTGTGATAGTGTGGACAGATGCAGCTTTGCTGCCCCCCCCCCCCCCCCCCTCTGTCGCACGTGCAGCTCCCGCCCCCTTCGTCCCACACCTGACACCTCCCTGACACCTCTTGTGATTGTGGACAGGTCATGATGCTGTGTGTTGACTCCACCCTTGCTGAGCCGGGAGCTCCCTCGCCCCACAGGAATGACCCCTCCCTGTTTTATCCTGCCACTCTCTCGCTTGCTCAGACTCCCTCAGACTACTAAACAGCCTGTTTTCCTTACTTGTGCATGTTTGTTACTTGTTGCTGAAAGAGAGCTGTGTGTGGCACTTGGAAACGAGCAGGGTCTAAAAATAACCCCGCACAGCTGCAGCCGCCCTCCCCCAAAGGGGCGAGGAACTCTCTGGGGGCATCTGATCACCCCTTAATGAGGCTGGAGGGGGTGGGGCGAGGAGCAGCTTCTGACACTAAGGTGTGGCTATAGGGAAGTCAAGAGCACAGCCTCCACAAGGTGGGTGGGGCTGGGGTAGAGTCAGCCGCATGGAAGACTGCCTGAAACGCTGCTGACTCGAACACAACCCTGACGACCTTTAGAGGCGCCGGCTTGTGCAGTACTGTTCCCATTACTCAAGAGGCTAACCCGTGAAAAGGTGTTAAACACATGGAGTGGCCGCAGACTTGAGTCAGTGGTGCAGGCGCTGCTTGAGAGGCACACGTTTCAACATACATGGACTATTCGGCCCCAATTGTATGTTTTTTGTATTTATTGAAATGTAATGTAAATTTAAACATTAACACAGTATCATGTATCTGAATGCCGTTTATCGGCTCTGCACCTCTTTACATCCAAAAAGGGCGAGGACCAGAAAACATATTTTTGCCAAAAACGATATTAATGTTCAGGGCAGCTCTGCGTTGTTTTCCGTTGAATCGATTTATTTTGCTTCTATGGTTTCTCGTTTGCATCCGCACAGGTGAGAGGATCGCGACCAATGACGGCTGTCGATTACTAATCAATAGTGGGGCGGGCATTCCCTCATTGAAGAAGGGGGCATCGCACCTTTTATTTTCACACTGTTCTGGAGTCACCCAAACACACTTATTTTCCAAACGTTCACCTCACGCTGTCTCCCCCACACTCGTTCGCTCTTTCTCTCACACACTCACAAACACACACACTTCCAGTGAAAACACCAGGCTTGAAATCTCACACACATCTTTGTACTATGGTGCAAAGGTGAGTGTGTGGCGTTAGGTACCCCGAAAACACGCCAGAGATAGGGAGGAAAGCTTCAGAGCAGGTCCTAGTTGATGTGCCCTGCTCTCGAACGCCCAGTGCAGTGCAGGAACTTTACTTGCAGCGCTGAACTGCGCTAGAAATGAATACATCTCTCCGTTCAGTCTCCTACACTTGCTCTCTCACCCATGCGCACAATCTCCCACACTTAGGGCCACTGGAAATTTGCGATTGGCCGCGACACTGTGCACATAATTATAGATTTGCCATGTTTGCCACATAATCCGTCATCTGCTGCATAATCTGCAGATTTTAACCCCAAAAATATTTTGTTTCTAGCTCAAACGGTTCAAAAGTTGCTTAAAAAAGAGCGACGTGATGCAGCGCAGTGCAAGGCCCTTTGCGTCACTTTTTGTTGTTTATTGCTATATTTGGGTGTTAAACTGGTACTAAAGAGGTGCAACCAATACCCAGGCAGTGCTAAAAAGTATAAAAAAATGACAAACAAATGAATTAATACTATCACAAATGTGCAGCATTGCGCCACATTTTAATTTGCCTTATCTTGCTGCATAATTTACTCAACCCTGCCACATAATCCCAATGTCTCTAATTTAGTCACACACATACACACACTCGGTCTCCCACTCGCCTGTGTGCTCACACATTCATACAGTCAATAGTGAATACTGATCGAGCTAATGTAGTAAAGTCTGCAGTTATAGCTGAGCGAGCCAGTGTAGTACTAGTTGAGCGAGCCAGTGTAGTATTAGCTGAGCGAGCCAGTGTAGTACTAGCTGAGCGAGCCAGTGTAGTACTAGCTGAGCGAGCCAGTGTAGTACTAGCTGAGCGAGCCAGTGTAGTACTAGCTGAGCGAGCCAGTGCAGTTACGGCTAAGCGAGCCAGTGCAGTTACGGCTAAGTGAGCCAGTCCATTTACGGTTAAGTAAGCCAGTCCATTTACGGCTAAGTGAGCCAGTGAGTAATAGCTGAGCAATCCAGTGTAGTAATAGCTGAGCGAGCCAGTGTAGCTACGGCTAAGCAAGCCAGTGCAGTTTCAGCAGTGCAGACTCGTACAATAACAGCTGAGCAAACCAGTGCAGTAATGACTCATTTAGTCAAGTCAGTTATAACTGAGGGTAGCAATACAGTGATAACTGAGTGAGACTGTAGTAATGGCTGAGTGAGTGCATTTACAACTGAGGTACCCAGTGAAGTGATAACTGAGCGAGCTAGTGCAGTAACAGCCGATTGAGCCAGTGCAGTAACAGCTAAGTGAGTCAGTGCAGTTACAACTGAGGGTAGCAATGCAGTGGTAGCTGAGCAAGCCAGTACAGGTATAACTGAGGCTAGCAGTGTAAAAATAGCTCAGTGAGCCAGTGCAGTAACGTCAGAGAGTGCCAGTGCGCTAACGATGGAGCGAATCAGTGAAGTAGCGACGGGAAGAGCCGTTGCAGTACTGGCTGAGCTATCCGTTGCAGTAATGGTTGAGTGAGCCTGTGCGGTAATAGCTGAAGAAACCAGTGCAGTGATTGTTTAGCGAACCAGTGCAGTAATAGTTGAGTGAGCTAGTGTAGTAATAGTTAGTGAGTGTCATTAATAATTCCATCATTTATTAGCTGGCACGGTTCATTATAATGCACCCTGTCTTATATAAGACTCGCAGAGCTATTCTTTTGACGGTCTCGCCCACAGTATCTTAGTAGCTTTTGTTGCCTCCATGGGCTGTTTGCACTGATCTTCACCATTTTGGTTGGTGATTGATCTATTAACATATGATTTCACCCCCGTCGTGAGGAAGCCTTTTGACAGTCTAATACTAGCTTCCTTGATAGAATGCTGGCTGGGTTAACTCTTCCTTATCTGACTCATGCCAGGTCTCTCTAATGTTATTTGAGTCCTGATGAAGACTGTATAACTTACATACAAGGTTGAAACATCGACATTGCTGCAAACAGGCTTTGTTAACAAATTTGGAATGTTGCTGTAGAAACAAATTGAATGTGATGCACTGTGCATAAATTGTATGTGTTTTTGGTTGGTTGTTTTTAAGTTTTCGACTTTTTGGAGCCACCGGTATCGCTATCTGTCTTGTGTAAACACTGGGTGGACACTGTGCGCTTCACGATTTGCAATATGTGTGTAAATATATTTGCTTACTATGACAAGCATTTGAAATACATTTAGACACATTTCTACTGAACAAGAGGCTAGTTTGCAATCTTTGACAAGAGATTGGCAATATATGGTGCCGTAATGCATGCACTGGAAAGGAGATATTTTATTTAAATGAGTTCCTATTGAGCCATTGTGTTTTTTCTAATAATTATTGTATATACCCAGCTTGTCCCTGGGCAGCCTGGATAGCTCTCGTATTAACTTTAAATGTAAGGACGAGTGAGGCAGTGCAGTTACATCTGAGGGTACATGCAATAATAATTGAGGGCACACGTGTAGTAGTAACGGTGAACCCCTGTCCACACTAGTGCTGATAAACACTGCTGCTTTCTTTGACTCCCACTTGGGGTTGATTGTGATTTTCATCCAGAAGGTTTCCCCAGATCTCCACCCATGGAAGTGAGAATAGGAAGATGGTGGCATTTGGTGACGCATGATCATCATGGTGGTCACAGGAACATAGGGAGTCGCAGGGCACGGACTTTAAATCCCAACATCCGCATAGAGTGATCCAGGAGCCCTTGTATCACTGCCTTCACGGGGTGTTGCCACTAGCCTGTGGGCCTGCCAGCTCGCACAGTACAGGCACTATTTACACAACTATCCGGTCAAGTGTCTTTATCATACTTTTTTTAGGTCTGGGGTTTGACAGTGCAAATGTCAAATAAATACAATTGCTCACAATTTCCCTAGAGTGGGCTTTGGTTTGGCCCTCTCCAACCATTGACTTTTCAGCCAATTGCTTGAGACTTTGTCAAGTACATATTGGGTTGGACCAACGGAGTATTCATCACTTTACTAATGCTATTGGCTGTTTGGCTTCGACTCCAGCGCTTGCATTGAAAGACACGCGGAGCTACTTTACAACTGCAGCCCTCTCCACCCGCTCCTTCTGGCTTCCTGTCAAGTGTCTCACTCTGGTGTGTTAGCTGCATGTATTAGCACATTAAACCCAGGCCTATTGGCTTTTCCAGCGCTTTTATAGAGTTGTGTTCCAGCTTGACCTGAAGTAGGCAGTAGAGTCTATCCCATGCTTTCCACCTCTCCGGGGTGTGAGCTGTCCTTTGAAATCTTTGTTTGTGATTTTTGGAAGGGAATGTGTGTCTCAACTGCCCATGCACTGCTGGTGTTCCAAAGCCCTGCCTCCCTTTTGAAAAAAACTCCACCCACTTTTCCTGGTCCTGCCCCTTCCAAGTTCCCTTTTTCTGCTCCTTCTGTAGTATCATATGGTAGAAATATTGCTCAGGTGGGCATTTTTGAATGTAGGTTGAATGAACACATTAGAACTTTAAATTTGGGTTAAATTAAGAAAATTTAATTTAATTCTGTCAAGTTGAAGCTCGGGCTCCCTCGCTCTCTTTCTTCCCTCCCTCCTGTAACCCTTCTCCATCCCGGTTGGTTTACTTGATCTTCTACCTCCAAGATCCTGAATTTGTGCCGCCAACACAGTTACGTTCAGTTCGGCCAACCACATTCACATCCGTATCGGCAAGCGCACTCTTGTCCTGCCAGCCCCTATCTCCAGTACCCTAAAATATCTCTATCTTGTGGGAGCAAAGAAATGGATCCCCCTGCACCCCCGTACATCGTCCTTCTACAGACCCTCCAGGTTGAGCAGTAGTGATGAGTTCATCGTCTGGTACATACGTCGCCAGCTGTCGAGTTGCGGCTGCTCCGCTGTGCAAAAATGACAACATGATTTTTAATATTCATGAGTCTCAAGGCCCAGTTTATGGATGGACGCTTTACGGTCGCTAATTAGCTGAGCAGCAGTTACGCCAAGACTGATATCCACTGTTGGTTCATCAAGACCGTCTCTGAGACGAGCACTCCCCGCCTTTCGCTTCATCAACACACTTCCTAATTATCTCCGTGTTGCCGCTCTCTAATTAGATTTTTAATAATTCCTAAAATTACAAGGAGAGACAAACCTTAGATCAGCTCTTGCTCTTCCTGTAGTTTTCAACATCTCTTAGGCGCATGCCCTGCGGGTTGTAAAAGTCCTGCAATGCCAAGGACTAAGAATTATATATTTATACTCTATGAATTAGTCATGGATAATTCGACAACGTCCGGATTAGGCCTAGGCGGTAAATTCCGTACCGCTCGCGGAATTTGGGCAATTTCGCGTTCCGTGGAGAACGTGGAAATTGCCAAAAATTCTGCGATCCGCAGCTTCGCGGAATTGTTTGCTTGTTCGCGCTTTCAAAATGCGTGTTCGCAAGATATTTCTCCCCATGCACGCAAACAGTGTTCGTGAACAAGAAAAAAGCATCGCAAACGGGCGGAACAAACAATTCTGCATGTTTGCGGAACTGTTGCGTGCTCGCGGAGATTTTTTACCGTTTCGCGGAGCTTTGCGTAGCGCGACTACGCAAATTCCACCCACCCCCTAGTCAGGATCCCATGTGCAAAAAAAAGGATCTATTAGAAAAATAGGATTGGGCGGTTGCACTCACTGGTAGATTCAAACACCTATCAAAAACTTATGACAGACCCCACCACAGAATTTTCTCTTATTTTGTCAACCATCATCAATAAGGCATTACAATTTGGCACCATCAACGACAGAGACAAACGTTTTCTTTTAGTGGATCATCCAAATGTCCCGTATCTGTACATGATACCAAAGATTCATAAAAATCTTGAGAAACCACCATTCAGACCGATTGTCTCCACCAGGAACTCAATTCATGAACCCATTGGCAAATATCTTGATAGACATCTGCAACCGCTAGTTCAATCGATGTCTACGTACTTGAAGGATACTACAGACTTTCTTAATAAACTCAATCACATTCAGATTCAGGAATCGGATCAGCTCCTCTTATGCACCATTGACGTCAAGTCTTTGTACACTTCTATCCCTCACAATCTGGGTATACAAGCCATTGAATCTTTTCTGATTGACACTGATCAAGATGAGGACATGAAAATCTTCTTACTTGAGCTGATGCACTTCACTTTGTATCACAGCTATTTCACGTGGAACAATAACTACTACATTCAACTTTCCGGAACATCTATGGGAAATTGCGCTGCCCCAGCATACGCCAATCTTTTCATGCACCGTTTTGAACTTGATTACATATTAACACAGGAGGCTTGGTCAAAAAACTTACTGATGTTCAACAGATACATCGACGACATCTTTCTCATTTGGAAAGGTTCCAAGACGGAATTACTATCTTTGATCACCCAACTCAACACCATAAATGAACGCATTCAATTCACTCATGAAATTAACCACAATCAGATCACTTTTCTGGACGTTGACATTTCCATATCCAACCATCAATTCATTACATCTGTGTTTACCAAAAGCACTGATCGCAATAACTTATTACATTTTTCCAGCTTTCATCAAAAATCACTCAAAAAACACTTACCATATTCTCAACTTTTGAGAATTAAACGCATTTCGTCCACGGATGAGATCTATCAAGAACAAAGCCATCGTCTTATCGATAAATTTAAGAAAAGAGCATACCCTGATCCTATTCTTCAAGAAGCTGTAGAAAGAGCACAAACAAAAAATCGGAGAGAACTACTACACCCTCAAGTCTCCACTACTTCCAAGGACTCACGTACAGTTTTCGTATCCAAATACTCCAGACAGAGTCAAAAAATCAAAACCACCATCCGTAAATACTGGCCGCTATTACAATCTGAGCCTGACTTTAAAGGCATCTTCAATGAGTTGCCTATCTTTGCCTACCAAAGAACACATAATTTACAGCAACTTCTTAACAAGAACCCTCCAGACTCCGCAAAAACATTTAAAGGCACTATCCCTTGTTTAAATTGTGGTGGCTGTAATAACATCATTAAGGGTACGACCCTCATGCATCCCTCTAAAGGCACACCCATCAAACTCAGAGTTACTGCCACATGCGACAGCAACAACGTAGTGTACTTGCTCAAATGCCCGTGTGGACTCCCCTATGTGGGGAAAACAGAAAGAAAAATGAAAACGAGACTCATCGAGCACAAAAGTAACATCAGAACGAAGAACATCAAATCCACTGTTGCAAAACATTACATGGAGAACAATCATAACTGTAGCCAACTCAGATTTCTGATTCTGGAACAAGTCAAAACGCAAAGAGGGAAAGACCATGGAACTGTGTTATTACAGCGTGAACTTTACTGGATTCACAAATTGAACTCAGTTTACCCATATGGGCTCAATGAACGTTTTGAATACAGCTGTTTCCTATAATTATGATTCTGTACCCTGTTATGCAGTTTCGTTGCCGTACCTCTTTAAATTTTCACCCCTCCACTATGTTTATTCTTGTCTTTCCGTTCATGTAACCTGCTTTTTTCGTTTTTTCACCCCTTCACTATGTTTATTCTTGTCTTCCCGTTTATGTTTATATGCAATTTGTTTTTTTCATATTTTCTCATCTTCCATCATTTCTCATCTTGATATTTCTCTATTTTATTTTTCATCGTCGTATTACTTCTGTTTTTACATCTAGTTTTTCGTTTCTACTTACGTTAGTCTTTTCTTCATTTTTATTAATCACGTGACCATCTTGCGCGTTTGTTTGGGTTTACTACTTCCTATTTCGGGCTTACTACTTCCGGGTCACACATATTTAGCTCCGGGTTTCAGGTGGCTTATTTTTACTCTTTCCGACGAGACTCTTCACCGCTCACACGTTCGTGGCCAATCAGGTATTGATTTGTTTGCTAATAGCTTGGGGGTTATCTTCTGTTGCACCAGTTTAACTACACGCTTTGTTTCTACGACTGATATTCACGCTACTGGAATAATGTCGCATGCATCACTTTTCGTTAAATTTGTACTCACGTCGTGAAAACCGACATTTGCCTTTCCCTAGTTCTGTTCTTATCTTGCCTAACGTGTTACCCCAACCTCCCACCCTATTTCTGCTTTACTGCACTGATCACCGATCTCTGTGCCTTTATTAATTTACCGTTCTTACCCTGTCTATATAATCGTCATTCTAGTCCTGTTGATTTCTTGTATTTAGTATACGTCCTGGATCTCTGGCTTACGTCCTCTTCTATCTATTTTTTTCGTAGAATTCCCCCTGACGAAGGGCATGTCCCGAAATGCATCGGGGATATCTGTAAACAATTGGCTTAACATTCTCTGATGGATATACTATAATTTCGTGGTCTCAAACCACCATCACGTCAGCATGAATTGTAAAATATTACGTGAATAATCATATGAACTCAATATGAATTAAAAAGTACAAATTCACGAAACGTCGTTTACATCACTTTATTAAAGCGGCTCTGCCGCTACAGAGTGCTATTGTGAGGTCGTCTTTCCCAGAGACGCTTATTCTTCCAAAAAAAAGGTTCTGACAGATCGTTACAGCTCCTGGGACAATCTTCTTCCACATAAAATGAATACCGCCAAATGTTGGTCAAGCTGTAACTTCCAGTACAATAGGTCTTTCTGTAATATGGACTGCACTGGCTGCCTGTGTCAGCTGGCGCACCAATACAGGGTCCGTCCCCGACTGGGAATGGGCTCATTAATGCGAGGCCCTGTTGCAGCATTTCCTTTTTGTCCATTTTTAGCACTACACACTACCTTTAGTAGACTAAGGCACAGGCCCTGTGTAGTGTTTGCTAGTGTATCTCCCCAATATGTAAGAGAAGAGAAGGGGACTTTTGGGGTTCATTACAGCGATGTGTGGGTTTATTTGCTTTCAATCCATCCTTACTTAGAAGGTCCCACATATAGGGTTGGTAGATGATCTCCAATGTGTGTGGGGGGCGGGAATTCTAAAACTTAACAAAAATAATTGTGTTCTGATATGTTTTTAAAAAAAACATTTTTTTTTTTGTGGTAATAGAGGGAAAAGTTGGGGTGCTGCCCTAAGGTTTTGGATGCAGACTCTATAAACTTAATTAAAGGATGGTTCAACTGGATCCAATGTTTTTTATGGACAAATGGTCTTGTATAAATGTTTACTGCTAAATGTTTTAGATACATTTTCTTCGGTAAAAGGGATTGAACAATCTCAATGTTTTAGTCCACCTTCATGAATTTAAAGGTATTAAACTCCCCAAACAAAGTTATGACATCCGGAACATTTGCTCAAAGTCATCCGAATATGACATAATTTCACATGTTTATAAAGCGTAGCTTTACCAGGAGGATTTCATTATATTGTAGATAGAACAAACTTGAGATGGGTAATTTATTCACAAAGAATTCATGAGACAGCTGGTAAGACCAAACAATGGAGGGAGGCAGGGAAAGGCTTGAGTTCTCAGATAATGTTGTCCAGGGAGACAGCAGGTAATGGAAGGACAGAAAGGTTTTTTTTATAGAAGGGTGAGGGGCACCGAGGTAAGAAAGAGGTTTGGATGGAGGTAAATGAAGATGGGAGGGGAGGCTGAGAGTGTGAGGATGGTGGCGAAGAAGAGATGTGAAACCAGAGTGGATAAGTGTACAGAGGAACAGGGTGTGAGCAGGCCAGTGATGGAACATGGAGATAAGAGACTTGTCTAAATACTGTACAAAAAAAAAGGTTTTTTTTTTTTCGGAACAGAGATAGGGCCTCAATGTATCTCGGCTCTTCAGGCCACGATGTCCGCAGGAGATGGGCAACACATTCCTCTCCCAGAAATCTACCTTCTGCTTGAAAACTGGGGCAGATGAGATTCTTTCAGCAGTTATTTTTAGAAGCAGCTTACATTTTTTTTTTAGATTTCAACAAAAAATTCTCTTGCTCAAACAGATCAAAAATTATTTTGAAAATGTATTATTAACTGGTCACCTTGCAGTTGCTGATTGCAGCCGTCAGGCATTAGATGACACTAGTGAGGTGAACCCGTTGCCCAGACAGTATTAATGTGTCTTAAAAAGGCAAACTAGTGGAATGGTCGTCCCACAGATTGTACCACAACGCGTCATATAATGTATCCTTTCTTGCCATTAAATTTAGACAACCTCATTGCATGATATGGTCCTCTATTGGCAGAGGCCACAGCGTAGGGTGGCAGAAGAGTTGTGTCGCTGAATCGATCAGTCGCGGAGTTCGCTGACCACTCCTTTGCCGTACAGAGGGACGAATGCTGCCATTGGTCCAGATATATTCTAAAGTGCTCTCTTCTTTGGTCTCCTTTGCAGAGAACAGCCCATCTTCAGCGCCCGGGCGCACGTGTTCCAGATCGACCCGAGCACCAAGCGGAACTGGATTCCCGCCAGCAAGCATGCGGTCACCGTCTCCTACTTCTACGACGCCACGCGCAACGTGTACAGGGTCATCAGCGTTGGTGGAACTAAGGTAAGCGGGAGGAGGCTCGTCCAACCGGATCCACAGGCAGATCACAATCGTATGCTTTGGAGTCACGCACCCACAGTGGTGGCGGAACAATTTTTAGAGTGGGGGTGCTGTTCAATAATGTCACCTCACTAAAGCTATAGGGGATATTTGACAGAGATTATTTTAAAACACAAAAAACACTGCCTGGAGAAACACCTTTGATGGACCCATATACTGCTCATTCACCATCTACATTTTTTCAAGATTTATGGGGGTGCTGCAGCACCTACCGCACCCTGAGTTCAAGCGTGGTCGTGAATGTGGTCTGGTTCAAGCGTGGTCTGGTTCAAGCGTGGTCATGAACGTGGTCTGGTTCAAGCGTGGTCGTGAACGTGGTCTGGTGCCACGGAGGGACCTGCACTTATGTCCTGGTGGTTTCACAAGAGACTTTTTGGGGTCACAATAAAAGTATATTATGTTATTTTCAAATCCCTCCATGGGAGATGCCATGCACAGTTTCAGAGTGGTCATTAATATGGGGTAGAAACTGTCCATCTTATATCGGTTATTAAAACTAATGATGGAAAATGTACGTGCTTTTTAAGTTGTCCTTTCATGTCGTCTTATACTTTGTTTTATTGTGGCACATTTTTTAGCGTATGTTGTATTTCCCTCCGCCCACTGTTTTGGAAATACGATTTATGCTGATCATCTGCTCTGAAACTAGTGAAAGAAATGAACTATATTGATTTGTCTTGTTCAATAGGGAATTTTATTTGTGCAGTGAAGAAGTATTTTGAGTGGTTTAATGTTGCTTGTATTTTGAGAGTTCATTCGGTGAAATTTAGAAACAAATCTCAATTTTTGCTACATTGCACTTTTTTTTATAATGCTAAAGGGTTTTTTTTGTTTCCTTTTGGGTGGGGGTATTTCATAGGCCATCATTAACAGCACCATTACCCCCAACATGACCTTCACGAAGACATCTCAGAAGTTTGGACAGTGGGCCGACAGCCGGGCGAATACTGTGTATGGACTGGGCTTTGCGTCCGAACAGCAGCTTTCGCAGGTAACGCCCAAGGGGCCAGCATTATTGCATGTACCTTGTGCTTTTATGCGCGATATGCAAATTATTTCTTTACTACATTAGTTTACTGCCTAACTTGATTCCTCAGCACCATCTCAGACCTCTTTGAGACAAATAAAAATCATATTGGACCTTTAGTGTTGGAACTGTGCAAAATTTGTGTAATCTGTTTTGGCTTATTTGTGTGATATTCTGCAAAAATGACATGAAATGCAAAACCGACATATATTACTGTACTTTAGCACATTGTTTGTAGTTGCATTTATATAGCGCTTAGTACAGCTAAGGAGGCGCTGGAGCTCTTTATGGCAAATAGCGTGTTACTCCAGAACCCAGGTTAGTGCTTACTTTCCTGTAATGAGCAGGGTAACTCAGGCACTAGTTATAAATTTGCCATATGAGGATATAGTCATTACCCAGACAAGGTAGCTTAGTGGGTAAAGGCACTTGTCGGTTAAAACTCCTGTTGCAGGGAGTTAATTGTCAGAATGTTAATGCTGTAACTCGTGGAACTTGAATGTAATGTTTTGCAATGGACGTAACACACCAGCTGGGTGAACTTTAGTGTTTTACTGCGTTAGAAACGACCAATTCCACGTCATCGACTAACACTTCCAACAGAGCACCTCTAAGCTCCCCTTCTCTCCTTCTGCCCCCCCCCACCCAAATGGCTTTGGTTTTTCTTTCTCCCCCCTGAAATGGCCCCACTTCAGTGCAAGCCGGTGGGGGGGGAAATGAATTCAGCCGATTTAGTTTCCAAAATCTTAGCCTTCCAAATGTTGTCATGTATACCGAAGGGAACAGGGGCATAGCCACCAAGGGTGCAGCAGGTGCAGTGGCAACAGGGCTCAGTGGCTGGCCACCCCAACACACCAAGACATGGTGAGCCGGGAACAGGGGCATACCTACCGATGGTGCAGAAGGTGCAGTGGCACCAGGGCTAAGATCCCTGAGATGGCTATTGAACCCTGATAATTGTTGTATTTTAGTACCCCAACAGCAGTCAAAGGGACCATATTCCTTGCGTGCATCCGTGCTATGCTGCTGGGCAGGCCCGGCTCCAGGAACTTTTATTTGGGTGGGCCACTGCGGGCACGATTTGTTGCTTATTTGTCTAGCCAGGCCTGTTTCTGGGCCCTCCTTTATCTCTTCTTAGTCTTACAAGGACCGGTAAAACGCACTCTTTTCCAAATCTCTTTCTAAATTTTATCACTCTCAAAAGTTTATTTTCCCCATGTAATGTCCCTTTGATGGGAAGAGGAGGTTTCTAAGGTGGGAGTATCAGGCAAGTGACTCTACTCGGGCTCCCTCTGTGCAAGTCTTCAGGGAGAAACCCTCTTCATTACTACCTCCACCTCACCCCTGACCCTGCAGCGCACTCCCTTACAGGCTTGATTATCCCCTATTCTACCCCCCTTCTCCAGTGCATCTTATCTCACAGCTGACTTTGGGCCCATATCAGCCACCACGCGGTTCCATTTTTATTATTCCAGGTAAAACACATTAGTAAAATCACCTTCAAACTTGAAACATTGAATATAGCAGTAAATGTAATCAGCATGCATGTTAAAGTATGCTCCACAGTTGTCCTAATCACCTGACTGTTAATTAAATAAACGAAAACAGAAAGGCTATGACATGGCCGGCTTTAGTGCTGGTGCAAAGTCTTTTTTGTTGCCTCACCAATGACCTCTTTATCAATAGATATCTTTACTACCACCCTCCAGCAGTGCCCCTCATCTCTCCGTAGCTCCCCCCCACCCCATGACCTCCTCCTCGGATTCCCTCACTTCCACCCTCCACCAGTGCCCCTCATCTCTCCGTAGCACCCCCCCACCCCATGACCTCCTCCTCGGATTCCCTCACTGCCACCCTCCACCAGCGCCCCTCATCTCTCAGTAGCTCCCCCCCACCCCATGACCTCCTCTTGGATTCCCTCACTGCCACCCTCCACCAGCGCCCCTCATCTCTCCGTAGCTCCCCCCCACCCCATGACCTCCTCTTGGATTCCCTCACTGCCACCCTCCACCAGCGCCCCTCATCTCTCCGTAGCTCCCCCCCACCCCATGACCTCCTCCTCGGATTCCCTCACTGCCACCCTCCACCAGCGCCCCTCATCCCTCCGTAGCTCCCCCCCACCCCATGACCTCCTCTTGGATTCCCTCACTGCCACCCTCCACCAGTGCCCCTCATCTCTCATTTGCCCCTCTCGCATATGCATTTAATTTGTTGTATAGCGCTACTCATACCAGTGTAAGGTGTCACACACACATTATACAGAGACAATAAATCAGTCTACGGGGAATGTCACGTAAGCCAATGAGGATTACAAGGTGTAGAAATCACTTGTCATCCATACTGGTTCGCAATATATTTTACGGGGGTTTGGTCTGGAGAAGCACAAACTCAGGATTTAAAGAGTACTCCAGTGGTTGGGGGTTGGCTTTACTGATAAAAATGTATAACTGCCCAAACAAACTCTTATTAGCAACATTAGAATAATGAAAGAATGGAGGAGTTCTAACTATATCACAACACAAGAAAGCGAAGTTTGCCTGCAGCTCTTTGATGACAGTTCATAGGTCACTGGCCTATGTTAGGATAGTAACTTCTGAACTGCAAGTAACACACGGATCTCTGTGACAAAGGCAGTAACACACTGTTTATCTGCATTTTAAAAACTACCAACAGACAAATGATTGCTCTCCAGCAGGGGCATAAATCACCAGAGTTATCGGGACATTTTTCATTATCGTTGTGCATCGGTGGCAGATTCACTGCGAGGGCCAAGGCTCATGTTTGGGTGGGCCAGGCTCATGTTTGGGTGGGCCCGGCTCATGTTTGGGTGGGCCCGGCTCATGTTTGGGTGGGCCCGGCTCATGTTTGGGTGGGCCTGGCTCATGTTCGGGTGGGCCTGGCTCATGTTCGGGTGGGCCTGGCTCATGTTGGGGTAGGCCTGGCTCATGTTTGGGTGGGCCAGGCTCATGTTTGGGTGGGCCTGGCCCACCCGGCCCACCCGCTAGAACCAGGCCTGCTGCTGGGAGGGAAAACTTCATTAAGCCATGGTGTCAGGGACAGACCAGAGAAAATTGAAAAATTGCCAAGGAATTATTAAAAACTGGTCATCACAGCCGTTTTAGCCCTTATTCCGCTGCCGCGAATGACTGGAGGTCAGGTTTGTTTTGCCTGCTCTTTTCTTCAATCCTAGCTGTCTGGTTCTGTTTTTGCCCATGGATGCTATGCATAGAGGTGTTTTTTCATAGGCTGTATGGCTGCTTGCCACTAACCCTAACACAAACCCATTTTCTCCTCCAGTTTGCAGAGAAGTTCCAGGAAGTGAAAGAGGCGGCCCGCCTGGCGAGGGAGAAATCTCAGGACAGAACCGAACTGACCCACCCGGCGCTGCACCTGGGCTCTCAGCAGGTATGGGTTCTGCGTCACCCAAGTGTGGGTGCTGTACGTCTCGCCAAGGACTCTGCACCCATCAGCCATCACTGGGGTTGACAATGCCCCAGAAAACCTAACAGCTGCGGTCCTCCCTGGAGAGTGCCCCTGGTAGTCGAAAGAGATGAATACAGGGGTTCTACCACAGAACCAGGAATGATGCAATTCTGCGGCTGCAGTATTTTCCACATGATTATGGATTTACCCCGCATGCCATATAATCCACCATGCACTGCATATCTTGCAGATTCAAAAAAAAGTTTCTCTCTGATACTGATGAAAATTTACTAAAAAGCAAAGCACCTCATGTGATGCCAGGCAGTGCCAGACCCTTTGCAGAGGTTAACTTGTCTCCTTTCAGTTGCTGATTGATGTACGCAGGTGCTACACTGATGCTCATAGAGTGACACTTTTGTCCAGACAATATTACTGTGTGTTAAAATGACAAAATAGCGAATTAATCCTGCCATGGTAAGGGCAACATTATGCTGCTTAATTTGCTTCTTTGTGCCACATAATTTGGTTAACGTTGTCACATATTTTCATTCTTCTTTGCTCCTTATTTCCAGTTACCCTGCCCATAACTTACTTAAACATAAGTCATATGGCGAAGTGGCAGCCATTGTTCCAAATACATTCAAACACCCATTATCTCTATTGACTTTTCAGTAGGCTGGCCTTCTGCAAGATGGCAGCCGTAAGCCAGCATACCTTCAAACACCCATTAGCCTCTATTGACTTCACACTAGGCTACCCTAATGCAAGATGGCAGCCGTAGGTCAGTATACCTTCAAACACCCATTACCCCTATTGACATAAATTCTAGGCTACCCTAGTGCAACCTGGCAGCCGCTACCAGAATACGTTCAAAGACCCATTAGCCCCTATTGACTTTACACTGGGGTGCACTTTTAAAGGCTGGCAGCCGTAGGTCAGAATACTTTCTAACACCCATTAACTCCTATTGACTTCACACTAGTCTACCCCATTGCAACATGGCAGCCGCTGCCAGAATTCTTTCAAAGACCCAATAGCCCCTATTGACTTTAGACTAGGGTGCCCTTTCACAATATGGCAGCCTCTGCCAGAATACTTTCAAACACCCATTAGCTCCTCTTGACTTCACAGTAGGCTACCCCATTGCAACATGGCAGCCTCTGCCAGAATACTTTCAAAGACCCAATAGCCTCTATTGGCTTTACACTAGACTGCCCTATTGCATGAAGGCAGCCTCTGCCAGAATACTTTCAAACACCCATTAGCCCTCTTGACTTCACAGAAGGCGACCCCATTGCAACATGGCAGCCGCTGCCAGAATACATTCAAAGACCCATTAGCCCCTATTGACTTTTGACTAGGGTGCCCTTTCACAATATGGCAGCCTCTGCCAGAATGCTTTCAAACACCCATTTGCCCCTATTGACTTCACAGTAGGCTACCCCATTGCAACATGGCAGCCGCTTCCAGAATACTTTCAAAGACCCAACAGCCCCTATTGACTTTACACTAGACTGCCCTTTTGCAAGATGGCAGCCACTGTCAGAATACGTTCAAACACCCATTAACTCCTATTGACTTCGCACTCGACTGCTGCTGGGCAGTAATTTGTGAACTCTGTGGGTAATATGATCAGCACAGAGGCTTCCTGTCTGCAGACGCACAATTTAGCTGACTGATGTTGGTTGCAGCACGTTGTCTGTGTCGATCAATGTCCCACTTTCCGCTGCTTGCAGATAATACGTTTACCTCAGCACAGCATCTCCCCGGGCAGTCTATGGCGGTGCGAGACAGGGTTCGATATCGCGTATGAGATTGTCCAAGCGAGAGTTTAAAGCAGACACAGTGAAATGCATGTACATTTGTGCAGCTCTTTGCACGGCCTATTTTGGGAGTATTATGTGGGGAAACAGAATTGGAGGTGTATTTTAAACATTTTTTTTATGATTGTGAAATTTTCTGGCATGCGTAAAGTCCAATCCAGCCCAAGTCTATTTTTTGCATTAATTCACTAAACTGAACTACAGTTTGGCTTCTCCAGCTGCGTGACTCTACGGGTAACCCAATTCAGTTTTTGAAAATAGACCTCTGGCTTGTCAAAAAAGAGCATTTAAAAAAAAAAAAAACATAAGGTAACAGCTGTTTGATAAAAAGCTGCCAGATGTTCCCCCGGGGGGGGGGGGGGTGAAGGGCGGGAAAGCTGTGCTCACTTATATTGTGTTTAACTGGAACTTTGAGAGTAAAGTCCTGTGGGTGGGACGGTGCTGGTGTGGCTCTGTGAGTGGGGTGCTGTGAGTAAGACCCAGGGAGCGGGGTGATTGTAGGGGTACACTGAAAGCCCACCTGTACCCAGAGATGCCCCGTGTGGCGCACGAGAAGTGGGACATGAGTGGAATCGTGCCAGAGCGACACAGCGAGTGGGGTCTAAGGAGGGTGATAGTGTGAGGGGGATATGGCAAGCCAGATAGGAACTTTGGGGTCTCTTCAGAAGGGCCTTTTGTAAAACATAAAGCGGCAGTAAACTGCTCTGTAATGGGCCATCACTAACATCTTTTGTCATATCCTGACTGGTAGAAGGTGTCAAAAGGGAAGGGACCCCAAATATCCTTCAAACCCCCTCACTCCCTTTTCTAATCATCACAAGTCCTAGAGAGTGTGAGGCAGGGGGTTTCAAACTGTGGGGCGAGCACCCCTATCCCGGGGGGGGGGGGGGGGTGTGCCAGGCTCTGGCCAGAAGAAGTATTATGCTGATGTTTTCAGTGGGGGGTTTGGGGTGGGTTGGGGACATGAGCGGCAGTAAAATGCTCTGTAATGGGCCATCACTAACATCTTTTGTCATATCCTGGCTGGTAGAAGGTGTCAAAAGGGAAGGGACCCCAAATATCCTTCAACCCCCCCCCCCCATCTCTAATCCTCACACTCTGGATACGTTTATACGTTGCTACGGCCTGCCTGACCAGAACAGTATGCGTGGCGATCATTTATTTGAATACAGTTTTAGAACGGTGACAGAACTTAACTGCAACGTTTAAACAAGTCTAGTCCTCTTTAAACATTGCCAATTTATTAAAATAATTGTGATTTTTTTTTTTTATGGAAGGGGGCCTTAATGATTTTTTATTTCCATTGGGTGGGGGCGCTGCTTTAAAATGTTTGAAGACCACTGGTGTGAGGTCAGAGAACGACACTCCCCAGAGTGGGCATGAAACCAAAAACTGTTCTGAAAAGGGAGTTGGGCCCGGCAGGTGGTCCTGCCCCAGAAGAGAGGGCAAGTGCCATTTAAAGCGGCTAAGAATAGCAGCCCAGTCGGTGATACGTGAGATTTACAGGGCACCCCAGCCTCCGAAACTAATTTAATTCCTCTCTTGAACCTTCTTTTGAACTTAAACTTTATTTTTCCACATAATGTTTCCTTCCTGTATGTCTGCACTCCAGTACTAATAAAAGGTGTTCCCCTTTTATTTACACGCTGCCCCTGTACTTTCACATCTCCTCTAAAGACATCTGCTGTTGATGCCACAGTACTCTGACTCATCTAGGAAATACTTCCAGTTTCTTCTGACCTTTCACCTTATAAAGGTTGAAATAGAATGTCAGGGAAAAGCACTTTGTAATACCCTAGACTAAGGGAAAACACAGACTCTTTAAAATGTCTTCTACTTCAAGCAGTGGAACTGAAGTTGTTTTTCTTCTTTCAACCGCGGAGCAGTTAAAACGTAAGCGTCATGCTCCCTCATGGGGCAGCCATTTTGATTCAGCATCACTTCCTGTAAGATGACACAGTGGCATTATAGTTCTAAAATAAGCGTCGCCCTCGCCTTAGTGGACCGTGCAGAAGACATCCAGTGGTCAGTTACTGTGTTTCAAGGCACTTTAACCCGAAGCAGGTGGTCACTCATGGGACTCTTTTAGACCTATCCCTGCCGATTCTAGAAGTGCTGTTTTGTAGAAGTGATGGTAAATTTCCCTCAAATGAATGCTCCTTGCTTAATTTGTAAAAACTCAAGTGAAGTGGTTTAAAGTTTTTCTTAGGAGCTTGCCCTCGGTGCTGCTGAATGCTGGGCTGGCCGAATACTCAGGCTGCCTGGTCATGATTCCACCTCATGTCTCTTCCTCCACTCTACACTTCCTGTCTCTTTATCTCATGAATACCGAGGCTGCCTAGACGTGATTCCACTTTGTTCCTCTTTCTTCCACCCCCCTACACTCCCTGTCGCTTTATCTCATGAATATTGAGGGTGCCTGGTCTTTATTCCACCTCATGTCCATTCTTCCACACCCTACACTTCCTGTCTCTATCTCATGAATTTCAAGGCTGCCCGGTCTTGATTCCACCTCATGCCTCTTTCTTCCACCCCATTAACTTCCCGTCTCTTTATCTCATAAATACCGGGGCTGCCTGGTCTTGATTCCACCTCATGCCGCTTGCTCTTACATCTCTTCCCTGCCTGTTTCTTTATGCTTGTAGCTTTTTTTTAAATCCTTGCTTTGTCCCTTTATGGCTGTTTCCCTATCTTTCTCTACTCCTTAAACTTAACCCATATTATTGAAAACTCGAGCCACCATGTGTCAATACTCAGTGATTGCTAAGGGTAAAAACAGCCAGCTTTAAAAACTAGCAAAAGCCCAGGGCATTCTTGCTGCGACGAGAGCAGAACTCGCATTGGTGAAATGAACCCCAGAGGCTGCAGTGCATTCTGGGGGGTTACAAGCACCAATCCCGGGGTAGTAACCGCAATCCGTGCTGCAATGACATCACGCGTGTCGACGGTCTTCGCAGACGTGCTACTATCAGGACATTTTATTTCCTGTGCCTTTAGAGCTTTTACCATAATGTGGACAGAGTGACTGTAAAGGAATCCCTCATTTGTATTTGTAAATGAATGAGTGCCTAGAGTTACCCTCCCCTGCACACAGTACATGGAGGGCACATGCCCTGCTTGGATGAGGGCATAGAGGGGCAGAAACGCTTTTGGTGCGTGATGCTGCCCGGTACATCTCACAGTGCAGTGGTACTGACAAAGGCTGCGGTAATCAATGTGCCGCAAGGCTTGCGTATCGTACCAGAGGAGCTATATGAAGCATGTCTCTTTGTTCAGGTTTGATTTGGTCTCTATCCCCAGCGTAGATAGTGACTTACGGCAAACTAACTAGGTAGACACCATAGCTATGCAGATATAATGTCTTAGAAATCATCCCAAGGCATATAGGGCCATATGTATCAAGCAAAATTGCGATCGCAAACGCCGAAATGTGCAGAATTTCAGCGTTTGCGATCGCAATTTTGCTAAGTGGTATGTATGAAGGCAAATCTGCGTGCAAAATAAGGAATCGCAAATTCCTTATTTTGCAATTGCATTTAAGGAATCGCAAATTTTGCGATTCCTTAAATGCAATGTAAGAAGCACCAAGAAAGTGCAATTTGGCCTTAAGGAATCTCAAATTACCACCAACTTCAAGGTGGTGATAATTAGCGATTTCTTTGAAAAATGCACTATTTTGCATTTTTCAAAGTGCAATGTGACACACATACATACCCTTAGGGCATGTATGTGCGCCACATGTGCACCCATGCTTATTTCAGGGGTGCAACAGGGTGTCCTTTTGACACCCTTGCACCCTTGAAATTGCATTCTCAATTTGCGATTCTCTAATTGCTAATCGCAAATTGAGAATGTCTTCCCATTACTTAATTGCGAATCGCAATTTGAGATTCGCAATTAAGGAATATGTAGGATTCGCAAAATTTATTGCACATCCTACATAAATAGCATTTTGCGATTCTCAAATAGCGATTCGCAAAAAATCGCTATTTGAGAATCGCAAAAGAGGATTTTGATACACATGGCCCAATGTGAGTTTTATAATACACAAAACAGATTAGTAAGAGAAGACCTGCGTTTGTATTGTCGCATTTTGATTGGAGTATGCGGCGCCTCGTGTTTCTTGAAACTTCACGTGCTTTGTCATTTCCGGCTAGTTTGCCTATAACTTTCTCAAGTTTGGAAATTAACATCCCTCTGATTGGTAATGTACATGAATTAATGGTGTGATGTTGAAGGTGTGCACAGATGGGTGAAAGACAGTCAACCAAGTGGAAGTGAAATATACCCCAAAGGGTTTGATCCTGGGCAGTGGGAGGTGAAGCGGGGATGCACTGGCCCTTCTCCGTGTCATGCATGTCCCTGGTAGGCAGCGGCTAGGGTCTGCTGCCAGAGCATGATGCGCTGTCAAGACCCACGCGTGACACAGTCGAGTTGAGGTGCCCTACAGTGCGATTCCAGTTGAACAGTTTAGCACCGGTTGATTTTAATTTCTAGTAGTCACTGAGGTGAAGAAATTCCCCAAAATAATTTGTAAAAGTTTTATCATTACGTTTTTTTAAAATATATAAACGTTCACTGGAAACTGAAAGTGTTACAAAATTACCACAGAACTGTGCGGCATTAAGCTGTTGAATCCGGTTCATCTTTTTTTTAACTTTCTCCCACACACAGACATCTTTCTTTCTTTGTCCATTTTAAGATGTCTTCTTTCGCTACCCAATCTATTTTCTGTGCTTTCAACTAGACCAGTTTCTATGTGGTTCGATAAAATTATATTACATCTGCAAAACAATGGCGCCTAAGCTTTCAGTTTGCTACAGTACATTTCACAGAGTTTCATGACTCATGCCACGTGCTCCCTTAAAATAGCTGCTGCAAGAACCGCAGGAGGGTTGTGGACAGCGGGAAGGAGGAAGCCGCTGAGGATGTTGGGCATATTGGGACATCCTGTCATGGCCGCCTTCCTGTGCCTCAAGATGGACGCTGAGATATGGAGCGGGAAGGCGGGTAGCGCGCTTCTGTGCCTGGGGATTGTTCACAATTACTGAGTCACTCAAGGCCGTGCATTCATTTGGCACATGTTATTTATTCATTCACTCGTTACTGGAAGGAAGCATTGGTGTATCCGGGGGGATCTTTCACACATCACTCACGGTCGTATGTGTGTTCGTTCTTTCATTTGAAGTCGCGTCATACCCAACCAGTCGAGCTTTGCAGAGTGCAGTAAGCTTTGAGCTGTCTGGTATTGAAAGATTTCTTGTGGCCCTTAGCAAAACCTGCAGTGGGCTCAGAGGCCGCCCATTGCTTCCCATTGGTTGAGTTTCTTGTTGCTCTGATTTGCTTGCTTTTTATTTGATGTTTTTACTTCCTCTTCCTGTGTTTGTCATCACCTGAAGGGACACAATTCTGGTGATTCGATTTCTTATTTACTTCCACTTCTCATGTTTTATAGAACTACTTTTTTTCCTTTCAGCACCTCATGAGAGTGCAGGTGTTTTCTTCCTCCCGCCCTCATGTGCTACTTTCCCCTTCATATGTTGCCTCTCCACGCGCCTGGTGTTGCTCCCTCCTTGCCCCTCTCCAAGCTCGTCCATCGATGCCCTAATGTTGTCTTTTTTTGCTTTTAATTTCTTTTTTCCTCCTCTATCTCAAGCTTCTCCTTTGCTCCTTCGCCCATCCCCCTGTGCTGCCTCTGCTTGTGTTGACGTCTTCCCCCGTGTGCGCCTTCATTGGTCCCTACATCCTTCAGTAGCGGTCGTTAATAAATCAAATGTGTATGTTTTTGGAGGGCCTGGCAGGTGCCAGTTTCTCCTGTGCCATTCTGCTTTTGAAAGACTGTTTTTAAATCGGAACTGTACTGTATTGCGCTCTGCTATCTTTTAATTCCTGTGTACTGTGTATTGTACTGTATTGCTTTGGGGAGCGGGGAGAGACGAAGGAGGGCATTGTGGAGTGCTGTGGAGTATTGTGATACATCGTCTGAATATTGCACTTACCCGCACTGTAAAACTCCTCATCCACTCTCGTACTTTGCGAGCGACAGGGCACTGGGCTGGAACATTGAGTCCTTCGCACGGGTAGTCGAGAAGCTTTTCCCCCACTTCCGGTTGACACCGGAGCGCCGCCATCTTGGTCGACGCTCTAGTAGTTGAAATACCACAGCCGGGCCCTATTTAGGAGGAGACATGCTAGCGCGCAGGTCCAAAGACTGTTTTTAAATCGGAACTGTACTGTATTGCGCTCTGCTATCTTTTAATTCCTGTGTACTGTGTATTGTACTGTATTGCTTTGGGGAGCGGGGAGAGACGAAGGAGGGCATTGTGGAGTGCTGTGGAGTATTGTGATACATCGTCTGAATATTGCACTTACCCGCACTGTAAAACTCCTCATCCACTCTCGTACTTTGCGAGCGACAGGGCACTGGGCTGGAACATTGAGTCCTTCGCACGGGTAGTCGAGAAGCTTTTCCCCCACTTCCGGTTGACACCGGAGCGCCGCCATCTTGGTCGACGCTCTAGTAGTTGAAATACCACAGCCGGGCCCTATTTAGGAGGAGACATGCTAGCGCGCAGGTCCAAAGACTGTTTTTAAATCGGAACTGTACTGTATTGCGCTCTGCTATCTTTTAATTCCTGTGTACTGTGTATTGTACTGTATTGCTTTGGGGAGCGGGGAGAGACGAAGGAGGGCATTGTGGAGTGCTGTGGAGTATTGTGATACATCGTCTGAATATTGCACTTACCCGCACTGTAAAACTCCTCATCCACTCTCGTACTTTGCGAGCGACAGGGCACTGGGCTGGAACATTGAGTCCTTCGCACGGGTAGTCGAGAAGCTTTTCCCCCACTTCCGGTTGACACCGGAGCGCCGCCATCTTGGTCGACGCTCTAGTAGTTGAAATACCACAGCCGGGCCCTATTTAGGAGGAGACATGCTAGCGCGCAGGACCAAAGACTGTTTTTAAATCGGAACTGTACTGTATTGCGCTCTGCTATCTTTTAATTCCTGTGTACTGTGTATTGTACTGTATTGCTTTGGGGAGCGGGGAGAGACGAAGGAGGGCATTGTGGAGTGCTGTGGAGTATTGTGATACATCGTCTGAATATTGCACTTACCCGCACTGTAAAACTCCTCATCCACTCTCGTACTTTGCGAGCGACAGGGCACTGGGCTGGAACATTGAGTCCTTCGCACGGGTAGTCGAGAAGCTTTTCCCCCACTTCCGGTTGACACCGGAGCGCCGCCATCTTGGTCGACGCTCTAGTAGTTGAAATACCACAGCCGGGCCCTATTTAGGAGGAGACATGCTAGCGCGCAGGTCCAAAGACTGTTTTTAAATCGGAACTGTACTGTATTGCGCTCTGCTATCTTTTAATTCCTGTGTACTGTGTATTGTACTGTATTGCTTTGGGGAGCGGGGAGAGACGAAGGAGGGCATTGTGGAGTGCTGTGGAGTATTGTGATACATCGTCTGAATATTGCACTTACCCGCACTGTAAAACTCCTCATCCACTCTCGTACTTTGCGAGCGACAGGGCACTGGGCTGGAACATTGAGTCCTTCGCACGGGTAGTCGAGAAGCTTTTCCCCCACTTCCGGTTGACACCGGAGCGCCGCCATCTTGGTCGACGCTCTAGTAGTTGAAATACCACAGCCGGGCCCTATTTAGGAGGAGACATGCTAGCGCGCAGGACCAAAGACTGTTTTTAAATCGGAACTGTACTGTATTGCGCTCTGCTATCTTTTAATTCCTGTGTACTGTGTATTGTACTGTATTGCTTTGGGGAGCGGGGAGAGATGAAGGAGGGCATTGTGGAGTGCTGTGGAGTATTGTGATACATCGTCTGAATATTGCACTTACCCGCACTGTAAAACTCCTCATCCACTCTCGTACTTTGCGAGCGACAGGGCACTGGGCTGGAACATTGAGTCCTTCGCACGGGTAGTCGAGAAGCTTTTCCCCCACTTCCGGTTGACACCGGAGCGCCGCCATCTTGGTCGACGCTCTAGTAGTTGAAATACCACAGCCGGGCCCTATTTAGGAGGAGACATGCTAGCACGCAGGTCCAAAGACTGTTTTTAAATCGGAACTGTACTGTATTGCGCTCTGCTATCTTTTAATTCCTGTGTACTGTGTATTGTACTGTATTGCTTTGGGGAGCGGGGAGAGACGAAGGAGGGCATTGTGGAGTGCTGTGGAGTATTGTGATACATCGTCTGAATATTGCACTTACCCGCACTGTAAAACTCCTCATCCACTCTCGTACTTTGCGAGCGACAGGGCACTGGGCTGGAACATTGAGTCCTTCGCACGGGTAGTCGAGAAGCTTTTCCCCCACTTCCGGTTGACACCGGAGCGCCGCCATCTTGGTCGACGCTCTAGTAGTTGAAATACCACAGCCGGGCCCTATTTAGGAGGAGACATGCTAGCGCGCAGGTCCAAAGACTGTTTTTAAATCGGAACTGTACTGTATTGCGCTCTGCTATCTTTTAATTCCTGTGTACTGTGTATTGTACTGTATTGCTTTGGGGAGCGGGGAGAGACGAAGGAGGGCATTGTGGAGTGCTGTGGAGTATTGTGATACATCGTCTGAATATTGCACTTACCCGCACTGTAAAACTCCTCATCCACTCTCGTACTTTGCGAGCGACAGGGCACTGGGCTGGAACATTGAGTCCTTCGCACGGGTAGTCGAGAAGCTTTTCCCCCACTTCCGGTTGACACCGGAGCGCCGCCATCTTGGTCGACGCTCTAGTAGTTGAAATACCACAGCCGGGCCCTATTTAGGAGGAGACATGCTAGCGCGCAGGTCCAAAGACTGTTTTTAAATCGGAACTGTACTGTATTGCGCTCTGCTATCTTTTAATTCCTGTGTACTGTGTATTGTACTGTATTGCTTTGGGGAGCGGGGAGAGACGAAGGAGGGCATTGTGGAGTGCTGTGGAGTATTGTGATACATCGTCTGAATATTGCACTTACCCGCACTGTAAAACTCCTCATCCACTCTCGTACTTTGCGAGCGACAGGGCACTGGGCTGGAACATTGAGTCCTTCGCACGGGTAGTCGAGAAGCTTTTCCCCCACTTCCGGTTGACACCGGAGCGCCGCCATCTTGGTCGACGCTCTAGTAGTTGAAATACCACAGCCGGGCCCTATTTAGGAGGAGACATGCTAGCGCGCGCGCGCAGCGGGCGCGCCGGAGGCGCGCCAGAGGCAAGCCCGTCTGCGCCCGTCCGCGCCTCGTCCGCTCCTAGCGCAAGATACGCTGTGCGGCCCGCACAAAGTCCTTTTACATATACAAAGGAACAACTGCTGGATATTAGGAACAAGGTCAGTGGGGGAGAGAGGGCCACTAGGGCGCCGCGGCCCAGCCCGGTCCTTGAATGTGGCTTGCTCAACTGTCGCTCCTTGGCCAAACACCATTTGGAAGTATCAAATCTGGTGGAAGATTTGCAACTGGATGTGCTATTTTTGACCGAGACATGGTGTAGTAGTGACTCCTTGGTAGAACTGGGGCTTGCCTGCCCAGAGGGCTATAAGATCTTTCATAAGCCCAGAACAACGGGGAGAGGCGGAGGGGTTGGGGTGATGTTCAGGGATATATGGGATTTTGCCCCGTTCAAGGTCGACGAGGTGGTGGGTATTGAACTACTGGGCTTCACCCTACAAGAACAGAGGGGAAGGCTCCTTACTGGGATGGTCGGATACAGACCCCCGGGCTCTAATACTCAATACCAGGCGCTCCTGGATGTCATCGCAGCCCAGTCACTGACACATTCCAGAATGCTGATCCTGGGCGATTTCAACCTATGGGAGAATGGCAGTTTAGATGGACACCTAAGAGATCTCAGGGAAACCTGTGAAAGCTGCAATCTGCATCAGCTGGTCCAACAACCCACCCATCAAGGAGGGCACATTCTGGATCTTCTGTTTGCAGACTGTAATGAAACTGCGGTGACCGACATTTTACCCCAGACCTGGACTGATCACTCGTTGATCCGGTTTCAGACTCGCATACCTGCGGGAGAAGTAACTAGGCCATCCCCCGTAAAATATCGTATGGGGAGAGATTGGGCTAAACTTATGAAAAGTCGGACGGAGCCGCTTTTTCAAAACCTGCCTCCTTTTGATCCTCACGAATCAGTGGGGACAAATTATTGTCGGTACCACAACTACATCAATGAAGTATTGGATCAGCACGTGCCTCGGAAGCGCCTGAAGGTCAAAACTAAACATTCTGCACCGTGGTTTACTGAAGAGCTGAGCACCACCCGCAGGTCCTGTCGGCTGGCTGAGAGGAAATGGCGTAGGCACTATGCCGAGCATGACAAAGAGGCTTTCAAAGGGGTGTTAGCTCGGTACAAGGAGTTGATCGTTAAAGCCAAGGCTGACTTTTTTGCCAACACCATCTTGTCCTCATCGAATAGTGCCAGAGCTCTCTTTAAGATCGTTAGAGACCTCTCTACGCCCGCTAGTCTGGGAAATAAAGTGGTGGCCTCACAGGGACTATGTGACAAAATTGCCTCCCATTTTGAGGAGAAAATTTCTAGGATTGTTGGGGCCTCTTGTTGAGTGCCGTCTCCCCCCAAAATACTCATAGTCAGAGGCCGATGGAAGAACCAGGGGTGGTAACCTCTCTGGAGCATTTTACACCGCTCACAGAGGAGTTGTTTAATTGCTGTGCACAGAATGTGAGGTCAGGGTCTCCGCTGGACCCCTTACCTAATAAGATCTGGAAAGAACATGCACAGGCACTGCTTCCTCGGATGCAGCAGATATGCTGCCAATCCTTGGAGGATGGGGCGGTGCCTGATGCATGGAAGCTGGCAGTGGTCACGCCCCTGTTAAAGAAGCCATCTTTGGACCCAGAAGATCCCTCTAGTTTTCGACCTATCTCCTTGCTGCCTTTTCCTATAAACATTCTTGAAAAGGTAGTGAGTAGGTCTCTCTCAAGGTATCTGGAAGAGTTCCATCTTCTGGATAGGAGTCAGTTCGGCTTCCGGCCAGGTCATGGTACGGAGACGGCTTTGGTCACCGTGCTAGACAATCTGCGGATGCGGGCGGACAGAGGCCTGTCATCTGTACTGGTCCTCTTAGATATGTCCGCCGCATTCGACACGGTTAATCACCGAATCCTGCTGAACAGACTGGAACTTCTGGGAGTTAAGGGACGTGCCTTGAGGTGGATGCACTCCTACCTTACTGGGAGACAACAGGTGGTCACCCTGTCCCCCTTCACCTCCAGCAAGACCCTGGTAGAGCATGGGGTCCCTCAGGGGTCGGCCATTAGCCCCATCCTCTTCAATATTTACCTGCAGCCACTGATCTCTATAATCAAGTCTCATGGGGTCGATGTGGTCAATTATGCAGATGACACCCAATTGGTGTTCTCATTGGAGGGGAAGGGTGCTCTGACTATGGATGACTTCCAGATATGTATGCGCCAGACCTCGGAATGGCTCAGGGCCAACTCACTGCAGTTCAATGGAGGAAAGACAGAGGTGATCTACTGTTCCTCTGCTGGAGTACGTGACATGCCCTATGATCTCAGACTGACCCCAGAGGCGGAACCCATTCTCCCTGTGGCTACGGTGCGGAATTTGGGGGTTATGTTTGACAACAATCTTCAAATGGCCTCTCAAGCTAAGAAAACTGTGGGGGTCTGCTTTGCGCTCTTGAAAGCCCTACGAAAGATTCTACCGCTTTTGCCAGCAGAGAAAAGACCTTTGGTGGTACGTAGCATCATCTTGAGCAGGCTGGACTACTGCAACTCTCTGTACCTAGGAGCTCCTCTTTACATCTTTCAGAGCTTGCAGAGGGTCCAGTCTCTGGCAGCCAAACTAGCGCTGAATAAGAAACGCGGATCTTCAACCACAATGGCGCTACAAGAGCTCCACTGGCTTCCTATAAAGGAAAGGGTTAGCTTCAAAGCCTTATGCATTGCCTATAAAGCGGCACACGGCCTCGGCCCGATCTCCCTGCAAGAGAAAGTGTCCTGGTATAAGCCTGAAAGGATGCTGCGCTCTTCAAATGCCTTTCTGCTAACCTCTGGCAAGGTCAAGAAAGCTAGGATGGGGGGCAGGGCCTTTAGTACAGTGGCAGCACGGTACTGGAATGATCTTCCGCTGATTATTAGACAGGCCAACTCTTTGATGAACTTTAGGCACCGCTTGAAAACCTGGCTATTCCCTAGGGAGAAGCCCCTGATCTCCTGATCTTCTAATCCTGCATCTTTTGGCCGACCTGGGCCTCTCTTGTAGGCTGCATGCGGCTACCTGACCGGTTTAAAGTTTCTCTCACCATCTCAGTCTAGCGCCAGGATACCCGTTGGGTGACAGTAGCGCTCTACAAGAATAAAATACAATACAATACAATACAAATGCGTTTTAGTGCATTTCGACCATCTTTGAATAGTAAAAACATAAAATAGACAAAATGGTGACTGTGTCATGCTCTGTGCATGCTCATGAAGTGATATCTGGGCGTGCATATTTTGTTGGACTAGGTCACCATACCTTCATGACGTGTACATACCCTTTGTGCTGCTCAGAATGCACAAACATTTTGGGAAAAGCCAGTAGTTTGAAAAGGCGAGACCCGTTGGATTTGCCAGTGCTTGTCATCAGTTTCATAAAAATAAGTTATTAAAGACTGTTCCTTGGCCAACCAAAGGCTGTACTCCTAAACTGAACTGGCTGTGATGTTTAAACACGCGAGAGACTGCGTAAAATTCAGTTTTAAACCAGGGCCTTGTTTGTGTTGTAAACAGGCGTCATGCTGTCATGGGACCCTATGTTGCTGGAGGGGGTTAGAACTAATATATTACAAAGCCTCACTGCCTCTGTGGGTTCGAAATGTCGTATAATGTGTTTGGTATAAACTCCGGGGGCTGGGGCGGGAGTAGGGAGGTGGCGGGGGATGTTCTTAAGGTATTTTCTGAGTCTCCTATATAGAGTTTGGGAACAGATCCTACCCGCACCTGCCCTGAGGATGTTGTAGAGATGCAGGCACAACCTTCTGTACACACCTGTCAGCAGGTAGGTGGGTTAGACTGTATGTACTGTTCTGTTGGCATTCAGTGGAGGGCCTCGTATTTCAGGCCGGTGAGGGCTGTTCCACGTCCCCGGGCTGCAGTAACACTTGTTACCCTAGGATCAGTTTTCGGGGTGCCACGGCCAGAGGAGGTTTCAGTGCTGAAAGGCGCCAGTGCTCTGGGTGCCAAAATGTCACATTTGAGTGGGACCTTGAGCAATGTGAGGGTGTTTGTGATACCAAGAAGTTTGAGGAAGGTGGGTTTGATGGTCCAGTTTCTAATGGTGTATGAGGGTGGCTGGTGGGTGAAGGTGGGGTCAGTGTGGGGGTAACAAGGCTGCTACAAGCCTCCTTACCCCAGGCTTGGTAGGGAAATAGTTGCATAAATGGTGTTCAGTGGGCCCCTCACAGCCCCGGGCCTGGTGCTACTGCACCTGCTGCACTATTGATAGCTATGCTCCTGGGTGGATTCTGACCCTGCTTCCAGACAGAGGCCATACATTCGAGATAGGGCCTTCCACCCGCGCCTGTCCTGTGTGCCTGCGGTCAGTCTGACTAGTGTATGGATACTCAAAGTGCGGCCCTCCTGACATTTACATGCTGCTCCCCTGGTGAACAGCAGCCCGAGTCCACTGCGTACTCTACACGTTAGGTAAAGGAAAAGAAGCAAAGGTGTCCTGCACCGCTTAACTTTTGTAACATGTTAATTTTGTAACAAACCTGTAAAAATATGATAAACTTTTTTGAAGTTTGAAGAGAAGTTTATTTCATCAACATACGGAAGTGTTTCTTTGAAGTGCATCTGATTATATCACTGCATTTAGAGGCATTTATTAGAAGAGAGAGTTTTCAAACATGAACTTAGGAACATTCCCTCCTCCCCTGCCAACAAGGCCATCCGTGAACCAAGAGGCAAGTCATTTGTCATGCCCACCCTCTGGGTGGCCGAGGTTCTTATTATACCTGCAACAGCATTATTATTTATTAAATCAAACACAAGAGACTGTTTTGTACAATGCACATTGTGAACTCCTGTATTCCAAAATGCTCTCATATGTGATAATGAAGAAAAAAGAGGCAGAGTGAAATAAAACCATTGTCTAGGATCTCACAACTTGGTCAAGTGGGGGAGCCGGGATTGATCACAGGTTTTCTGGTTTCACACTGTACACCTCTTTCCTTTTCACGTTTTATCTCAAATGTTAATGCTCTGTCTTTAATTCTTGGTGCATAGGTTTAGGGCACAGGTGGCAGGCAGAAGCCGAACCACGTCTGGCTTTGTTTTGGGCTCGAGGATCTTAGAGAACCGTGGGATGATCCAAACATTTCTGTGGAAACACATTTGTCAGTGTGTCCTGGATATCATTCTATATGACTCACGCCAGGAGGTGATGGGCCGTCTCGCTTTGAGCCCTAAAGCTGTAATTAGCAAGAAGTACAATTATTTCAGAATGCTCCTGTCTTGGGTGTGGTACTTTTCCCCATCTACAGAAAGTTTTAATCCCAACACCCTTTCACCTCCAGTGAAGAGCATTCTTAGTTTTTAAGCCTGCCCCACCCTCTCCTGATCCCTGAAAATCAAGCATTGGCAACACCAGTATGTCTGGGTTTGATGTGCTAACACATGAAGAATTAGCACATCAGAGAGAGACCTAATGGAGAGAGGAAGAGAGAGAGGGTTGCAGACGTAAATTAGTCCCTCGTGTATTACAATGCAAGCACTTAAGAGGAGGTGAGGAGGAAGGATACTTCCAAACAGCCAATAGCATTAGGTGCGAGATGAATGCTCCACATGGCTGACTCAAGACGTTATTGACAAAGTCTCAGGCCAGTGGCTGAAAAGAGGCTGGTCAAAAAAGTCAGTGGCTGAGAGTGAATGGACCCAAAGCCCACCGTATGAGTTTTTAGAAATAGGTCTGTATAACCACCGTGTTATCATAACCCAAGGTAAAAAAATGGAATCCTTATCTTCAAATATGTCTCACTTTCACAACATCATTTGCCCATGTTCCCTCAAGAATTCACTGTGTCTGTCTGGTGCAAGACTTTGCACATCATTTTTGGCCCTCACCTCTCACCCTTGCGACCTCTGCCCCTTGACACCTATCGAGTGTATACTTTTTCTTCAGCATTCTGAATGAGTGACTCTGGAATCCAGCGAGTGCCAAAGAAGGATGGGCTGTCACCCTCTGTCTCTAAACAAAAACCCCAAACGTGTTTATTTTCGCCTGTAGCTATTCGCTTCAGACATCGAGTTAATAATAGCAAACCTACGTGCAAAGGAGCAGTCTTTAGGATATAATATTTATGCTAGACGATATTTCTATACACTATATTTGATATACAACTCCAATGATGACCTCTTGACCTCCAGCAGTGACCCCTTTCTTTCCCATTAGGTCTGCTTGCTTGTTCGCTTTGCCTCTGTGTTTTGCACTCCACTCTGCCTTTTCTTTTGAGTGTCTTGATTGCACTGTGTTCCTCAGACTTACCTTTCAAGTAAGCATGAGTCGGTTTAGCTCTCCCTGGGACATACGTAACCCAGTCTCACTATTTTCCTACTTCTGTACTGCTTGGATAGAAACTGATTTCTGGACGGTTTATAACTCTGGCTTTTGGAAGTTTTGCGGTCTTGTTAAGTAAAAGAAGTGTGAGCTAAGCTCCGCCTTGAGCAAATGCTAGCCCATTCCAGAAGCCCTGCTTTCTGTCCCAACCGAAAGGGCTGTTGCTACCATAGGTGCAGCAGGTGCAGTAGCACCGAGGCCAAGAGCATGGAAGGGCCCATTCCCATTAAGCCCTAACAACTGCTGTATTTTACTTCCCCAACAACAGTCAAAGAGACCATATTCCTTGCTTGTACCAGGGCTTCAGGCATCTTTGCTACACAAGTGTGACTAAGGCATTGGTTTCACGTGAATCCTTTGAGGACATTAGCACTAAAGAAAATCATTAAAAGGAAGAAACCACTCCAGCATAAACACCGTCCGTGTGTTATACATTCAACAAGAAAAGAACTATTGGCAGTGTTCTTTTTCATTTCCAGTGCTTAATTTGAGCCGGTGGTTTCCGATGCTCGACACTGGCACTTAATTGTCTACACCGGTACATATGACAGTTTACCACATGGTGGCGCTGTTTGTCGAATTTAGAAATGAGCAAAACAACAGTAATTATTAGTTCAACATTCTTTAACAATAACTAATACCTGCTGTCCAAGCCATTCTTATAGCTTTGGAGGCCTGCAAGATTCTGTATTGTCATACTTGTAAGAATGTAATGGTTAGTAGTTGTGCTGCTGCTGTCGTTGGTAGCGCTGGCAGGGGCATTGCATGGCGCAAGCTGTGCTGTAGTGACCTTCTGAAGAGGGCCCTGGCACTTTTTTTTTTTACAAATTAAGCACTGATTATATCCTTGGGGTTGAAATCAGCTGTCAAAGGCAGCTGAGCTGGGGCTTGGCCATTAGGCTGCAAGTAAGGCTATGGGCCAGCCAGGACCTAGAACACACAAGTATGATGTAGACAGGTTTGTAGGAAAGTAGCAATATGCTCCAGAAGGCAAGGATTGGAGTCAGGAGTCTAGGGCCCGAGAACTTACAGGAACAAAGCAAAAGAGTTATGACACAATGAGCTGCAATTTCACACTGGCATGGAAACACTAGACAGGAAGAAGCTGATTGTAAGGCAGCCATGATGGATTGGGATGGGTCAATTTCAGTAAATGGCCCCACTGCCTTGTATGGTTAACCTGCAATGGATTCTAGAACAACGAACGTCCTCTCGACTCACATATCCACCCTGCAAGCTAACATGGCATGCGCCACCACCCCATCAGGAGCCAAGAAGTCAACTACTATTCACTCTCCACTTCATACTCGAAAGGACTCTGGTGTGGAGATAGGGTTGCCACCTGGCTGGTTTCCTACAGGCACCACCGGTATTCTAATGTCCCTGCCGGTGCAAAAATAAGCAACATCACCTTAAGTCGGTATTTTGATCCTTTTATCTGTGCATAATTCAAACAGCAAATATAAATAGAAACCGCTTTAAAATATATTCTGGAGCTGCGCTAAAGATCCTTATTTAAAGTAAACAAAGGCAGAAAAATCATGTTACACATAAACACTTGAGATTTTGTTTAAAGTCCTATTTAGTATCAACTCTGGGCCTTTGTAGATTTGGTAAGACCACAACAAATGGGCGGTATTATTCTCTTGGAAAGTTGCAGTAGCGGCTCCTCTGCTGTGGCGATGGAGCCTAGCCCCCCCCGCCCACCAGAAGCTTGACAAAAAAAATGAGAATAAACCTGGGTTTATTATCGTTTTATTTTGTTTCCTGGCTGAGTCTTTGGGGCGGGCCCAGGAGAAATGACAGGCACTCAGGGGAGTGATTGCACACGCTGCCTTCAGTGCGTATGTCGGTTTGGCCAACCGTCTCAGGATGGCCAAACTGACATGCGCACTGAAGCGGTCTCCAGCCCGAACTGTGTTGCAGGGTTGCAGGCAGCAGGCACAGGCTCACAGTCTCACTGGGAGCGCTAGTGCTCAGGCCAAACCTGATGCTGCTCTCCTGCTGCCCGCAGGGTTGGCCGCAGGAGAGTTGCAGAAAGACTCATAGGAACATGTATGCAGCACGAAGATACTATGCAAATAATACAATGCAATTACAATGCAATACATATCGTTTGGGTGGGAAAATCCTCGTCTCCGTGTCCTTTATAGAATTGTAAATTCTTGTCACTGATGTTTGCAAATTTTTTATTCTATGTCAGGACAGGAGGCTCCGATTATGCTTGTTTCAAGCTTAGCTACCACCACAGATGCCACATCCACAATGGGCTTATAATAAAAAGACTTAAATATGGTCTCCGTTGACCAGTCCGCTGCATGCATTCATAATGTCCGTGAGACTGACCCCTAAAGAGAAAGACTTAGATGCCAAAGCTCCTCGAGCTGAATGGGCTCCAATCTTTGATACATCAATGCCCGCTTCACCCATTAACCATCGCACCCATCTTGATAAGGTGACAGGTGTCATTGGGCGAAATGGCTTTTATTGCGCAATTAGTGGTTGACCCTTCATGTCTGAACCAAAATACAGCAGTACTCACCTCATAGTCTTTTAAACATTGCATAACACACAGCTTAGGGTTATTAGGAAAAGCTGGATAAGATACCGAAGAGGTATTGCATTTGGTCCGTCTAATGATAGCGAAAGTCACGCCCTTTGGACAAAATCTATGCCCCGCTAGATCTAGCGCTCGGACATCTGACACTCGCTTGCATGACACCAGACAAAGTAACATGGTCAGTTTGGAAGACAGTTGTTTTCTTGACAAATACTTATTGGAAGGCCAGGCCTTCAAAAACCTCAGAATGGTAGACACATCCCATAACTCTGAGTATTTAGGGCAAGGGGGCTTGACCATCCACCTACCCCTGAGCAGTTTGCACACCAAGGGATGTTCTCTAACCGGTTTGCCCTCCACTGGCACGTGCCTTGCTGAGATGGCTGACCGGAAGTTGTTTACAGTCCTGTAGGCTAAGCCGAAGCCACGATGGATGCTAAAAAGTTCACCATCAGAGAGACATGTGCTTTAGTGTGATCCACTTCCCGTTGAGAGCACCAGCTACACCATCGCTTGCAAGCTGATGAGTACCACTAGTGGGTGTTAGCTGACCAGGCTTCGCTAATAAATCTGTCAGCGTCTCTCGAAAGGCCTGAGACCTTCCAAGTGTCCCTGAATCAGCCAGGCTACCAGAGGGAGTTGCCCTGATTCTATCAATGGATGAGGGGCTTTCTGAGGGTCCAGCAACAGATTCCACCGCTGTGGAAGAAGGATCGGCACTGCACAAAGCATTTTCAGAAGAACTTGGAACCATGCTTGCGCTCTCCAGAGTGGGGTGATCAGTATTAACTCTGATTGCTGATGTCGGGTTTGTGCCAGAACCCTGGCGATCATCATAAACGGAGGGAAGGCATAGCACAGGGATGTCGGCCAATCCTGCAGAAACACATCCGTGGCGATCGCCTCCAGATCTGGCCGCCAGCTGTAAAAAGCTGGGAGTTGTCTGTTGAGACGTGATGCAAACAGGTCCAACTTGCAAGGGCCCCATTAGGCAGTTCAGTGACTGGAACACCCTTAGATGGAGTTTCCAGTCGCTGAAGTCCCTCAGATGTCGGGAATGCCAATCGACCACCTCGTTGTTGCAGCCCAGAAGGTATTCTGCCACCACTGAAATTCTGTGCTGAAGGCAAAAGTGCCAAAAATCCTTGGCTATCTCTGCCCGAATCTGGGACTTTGTCCCCCCAAGCTTGTTCACGTAGCGAACCGCTGACATGTTGTCCATGCGAAGCAGGATACAACAGTCTATCTTCCGAGGTGAGAGACAGCGGATCGCAAAGGAGCCTGCCAGTAACTCCAGAAAATTGATATGCAATGAAAGTTCTTTCTGTGACCAGCGGCCGCAAGTGGAGATCTGGCTGCAACGGGCTCCCCAATTCCAATGGCTGCATCTGATTCAATCACTACCTCCGGGAGGATCCGAATAGGGCTCTGCCGTTCCAAGCCTCCATGTGATCTAGCCACCACACCATCTCCAACCTCGCCTCCTCGGAGAGAGGGATCTATTCTGCGTACTCGAGACCTTTCCAGAGATGCTGAATCTTTAACCGCTGGAGTCCTTGGTAGTGGAGGGGACCCGGGAAGATTGCTTGAATTGAAAAGGCCAGCAGCCCAACGACCCGGGCTACAGATCTCAATGACGCACTCTATTTGTTCAAAATCAACCTCAACTCTCTCTTGATCGACTTGACTTGGAAGCTGGAAGAAGGAGTTGGCAGCTCTGGGAGTCGGTCTGAAAACCCAGAATCTCGATCGATTGAGCTGGAGCAAGTATAGATTTTTGAGCATTCACAATAAATCCCAGGCCCTGCAATAGGTTGATTGCCCATTCAAGATGGCTCACCACTAGGCGAGGGAAACGAGCCATAATGATGATGTCGTCTAAGTAAATGATTAGACAAACACCCGTGTCCTCAATGATTCCACCACTGGACGGAGAAGTTTCGTGAAGCACCTTGGTGCTGAGGAAAGGCCGAAGGGGAGGACTTTGTATTCTTAACAAACTCCCCACCAGTGGAACTGCAGAAAACGTCGATGTAGTGTGTAGATGAAAATGGGCATATACGAACCATCCAATCCCCCTCTTGAAGGAGGTCTCGCTGCAGATGAATGCCCTCCATCTTGAAATGCCGATATACTACCCATCCATTGAAATCCTTTAGATTTAAAACTAGGCTGGATCCACCCCCCTTCTTCTTGACTAAGAATATGCTGCTGGTAAAGCGCGGGGTGAGGGTCTGTGATCACTATGGCCCCTTTTCTTAGAAGAGAATCTATCTCTTTGGAGATAAAGTCCTGCTCCTGTTGGGAAAAATAAATTTGAGGGGAAGGAGAATCCTGCCTGGGAGAGCTGTACAGCTCTAGCTTGTACCCCTGCATTGTCTCTAGGATCCATGCATCTTGTGAGATTGTGTGCCAAGTGTGTAAAAACAACTGGGTCCTTAACCCTAACATCACTTCCGTACATGGAATCAGTCTCACCTGAATTTCCGGCATCCTATTGACCACCCTGATTTCCTCCGTATCTGCCCTTCCGGAATCCGTTCTTGGCACGCCGGGTCGGGTAGAAGGAGGAATTGCTATTGTAATTGGAGTCTTGGTAACCCCCTCTATGTTGGTGGTATTGACCACGTGGAGCGCCTTGATGGTAACCTCGGCTGAACGACCGCCCTCGGAATCGTCCGGCCCTGCCGAAAACCGGTCGGAATGCACGCTTGAGAGAACCCTGCGCTTTGTCCAACACACTGAATGTGGCAACAAATTTAGTAAGCTCCTTAAGGAAAGGCTGGCCGAATAGGAGGCTCTGGGCTAGGGGGCCTGATTCAGAGGAGGAAAGTTCCGCTAATTTGGGATCCATCTTCAGTAATATTGAGTGGCGCCTCTCGCTGGACATTGCACAGTTCGCTTTACCTAGTTGGCATACGGCCCTCTGCGCCCATCCAACCAATTCATCCGGATCTTTTGCCATTGCGGACTCTTTGGCTCTAAAGCCTAGCAACAGCAGCTTCGTCAAGGGGCCTGACATGTCTAAGAGCTTTTCAAGGCGAGAAGGGGTGATGGGTCCCAAGAGCTTGTCTTGGCATGATCTCCATGCCCGGTCTAGGCCCTTTTTAGGGTCCTTGGAGTACTTCTTCAGATACGTGAGCATCGAGGGATCTACCTCTGGTGTCTCCACCACCTTGCCTGACAGATCTGGTCTTAGGCATTCTCCCCTTAGCCATGCCGTTACACCCTTGTCAAAAGCCTGCCGAAGATGGGATGAGATGTAATCGGCCACTTCCTGAGGCGGAAGCCAGGCTGTGGAGTTGGGGTGGACTATCTCTGCCGGGGCTCGAAAGTAAAGAGCTTAGGTTGGGAAGGAGTCTCTACGTGTCGCTCCTTCTTCGATCTCTTGGAGGTCTGGGAGCCTCTTCCTGGTCGGACGTATGATTCGAGGAGGAGTCCTCCTCGTCATCCTGAGGCAGTTCGGTGACAGTTGCCTCTTTAGTAGGGGTGACATAGTCCTGGTCATTTGACAAAGCTCTGGCTAATTTTGCGAAGTCTGCAGTGTGGGGGTTCCTGACCCATTTCCCACTGGCTTTGGGACGACTGCTAGAACTGGGGATCCAGCCCTGTTGCTGGGCGTAGGCGCACAAATGGCGCTTCATAGGCTCTATGGCTTTCACCAGGGCCTTATTCACAAAATGCTGTACCCCTGCATCCAGTGCCTCAACGAGGTCTTGCTACACGGACCCAGAGGGTTCCTCATCAAAGTATTCCTCTTCATAGAAGTATTCCTACGTGGTGGCACCTGTAGCGCCGTAATCTATCCCACTGGAGGACTGCCTGTCACCCTCACTAGAGGTCATTTCACCCAGACGAGGCTTACAACCAGATTGTACTTATCAGAGTTCAGGGGGAGTGGAGCAACTCCAGGCAAGCCAATGTCATATATATTAATTATAATGTGGAGGAAGGGCTTGCCAGAACCACTCTAGGTAGAGTCTATGTGAAATTATACAGCCCCACACACACACAATGTCGGGCATCACCGGGAGCCTGGAACGAGCAAATTGGGCTCAAGAGCTGAATAACGCTGCTCCCGCACTTGTTTAAGACCAAAGTATTAACTGGAATCGGTCAAAATGGCCGCTGCGCATGCGCGATGCAGGCCGCTCGTTAACAGAGAAAGAGGATTGCGCGTCAGCCTGACGCACGTCCTCGCTCCCTTTCCTCCTGTTGCAGGGATTCTGCTCATGCACAGAACTATGCGCAGGAAACCAGGACCTCAGTGAATTGTGGTGTACCAAAAACTAACCTCAGTACCCAGAACCCCAATCCGGCTAGCATCATTGTCCCATTCGTTATCCGTATCCTCTCGGAGCTCCCAATGTATAGAGAAGCCAGAACAAGCGACTTAGAGTACTCCCAGGAATGGTGGGAATCAGAAATACCTGTTCGTTATTATTCTCATATCAGTCCACAACAAGAGTAATCAGAGACACGGTAAAGTTTAAAATGTTTATTTTATAAACTACGTGTGCTAAGATGCAGTACTTTTGCTAACATAAGCAGACAAATGATTAAAATTAAAACCACCAGCATTGTTACAATACCATAGAAAATGAAGGGAGAAATCATATTACAAATGACCGTGGAATACAACCACCCTCCCTTCAATAGTAAGCTAGTATTATTATACTAATAGAAGGTCTCTAGGTTTGAATGGGGAACCCCATACCGTAAAGATCAGCTTAGGTGAATCACATCACAGGATCAGCTTTGCTCTGCGTCTGGAAAAGTTCTTCTCCAGAATGTGTGTCTAATGTATGCAAACTGCAATATTAAAGGCTCTCGACTTTCAGATATTTGCAGCTGTGTGCGTGTTATGGCTAGAGCGTGGGCCGATCAACCTGAACTCAAAAACATACATTGTTTGGTGGCTCAGACTGTTTCTGCACACAATGTTCAGACCAAGGTCGCAGTGCACGTCTAGGGATGTGAACAACAGACAGTTCTCATGTGAAGAAAAGGCAAGCAAGCAGTTTTCAAATAATAACATGTACCTGCAGTGTCGTGTGCAAAAGCAGCAGAAGTGGCAAGATAGCGTTTCTAACGTCTAAGGCGCTTGTGCTAACATAGCAATGTATCTAAAACGCTGCCTTCACTCCACTCCCACTCCACAGAAAGATGACACGGGCGCAAGATGCCCGATCGGGGAGGCTGAGCGCTCCCAACGCGCACGCTCGATTCCAGCGAGCGACCGATAAATGGAACTTCAAAGCGACTTGGAAGTCGGCTCCGTTCCGGCCTACACAAGTACAATTACGGTAGCAATAACACTTGAAGCTACTTCAATCAAAGCAATCAGTAACAGCATTAACATCTGGCAATTGCGTTGCAACCATTAAAATATCAGTCCCTAAACTGAAAGTAGTGATAACACAAACAATAGCTGTATAATGGGAAAGCACTTAACTGGCTGCAAAGCAGTAAAGAAAGAGGACGCTATCACCTTTGTCAGAGCTTATATAGGGGTGTACTCTATGGTTGGTCATTTGACATTGAGGTGTTCATGGGTAATGTAGTGTTTATTACTTTTTCTCCTATTGGCTGCTGTGAGTAAACAGTAAAGAAATGAGAAGCATAATCGGAGCCTCCGGTCCTTACATAGAATCAGCCTCCCGCTGAGCGTGCTCCTTACACTTCCTCCAGCGTGGGGGCACCAGGTCGAGCCGCTGCAGCCCTTTGCGGGCTTCTCAGCCTGTCTGGCAGTCGTGCTAGGCGTTGCTGCGCAGGGCCGGACTGGCCGTAGCGAGCACCGGGCAATCCTCCGGTGCGCCGCACGGGTGGGGGTCGGTTTTGGGCCCCAGGGGGCCGTTTTTGTTACAGGGCCGTTTTTGCAACAAAGCTGCAAAATCGGCCCTGTAACAAAATCGGCCATAAAACGGCCCTGGCAAAGAGCTCGGCGGCACCCCCAACCCCCCCGCGGGAGGGGAGGGGGTGGCCGAGCACTTTGCCAGGGCCGGTTTTTGTTCCTAGTCCGGCCCTGTTGCTGCGTGCTGCCTCCCCTCACAATAAGAGTCGTTCTGTCGCTTCGCGGCACTCTTGTAGCAGCGGGGGCACCGCCTCTGTTCTCCGGCACGCGTTGATGGGCGACCCTGCCCCGTCACCAGTGTTGGATGCGGCCCCCGGCAGGGACATAACTGGGCCTAGGCCACCTGCAGACGCGGTCAAAGAATGACGCTACACATTGGTACGGTGCTAGCGAGGAACTAACCTCGAGCAGCTAGCCCTCCTTTATTTAATACCTCTGGCCGCGCCTTGCCGTCTGCATGCGTGTTACATGGTACATGCACGTAGGAGCCGGGTGGCTCACTCCAGTAACCCTATGTGGATGGCGTGCCACGCGTTTCCTCGCGGCTCTGGCTGTGTAGTTTGTGGCAGAACAGGATGCCAGAGAGGTATTGTATTGTGCGTCCTTGCACAAGTATCACTAACTGTGCAAGAGTGCGTACACTGTAGCACCCTCTTTAAGTGTCGGTATCACCGGGTGAAAGGTCAGTGACCTTACGAGACACGCCAGGACACCGGGAACCCTGAGGTGACCAGTGGCGAAACAAGGGTGCCATGCCCCCTAATGCAATCATGGAAACTGAGCCCCCGTTCCCAAGCTGGGTGGCAAAAGCATTTCTAATTAGGGTACAGGTGGCCCTGGGCCTCGGTGACACTGCACCTGCTGCACCATTGATAGCTACGCCCCTGGAGCCGAAGCAGAAGACGTAATCGTGGGAGAACCAAGTCTGGAGATACCTCAGGGTCTCAAAATAGTCCTTGCGAGAGGGGCCCGTGCAGTTATCCCTGGTACCCCAGGGGGGCTCACGCATTCGCCGTTTCTCCCGGAGCTCCCTTTGCAGGTTTCCAGGCGCTGTGCGTCGGGGCAGAGTTTCCTGGCGCTGCCTTTAGCACTTAGGATATGTCTAAATAAAATAACGCTTTTCCATTTAGCAGAGCCTTTCATCCGCGGAGCCTGTAGCTTTATGCATGATTTAATAAGCCTCGCGCCGTGCCAGAGTATTTAAAATGTATGCTCCCCCTTCAGACGAGCGATGCAGTGGCGCAGCAAGGATCCCCCCCCCCTCCCCCACTCCTCCCTCCCTACAACAACTGGTTGGGTAGTAACATAGCAATAATGAGGCCGCAGTGGGCGCCTCCGAGGCCCGGCGCTGCTGCACCTGCTGCACCACTGACACACACCCCTGTGTGTATGGAGCATACACACCCGCTGCACGGGCGCGTGAGATCACAGCTAAAACTCAGCACATGGCTGGAGTTTACCCCGCGTTACAACTCTCACTGGAAACGGGAGTAGCAGGGATTGCATCAGTGGCAGGCCTGTGTTCGATTGACAAGGTACAGAGTGCATCGCCCCCTGGAGGATGAACGGCTGAGCGCACGCAAGACAGATCTGCAATACACGGATTATTTCACAGAGCCACCAGACCTGGCTGTAATTTTAGTAGCATTTTTAGGTCTCGCCTGCGAACGCAGCGCGAAGCGCTGTGAGCAAGCGAGATCTATTGTTGCTGACTTGCCTCGGAAGCGGGACAGGAGATGTGCACGCGCAGGCTCTTGGCGGATTTGAGTTGGTGTACGCGCCTACAGCCACGCGGCGTGCACATCTCCTGTCCCCCTTCCCTCGCAAGCCAGCATGCAGTTTCACTTTCGTCAACATGCACCTCCTAGGCAGCCTCATGCTATTTAATATTTTTTTTTAAATGCGCACGCGCGCTCCAAGCACTTCCCGGCTCTTGTTTATGGAGGGAGGGTGAACAGGAGCAAGCAGCAGCACAGACAAGCTCGCCCCCGCCCCTCCCGAGAGCCGTAGCAGAGTTCCTGTAGATTATTGAGAGCTCGTTCTGCTGCACACACATCTCTGGGAAGGCTGCACGTCACAGGCATGAACATCATTGGGGCCGACCCAGCCTCTCGACCTTCTGGAGTCGGCAAGATGAGGACCACGGAACTGTCCGGTGATAGTCACACCTGTTACAGAAGCGTGCAAGTCAGCAGCGCAGTTTGTGGAATATGTGGTGTGAACGCTCAATGTGTCGAGCGTAGGTGACGCCTGGTTTTGTATTGTGGTATTGATGTGTAGGTAATGGCAGACAGCCGGTAGCAGAATTGAATGTTTGCGATTAGCAGCATGAACGCACGTGTATTAATTAAATTGTTACGTTTTTAAACAGCAACTGGAGCAATTTGCTAAATGTAATTAATGTGCTGGTTATATACTGTATTGCACAGAAGTAATAACTGACATTCAAAAACAGGAGTTAAAAAAATCACAATTTAACACTGCGCAAACAAGCTCTGTTATTTTCGCCGCTGTGTTGTTCATTAGGCTGAATACGTCACTCTTGAGTAAACAACTGATATTTTTATAGTTACTGGTTTATCTTTTCTCGTACATTCTGTGTGGCATATCTGCCCTATTTAAGCTCAGCTTACACAACTTCCCCCGTATCCGCTAATTGCAGTGTTCAGGGGTGCCCGTCATATTGAATTGATGATTTGAATTGGAGGCACTTGTTGAAGACCTGCAAAATACATGCTAACTTCACGTTACGTTTATATTACCAAGCCAGTAAATCAGACAATGCTTAGCGTCACATGTATGTTAAGCTTACTCTTTTTTTAATGTCCAGGAAGGCCCGTGATGCCTTTACCTAAACAGGGCCAAATTCAACATCTTACTCAGCAGCTTAAATGTTTCACATTTGCCGACATGGTCAATGAATTTAGGTGTCTAATTTAGCGAGGAACCGATTTTCACTGTCCTGTCCCGTTTGATGTGTCGCTCATAACCGTGCTGAATTTTTAGTTCTAGTCATTGGACCTCGTGTGGTGACATTGCCTTCACTTGTGGCTTAATATTTATTTTGACACTAGTGGCCTTATAGAATAAAACCACGAGTTTCAAACGTTTAGTGACACACAGGAACTATGAAATACATTGAAAATCGAACAGACTGTTGTACAATTTGCTGAGAAAAGCAACAATGGTTATTTTATTTTATAGTGGTCCGCCACATGCATTGGATGTTTTCCTAATTGTAGAAGTAACAGCCCCTTTGGTACGATTAGCCCAAGAATCAAAAGTCTTACTAGTTTGTATCTGGCTCCAACTTTTGCATCAAGGAATGGGGAATTATGTGGCCCTCTGCAGATTATTAGAACCCTGTGTCTCCATGTTACTGATCCCGCGTGCCCGAGTCTCTCAGAGAGCTTCTGCCTCGGGTGTTCGTGTGATCCGTATCTCAGCATGTGTGCGCCTCTACTCAGTGTGACAGTGTCTGGTGTGTCGGCTAGTCTGCCAGACCCACAGCTTCAGTGTGCCTGTGACTCAGTGTGCCTGCGTGTGTGTGATCACGTGCTTCGGTGCACCCGTGTGCCTCTATGTATTAGTGTGTCTGTCTCACGGGGTGCGTATGTTTCTCAGCGTGTGTATGCATGTGTGCCTGTTTGTAGTGCGGTTTCTATGTATGTCTGTATGCGGGGTTCAACAGGAGGTAGAAGACATTGTCATTTACAATGCCATTACTTGATTAATGATTCACGAAGGGGGGGGGGGGGGGGGGGAAACAATAACATTTTCAATGCCAATAGCTCAAAACAATGTCATTGCGAGACCTATTGCATTGTAAATGCTTGTTAATTATTCTGGACGAAACTCTGCTTTACTAATGAAGGCAGCGAATCTTTGATTTAAAAATGTTTGTACTAAAAACTCTTTTCCTTTTTCACACCATAAAACCATTGCATTTAGATTAAAAAACTCCCAGTCGGGTATTGTTCAAGCTTTTTTCTGTGCCTACTTCCATTTGATATCTGAACAGAACGGCACAGAAATTCCTTGCTTTGCCCGTAATATTACGGTGGGCACGGCTGGGCCAGTTTTCTGAAACTGCTCTGGTGTTTATATATCATCGTGTATCCCCCCTTCTAGCCAACCCCATTAGAATAATGCAGCAAAGAAAGACCAAGTCATGTGCAGTGCTGACTAATTTATGCCTCAAAAAATGAAAATTATGTGGCATAACAAGGCACATTTTTGAGCAACATTATTTTACTATGTTACCACATCAACAAACACCAATATTGGCTGTGCCAAGGTTTCACCCCAATGGTGAAACCTTGGCCACAGCAATTAACACCTGTAAGGTGAGCAGTTCACCTGTACAAAGGGCCTGCCACTGTTCCTCACCGCAGATTGCTTTTTTTAATACCTTTGGATCCGTTTGATCTAGAAATATTTTCTTTTGCTGAAATCGTTATATTTTGCAGCTGACCGTGGATTATGTGGCAACTGCGGCAAATAAACTTTAATGGCAAATGTAAGAATTTTTCTATTTGTCATAATTTTAATTTCTTCTATGTTGTTAAAACACTTTGGTGGCACCAAGTGGCAGAATTTGTTGCTTTTGATGAGGGGTGCCTGGTTGGGTAGTAGGGCTGCCCGATCATCATGTAATATTACCATTGAATTCTTTTTACAAGTCAGGGCATTCTGGGAGTCGTAGTTTCAAATGCTTCAATCTAACTTGTTGCGACTGAGGCTTGGGTGACAATGTGTGCAAGAAAGCCTAGAAGTGAAAATATGGAATTTCCCTGACATGTTAATAAAACAATAATATATACAGACATACACACATATATATTTATATAATATATATTTATTTATTCACATGGCCAGATATACACATGTATATTGTGTTGAAATATAGAAACAAAATGTTCTATATTTGTTTTTATCTATATGTAATGGTAGCATAAACCTAAATACATACACACACATATATAAACAACCTTACCTACATGCCCAGCCATATATATTTTAGTCAAATTTGAATATGCATAGGTGCAGGTATCTGCCCTATAATCATAGCTACATACTTTGAACTATATATATGATCTTACTAAGAAGTATAAACACATAAGATACTTGTGTTATCCACATAGGATGACATACAAGTGTATGTCATATATCCTTCAATCAATCAACCAATCATTTGTAAAGCGCACTACATACCCGCGAGGGTCTCAAGGCGCTCGCGGGGGGGGGGGGGGCTAATGATCGAGCAGCCAGGTCTTGAGTGTCCTCCTGAATGTCAGCAGGTCTTGGGTCTGTCGTAGGCTCAGTGGGAGGGTGTTCCATGTCTTGGCGGTGAATCGCCTCAAGTACATAGATACTTCTACTTGCACCCGGCCATATTTGCATACGCAGTCATGCGTGTCCATTGAATGCATAAACATGCATGTGTTCTGCTAATCATATTTTGTTATTTAGGGGTGTGTCTTGGAGTCTGCGTCTGTTCTTCTGACTCTTGAGGTTCCCACTCGGGGTAGGGGGGCGCATCTGTGCCCTGTGAGGGGCACAGAAGTGTGGCCTGCAGTGTGGTGGGATCCTGGGCAGTGCCATGAAGCTGGGCCTCGTCGCCACTAGTGAGTCAATGTTGTTTCTTCGGTGGAGAGAGGCCCGACTTATGAATACTCGAATAGTGTGCTCTTGGGCAGAGTCTGATCCTGCGGTGAACCCCCGCTGTAGGATTCTGGTTTTTTGTGGTTCAACAGTGGACGCAGCTTCTGGCTGTGAATCTTTCTCACTCCAAAAAAGGTTTTCTCGCTTCTCTTTTAAATGTATAATCTTGAAAGAGTTGCAGGTCGTATAGGATGCACATAAACCTCCTTGTTAACGTGTTTTTTTATTGTATTTTTTTTTTTTTGCGTTCAGAACTTCTTTTGTTCTCCTCGTGGACTGGGCTCTTCGCATTATGTTTTGAGGCGCGCGCAGCTTGGCGGGCCCAGGGGAGGGAGGCGCTAAAGATAGCGCAGGAAGTGTGGCTAAGGGACGCCGGGTCTCTGCGCTCATCCGTCTTCAGCACAGGTGGAATCTGGGCCAGGAGGAGCCTAAAAATACATAGGGACGGAAAGGGATCGAATATATGCGCGCATAGGAGAATGTATGGCAAGGACGGACATGGATGGATGCGTGCATAGGAGGACAGTGGCGTAACGAAAGTTGAAGGGCCCCCCCTGCAAGGTACACAGAGGGGCCCCCGCTCTGGATTTAATCCGGAGCGCTCAAGCGTGAGTACAGTGCTCAGGGGACCCCCTGCAGCTTGGGGGTCCCCCGCACTGTGGGGGATGCGGGGGGGGGGCTGTGTTACGCCCCTGGCATAGGAGAATGTATGGTAAGGTGGAAAATGGATGCAGGACGTATGCGTGCATAGGAGAATGCATGGCAAGGAGGGGCATCGATGTAGGACGTATGCGTTCATAGGAGTATGTATGGTAAGGACGGACATGGATGCAGGATGTATGCGTTCATAGGAGTATGTATGGTAAGGACGGACATGGATGCAGGACGTATGCGTGCGTAGGAGAATGTATGGTAAGGACGAACATGGATGCATGCATAAGAGAATGTATGGTAAGGAGGGGCATGGATGCATAAGACAATGTATGGTAAGGACGGATATGGATGAAGGACGTATGCATGCATAAGAGTGTATAGTAAGGATGGACATGGATGCAGGTCGTATGCGAGCATAGGAGAATGCATGGCAAGGAGGGGCATGGATGCAGGACGTATGCATGTGTAGGAGAATGTTTGGTAAGGGCGGACATGGATGCAGGATGTATGCGTGCATCGGTGAATGTATGGCAAGGAGGGGCATGGATGCAGGATGTATGTGTGCATAGGAGAATGTCTGGTAAGGAGGGACATGGATGCAGAACTTATACATGCATAGGAGAATGTATGGTAAGGATGGACATGGAGGCAGGATGTATGCGTGCATAGGAGACTACATGGTAAGGGCAGAAATGGATTAAGGATGTATGTGTACGGAGCATGGCCACACTAGATGGCCAACAGGACGCGTTCCTGAGCGGCTCTGTGGATGCCCCGCTGAAATCCTGCAACATCCTGCATTTACAGTGTCCACCCTTAGCCGCTGCCTATAAGACGGACTCCCACTTTCACCCTGCTGCGGAGGGGGCCTATTCTAGAACGCAAGTGTCGCCCTGGGGGGAGAATTCACCTGGATGTGAGCCGAGCAGCATGGAGGACGGAAGGCGCCAGACCCACGGGCCTCCTGGGGCCGAGAATGACCTGCTGCTGGGAGTCGGGGGACAACAGGGATCGTGGCCGGGGGACCCGTCTAGACCAGAGTGGCAGTGAAGAGGCAAGTACTGTGGTGTGCATCTCTGGCCTCTCTATCTGAAACAGATAGTTAGTTGTAGATTCCTTACCTTAGAATTTCCCCCTGGCGTCAGTCGGGATCCAGAGACTTTTCTATAGCAGTACCCCTGCACGCTGGTAGGTAGCGTCGGTCGACTCCCCGTCCGTCGTTGTGGTCGCCGGGATGACATTGCGGTGCCTACTTAGACGCCGCTCCTGCACGCTGACATCAGTTCTTTCTTTTTCCATGCCAGCCTAGTGCGACTGTATGACGTTACAACGTAAACATTTACAACGCATGCCTTTACAACGCAGTTTTTACATCGCAACATCCATTACAACGCATGATTTTACATCGCATGCCTTCACAATGCATTTTTAGAAACTACATTTACAGCGCATTCAATTACATCGCATTATATCATTACAGCGCATACCATTACATTGCATTTAAGGTAAGTGTTGGATAGTGTAAGGGTAAAAATTACTATTCCCACTCCAGTGAGTGCAACAGTAGGGTAAGTGTTGGATAGTGCGGGGGTAAAAATTACTATTCCCACTCCAGTGAGTGCAACAGTACGGTGAGTGTTTGATAGTGTAAGGGTAAAAACTATGCGTTGTAATGGTATGCGTTGTAGTGACATGCGTAGTAATGACGTGTTGTAGTGACATGCGATGTAATGACTGCGCTGTAATGGCATGCGATGTAAAGGATGTTGCGTTGTAATGACTGCATTGTAAAGGTAGTGTGATGTAATGATTGCGTTGTAAAGGTTGTTTCCCGCCTAGCGCAGATCCAGAGAGAGCTTCCCCTTAGCCGTTTTTTCGGTAACCTTTTTACGACTTTAGTCTGCCTCTTTTTCTTGGACTCCTGGTGCGCGAGGGATGTCCCAACGTCGGACCGATTTCTAGCCTTGAATGGCCTGTCACAAGATGATGTCGGTGACGGACCAGCACCTCGTGTGCTTGTGGTGTCTGGAGCGCGACCACGACCTGAAGCCCTGCTCCAATTGCCGGGCCATGCACCTGAAGACTTTGTGGGAGCGATCCCAAAAGTTGTTGGAGGCCCGGCGATCAGCTCTGTGTCGCTCCCGTTTTCATTCGAGAGGAAGGTCTCAAGACTGTTCGCGGAGCCCCCTCTCCTCGTCACACTCTAAACCGTTTTGATCTTCAGGTAAATCGAAACAAAAGAAGGAGGCGAAGAAGCACAAGCGCTCTTCACCTTCTCCCCGCCTGTCTGGAGACACAACGCAGGACTTGGAGCGTCGTTGCTCAAAGGCTCCGTCTCCAGCGCCTATCTCAGTGACAAATCCGTGCCTCCCGCCCTTTCCGGGAGCTGGAGTGTCCCCTCCCCAACTTAAGCAATTCTACGAGGCCTTACACCTCGTCTTTGGCCAGCCCGACTCTACTGGCGCGCCTTCGGGCCTTGCGGACCGGGTTGGTGGGCTGGGTCTTTGATGCCGACGGCTCCGGCCACGGCGCTGGAGGGCTCCCGCGGATCAAGACCTGGTTCCAGATCGATGCCGGTCAATCTTACTCGACCTTCCCCGGCACCGATCCAGATGAGGACGCCCCTGGCGTGGACCGTGCCCCCCAACTGATGCCGTCCCCACCCTCATACCCGAGTTGGAGCCGGACAAACGTCGGAACCGTTGCCGGAGGGTACTTTTGTTCCCCTGTACATCCCTGGTGTTCCCTACCGACCAGAGGGTTGTGATGAGTACTGAGAGGGGTTGCTGGACCCTTTAACTGACCAGCTAGAAGAACTGGACTGGCAAGAGGACCTGGGTAATGCCAGGGGTCTGGATGCATCTGCAGACACTGGTTTGCTTTCTTCCCTACCCTGGCTACAGAGGTGGGGGTGTCCTATGCTGTCGTTGTGAGAAGGGCAGCTGTGGTCTTGGTCCTTGAGCTCCCTTCGGTGGCAGTCAGGACTAACCTCCTAACAGAGGTGATGAGAAAAGCAAACTACAAGTCACAGAATACAAAGTGCAGAGGGCTAAAAACCTAGGACTGGTTACAGGTCTCACTCTTGACGTGGGCGGGGGCACTGGCAGCTGTGGTGCTTGTGTGGTGCCTCTGACACTCTACGTGTGACCCCTTCAGTTTTATCCATTTCGAAAGAGATTGGTGAATTTAAGAAAGCTTTGATTAAACCACTGTTAGCCGTAAAGCAGCTCAGTGGGTTGATCGGCTGCTGCAGAGGTCAGTGTATAATTTGTAAATCAGGCGTTCATCCTGCCAAGGTTGCTAAAATCCGTGCCCCTTAAATAAGGTAAGAAACATATATGTTATTTAAACTAAAAGAGAAGATGTATTTGTGGTGTGGGCTGTATAAGTGGTCAGGAGTTTAATTTCTGCATCAACCGGAAATGTCACAAACACTGAACGGGGTCCATGGTGTTATCCAAAAGCCTGTCAGGTGACTCCTGTAAAATGTGCTCCTTCGGTACGACCCGCATTTTTCGACAGAAACGCTGTGCAGCGTGTGACGTCGCACTTTTGAATGGGAAGCGTAAACTGCACGTGGAGTCTGTGTAAAAAGCGAGGAGTGGATGTAAGTGTCACACATCAGTCACTGTTGGAGCTTAGGGTTTTTAAAGTAATATTCCTAGTTATTTATTATGAATAAGTGCAGGGGCTCAAAAGTTTTGTTCGGAGGCCACTGAAACTGCCAAATTCCGCAAGAGTAAGGTCCCCCGTCCAGATTCCATCCCTGGCCTTCTCCTCCCCTCACTACCTGTTTCTGAACCTCAGTCTTGCGGGTTCTTTTTCATCCCTTCTTTCTCTCTTTCTCACTGTTTCCTATCGTTTTTTCATCCTGTGTGCAGAACTCTCAACTTTCCCAGGTGTGTGCGTCTCTCATTCAGTCCAGGTATTTGCTTTCCATTATGGAACTTGTAGAACTGTTTACCCAATTCTAAATTCAGGGCTACAAGTCCCAGAGTAAAAAACATGCACTGGAAGAGCTACTCAGGCATGGATGGACATGGAAACCGAGAGCTTTTGTGTGGCATGTACATCCATGGGATCTCCATATACATCTACAGGAAAGGCTACGTGTGTGTGTGGAGCCCCAGAGAGTAAACAAGCATTGGCATAGCCAATAGGCCTCGCCTTTGGGACCTTACAAGTGTTTAGTTATCCAGCAGAATATCCTTGGTGCAACAACATCACCTGTTGCATGGCTAAACACTTATAAGATCCCAAAGGCGAGACCTATTGGCTATGCCAATGCTTGTTTCTTTTCCATTGCAGTTTGGGAACCAGGTTTGTTCGTGTGCATGGACAGGTGTGAAAACCGTTGATTTCTTCCATAGATTATGGGACCGACAGACCAACAGACCAGGTAGGGGCTGTAACTGGACATGCTGCATGCAAAACAAACAAAGCAAACACAAAGAGACGATGGACGGAGTGCTGAAACTTTTCAGACAGTCACCCTCAGTCACAGATCTGGGTTGAATCCATCATCATTCTTTAGCTCACTTCACCACCTCAGTTCAGACCCAGCTATATGCAAATCAGTCTTGACCCTGTGCCTCATTGGAACAGTCCAGCTCGAACTGCCAAGCCAGGTCTTCCCTGGACCGGAAACAAGCTTCCTGGGACCGATTTCTGGGAAACTCCCTTCATCAGCCAGGCTTGCTTGAATCCAGTGGCAAAGTGAGCAAGAGACCCACGTCTGGGCATACCCTGCCAACTTAGGGCGAACAAAGCAAACACAAAGAGATGATGGACAAAGCACTGAAACTTTTCAGACACTCACCCCCAGTCACAGACCTGGGTTGAATCCATCATCATTCTTTAGCTCACTTCGCCACCTCAGCTGATACCCAGCAATATGCAAATCAGTCTTGACCCTGTGCCTCATGGGAACAGTCCAGCCCAAACTGCCAAGCCAGGTCTTCCCCTGAACTGGAAACAAGCATCCTGGGACGGGTTTCGGGGTAACACCCTTCATCAGCCAGGCTAGCTTAAATCCAGTGGCAAAGTGAGCAAGGGACCCACGTCTGGGCATACCCTGCCAACTTAGGGCGAACAAAGCAAACACAAGGAAACAGTCTCTGTGGCATTAGAGCGGAGGTGTTTCAGATCCAGCTGGACCTACAGGGGCTGTGGGCGTCTCTCGAGTGACATACCCTTACCTCCGACCAGCAATGGTTACATCAGGAAGGGGATGAGTCTGGGCAGCTGTTAGCCTGGATATTATAACGCAAACAGATTCCGCCTATCTTACAGATTTGCAACCCAGAGTTTCAGATATTGACACAACGCAGCCAGATACTGACAGCGCTGGTAACACACTTTGGTAGTGTATACAGAGAGAGTGCGGATGGTTGTCCCGAGAGGGAGAGGAGATTTTTACGAGGGGTGGCGCTGCCACGGTTGGCTCGTGACGATGCCCATGACCTTGATGAAGAACTTGCTGTAGAGTAATTGAGAGCCGCGCTTCGAGGTCAAAATAGATCGAAGGCCTGCAGGGGTGACTGCTTTCCCGCATAATTTTATCAGGCATACCCCGATATTTTCTAAGGAAAAGTATTACGTGTTTTTAACTCCGTCAAGGGGCCTAGGCACCTTGCACCAGACCATGCGGGAGGGAATCCTTAGCCTAATGGTGAAACCTGGTGGGAACCCTGAGAACCCCCTCCTCCCACAGGCCCGTCACTATGATTAACACAGACGTAAAAATCCTTTGCAAGTTGTTACAGGGGTTATCCATACCATGGTCCATGAGGATCAGTGTGGATTTATGCCGGCGCGCAGCACGACCTTTAACTTGCGGCGTATGACGCATGTATTGCATGAGACCACGGAGTTGGACAAGGACCTTGCCCTCGTGTCATTAGACCGGGAGAAGGTGTTCAGTACTGTTCGGCGGAGCTGTCTCATGAGAGTCCCTCAGGGGATGGGCTTCGGCCCAGTCTTCTGGAGGTGGATACAACTGCTATCCACTCAGCCTGTAGGCCCCCCGTTAAGGTAATGGGGAGATTTCTGAGGCGTGGTCGATTGATCAGGGCACCCGGCAGTGATGCCCTCTCTCGCCACTGTTGTTTGCTTGAGCCTATGGCCGTCCTGCTCTGCGAGGAACTGACGGAATGGGGCATACATGTCGGTGAGGCGACCCATGTCATTTCTCTGTATGCCAACGACACGTTGGTATACATTCGATCTATGACTGACGCAGTGCCAGTGTTGATGTGGCACCTGGAGGACTTCGGACTGGTGTCTATCCTGCGAATCAATCTCAAGAAGATGCTGCTGTTTCCCTTCGGCCTGCTGGCCCTGCTGCCGCAGAATCAATTGCCAGACTCGGGCATCCGATGGAAACCTGAGGGATTCCAATATTTGGACATTATGGTCATGAGGACGGTGGTAGAACAGCCGCGCCTTAATGTAGACCGCGTGGTGGAATGTTCTCCCCCTGTTAGTCATCGAGAGGGCGGCAGTGGCAAAGATGGTGTTCCTTCCTCGATGCTTATACTTAGTACAAAATGCACTTTTATCTCTGCAGGAGCCCTTTTTTCAGACCCTAGACAATCTCCTTATCTCATTGATATGGACGGGAAAACGCAGTAGGGTTGCCCTCGCAGTCTTGAAGAGGAATATGGAAGCGGGTGTCTTGGCGATCCCGAACATTGGTCTGTATTACTAGGTGATGAATCTCCAACACGCTGGCTTATAGAAGGGGACAATTGGGAGAAGCGGCTCTTCCGGGGCATGGTGGAGCGGAATACGTTGCTACGTCTTCTAATGAGGAGGTGGTGGATTGACCAGCACTCTATTTAATTCAACACATAGTGGGTATATGGGAAATTGCAGTAAAAAAGATACTGTGTAGGGCCCCCTTTGACCGGGAGTTACCCATATGGGACTTGGAGCCTTTCTCCTCTATTGACCGGGATATGTCCATGGACAGATGGAGAGCGGTGGTTGTCATTTGGCAGTAGACCTATACCCGGGTTAAACGTTTATAACCTTCCAGGATGCACACACAAGGAGATGATGGACGGAGTGCTGAAACTTTTAAGACACTCACCCAGTCACAGATCTGGGTTAAATCCATCTTTCTTTTGCCCACTACGCCACCCCAGTTCAGACATGGCCATATGCAAATCATTCTTGACCCTGTGCCTCATGGGAACAGTCCAGCCCGAATTACCAAGCCATGTCTTCCCTGGACCGCAAACAAGCATCCTGGGACCGGTTTCAGGCCAACAGCCCTAATCAGCCAGGCTAGCTTGCCACTGGATTCAAGCTAGCCTGGCTGATGAAGGGTGTTACCCAGAAACCGGTCCCAGGATGCTTGTTTCCGGTTTAGGGAAGACCTGGCTTGGCATAGAAGAATACATGGTGAAGACGGTATTTTGACATTAGTGCCCGGCAGTGTGTGTGCATTGAAATCAGTGTCCTGCCTGTGTCTGTACATTATTGTAATTCCCTGGCAATGACTGTACTTTGAAGTCAGTCCCTTGCAGTGTTTATAGGTTCAAGTCAGTCTCCTGCCAGTGTTTATAGGTTAAAGCCACCTCCCAGCAGTGTCTATAGGTTGAAGTCACCTCCTGACGGTGTCTATATTGGTTGATGTCCGGCCCCTTGCAGTGTCCTTAGGTTGAAGTTACCTCCTGGCAGTGACTATAGGTTGAAGTCACCTCCTGGCACGGTCTATAGGTTAATGTCACTCTCCTGCCAGTGTCTATAGGTTAAATCCACCTCCCAGCAGTGTCTATAGGTTGAAGTCACCTCCTGACGGTGTCTATATTGGTTGATGTCCGTCCCCTTGCAGTGTCCTTAGGTTGAAGTTACCTCCTGGCAGTGTCTATATGTTGAAGTCACCTCCCGATTGTGTCTTTAGTTTGAAGTCAGTCCCCTCACAGTGTCTATAGGTTAAAGCCAACTCCTGGCAGTGTCTATAGGTTGATGTCAGTCCCCTCGCAGTGTCTATAGGTTGATGTCACCTCCTGACAGTGTCTATAGGTTGATGTCAGTCCCCTACCAGTGTCTATAGGTTGAAGCCACCTCCTGGCAGTGTCTATAGGTTAATGTCAGTCCCCTCGCAGTGTCTATAGGTTGAAGCCACCTCCTCGCAGTGTCTGTAAGTTGAAGTCACCTCCAGTCAGTGTCAATAGGTTGAAGTCAGGCCCCTGGCAGTGTCTGTAGGTTGATGTCCCTGCCAGTGTCTATAGGTTGAAATCACCTCCTGGCAGTGTCTATAGGTTGGAGTCACCTCCTGGCAGTGTCTATAGGTTGATGTCAGTCCCTGCCAGTGTGAATAGGTTGATGTCAATCCCGTTGCAGTGTCTATAGGTTGAAGTCACCTCCTGGCAGTGTCTATAGGTTGATTTCAGTCCCCTCGCAGTGTCTATAGTTTTAAGTCTGCTCATGGCAGGGTCTATAGGTTGATGTCAGTCCCCTCCAAGTGTCTATAGGTTAAAGTCCCCTCCTGGCTGTGTCTTTAGGTTGAAGTCAGTCCTCTCACAGTGTCTATAGGTTAAAGCCAACTCCTGGCAGTGTCTATAGGTTGAAGTCACCTCCTTGCAGTGTCTATAGGTTGAAGCCACCTCCTAGCAGTGTCTATAGGTTGATATCAGTCCCTTCGCAGTGTCTATAGGTTGATGTCACATCCTGGCAGTGTCTATAAGTTGACGTCAGTCCCCTTGCAGTGTTTATAGGTTGAGGCCACCTCCTAGCAGTGTTTCTAGGTTGATGTCAGTCCCCTCACAGTGTCTATAGGTTTAAGTCACATCCTGGAAGTGTCTATACGTGGACGTCAGTCCCCATGCAGTGTTTATAGGTTGAAGTCACCTCCTTGCAGTGATTATAGGTTAATGTCAGTGGTCCCCAATTGTCTGTACATTGAAGGCAGTCCCCTGGCAGTGTCTATAGGTTGGAGTCTCCTCCTGGCAGTGTCTATAGTTTAATACCACCTCCCGGCAGAGTCTATAGGTTGAATTCACCTCCTGGCAGTGTCTATAGGTAGATGTCAGTCCCTTTGCAGTGTCTATAGGTTGAAGTCACCTCCTGGCAGTGTCTATAGGTTGATGTCAGTCCCCTCGCAGTGTCTATAGGTTTAAGCCACCTCCTGGCAGTGTCTATAGGTTGATGTCAGTCCCCTTGCAGTGTCTATAGGTTGAAGCCACCTCCTGGCAGTGTCTATAGGTTAGTGTCAGTCCCCTCGCAGTGTCTATAGGTTGAATCCACCTCGTCGCAGTATCTGTAAGTTGAAGTCACCTCCTGCCAGTGTCTATATGTTGATGTCAGTCCCCTCGCAGTGTCTATAGTTTTAAGTCTGCTCATGGCAGTGTCTATAGGTTGATGTCAGTCCCCTCCAAGTGTCTATAGGTTGAAGTCACCTCTTGCCAGTGTCTATAGGTTGATGTCAGTCCCCTTGCAGTGTCTATAGGTTGAGGTTACCTCCAGGCAGTGTCTATAGGTTGAAGTCACCTCCCAGCTGTGTCTTTAGGTTGAAGTCAGTCCCCTCACAGTGTCTATAGGTTAAAGCCAACTCCCGGCAGTGTCTATAGGTTGAAGTCACCTCCTCGCAGTGTCTATAGGTTGAAGTCACATCCTGGAAGTGTCTATAAGTTGAGGTTAAAGTCACCTCCTCGCAATGTCTATAGGTTGAAGTCACATCCTGGAAGTGTCTATAAGTTGACGTCAGTCCCCTTGCAGTGTTTATAGGTTGAAGTCACCTCCTGGCAGTGTCTATAGGTTGAAGTCACCTCCTGGCAGTGTCTATAGGTTAGTGTCAGTCCCCTCGCAGTGTCTATAGGTTGAAGCCACCTCCTGGCAGTGTCTATAGGTTGATGTCAGTCCCCTCGCAGTATCTGTAAGTTGAAGTCACCTCCTGCCAGTGTCTATAGGTTGAAGTCACATCCTGGAAGTGTCTATAAGTTGACGTCAGTCCCCTTGCAGTGTTTATAGGTTGAAGTCACCTCTTGGCAGTGTCTATAGGTTGAAGTCACCTCCTGACAGTGTCTATAGGTTAGTGTCAGTCCCCTCGCAGTGTCTATAGGTTGAAGCCACCTCCTCGCAGTATCTGTAAGTTGAAGTCACCTCCTGCCAGTGTCTATAGGTTGAAGTCACATCCTGGAAGTGTCTATAAGTAGACGTCAGTCCCCTTGCAGTGTTTATAGGTTGAAGTCACCTCCTAGCAGTGATTATAAGTTAATGTCAGTGGTCCCTCGTTGTCTGTACATTGAAGGCAGTCCCCTGGCAGTGTCTATAGGTTGATGTCAGTCTCCTGCCAGTGTCTATAGGTTAAAGCCACCTCCTGGCACTGTCTATATGTTGATGTCAGTCCCCTCGCAGTGTCTATAGGTTGAAGTCACATCCTGGCAGTGTCTATAGGTTGATATCAGTCCCCTCGCCTTGTCTATAGGTTGAAGCCACCTCCTGGCAGTGTCTATAGGTTGATGTCACCTCCTGCCAGTGTCTATAGGTTGATGTCAGTCCCCTCGCAGTGTCTATAGGTTGAAGTCACCTCCTGGCAGTGTCTATAGGTTAAAGCCAACTCCTGGCAGTGTCTATAGGTTGAAGTCACCTCCTTGCAGTGTCTATAGGTTGAAGCCACCTCCTAGCAGTGTCTATAGGTTGATATCAGTCCCTTCGCAGTGTCTATAGGTTGATGTCACATCCTGGCAGTGTCTATAAGTTGACGTCAGTCCCCTTGCAGTGTTTATAGGTTGAGGCCACCTCCTAGCAGTGTTTCTAGGTTGATGTCAGTCCCCTCACAGTGTCTATAGGTTTAAGTCACATCCTGGAAGTGTCTATACGTGGACGTCAGTCCCCATGCAGTGTTTATAGGTTGAAGTCACCTCCTTGCAGTGATTATAGGTTAATGTCAGTGGTCCCCAATTGTCTGTACATTGAAGGCAGTCCCCTGGCAGTGTCTATAGGTTGGAGTCTCCTCCTGGCAGTGTCTATAGTTTAATACCACCTCCCGGCAGAGTCTATAGGTTGAATTCACCTCCTGGCAGTGTCTATAGGTTGAAGCCACCTCCTGGCAGTGTCTATAGGTTGATTTCAGTCACCTTGCAGTGTCTATAGGTTGAAGCCACCTCTTGGCAGTGTCTATAGGTTGAAGTCACCTCCTGGCAGTGTCTATAGGTTGATGTCAGTCCCCTCGCAGTGTCTATAGTTTTAAGCCACCTCCTGGCAGTGTCTATAGGTTGATGTCAGTCCCCTTGCAGTGTCTATAGGTTGAAGCCACCTCCTGGCAGTGTCTATAGGTTAGTGTCAGTCCCCTCGCAGTGTCTATAGGTTGAATCCACCTCGTCGCAGTATCTGTAAGTTGAAGTCACCTCCTGCCAGTGTCTATATGTTGATGTCAGTCCCCTCGCAGTGTCTATAGTTTTAAGTCTGCTCATGGCAGTGTCTATAGGTTGATGTCAGTCCCCTCCAAGTGTCTATAGGTTGAAGTCACCTCTTGCCAGTGTCTATAGGTTGATGTCAGTCCCCTTGCAGTGTCTATAGGTTGAGGTTACCTCCAGGCAGTGTCTATAGGTTGAAGTCACCTCCCAGCTGTGTCTTTAGGTTGAAGTCAGTCCCCTCACAGTGTCTATAGGTTAAAGCCAACTCCCGGCAGTGTCTATAGGTTGAAGTCACCTCCTCGCAGTGTCTATAGGTTGAAGTCACATCCTGGAAGTGTCTATAAGTTGAGGTTAAAGTCACCTCCTCGCAATGTCTATAGGTTGAAGTCACATCCTGGAAGTGTCTATAAGTTGACGTCAGTCCCCTTGCAGTGTTTATAGGTTGAAGTCACCTCCTGGCAGTGTCTATAGGTTGAAGTCACCTCCTGGCAGTGTCTATAGGTTAGTGTCAGTCCCCTCGCAGTGTCTATAGGTTGAAGCCACCTCCTGGCAGTGTGTATAGGTTGATGTCAGTCCCCTCGCAGTATCTGTAAGTTGAAGTCACCTCCTGCCAGTGTCTATAGGTTGAAGTCACATCCTGGAAGTGTCTATAAGTTGACGTCAGTCCCCTTGCAGTGTTTATAGGTTGAAGTCACCTCTTGGCAGTGTCTATAGGTTGAAGTCACCTCCTGACAGTGTCTATAGGTTAGTGTCAGTCCCCTCGCAGTGTCTATAGGTTGAAGCCACCTCCTCGCAGTATCTGTAAGTTGAAGTCACCTCCTGCCAGTGTCTATAGGTTGAAGTCACATCCTGGAAGTGTCTATAAGTAGACGTCAGTCCCCTTGCAGTGTTTATAGGTTGAAGTCACCTCCTAGCAGTGATTATAAGTTAATGTCAGTGGTCCCTCGTTGTCTGTACATTGAAGGCAGTCCCCTGGCAGTGTCTATAGGTTGATGTCAGTCTCCTGCCAGTGTCTATAGGTTAAAGCCACCTCCTGGCACTGTCTATATGTTGATGTCAGTCCCCTCGCAGTGTCTATAGGTTGAAGTCACATCCTGGCAGTGTCTATAGGTTGATATCAGTCCCCTCGCCTTGTCTATAGGTTGAAGCCACCTCCTGGCAGTGTCTATAGGTTGATGTCACCTCCTGCCAGTGTCTATAGGTTGATGTCAGTCCCCTCGCAGTGTCTATAGGTTGAAGTCACCTCCTGGCAGTGTCTATAGGTTGATGTCAGTCCCCTGCCATTGTCTGTAGGTTGAAGTCACCTCCTGGCAGTGTCTATAGGTTAATGTCAGTCCCTTCGCAGTGTCTATAGTTTTAAATCCGCTCATGACAGTGTCTATAGGTTGAAGTCAGGCTCCTGGCTGTGTCTGTAGGTTAATGTCAGTCCCTGCCAGTGTCTATAGGTTGAAATCACCTCCTGGTAGTGTCTATAGGTTGACTTCACCTCCTCGCAGTGCCTATAGGCTGGTCACCTCCTGGCAGTGTCTATAGGTTGATGTCAGTCCCCTGTCAGTGTCTATAGGTTGAAGCCGCCTCCTGGCAGTGTCTAAAGGTTAATGGCAGTCCCCTCGCAGTGGTTATAGGTTGAAGCCACCTCCTCACAGTGTCTATAGGTTGAAGTCACCTCGTGCCAGTGTCTATAGGTTGAACTCAGACCCCTGGCAGTGTCTATAGGTAGATGTCAGTCCCCTCGCAGTGTCTATAGTTTTAAGTCCGCTCATGGCAGTGTCTATAGGTTGAAGTCACCTCCTGCCAGTGTCTATAGGTTGATGTCAGTGGTCCCCCGTTGTCTGTACATTGAAGGCTGACCCCGGGCAGTGTCTAGAGAGTGAAGTCAGTGTCCCCGCTCTGTCTGTACATTGAAGCTCCTCCCTGGCAGCGCCTCGACGCTGAAGTTCTATTCCTGGCGCTGTCTGGACACTGCGCTCGGCCGCCCCAGGCACAGCTCCGGCCTCACACGCGCTGCACCGACCGGGCCTCGACTCAAGACGCATAAATATTGCAGCGATCGGATGAGGTGAAATCTTAATTTAACTCGGAAAATCAATTTGTCAGCTGGGTGATTTCTGGTGGGGGAGAGAGGGGCCTCGTGCATTTTTAACAAATGGTTTTAATCTCAGTAGCGCGGGGCTGGCCTCCACCTCCGGTACCCTCCTTCCAGAGAGAGAGGGGCACGCCTCACGCTGACGCCGTGACCTCAATCCAATCTCGTCCTGCCCTGATTACTAAAATAGAGCCGCACATTCCCCATTCCACATCACTGGCCTCGTGCACAAACCACAGGCCTCGTGCGCACACCACTTGACTCGTGCACAAACCACTGGACTCGTGCACACTACGGGACTCGTGCGCACACCACTGGCCTCTTGCACACACCACTGGCCTCTTGCACACACCACTGGCCTCTTGCACACACCACTGGCCTCTTGCACACACCACTGGCCTCTTGCACACACCACTGGCCTCTTGCACACACCACTGGCCTCTTGCACACACCACTGGCCTCTTGCACACACCACTGGCCTCTTGCACACACCACTGGCCTCTTGCACACACCACTGGCCTCTTGCACACACCACTGGCCTCTTGCACACACCACTGGCCTCTTGCACACACCACTGGCCTCTTGCACACACCACTGGCCTCTTGCACACACCACTGGCCTCTTGCACACACCACTGGCCTCTTGCACACACCACTGGCCTCTTGCACACACCACTGGCCTCTTGCACACACCACTGGCCTCTTGCACACACCACTGGCCTCTTGCACACACCACTGGCCTCTTGCACATACCACTGGCCTCTTGCACACACCACTGGCCTCTTGCACACACCACTGGCCTCTTGCACACACCACTGGCCTCTTGCACACACCACTGGCCTCTTGCACACACCACTGGCCTCTTGCACACACCACTGGCCTCTTGCACACACCACTGGCCTCTTGCACACACCACTGGCTCTTTCACACACTGATTGCATCGTGCACACACCACTGGCCTCGTGCGCACACTACTGGCCTCGTGCGCACACCACCGGACTTGTGCGCTCACCACTTGACTTGTGCACAAACCACTGGACTTGTGCACACTTCGGGACTCGTGTGCACACTACTGGCCTCTTGCACACACTACTGGCCTCTTGCACACACTACTGGCCTCTTGCACACACTACTGGCCTCTTGCACACACTACTGGCCTCTTGCACACACTACTGGCCTCTTGCACACACTACTGGCCTCTTGCACACACTACTGGCCTCTTGCACATACCACTGGCCTCTTGCACATACCACTGGCCTCTTGCACATACCACTGGCCTCTTGCACATACCACTGGCCTCTTGCACATACCACTGGCCTCTTGCACATACCACTGGCCTCTTGCACATACCACTGGCCTCTTGCACATACCACTGGCCTCTTGCACATACCACTGGCCTCTTGCACATACCACTGGCCTCGTGCACTCAGTACTGGCCTCGTGCACTCAGTACTGGCCTCGTGCACTCAGTACTGGCCTCGTGCACTCAGTACTGGCCTCGTGCACTCAGTACTGGCCTCGTGCACTCAGTACTGGCCTCGTGCACTCAGTACTGGCCTCGTGCACTCAGTACTGGCCTCGTGCACTCAGTACTGGCCTCGTGCACTCAGTACTGGCCTCGTGCACTCAGTACTGGCCTCGTGCACTCAGTACTGGCCTCGTGCACTCAGTACTGGCCTCGTGCACTCACCACTGGACTTTTGCACACACCAGTGGAGTCGTGCATACACCAGTGGAGTCGTGCATACACCAGTGGAGTCGTGCATACACCAGTGGAGTCGTGCACACACCACTGGCCTCGTGCACACACCACTGGCCTCGTGCACACACCACTGGCCTCGTGCACACACCACTGGCCTCGTACTCACAACACTGGTGTTGTGCAAAAAACCACAGGCCTCGTGCGCACACTACTAGCCTCATGCACACACTACTACACTCATGCACACACTACTACACTCATGCACACACTACTACACTCACGTGCATACTACTAGACTCACGCGCACACCACTGGACTCGTGCACACCCTACTGGCTTAGTTCACTTCAGCAGAGTCTTGCGAACAGTTGCACTTTACAGCCATCATCTACTTAGATAGGCGTATTCCCTACTTCTCTTTCCTCATAGACTTCAGTGGAGCTGTGTTTATTCCCTTTTCTCTGGCCTCATAGACTTCAGTGGAGCTGTGTTGATTCCCTGCTGCTTTGGCCTCCTAGACTTCAGTGGAGCTGTGTTAATTCCCTGCTTCTCTGGCCTCATAGACTTCAGTGGAGCTGTGTGGATTCCCTGCTGCGCTGGCCTCATAGAGTTCAGTGGAGCTGTGTGGATTCCCTGCTTCTCTGGCCTCAAAGACTTCAGTGGAGCTGTGCTAATTCCCTGCTGCTCTAGCCTCATAGACTTCAGTAGAGCTGTGTTAATTCCCTTGATCTCTGGCCTTATAGTTTTCAGTGGAGCCGTTTTCATTCCCTACATCTCTGGCCTCCTAGACTTCAGCGGAGCTGTATTCGTTCCCAACTTCTCTGGCTTCGTATATTTCGGTGGAGCTGTGTTCATTCCCTACATCTCTGGCCTCTGAATCTGATGTGGAGCTGTGTTCGTTCCCTGCATCTCTGGCCTCCTGGAATTCACTGGAACTGTGTTCTTTCCCTGCATCTCTGGCCTCATAGACTTCAGTGGAGCTGTGTTCATTCACTGTTCTCTGGCCTCCTAGACTTCAGTGGAGCTGTGTTCATTCCCTGCTTCTCTGGCCTCATAGACTTCAGTGGAGCTGTGTTCATTCCCTGCCTCTCTGGCCTCATAGACTTCAGTGGAGCTGTGTTCATTCCCTGTTCTCTGGCCTCATAGACTTCAGTGGAGCTGTGTTCATTCCCTGTTCTCTGGCCTCCTAGACTTCAGTGGAGCTGTGTTCATTCCCTGTTCTCTGGCCTCATAGACTTCAGTGGAGCTGTGTTCATTCCCTGTTCTCTGGCCTCATAGACTTCAGTGGAGCTGTGTTCATTCCCTGCATGTATTTTCGTACTTTTGTCTGTCTTGTGTGTAATTTATGTTGTCAGACGCATGTTTTTTGACTTTGTGTGTGTTATTAAATGTGCACTTCGTGCATTCACGATCACCTTTTATTCACATTATAGCTAGACGCCAGCATGAAAGATGTACTGTCTGGAGAACTATACAGTGGCACAATAAGAATATGTGAATAATGAGCATTACGACACTGGTGCATAGTGTAATCACTTTTTTATCCTATGACAATAATGCATAATATGCCTTTTCTCCCTTAATGTCTGTTTTCCATCCTACAGAATTCCATGAGACGTACATTACGTATGTATTTTGATTAACGCATGCTAAATTTGCACAGCGTTTTTTGTTTTTTTCACTTATTCATGCACCAAATTAGGTCTTCTAGGAGTGGTATTTACACTGGGCTGGTCCCAGTGTAGTCCTGATGAAGAGCTTGGGAAGCTTGAAACTAGTCGACCGTATGCTAGGTACACTTACCCATTATAGTAGTTATCTCTAGCATATCACCCACTTTTTTAATTAATTAGCTAGGAGCAACATTAAAATTTAGATTGGCCCACTAGTTGATTATTTTAACTCACTTTAAACCACTCCACACCACAACACTTGCACAACACATAGTCTTGTTCAGTGCTCCTACGTAAATCCGCAAGTCGCAGCACGCCTCAGCCCGTAGAGGACTGAGAGGACCCCAATGATGAAGCATGTCACCGTGGGGAAACCCTGGTGAGTGAGGGGACTAAAGAAAGGAATTGCCCTTTCTTTCTTTTGCTTGGGTGTTCTTTCGGGAAACAAGTGCTTTCCACACACCCTTTGGTTAGGTTCTCATAATCTCACGACTCAGATTATTTATTTAATTATATATACAATGGGAGGGTGAACCTAACCGTTAAAAAACCTCTCTTTCCCCCTTCTTTTTTGATATACTTCATTCCCTGCATCTCTGGCCTCATAGACTTCAGTGGAGCTGTGTTCATTCACTGTTCTCTGGCCTCATAGACTTCAGTGGAGCTGTGTTCATTCCCTGGCCTCATAGTCATAGACTTCTGTTGCGCTGCGTTTGTTCCCTGAATCTCTGGCCTAATAAACGTCAATGGAGCTGTGTTCATTCCGTGCATCTGCTCAAGCTCAATGGGGAAAAAACGGAGGTCCTTATTCTTGGAAAAAATGCAGATCTCTGGGGCCCTCAACATTGGCCTGATAAAATGGGGCCTCTACCCTTGCCCTCTACTCAGGTCAGTAATCTTGGTTTCATTATTGACAATAAATTGTCAATGAGACAACATGCAGTAAAAACTGCAGCCACCTGTTTCACCGTCCTCAAATGGTTAAGAAAAATCATTTGAATGCTCCCTGCTGCTACCCAAAAGACTGTAGTCCAGGCACTTGTAACTTCACGACTGGATTATGGAAACATCCTCTTTTTGGGTGCCAACAGGGATGTGTTGTGCAAGCTTCAGATGGTACAGAACTCTGCAGCGAGATTGCTTTGCAGAATTCCTAGAATGTCTTCTGTCTCTAATGCCTTGAGAGATCTGCATTGGCTCAGGGTGGAAAATCGAACAAAGTTCAAGGCCCTGAGCTATATGTTTAAAATCAAGAATGGTACTGCACCTAAATACCTGCAAAACCTGGTACGCCTCTATCAGTCCGCTCGTTCATTGCGCTCTTCTACTCAGGAAACTTTGAGATTCCCAGGATCAAGCTTGCAAGAATGGGCGGTCGCTCCTTCTCCTATCTCGGTCCACGTCTGTGGAACTCTCTTCCTCTTTTGATGCATAAAGAACCCTTGTATTCAAACTTTCGCAAACAGCTAAAAACTTGGCTGTTTAATCAATGATCTATTTCATTCCGTTACTTTTATCTTCTTAGAGTCTCCTTCTAGCTCTGCGCTGGGAAACCCTTTTTGGATAGCTGAGCGCATTATTAAAAAAATGAATTAACATAACATCTATAGCCTCATAGACGTCCGTGGAGCTGTGTTTATTCCCTACATCTCTGGCCTCATAGACTTCAGTGGAGCTGTGTTCATTCCCTGTTCTCTGGCCTCATGGACTTCAGTGGAGCTATCTTTCTTCCCTACATCTCTGGCCACATAAACGTACGCAGAGCTGCGTTTGTTCCCTGCATCTATAGTCTCATAAACTTCAGCACAGCTGTGTTCGTTCCCTGCACCTCTGGCCTCATAGACTTCTGCGGAGCTGTGTTTGTTCCCTGCATCTCTGGCCTCCAAGACTTCAATGGAGCTATCTTCCTTCCCTACATCTCTGGCCACATAAACGTACGCAGAGCTGCGTTTGTTCCCTGCATCTATAGTCTCATAAACTTCAGCAGAGCTGTGTTCATTCTCTGCACCTCTGGCCTCATAGATTTTAGCAGAGCTGCATTCATTCTCTGCATCTCTGGTCTCATAGACGTCCATGGAGCTGTGTTCGTTCCCTACATCTCTGACCTCACAGACTTCAGTGGAGCTGTGTCTGTTCCCTACATCTCTGACCTCATAGATTTCAGTGGAGATATGTTCATTTCATACACCACCACTTCATACAGTTCAGTGGAGCTGTGTTCATTCCCAGCTTCTCTGGCCTCATGGACTTCAGTGGAGCTGTGTCCGTTCCCTACATCTCTGGCCTCATAGACTTCAGTGGAGCTGTTTTTAATCCCTGCATCTTTGGCATCATAGACTTCTGTGGAGATGTGTTCGTCCCTGCATCTTTGGCATCATAGACGTCCATGGAGCTGTGTTCATTTCATACATCTAGACCTCATACAGTTCAGTGGAGCTGTGTTAACACCCAGCTTCTCCGGCCTCATAGACTTCAGTGGAGCTGTGTTCATTCCCTACATCTCTGGCCTTGTAGACTTCAGTGGAGCTGTGTTTAATGCCTGCATCTCTTGCATCATAGATGTCCGTAGAGCTGTGTTCATTTCATACACCCATACCTCATACAGTTCAGCAGAGCTGTGTTAATTCTCAGCTTCTCTGGCCTCATAGGCTTTAATGGAGCTCTTTTCATTCCTGACCTCCCTGGACTTATACTTTAACTCTGGTGGGGCATTCAGCAGCGCAAGCAACCCCATAAGTGGGATGGTCTTCCCCAGCTCAAATATCTCTGGGTTGCACCCACCTGACGCTGCCTTGAAGCTAGATTGCCTAGTCTTCAATATCGACAGATCGCCTTATGACAGAAAAAAGGCACCATAGAGCACTACTTCCACCAAGATGGGGTATGAAAATCAAGCTGCACCAGGTTGTATGTTGTAAATCAGCGTTTTTTGCTCCATTTACTCAAATCCGATCAACATGTACTGGCAGTTCCAACACATTTTGCAGTGTTTTAGTGTCGGTACAAGGCTGTTATCCCTCATACACGTTTCACTTTCTGTTGATCTCATCTGTTACATTTTGTGTCTTCTATAAATGGTCCACGTATGGTTCTTCCCATAGCAAAACATTTGGTCTTCATCGTCTGATAATGTGACAGGCAAGAACTGGTTGCTCTGTGTATGAATTGAAAATGTTGGCAGTTCTAAAAAGCCTGTTTAATCCAGAGAGCTTGATTCCCCTATAATGAAAGGCGTGATATCAGATTCTCTAATACACCACTGCTTGAACATCACAACATGCATGGGGATTGGGATTCCACAAGGTGGAGGGTGTTCCCTATTGTCTTAGCTCCCAATTTAGACAGTTCAGTTCGTTTGTGTATAGATTTTAGGAAAGCCAGTGTTCATTTTACTTTTGACACTCAACCCTTGGTTATAGTCAACAAACACTATTACTTGTTTCTACTTTACTAATGACTTCCCTTTAGTTGCCAAAGGCCATTATTCTACACCAAAGTAATGATGCACAAGAAACTACAATTGGATTCTTTGTGGTTCATCTTAGTTTAGGGTCCTTTTGGCTTGAATACAATGCTACTAACCTTTAGGAGAGTGATGCGGTGGATATGGATGATGTATTCATTTTTATTCACACGCTTCCCATCTAGGATATGTTCTGAAAGGGTTGCAGCGAACCTTTCTTCCTACCAGCTCTCCAATGTGTGCTGTTGAGTTGATGTTATACCTGTTGTAGGAACTGGAACGATTTAGTTCCAGGTTGACTTCTCCTATTCTGTACTCCACATGCCAACTCTAAAGCCCAAAAAATACAGACAAATTCACTTTGTCGTGGTTGTTTATTAGTATCTAGAAGTAACCTCTTCAGTTCTTACTCCATGCGGGCACCAACAAAGAGAGCCCGATGGGGAGATGCCAACTTTGGAACTGGGGAACGAGGTTCGAGTCCCGGAATCGGTTCCAAATCCTGTGATTTTGGGCAAATTACTCAATCTCCCTGTACCCTTTTAAAAAATCTGACCCTGTGTAGCATGATCTTGTGCTCCTGTAAATCACTCTAATGCTCATGGACTAAGTTTAGCTACATAAAAACTGCAAAAAAATGTAAACAAGTCATACTTTCCCGCACTTTATATAAATCCCCTGGCGAATGGACCCTGCCTGTATTGAGCACCAGCAGGAGTTAAAAACCGACATTGACATGGGGCACTACCGGGCCATATATTCATGTACTTAACTATAGAAGCAAAAACACTGACCTCATTCTTGAACATGTGTGGAGGAACCTTGGAGGTAATCGAAGCAGGTGATGCAGTCCCTGATAGATTTCATTTTTAGGTCGAGCAGCGCATGTGCTTCTCTGTGAGGCATGCTATATTGAGGTAGGGACTTAAAGCTCCGGCCTTTCTCCGCCGTTATTTTTCATTGGCCTGTGTCATTGTCCACTATAAACTGGCTGCTCATTGGTCAAAAGGCTTAGTAGTCCCTCCTTAGTAGCACCTTGTTACATTTTGTAACCTCCCATGGCGACGCCCCCTGTTACGAGTGCTGTTAGACTGTAGGCTTTAATTACAGCCTCCGAGCACTATTTTCTCAAATTGCTTTGTCCTGCCTGCTGTTGGACATGCTCTCTCCTAAAGCTTTTATTTTTATTTTTATAGCACGCATTTGCAATGCAATAGGTCTCGCATTTGTGGGAGTTTAAGCTATTGGCATTGTAAATGACAATTTATTTTATTTATCTGTTTTAAAAACAACACATAAAAAAAAGTAATTGCCATTTACAATGCCAATAGCTCAAACCCTCGTAAATGTGAGACCTATTGCATTGCAACTGCTTGTTTTTTTAAATTCTCACTTTGCATGATATATATGCCCTTATTTTAGGAGTATTCTCTTTTCCCGGATGTATTTCTGTGGGTTATTTTTTCATGATACATATGGGTCTTAAATAATCCATACTGCGAACTGATCTGTGTCTTGATGAGTTCTGGGTTGTGTAAGGCTATTCGTGATGAGGCTCATTGAGAACTCTGAAGTTGGTCATCCAGTCCTTGGCCTCTTTGTAGCCCAAACACAGAGGCGGTCATATGAGGCAGTTGCAATTGCGAATCTGTGGGAAGGTGTGTGAAGGTGGTGCACCGCTGTCGAAATAAAGACCGCGCCAAAAGACAGAAAATGCAGGGTCTTTGAGTAGGGGAGACCATGGTGAAGTGGAGGAGACTACAGGAAGTGCATGCAGATGGAGGCAACGAAACGACAACAATGGAGGGAAAGAGTTGGAGTGTGAGATGTGGAGATGGAGGGACTTTTGAAAGGAATTTGGTGAGGGGAAAAAAAGTGTAAGTGACTAATCCTTAAAAGGCCGGAATTGCAGTGGAAGGTGATGTGAAGCAAAGAATCAGAGTTGATACTCATTTATATAATATTGAGTTAAAACTGTGCAAACAAGCATTTGTAAAGCCAATAGGTCAGGCCTGATTTAGGTGTATGCGTTTGTGGTTGTGTGATGTATTTGAATGCACTAACAGAAAACGCAGGTAAAGGTACGCAAGAGGTGGTCGGGTAGCACGCTGGGTGGAGCGCGGATTTCCGTTCACACCCGTGATTGCATAGGCCACGCCCCTCTTAAAGAACTAGTTGCGCTCCTTACGACCACACCCTTTTTAGAGAGGCGCCCACCTTTACATCCACTTAAAGCACTATGCGCCTGTTCGGTTGTACAGCAGTCTGCTATCGTATAGCTACGATCGCTGTTTATAAGTGTCTTACTTACATACAGTAAAGGATTATTTGTAAACTACTGCGGTGGCTGGCTAGGGTCCGACCCACATCCCAGGATGCACTGTTGTTTCTGGGGATCTTTCAACTCTACGGAAGCTTTTAAACCCCAGTAAAGTGCCTCTTGCTTGGCTTTTGCACCACTGCTCGACTCTCCATAAAGCGTTTTCCCTAACACTACTTTTAACCAAAAGGATACGCTTGCGTTTTATAGCCTATCGGTGTCCTTTTATAATGAGACGTTGTTGTTCCCTCTGCTGTAAATATGCCCTTTTAGACCTTGATGGCAAATTAGTCCTGGCCTTCAGCTATCATCCTTCAGCTTCTGGGGTCTTTCATTGAGAGGTCTCTCTTCAATCTAGTGGCAGCTTCTGTTGCCCACTCCAGGCCAGTGCTTAGTTTGAGCCGGTGGTTGCAGGTGGAGCTCACCTGCACTCATTTTTGGGGGCCAACATTTTTTTTCCCTCATCAGACTTTGATCCAGAGCAAGAGAGAGAAAAGCACAAAAAGGGGAAAAAAAGGAAGAAGAGAAGGAGTGACAAAGGGAGGAAGCCAGGGTGAAAAAACCTGCAAGAATGAGAGAAAGAGGCAGGAAGTGTCTGGTGGTGGATTAAAGCGGCACGAGGTGGAATCAAGACAAAGCGGCTTTGGTATTTTGCACCCGTAACATTCTCTAGCACCAGCCCGGGCTAGTGAGCAAAACTTTGGGCTCCGGCACTTCTTCCTTTACAAATTAGTCACTGCTCCAGGCTAATGGATGTTAGCCATCGAGGGCTTTACACGAGCTCCTGAAGTGTGGAATGGGTAGCCCCAGCCCACCCGGGGGCTCCTGTCAGTACAGGGCCAATAAATATGTGTGAGATGGGAGAGACTCAGGGGTCCCCCATCACATTCTACAGGGTGGCCCTTTTTTTTGCATCACACCACTATATAGCCATATGTCCACCACCAGCACCTTGCACTGTGTGCGGCTGAAGACACCCCCCCCCCCCCCCCCGAGTACCGCGATATTTGAAGCGGAGAAGGAATTTTTCACATTCCTGTTAAGCCCTGAGAGTGCACCTCAAATAGGGCACTGCCCTTACAGCGGTGAACACACCATCAGCCGAGGGCCTGGTCTCCTGGTCCCAGTGAGACAGCCGTCCCACATGCCAAGGACTGCCATCTCAGGTAATACCAAAAACATGTAAGGAACACAAAAGATAAGATTGTACCCTAGGTACAGCAGCAACACCACACAACTCACTTCCTGCTCTGCAGTCTGCACGCGACCAAAACAGATTCATCATTCAGGGAGTGGCTGGACCCAGACAAATCCAGACTCTCTGGGAAGTCATCCGCATCACTTGAAGTGAGCTGCCCTGCTCCCCCACATCCATCCCTAACACGCCTTTTAAATATGCCAATGATGCTCAAACCTACTCAGCACTGTGATGTTCAAACACCCCCTTCACAAGGTATGAGGCCACCACTACAAGATTAAGAGGGGTGGGGGAGGGGCCTGGCACTGACTCTAGAGAATACAGATAAGGGTACCCTTGCCCTCCCACCACAGGAAGCCAAGATGTCAATCTCCCCCAGCTTGGTGCCTGGACGCCAGCCCAGACAAGGAAGAAACCATGCAAGGCTTAACCGTTGTTGCTCGGGTTCAAAACAGAAGACAAGAGGCGTTTGGCAAAACAGGAACAGTTTTGATTAATTAAACAATTTGGCTGAAGGAACAGGTTGAGGCGCGAGGTCTGAGGACTGTTTCAATGTACATTCAGTTCGTGTTGGTCTTTTATACAATTTTACATCAAGCCATAAACGTATCCGGCGTACCATATATGGTGAGAAATGTTGGTTGCTGCCTTAGAGTCATAAATTAATGGTCAAACGGTTACTACAAGTGGGTCTTGATCTTGCATGGACACAGCGTGGCCAGTGGTGAATGTGTCCAGATGTCCAGCATGGGGAATGCGTGATCACCACATGTGTGAGGTCCTGATTGGTTATGTGTTCCTAACTCATGTGGCGTCTGACTTTATGGTGTTTTCAAAGTGCCCATACCCCTCGGGACATGTGTGCTTCATTGGGGGCACTCTCCCCTGACCATTTTGATGGCGCTGTGGCTATCTGTTGGATTGATCAAGAGTTTCCTACATGCGTGTTTGTCAGCTGTGCACGCTCCCACCTGTGACCCATCAATCAGGTCGCAGGGTCTGCCTGGCTACATACTTGCGTGTCGAGGAAAATGTGTAGTTCAGGAATTCGGGACCGTTGATTCTATCAATAAGAACAATTGTTCATTTTTGTCAATAAATGTATCAATATCCATATTAACACCTTCATTACCAAAATGAAGAGAGTTTGATGGAGAGGCCTGACCGTGAATATGGAAATGACAACCTCGCCCAACCTAACAACCCTGATATGCGCGGCCTACAAAGGCCCCTTGTGAGTAGGCACCCAGCTATGGAAGTAGCCTGACCCCCAGCTGATGCCTGGAGCCCCCGCAACATGCAAATGAGGTCAGTGGCTGGTTGAAGGTGCGCCCAGAATCTCTTCATAGCCCAGTAGTTTGCATCAGAGTCTGTTGTAATGACTCTGAGATGATTTTTTTGAAGCAGAGGTTAAAAGTCTGTTGTGTGGTCATGCACATCGCTTGACAGTCTACCAGCGGCACACAATACCCCATATTTCCTCCTTCCAGATCCTCTTTCACCTCAATTTTGGCCTGTCGGCCACTAGTGAGATTGTTAACGTGTCCGTGCTTTTTCCGACATGAAGCGCTCTTGGGTTGCCCTTGGCACCTGCGCTTGCATGTGCGATGTGGGTTTCTCTTCTCAAACATAATTGATGAATGCGCCTGTCCCGCAGTCGCGCCCGCATCTCGTTACCCCGCTAGGCTCCTTTCAGGCTGCGCGTCCAGGCCCTGCCGTGAGGACAACCAGCCAGGAATCACTTTAGCTTTCTGGTCATGTCTTCTAGGTCTTCGCCTCGGCTTTCATTCTAATGAATGACGGTGACCAATTTCACAGCCACTCGTAGTAAATTTCACAGAACGAATGCCCGTAAGTGGCATTTTAATTAACAATTACAGGCAGGGAGGGCTCTGTGAAGGACATCTATATATCTCTCCGGCCCCATCCAGGGTCGGAGTGCAGGGCATGGTGGGATCGCTGCGTTCTTCATTATTGTTAAATATATAAATGTTGTTAAAAATGCACATTTCTACAGTGGATAACGAAAGGAGAAGGTACATCCTCGACCATCTGGAAGGCGCTACATGCCTCTCGGGAGGTCTTTAAAGCGCCATAAAAAATACCACTACTAGACTTGTGCCTTAAATACATTTTTATTAAAAGTTCCTTGTAACTAGTCCAGAAATAAACGAGCATCTTCAAATGTGTTACTAGAATCACATATCCCAATAATTGAGTGTGTGTGTCATGTCCCATGTAGACTAATGTAGATGTTCACCGTTTTTGGGGGGAAGCGAAACAAATCTGCCCTTGTAGCAGGAGCGCCATCTAGAAGGAAGGTGCACCTCTTAGCACCAACGTTCAGAGCAGTTTATCCACCTATGCAGAAGACCCTTCTTTTTGGCAAAACGGTGCCTGAGATACCATTTTTTTCTTTAAAAACATATTACCATTTTTGTTTTACATGTTTCTATAATTTCTTTTGTATAAATTCAGTGCTAATATAAACGTCCTCGAGCGTATAGAAAAGCAATTCATATCAAATCTTCCATCAGTAAATAACATAACATTTACAGGGCCACTGGCATTATGCGGCAGGGGAGAAGCACATTTTGTAGCACGGTTTACTAAATTATGCAGCAAGAAAGGGCAAATTATGCGGCATAATGTGGCAGATTTTGCAATAGTATTACCTCATTATTTTGTCTTCCTTACACGTTAACACTATGGATTTGCCTCAGTTGGTGCATAATCCATCCCCTGCTGTATGCTCTGCAGACTTTAGCAAAAAAAATGTTTTCTCAAACGGACAAAAAGTTACCATAAATGCGGCAGCATGTCTTGCGGCACAGTGGGAGGCCTTTATTCGGGGTTTAGACTGGTGCTAAAGAGGTGACACATTTGCCCAGATAAATGTCTGGAAAAAGTTGTGGCCGCAAAATCGCATAATAACAGTGGCCCAATTATATACCACTACTATAAATCCACAGGCACACACTGCATATTATGCTGTAGGCTCCACTAGGGAACATGTATGAGGTTTTCCATTGCACATGAGTTGCTCTGATAAAATGTGAGCAACCCTCGAAGTGGAAAAAGGTGAGAAAAAATTCAAAATATACAGGAAGCTCAAAAAAGTGCTTTAAAATGCACCATATGCGGCATCAATAGTACAGCAGGTGCACTAGCACCAGGACCCATAAGTACGAGGGACCCCTGCTCTGCAATCATAGCTATTTTAACTACTAAACCAGGAGCTGGGGGGTGGGGGGGTGGTGCTCAGTTTCTTTCTTTCTTGCTTGCAGACTGACCCATGACACGTTTGCTTCGCCACTGATGCCGTTGCCCAGAACCTGCAGCCTCCGGCACAAGTTAAGCAGCGGCAATCGCTAAGCAGGTCAGATGTGTGATATCTCAGAAAGGTCCAAACATCCAAGGTGCCTTGCGGCTTTAGAGTTTGATGTCCTCTCAGTTTCAGGGCTCGCTCTTCTGAATGTTTCCTCAATGTGAAGTCCAACATGGTTTGATCCATCTAGGCCACAGATGTTTACAGATGTTTGAAGTCCTGGGTCCTGGACAGTTTGGGAGTCTCAGACTCCTGAGTGTCTTAGCTGCTTTCAGACACCCCGGTCCCATAGAGTTTTAGACATCGGATCAGTTGTGTGATTTCAGACACCTGAGGCTCCAGACGGATGCAGGCTTGTGAGGTCACAAACCCTCATGATGTCAGAGGTTGCGGGTAGGTTCCAGAGGTTGATATCCTGCAGATTTTCAGACGTCGCAGGTCTGTGAGGGTTCAGATATTCAGCTCTGTATGTATTTGTATCCCTGTGTTTCTGGGTGCTCCAGGGGTGGTAGGCACGCTACAGTTCCAGATGTTTCAGGTTCTGTATGGTTTTAGATGTCTGTGGCCCACTGGACGGGCTTCCATTGCTTCTTGCAGAATTTCCCCACATGGAGGTTATGTACATGCCCTAGTATTACGCACTCATATCCCACTAACTGGAACCGCCCACTTCGCCTTCACATACAAAGTGTTTTTTTGCTCAGGCAAAGCCATTGGTACCCTGAAGGAGACTGGCTGCCCTCCTCTTCCCGTCCCCTGCAGTACTTCCCTAGTCGCACATCTGTAACCTACGTAGAATCTGACTGTACCGCCCCTTGGCTTCAACCAGGGTGTCTACTGACCTACCCATGACACTGTTCTGTCATCTCCTCAACAAAGTCATCAACTCTATTGCAGGCCACCCTCACCACCCCCACCTTTGCTGCAAATCAGGCCGCCCTGGCACAGAACCGAGCTCTTTCAAACTTTGCACCCTCGTCTTCAAGTTAATCCATTGACTGTCCCCTCGCTCCTTCACCCACGACATCCTTCCGGGCGCTACCACTCGCTTGGTGACCAGCCTTGCGCGCAACACTCTGGTTCCGAGCACTCACCCCTTGCTCCATTTACACCGGAAGACCCTCACCTGGCACCTGTGGGCACTGCCTCCCTTGTCAAGAATTCAGGAAGGTGTGAGGGCTCAACTCTTGCCACCAGCGAAAGGGCATCCTTGGCCGGTTGTCTAACCCATGATCACAGCATGAACCTCTTGTACCTTCTCACCCCACCACCTCCACACCCCCTGCACCTCTTCAATTTAATGTATGCATGTACAGGCTGTGCCATCCACCACCAGCTCTTACCCTGTGCTTTTTGCCCATTGATTTATATGACCACCCTTCAGCAAGTTCTGGTGTAACCTTCCACCCGGGCCCATTTACCCAGGCCAAGTACATATCGTACAGCGTTTGAAACTTTCTGCACCATAGCATGAATACAAGCAAGTGGGAAAACACCCTCACATCCTTTCTTTCACAAATACAACCTCTTGCGCTACAAAGTACTTTGGACATAGCTAAGGGACACGCAGTTGTAAATTTACACAAACAAAGCACTGCTTTGTGCTACACAAACAAACCTCTTTCACTGTAAATAAAAAGCCAGGTCTATTGGTTTTTTCAATGCCCAACTCCTAGGGTTACCTTGTAAAGACATTTGAGAATGTCTGGAAAAAACTTTATTAAGGTTACAGTATTGAAATTTGCTTCTTAAGGTGATTTACAAGTGTGATGTGTGTGTGGTGGTTAGATGCTTGCACGTGGGAACAGTTGTACTTTCATACATGTGTACAATGTGTGCGGCACACTGGTGCTGTTCCCTCGCCCCACGGTTACCTGCCATGTTTCTGTCCAACTGTTCTAACCTAAGTTTTGTAAGTTTGCATCACCAAAGCTTTGTAACTTTGTACCACCAAAGCTTTGCAACTTTGTACCACCAAAGCTTTGTAACTTTGTAGCAGCAACGCTTTGTAACTTTTCACCACCAAAAATTTGTAACTTTGCACGACCAAAGTTTTGTAAGTTTGCACCAGCAAAAATGTGTAACTTTGCACCAGCAAAGATTTGTAACTTTGCATCACCATTATTTTGTAACTTTGCACCACCAAAGCTGTGTAACTTTGCACGACCAAAGTTTTGTAACTTTGCACCAGCAAAGATTTGTAACTTTGCATCACCATTACTTTGTAACTTTGCACCACCAAAGCTGTGTAACTTTGCACGACCAAAGTTTTGTAACTTTGCACCAGCAAAGATTTGTAACTTTGCATCACCATTATTTTGTAACTTTGCACCACCAAAGCTTAGTAACTTTGCGCCTCTAAAGTTTTGTAACTTTGCGCCACCAAAGTTTTGTTACTTTGCACCACGACTTCTCGAGCAAGGAGCACCGAGCCCGCGCCAGATGTCCGCAGACGTGTCGACATAAGGTGCACCCCTGGGAAAAACAACTGTGGTGATTTTCAATGCTTTATTTAGCCGGAGGAAGCGGCCATCTCCGGCTTCAACTCCCAGATGAATGAATTTGTCATCCTCATTGACTCACTGCTTTTTATCAACAAGCGCTGTGTATAAAATCCTCGCGTAAAGCGGGGCACGCAGTCAGTGGTGCAGGAAGAGTTTATAGAGTGGGGTGCTGGCCAATAACGTCACCTCACTAAAGGCTAAGGAGACATGTGACCGTCTGTCCCTGAGTCACAAACCATGCTGCCAGGAGAACAAGCATTTGCAATGCAATAGGTCTCACATTTACGAGAGGTTGAGCTATTGGCATTGTGAATGACAGAAGCCTAAACTCTCGCAAATGCAAGACCTCTGGCACTGCAAATATTTGTTGTTTCCAAGCGCCCATGCCGCGCTTTCAGCTTAATAGAGGCCACGCCCCTTTCTTTAGCTGAACCGGGTCTAAAGAAAGGGGCGGGACCGCCATTAAAGTGACGGTGTGGTATAGGGCACTTTTACCAAACAAGCATTTGTTTGAAAAACACATTTTTTTTTTGTAAAAGCGCCCTAAAAAGCACTTTCATTTTACTGGCAGCCGCGCCCCTTTCTTTAGATGCGGCTCATCTAAAGAAAGGGGCGTGGCTTCTATTAACATGAAAGCGCGGCATGGGGCGCTGGTAAACAACAAAGATAAAAAGTGAATAAACAGTAAATAAAAAAACCATAAGCCCACGTTCGACGCCGCAAATGTACCAATGGCATGGCCGCGTTCGGTACTGCAGATAAACCAAAGGTGCGCCCGCTACTGCGGCTTGCCGTGCCACGCCATGAAAAAATAATTAAAGTGTTAGGAGAGAGCATCTCCACGGCAGGTAGATTAAAACAGTTTAAAGAAAAATAGTGCTTGGAGGCTGTGATTAAAGCCTACCCAGTAACAACACATGTAAGAGGGCCAGTCCTCATGGGAGGTTACAAGATGAGACAAGGCGGCACTTAGGAGGGACTACTAAGCCCATTGACCAATGAACAGCAAGAGTTTACAAACGACAATATCACAAGCCAATGAAAAATACGGGCAGAGAGAGGGTGGAGCTTCAAGTCCATACCTGAATACAGCATGCCGTGCAGAGCATGCATGCGCTGCCCAGGCTCGACCTAAAAATCAGTTAAACGGCCCTTTTACTGTTGATTCTCCCTCTGAAGTCTTTCAGGTTTTGGGAAGTTCTGAAGCTCCCACCTCCGAGTAATAGCACCAATGCACAAAGAGTGAATGTATATATGTGTGTGTGTATATATCGTCTCTGAAAAAACAAAGTTTAAAAATGAACTTATGGTTGACTTTCGTTATAATACATTAAAATATGCTTTAAAAAAATGCAGAAATTCACTTGAAAAAACACAGGTAAAGAAGTGCAGTTTAAAAAAAACAAAAAAACACTGAAATTTGCCAGTTTTGGTTATGTTACCTAACCATAAATCGTGCCTCTGTCAATCAATGCATATGACCCTACGCATGACATCACTTGTGACATGTTCTATGATATCATTGATGACAAATCATTAGTCTAAGGGCATATGGTTAGGCTTATCCAGCCCCATATGCCTTTTTTGTTTTAATTTTCATAGTACAGTATAGGGCAATTGCCAACACACTAAATGTTTCTGTGATGGACAATCAGTCACAGCACGGCAGATGTGCAACTCCACAGCTGGACTCGCAAACCGGCAATGGACAGCAGAAGAAAAAGCTCCCTAGTCGAATGGTGCGCTAATGTTTTATTAATTGGATTCTCAAATTCTCGGAAGATTCGCAAATCTGCTGGGTATCCGTGGATTAACCATCGTTCATAAATGGGACTACTGCACTGTCTCCTAAAGCGCACCAATTACAGGGGCGCCAAGGTCGCCTCGTTCATAAATGGGACTACTGCACTGTCTGCTGGAGGGCACCAATGACTGGGGCGCCAAGGGACTACTGCACTGTCTGCTGGGTGGCACCAATGACTGGGGTGCAAAGGCACTACTGCACTGTCTGCTGGGTGGCACCAATGACTGGGGCGCCAAGGGACTACAGCACTCTCTGCTGGAGGGCACCAATGACTGGGGCGCCAAGGGACTACAGCACTCTCTGCTGGAGGGCACCAATGACTGGGGCGCCAAGGGACTACTGCACTGTCTGCTGGGTGGCACCAATGACTGGGGTGCCAAGGCACTACTGCACTGTCTGCTGGGTGGCACCAATGACTGGGGCGCCAAGGGACTACAGCACTCTCTGCTGGAGGGCACCAATGACTGGGGCGCAAAGGGAGTACAGCACTCTCTGCTGGAGGGCACCAATGACTGGGGCGCCAAGGGACTACTGCACTCTCTGCTGGAGGGCACCAATGACCGGGGTGCCAAAGGACTACTGCACTGTCTGCTGGGTGGCACCAATGACTGGGGCACCAAGGGACTACTGCACTGTCTGCTGGGTGGCACCAATGACTGAGGCGCCAAGGGACTACAGCACTCTCTGCTGGAGGGCACCAATGACTAGGGCGTCAAGGGACTACAACTGCACTGTCTGCTGGGCGGCACCAATGGCTGGGGCGCCAAGGGACTACTGCTCTCTGCTGGAGGGCACCAATAACTGGGGCGCCAAGGGACTACTGCACTCTCTGCTGGAGGGCACCAATGACTGGGGTGCCAAAGGACTACTGCACTCTCTGCTGGGCGGCACCAATGACTGGGGCGCCAAGGGACTACTGCACTGTCTGCTTGGCGGCACCAATGACTGGGGCGCCAAGGGACTACTGCACTCTCTGCTGGGCGGCACCAATGACTGGGGCGCCAGGGACTACTGCACTGTCTGCTGGGCGGCTCCAATGACTGGGGCGCCAAGGGACTACTGCACTCTCTGCTGGGCGGCACCAATGACTGGGGCGCCAAGGGACTACTGCACTGTCTGCTGGAGTGCACCAGTGACTGGGGCGCCAAGGGACTACTGCACTGTCTGCTGGACGGCACCAGTGACTGGGGCACCAAGGGACTACTGCACTGTCTGCTGGACGGCACCAGTGACTGGGGCGCCAACGGACTACTGCACTGTCTGCTGGATTGCACCAATGACTGGGGTGCCGAAGGGACTCTACTGCACTGTCTGCTGGGCGGCACCAATGATTGGGGTGCCAAGGGACTACTGCACTGTCTGCTGGAGGGCACCAATGACTGGGGCGCCAAGGGACTACTGCACTGTCTGCTGGGCGGCTCCAATGACTGGGGCGCCAAGGGACTACTGCACTCTCTGCTGGGCGGCACCAATGACTGGGGCACCAAGGGACTACTGCACTCTCTGCTGGGCTGCACCAATGACTGGGGCGCCAAGGGACTACTGCACTCTCTGCTGGATTGCACCAATGACTGGGACGCCAAGGGACTACTGCACTGTCTGCTGGGCGGCACCAATGACTGGGGCGCCAAGGGACTACTGCACTGTCTGCTGGATTGCACCAATGACTGGGGCGCCAAGGGACTACAGCACTCTCTGCTGGAGGGCACCAATGACTGGGGCGCCAAGGGATTACTGCACTGTCTGCTGGGCGGCACCAATGACTGGGGCGCCAAGGGACTACTGCACTCTCTGCTGGAGGGCACCAATGACTGGGGCGCCAAGGGACTACTGCACTCTCTGCTGGAGGGCACCAATGACTGGGGTGCCAAAGGACTACTGCACTGTCTGCTGGGTGGCACCAATGACTGGGGCACCAAGGGACTACTGCACTGTCTGCAGGGTGGCACCAATGACTGGGGCGCCAAGGGACTACAGCACTCTCTGCTGGAGGGCACCAATGACTGGGGCGCCAAGGGACTACTGCACTCTGCTGGAGGGCACCAATGACTGGGGCGCCAAGGGACTACTGCACTCTCTGCTGGAGGGCACCAATGACTGGGGTGCCAAAGAACTACTGCACTCTCTGCTGGGCGGCACCAATGACTGGGGCGCCAAGGGACTACTGCACTGTCTGCTTGGCGGCACCAATGACTTGGGCGCCAAGGGACTACTGCACTCTCTGCTGGGCGGCACCAATGACTGGGGCGCCAGGGACTACTGCACTGTCTGCTGGGCGGCTCCAATGACTGGGGCGCCAAGGGACTACTGCACTCTCTGCTGGGCGGCACCAATGACTGGGGCGCCAAGGGCCTACTGCACGGTCTGCTGGAGGGCACCAATGACTGGGGCACCAAGGGACTACTGCACTGTCTGCTGGAGGGCACCAGTGACTGGGGCGCCAAGGGACTACTGCACTGTCTGCTGGATTGCACCAATTACTGGGGCGCCAAGCGACTCTACTGCACTGTCTGCTGGGCGGCACCAATGATTGGGGTGCCAAGGGACTACTGCACTGTCTGCTGGAGGGCACCAATGACTGGGGCGCCAAGGGACTACTGCACTGTCTGCTGGGCGGCTCTAATGACTGGGGTGCCAAGGGACTGCACTCTCTGCTGGGCGGCACCAATGACTGGGGCGCCAAGGGACTACTGCACTCTCTGCTGGGCTGCACCAATGACTGGGGCGCCAAGGGACTACTGCACTCTCTGCTGGATTGCACCAATGACTGGGACGCCAAGGGACTACTGCACTGTCTGCTGGGCGGCACCAATGACTGGGGCGCCAAGGGACTACTGCACTGTCTGCTGGATTGCACCAATGACTGGGGCGCCAAGGGACTACTGCACTGTCTGCTGGATTGCACCAATGACTGTGGCGCCAAGTGACTATTGCACTGTCTGCTGGGCGGCACCAATGACTGGGGCACCAAGGGACTACTGTACTGTCTGCTGGGTGGCACCAATGACTGGGGCGCCAAGGGACTACTGCACTGTCTGCTGGGCGGCACCAATGACTGGGGCACCAAGGGACTACTGCACTGTCTGCTGGGCGGCACCAATGACTGGGGCACCACGGGACTACTGCACTGTCTGCTGGGCGGCACCAATGACTGTGGCGCCAAGGGACTACTGCACTGTCTGCTGGGCGGCACCAATGACTGGGGCGCCAAGGGACTACTGCACTGCCCCTGGATGGCACCAATGACTGGGGCGCCAATGGACTACTGCACTGCCCTTGGATAGCACCAATGACTGGGGTGCCAATGGACTACTGCACTGCCCCTGGATAGCACCAATGACTGAGGTGCCAAGGGAGTACTGCACTGCCCCTGGATGGCACCAATGACTGAGGTGCCAAGGGACTAATGCCCGGGCCCTGGATGGCACCAATGACTGGGGTGCCAAGGGAATACTGCACTGTCTGCTGGAGGGCACCAATGACTGGAGCGCCAAGGGACTAACTACTACACTCTCTGCTGGATGGCACAAATGACTGGGGCGCCAAGGGAGTACTGCACTGTCTGCTGGGCGCCACCAATGACTGGGACGCCAAGGGACTACTGCACTGTCTGCTGGGCGGCACCAATGACTGGGGCCCCAAGGGGCTACTGCACTGTCTGCTGGGCGGCACCAATGACTGGGGCGCCAAGGGACTACTGCACTGTCTGCTGGAGGGCACCAATGACTGGGGCTCCAAGGGAGTACTGCACTGTCTGCTGGGCGGCACCAATGACTGGGGCGCCAAGGGACTACTGCACTGTCTGCTGGGCGGCACCAATGACTGTGGCGCCAAGGGACTACTGCACTGCCCCTGGATGGCACCAATGACTGGGGCGCCATGGGACTACTGCACTGTCTGCTGGGCGGCACCAATGATTGGGGCGCCAAGGGACTACTGCACTGTCTGCTGGGTGGCACCAATGACTAGGGCGTCAAGGGACTACAACTGCACTGTCTGCTGGGCGGCACCAATGGCTGGGGCGCCAAGGGACTACTGCTCTCTGCTGGAGGGCACCAATAACTGGGGCGCCAAGGGACTACTGCACTCTCTGCTGGAGGGCACCAATGACTGGGGTGCCAAAGGACTACTGCACTCTCTGCTGGGCGGCACCAATGACTGGGGCGCCAAGGGACTACTGCACTGTCTGCTTGGCGGCACCAATGACTGGGGCGCCAAGGGACTACTGCACTCTCTGCTGGGCGGCACCAATGACTGGGGCGCCAGGGACTACTGCACTGTCTGCTGGGCGGCTCCAATGACTGGGGCGCCAAGGGACTACTGCACTCTCTGCTGGGCGGCACCAATGACTGGGGCGCCAAGGGACTACTGCACTGTCTGCTGGAGTGCACCAGTGACTGGGGCGCCAAGGGACTACTGCACTGTCTGCTGGACGGCACCAGTGACTGGGGCACCAAGGGACTACTGCACTGTCTGCTGGACGGCACCAGTGACTGGGGCGCCAACGGACTACTGCACTGTCTGCTGGATTGCACCAATGACTGGGGTGCCGAAGGGACTCTACTGCACTGTCTGCTGGGCGGCACCAATGATTGGGGTGCCAAGGGACTACTGCACTGTCTGCTGGAGGGCACCAATGACTGGGGCGCCAAGGGACTACTGCACTGTCTGCTGGGCGGCTCCAATGACTGGGGCGCCAAGGGACTACTGCACTCTCTGCTGGGCGGCACCAATGACTGGGGCACCAAGGGACTACTGCACTCTCTGCTGGGCTGCACCAATGACTGGGGCGCCAAGGGACTACTGCACTCTCTGCTGGATTGCACCAATGACTGGGACGCCAAGGGACTACTGCACTGTCTGCTGGGCGGCACCAATGACTGGGGCGCCAAGGGACTACTGCACTGTCTGCTGGATTGCACCAATGACTGGGGCGCCAAGGGACTACAGCACTCTCTGCTGGAGGGCACCAATGACTGGGGCGCCAAGGGATTACTGCACTGTCTGCTGGGCGGCACCAATGACTGGGGCGCCAAGGGACTACTGCACTCTCTGCTGGAGGGCACCAATGACTGGGGCGCCAAGGGACTACTGCACTCTCTGCTGGAGGGCACCAATGACTGGGGTGCCAAAGGACTACTGCACTGTCTGCTGGGTGGCACCAATGACTGGGGCACCAAGGGACTACTGCACTGTCTGCAGGGTGGCACCAATGACTGGGGCGCCAAGGGACTACAGCACTCTCTGCTGGAGGGCACCAATGACTGGGGCGCCAAGGGACTACTGCACTCTGCTGGAGGGCACCAATGACTGGGGCGCCAAGGGACTACTGCACTCTCTGCTGGAGGGCACCAATGACTGGGGTGCCAAAGAACTACTGCACTCTCTGCTGGGCGGCACCAATGACTGGGGCGCCAAGGGACTACTGCACTGTCTGCTTGGCGGCACCAATGACTTGGGCGCCAAGGGACTACTGCACTCTCTGCTGGGCGGCACCAATGACTGGGGCGCCAGGGACTACTGCACTGTCTGCTGGGCGGCTCCAATGACTGGGGCGCCAAGGGACTACTGCACTCTCTGCTGGGCGGCACCAATGACTGGGGCGCCAAGGGCCTACTGCACGGTCTGCTGGAGGGCACCAATGACTGGGGCACCAAGGGACTACTGCACTGTCTGCTGGAGGGCACCAGTGACTGGGGCGCCAAGGGACTACTGCACTGTCTGCTGGATTGCACCAATTACTGGGGCGCCAAGCGACTCTACTGCACTGTCTGCTGGTCGGCACCAATGATTGGGGTGCCAAGGGACTACTGCACTGTCTGCTGGAGGGCACCAATGACTGGGGCGCCAAGGGACTACTGCACTGTCTGCTGGGCGGCTCTAATGACTGGGGTGCCAAGGGACTACTGCACTCTCTGCTGGGCGGCACCAATGACTGGGGCGCCAAGGGACTACTGCACTCTCTGCTGGGCTGCACCAATGACTGGGGCGCCAAGGGACTACTGCACTCTCTGCTGGATTGCACCAATGACTGGGACGCCAAGGGACTACTGCACTGTCTGCTGGGCGGCACCAATGACTGGGGCGCCAAGGGACTACTGCACTGTCTGCTGGATTGCACCAATGACTGGGGCGCCAAGGGACTACTGCACTGTCTGCTGGATTGCACCAATGACTGTGGCGCCAAGTGACTATTGCACTGTCTGCTGGGCGGCACCAATGACTGGGGCACCAAGGGACTACTGTACTGTCTGCTGGGTGGCACCAATGACTGGGGCGCCAAGGGACTACTGCACTGTCTGCTGGGCGGCACCAATGACTGGGGCGCCAAGGGACTACTGCACTGCCCCTGGATGGCACCAATGACTGGGGCGCCAATGGACTACTGCACTGCCCTTGGATAGCACCAATGACTGGGGTGCCAATGGACTACTGCACTGCCCCTGGATAGCACCAATGACTGAGGTGCCAAGGGAGTACTGCACTGCCCCTGGATGGCACCAATGACTGAGGTGCCAAGGGACTAATGCCCGGGCCCTGGATGGCACCAATGACTGGGGTGCCAAGGGAATACTGCACTGTCTGCTGGAGGGCACCAATGACTGGAGCGCCAAGGGACTAACTACTACACTCTCTGCTGGATGGCACAAATGACTGGGGCGCCAAGGGAGTACTGCACTGTCTGCTGGGCGCCACCAATGACTGGGACGCCAAGGGACTACTGCACTGTCTGCTGGGCGGCACCAATGACTGGGGCCCCAAGGGGCTACTGCACTGTCTGCTGGGCGGCACCAATGACTGGGGCGCCAAGGGACTACTGCACTGTCTGCTGGAGGGCACCAATGACTGGGGCTCCAAGGGAGTACTGCACTGTCTGCTGGGCGGCACCAATGACTGGGGCGCCAAGGGACTACTGCACTGTCTGCTGGGCGGCACCAATGACTGTGGCGCCAAGGGACTACTGCACTGCTCCTGGATGGCACCAATGACTGGGGCGCCATGGGACTACTGCACTGTCTGCTGGGCGGCACCAATGATTGGGGCGCCAAGGGACTACTGCACTGTCTGCTGGGTGGCACCAATGACTGGGGCGCCAAGGGAGTACTGCACTGTCTGCTGGGCGCCACCAATGACTGGGGCGCCAAGGGAGTACTGCACTGTCTGCTGGGTGGAACCAATGACTGGGGCGCCAAGGGAGTACTGCACTGTTTGCTGGGCGCCACCAATGACTGGGGCGCCAAGGGAGTACTGCACTGTCTGCTGGGTGGAACCAATGACTGGGGCGCCAAGGGAGTACTGCACTGTCTGCTGGGTGGAACCAATGACTGGGGCGCCAAGGGAGTACTGCACTGTCTGCTGGGTGGAACCAATGACTGGGGCGCCAAGGGAGTACTGCACTCTCTGCTGGGCGGCTCCAATGACTGGGGCGCCAAGGGACTACTGCACTGTCTGCTGGGCGGCACCAATGACTGTGGCGCCAAGGGACTACTGCACTGCCCCTGGATGGCACCAATGACTGGGGCGCCAAGGGAGTACTGCACTGTCTGCTGGGCGGCACCAATTCCAGTCTCCGTAAATGCAGCAGGTTCTCGCGGGACGGGTACTGGGTGCAAGAAGTGACCAAAGCCCTCACCTGGGCCCCAGTGCCCACAGCACGCAGTAAAGGGGCATGCAGTAGGCTCTAGCCGTGTTGTCGCAAGTGATGTAATCAATGATGTAATGCGTGGTCATCCGTGACAGCATGTATTAGGTTCTGAGCAGCGCATTATATTTTTTTGTTTAAGGTGATTTGCGGGTGTTTGAAGGACGGGCTTGAGTACGTGCGTTTTCACACTTCTAGCGCCTCGGCAGCCGTGAAGTGGCCGAGAGATACTTGAAGTTAAGCTCTAGTGTGTGTTCCTCGGGGTCCCCGGGGGCACGCTTGCCGGCGCTGGTCGATATATAATGCATTTACCGCCCCCCTCCTTGCAGTATTTCCCGACAGGATGACGTACACGGTGCTAGCGCCAGTCGTGCTCTGTCAGCGCTAGCGCCGGGGCGCACTCTGGCAGCAGAGGCGCTGTGCGTGATCATTATCTTAAAGGAGCTGGTCTGAACTAGGTGCCCCCCCCCCCCCCCCCCCCCCCATGGCACGCTGGGCCGACGGACAGCGTCTGCAGCCGGACATTGAGATTCATGGGCGGGAGCTCAGTGCGGTCTGCGGCCTCATATAACCTCAGTGCCGATGGAGCGAAGGCAGCTCCGGCTCAGAGCCAGACTGGGGTACCCTGGCACCGGAGCTCGGGGCCTGTGACCACCGGAGGCGCCCCTGGGCAGTGGGCACCGGACTTAAGTACTGTCACCACCCCGGTACCCCCTGGAACCAGGCTTCAGTACTGTCACCACCACTGTACCCCACGGGCACCAGGCTTCATTACTGTCACCACCCCTGTACCCCCTGGCACCAGGCTTCAGTACTGTCACCACCCCTGTACCCCCTGGCACCAGGCTTCAGTACTGTCACCACCCCTGTACCCCCTGGCACCAGGCTTCGGTACTGTCACCACTCCTGTACCCCTTGTACCAGGCTTCAGTACTGTCACCACCCCTGTATCCCCCGGGCACCAGGCTTCAGTACTGTCACCACCCCTTGTACCCCCTGGCACCAGGCTTCAGTACTGTCACCACCCCTGTACCCCCTGGCACCAGGCTACAGTACTGTCACCACTCCTGTACCCCTTGCACCAGGCTTCAGTACTGTCACCACCCCTGTACCCCCCGGGCACCAGGCTTCAGTACTGTCACCACCCCTGTACCCCCTGGCACCAGGCTTCAGTACTGTCACCACCCCTTGTACCCCCTGGCACCAGGCTTCAGTACTGTCACCACCCCTGTACCCCTTGCACCAGGCTTCAGTACTGTCACCACCCCTGTACCCCCCTGGCACCAGGCTTCAGTACTGTCACCACCCCTTGTACCCCCTGGCACAGGCTTCAGTACTGTCACCACCCCTTGTACCCCTTGCACCAGGCTTCAGTACTGTCACAACCCCTGTACCCCCTGGCACCAGGCTTCGGTACTGTCACCACTCCTGTACCCCTTGTACCAGGCTTCAGTACTGTCACCACCCCTGTATCCCCCGGGCACCAGGCTTCAGTACTGTCACCACCCCTTGTACCCCCTGGCACCAGGCTTCAGTACTGTCACCACCCCTGTACCCCCTGGCACCAGGCTACAGTACTGTCACCACTCCTGTACCCCTTGCACCAGGCTTCAGTACTGTCACCACCCCTGTACCCCCCGGGCACCAGGCTTCAGTACTGTCACCACCCCTGTACCCCCTGGCACCAGGCTTCAGTACTGTCACCACCCCTTGTACCCCCTGGCACCAGGCTTCAGTACTGTCACCACCCCTGTACCCCTTGCACCAGGCTTCAGTACTGTCACCACCCCTGTACCCCCCTGGCACCAGGCTTCAGTACTGTCACCACCCCTTGTACCCCCTGGCACAGGCTTCAGTACTGTCACCACCCCTTGTACCCCTTGCACCAGGCTTCAGTACTGTCACAACCCCTGTACCCCCTGGCACCAGGCTTCAGTACTGTCACCACCCCTTGTACCCCCTGGCACCAGGCTTCAGTACTGTCACCACCCCTTGTACCCCCTGGCACCAGGCATCAGTACGGTCACCACCCCGGTACCCCCTGGCACCAGGCTTCAGTACTGTCATGGTACCGATCCTCTGCATTCCTGGTACCAGACTTCAGTACTGTCACCACCCCTGTACCCCCTGGCACCAGGCTTCAGTACTGTCACCACCCCTGTACCCCCCGGGCACCAGGCTTCAGTACTGTCACCACCCCTTGTACCCCCTGGCACCAGGCATCAGTACTGTCACCACCCCTGTACCCCCTGGCACCAGGCTTCAGTACTGTCACCACCCCTGTACCCCCTGGCAGCAGGCTTCAGTACTGTCACCACCCCTGTACCCCCTGGCACCAGGCTTCAGTACTGTCACCACCCCTGTACCCCCCTGGCACCAGGCTTCAGTACTGTCACCACCCCTGTACCCCCTGGCACCAGGCTTCAGTACTGTCACCACCCCTGTACCCCCCGGGCACCAGGCTTCAGTACTGTCACCACCCCTTGTACCCCCTGGCACCAGGCATCAGTACTGTCACCACCCCTGTACCCCCTGGCACCAGGCTTCAGTACTGTCACCACCCCTGTACCCCCGGGCACCAGGCTTCAGTACTGTCACCACCCCTGTACCCCCGGGCACCAGGCTTCAGTACTGTCACCACCCCTGTACCCCCTGGCACCAGGCTTCAGTACTGTCACCACCCCTGTACCCCCCTGGCACCAGGCTTCAGTACTGTCACCACCCCTGTACCCCCTGGCACCAGGCTTCAGTACTGTCACCACCCCTGTACCCCTTGCACCAGGCTTCAGTACTGTCACAACCCCTGTACCCCCTGGCACCAGGCTTCAGTACTGTCACCACCCCTTGTACCCCCTGGCACCAGGCTTCAGTACTGTCACCACCCCTTGTACCCCCTGGCACCAGGCATCAGTACTGTCACCACCCCAGTACCCCCTGGCACCAGGCTTCAGTACTGTCATGGTACCGATCCTCTGCATTCCTAGTAACAGACTTCAGTACTGTCACCACCCCTGTACCCCCTGGCACCAGGCTTCAGTACTGTCACCACCCCAGTACCCCCTGGCACCAGGCTTCAGTACTGTCATGGTACCGATCCTCTGCATTCCTGGTACCAGACTTCAGTACTGTCACCACCCCTGTACCCCCTGGCACCAGGCTTCAGTACTGTCACCACCCCTGTACCCCCCGGGCACCAGGCTTCAGTACTGTCACCACCCCTTGTACCCCCTGGCACCAGGCATCAGTACTGTCACCACCCCTGTACCCCCTGGCACCAGGCTTCAGTACTGTCACCACCCCTGTACCCCCTGGCAGCAGGCTTCAGTACTGTCACCACCCCTGTACCCCCTGGCACCAGGCTTCAGTACTGTCACCACCCCTGTACCCCCCTGGCACCAGGCTTCAGTACTGTCACCACCCCTGTACCCCCTGGCACCAGGCTTCAGTACTGTCACCACCCCTGTACCCCCCGGGCACCAGGCTTCAGTACTGTCACCACCCCTTGTACCCCCTGGCACCAGGCATCAGTACTGTCACCACCCCTGTACCCCCTGGCACCAGGCTTCAGTACTGTCACCACCCCTGTACCCCCGGGCACCAGGCTTCAGTACTGTCACCACCCCTGTACCCCCGGGCACCAGGCTTCAGTACTGTCACCACCCCTGTACCCCCTGGCACCAGGCTTCAGTACTGTCACCACCCCTGTACCCCCCTGGCACCAGGCTTCAGTACTGTCACCACCCCTGTACCCCCTGGCACCAGGCTTCAGTACTGTCACCACCCCTGTACCCCCTGGCACCAGGCTTCAGTACTGTCACCACCCCTGTACCCCCTGGCAGCAGGCATCAGTACTGTCACCACCCCTGTACCCCCCTGGCACCAGGCTTCAGTACTGTCACCACCCCTGTACCCCCCGGGCACCAGGCTTCAGTACTGTCACCACCCCTGTACCCCCTGGCACCAGGCTACAGTACTGTCACCACCCCTGTACCCCCCTGGCACCAGGCATCAGTACTGTCACCACCCCTGTACCCCCTGGCACCAGGCATCAGTACTGTCACCACCCCTGTACCCCCTGGCACCAGTCCTCTGCACCCTGAACTGGAGCAGTGCGCCCCCTTACTACTGGCTCCCCCCCCCCCTCCCCACACACCAGACCCTGCTCGCGGCTGAACTTATAGCAATACTTCCCTCCCGTCTGCCTGAGAATAATACTGATTTTAAATCTAGCGCCTCCTTGTGCTGTGTGCGCCTCGAGGCATCTCTGGAGAACTGAGCAACCTATTGTTTCTAGCCATTCTCATGAGAGTTGTAAGCTTTGCACCAATGTATGCCATATAATTCCTTGCGGGACGCAAGAATGGCTCTTCAGAGGCGCCTTTCACAGAACCCGTGCTCTCTCCTCCTCGCGGGGCCTCGTGCACAGGCAGGCCCCGCGAAGGAAACCCCGAGGAGAAAAACTCTGAATACATTTTACAGCGTGGAATTCCGTCTTAATATTCGAGTTGCAAGGATCGCCCCCCAGGGTTTGTGTTTGGCTTGACTGGGCTCTGTTAAGTTTATAAAATGCACATGCGAAGGGGGATCAAAACAGCAAAAGGTGCAACCGCCACGAAGCTTAGAAATCAAGAAACTGGCAACAACACGGGCGAGAAACCGGGAAACCCTGAACCAGCCCCGCCAGTGACCTCTTGTGCAACAGCCAAACCCTCCTCAGAGTGTGAGGCGTTAGGTATGTTCCTGGTGGCCCCCACGCCTCACTTAGAACGTTCCCAAAGTTCCCGGCACGTGTTTCCATTGGGGGTTGTGGGGGCCACAAAGAAGCGAGTCCATAGGGCAGCGGTCTCCAGACTTTATAATGCTGCGCCTCCTCAGTGGGGAAAAAAAATCATTAGGTCCCCTCAGAATTTTTCACAATTATTTGTTTAAATTGCCAATGTTTAAATATGTATAGACTCATTTTAAACGTTGCAGTTAAGTTCTGTTACCGTTTTAAAAATGCAGTCAAATGCACGCTCGCCAAACATACTATTCCGCTCAGGGAGGCCTCACTAGCGTGTAAATGTATCCGCAGTGTGATTATTTGAAGTGGGGGTGGGGCTATTGAAGAATATTTGGGGTCCCTTCCCTTTTGACACCTTCTCCCAGCCAGGCTACCAATGACAAAAGATGTTCGTGATGACCCATTACTGACGCTCATTTCTATCCTCTTATAACAAAGCACCTTTATCAGCATAATGCTTCCTTTAACCAGAGACTGGCTTCCCCCGGAATCCCTTGAGGCCCCCCTGTCTGTCCTGGTGCGAGTCATCCCTAATTCCCGGGGTTCCTCAGTCTGATTATTTAAGTAGCGCATTGCATCATGGGATACAGCCTACAAGTTCCAGAATGCAGTGTAAATGCTGCGGCTGTAGGAGCTGCTGGGCCCAGACAAGGGCCGGCCGAGATGTCTGCCCTGGAAGGGTCTGTTCCAGCCCGGCAGACGTGTGCTGCAGTGTTTTTACACACTTCTCCCAAGGGGGGCAGCTGAGTCAGACCCCAGGGAGGGTGGGGGCGGGAGATGTGGGTGTTTGCACCAGTGAGTGCTCGCTGGTGAGGAGGGAGGCAGGTGGGGTGGGGGAGGAGCAGTCTGCATGCTGAGCCTAGGGAAGGCTGGAAAGAGGCGCTGGGTGATACAAAGCGTAGTGTAAAGGGAGTAATGCCAAGGGGTGGCCTGGCACCAGAGCCCTGCGCGTGGCCCACGCTGAGATTAGTACTGTAAATGCCTCTGCCCCTCTCATCTCCCTGTCTCTCCTCTGTGCCCCCCCAGCCTTGATTGAAGCACGCTCTGTTCCTGTCCCTTTACTCCTGGGGTGTTGACGCCTGAGTGGGGCCACACAGAGGGCCGCCATCTTCAGCCTGACCGCTGATGCCCAGCTGGGGCTCCTGGAACTGCTCGCTTCTTGCACCTTGGCAGGGGTGCCCGGCGTGGTGCCAGGGTAGCCTGCCAGGTTACTGTAGGAAGCTGGCTTTTTATGTGGTAGTGCCAGTGTAAGGGCACGGCATGCAGAAAGGCCAGATGACCCTTGTTTGCTTACAGGGCTTAAATTCATAATCCCAGGTGTTCTGTTTGTGGTAGTGTGGCTGAGTAGTTTAGGCTCATCAGAGGGCTGTGTTAAGTATTTTTTGTACACACAGTCAATAAATGAGACACACTCGAAAAAAATGTGAGACCAATTTAGAAAAAGATTTTTCTATAATTTTAGACACCAAGATCATTGGAATCAGGTAAGTACTGTCGAAGTTATAGATTTTAGAAATGGAAAATACCGTCAAACAACTGTTTTGCTGTATAAGCCTCGACCACTGTAATGCTATCCTATGGAAAAAAAACATACACTGCATAGGTGTACCTGCAAACATTTTTGGAAGGTGCCTTCTAGAACTTAAGGTGCCTAGGGCCAAACTCCAAGACACCTCCAGCAGCTCAGTGTTACCTGCCCTGGTGTGTCTGGGGGCAGACTTGCTGGTAGCGATGGTAGCCCCGAGCGCTACATGTTAAAGTCTATGGAAGAAGTACCTGCGAAAGGAAGGCTGCAAGTGGGGGCAGAACCCAAAGGAGGGCTCGGCTCGTGAGGGTCTCTGGAGCACCGGGACACAGTCGGTTACATGAACCCCGGCTGGGGGCTCGGGTGCAGAGGTGTCTTGTGTGGCAGGTCGCTGTAGTTGGAGGCTCTCACTTGGGTTTGGTAACCTGGAGGGTGAAAGAAAACAGGGCAGCAGGGCCACTCTCAACAATGGCCTCAAAGACCTTGTGGGTCCTAAAGTCTCACCACGGCTGGTTGGTGGTGTCTGGACTGGACACCCAACAAGCCTTGGTAGTTGCAAGGGCTCCAGTACCTAGGGTATTGGTGCTCAGAGGCTCTGGGAGCGGTCAGCGGCTCAAGACTTCGTGAGAGTGACGGGGCTGACCTGGGCTCATATCAATCTTTTCCTGGTGAGTTTCTTCCTCTGTGCCTCCGATGGACAGCAAGACGAAGTACTGGGTGGATGCAGTCAGTGCAGGGAGATGCTAATCGGTTGTTGAAGACGAGAACAGTATTCCAGGGGTTTGGGGAGGCTGTTCAGCTTCTGGACGAGTTGTTCTTTGCGATTGTCACGGTGCAAGCAGTCAGGCAGGGTTTGGCGCAAATCTCGGTGCAGGACCCCTGTTCTCATGAATTCGTCCCATATTTGTTCTTCCTTTGGTTCCCAGTAGACAAATCTGAGTTCCTGGTGATAGGAATTCTCGATTTATTGTCATTTAGGGGAGTGTATGGTAGTAGCCAATGGTCTACTTTCCCCTGGGGTGAATACACCCCATATATGACCACTTCCTGGGGAGAGTGGGCATAATCCTGACCCAGAGTTCCTAGTTTCACCAAGATGGTGAAACCCTTCTTCGACTGTCCACTTCAGGTGGCCCACCTTAGGGGGTGTACCTAACCTGAAAGTGTGATACGCCTTCTGACTAACTAATATTCCACCTGCTCTGGTGCCAAATGGGACCCAGGGCAGGTGGTGGCGTTCCCCAGGTCTGGGGGGAAGCCAGGGTCTCATATCAAAGGCGGCAGGGGCTTTGAAGCCTCTGGCCTTGATATGCTACGTCACTAGCCATCCTGCTGGAGGAGGTGTGAACACCATCTTCCAGAACCGGCATTGTTTCTGCTCTCAGAGTGCAGGCTCCTTCATACAGGGGGTCAGAAACTTGTCTGTGGTGGCAGGCTAGACGATACCAGCCAGCCAGCACACTAGAGGATTAGTAGGTCTTCATGGGGCACCTCCAAGGTGCTCTCTGGGTGCATGACATAGTAAATCTAGTGCTGGTATTGGTAAACATTTATTAGGACAAGGTGTTCGGTACCAAACACCATAGGTTTCAGTGCAGCCTTCATGTAGCTGGGTAACTCGTAATAACCAGTGCCCGGCACGTGTACTCAAGATGGCTGCCTGATCAATTGCAATGTCTTAGTAATTGAACTAGACATAAGTGGGGCCTACCTGCTCATGCAGATGCGCCCTCACATGTATTATAATGCACCCTGCCTCAGGGCACTGAGGCCTGCTGTAGGGCTGACTCACATATAAGACATGCAGCGTTCTCGGACATTGCACACAGGGAGTGGGCAATGTGGTGTTTTCAGAAGGGCTTGCGTCCTTTCACGCATCTTGCAATGGCAGTCTGCATGCAGTTTTTGTGGGGGTCCCTTTGGGTGGCACCTTACATACTGCAGAATCTTTAGTACCCATGCCCTGGGTACCATAGGTAGCATTTAACAGGGACTTATGGGGTGCTATAGTCCTTGCCAATTGGGTTAGAATTAGACATTTACATTGTTTTAAGGGAAAGGGCACTGGAGTGCCTGGTTCGCAGGGGCCCAGTGCACTACCAGTCAAAAGGCATCAGTACCAGGGCAAAAAGTGGGGGCGACCATGTCAGAAAGGATACTTTTCTACAGTTGCTTCTTGGTGCTTGAGATGTATCCTGCATCACGGGTGTGGCACCGAGCCCTGGCATGCACATCACAGTGTGCCGATGCAGGCACCCTTTGTCAAAGTGCCATGATAGTTCTCATTTATAAGGAAAAGTACTTGAGGCCTTCCTTGGGCAACAGGGCAGACGTGCAGGAGCCCAGTTCGACCCTACATTTGTGGGGCAACGCTACAAACTGACGATGCAGTTTTTTACAAATATGTAGCAAATAGTACATGTTAAAATACACTGAGCGAGAAACATTGGTCTTGATGTAACGGGCCTTAATAAACGTTATAATGGGCTTTAGGCTCTCACTTCAAAGGAGTATGACAAATCATAGAGCCATATTTAGGTCAGGTGTTAGCCAAGACCTTTTGATTTTCCTAAAATTAAATATACAACATACTTAAAGGGGCTTTCTGCCAGCCCTCTTCATCCATTGGTTGTTTTTGTGTGATTTGCATTTTTCTTCCACCTACTAAAGCATACGGCACGGGGCAAAGGGTCAGCTAACGTCAGCCATTGGCTAACCTCACTCTGAATGGCGACATTCTGCTCTTTAACAAGGACAGCCACATGCAAAGTAGTTCTTTTCAGTGCCATGGACTACTATGGCAACGCATGTTTTTTAATCCATGTTTTTATGAGCCCTTACGACTGGTGTGCTGAGCTTGTTTCTAAGCACTCCCAAAAGTGACCTGCTGAGGATCACACAATGTGGTAGAGTGGATAAAGTGGTTTGCAACAATGGTCTGCTGGTTTTACGGTTGCAAAACTATCCTGTTGGCTACTATTCCTGTGTATGTGTAACGTGACAGCGGTTCCTGTCAATGTTTAGAGTTACCCACAGTGCTGGCGGACAACTTTAAATCTGGCAGCCAGAGGACCCTCAGTATGGTGGGAATAAGTACTCCTCCTCCGCAATGGACTTGCCGCTGCCGGCTAAACTCGAAACCAGCCCCTGGATCCCCTGTCAGATTGAGGATGGAGGGGTATTCCATAGTTCAGCTGCAGCCGCTGAGAAGGCTCGACTTCCAATCCTGTTTGTAAATGATAGTCCAGGGAGGTGTGCTGTGGTGCTCGATCAGATGGCTTGTGGCGAGTTGATAGAAGTGAAAGTCTGCTACCGTGAACTGGTTTATGGATCAAACACAGAGATTTAATGTAGATCTCTCTTGCTTCTTGGAGCTGGTGAAGGGTCAAAGCAGCGGAACTGTGCTCAGATTGTTTTTATTTTAATAGTTTTTTATAGCGCGAACATGACCCTTGCGGGTATCAGAGCGCTTTACACATTTACAGAGAGCAGAGCAGTTATAACAATGATAGCATATAGAGGGTATTACCCAGAAGAGAGAGAGTACACTTTACAATGTAAAGAGAGCAGAGGAGATAACACACTGCAAACAACATATCATATACTAGAACACTGCAGGATCATGCAGTGATGAGAAAAAGGGAGTAGCCATGCGTTTACTAGAGGAAAAGGGTATCTTAGGATCTAGGAAATTTGTTCAGAAGGAGAGCTTTGACTTCTTTCGTGAAGGAGACTGTTGAGGGATTCAATCTGACTTCAGGAGTCAATGTGTTCAAAATTCTCCGGTCAATCCCAGAGGAAGAGTGGTTGTAAGTTTTCTTCTTGTGGAAGCTCTGTGGTTTCAGAAGTAAGCTTCTGGATGATCTGCAGCCACCAGAAAGTTTGAGCTTCTGAGCGAGATACCTAGGGGTGTTGAAGTGGAGGGCTTTATGTTTCATGCAGGCATTTTTAGCTGGATTCTTGCTTTCATAAGGGAGCCAGTTGAGGGATTTCAGATAGGGAGTGATGTTTGTTTCTTTTTGAGCCAGCGATGAGCCTTACAGCAGAGTTGAGCGAAGCCCTTAGAGGAGCCAGATTGGATTTGGGCAGGCCACAGAGGGTTGCATTTCCATATTTCAACCTGGGAATCACTAGAGCTTGCACTGCATGCTGGAAGTTGTTAGGGGGAGGAAAGGCTTTAATTGTCTTAGAATGTTCATTTGATGATTCGCTCCTTTGGTGGCGGCACTGATGTGTTTTTGCATGTTGAGGTTCTTGTCAAGAGTTCATCCCAGTGATCTCGCGGAGTCAATGTCTTGTGGAGTGCGGTTGAGGGCTGTTAGATGCTTCAACCATTCTTCAATGACAGGTGGCTGGTTGCGTGGGGCAAAAAGGAGGAATTCTTTTTTGTGTGTATTTAGTTTGAGGTGATCGGTTGCTAGCCAATTTTGAGTTTTCTGTAGAGTTGTGTTGAGGGTTTCTGATGTCTTCTGGGGCCGAGACTTTTAGGTATAGTTGGGTATCATCAGTGTTCATGTGGTACTGGATGTTGGATGAACTCAGAATTTCCGTAAGAGGCTCCATGAACGGGTTGAAGAGAGTGGGCGAAAGTGAGGATTGTGTGTCGGAGTGGTCTGCGATAGCGAGTGATTAACCTTGACTATTAGTCCCATAGGGTGTTCCAGAAGGTCTAGGAGGTTGTCATGCTTGACTGTATCGAATGGCGCCGAAAGGTCGAGGAGGATTAAAAGGCAAGATTGGATGTGATCCAACATTTTTAGTGCATCGTTCACTGTGGGTGTCATAGCTGCTTCAGTGCTGTGGCCTGCAGGGAAGCTAGATTGAAATTGGTCTAATAGTTGGAATTGCTCAATGTGGTTACAAAGCTGGATGTGAACACATTTTTCAAGGAGCTTCGCCAGAGAAGGAATATTGGAGATAGGTCGGAAGTTGTTTGTCAGTTTGATGTGCTTTTGGTTTAATCTCCTTAAACTCACATGTGCTGCTGTTCCAGGCCAGTTTTGGCTTCTAAATCAACTTTTTCGATATCCCCAACTATATAGCTTTGTACTATATTACCAGTACCAATGATGCAAAAGTTGCAAAGTTAATATGACCAGAAGATTCTGTCACCAAGGATGCAGCGATCCTGTCTTGGACTTTTCATTCACAAATCATTGTTTTCATTTGTGTTAGTTTAATTGGACCAAGTCCATCAAGACCACAACTCCCACACTGCATTTGATTGCCAAATAAAACCTAGAACAGGAGCACTGCATCCTTGATGACACGGTGCCATCTGGTAACCTTCTGCTATGAATGATGCTGAGATCTTCTAAATTTATACAGAAGTCCAAATCTATTTTGATAAGTGAATCAAATGTCACAACTTCTAATTTCTCCTCCTCAGCTCTCAGCGGAGACACAGAGGGGTAACAAGGGTGACCGGGGCCTTGATGAAATTGAAGAAATTCCCTGTTCCACGCCCTGTTGGATAGTACAGAAACAGTTGTGATTGGGGTGCAGTGGGTAAGCCCCACGGTCCCGGTGCCACTGCACCTGCAGCACTACTGATGGCTAAGCCCCCACATGGGCTGAGGAAACATTTTAGGTAGATGAGCAATGTGCAGCCTGGCAGGTCCCAGATAGATAGTCCCAGGTCATCCAGCTGCCATCACACCTCCATTTGGAAGTTTGTGACCACTTCAAGTCTCCTGGCAACGACCAAACAAAAGGGGCCGTTTAGATCCCTGTGGCCCACCAGATCCTCTGAGGCTCTATCCAGTCATGGATCCCACATCCCTGGAGGGGTCTCTGGGCCTTCAGTGGACCCCTCTGTGCAGTGGATGCCCTGGAGGCAGAGGCACACGCCCAGCAGGAGCCATCTTTGCTTGTCCTGGCCAGCATGCTGTTTTTGTTTTTGTTTAACATACTCCTAAAGTGGGAGCTTGTTTAACAAACCCAAAAATCACTGGTCCTGGTGCGCAGGCAGTGATTCATTTGTTAAAATGTAAGTGCGCTGGCCCAGAGGATTTCTCTGGAGGCCCCCGTGGTTGGCTCTGCTGGATACTAGCCACCACAAGTGTGACATTTTACTATTACAAGTCACCCAGCGGGGTACATATGGCCTGGACCCATTGCATTTTTTTTGTTTAACATCTGTTTATTGAGTACAAACAAGGAGAAAAAAAATTACACATGTCGCAGAAGTTGGAGGACCGCGGTGGGGAGCAACAAAAAGTGGGTAACACAAGAGGCAAACAGGTCCGGACCCCCACAAAGGGACAACTCCAGGTAGGAAGAATTGAATACACAAATGTAATGAAGGCACAGCGACTTCCCAAAACACAGGGGACAACTGTAAAAAGAAAGAGGTGCCTTCGCCATTCCCAAAGGGGAGGCGATAGAGGGGACCAGAAGGCGTAGGCCGAACTAGAATTCCATTGCCCAGTATAAGGGTCCCACAGCAACACAACCAAGCGTCAAGCAGCTGGGCAAGACTAGCAAGGTCCAGTCAAGGCGAGGCTCTCCATCCACTTGGAGGTTATAATTTGTACTGCGACAATACTAATACACTTTGCTATGTATAAAACAAAAACCGTCATATAACAAGAGCAAGACATAAAGAGAAACCTGAGATAAAGGAGGACAGAAAGAAAAAGAAAAGAACAGCGGAAGCTACGTCCCTCAAAGGGGAAGAGAAGGGAGAAGAGGACAGGGGTGGATGCGCCCGGGAACTAGGAAGGAGGGGGGGGGAAGCCAAACGCCCAGGGTGGAGTCTAGTGAGCAGAAGGCCCGAAGGACGTGCCCGACAGACCAGACAGATTACTTAGGGGTGACCTTTCTCTTGCCACGAGAGAAGGGCTCCAGAGGGTCATCGAATAGCTGTAGAGCCCGCAGTCTAGGGGGCATCAGGCTGGAGTGTTCAGTTCTAGTGTGATAGTGTATAAGTGGGCGCCAGATGCGGTCAAAGCGCGTGTCAGTGTGAGTGAGGTGGGACGTAAGCAGCTCCAGTGAGAGGACATCCCACAGCCGGAGAAACCACTCAGCAATAGGAGGAGGGTGGGGTCGCTTCCAACAGGAGGCGATGCACTGTTGCGCCGCTCCCAATAAGTGGAGGATTAAGTACCAGTGTGTCTAAGTCATGGCCTTCAATGTGCCGGGCCGAATGCCCAGAATCGCTAGAGACGGGATAGGAGGCACCGGGAAGCCCACCACCTCTTTCATATGACTGAGGACCTCCTTCCAGAACTTGGAAAAGACCTGGGCAAGACCACCAATTGTGTAGGAAGTCCCCTCTATCAGTCCGGCATCGCCAGCAAGTCGGAGGAGTGTTCGTAAACATCTGGTGCAGACGGGTAGGTGTATAATACCAGCGCGTCATCAGCTTATGAGCAGACTCCCGCTGGGAGATGCTACGGTACACCTTAGGGATGTCCTTCCACAAGCGATCCTAGTCCTCCGGGGGGATGTCAGCAGCCGGATCAGAAACCCAGCACGCCTGGTAGCCATGAAGCGGAAGCTGTCGAGAGTGTTGAAGGACAGAGTATGTTTTATAGATTAAGCCCCGAGACCCCTCGAATCTACGCACCAGGGACTCAAAGGGGGTGAGCTGGCGAGTCACCTCCCGGGAGTACACTGGGGAAGATAGCCAATGACGCAATTGACAATATTGCAGACACGCTTTATCTGTGAGATGAAAAAAATGTTTGCATTGATCAAAGGTGCGGAGGACAGAACCCTGAAACAAATCCTGGAGCACACGCCTCTCCTCTATGGTCCAAGTCGCAAAAGCCTGAGGCTGCAAAGCAGGGGGAATGCAGGGTTGAGAGTTAATGGGGTGTTGGGGGAAGGGAAAGTCGTGAGGCCCCGGGGGAGCGTCAATTTATCCCATATCTCCAAGACCGTTCTCGTTGGAGTGGCTATGTTGGCACTGCGAGGGCGTGCCTCACGCGGGAGCCAGGATAAATCCCACAATGGTCTGCAAGCCACCGCACGGTCCATATGGAACCAGTGCTTCTCGCACTCAGGAACAATCCATTCCGATATAAACCAAAGATGACAAGCCCAATAATATTCCAGTAAATTATGACAGGCCAGACCACCCCGAGATCTGGGAAGCATAAGTAGTTTATGAGAGAAGCGGGGGTGGGACTTCCCCCAGATAAACTTTGTAAAATCGCGTTGTAAGGCCTGAATGTCAGCGTGCGGAATGGGAGTAGGAAGAGACTGGAACAGATAAAGAACCTTAGGGAGAAGGGACAATTTTGACGGCATTAAGGCGCCCCAGCCACGCTAGTGGGAGGCCCTCCCAGCGACGCAATTCATCGCGGATCGACTTCCGGTATCTAGGCCAGTTAGAGGAGGACCAAGAAGCGAGCTTAGGAGTCAAGTTGAGGCCCAGGTAACGAATCGACTCATCCGTCCACTGTACCGGGAGTAAGTCCCGCAAACCCTGGACCTCCGAGGCTGAGAGCGTGAGGTTGAGAGCATTGGATTTCGCAAGGTTAATCCGATAGCCGGAAGCGGCCTCAAAAGACTTCAAGAGTTCAGTCACCGCTGGAAGAGAGGTCGACGGAGAGGACAAGGTCAAAAGCAGATCGTCAGCAAAGAGGGAAGCCTTGTGTTCAGTACCCCCCATACGAATACCCTGTATAGTCTGATTGCGGTATAGAGCAATAACTAAGGGCTCGACAACAAGTGTAAATAATAGAGGGGAAAGCGGGCACCCCTGGCGAGTGCCTCGGTGGATAGGAATAGGAACGGTGTAAGAGCCGTTGATGCGAACGCGGGTGGTAGGTTTTGCATCGGGGGCCATCAGTTAAGAAATAAATCCAGGTCCCAAGCTGACCTTCTGGAGGAAGCCCCAGTCCACACGATCAAACGCCTTCTTGGCGTCAAGAGAAACCAGGCAGGCAGAGAGATCTCTGATACGCGATTTTTCCACCAAGTGGGCAATCCGCCGTGTATTGTCTGCGCCCTGATGTTGGCGGACGAACCCCACCTGATCAGGGTCTATAATGCCCGGAAGATGAGGCTCCAAACGGTTAGCCAAGATTTTGGTGAACAGTTTGGCATCAGTATTTAACAGGGGAATGGGGCGAAAAGAAGCCGCCAGAGTTGGGTCCTTGCCAGGCTTAGGGACAAGCATTATTTCCGTTTCGTTCATCGTGGGAGAGAGGCCCGTGTGATCAGTAAAGTTGTTAAAGAGATGGAGCAGGTGGTCCCGCAGTTGCGGGTAGAAGACCCGATAAAAAGCGACCGGTAGACCGACGGCACCTGGGGTTTTGCCCGTCGGGAGCGGTTTCAATGCTTTAGCAATTTCCTTGTGGGAAATAGGCTCATCTAGTAACTCCGTGAAGTACAGATCAAGAGGGTCCCAGGGATAAGAGTCAAGAACCGTCTCGACCGCCTCTGGTGAGCAAGGATCACTGGCATACAGATCAGTGTAAAAGACCATCAAAGTATGAGCGTTGTCTGCCTCCGAGATAGCCCAGGAGCTATCCGGCCGCTTGAGCTTTGCAATATGGGATCGGGCAGTCTGAGTACGTAGACGGCGCGCTAAGCACGCCCCACCCTTATCACCACCCACGTAAAATTTCTGTTTAAAGTTAACAAGAAGACGTTCGGCCTTATTAGTGTGCTGTAAGCGCAGTTTACCACGCAGGGTAGTCAGGCGCCGTTTATTAGCGAGGGAGGGACAGGCATGATCCCCACGCTCCAAGTTTTTAATATCCCGGGAGAGGGTGGCTTCCACCAACCGAGCCTCCCTGGTCCGGACAATGGAGATTGAGGTGATGACTCCCCGAATAGTAGCTTTGAAGGCATCCCAACGGACATCCTCGGGAGTGTTGGAGAGAGAGTTAGCCACAAAGAAGGATTCAATCTCCTTACGAATGTCTGCCACATCTACCGGGTCACGGAGGGCTTGGGGGGGGGGGGGGGGGGCAGGCGCCAACGCGGGAGGGGATCGCCACTGGCAGTGGGGGTTTGGAGCGTAAGCAGAACCTGCGCGTGATCGGAACCATTGCATTTTTTTTAAGGATAATGATTTCGTTGTTCGTGAGCTCGGCTCGAAAATATACGGGCACCCGCTTTGGTTTTAGACAGATGCGCTTTGGAATATAGTGATCGAGTACCTTTCATGACACTTCAGTCGCGTAGCGGTCGGCGCCTGTTATAGGCATCAGACTTTGCTTTAAACAGGCACCGACCCCGCGTGGCCTCAGTATCTTCCTAATGGAATAATGGCTTTAATCAGTGCATTTAGGTAGCGCTCGCTGCCATGTTTCTCGCCTTTAGTTGCTGATAGCAGGTTACTGTCCAGGCCAGTGGTACTCCTTTTGTCAGCCTCGAAAGGATGAAAGGCTGAGTGGATATTGTGGCTTTTCTCGAGGCTCCTGCTTGGGGTTTTTTTAAGGCTGGTGGTGTGTGCGCAATCTTACCAGGCCCAAGCGTTCCCCTTCAAGGGCCTTTGGCGGGGCTGTGGGTCTGTGCCCCACGGTCTGTGGGTCTGCTGGAGGGGGGCATCTGTAATGCTGAGCACGTGGCCCTTTCCTGGATGAGTCAGCCCCTCTCCCCCACCCCAGGGAGCAGACACCTGTCCCCTTCCATTAGCCGGGGGAGTCTGTGATCTCTCGCCTCCCGTGTCTGGGCACAGAGTGTGAAATCACTTATTGGCCGCTTGAGATGAGGGGGCAGCCCGCAGAAATCCTACCACACACCCGACCCCCCTCATCCTCACCCACACCCCTCCAGCACACCACCACGGGAGAAGGTTCTGCTCACGCGGCAGGGCTGGGGCAGGACAGTCAAAAGGAGGAGACGTCATAACACCAGCATCCAATAGCTTTCCAGGTCCTAGTCATCTATTACATACAGGGGTGGGGGCCTCCTCCCTCTGTCCTGTTAGCTGTAATATCAGTTTATGTGCAGAAATAAACATCAGATTTGAGATCCTTTTCAAGCACTCACATTTTAGCTTGGGAAGTGGAGCTGAGACTTAGATAAAATGTTTTCCCAGGATTACACATTTGGGCAAGGGTGGAGCTGGGATTCAGAAGCAGAACCTCTCAAGTCGATAATCAGCCTTGACACCTTCAGCCGGTCCTATCTTCTACCCAGCAGAGCTGTGCATGCTGGGACTTGCAGTCCCATGTCTGAAATCTGACAAGTGAAACTAAACCGATCAAATGCACATCACAGGTCCAAGCCACAAAGCTGCAGAGGCGTTTACCTCCTCAGCAACGCTTCCGCACCTTCTCAGCAGCCTGCAAGTCAGCATCCTGGAGAAGTGAATTTACAAATATCACACCTACATGTACAGCGAATAGGATCTAAGCCTCCCTCTGGGCAGTGATGAGTAGAAACATGTTGGGCACCCGCAGCCGAGCAAAGGAAAAATACAAATCCCAGCAGAACGAAATGTCCTTCGGCACACACATGCACACAAATCCACAGGGGGTCAAGCAAGCCCTGTTCACAGCAACTTTTAATTTTATTGCACATTTTCTCCTAATTCGGGGCCAAACAAACATTCGGAAATAGTTCTTTCCACTGTCCCCCAAAATCCTCAAGATGACACTGTGCAGATAAAGACCGAGTGAGAGTATTGTATTGTAATTGCATTTATATAGCGCTTACTACCCCTGACGAGGCGTCAAAGCGCTTTTTATGCGAGTAGCACGCTACTCCAGAACCCATAAAGGATTAGTGGTGAATTAGTATAGTGAGATATGAAAGTAATTTGAGCGGTGGATAGGTTAGTCTGTTATTGGGATTGAAAAGGATAGTGGGGATATACAAGAGGGAAAAAGATTTGCATTTATATAGCGCTTGCTACCTGTGATTTGGTGTTAAAGTGCTTTTTTGGCGAGTAGCACGCTACTCTGGAACCCATAAAGGATTAGTGGTGAATTAAATTAGTGAAATATGAAAGTAATTTGAGTGGTGGATATGTTAGTCAGTTATTTGGATTGAGAAGGACAGCGGAGGGATGGAAGAGGGAAACGGTTTGCATTTATAGAGTGCTTGCTACCCCTGATGGGGTGTTAGGCCGAGAGAAGGGGAGAATTTGAGATATAGAAATAGACAGAGGTGAGGGAGAGTTTTCTTTCCCAGAGGGACGCGTGGAAGGTAGGGTTGCTGCCATAAAACATGTCTGATCCAAAAGACTCCCCTTTAAACAATACCAAGCAACGCCAAGAAGCTTTCACAGATCAGTGTCCTCAAGGAGCCCAGAACCATGCTCCATCAGGCTGCTTTCCCATTCGCTCTGGGGTAACCTGTAAGACTTTAACAATCTTAGGTAGAGCCAAAATAGTTGCTTGCAAGTTTCCTCTCTCTCAACCCATGCGCTCGCCCACGTCCTCCAGTTGTTACTGCTTTCCATTTCCGGAACTAGCACAGTCATCCACGGAGATTATGCTTTTTCGTTGGCCACGGCCACATTTTAGATAAAAGTTTTGTTCTATGTTAAATTTTACATGGCTACTGGAGATAAATAAAGGCGAAAGATGAGCATAATCCTCGCCTCCGAGTCCTTAATAGAATTGAAACTTTCTGTTACGATGGCTAGTACATTTTTCATTCCCTTTGTCTGGATCCCCATGGTGACTCGAGCCTACTTTGCATCAGACATCAGTGATAAACCTGGCTTTTTAACAACTAAAACCTCACACAGTTTAAATGTGCCTTCCTTAGTTCTAGGTTTTGTTTTTTGCAATTATTTGTTGTCTGAAGCGCCAAGAAGCATTGGCGTTTATGCATTTTAAAAGTAAATATTAACATAACATGAAGGGCACCCAGATTCTGAACGCTCTACGGGGATATTCAAGTGGTGGTAACTGGTATATTGATGGACGTAGCGTATCTAGTCCCACAATGCACCATGCTGTTGGCTTAAAATAAAACGTCACAAAACGCACGAGGGCACTCTGCAAACCTGAAAAGGTCTCCAGGCCCTGGGCAAAAACCACATAGACACAAATCTCCAGACAAAACTTTCACAACTGTTCCATCTTTGCCTCTGTGGGTGAACACACTGCTCCACACATGGCCTCTATAGGTCAGAAGGATCTTCTTGTGAAGGGGGGTAGCACCAGGGCTGCAGGATGTGAGAGGCCCTCTGCACTTCAATTCCAGCTGTCCTCTAATAGCCAGTTTGGTAGGAGATCGTCCCTTTCCCTTGCTTGCATTAGGGTTCAAGGAACCTTTCCTACTTGACTGGTGGAGCCTCCACCCGCCAGAGGAGACGTCCAGAAGTGGACACAAGACCCCCAATGAAGCCGCAATGGCGATATCTGATGGTCAGATGTTCACTTGTGGACGTGGACAGTCTAGTGATGGAAGTTGCTGAAGGACACTGGCAGGTTGGAGTTGTGCTTTGTGTTGTCATTGGTTCACAGTGACCTTGTTGAACGCTTGTTGGTGTCAGCATCTAACCCTCGTGCCACTGTTCCTCTTGTCCACAGTCCTCCGTCATCAACATCAATGGCCCCAGCGACGACAAGCTGTTCCGGAGCCAGAGCGCGGACACGGAGATCACCACGGAGAAGGAGCGACTCAAGAAGATGCTGTCCGAAGGGTGAGGAACCATCTTACCTTCTTTTTTTTTTTTTTAACACTTTTTATTGTCATTTTATACAGAGCAATATTGTCCAGAATATTGTACAGTATACCCATTCGTCATTGTACAGTGTTACAAGAGATAAATTACTCTAATTGCATTCCTCCCACATAAGTGTTCTTTTCTCATCAACAGTTCCCCCACCCTTACCTCCCATCTCCCCATGTCTCAGTGTCCAGAAATTAACTTTTGTCTAAGACTCCGTGTACCGTTCATCCAGAGGGTCGTAATGCTAGGTATCGTCCTCGTCTGCCTATCACATTCCCTGTTCTGGGGAGCCTTGCACCATCCTCCCTCCTCCTCATCTGTTCCCGCAGTATCTCTTAAATCCGCGATAATTGCGGACCATGCTCGTGGGTCCTCCTCAAGTCTATCATCTCTCCTCCTCATCTGTTCCCGCAGTATCTCTTACATCCGCGATCATTGCACACCATGCCCGAAGGTCCTCCTCAAGTCTATCATCTCTCCTCCTCATCTGTTCCCGCAGTATCTCTTACATCCGCGATCATTGCGGACCATGCTCGTGTGTCCTCAAGTCTATCATCTCTCCTCCTCATCTGTTCCCGCAGTATCTCTTACATCGCGATCATTGCAGACCATGCTCGTGTGTCCTCAAGTCTATCATCTCTCCTCCTCATCTGTTCCCGCAGTATCTCTTACATCACGATCATTGCGGACCATGCTTGTGTGTCCTCAAGTCTATCATCTCTCCTCCTCATCTGTTCCCGCAGTATCTCTTACATCCGCGATCATTGCGGACCATGCTCGTGGGTCCTCCTTAAGTCTATCATCTCTCCTCCTCATCTGTTCCCGCAGTATCTCTTACATCCGCGATCATTGCGGGCCATGCTCGTGGGTCCTCCTCAAGTCTATCATCTCTCCTCCTCATCTGTTCCCGCAGTATCTCTTACATCGCGATCATTGCGGACCATGCTTGTGTGTCCTCAAGTCTATCATCTCTCCTCCTCATCTGTTCCCGCAGTATCTCTTACATCGCGATCATTGCGGACCATGCTCGTGGGTCCTCCTCAAGTCTATCATCTCTCCTCCTCATCTGTTCCCGCAGTATCTCTTACATCCGCGATCATTGCACACCATGCCCGAAGGTCCTCCTCAAGTCTATCATCTCTCCTCCTCATCTGTTCCCGCAGTATCTCTTAAATCGCGATCATTGCGGACCATGCTCGTGTGTCCTCCTCAAGTCTATCATCTCTCCTCCTCATCTGTTCCCGCAGTATCTCTTACATCTGCGATCATTGCGGACCATGCCAGTGTGTCCTCAAGTCTATCATCTCTCCTCCTCATCTGTTCCCGCAGTATCTCTTACATCCGCGATCGTTGCGGACCATGCTCGTGTGTCCTCAAGTCTATCATCTCTCCTCCTCATCTGTTCCCGCAGTATCTCTTACATCGCGATCATTGCGGACCATGCTCGTGGGTCCTCCTCAAGTCTATCATCTTTCCTCCTCATCTGTTCCCACAGTATCTCTTACATCCGCGATCATTGCGGACCATGCTCGTGGGTCCTCCTCAAGTCTATCATCTCTCCTCCTCATGTGTGCCCGCAGTATCTCTTACATCCGCCATCATTGCGGGCCATGCTCGTGGGTCCTCCTCAAGTCTATCATCTCTCCTCCTCATCTGTTCCCGTAGTATCTCTTACATCACGATCATTGCGGACCATGCTCGTGGGTCCTCCTCAAGTCTATCATCTCTCCTCCTCATCTGTTCCCGCAGTATCTCTTACATCGCGATCATTGCGGACCATGCTCGTGGGTCCTCCTCAAGTCTATCATCTCTCCTCCTCATCTGTTCCCGCAGTATCTCTTACATCGCGATCATTGTGGACCATGCTCGTGGGTCCTCCTCAAGTCTATCATCTCTCCTCCTCATCTGTTCCCGCAGTATCTCTTACATCCGCGATCATTGCGGGCCATGCTCGTGGGTCCTCCTCAAGTCTATCATCTCTCCTCCTCATCTGTTCCCGCAGTATCTCTTACATCCGCGATCATTGCGGACCATGCGCGTGTGTCCTCCTCAAGTCTATCATCTCTCCTACGGTGCTTCATCTGATCAGTTCTGCAGTTGCCCATTCTCCTAAGTCTTGCATCCACTTGCGTGTCAATGGAGGGGTCGGGCTATGCCATGAGATTGCTACTCTCCTCTTTGCGAGCACCAGACCCAGGAGCACAAACTTTCTACTCAGCTTTTTCTTTTTTGGTGTAGGTAATAAATGCAAAAGAACAGACCGGATCGTTTCAGGAAAAACACATCCAGTTGCCACCTGTATGGTTTCCAACCCTCCCTTCCAGAATGCTCTTAACCTCCCGCAGTCCCATATCATATGCACAAAACGTGCCTCTCCACACCCAGGGCAGGTGTCCGGTCTATCTGGGTAAATCTTGCTCAGCCTATGTGGTGTCAGATACACTTGATGAACCATATTATACTGAATCAACTAGAATCGGGAGTTAGAGCTCACCTCGCGCTCTCCCCCATGGATTTTCACGCAGTCTCCCTCCAGTATAGGTTCCTCCGAATCCTCCTCCCATCTCGCCTGGACCGGGAGGGCAACTATCGGGCCAACATCCATGGGAAATCAGACGTCGCCCTCCAGCCATTGATAATATAGTCGTAAGGACTGCCGAGCCTGGAGGCTCTTCCGGGAAGAAAACCCAGAGCTCTCTAGCCACTGCCGCTATCTTATTGTATTGCAGGAATTGACCTGATCCCAGCTCAAATGTATTCATCGCTTCCTCTCGGGTTATAAATTTGTATTAATATATAGATCTCCCACGGCCAGGCAGCCCCCGTCCTTCCATCTCTGTATCGACATGGGCTCCGTTCTTTTTTTCAATGGCCTTATGACCCACAGCGGCATGTCGGGAGAGTAGGGCAGTCTCCAGACCACCCTTTTAACCGTATCTTCCCAAGTCCTTGATACCCATCTAATCAGGTAAGGCGAGTCTCTTGGGACTGTGGACCCCATCATGAGAAGCTCCAGTAAGGTGCCACCCTCATACATGCCCTCAGGGCACAAGTCCTAAAAAAAAAAGTGGGGGGACGCTGTCACCGGAAGTGACGTCACAACAGGAATCTCATGAAAAGAAGTGGGGGGACGCTGTCACCGGAAGTGACGTCACAACCGGTGCATATCTTTGGTACACAATGCTGTCCAGCTTTTGGGCAGGGGGGACGGCGTCCACCCGGAAAAACCTGGTAAAATAAGTGGGGGGACGCCGTCCACCCGCGTGGTACCCCGACTCGAGCCCTGCATGCCCTCTAATAGGGTCTTCTCCCAATTGTTGCCCTCCTCCAGCCAAAGGACTGCGTGTTGTAGTTGGGTAGCTATATGATATAGTCGTATACGGGGCCGCTCCACTCCTCCATCCACCCACTGCCTTTGGAGAGTTCCCAGTTTAACTCTTTTCTGTTTGTTTCCCATAATAGTTCTATCAATAAACCATCTAATGTTTGAAAATAGGATTTAGGGATTTCGTGGAAAGAGTGTTGCAGAGTGTAAAGGCAGCGGGCAAGGTAATCATTTTTATAATTGCCACCTTACCCAATGAAGACAGGGGCAGGGACTTCCAGAAGCCCACTGAGGCTCGTATTCCAGCTTTTACGTTTCCTATGTTATGGTCTTCGAACAATGACGGTTTCTACCATAATTGAATACCCAGCCATCTTACCTTCTTTAAGCCAAGAGTGGTGAGCTCTAGCCCGGAGCACTGAACGTCAGTCTCCTCCACACAGCCTTCGAGGCGCTTTACAGAGAGAATGTGGTGAGGATGGGGTCTAGCGCCCCATGATGGAGAACTGAGTGTTTTTCTACATGGACATCACACACGGTCTTCGCTCATTAAGGTCAAATGCCCAACAGCGCCAACAGTTTCATATCTCCACGCCTTCAGCATCATCATGCCAGGGCTCTGAGGAAAATACCATTACACACGGTGACACAGCAGAATACTGAGGAAATATGAAAGGACAAGGGCTCTGGGGGACACAGGCAGACACACGGTGACACTGGGGGACATAAAAGGATAAGGGCTCTGAGGGCACACGGTGACACAGCAGGACACTGGGCTACATGAAAGGACAAGGGCTCTGGGGGACACAGGCAGACACACGGTGACACTGGGGGACATGAAAGGATAAGGGCTCTGAGGGCACACGGTGACACAGCAGGACACTGGGCTACATGAAAGGACAAGGGCTCTGGGGGACACAGGCAGACACATGATGACACCGGGGGACATGAAATGAAAAGGGCTCTGGGGGACACAGGCAGACACACGGTGACACAGCAGGATACTAGGGGGCATGAAAGGACTCTGGGGGACATACCATGACACACGGTGACACAGTTGGACACTGAGGGACATGAAATGATAAGGGTTCTGGGGGACACAGGCAGACACATGAGACACAACAGGACACTAGGCAGACATGTCGGTTGTCGTGACACATCGTAATACTGGGAGGCGGGTATTGGAATTGTGGAGAGTGGGTGCATGGAAACATCATGGGCGGGCTCAAGGGACACACTAAGGCTTTGGGGGTATGGACATGGCTACAATGGGCATTGGAGTCGGAATTGGGGGGCCATGGACACATGGAGACAAGGGCGACCTGGGAACATGGAAACTGGAGGTGCATGCGGAAACATGGAGTCCACCCCCGCCCCGGCAGACACAGAAAACAATGAGGCACTGAAATGGACACACAGACACCCTGGGGGCATTGAAGACTGACACACAGAACCACTGGGGTCAGGGGAGAGATGGACACAGGGAGATAGAAGCAGACACATGGGAGCCCAGGGCAGACACAGGAGACAATGAGGCACTGAAATGGACACACAGACACCCTGGGGGCATTGAAGACTGACCACACAGAACCACTGGGGGGGGGGGGAGGGGGGCAGGGGAGCCCGGGGAGCCCGGGGAGACAGGGACACACGGTGGAGTGTTCTTTTATTTATTTAGTTTTATAGTGAGTGCCAGACCTCATGAGCGCCAGAATACTTTACAGGAAGAAAATAAATACATACTTCTCAATGCACAGCTGCTCCACGAGGGCTAGTCCATCTTTAGAACAGAGCAGGTTTGCATCACACATGAAGTGATCACAGGTTCAGTTTCACTTTAAGACAGACCTAAAAATTCAAATATAAAAATGTACAAATCTCCGTGATAGCAGTACACAAAAGAACCTTTGTGGTCCGAAAGATCTTTGTGCATCGAGTGAGAAATGCCCTTGAAAATAATGCTGGAATAATGGGTGTTTCAGGGGCTTTGTGTCTGTTTCTAAAGAGGGTTGCTGTAATCACGGGGGGACAGAGAAGTACAGAGAGAATTGTTGGGAGCCTGGCGGGGTCCAGCTAGACATGTGCTGTGTTGTGCGCGCGTGCAGAGTCTGGCTGCTGGATAATAAGATGTAGGTTTTGTCTCTTTCTTGGAATGAATAAGCTGCTGGTGGCGTCCTTGATTCCAGCGTCTTTTGTTAGACAGAACAGGAGCAGGCCTCGTTGCGAAAATTAAAACAGTGCCTGCATGTAACACCGAAGGTGTGCTGAAGTCACACCAGCCGACGAGTGACGCGCGACCTGTTAGCGGCGAGCTCGCGCCACCCGCCGCCTACTACGCTGCGCCGTTTGACCCAATTCTCACCTGTGCATTACCTGCCTGGGGGGGCTCACGCTCTGAGATCACCACAAGATCACCTCTTAATGGATATTTTAGGTCTGGCTGAGAGACAGCTTCAGCAGATTTATTGTATAAAAAAATTCGTAAATAAAAGATACATACATATATCCATACATGGACAAGCTTTGAGTCTCCCTCTTGCTCCATTAGTCTGCTTTGCTGTCATTCACGTTTTGGTTCCGCCCACCACAGCCTACAGCACGTGGCAACGCATCAGCCCACTTCAGCCATTGTCAGTCTTATACTGCGAGTGGCAGTATTTTTCCTGATCACATGTGCACATCTGCATAAAAAGAGGTGTACTTCAGAGCCAAGGCAGGGGGTCACTACTTTACTGTGCCAATGCTTTTTTCTTTCAGTTTGATATTCATTGTGGGTTTAAACTATTTCTTTATGTTGCAGTAATTCAAATCCTATAGTACCTTTTCTTTATACAATAAGCATCATACGTTTCTGTGATGTGCATGAAAACAAAAAACATTTCCTGTTTATGTTGTGAGTACGGTGCCGTGCTAGGAAGCACCCCTAGTGTTCTGTTAACCCCTTGTGTGCTCATGACGAGCCCAGCTCGTCATGAGGCACAGTGGAGCTGTGCTCATGACAAGCTGGGCTTGTCGTAACGGTTGCGCTCCGCCCACGCGCGATTGATTCTCCGCCTGTGCGGGAGAATCAATCAGTGGGCGGAGTCGGGATGAGCTCAGCTCGTCATGAGCACAGCGCCCCGCGGCGAAGGGGTTAAAAGTACATGCTGGAAAGTGGGTTATTAGTGGTGGTAAATATGCATTTACCACTGACAATAAGGACACTGACACGGTCTAGGGCTCAGTAAAGGTCTTAATAAATTATTCCCATGCTCAGCCCTCGGTAGCTTTGCTGCGAGCAGGCAGGCTTAACGTAGGAGACATGTATGTAAAGCATTTAAAAACAAAAATTCAGTGAATAATTAGGACACAACACGTAATAAAATTCCCTCACTAATTTATGTAAATAGGAAACATTTTTATCTTTAAAATGACACCAAAATGACAAACATCCAATGTAGAAAACCGGAGATATGAATCTTTTGAGCTTTTTTCCAGAGTTGCTTCAAACTTCTCTAAAGTTCTAGAACTTGTTCCTGAAGTTCCTCTTGAGGGTCCAAAGGGTCCAAAACACATCCAAAAATCTGGAAGCTCCAAGATGGTCCTTGAAAGCTTGGGACCACAATTCCCACAATGCACCTGGACAAATCCCTGAAAAAGTCATCTGGATGCATTCCAGGCAGGGGACTCTTTGTGGAGTTGATGCAGGTGAGCTCTGTTAATCTGTAGCTTGCAGGGACTCCACTCTGTAATCCTTTTGAAGCAAGATACCTCCACGGAGCTGTAGTTCCAGATTGTGTAGCAGGTGCGGTCAGTCAGAATGCAGGGCCTGGTGGTGCAACTCAGCTTTTCGGCATGGCACTCCTTCTTCTCTTAGTTTCAAGCCCCAGATCTGAGAGGCTCTGCACCTCTCACATATTTATTCAGTGTTACTCTGCGGTCAAACAAGAGAGCACCCCTGTCCAATGAGGTGCAAGGCAACACCCCAGAGCATGACCACTTCCTCCAAAGTGTGGCATAATGGTCCCAAAAAGCACTATTCCTCCAAAACTCATGATGGCTGAAATCTCAGCAGAGCATAAACAACCAACTAAACCAACTCTCAGTGTGTCTCACTTCCATAGCCCTCCACCCCCTAACATCTGCAGATGCCTTCCTTAAGCCTCCAATCTGGCTGGGTCAGAGGGGTTGGGGTAGGCAGACTTGGCATTCTCTGCCTGTCCTGCTCCTCCTTTGCATCTTCATGCTTTACGACCCCTCCCCCTTGCTTGGCATTCCTATGTAGCAGAGCCCTCCAGCAGCTAGCCTCTCCCCTGGTGAACTAGTTATCAATTTATCAAAGCAGCCTGGCTAATCCTGTTAACTCTGACCAACCAGGGAAGACTGTAGGAAGGCTGAATTTTGGCTTACAGACCAGAATGTTTTCTGACTTCTTATCTGTACAATTTAGGATAATTTCAACAATGGTATATTGTTGGATTTATTAATGTCATTCGCCTACGTCTTTAAATGAAATTTCTTTTAATTCCTAGCAATATTTATGTGTTCATAAATTATTGCAATGTTATCCTATGTGGCTAGGCATCTACCATGGGTAAATAAAATGTGCAATTTCTTCATCATCTGGGCAATTTAAACCCCTTTAATAAGGGCCCTGCTTATAGTTACGTGCCCCCCACCCCTGGGACACCTAAGGGAGACCATGGGGGCCCGAGTATGCAAAAATAGTGTAGATCCTCACTCCACAGTGCTCATAGCACCAAAGTCGATTTAGAGAGGCACTTTACTACACTGGTGGAAGTCAAATGTGCAATTTCTCTATCCCCAGGGCACATAAACATCTTCTATAGGGACCCTGCTTATAATTACATGAGCTAAAGAAAAAAAGTGCACTCCAGCACACACAATCCAGTCAAGGACGTACAGTCCATTCTTGATAAAATTCTGAAGAAATGATCAGATCCAATCAAGAGGGGTCGAGTTATTCGAGAACGTTTTTGCTTCAGCAATAGAGGTTTGAACAGTATTTGTCCAATCTAACACAGCCGACACATGTTTCGTCCACCTGGACTTTTTCAAGGCTGCAAGATTTACATAAACTGATGTTACCAATACTGTTATTATTCTACTCAATGGTATTACGATATCCCCACCACCACTTGTACCCTGTTTTTAAACAGGGCGGGTAGTATAAATAGTGTATCGATACAAGAAAGCAAGGCCAATCTAAAAGAGACTATTAGTTATGGATTCCTCACCTTAGAATTACCCCCAGGCATCAGACTGGATCCAGAGAATGTTTTCCTCAGCAGTACTCCTGCGCGTCCATAGGTGGCTTCGGTCGTGTTCTTCTTTTGCGTCGTGATCGCCGGAATGACGTCGCGGTATCTACTTAGACGCCGCCCCTGCGCTCTGACATCAGTTCTTTCTTTTTCTACACCAGCCAGCGCAGATCTGGAGAGAGCGGTACCTCAAGTCACTTTTTGACTCTCTTTTTGTTACTTTTTGTCGACATCTTTTTGAGTTGTTCGACTCCGGGTGCACATAGGGATGTCCCGTTCTTGAACCGGCTTCAAGGCTTGCGACTCCTGTTGCAAATTGATGTTGGTTACGGACCCTTACCTCGTGTGCCTTGGTGTTTGGAGCGCGACCACGACCCGAAGTCGTGCTCCAACTGCCGGGCCATAAACCCGAAGTCTTTGTGGCAGCGGTGCCGAAAGCCTAGAGGCCCGGCAGTTTGCTCCACGCCGCTCGAGGTCCCGGTCGAGAGGGAGGTCGCATGACTGGTCGCGGAGCCATCCCACCACCCATCGTCTTCGGGTAAGTCGAAGCACAAAAAGAAGGCGAAGGAGCATCGTCGCTCTTTGCGTTCTCCCCGTCTGTCAGCCGACACGACACGGATTGCGGAAGGTAGTCTTCCGGTTCCGCCCGCGGAGCCTGTTGAGTTGACCCCAAGCCTCCCTCCTGTCCCGGGAGCTGGGGCGACCCCTGCCCAACTTCGTAGCTTTTACGAAGCGCTCCACTCTCGTTGGGCAGCCCGACTCTGCCGGCGCGCCTTCGGACCCTGTGAACTCGGCTGGGGGCTCTAGGCCTTCGATGCCGGCAGCTTCGGCTCCAGCGCAGCAGGGCCCCCAGGGATCCAGGCCTGGAACCGGATTGGCACCGGTCGACCTCGTGATACCTCCGGCGCTGAATCCAGTGGCGACACCTTTGCCCCCTCCGACGCGGGTTGTGTCCCCAGGCTGCGTCGACCCCAGCCTCCCACTCGATGTGGACACGGACCCGGACCGGCGTCGACCGATGCCGGTACCGGCACCGACTGGTACTTTTGTACCACTGTTCTCCCCTTGTGTTCCCTATCGCCCGGAGGAGGGTGAGGAGGACTGGCGGACCAGCTAGAAGAGCCGGACTGGAGAGGGGAGTTGGGTGTTGCCCGTGGTCTGGACACTTCCCCAGACCTTGGTATGCTTTCTTCCCCTACTGTGGCTACGGAGGAGGGTGCATCATACTCAGTGGTGTTGCGTAGGGCGGCTGAGGCCTTAAACCTTGAGCTTCCTAGGGTGGCGGTCAGGACTAACCTCCTGACCGAGGTGCTTCAGCTGGCAGCAGCCTCTTCAGAGCCCTTTCTGCAGTTCAGTGAGGCCCTCACGGACATCCTTTTGGGGAATTGGTCCAAGCCCACCACAGGGGCTCCTGTGGATAGGATGATAGCCCGACGCCACCGCCCGGCCCGGGCAACCCCATTTTCCTCTCCCAACACCCCACCCCTGAGAGCTTGGTGGTCCAAGCCTCGACTTCCAAGGGTGCATTCCCTACTGCACCACCCGATATGGAATCCAAGAAGCTTGACCACTTTGGGAAGAAAATGTTTTCTTCCTCCAACCTAGGACTGTTGTCCGTGAACACTGCATGTCTCTTGGGCCGTTATTCCCATTTGGTGTGGGAAACGGTCGCACTGGTGCTGCCACAGTGCCCGGAGAAGGCCCGGGCCGTGTGCTTCCGTGCAGTTGCCGAAGGGAGAGACGCAGCGAAGTTCACCATACGTTGTGGGCTGGACACCGCTGACTCGCTGGGCAGGACAATTTTAACGTCAGTAGCCCCTAGACGCTACGCCTGGCTGAGGTCCACTGGCTTTTCAGGTGATGTCCAAGCTACGGTTTTGGACATGCCCTTTGATGGCCGGCGCTTGTTTGGTGACAAAGCAGACCATGCGCTCGAGCCCTTTAAGGACCCCAGGGCTATGGCCAGGTCCTTGGGCCTCGCTTCCACCTCTTGCCCCGCGCAGTCTGCTTTTTGCCCCTTTCGTGGCTACGGAAGGGGTGCCCCGCCACGTTCTGTCCAGTGCCACAGGCCTGGGCAAGCTGTCCAACCTCTGCGTGGCTGGGGATGTGGGACCCACTGTTGTGAGTCTGGGGGCCAGCGGGCGGGCGAGCCAGTCCACCAGCACCCCCTCTGCAGCAGCCTCCAAGCCCTCCTAGTCCGACCTTTCAGGGCCACCATTTGCCAGTGGGCAGCAGGATTCACCATCACCTCCCCCACTGGCTCAACATCAGGTCGGACAGATGAGTTTTTCAGATAGTCTGAAGGGGCTACTCCTTCCCCTTCGAGACTACCCCTCCATCCATGCCACCTCAATTCCATTGCATGTCGGAGGATCACCTGGCCCTTCTCCAACAGGAAGTTTTGTCACCCCTCGCCAAGGGAGCCATCGAGTGAGTTCCTGTCCCAGAAGTAGTTTGTGGTTATTATTCCCACTACTTCTTGGTGCCCAAGAAGGACAAGGGCCTGCGTCCTATCTTAGACCTTCGGAACATCAATCACTTCCTCCGGAAGGAGAAGTTCAAGATGTTGACGCTTACTCGGGTCTTGTCTGCCCTCGACCCGCTAGATTGGATGGTAGCGTTGGACATGCAGGATGCTTATTTTCACATCCCCGTCCTACCGACCCATCAGCGTTACCTACGGTTCATGGTAGGCCACAAGCCCTTTCAGTTTACTGTGCTCCCTTTGGCCTTACCAGCACCCCTCGGGTGTTCACGAAAGTGATGGCGGTGGTCGCAGCTCATCTGCGCAGATCAGGGGTTCCAGTCTTCCCCAATCTCGATGACTGGTTGTTGAAGACGGGCTCGCCCCAGGCAGTCGTCTCCCACTTCCAGACTACGGCTGACCTCCTGCAGTCCCTGGGGTTCACCATTAATGTACCAAAGTCACACCTGACCCCCTCTCAGAAGCTCCTCTTCATTGGAGCAGTTCTGGACACAGCAGAGTTCGGGCTTATCCTCCCGAGCAGCGAGTCCGGGATATTCCGGCTATGATTCCGATCTTTCAGCCTCTATCCCGGGTTTCGGTCTGACTGACCCTGAGGCTACTTTGCCTCATGGCCTACTGCATCCTGCTGGGGGACTATGCCAGGTGGCATATGCAGGCTCTGCAGTGGAACCTGAAGTTCCAGTGGGCACAGCATCAGGGGAATCTTTCCGATTGCGTCCAGATCTCGGAGGGCACTGTACACCAATTGCAGTGGTGGCTAATGGACCAGGATTGGGTCAGCGGCACATCCCTCTCCCTTCCCCAACCAGAGTTCACAGTGGTGACAGATGCATCACTTCTGGGTTGGGGCGGCCACATGGCGGAGGCGGAGATCAGAGGCATCTGGTCTCCGGCGTAGTCCAGGCTCCACATCAACCTTCTGGAGCTTTGGGCGATCCGTTTTGCACTGAAGGCATTCCTTCCTTCTGTCAAAGGGAGAGTAGTGCTGATGTTCACGGACCACACCACCGCCATGTGGACCTGCAACAAATATGGCGGGGTGGGGTCGTGGACCCTATGTCAGGAGGCACTTCGTCTCTGGAAGTGGCTGGAACATCAGGGCACGTCCCTGGTGGTTCAGCACCTGGCAGGATCTCTGAACGCCAGGGCGGACAAACTCAGCGGCAGGTGCATGATGGATAACGAATGGCGTCTTCACTCTGAGGTGGTGCAAGGTCTCTTTCAGCAGTGGGGAGAGCCTTGGTTAGATCTATTCGCCACCGAAGAGAACGCGCAATGTCAGCAGTTCTGCGCGTTGGAATTTCCAAGGCGGGACTTGCTAGTCGGTGCTTTTCGTCGCAAGTGGAGTTCCGGTCTTCTATACGCTTTTCTGCCTATACCACTTCTGCCCAGAGTGCTGAAGAAGATCAAGTGCGACCGGGCCCAAGTCATTCTTGTGGCTCCAGATTGGGCTCGAAGAGTCTGGTATCCCGAGCTACTCAGCATGGCCATCGATCCCCCGATCCGACTGCCTCTTCAGGAGAATCTTCTATCACAGCAGCAGGGGAGGGTCCTCCACCCGAACCTGTCCAGCCTCCACCTCCTTGCATGGAGATTGAGCAGCGACAGTTGACAGCTTTCGTCCTTCCTCCTGAAGTCTGTGACGTTATCCTGGCAGCCAGGGGTCCCTCCACCAAAACGGTATATGCCTATAGATGGAACAAATTTGTGGCATGTTGTGCAACAAAGGCTGTGGATCCCCTTTCTGCCCCCCTTTCAGAGGTTCTCCTCTTCATTCTTTCTTTAGCCCAGCAGGGCTCTGCTATGGGCACTCTAAAAGGCTATCTTTCAGCCATTCTGGCCTTTCTTTGGCTTCCTGATCAGCTTTCTCTTTTCAAGTCCCGTATTGTAAATCGCAGCCGTGCAAAAGCAGACCATCTCTGGATGGGTTGTTCTTTGCATCAAAATCTGTTATTCCTTGGCAAAGAAGGAACCTCCTGTGGGGCTGCACGCCCATTCCACCAGGGGGCGACGGCAGCTACTACTGCTTTGGGATGTGGAGTCCCTCTTCATGACATCTGCCAGGCAGCCACATGGACTTCATTGCGCACGTTTACTAAGCACTACTGCCTGGACAGCCAAGTCCGGAGGGACGGCTTCTTTGGACGTTCAGTTCTCCAGGACTTTCTGGTGTTAGACATATATTAGTTATGGATTCCTCACCGCCCCACCCATCCTCCCCGTTCTGCGAACTGACTCCTAGGGTAAGGGACTTCCTTTCAGGGTCCTAGTTTTTGTGCACCAGTGGTCAGTGTCTTGCATTGCTCTACGCTTCTGACGTGAAATGTCGTGTAAAAAACTGACATCCGCTCACAGGGGCGGCGTCTAAGTAGATACCGTGACGTCATTCCGGCGATCACGACGCCAACGACGAACGCGGAGTCGAATGACGCCACCTACTGACGCGCAGGGGTACTGCTGAAGAAAAAATTCTCCCGATCCAGTCTGATGCATGGGGGTAATTCTAAGGTGAGGAATCCATAACTAATATATGTCTCTTACAGATATATATTTAATGAAGATAAGTAACTTGTTCTTTAAGAACAATTGTCCATATTGAATGAAAGGTTATACGGTGTTCCAAGACAGAAAGCACCCAGTGTCATATGAACACAGTCAAAATAGTGTTGTGCAACACACAGCCATCAAGAGGGTGAGATCATGCTGGTTGATCAATACGAGGTGCCCTGATAGGAACGACTCCACCAAAAAGAGAATAGTGACTTGTTAGAATAAAACGTTCCTCAACAAAAATGAGGTTCAAAGTGTTTTTGGAGTCCCTTTCGAAAAGAAGTAAGGATGAGGTTGTCCCAGTGATGGACCCACTTATTGATGGAATCTGAAAGACAATACACATTTGTGTCCATGAGACATCATGTTGACCACGCGAAAGTGTGGATAAGGTTCACCACACCTCCCCCCAAAAAAGTGGAAAAATGGGGTCCCGAGTAGCAATCGAAAACAAGGGCACTTACCCCCAGTGCGCTTAGTCTTCTAGTCTCCTGGGGAAGTGGAAGGTATGACCCTGATAAGCTCGCTATATGCAAAAAAGAAAATGCGACACTTAGGCCATATATAAGAAAATAATCTGAGTTAATGTAGGGAAGAAGCTAAACCATAATAACAAACTTGAGAAGATCAGTCAGCAAAGTGGCATGACTCTCTCGACATTTAGGTCCCGGTGAAAATCAGCTAATGAAGCCAAAAAGGAAGCTAATAATGCCGTTACATGTTGCCAAATTGCACACGTCCGGCCGAGACCCACTGTGAGAGTGTGGCTTCGCTATTCAAATTGAACAGAGAGAGGGTACATGGCAGATCAGCACATTAGTTATAAGATTCATATCATCATAGTGGGAGTAGAGTCTCCAATATTAGCGTCAGGGGCCAGTGAGTAACAGGCATGAAAAGGGAATAGTAACCAGCAGTAAAGAAAATCACATATTGGATTCTTACCCGTAATGTGGTGTCTGGGGTGAGTAGAATGCTGTAAACACGAGGGAATCATCCGAGTTCCACTTGTGTATACGGAAGTAACTAATGGGCATTAACATAAATGAGGGGATCTCAGGGTGGCGGCCAACAAACTCTAACGTGGCCACCATCTTAAAGCGATCAATAACTTCAACAAGGCAATGTAAAGCCCAAGGCCTATTCAATTGAAGACCCAATGCAAACTACAGAGAGAAGTGTAGTGAAAAGGGAAAATAAATGTATTTCTGTCCCAGCAAGACAAGTCACCGTTCCAGAGGGAAAATGATCATTAGAATATGTGGCAGTTGTAATTGAGCACTGTGTTATCCCCGTGCACTCAATGGCAACCACAACAACAGGCACAAAAGGCAACAACATCTTCATCCCAAGAAAGCGTTGTATCCGATTCTGAGATTTCGGTGTCAAGAGGTCCAATAAGCAAGACTACTATATCAATTACCAAACCGTCCACGAATAAAATCACTCAACAACCAGCTTTTTTAGACATCAGTCCAGCAGCAAACTCTTCACCAATAACAGAAGGTGTACACGAAGGGGCAAAAGAATCCGATCAAAACATTGCAGAAAGGACCAGGGGCCAGATGTCGAAAGCAATCTCGTAGTAAACATTTCATCAAAAATTTTAACTAAAGCTGAAACTAAACTGTTGAACAAAGGCATTATATTTGTTCCCACCTACCATTCTAATCTAGCAGAAACGGAGATAGCCTTGTTCATATTTTTGAGGACCTTGAAATTAAAATTCTTTTTCAAAGATACTGAAACACCACAACTAACAGAAACATGGGATAAAGATTTCAAACCAAAAAGTACCTTTTGCGCGCCATTTACACACAAAACGATTGAAGCCTTCGAAAGTTCAGTATTAGCAGATATTCAAGAAATTAGATTCACCAAACCTAAGAAGATGAATTTATCCCCTAAAGAATGGAATACTCTAAAAAACTTAAGCGCAGATAAACAGCTTACCTTTCAAAAAGCCGATAAAGGTGGCGCTCTCGTTGTGATGGATACAGAATTCTACACTAAGAGTGTTAATGAACATGTTGCTAATCAAGATATCTATCTTCCTTTGGAATCTGATCCCACGTCTGAATATCAACAAATGCTTGAGAAGATCATTGAACGTGCCTTTGAAATGAATTGGATTTGTGTTAAAACCAAGCAATTCTTTGACACTAAATTTCCCAGAAGACCGCAATTATACATGCTGCCAAAAATTCATAAGGACATTGTTAATCCACCATTCAGACCCATTGTCTCGGCCTGTGGGTCCATCTCTGAACCGATTGGAAAATTCGTAGATACATTTTTACAACCTATTGTACAAAGAGGTGTCACCTATATCAAAGACACTACATCTTTTTTGAACTTATTAAAGTTGCTTGAACTTGAAAATGGTGAGTTGATAAATACAGGCCCCAGCTAGGCCCGCAGAATACAAGGGTTCGCTCTCCTGTAACAAAAGCTAGAAGGAAGTTGGCACGGAAACTGCAAATACAAAGACAGAGTTTATTAACCCTTAAGGGTGGTCCTACAACCCATACAACACTCTTCAGTATTGCATAGAGTAGCACAAAGAACTTGCGTACACAGTCCCCTTTTATACACAACAGAGGGGCTCATAAGTGGGTGGATACAACATGAAGCAGAATTCATTACCTTTTATGGTCATTTTCGATACAGAATCAATATGTGGGCGGAGTTAACACACTCCTAGCCCACGAAAACATGGTCAAGCAAGGACTAACTGATAACAGATGTGGTCAAGTCTGGACATGCGCCAGACGGACAAAGGAGCTATTTATAGACCGTTACTAGGCAGATTACAAGAGCAACTAACACGAAGATAGGACTCTTCTCGTGCTGAGCACGTGGAGACACGACGATACAAAATGGAGTCCAGACATTAGTCAACATAAGAAGAGAAACTTGGTCCAAGGAAGGGGAATTCATGTCTTTAGTGAATGCTTAATCATATCGCTGTTTCAATTTTCAACAGACGACCCTTTCAGCATTTACTGAAGACATCCGGCTTATTAGGATAATCATCGTATATGTCAATTTTCATCATCTCTTCCACCTCTTTGGTTAAATGTTTCTGATAGGTGACATTGGCAATAGCTTTCTTATCAGGAATACAAAATGACACACATAGAGAACAGAGTAAAGGACCACATTGGACACAAATGCAACAAGAAAACAGAATTGCTACAATAATGCAGAGACCAGTCAAAACCTTCCACCCCCATGTAGTGATCAATGCCCAAAACCATCCAGAAAAGGTCCAAGTGCCATTTTCTGTATGGATTTCAGCTGCAATTTTATGCAATTTATTAATAGCATTATAAACTGATGGCGTGTGGTCAGGAATAAACACACAACAACTACTTCCGATAATTTTACATGCTCCACCTCGGTCAGCTAACATAACATCTAATACCATACGATTCTGTAATGCAACAATTCTAGTAATTTGTCATTCTTCCGTAAGATTCCCAAGAGCAGCAGCGGTTTGATTCGTCACAGCCTCTACAACTCTTGTTAATCTTCGAACTTTCCTACTATTTAGGGCAGCTCCAACAAAGAAAAACAATCCTAAGTTAAAATCAATATACTGCTGCAAGCTAGTATCAGTTTGATCAACATCATCAATAGATAGAGTACGTTTATGCCTATTTACAGTCACATTATTCAACAACTTCAAATCTTTATGATAAGATGCAGGTGCCAAGAATACAGGAGGTAATAAGAATGCCACATAACATACTCCGGACCAGCCGGCTGGTAAACGATAATAACCCTTATTCCCACATGCAAAGTATGTGTTATGGGAGGCTAAGAAAGTACTATTATTCAACCCGTCTATGTTCAATACAATAATACAATCACTAACACCAACAGGAATATAACCCACACTCTGGACACACAGGTCCGCTTGAGCTTGTGCCACTTGAATCACAAATTGTTCCTTCCCTACAGTGTCTCTAGTATTCGTGAAAATGTAGGGGATCGATTCATTGTCTGGTCGATACTCTTCCCATTCCCATATTGTCCCATTCGCTTGTGGATAACCATCTTTATCTTGATGACATTCCTTATTGAGTCTGAAAAGTAGTCGTCCCACTGTAGGTTTCCGTGTGGCAAAAAGCAAAGTGTACCATGCTCTACAAGAGCCATTATGAGAAAAAGGAAGGGGTATGAACGGAGTTCCTCCTTTCTTCTGATGAGCTGGCATCATGCCACATATCCAACAGTTCGTAGCATTTGTAGCAACATGGGTATGATGCAACATCTGGATGAAAGTGTTATTCAAATAAGACTGACGATGCTTCAATTCTTGATACGGAAGGGTATAAAAATAGTGCTCCTCAGGCACTGGAGTGGTCAAAACAAGCAACTCACGGGCAGGAGTCACATCCTCAACAAACCACGTGGTTGTACCAACAATAACTACAATGATAATAAAGCTCGTCGCACAAAGAATCTTCTTCTTCTCCATCTTGTAGTAAGAAGTCAATATCTTCCTGAAGCTAAAAGGTTGTCAGAACTCTTCCCCTTAGGCAGCCGTTGATTTCTTCACCAGCGGGCCAAGACGGGTGTCGCTACACTAATGCAGGGCTGATCCCCCCCCCCCTTGCCACATTGGCTCTCCGTTTCACTAACCTAAGGGCCGTTCTGACAACTGTGGATACAGCAATCACTTCCTTGGTCTGAGGTGATATCTTCTTCCTCCAGGAATCACTTGGTCCGGGAAGAGCTCCTCAGTGTCGTTCGGTTCCACAGCACGGCCTTTCTCCGCAGTCAGGATTTCTCGATGGTCGGTCAACACAGCAGGCTCCACCAATCCAGGCGGCACTTTACGACAGTGCAAGGAGTGGATCCAGTTCTTCCGGTTGGAAACCCGCACAGCTGTCCTCGTTGCGAGCAAGACTTGCTCAGGACCAACCCATCTGGGCTTCAGACTGTTCGTCCTTTCGAACACCTTGATCATGACATGATCCCCAGGCCGGAGGTTATGTCCTTCACCTGTGGACCGATCAGGGAGCGCTTCTCGAACCTGTTGGTGAATAGAAACCAAATTATCCGTTAACTGTGCCAGATAATCATTCATCATTACACAAGGTACGTCATACACTAACCTCAGTTTTGGTGGACCCCAAATATTCATTGGGCGTCCAAACACGATCTCGTAAGGTGTGAGACCGGTCCGAGAATGCGGTATCGATCTAATTGACAATAATGCCAGCGGTAAAGCGTCTGGCCAAGTCAAAGAAGTCGAAGCTTGAATCTTCGCGATCTTAAGCTTTAGAGTACCATTATATTTCTCAACCAATCCCGCAGACTGAGGGTGAAACACTGCATGAAATTTTTGGGTAATTCCCAGGCCTTTCAGGACATACTTGATAACGTCTGCTATAAAATGAGGTCCGTTATCACTCCACAACAATCTGCAAACACCATATCGAGGGAAGAACTCCTTCAATAGCATCTTGGCTGTAGTCATTGCAGTATTATCTTTCGTAGGGTATGCCTCAACCCATTTGCTGAAGGCACAAACCACTACTAGAACATACTTCAGATTGTTACAGCGCTCGAGCTGAATGTAATCCATCTGCAAAACCTCAAAGGGTGCAGTAGGTGTCGCAAATCCTCCTGCTGGAGTTCGTGTACCCTTTCCTGGGTTATACCTCAGGCAAATCATGCAAGTCTGCACTACCCTCTTTGCCGTACTAGCGATCTCCGGATGCTCCCAAACTCGTGTGAGTAATTTAACAATTGCGGAAGCTCCGACATGCGCTAGTCCATGTGCCATCTGAACCATAGGTTGTACAAAGGCTGTGGGTAACTTCCACTTATCCATCTGCTTACTTCTCCAACACCCTTCATCATCTAATTCTCCATCGTTGGACCATTGCTCCCGTTCCTTATCGGAAGCGGCCCTCTGTATTTCCAGCACTTCTCTCCTAGCATCGTGCCATCTTTCTGCCTGTGACTTCACAACATACATTGCAGTAGCACCAGGCTGCATCGCAGTCTCTCGTGCCACCCGGTCTGCTAAAGCATTTCCTTCTCCAACTTTATCAACCACTTTCTTATGGGCACTACATTTAACTATAGCAATCTTCTTTGGATATGTTAATGCAGTCAAAAGGTTGTGAACTAACTCCCCATACATTATCTGTGCTCCATGTGACGTTAGAAAGCCTCTCTCCTTCCAGAGTAGGCCGAAATCGTGCGCTACTCCGAAGGCATAGCGGCTATCTGTATAAACATTCACACACAATCCTGCACTGAGCTCACATGCTCGTGTTAATGCTATCAGTTCCGCTGCTTGAGCTGATTTCTGCGGTATGCGTGCAGTCTCCACTATTGTTTGTAATGTGGTAATTGCATATGCTGCTGAAGTCGTACCATCTGGTAGCTTCAGGCATGATCCGTCCACCCACAGTTCTCCATCTACATCTGTAAAGGGCGTAGCCTGGAGATCAATACAACCCTTTGTCTGTTCCTCAGTCACAAGAATACAGTCATGTGCTTTTCGTGCTTCAGACTGAGTTTCCGGGAACGGCAACAATGTGGCTGGATTTAACGTTGCACACCTTTTTAGCGTAATATGAGGAGCCAAAAGCGTCAACTCATATCCCGTTAAACGGGCACTGGTCAAATGTTGCGTCTTTGTCTGATTAAGCAGGGCATCAACAGCATGGGGGACTAATACCAACAGCTTATGAGATAACACAATTCCCTCGCTTTGGCGCATTGACACAGCTGTCGCTGCAACCGAGCGAAAACAACCAGGCAATGCTCGGGCAACAGGATCAAGTACAGCCGAAAAATATGCACAAGGGCGCTGCTTGTCGCCGTGCATCTGCACTAAAACTGATAATGCACATCCATCTTTCTCATGCACATACAGTGAAAAGGGCTTCGTATAATCAGGGGTACCTAACACTGGTGCTGAACAAAGGGCCTGTCGCAATTGCTGGAAGGCAACTTCACACTCATTTGACCAGGGAAGAGGAATTGGTGTGTGTTTTGTCAAAAGGGCTAACAATGGTTTAGCTATGTGTGAAAATCCCAATATCCATTGCCTACAAAAAGAAGCAAGACCCAAAAATGCACGCACATCCTTCTGTGTGGAAGGCACTGGCGTGTCCAAAATTGCTTGAATACGATCTGGTGTGAGTGCACGCCCCTCCTTAGACAAAAGGTGACCCAAATAAGTCACCTTTGGTCTACAAAATTGCAATTTCTTCCTCAACACTTTGTGATTGTGAGATGCCAAAAAGGAAAGCAAGGATAACGTACACTGCTCACACAACTCAGGAGTGTCGGCCGCCAACAAGATGTCATCGACATATTGTATAAGGGCGACACCCTCAGGTAGAACAAAGGAATCCAATTGCCTTTTCAATGCTTGACTATAAATACTAGGGCTCTCTGTATAACCCTGAGGGATTCTACAAAATCTATAAGACCTATTATCCAAAGTGAAACCGAAAAGATATCGGCTATCAGGGTGGATAGGAATGGAAAAGAAAGCATTTTTCAAATCAATAACTGAAAACGTGGTCGCCGTTGGCGGGACCAAAGTGACTAACGTTGTGATATCAGAAACCACTGGATACTGAGGTATCACAATCTTGTTCACTTCCCTTAAATCAATAATAAAACGATAAACCCTGGCATCGGTATCCTTCTTCAAAATGGGTAAAATGGGACTGTTGCAGACATTATAGGAAACTTCCTCCACTACTCCCAACTTAATCAAATCCTGCACAATCAGTATGAGTGCCTCCTCCCCCTCCTGGGAAATACGATACTGAGGGAGGCGCGGTAACACCGCACCCTCCTGGACACTAATGTGGACAGGCGGAATCACCATCTGTCCCACATCGGTATCCGAAGTGGCCCACAAAGAATGAGGGAGGGAAGCTAATGCAGTATCCTCCGCAACCACACACATCCGTTCTGTCATGGGATGTGTTGGACTTGGCCCTTCTGGCAAGTTCACCCCTGGACTTTTTGGCTTTTTATTGGTGACTTGGTGTGGTAATTGTTTGGTCTCTGCGCACTTTCCCTGTGTCCCAGGGTAAAGTGCGTGCGTGCTCTGAGTGCATGTGGTGAGATAGGCCTGCCCTCCCATAGGAATGCATGGGGAGTGTATGTGTCCCTAGTAGTTCCTGATGCGTGGGGTGTGCAGGCCCAAGTTTGGTATGTGCGGACTCGTGGGAGTGAATGCTGCGCGATGATGTGTGCGGCGTGCATGTACCTAGTGTGGAAGTGCCACTTCTAGAAGTGGGCACTTCTGTGTGCAGTGTGTCTGTCGCGTGATTGGCTGGTCGTGTCATGTGACGGGCTAGGGATTCCCCAGAGTCAGGATGAGTCACCCAGTGGTGAATGGGGAGATCAGCAGCTAGATGGGTGGGAGGAGTCCACCTGGGTCCTGAATAGGACAGGGTTTTCCAAACACAATGCTGGCCCCGCCCCCTGTGGTGCGACTGACGACCCTAGCCCTTCCAGTGAATAGAATGAGGGGCTGAGCACATCAAGGGTGCTCCCCAACCAGCTGCGACTGGTTTTCCCCCTCACCCTGAACCCAGAACAAAGGGTTTGCCTGTATAAAAATTGGGCTGTGTCCCCACAGAAACTGTTCTCTGCCAGGATCTTACCTGAGGGGGGCTGCTGCTGCTGCCGCTGGACCAGAGGACCGCCACTTGGACTACCTCCCTGCCTGGAGGCCCAGTGAGCTGGCTCTGGGTCCAGCCTTGCCCCCCACCCCTGCCCTGCTGCATGCAGGGAAGAACTTTGCTGGACTTTGTGGTTCTTTTTATCCTAAAGCACCAGGAAGTGCTTTCCTTTCCCTCATAGCGCTGGGAGCGCTTTTCTTGGCTTCATAGCGCTGGGAGCGCTTTGTTTGGGTCCCCTAAGCGCCTGGAAGCGCTTTTCTTTCCCCCAACGCGCTTGGATTTGCCTCTAGCGCTCAGGAGCGCTTTATTGATGCCAGCCGGTGCCCACCCGGCGTTGACCCCGCTTATTTAATTATTTGATCGAGCGGGAGCCCACCCCGCATTGTGGTGTGCTCGCGGGTGCCCACGCCGCTAATTTGCTTATTCTTACGGCGGGTGTCCACCCCGCCGTATGCCGCATCTACGAGGGAGCCTACCCCTCTCATTGCCAAGATTGAAAATCACCGCCGCCGCCGGGCTCCCAGAGGAAGTCAGGCAGGCTGCAGGCGGGACTCCGGGACAACCGGAAGTAGGAGGGCGGGAGCCTACCCCGCCTCCTTCCAAGACTCGTGGCTGGTCTGAAATCCCAATCCCCCTCGAGACCCAGGCGGGAGCCTACCCCGCGCTGGGCCAGCCCGGAAAAGAAGCAGCACCCCCGCGACCCAGGCGGGAGCCTACCCCGCACTGGGCCGAGCGTCGGATCGAGTCCGAGGAGGATCCTCGCCGGTCTGACCAACCCGGTGAGTGAGGGGGCGGAGTGTTCCGGTCACGAGCCGGCAAAGGCTCTGACCAGCGGGAGCTTGGGGTGCTTAGTTTGAGCGCTCGAGCGCTCCCACCCGATTCAAGGAGCCTGCGAGGCTCCAACGCGCCCCCCCCCCCAGGTATTTCAGAGCCGGCAAGGCTCAGGGGGGGCAGCGGTGTCTTTAGAGAGCCCCCCGAGTGGGACTCCGAGGAACGCAGTGCTCCCGAGCCCCGAGAGGCTCCAACGAGGCACTCCTTGTTTTTTTAGAAGAGCCCAGGGAGGCTCTAAACCTACGGGGGCATTTCGTCCATGACCAGAGCGGCCCCGGAAGGCAGTGGGCCGCTCCGACGTTATGCAGAGGGGCACATTTGTTTATTGAGCCTGTGAGGCTCTAACGGGGGCATTGCTTGATCGTCCAGAGCCCATAGAGGGCTCAAGAGGCACGCCGGTGCCAGGTTCTTTTTCCCAGCTGCCCAGCACTTAGTGGGCAGCTGCAGCGTTTAGGTTGTGCCCTGTTGCTTTATGTTCTAGACTGTGCATCCTGCGCAATCTTGCCCTGACTCTGTGGACCACGGGCGCTTGAGCCCATGAGAGGCCAGTTGGCCTAGGGACTGCCACAGGTGGTGGCTAATGTGAGTTTCTGGCGCCATTGTACCTTTCCTGCACCTCTGAATGTGGTTATGCGTCATGTGCTTTGCTTTACACCTCTGAATGTTCTACATCATGTGTTTATGTGCTTAGACCCCTACAGGTATTGTGATACTTAGGTGGTTGTTTTCTCCCTAGTACAGGTGGTGCCAGTGAGGTCCTGATTCCCTGCGCAATATTTTCCTAAGGTGGTTAGGGTTGCGTAGGTGGTACTTACCTGATACCAGTAGTGACTGGTTGTGTACTAGGTGTAATTTTGTGCAACAGTAATTTTATTTCCTATGTTCTAAGAGTGCTAATTCCGGACAGTGGTCCAGGTGGCCCTGTCCCCTGTATATATAATCCCTTGTAAATTCTGCCCGTGCCTGTTGGCACATTGTAGAGTGTGTGTTTTTATCTAATGTGTGGTGTATAATACAAAGGCTATTTTTATAGAATACCTTGTGTGGAGTTTCCTTTGTGGTGGGCCTTGGGTGTTGTTGCTGGGTGCGCGCGCAAACGCTTTACACATCGCCTCAGAGATAAGCCTGACTGCTCGTGCCAAGCTACCAAGGGGGTGAGCAGGGGTTATCTTTGGCGTGTAACTCCCCAGCCCTGACTAGAGTGGTGGTTTCTGTCAGACTTTGGCGCAAGCCTTAGCCAGCCAGAAATCCCATTTCTAACATTGGTGATCAGCGGTGGGATTTGGACTTGCGTTTGCGCTGTACCGCAGCGGCAACTGGCCGCACTACAAAACTCTGCATTTAGATAAATCACATGGTATAGGGATTATTGTTTTAAAGTTTGTTTTTAATTGTCATTTCTTTGGAAATGTGTTTCTTGTGCACTGTGAGTTGGGTGTCCCTAGCTCGGGAGGGTAGATCATCCCCCTTAGTGCATTGTGTTTTCTGGATTCACCAGAGGGTGGGATCCAGTGGTGGCAGCGTAATAGTGTCCAGTACATTTGTCCCCCGCCCTGCGCCCAGAGTTGGTACCTGTGTCACGTGGTGGTCAGGTTGAGGAATCAGGGGTGGTAGAAACTGCCTTACCAGTCCGAGGGGAGGGTTGTGTGTGTGGATGAATGGTGTGTGGCACTAGGCAAGTGAGTGTGAGTTCTCTGGGTTAGAGAGCTTGCTGAATCTTTTTGTGAATTGTGTGCTCCTGTGTGAAACTCAGACCCCTAGGTTCCCTGTATAATTGTTACCATAACGTCCGCCAGAATGGAGCCTGCGTGTGATCCCTATGAGCTAGCTTGGCGCCAGAGGCAGGAGTTAGAAAGGTACTGTACAGAGGAAGAGTCAGAAGAGGAGGTAGAGGATGACAATACCTGGACGCCAGTAGAGAGTGAGGACCCCATAGGTAGGGCGTCCCTTGCTGGGTCCAGCGTAGGAGGCAGCGCCTCATCCCTTTCCCTGTCCCCAGAGGAGTGGGAAGATAGGAGGAAAGAAAGGGAGCACCAGCTGGTGTTAGAGAAGCTCAGGTTAGAGCATGCTCAGGCTATGGCGCAGCTGGAGGCCAGGAAGCAACAGCGAGAGACTGAGTGGGTCTTGGCGCGGGAGAGGGTAGAGGAGGCTGAGAGGGCCTCCACCAGAGGCAAAGTAGCTCTGGAGGGTAGACTATCCCCTGCGCGCAGTTTTAATTTTCTGGGCTTCCTTAGGGAGGGTTGAGTCCAGTGGTAGTAGCGATGTAGATTCCAGTGTAGGAAATCCCAGTCCCAGTTCCCCCAGTCTGGTACCTGTTCCCCAGGAGGAGGAGTTAAGGTTGAAATTCAGGGGCAGTAGGAAACTGTCTCACCAGACTTGGGAGGAGTTTGTGGATGGATGTGAGGATGCAATGTTTGATTGGATTTCCACAGCAAGTGATTTTGATATACTGTGTAATCTGGTTCTCAAAGAACACCTGCTCAGTTGTTGTGTGCCAGGGTTGCGCCAACACCTGTTGGGGTGTGGATTGTCTGAGCCATTTGACCTGGCGGAGGAAGCAGAGCGCTGGGAAAGGGCTAGAGGTTCTCTAGAGTCATTAGGGAGTGACTCCAAAAGTAGTGGGTCAGGTATCTTCCAGCCCAGCGTGGTGGAAGAGGCTCAGTGTAGCCCAGCTAGGTCCCAGGATAGCGAGGAGGGTGTAGGGGCTCACTGCCTGGCTCAGTGGAGCAGGAGTGAGAGGGTGACCGAGGGTCCCCGGACGTACGAAACCCTACCTCAGGACTTGGATGGTTCCATGAGGGAACACCAAGTTGGGGACCTAGGCTGTCCTGTTAGCCCATTTGAGGGAGATCTCCTGGTGAGTAGAGGACCTGGAGCACCTGTAACCAGGGCTCCTGTGGTTCTAGAGTCTGGCAGTACCGCTCCGGTAGGGAGGGTACAGGAGTCCAGCATGAGGAGTGATTGGGGGATGAGTTCCCCAGTGGAAGAGCCTGTGGGTCAGGGACTACCCAGTTGGGCTAGGATCCCGTGTAGTGACCAGGGTGGCACCACTTCTGTTCTGGGGGATCTCCGCGCACTGTCAGGTGGACAGGGGACGGGAGATCAGCGCCAGACAGACAGTCGCTTGACGTATGTGTCCTTTGATAGCCTCAGGGGGATGGAGTGGAAATCCCCAGAAGTCCTGGAGTGCCAGGCAATTATTCCACCAAAGGTTCTAGGCCGGAGGTTGGAAGGCCAGGTTCGGGATCAGCCTGACCTGAAGGGTGGGACGTCTGTAACCAGCGTCCCGACCAGTTCTTCTTCCAGAGGTACCGCCCCAGTTGGTAGGGAGCAGGGCTCTGGAAGGGGGTGCAGAGGGGGGGAGAGCCCACCTCTGCCCCCGGTACAACCTGAGGGGTTAAACCCTGGGTTGGAATGGCGTTCTAGGTGTACCCCTCGCCAGAGGAGGAGGAACCCTAGGAGAAGAGGTAAGGGGAGGAGAGCCTTCCCTGAGACTCCTGGTCCGCCTGAGGGTGTAGACCCTAGGCTGGAGAACCAGTGGCAGTCTAGTCCTGTCTTTCAGAGAGGAAGAGTGGAGAATGGCCGCTATGTGCCAGGGGTTACTACCCCCCACTCTGTGGTTAGGCAAAGACCAGTGGCACCTGGGTGGCCTAGGGCCTGGTCTTGGCCGCGGACAGCTTGGGAGTACCAGTGGGGTAGCCCAGTTGGTCCAGACAGTGGTGTTAAAAAGAATTCCATGGGTTCACCGTGGCGTAGAACCGGAGAGTGTCCATGCAGTTGCGGGCCCGCGTCCGTGTTCTATCGCCCCAAGCAGGGAAGTCCATCACGGTGGTGATTGGTCTGCCCTGCGTTTTGGCTGGAAGGGGGTTGTGTTGGACTTGGCCCTTCTGGCAAGTTCACCCCTGGACTTTTTGGCTTTTTATTGGTGACTTGGTGTGGTAATTGTTTGGTCTCTGCGCACTTTCCCTGTGTCCCAGGGTAAAGTGCGTGCGTGCTCTGAGTGCATGTGGTGAGATAGGCCTGCCCTCCCATAGGAATGCATGGGGAGTGTATGTGTCCCTAGTAGTTCCTGATGCGTGGGGTGTGCAGGCCCAAGTTTGGTATGTGCGGACTCGTGGGAGTGAATGCTGCGCGATGATGTGTGCGGCGTGCATGTACCTAGTGTGGAAGTGCCACTTCTAGAAGTGGGCACTTCTGTGTGCAGTGTGTCTGTCGCGTGATTGGCTGGTCGTGTCATGTGACGGGCTAGGGATTCCCCAGAGTCAGGATGAGTCACCCAGTGGTGAATGGGGAGATCAGCAGCTAGATGGGTGGGAGGAGTCCACCTGGGTCCTGAATAGGACAGGGTTTTCCAAACACAATGCTGGCCCCGCCCCCTGTGGTGCGACTGACGACCCTAGCCCTTCCAGTGAATAGAATGAGGGGCTGAGCACATCAAGGGTGCTCCCCAACCAGCTGCGACTGGTTTTCCCCCTCACCCTGAACCCAGAACAAAGGGTTTGCCTGTATAAAAATGGGGCTGTGTCCCCACAGAAACTGTTCTCTGCCAGGATCTTACCTGAGGGGGGCTGCTGCTGCTGCCGCTGGACCAGAGGACCGCCACTTGGACTACCTCCCTGCCTGGAGGCCCAGTGAGCTGGCTCTGGGTCCAGCCTTGCCCCCCACCCCTGCCCTGCTGCATGCAGGGAAGAACTTTGCTGGACTTTGTGGTTCTTTTTATCCTAAAGCACCAGGAAGTGCTTTCCTTTCCCTCATAGCGCTGGGAGCGCTTTTCTTGGCTTCATAGCGCTGGGAGCGCTTTGTTTGGGTCCCCTAAGTGCCTGGAAGCGCTTTTCTTTCCCCCAACGCGCTTGGATTTGCCTCTAGCGCTCAGGAGCGCTTTATTGATGCCAGCCGGTGCCCACCCGGCGTTGACCCCGCTTATTTAATTATTTGATCGAGCGGGAGCCCACCCCGCATTGTGGTGTGCTCGCGGGTGCCCACGCCGCTAATTTGCTTATTCTTACGGCGGGTGTCCACCCCGCCGTATGCCGCATCTACGAGGGAGCCTACCCCTCTCATTGCCAAGATTGAAAATCACCGCCGCCGCCGGGCTCCCAGAGGAAGTCAGGCAGGCTGCAGGCGGGACTCCGGGACAACCGGAAGTAGGAGGGCGGGAGCCTACCCCGCCTCCTTCCAAGACTCGTGGCTGGTCTGAAATCCCAATCCCCCTCGGGACCCAGGCGGGAGCCTACCCCGCGCTGGGCCAGCCCGGAAAAGAAGCAGCACCCCCGCGACCCAGGCGGGAGCCTACCCCGCACTGGGCCGAGCGTCGGATCGAGTCCGAGGAGGATCCTCGCCGGTCTGACCAACCCGGTGAGTGAGGGGGCGGAGTGTTCCGGTCACGAGCCGGCAAAGGCTCTGACCAGCGGGAGCTTGGGGTGCTTGGTTTGAGCGCTCGAGCGCTCCCACCCGATTCAAGGAGCCTGCGAGGCTCCAACGCGCCCCCCCCCCAGGTATTTCAGAGCCGGCAAGGCTCAGGGGGGGCAGCGGTGTCTTTAGAGAGCCCCCCGAGTGGGACTCCGAGGAACGCAGTGCTCCCGAGCCCCGAGAGGCTCCAACGTGGCACTCCTTGTTTTTTTAGAATAGCCCAGGGAGGCTCTAAACCTACGGGGGCATTTCGTCCATGACCAGAGCGGCCCCGGAAGGCAGTGGGCCGCTCCGACGTTATGCAGAGGGGCACATTTGTTTATTGAGCCTGTGAGGCTCTAACGGGGGCATTGCTTGATCGTCCAGAGCCCATAGAGGGCTCAAGAGGCACGCCGGTGCCAGGTTCTTTTTCCCAGCTGCCCAGCACTTAGTGGGCAGCTGCAGCGTTTAGGTTGTGCCCTGTTGCTTTATGTTCTAGACTGTGCATCCTGCGCAATCTTGCCCTGACTCTGTGGACCACGGGCGCTTGAGCCCATGAGAGGCCAGTTGGCCTAGGGACTGCCACAGGTGGTGGCTAATGTGAGTTTCTGGCGCCATTGTACCTTTCCTGCACCTCTGAATGTGGTTATGCGTCATGTGCTTTGCTTTACACCTCTGAATGTTCTACATCATGTGTTTATGTGCTTAGACCCCTACAGGTATTGTGATACTTAGGTGGTTGTTTTCTCCCTAGTACAGGTGGTGCCAGTGAGGTCCTGATTCCCTGCGCAATATTTTCCTAAGGTGGTTAGGGTTGCGTAGGTGGTACTTACCTGATACCAGTAGTGACTGGTTGTGTACTAGGTGTAATTTTGTGCAACAGTAATTTTATTTCCTATGTTCTAAGAGTGCTAATTCCGGACAGTGGTCCAGGTGGCCCTGTCCCCTGTATATATAATCCCTTGTAAATTCTGCCCGTGCCTGTTGGCACATTGTAGAGTGTGTGTTTTTATCTAATGTGTGGTGTATAATACAAAGGCTATTTTTATAGAATACCTTGTGTGGAGTTTCCTTTGTGGTGGGCCTTGGGTGTTGTTGCTGGGTGCGCGCGCAAACGCTTTACACATCGCCTCAGAGATAAGCCTGACTGCTCGTGCCAAGCTACCAAGGGGGTGAGCAGGGGTTATCTTTGGCGTGTAACTCCCCAGCCCTGACTAGAGTGGTGGTTTCTGTCAGACTTTGGCGCAAGCCTTAGCCAGCCAGAAATCCCATTTCTAACAGGATGATTATCATTTAAGATCACACATACTCCAGTAGGGGAACAGCGGATCGTTGCTCTGAAGTACTTGAGCATATCAAGACCTATAATGTTGTCAGGCGTGTTCGGGGCAAGCAGAAACGGACAGGGCGCAGAAAAGTGGTCAACATGGAATGCAAGGGGTCGGGAAAGAGGGCTTCGAGAGAGTGTACCATCAAACCCTACCGATGTAACCATTAAGCCAGATGGGGGAGCCCTCGGAACCAATTGTTTGGACAGCGCACTGCGGGTAGCTCCTGTATCAACTAGGAACCGATCAGTAGAACCCAAAACAGTTGCTGAAACATAAGGACCCTTCTGATCAACCGGCACTTCAACTGATTCTAACCCCCATCCAACGCAATCCTATGCATGGTGCGAATCATGGTATCCAGAGCGGTCAGTCCCAGACATCTGATACTGACTTTGCCGATCAAATACATTGGGTCTATCTCGTTGCTGTGCGTTAGGTTCAAAGCGAGCACGATCATTAAAATTCCCTCTGAAATTTGAAAAGCCCCCTCTACCTCTCGGTGGTCCCTGACCACGTCCCTGATGAGATGCATACAACACCGGACAATCTCTGGCCCAATGACCCGACTGTTTACAATACGCACATTGATTTCTATTTACATCTGACCGACCCGAAGGGGGACCATAGAATCCTCCCCTACCTGTCGTGGCGCTCACTAGGTCCTCTCCTCGGGATGGCGCTGACGTTTAAAGGTTTCCCCCTCCCATCCGTCCCCAGCCCGGATTGCAAAAATGACCCTCGGGCTCGGGAGACAGGTGGGCGAGGGACGGGAAGAGGCTGCAGGGATGGACACCTGAAAGAAGACAAGGAGAGAAGATTTAGATGCCACTCCTTTTCTCCCAAAGGCGCTAGGTCTCCCCACCGGTGTCCCTTGTGTACCTGCCTGGTTGTTGCTCTCCCCGGGTTGGTTGTAGCTGGATACAGAGGTCTGGTCGAGTGCTTGGTGACGAGGGACGGGGGGGGGGGTGTCTCTGCCCTCGTGCCGGCGCTCCGGCCGTGAGGGTCAAGAAGCTGATGTTGGAGTCCCTTCGTAGGCGCTTCTACTCCAGACCCGGGAATCCGAGGGGTCGAGGAGCGCCTAAAGGGAGGTTACCTGGCTGGGAAAGTAGTGCGGAAACAACAGAGCGGGTAGGAGCCCCCCTCTAACCACTGGCAGCGCTGCCACTCAAGACCCAGGAATCCGTGGGGTCGAGGAGCGCCGAAGTAGCGGTCCGGAGGGGTACTGTCTGTTGAGGGTGGAAACAACAACCGCTCCTGACGGGGAACGGAGGGCACTCGTTACCCCTCCGTATGAAGTGGAGTACACCGGAGCGGTTCCCGGTTAGACACGGAACAAGGACAAGCTCTCACCTAGGCTGACGAGGGGCGCCCGCGGAGAGGAGGGCGTTTTCCGGAGGTGGAGAGCGTAGGACGAAGAACACCAGCTGTTCTAGACTTCAGGAAGCGTGGGTCGGTGATTCTGGCGAGCCGGGTCGTTCGTAGCACAGAACGCGCGGTAGAGGTTTTCGGAAGCGGGTCAGGGGCCGTTGGTCTGCATCGGGTTTCTGAAGCGAATCATTGGCGCCGCCTCCTTGCTTAGTTCCGGCTTTAACCTGCCGCGCTCACGGTCACGTGGGGTTACTCGGAACCGCTACGCTTGACGGGAGTTGTAGTTTCCGCGAGTTTCTCCCTCGGCTCGTGGTCCGCTTCGTCGTGTTCACGATCATGACACTACCTCTTTCTACACCCCGACGAGGCGGACCATATACTTGTGCTAACATCACCTTAGTTTTTAAATCTTTCGCTTTCTTCTCCTCATTCCCCTTTGCTTCATGTTCCTGACGCTCATAATACTGAGCCATAGTCAGGAGGGATGCCGGAGACGAGGTGGACCAAGAACTTTCACTCGCTTTTAAACGAGCTGCTATTCCCGGTAATAAATTCGCCACATATTTATCCACAAAAAGATGTCGACCCGTATCATCCGTAAGTGACTGACCACTGAAAGCATGAAATGTCTCCTCAAAGTGTGGAAAGAAATCTGAGACTGATTCATCAACCTTCTGTTTACACGATGCTAACATATTCTAGTCAATCTTTTTAGGGGGAATAATTGTTTTCAACTTGGTCAAGATAGCAGCAGGAAGATCTAAAATAATCCGCGGTGGTTTTTGCGCGGGTTTTCTCTCCCTATCCTCATCCTCAATCTCAGACCATTTGGCCTTAAAAGCGGCTTGATCATCCACCTTCCGCACAGATCTCCACATATCCGGTGGTAAAATGAGCCCAAAGAACAAGTCTATATCTGCTAAAGTCATAGTACAAGAATTCAAGGCCCCTTTGACCTCTTCATAAAAGGCCGCTGGATTCTTGCGGGGGTCAGGCAATGCATTCTTTAATGCCATAACATCAGCCCTATGCCAGGGAGTATAGACCCAATTATACACAAAACATCCCTTAGCATCGGCGGAAGTAATATCCGAACTAGTTCCCGCTCCTTTAGGAGGAACATACAAAGGTGCCGCCTCTCGCATTGGTTTAGCATGCACTAATTCGCTCTTATCTGAGTGGGAGGTAGATGATTGGTCATCGCCGACACGTGGATCCGACTGCTCCTCCTCCCTTGCCTTTATGCGCGCTCTCTCTTTTAGGTCACTCGCCGCGTCCCGCAATGCAAACAGCCGCCGGACCGCATCACGCGCCTTAGAGGGAGAAAAAACACCGTTACGTAATGCTTTAGCATCTAATACTACATCATCAGGCTCAATAACTTCTGAGTATTTCCGAAAGGCAGTAATCACTTCATCAGAAAAGGTTTCCAGAAAATACAACTTCTCTCTATCCCGCCACTTTTCCAAAGAGTCCAACAATTCAGCAAGGGATAACTTGCCCTTAAGTGCACAAAGAGAAATTTTCCGAAGCTCACCCATACGCTCAACTGATAACATAGACCGCGTGTCTACCTTATCCGAAACCAATCCAGACTCCTGTGATCTCGGGGCGGACGCGCCAACATAAGGGGGCGGAGAACGATCTAATAAATAAAAATCATCTTCAAGATTAGTAAGGACAGGATAAAGTGGCTGGCGGACACCATATTGACCCGAGACTTGCAACCTACGCTCTTTCTCTTGTCTCTCCGCCAGTTCTCTTTCCTCCCGACGCTTCGCTTCCTGTGCTCGCACATGATCATTTTTCCGTTGCTCTTTATCAAACAGCGCTTTCTCACGTTTCTCTCGCTCACGCACTTCCTTCACCCATAACCGTACACATTCAAACATGTCTTGCCGAGCACGCCGTTTACACATTCACTGTTCTACATACTCAATCTTACGCATATCAAACGATCCATACAAAGGCCAGCGCAACTCAGGATCCTTTTTGGTGTATTTCCTCCATACTGTGCTGTACATTATAGAAGAAAGACCATGCTTCACATACATATCCCTATTAGGAGTCCCCTCTGGGGGGGCTGGAGCAGATTCCTCGAGGTTCAACCGGTTTCCAAAGCAGCAGCACCACTTACGGAGTGCGCTAAAAGCAGGCATGCTCAAAAATAATGCAAAATATGCAGTATTATCAAAAAAATGGCACTTAAACTTTGCGCCGTTCAAATTTACACAACTCCGGAGAAATATCTCCACATTACCTGCCTATATGTGTTGCAACGCATATATTCTCACAGTAATCAATACAAAATATGACCGGTCATCACAAATCAAACTCAAATAGCCAACCCAGGCTGCAAAACTCGGAGCAAGTACCGTACAACGGTTCTTACCAATCAAGAGTGTCCAGGTTTCAACTGCCAAGTTCCAAAATTCGCCCAAACGGCTGTCGCAGCAAAACCGACAGAAGAGGTCTCAGTCGAGGACCGGCGCCACCCAGAAGGTCAGTTCGGAAGGGAAGGAAGAAAACCTCGGGATGCCAGGACTAAAACGCCACTGACAGTGATCACATCCCCGGCAAAATTCCTCACCTTCGTCACGACCAGTCCTTCGAGCATCCGAGTCGCCGATGAGCCCCACGTGACGGGCGCCAATTGATAAATACAGGCCCCAGCTAGGCCCGCAGAATACAAGGGTTCACTCTCCTGTAACAAAAGCTAGAAGGAAGTTGGCCCGGAAACTGCAAATACAAAGACAGAGTTTATTAACCCTTAAGGGTGGTCCTACAACCCATACAACACTCTTCAGTATTGCATAGAGTAGCACAAAGAACTTGCGTACACAGTCCCCTTTTATACACAACAGAGGGGCTCATAAGTGGGTGGATACAACATGAAGCAGAATTCATTACCTTTTATGGTCATTTTCGATACAGAATCAATATGTGGGCGGAGTTAACACACTCCTAGCCCGCGAAAACATGGTCAAGCAAGGACTAACTGATAACAGATGTGGTCAAGTCTGGACATGCGCCAGACGGACAAAGGAGCTATTTATAGACCGTTACTAGGCAGATTACAAGAGCAACTAACACGAAGATAGGACTCTTCTCGTGCTGAGCACGTGGAGACACGACGATACAAAATGGAGTCCAGACATTAGTCAACATAAGAAGAGAAACTTGGTCCAAGGAAGGGGAATTCATGTCTTTAGTGAATGCTTAATCATATCGCTGTTTCAATTTTCAACAGTCATATGCATTATGTACTATAGACGTAACTGCGTTGTACACATCGATACCTCACAATGAAGGTCTGGAAGCATTGGAATGGAGCTTGCTAAGAAGTGACCTAGATGAGTCACAAAAATTGCTAATCATGGAAATCATGCAATTCGCACTTTACTGTAGCTACTTTGAATGGCAAGGAAAATTTTACAATCAAACAAGTGGTACATCTATGGGATTCGGGGGGGCTCCTTCGTATGCCAATATTTTTATGAGTAAATTTGAGACAGATCACATTCTTGAGAACCCGATGTGGATTGAAGGAATTGTAATGTATAAGCGGTATATTGATGATTTATTTTTAATCTGGAAAGGATCTCGCTCACAACTTGAAAATAATATCTCGATTCTTAACACACATAATGATCGTATAAAATTCACTCATCATATTGACGAGAAATCTATTGCATTTTTGGATGTTACAGTGAAGCTAGATCAAAACCAGATTTCCCCTCAACTTCACACCAAAAAGACTGACAGAAATTCCAGTCTATTATTCCAGAGTTTTCATCCAGAGTCACTCAAGAAACATTTACCTACCTCTCAATATATCAGAATGAAACGTATTGTATCTAACATTGATGATCTAAAAACGACTCTCGATGAACAAACAGTCAAATATCGACAAAGAGGGTATCCTGAAAGTGTGTCAAAGACATCTTTAGATAAAGTATCATTGCTACCAAGAGATAACCTTCTTCAAGAACGTACTGTTAATCACAAAGATAAAGCAAAAACTGTATGCGTGTTGAAATATTCCACAGAGTCATCTCAAATCAAGAAAATTATTAACAAACATTGGAGAATCATACAAATGGAGCCAGATCTAAATAATCTATATGAAGACAAAATTACATTTGCTTTTCAACGTTCTAAAAATCTCAAATAAATTTTGAATACACCTAAAAAATCGACACAGAAATGGCGTGGCATGCTCCAATGCCACAATTGCACCCACTGCGGGAACGTAATCATTGGAAACAAATTTACTCATCCCACTAAGGGTTACCCCATAGCTCTCAATCACACGAGCACTTGTGACACAGCTAATTTTGTTTATGCGATCAAATGCCCTTGTGGCAAAGTATATGTGGGTCAAACAGAGCGGAAAGTGAAAATCCGCATCACAGAACATAAGAGCAACATCAGGATGAAGAATCTCAAATCATCTGTGGCATGTCATTGGATTGAAGCTTGCCATCAAATATCTCAATTACGTTTTACCATACTTGAAACGATCACACAACGCCGAGACTTGGATCCTACAAAACAAAGATTAAGAACCGAATACTTTTGGATCAAAAAACTGAACTGTTCCCATCCTTCTGGGATGAATGATCGCATAGAATATGCATGTTTTCTTTAGCAAAGGACAGTAAATCTGCATTGACATGAGGTGTTCCTTTGGTCCTCACAATAATTATATTATGTGTATTTAATGATGTGCTGTTATTTGTAGAGATTTACTTTTTATGTTTTATTCTTTATTGGTATTGTTTCTCGATCTGCATGTAAGATATTTTTCATTTTATTTAACTTTATTGAGCACCTTGTACACACTAGATTAGAGCATTTCGACCATTATTGGTTGACTCGCAGTCTCGTTCACTATGATTGGCTCACTCGCCGTCTTGGTACGGCTGATATTGATTCACCTGTCAGTCTGTTTCAGATTGGCTTGCTAAGTCTTTCCCCATCACGTAACCTGGTCACGGATTGGTTCGTTAAGTTTTTCCCGTTATCATGTGACTTTGTTCACATAAACGGACCTATCACGTTCCTGTTATGATTTGTCATCCATTTCGGCGCGTAATCCGTATGCCGATCACTGAGCCTCAGATCCACGTAGACCGTCTGGTCCCCAGTAAGTTGGCGTTTTTGACATGCTCATTTATTTTCTTCTATTGAAATTCGCTTGAGTTTTTCCTGTACGCTTATGCACCTAACTGGTTTCACCTTCGGTAGACCCGAGAGCGTTGATTTAGGTTGCCTTCACGTACTGTTTCCTCACGTACTTGATTTTATTTACAGAGACATTTTTCTATATATTTTTTTACACTTGCAGTTACCCCTTGTTCACAGTTATGTATTTCTTTTTCACACTGTTTAACATAATCGAGTGTATTTTCGTTAGATGTGCTCTGTTGAACTATACAGTGAATCTAATGGTCCTGTTTCATTTACTTTTAGACCCCTGAAGAAGGGTCAGATGTGATTGACCCGAAATGCATTGGGTGGATGTCTGATGTGGTCATAAAGATTAATTTACGTTGTTTGAAGAAAAACAAGGATATTATATTTCAATGATTTTTCAATTGATGAACATTTGAAGCTTAAGTTATGGAATTAGATTTTCTCTTCAATTAATAAATGAAAACTTGTGAAGAAACCCGAGAGTTTCATTGTTTACAGTGCGCCCTCGTCCTGTGAGAAGCTGACTCTCCTCACTACATATTTCCAGTTGTAATTGACCCAGCAGCAAAAAGAAGAATTAACAGTGTGTCCACTCTGTATGTGGTATAGGAACATGCAAGCGATTGGCTCCTTTTTTAAAATACACCTTGTGCACCATAAAGAAATTGAAAGCAGAAAGACGAGTCATGCAGTAGCCCTGAAGAGCCATGTTGTACAGTAAACCTGTGGCTATACACATTGGAAATCTTGTCCTGTCCCCTCATGTTTAGGCTATATCGTGTTGACAGATCTTGTGAGGTCAAAACCCACATATTTTAACATTCATAAACGATTACATCTGCCATACATGTTGCACAAAACACTCCCATATATTGTTCCATATTGCTGTTTGTGTATACATGAACATAGACACATACAATAAGGGTATTTACATCGCCACAGATATTAGTTCTCCTAGATTTTAGAGGAAGACATGTCATTCTTTATCAATATTGAGGCCCAGTTCTACCACCCTCAATTTAATGATCCAGTTAGTTTTGAGCTGTCTTAATTTGAGTAGCGTGTCCTCCCCCCGCCCCCCTCCCTTGGTAATGCTTTTACATTTTCAATTCCATGAGAACTAATATTCACTAGCACATTGCTTTTGTGAGCCAAAGTGTAATGTGTAGCGATCGGATGGTATGGGGTATTGTTTCTTATTGCTCTTAAATGCTCTTGTATCCTATCTTTGAGCGGCCTTATTGTGCGCCCCACATACGCAAGGACACATATACATGTAATGCAATATATTACAAATTTGGTATTGCAAATGATGAAGGAACACATTTTGTGTACTTTACATGTGTTGTATTTGAAAGTAGTGTTTTTTTTTTAAGGCAAAGCAACAAACAGAGCATGAACCACATTTGTGAAATCCAGCTGGGGGAGAGGGTAACCAAGTGTCTTTTTTAGGAGCTTTTTTTACATGATCCCCCAGCACTGGGACACCTAGGGGAGACCCTGGAAATACCTAATATGTACAAATAATGTAGATTATCACTTTGTAAGTGCCCCTACCACCAAAGTTGAGCTGCAGTTAATTTACTTTAAAAAACAGTGCTGCAATGCAGGGCTGCTTTTTAAAATGACCTCAGGCACTCAGCAGTGCACACATGCAAGTGTAGAAAGGGCTGCTGGCCTCTAAACTGCCATGCCCTATTATTAGTATTTTCTGTTTTCAGTTTCTATTTTTGGTAAATTTTGGTGGTTTTTTTTCAGTGTTTTTAATACTGTAAAAAACAGTGGTTATCTGTGGTTACACATTTTGGCGCCATTAAAAACAATAGAAACCGTGTTTTTGGAATGTTTTGCTTTTAATTATTGCTTGCTTTCTGCACTGATAGTGCATGTGTATAGACAGCGTGTGTACAGGGTATATGAGGCCCAAATACATTTTTACAAATCAAACTTATTATAGTACACCATATACTACTTCTTTAGTGAGTCTGTGGTCATGCGTGTGCGCTCTTTCCTTCCTATGTAAACGTTTATTTGTGAAAAGGCCCGCTCAACATTAGCACTTGAGACAGGTGACACCAAAACAGCCAGTACACAATTTGCTAACTCTGGCCAATGACAGAGCTTTCCATGCCAGTACTGGTGCACCTGAAGATTGTGATTCTCTAGGACATGTTCTACAACATATGCGTTGAATTGGGCACATATGCCCTCAGTTATTGAAACAGTCAAAAATGAAGCTGTACTTTTCAAAGTCTGGAGAAACATCAGAAGGTATCTAGAAATTGTGCAGAGCACCTCAGTGAGTCTTCATTAACTTCAAATGCCATGTTTGGGGAAGGGACATTTCTATGCATCATCGAAAGCCATTTCCCATAGACTGTAAAATAAAATTTCTTGAATTTCTCCTCAACATTTCTTTGCTTACCATGTGGCAAGAATTCTAACATGCAGCATGTTGCAGTGCCAAAGTCACTAAAAGTGTTGCCCAGCCTACTCTCAAGGAGATGTTTCACATCCACACTAATTATGCTGAACACATGGTAGACAAGGGCGTTTTCAGACTCTAGTATTTTGATTATGTCCACTACAGCAGTCATGTATTCCTGTCAAAACCTAAGCATGAAGTAGACTGTACTTTTTTCACATCACTATCCATATGCGACCAAAGATCATCACATTTCTTGCCTTTGGCATTATTACTAAACAAACATTCTGTAAATGGTCGCCACATGGATAATATGGCATTCACAGCCTCTAGGTCTGAGAACCACCAGCTAAATGACACAGTTAGGACTCTTTCTTTGATGCCACACAAAGCACAAAATGAGAAATATTTGCATTTTAGTTCCTGGGCATACCGAGACAGTGCACCAGATTGGACTACAAAGTCAATGGCATTCTTCATTAACTCTGACGATTGTGAAGGTGCTTTCAGCATACCATCTAGCAAGTGGCAAGGATCTCTTACAGTGAAGCACTTCAGCTCAGGTATCGATTTTGACAGGTCATCATACAACTTTTTCATATACGTAGCTGAATTACTGCAAATACAAACAATATCACTCCAATCTTTATTTAACTTGGTATGAACTTTTTTGCAGCAGCATTCCAAGTGACATAGCGTTCCATGTTTACCAAACGTCTGGTGTCATGTTTTCACCACTATCTCGATGCTTGCTGACAACACTCTTTTCACATATACCTGTTACTACACCTTGCATTGAATGTTTAAAGCCTGGAGTGTTTAGCAATTCATCTCCAATCAATAATGACTCACTAGAAAAGGGGGCTGATGTATCAAAGGATTTCACCCATTCTCTGTCTGTGGGTAAATATGATGGTATATATTGGGAAAGATTCTTATGAATCCAGCCATTATACCTATCAGTGAAATCAAATGTAGCCAAAATATCAAATAGGATTTTAAAAATAACTAAATAAGATCTAAAACATGCTCCTAAACACCGCATCTTTAGACCAAAGACCACAAAACTGAAAAAGCAGATGGAAGAAGAATCAATATTTTAGTGACATTTTTAAACAACAAAACTCAAGCAGAATAATGTTAGCCCAGTCTTTCTCGCTGCTGCCTTGTATAACAAAGTTTCATTGTATTGGCCCCGTCAGGAAGATATCAAAATTAATCTTTCACTCATCTTTTCCTTTCTTTGAATGGCACTTAGTTTGTGGTTGTGAAGGTGTTTTTTCAGTGTTTATATGTTTACACTGGTGATGGCTATTTTCCTTTTGGTGGGGTTTATCAGTTATTATAGGTTTAAACCTAAAACCAGAGCGCCTACCTATTATATACAAGGGACTTAAAGGTAGTTTTAACTCCCTTGCCCCATTATCTACTAGGGACTTATAGATTAGGTCATTACAATAGTAAGTGTACCTTAATACATAGTGTACTCTAATGCATGTGTGTGTGTTCACTGTGTTTTCAGCATAGCACTGGCCCTGTGCCTGGTTAGACAGAGCCCAGGGACAGTCAGTCAGTTACCACCAGTACAAGTTAGCAAGAAATGGGGGTGCGCAGGGTACCCAGGATGACTTAGCAACAGCACATGTGTCTTTAAATTTTCTTTTAAATTTACAATTTTGATTACAAACACATGGCCACCATTTTTAGGTGGCCACAGGTTTTCATTTTCTTTTTGTGTGTGCTACATGCTTGCTGTAAAAGAAACTAAAGAAACTGACTTTCGGACGACCTTGCTAAGTCCAAACCTTTTTACTCCATCAATGATTTCCGAGTTTATATCCGAGCTGCAGTCTGAACCCCTTCCTCACTCAAGAGTCATCTTATCTCCATCCTACAAACCTCTCCACAGGCACTGGGCGATTGATGGCTTCGGTGACGGACGTCTCAGGCCACCAATCACAGCAGGTGTGAGGATCTTGGAGTCTCTTAAAAGAGGTGCAGCTAGCTGCTGCACCAGTTTCTGTATGGCCTCCTGCTTCCCTTCATTGTGACTGTGAACACCTCTGACTTTCATTAGTGCTGACTTAGCCCTTCGTCCTTTTCAGGCTGATAAAGCGATACCATGGTCACCTATTATCTATGTGCCAACAAACAAGTCCGTGTTTGTTGTGTGCTGCACAAATTGTTCAATATTGAATTGTAACGAGAAGAGGGATCCGTGAATAACTGGTTCTGCGATGTGTATTGGTCACTGTGGGTTCAAGCAGACTGTCTTTTAGAATTTCTCCTCTTTCGCTGACGAAACTCTTCAAATGCTGCACATGGATATTCTTCAAGGCATAGCGCCTAGAGTGCTAATCATGCTGTGTATGCTAGTTAACGCAGGATTTGATCCAACCTTCATTAGATCCTGTGACCACCCTGGTTCTCTCCTCAAGAGGGGTTTGTTTGGTTCAGAGAGAAAAGAGGCATGGAGGAGCTTTCTGAGATTCTTTAAAAAAAAATCTTTTTATTAACTTATAACAATGTTGACAAATCAAATCTTAGAGAAATGCAGATACATGAGCTTCGAATCTTGTGGTAATATCTTGTACAATCTTATATTTTACAGAGGAGTACAATAGGATGTTAAGTGTAAGTTGGTCATCAGTTTCAGGGTCCAGGGGGGAGTACAGATACCCCCTCGATGTTCGTTCCACTTGTTCCAAGTAGAGGACCATTTCCTGGGGCACCCCCGGGAGATATACACAGTTTTTTCCTTAAAGATGCACCAGTCCATGTCGTTCTTCCAGGAGGCCACCCCGGGTGGTTCCCTCGCTCCCCATGCCTGCGCTATGTTTCGCTTGCCTATCATCTGGCCCAGAGTGACCCACAATATATCTCTGCTGTTGAGGTCTGTGGGCCCCCATATATTCAAGAGGCACTGCTTCGCTTCCGGACGTGTAGCTACCCCCGTCCCTGGACTCGTACATTCAAGCACCCTGGACCAGTAGGATTGAATGAGGGGACACATATTATATGTATAAAGGAAACAATCTGTCCACAGCCACACCAACACTCACCCTCATCCGCTCTGCCCATTTTAGCCAGTGTTGGACCAGAGATATAAATCCGATGTAGGATCTTTAATTGCACAAGCCGCAATCTAGGCTTTCTGGGATTCTTGTGGCATTGGTAGACATTTTACCAATTAACTCTTGAGTTCTGGTGGGTTCAGTCCCGTAGGGCCAGCAGGAAGGCTATGATTGATCTCTGCACACATTTTCCAGAAGAGTTCTGTAAATGTGCTCAGACAATTGAGTCGGTGCCACTGACCTTCATGGTTAAAATTTCTTGCCAACTTTTCGGGACAGTTTTAAAAAGAAATTGGGAGAATTCTGGTGCAAAAAAAGTAACGTGATGTGAGTGGAGAGGACAGAGAGGAACGCCATCTCGGCTTCCAAAAACCAAACATTTCAGGCCAAAGGTGTTTGTTCTGCAGCAAATATATAAATTATATACTAAGGGAGTTTCAGCGGTCACAGGGGACGTCCACGCGGTGCCCTCCTGTTTGAAAACAAGTTCTTGTGAGGGAGCGCTTCATAGATGCCTGGACTACGCCAAATGGTAGCGACACCAAATGGTAGAGACACCTCGGCCTTTGCTTTATCCTTCAAACGAAGAAGGCCAAATCTTGATTAATTTCTAAAAAGAATAATATCAATATTAAATAAATTGAGAGCTCCAAAGCTTTCTTAGAAGCACACCGCCTGTGGTGCTGAATGCTGGACTTGCTGAATACCGAGGCTGCCTGGTCTTGATTCCACCTCATGCCTCTTTCTCCCGCCACCCTACACTTCCTGTCCCTTTATCTCATGAATATCGAGGATGCCTGGTCTTGATTGCACCTCGTTCTTCTTTCTTCCACACCCTACACCTTGTCTCTTTATCTCATGAACACCGAGGCTGCCTGGTCTTGATTCCTCCTCCTGCCTCTTTCTTTCACTACCCTGCACTTCCTGCATCTTTTATCTCATGAACACTGAGGCTGTCCTGTCTTGATTCCACCTCGCGCCTCTTTTTTCCACAGCCCTACACTTTCTGTCCCCTTATTTCATTCTTGCAAGTTGCTTTTCATCCCTGCCTCTTTCTCTTTGTCACTGTTTTCTAATCTTTCTCTTCTGTTTTTCCCCTTTTCCTGCTTTTCTGTTCCTTTTTCGGTGTGGAAATCAGGTGATGTAAAATAAGCCATTGCCCCCAAAAATGATTGCAGAGGTCCACCACTTGCAACAACTGCACAAACCAGCGCTGAGGTCAAGTGCTTAAAAAGCGAAATTCAGTGCCTTCTCAGTTGCTTTACGTACAATTTGAAAATAGCAAATTTTGCTCTTTTTATTGTAAGCATTGAATCACAACAAGCTGATTTAGTGGCAGAAATGACAAATAGGTTGACAATTTACTAAGTATTAATTCTGAGCTCTTCCGGATAGACCCAGAATCTTAGATAGCATGCCCCCCTCGACCCCCTCGTGTCCCCTGTTGCCACCTACCTCCATGGCACCTTGATTTTTGTTTACTCCCGCTCCGCACTTCCCAATTATACAGTCACTCAGGTATGGCTGGTTTAAGAAATAATAACCATCAGTGGTCAAATCTGCTTCGCCTGGCAGGTGCCACCATGTTGCTGTCTGCAAGTTATCACTGCATTTCATCCAAATGGTGTGAACTGATGGAGTTTGGGGTTTGCGAAGAAAGGTAACTAGCACCTCGGCGATGTAAAATAGACCCTTGAGTTGAATTTTCTGCAAATCAAAGGTTGCATCACAAGGCGAGTCGGCGAGTACCTTCTGGGAGGCACAATCTAATTTAAAGCTGTTGATAGACTACATTAAATGGTTGTTCCATTTAAATGTCTCCCTTTGGAACTTCACGCTTGACACTCTCTGATGATATAAGAGCCGGTGACAATAACAGAGCTTTATGGTCGATATTAAGTTGTCGTCATCACAGGCTTACAAACCTGTAAGTTTCGGAATGTGGAAAATGGGGATGTGTGAATCTTAAATATGGGATACTTTTCAAAAAGTAGCGCAAGACGAGATCTCAGCATAAATTGGCCATTCGCAGGCAGAAGAGGTACTGAAACCTTAAATATGTGGTCGTATCTTGATACCTTCAGGCATTTACAACATGTTCAAAGACACATTCGTGCAAATAACTTGCACAGAAATGTAAGAGTCATTTGCATCAGATTTACAAATTAATGCTAAAAACGAGGCCTCATCTGTGCACGCTGAATTTTGCTCCCGCTTTGTATACCTTTTGCACAGCGTTGTGCGTGAGGATATGTTACCAGCAAAAAGCTGGGTGTAAATTACAGTGGAAAACGTTAACATCTGCTTGGAGAAGGAGAAAAGCGGAAAATCAAGAGACTTTCTGGCCATAGCCACACCTCTTGTAGCCACAGACTCTTCAAGGTATACCTTAGGCCAGTGGGAGAGTAGTGTGGGAAGGACCTAGGAAATATGGACCCCATCCAAGCATGGAAGGCGGTCGGAAGGAAGAGATTAAAGAGGCAGAGCGTCAGCAGAAGGGCAGTTTATTGTTGCCTACAAGTCATCGGTGAGCACATGGCTCCCTCAAGGGAATGGTCGCCCTCAACTGGCCATTAACTGACCTTCAGCTGCCTTTCTAAAAGCCGACGCTCACTGAGGATGCTCTCGTTGGCGGGTGCAGCAGGGAAGATTGTAAGAATGAACATTTCGCATTTCTGTTGTTGTTAGTCTTATCAACTAAATGACACAAAGCAGTTACGGATGGAATGCTGAATTAATCTCAGTCGACTGCTAATCACTCAGGCCGCATCCCAGTCCATCGTTCGTTCTTTTGCACAACGTGTCACCTCAGTTTGGACGCATCTGTATGCAAATTAGTCTTGACCCTGCTCCAATTGGAACAGCCCAGCCCGAACTGCCAAGCCAGATCCACCCTGAAATGGAACAAAAGCAAGCCAGGACTGGTTTTGCCCTAGTTGTTGGCTCATCAGCCGGGTGCAGCTTGGTTCCAGTGACAGTGTGCACGGGACCCACGTCTGGGCATACCCGCCCCACTTAGGGCGACAAACACAGTACACAATAAAGTGATGGATGGAATGTTTGAATTAATCTCAGCCACTGGTCATTACTCCAGCCACATCCCAGTCCTTCCCATAAGGATCAGGGTCAAGACTGATTAACAGATGGCTGGGTCCAAACTGAGGTGGCAGGGTGAGCAAAAGAATGATGGGTTGGGATGCCACCCGAGCAATTGCCAGAGGTTACACTTATTGCAAGCATTCCTCCCATCACCTTTTGTGTGTTTCATGTGCCGCCCTAAGTGGCATGAGTATGCCCAGACTTGGGTCCCGTTCTCACTGTGTCACTGGAACCAAGCTGTACCCAGCTGATGAGCCCATAACTAGGGTGAAACCTGTCCTGGGTTGCTTGTGCTCTGGCTGAGGGTGGATCTGGCTTGTTAGTTCGGGCTGGACTGTTCCCATGAGGAGCAGGGTTAAGACTGACTTGCAGATGGCTGGGTCCAAACTGAGGTGGCGTGGTGAGCAAAAGAACGATGGATTGGAGTGCTACCCCGAGCTATTGCCAGATGTTAGACTTATTGAAAGCAGCCTCCCATCTCCTTTTGTGAGTTAGTCTAATCAAGAAATCAACTTGTTCCCCTTCACAATATCGTTATTAATTGGAATGTTTGCCTAATGTCTAGCGAGATGGCTGCGTAATTCAGTCACTTGCTACCCCAATCCACTATTCGGAATAAATAAAAGTTGATTTTAGGACCAACCTGGGAAAATTTCAATTGGTCATGGGACAACTTTGCTGGATTACTAGCCTTCATTCCAGGGTTGGTTGCAAATTACTGAAGGGGCCCCTCAGATCTAAGGAGACGCCCCTTTGCAGAAACCAAACAGTGTTACCATAGAGCACCCGCTGGGAAGTCATGGAATCACATAGGAGTCATCTAGGGAAAGCGGACAGCCAACGAACAGAGGCGAAGCAGAAGAGGGATTTCAGCTCCTGGAAGCCGGGGAGGATCTGTGAGACGCTTGATTGGTGATAAAGACAGACCAGGCATGATTTTTAGGAACTACTACCACGAGGGAGGTGCCGTCCGTAAGAAATTATCTCCTTTCTAAAGAGTCGTCCCGTACGAGGGAACCGTCAATTTGAAAAAAACAGAGCCGATACGCTGTGATCACCAAAAAAAAGAAAAAGATATAGTGGACAGCACAAGAAGACATTTAGAGGTAATGACCAGATGACAAAATCAAAGATGGCACCGTAGCGGAACCTCCATGAGTAAGCTGGAATACCCTCAACTTATGGGAAGTCAAACCCGTCTTATTTCGAGAATATGAAGTAGCTGTAAAGATAGACTTTGAAGCAGTGGGAACGCGCACGAAACTAAAGAGAATACTTACTGTTGCCTATACAGCTAGAACACTATCACAGAAATATTATCCCCCACCGATCTGCCCGTTACAAAACTACTAAGTAACAGGTCTTGAAGAAGATGGCACTTAGAGGATTAAGCCATCAAAACGCGCGTCAATCAGTTTGTATGACACGCCTCAGCGCTCAGCACAACATCAGAGGGTTGAGCATCTCACCCCTGTCAGCCTGTCTTGGTGCATGCTGCCTAGTTCTGGGGTGTGTAGGATGTATGTGATGGATGTCAGTGAAACGAATGTGAAGTGTGCAGAGGTATAAATGGTATGGGGATTTTCTGATTTTTGTCTTTTTTGATTAACGTCAATATTTGTATGTTTATTTTTTGGAACCTTTTCGATATGAATTTTCCAAATCTGTATATATATGTATAGATTGTCACATTTGGGCAAGATTTGGATTGTTTTGCATATGAAGAGAATCTTTTGAATGTTCTTTTTTTATATAAAAGATGAGATAAAAAATGAGATGAATTGCATTTATATGCTAAAATGATGAAAAAAAAAAAAAAATCTATAAATTGACACAATGAGAATGGGTATATAAGAGTGTTTTTTTGCTTGACATATGTGAGCCCATAATAAGTTTGATACAAAGAAATATAGGTCTAGAGGGATACTGTGCATTGTAGACCAGGCATGGTCGCTTGCTCCTGGGACTAACGCGGGAGCCAGATCTTAAGTACAGGAGTGGAGGAGAGACTCTGACAGGAGACAGTGACCCCCCTAATCAAAGAGAAAAAAAAACCCACAAATGAAGTATTCTTTGGCTGTAATAGAGGGTCCATGGTCAGTGAGATGAACACACTTGAGATGAGACGCAGCAAATGTTCATCAAACACAAAGGCGTTGTCCCTCTCCAGAGAAGAGTGGCCATTTTGCGGTGGATTAGAATTAGACACAATCACAGACCCGCCACCTCAGTGTGTCAAGGCTCCTGCTCACACCATCCTTTCAAAGTTAACCTGTGGAATAGTGAAGTAAATATGAAATGTAGATCCCAGAGATATATGACCTTCCACAAAGAGGCAATTACATTAATGTGCAGAAATGATGGCTCTACAAGGTCACACAGCCTTGTCGCATAGAAGCTGGAGGCGCCCCAGGTTGTCATAGTAACCGCTGACAATGAAAATGATTCGCATTTAGAGCCATTGTATATAAATCTATCATAAAACCTACCATGACTTCTTTCTTCGAGGACCAGAGTTTGATGCCTCTGGTCTACTGCTCCTATCGACACATGGCAGAGCTGCAGCTCAAGGCTCGTTTTAGCCAGAATCACTGCTAAGATCTGAGAGCGTCAGCCTGGATGCACAGCACACACGAGAGCTGTAAAGATCTGGGTGTGTTGTGCATCTAGGTTTTAAGAGATCTTTTCCTTTGAGGGACCCTACAGCAGCTCTCACGGCTAGTAGACAACAGCTTCATTGAACGAGACCACAAGTGTCAGTGGAGGGGGCAGAGAGGAGTGTTTGTTTCTGCTTCCGGCGTGTCCTTTTCAAAGTGCAAATGGCTTGGAGTGGTATTGAATTCAATTTTTTATAGATGCAAAAAAGAATCATTTCAGGACAAAGCTGTTTGTTGTGCAGCAAGTGTGCTTAATTGATAGAAACTAGCCTCCATAATCACTCTCTCTCAGATGTATTTAATTAGCTGTATGGCACCTCCTATACCAGTGTAGGGTGTCAGAGCACTTTACATCACACACACACACACTACACAGAGACAATCAATCATAGGTGTGTAAATCAGTGTATAGAAAATGTTACATAAGCCAGAAGACTACAAGGTGTAGGAGTCACATGCCATCCATACTGGTAGACATTTTAGTTTAAGAGTGCTTGGTCTGGAGAAGCACAGACTCCGAATTGAAAACATATCCCCATGGTTTGGGGTTGCATTTAATAATAGAGATTTTTTATTCTTACCAAAATGAACCCTTTTTGAAACATTAGAATAATGAAAGACGGAGGATAAATCATAGTGCTCTAATCCATATCTTGCAGTTTGCATGCAGCTCTTTGATAGTTATCAACTCACTGTTCCATGTTAGGATTTTAACATAAACACTGCCAGTAACAAAAGGATCTCTCTGTCTAAAGCACCGATTGATTGAAAATATATGCACTTTCTGATCTGCATGGTAAACATTCTTGGCAGTAGGCATATAAACCCTCTGTGCTACCATAAAATGAGTTAAAACTTCCACTAGACAAAACTCCTTCTCTCTCCAGGAAGAACATGAATCACGTAGTTATCTTGACATTTTTATTTCTGTATGAGAATTGGGAGGCTAGCAATGCAGCAGCAGGTGCTTCTAAAGCTATAAAATACTTCCAAGGACGGCGCCCGCTTGAAGAGTCAGCACCCGGTGCAGTGGCACCGGTCGCACCGCCCTAAAGCCGGCCCTGTCCACCACCCTACATTTCCCGTCTTTTTATCTCATGAATACTTAGGCTGCCTGGTCTTGATTCTACCTCATGTCTCTTTCTTACACCCCTTACACTCCTAGGTTTTTATCCCATGAATAGCAAGGTTGTCTAGTCTTGATTCCACCTCATGCCTCTTTCTTCCACCCCCTACACTTCCTGTCTCTTTATCTCATGAATACTGAGGCTGCCTGGTCTTGATTCCACCCCATGCCTCTTTCTTCCACCCCCTACACTTCCTGTCTCTTTATCTCATGAATGCCGAGGCACCCTGGTCTTGATTCCACCTCATGCCTCTTTCTTCCACCACCCTACAGGTCCTGCCCCTTTATCTCATTAATACCATGGCTTTCTGGTCTTGATTCCACCTCACGCCTCTTTCTTCTACCACCCTACGCTTTCTGTCTCTTTATCTCATTAATACCAAGGCTGCCTGGTCTTGATTCCACCTCATGCCTCTTTATTCCACCCCCTACAGGTCCTGCCCCTTTATCTCATTAATACCATGGCTTTCTGGTCTTGATTCCACCTCACGCCTCTTTCTTCTACCACCCTACGCTTTCTGTCTCTTTATCTCATTAATACCAAGGCTGCCTGGTCTTGATTCCACCTCATGCCTCTTTATTCCACCCCCTACAGGTCCTGCCCCTTTATCTCATTAATACCATGGCTTTCTGGTCTTGATTCCACCTCACGCCTCTTTCTTCTACCACCCTACGCTTTCTGTCTCTTTATCTCATTAATACCATGACTTCCTGGTCTTGATTCCACCTCATGCCTGTTTCTTCCACCACCCTACAATTTCTGTCCCTTTATCTCATGAATACTTAGGCTTCCTGGTCTTGATTCCACCTCACGCCTTTATCATTTTTGGGGTAAATTCCTTTTATTGGCATTTAGTATTACAGACCTCACACCTTTATCTTCAACCACCTTCCTGCCTCTGTACTGCACTTTTACACATTTCCAGTAAGACCCTATTCAGGCATAATGTACATATTCATTTATTAAAGATATTTCTAACCGTGTGGACCAAGCCTCATGGATATCGGAGCGTATTTACGTCACAAGCTTTCTAATACGAATCCGCCTATCGTGACGCAGTACCGGGGTCAGAGGGGTCACCGAGGTACAGCTCTACTCTCCGTTGAGCCCTGCCTTACTGTTCAAACATGAACCCCCCCCTGGGCGGAGGTTGGCGACTCCTAGTGCAGTTTGTCCTGTTGTATTTGTTTCTACCTCTTGCTGATGTCGCCCCTTGCGGTTGTCGTTTGCGCAGGTCGGTGTGCGAGGTGCAGTGGGAGGCCGAGTTCTTCAGTCTTCAGGACAGCAACAACAAGCTGGCGGCCGCCTTGCAGGAGGCCAATGCCAACGTGGAGCAGTGGAAGAAGCAGCTTGCGGCCTACCAGGAGGAGACGGAGAGGCTACGCCAGCGGGTAAGGCGCGGGACTGGCACCGATGCCCACATTTGGCAAAACACATTTTAAAATAACTAATAGCTAAAAGGATGGTTTGATTTGGAGTTTGGTGGTACTTGAACATCATCCAATAATTCTGGAGAAACTTAAAATGGAGGGGTCCACTCCTAAAGCCATTCTGGAGTACCTTAAGTGGTGGTTGTATACAATTCTTTTACATACTTTACATGCTTTTGTGACACGGGTCTGAAACGTCCAACTACCTGTTAGTAAAAGTGCACAGAGGGCCCTTTTGATTTGTAGTAATTGTATATGAATATTCCCATTATAGATGTTTCGGGGTCAATCCTCCAAGGCTTGTAAGAGCTTGTAAAACCTGTAGCTCTTCTCCCATTCTCATAAATGTTTTTGTGACTGTGACCCGGGGGAGTGCATTTCTACACAATGCTATCCCTGCGGAAGAGGGTGACATTTGCCACTGAATTCTACTTTCTAATTATCATTTTTGCCATCAATTTTAGGATTTTCAGTTACCGCTGAACTCTAAACCAGACCGTTCACCTGAAATTATTGTCTTACAAATTACTGTTATGTTGTGCCATCTCCTTTGTCAATGTCTAGGTTTATTCCCAAGCAATGAATGGAGGAACACAACCTCATGCATAAGGGACAGCGCAGCGGCACCTCCAGACATTATATCATTCTCAGTCTCACAAAAACTTACTCCCAGAATTTTGACACCTTCTAGCATCAAGAGAGCAAGATTCGGTTATTATCTGTTGTTGTTTCCTCAGACTAGGGGATGTATACATAAATGTCCTGCAACCTCTGTAGCCGCAGCATTATGAGTTTTTTTTCTTGATCTGCATTTGTGGTTTTATGCCCTTCCTGAAAAGAGCATATGTCTGTAGACCACTTTGACTTCAATAAAACCGCTAGTGGCCATGCTGCATCTTCGTCCATTGGTAGCTTTTGGTTGCAACCAATCAGTCAATCAGGTTTCTTTTAAAGCGCTACTCCTCACCCATTAGGGTCTCAAGGCGCTGTCAGGGAGGGGGGGTAATCTGCGGTTCAGTCAAAGAGCCAGGTCTTGAGGTGCTTCCTGAATTGAGGCAACCAAAAGCTGCCACGTGTTCTACGTCTGGTTGTACGTCAAGGTGGTAGCTGAAGAATCCCCCTAGATTTTTAAGTCTGGAGATTTTTTAATGGGTGTGTAAATCTGAAACTCCGACTGGCCTGGAGAAAACTTAGACTCATGTTGGGCTACAAAATGGAGAGATGTTCCAGCATGGCTGTTCCTCTGAAAGATATCTCTGCTGCAGCAGTTTCAGTTGCTTTCCTTGGCAGAGAGTCTTTCAGAGACACCAGACTATCACGAAATCTCTAACCACGCCTCAGGGCTGGTCATCTTCTAGGCCTGCACGTCTAAACTAGCATTCGAAAGTGGTCCTGAAGAGCCTGGAGCTAAAATTTGTGCCCATCAGTGCACGAAGGTGGAATTAAATGCTGGATAATTCCATATTCTCAAAAATAGAACACGTTTGACTTGGGATATATATTTTTAGGTTTCCCAGCTGTAATCTTATGAAGCCAGGCTTCCACCTTTCTTCCGCCCGCTGCCGCTTCACCAGCTTGAGTGCCTCTGATTTGATGAAATTGCCTTCCAGGCTGGTTATTCGGGCTCCATTAAAGCTCAGCGTTGAGCAGCGAAGTGGCGTGTGCCAACTTCGCGTTTCGTTTTCATGCGTCTGCACCACTGAGTCCGAAAGGCTCTCGCTAACGTATCATTTGGCGTACATCTGGTACTTACCCTCTCCTGTCAATTGCACGAGAGCATCTTGACTCTTGCAGAAGTAGGTCAGCCTTGAGCCTCAGCATCTTGACATTACAGAGAGGGAGTCAGGAGCATCCCAGGTGGGAAGTGAGGTTTGTTTCCAAGATAAGTGGTGCGCGTGGTTGTGAGGGAGATGTCCCTCAATGAGATGTCTATTGGGTTTCCTTCTAAGCCGACAAGCTGTCGCACAGCCTGTCACACAAGCTGTCACGCTCAGTTGCACCCAAAGACGGATTTCTATTGTCATTTTCTAACTAGGAAATTAGTGTCACAGACAGAAGAATCCAAAGATCTGAATGGTTTCAAGTGGTTTATTGGAGGGCATGAAACAAGCATGCAGTGGTCTCTCAAGCTGTCAGAATGCCTTCCCCAATGGCCAACCATACGACCTACCTTTATAATTCCAGCTTTAAACCTACATCTTGCGAGATGGTAGATATATTGTGGGGATTGTGTGCTTTTAGACAATGTTATAATGAGTTTTCCCAAATTCTTCTGTTGTTTATGCCCCATACCCTTCCTCAGTGTCTGTGTCAGTGTGGTATTTTTCTGAGCCAGATGGTAACTGGTGGAATAATGCACATTGTGTCAATCTAACATAGCCTCAATCTGCAAAACTATTGTTACATGTAAGTAGCTTTTATCTATTTGTAGCATGAATCTGTTGTAGATTCACATAAGCATGATACTGCTTGCTCTGTTCTTTCGCTTGTCATTTTTCTGTAAGATGACCGTGTCCCAGGTCCCCCCAATCCCGTCTTCTTCTAGTTGTGGCTAAAAAAGTCAATACACGAAAGAGACGAATGAAAGCAATTTGTTTAATCATGCTAGCATCTTGTACCTAGGTACCGGCTGCGTAGCGCGGAGTCACACTCTGCCTCTAAAACGCAAAGCAAAATCCAGACGCCCTTTATTCAGTGCATCAGCTTGTAGATCTGCATAATGGCTTCCCAAAACATTGACCCAAATTTCAAGGCTAGTCCAGGGGGATTTACCCATGACAGGCCCAGTGCCTACCCCTGACACATTATCTCAGCGATGCATTCTTCTGCCTCGGTATCCAGGACTGGTGGCACCCCACATGTACCCCCTTAAGCAGTAGGTTAGGAAGCAGTAGCAAGCTCTGCCCTAGTTAGGATCTAAAGCCTGACCCTGGGACAGAGTGTCTTCGGCGCGAGCTACAATGGCGCGTGGTGTGTAACATGCCCCCTCACAAGGGGTCTTCCTCAGTAGATGCCTTCAATCCATCTCATGAAGGACGCAGACCATGTTTCAGCACTTCTTTTGTGCACGGCGTTTTTGTTCCTGAGAAAATGGAGCGTATTGTTTGTTCGCAACTCAAGGTCGCGACGTGATGAGAGCGCAGGCATCTGGGAGAGAAAATAAAAATACAGTGCCATTGAATCGAAGGGTTAGAGCAGTCTGGCTTGGCTCTTTACTCAAATTGTTCTCTTTCAACATTCATAAAAAATAGGTTTTTTAATGGGGACATTCCATAACAAAAACAGTGAAGAACATGGAGGTGGGTTGAAGCAGCTTTTTTCGCCTCACAAAGTGTTGAAGTAATGGCTGCCGCGTGCCAAGGTCTCTCTCCTGGTACGCGTTCTTTATTCATAATGCCTTCAGCTTCTTGTTGGAATCTTTCCTGCTTTCCTTGATGGAAGATATGGTGGAGAATTGCCCTTCCCTTTCCTTCACATTGAAAACCATTTCCTCTGTGAATAAGTCCCTTTCTATGCACCCCTTGATCAAATGGGGGAATAAGGGGTACTTTTCCATACTTATTGCATTACTACTGTCTCCTTGCAGCAGGTGTAAGCCCGTTCTTCTGGGTGGAGGGTCCTCGCCCGACACATTTTTCTCAGCCGACGAGTGTCTGTCATACTGTGCAAAGGTCAGGCTGACAGGCACTCCTCATGGTCTGGTCAAGCAGCCAGGCGCTGGACATGCTTTAAATGCACAGGTATCTGGCGGTCTGAGCCAAAATATGCCGGATTAAAGACTTCACAGCCCCGTGGGCATGACCTCCTCGTCCCGGGCAAGTCTTTTGTGAACCTACCCCTCATGACGAGGGAATGTGTCACCGATTACCTTGGACCTGAGAGCTTCAGTTTTAAGCCCTGAAGTGCCCATGGCTGACAGTCCATCAATGACGCTCCTTACAGATTGGGGTGGGGTCAACACTCCCACTGAACCAATCCCACTCTGTGACGGGTAGGGACTGGCTCCTCTTCTCATTCGCTGGCCAATAACCAGGTCAGCCAATGCGAGTAGACTGCAGTTCCTACAATCCTCCAGGAGCCACCAAGGCTTTCCACCTGCCACCCAAGATCACTGCTGCTGCCTGGTAAGTTTTTTCTTTTATGTTGGGTGCATGTGTGTATGAATATTTGTGTACTTGTGCGTGCATGCATGCTGTGAATAAATGTGTGCATGTGTATGTAGTGGGTGTGGTATGTGTGTACATGTTTAAAGAGTGTCCAGAAGTGTGTGTGTCCGCCCCCACCCCTGTTGCACATTATGGGCCACCACTGGTGTAAGCGAAGAACTCCAGTGAGTATCGGGTAAGCTTGTCAGGAGTTGATTTTGTTTCTAGCGGAGAAGGAACCTGGAATGGAAGTTCCTGGTTTATCTGTTCCTATTGGAGCTGGACCACGTCGGATTTCCAAATGTTTGCTCCCTTTCAGCAGTGGCACAGTGAACAACAAAACGATGGTCTAGAATGCGGCTCAAAGTGATTACCAGGAGCTGAGAGGAATTCAAGTGTTTGTTCATCACTTTTTATTCTATCAGCAAGCGTGGGACGAAGTACTCAAATGTTTGGGAATGATTTACAACTGGTTTTGCTGGTCAGCACATTTGCAATATTAACTCCCATAACTAACCCATGGGAACATCCATTTCCACCTTCCTGCTTACGACTAGGAAATCTACCTAGCTGCGGGCTGACGTAAATCTCGATTTAACTGCTTGGAACCGCAATTTCCATTTAGTTATAATACTTTTTGCCTACTTAAGTGTGATATATGTGGACTAAACCTTGTGCAAATTGGCTAATATCCGTGTAAGCGGTGGAAAGCAGACACAGGATTGCAAAAACATATCCATCGTCGAATGTTGCGATAATTTGGGCAGTAGTCCACTGGGACGGCTGGACTGCTGTCTAAACCTTGGTAATTCCACTGTGTAGCCCAATAAGCTAGGCCAGCTTCTAGGCTTAGTGCATAGGGCTGGGACCTCCACTTTCACACATGGTGGGGGTCCTGCCAGTGCCCCCTCCCTGTTCTAGTTGCCATTAACGACCTTCCGCATAAGATGTTTACTCCAGATTAAATTTCAAAATAGCCATGGAGTAAAATAGGCATCACACCCTACAGAAGTGCATCCTGGGATGAATGAAATATGTAAATGAGAGTGTCAATCTCAGGTTGTACGTCTCAGATTCATCTTCTACATATTATTTGGTGATGGCCATGTTCCTCTCACCCTCTTTTACTCACTTACCAGGTTTCTGAACTGGAGGCGCAGGGTTCGCAGGAAGGTGCATCTATTGTCAGCGCAGAGGAGACGGGGCGCAGTGTGGAAGAACTGGAGACGCTGCTAAAATCCAAAGAACAGGTAAGATACGACTAGGGTACAGGATCTAATGGGAGGTTCTGTTTATGGGGCTCGACGAGGGAGAACAAGGTGAGAACAGCAAGGGAGGAGTCGCAAGAGGAGAGAGCGAGGTAGAAAGAGGGGGTAGAGAGAGATGGAGAGAGAAGAGTAAGAGGGAAGAGTTATGAGGAGAGTGAAGAGTGAGTGAGAAAGAAGAGAGGTACAGAGAGAGTTTAGTCATGTTTGAGCAGGAGGGCGAAGAGTCTATCTTTAGGACTGGATGTGGCAGATTTAATTGGAGTTGTAGGTGGGTCAATGTCAGCCATATTGAAATGGACTTTTGCAAGGGTGGCTGTGCTGGCTGGCATGTGGCATTCATTACAGATTATCACCACCCCTACTCCTCGTGTCTCACTCTCCATTAAGCCATTTCAAAACTCTGATTAAAAACAGATTTCACGAAGCCACAGGGCGAGAGATCCATTCACCAGAACAGAATCGCTGTCTTGCACTCTCGAAAAGCAGCAATCGATGACTCCTAAACACAGTGTTTTATAGGAACGAGAAGCATTTACATGATTGACTACCTGTGCACTTCCGGTCCGGTGGGCATGCGCTAGATTGGATGAACACACCAGTGGATCTGCCTCGTATGCCGGGAACCTACTTCCACACGAGTTCTGACGTTAAGAGGCAGCTAGAGCAAATCCAGGGGCGGCGAACACGGGGGAGAGGGCTGAAATAGGCACAGCTGTCTTCAGGACTGGATGTTGCACACTTCATTGGATACCTAGACGGTCACTCTGTCGGACATATTGAAATGGGCATTAGCGAGACTGGCTGGGATGTGGGAATTCAGGAGAGGGCTTTGCTCCCTTCAATGGAGCTCTCGGCAGTGTCGAGTACTGGGCTCTAGGCCCACATACTTGAAGTAAGCCACACGGGCACATTGGTAAATGGTACTGGAATTGGCCCAGAGCACGTGCGCCCGGTCCCTTTTATAAGCAGGGTCACCTGACTGGTTGCGCCTGTGATGAGTGGGTGTAGAGTCTACACCCACTCATCACAAGCGCAACCGGTCAGGTGTGTAGAGTGTATATACAGCAACACTAAAATGTGTCCAGCAGCCACTACATTCCTACCAAACGTTATTGGAAAAAAAAGATTAACTAGTCCAACCTGTGGGAAAGAACAAACAAAATGCCGCAGCACTGAGTCTTTTCAGGTCATCTGCCGGGCAGTACTAGATCTCTTGATTACCTTCCCTTGAGGTTTTAGTCCACCTCAGCGAAGTCCTTCGGTCCGGGCTGGTCTCCCGGTGTTTGAGGCTATTTACATAGTTCAATGTGGGGTGCATCCGTAGCGGTGGTGGAGTCAACTGCGGACATTTCTTTGAAGTGCTCTCAGGCTCCATGGACAGCAAACCTGCATAGACTGAGGATGACATTGGTGAATGGGAGTCTTCCTTGAAGGTCCCAGTACTTCCCTGTGCCCGCTTGCGAAGCAGCTTCAGATTTCTCTCTCATGCCAGGATTCCCCTCTCACAGGAATTTCCATGTGGCCCTTTCTGCCAGCCTGCCTCGGGACTGTGTTGACTGTGCGGGGCCTCGTGCAGGATGTACGAAGGTGTAGCAGAGGAACTGCCAGCAGGACCACATCCAAGTCGCTCTTGAAGCCACAAAGGGTAGTAGCCTCAGGGTCTGTGTGCTCTGACCATCTGTACTCAAGTGCACGGACCTTCATCAGATAGTCTTTGGGTGACTAGTCTCTGTCCGTGACCTCAGTGCTTTCTGGTGCATATCATAGAGCTAATGCAGACGCATCTCTCTTGTTGGAATTCCCCTCTCACCGGAATTCCCTTGCCCCTGGATTGCCATGGGACTGCGTGGGCTGTGCGGGCCTTTCATTGGCCATGTAAAGGGGTCGCTGCAGAACTCCCAACAGGGCCATGGCCAAGCCTTGTGCAACCCCAAGGATGGATAGTCTAATGGTCGAGCATGCTCTCTTCTGCAGGACTCGGGTTCACAGGGGCTCACAGAAGGTTTCTGGGTGGCCAGCCTCCCACGGCGCTAGGGATACCTTGTTAACCTCTGGTTGTTTAGCAGACATACGGCTCCGCTCTGGTGTTGCGCTGCTCCTTAAGTGGTTCTGGTGAGGCACCTGGTAATGATGACAAGTTTTACCACTGGACAACCTGTGCTGCGGGTGGCGACGTCTTGCTCGGCGTGATGACGCTTATCGCTCTTATTCCTTCTCCTTCACACCTGTGGTTGTCGGGAACTTCCGTGTGATGGGTCCGTCACACACCTTTCTCTCCTCTTTTTCTTTACGCTGTGGCATCGTGTCACTCTCTTCCACTCATTCACAACGTGACGTCAGGTCACTCTCTTCTCCCTTCCGACCAGGCCTCTTGATGTGACGTGTACTTCACATGGACCTCCCAGGTCACGTCCTACTCCAAGTACTGATTCTCTTCTCCTCTATCTCCTAACCAGGCCTCTCGCTGTGACCTTCTCTTCACAGGTACTTCCCTGGTTGTTGCATCCTATCCTATCTGTACGACCTGACTCTTTTCCTCGTGGATCACTCATGGGTCTTCTTTCTCCTCGAGGACCTCTCACATGTCCTGTCCATTCTCTGAGATATGTTCTTGGTGCTCTGCTCCCTGCCTGGAGGGTCACCCTTCGTCCTTTACCTCTTCTTCAGTCTACGATGCACTGCTTGTGCCTCGGGGCTACGCTGTCACTGCACTTTGTCCTGTTGCAGTGTGGGCGTGCTCGTCAGTGTCGGTCACTTCGTTTGACATGTTCAATCGGCCAACGGTGGCCATTCTGTGCTGAGGTGGCCGACTGGTGCAGCCTCGATCGTGGGACAATCTTTCTTGTCCTCTGAGGGCTTCTCTCTATCTCTCTCTCTCTCTCTCTCTCTCGCCCTCTCTCTCTCTCTCTCTCGCCTCTCTCTCTCTCTCTCTCTCTCTCTCTCTCTCTCTCTCTCTCTCTCTCTCTCTCTCTCTCTCTCTCTCTCTCTCTCTCCTCTCTCTCTCTCTCTATGGCCCCTCTCTCTCTCTCCAGCCCTCTCGCACCCCAGACCGTGTGTTCTCATTCTTTCTTCATGGGCGCCCTCTTCTGCCGATTGGGGTGCCCGTTCTCCTGACTTGCGGTGGTGGCCGTTGACCGCTGGGGACATGTGGTGCTGCCCTCCCTTGAGGTGGCATCAGAGAGCCACTGGAGGCACACGTTCTTCTTGTGCTTTCCATGGGCCTTTGCTGCTTGGCTGCTCTTGGCATCACTGGACTCTTGACAGCTCTCTTTGCTGGGGCATCTTTGGGCTTCTCGTGGTTCTCTGCTGGGTGGGGGTACACAGCCTTTCTCCCCTACAAACCAACAGGCAGACAAACAGGGTGTGTGTGGCGCTGTTCTCGCCCCTTCAAGACACTTGGCAGCCCACCAGGGTCGTGTGGCATCCTCTACTAGTCTCCTGCTGGTGATCCTTGGAGCACAGGGCACTGCAGGCCCTCTTTCTTTCAGGTGCTTGCCCCTCTGTCACCTAGCAGCCTCAAGTGCAGACTGTCCTTCAGGATTGTCTCGCCCTTTCACTCTTGTGGCCCAAGGACAGCCGGTGTGTCACGAAGCACACCTCTTCCTACTGCCGAGACTTACTACTGTACAGTCAACAGGTGTCCACCGGGGGCATCGCGATGCCCACTCGGCTCTCGTCCTGGCTTCTCTCGGGTGCTGCAGGGGAGAACTACCTTCTGGACTACAGAGCCAAATCAGAGGGGCTCTGCGGGGCTCTGTTACGATGGGCGGACATGCAGACAAACTATGCAAAACTTAGTCCGGTCGTGCCTACTTAATTTCATCCTGCCTGCTGGATGGGGCAGGAGGGCTCACCGATACGATAGGTGACGCTGCTCTCCTTGCAGGAGACCACAGCAGCAACTTTCCCGGGGGCTTCAGCCTGTCAGCGCGTGCAGCCCCAGAACATTCACCGCAGGAACGAGGCCAGCCCCACACCCTGCAGTGTCGCTCCCACCGAACCTGCGGTGTTGCTGCCGCACTTGCACAGTCAGGGCTCATCAGTGTGGTTACCTGTTCAGTGTGGCTAAGTGTTCAGGCTCTGTCGCGGGGGCACTGCGAGGCCACCTTAATTCACCACTCACAGCAGGCAGGTGAGGCGCTGCATGTGAGCAGCGGCTGTCAGAGGCGGGGTCATGGGGCGCTTCTCCCTGGTGGCGGAGCCGGCTAGGATTTGTAGAGTCATTTTATTTCTTCCGGGGCTGCTTTGCACTTTAGTCACTTGCTGTGGCTCTCAGGGGCGCTGCAGATGGCTCTCGTGTCAGGCCACGGGAGTCTCGATTGCGGGCCTTAACAATCACCAGATATCCTTCCGCGGGGCTTCAATGCAGCGCTGGTACGGGCTCAGTCTTGTTGCGCTTCACTGAAACAAGCGCTCCTCTCCCCACCTTACCGGGACACACGGCGGCAGGCAGGGCAGCTTGCAGGCATAGGATCGCCATTGGCACCCCTCAGTCCCCCCTCCAACAAAATACATTACCCAATAATAACACACACTCAGACTGTTTGGTTGGGTACAAAATGCTGCAGGTTTATTACATACACCGTTATGTAATAGGTGGGTTATCTTACGGGCGATCCAAGGACAGGCAACCAACTGGGCCGCCTGCCCGCCTGATGAGCCGGGCAGCACTGGGGCGAACCCAACCTTTGCTGCCGTCCAAGTGATTCTCTTCCAGGATCACATGACCGTTAGTAACTTCGACTCACGCCCCTTCCTGGGGCGGAGCGTAGCATAACAAACCCCCCGGTTGTTCCGGCCCACAACCGCCCGAAGGACTAGCGGGGCGCCGCCACGGCTTCTGGGACCCTCCCATGAGGCTCCTTGGATTTGGCTCTGGCACCCCCTATGGTGCCGCGCAGAGGTACCCTTGGTACCGGCCTGCTTCCACATTGCCCTGTAACTCCACCACAGCTCTGGAGGCGGCCACCGTCGCCGCCAGAGCCCCCACCAAAACCGCTATAGTCTTACCTGCAACCTCTCCTGCACTCCAGATTAAAGAGAACCGTCCCTACTGGTTATAGATGGCCCCATCTATATCACAAGCCCTAGACGCTATCCTGGGTCAGATAGTGTCTGCTGAAACAAAGGACCCGTTGGGCCTGAGAAGTTGTGCCAAGAACTATTCACCCCCATGCGGGAAAGTTACACCGCTTCACTTGCCTCCGCCCGAGCCAAATTTGGGCGGGTGGATGCTGGCACCCAAGCTCACAAAGCTCCATCTATTTGACGATCTCACCTAGCTGCCGTCCTCCTAGCACCGAGTGTGCCTGAACCTGCGTGCCCATCTATGGGACAGCAGCCCACTTGCTAGGTGACCACTCCCCCACCCGCCTGCCTGCTTTGGCTATTATGGCGAGAAGGGTTTTGCTTAAACTTTGAACTGTCCCCTTTATTTGCTAAATTCTGACGCACAGGAGTGTTCAAAGCTGGCAGCGCGTGACCATGGTCAAGGGGCCCTCTTGCCCTTGCCATGCATCCCTTATTCCTTATGGGAATTATGCCCCTTCAGTTCCCTCTGTGGTGAAACCCCCTAGGCATCCCAGCTTCGGGAATCTATCTGGTTTAAGCAGTGCGCACTGTCTGCGGTATGGTTCAAGCATTAAGGATTGACTAAGTCCTACTTCACCCCCTCCTAGCACGCTCCCAGGTAGGAGGGTGGCAGGGGAAGGGGGTGCCCACCGCCAACCCGGAGCATCCCCAGCGGTGCCAAATTACTGCTCCGTTGAAGTTTTTAGTTCTAGTTACACACTGGGCGTGCCAAATGTTCTATTGACATAATGTCCCCTTGTGTTTGACCCGCTGATACCCCAGTTATTGGGACGGCAGCACAATATGTTGGCACAATGTTGCTGAAGAGCCGGTGCCCTTAATTGGATAGAAGGAATGCTGGATGCTTCCTAAGGACTGAGACTTAATGCTCCCACCTAGTTTGACCCCCAGACTTAGGGAAAACCCAAGTAGTAATCAGGCCCTTCATGGAACATCTACCCCAGCGTAGACCGTCAATGTATTTGGGACACCGGAGCAGAAGATGCCCCTTCAAGTCTCAGGTTCTAACCCCGAGAAGGATAACCCTGGGGGCAGACGAGTCTGTGGGAACCAGACGGGAACATTCCGTGCAAATCCTGCCCTTTCCTGAATATTTAGAATGCTGAATGGTCAATAATACCCTGTCGCCATATGGCTCTAACGTAGTGTTTACCAAACTTTTTTGCACCGCCGCACACTTGTTAGATGACAACTACACCACCCGCCTGCTGCCCTGGCTAAAGCGCGGGTGACTATGTCTTAACTGAAGCGACCTGAAACCTGCCCTTGGTTGCAGAGGAATACCCCCAGTGTATCTCTGGACCTGTTTCTATATGGTGCCAGCAGATGTTCCTCATAAAGGCCTAAGCATTGGTTTGGTGCTAAGCTCAGTGTGCTGCCGGCTGGTATTTTGCGGCTTCTGACATTGTCTCCAGATATATAATACAAGACCACACTACACCTACAACACGCCAGTACCAATGGCTTAACAATGCTGTTAGTTGTATAAGATAACTGAAGCCACAATTCTGGCTTCGCTGCGTAGCATATTGAAAATGCTTCCATTCTGAAATGGTGGGACTGTCACCTTTCTGTGTTGAACAATGCATTAAATGTCTCCCTTCAATGAATAGCAAGCTCACCCATGGCTTGTGCAGCTGGCACTGCATCGCAATGCAACCGATGTTCTACTAAATAACGTGGCATGTAGGTAGTACCATGTTAATGTTCCCTGCCTGACACCCCACAGAGCGCTTTGAGAACAGCCTACACCGTGTAAAGTTGTGCCTTCTAAAATTCCAAGCCGCACCCTGGACCGAGGGTCATCGCGCAGTGCACACTGCTCCTCACCGCGAAACCCTTCCTCGCACGCAGCGAGACTTGAATCACAGGTCCATCTTGCGTCCGGTCGATTCCACTTTACACTAACAAAGTGTGGGAATGAGGGTCCTCCTATGACGACGAGGCTGTCGGCAAATCTGCCCGCACGAGAACCGTCTGCAGGGAAACATATTCCCCAGTGATGGAGCGTTGCCGAGTAATCGTAAGACCCCTCGGGACAGCAGAGCATGGGAAGTGCAGTGCCTCCTGCCCCAGCACCGCGGTCAACTCCACAGAAAAGAACGTGGTGGGAGAGGGGGTGCGGCGCGGCCCTCCCCATCCCGCAACATCAGGCCTGCGTGAGCCCGAGCACAGGCCCCGCCCTGCTCATCGCAGCGTTGCTTGAAACAAACCCCAAAGCCAAATACATTTCGTGGGTTTCCGCCAAGCCGTGGTCGGTTCCCCCCACACGCACAACTTCGTGTGCGACGGCCGCCATTACTGCGAGCGAGCACATTGCGTTTAATTGCACGCATCAACATAATGCAAACAAGCGGACAGCCGGACACAGCCGTGCCACATCCAAGAAGAACCCGCTATGGTTTAAAGCTCCCTGAGGGGAGAATTACTTTCCTGCCTACTTCGAAACCAACACAACTAAAGAGAAGGTGGACCTCTCTGGAGCGCCCCACCTTTTCCCCACTGACCTGCACGAGTGCTAGTGGGGGGGGAGGGAAACAATGACCAACTGAGTGGTCACTCGCGACACCGATTGGGTCGATTGCCCAGACAGAACTGATATTGAAACAATTGAAACCTACATGGACAACGATTAAACTCGGGCGCCATGAGGCGGTCTTGAACAAGGACCGGTAGACAGCGAGTCACCAGATTGTCAATGGAATATTGATGAATTTTAGACAAAAGCACCATCCAAACTACTGAAATAAAATTGGCGAGAATAGTTTATACTGTTTTGCCCCACCCAGGGCACCCTGCCCGGTTACCACCAAGGCAGACGTACCGCAATGCCAACTGAAGGCAGAGTAAAACACAATTTCTGACCTAGAGCTATTCACGGTGACACATACCTAGAGACGCCCAGTATTGTGCAAAACTAGAATCAGCATACGCCCGCTCTACATACAGAAAGGCAGTTCTACGGAACACCTGACAATTGTGTGACTATATGCTGGGACTCATGTCAGGGGGCCACTTCCTTTTGCACCACACCTTGCTCCTGCCGTGCTGCCAAGCATAGTAACACCACAACTAACCCTAACACTCGTGCAAGCGTGATAATTCCGCCTATTCCAAGCCCTCAAAACTTCAAGAATGGCTTGGGCAGCTGGCAACAGTGATTTTAATGCCAATTGCATTATCTATGCCTGTTGGGTCATCTCTACACTAGACAGACAGCGCCAACTCGTGGCAGACTGTCCCAAGCGCCAGTGAGCAATTGAGTCACGTGCGGCGCACCAGCAACCACTTGGTCAAAATACATGATAAACTTTGTGCTATAATTTAGCCTTAGTGGCCGCTGTGTAGTAGGCCGCTACGTAGTAGCCGCTTAGTATTTTGCCGCTATGTCATTGCATCCCTGTATTCAATACAATAGGGGCACTACCCTACACGTCCATCTTTTGGCTTAGTCAATGCATCTATTTGCATCAGATAAATAAGCCACAATTCTAGCTGAGTTGTGTAGCCCACCAAGAGCTAGCCGCCCCCATCCATAGCTGCCGAGGTTTAAAAGTGACATTTAAAGGCCTATGACTGACACTTTCCTGCGAGCAAAATCAAACCATGAAGATGAGGAAGACATATCGATATCAGTAATTACACAAACATACCCATGTACGGTAGTCTATAGGCCATACAATTCCTAGCTCTGCCTAGTTGGAACATAGTGACCGTTACTGGTAGGCCTGGCTAATAGTAGCCCCACAGACGGGGCCACTTGCCACGCCCCGGCTCATGGCCCCCACTCATGAGCCAACCCATGCAAACGAAAGGACAACCGGCTGTAAATTGCTCCTTTATGTGGCAATCCCATCATAAAATCGTGCTCAGATAATGGCCAACATATGCACATTGGAGGGGGAGAGTTGCAGTCTTAAAGCAAACCTCTTTTGGACTGTGGGCAGTGTTCCATGTTTAAATACGTTAAGACTGTCCCCACTATGGTCCGCCCTGACCAAGGGGTAATGCAATTGGGAGCATGAGGCCGTAAGCAATGGGTGTTTGTATGTCAAGAAAACAATAACTAGCCACGCCATGAACCATGGACATACCCTTAAATGTCTGAAGGTCGGAGCCACAAGACCAATAGGGAGGGGAGCAGGGGGCTTTTAGTGCCCCAAGCTCTCCCAGGGACTGATGTCCCTGACTCGCCCGACCAGGGAACCTAGACACCAGGCGCGTGTCTGGCAGGGGCACCCTCGGATCACGAACGGTGGCCCGATGCACCAGCCGCCGCTGGAGGGCAGAGGCAGGCACTTAGCTCGGTCAGGTGAACACCAATAGACCCAGGGACCTGCCCGGCGCGCCCCCATGCCGAGTAAATTAAACCTTGTGCCTGGTAAGCCTTTGGCACCGCTGGCTGGCCCCCCATGTTAGCATGATGCATCCGCCGATGCCCCACTACCTGTGAGGGCAAATCAAGCTCAAAGTACGGGGGTGGCTGCCCCTATGTAATCCTAATGCTGCCCCAGCATAACGACAACGTAACCCTGGTTGAGGGCAGACTCACCGCCAACCATGCCAATTAGGGACCCGACGTGACACCTCACCACGACGGGTCCAACGCCAAAGATGCAAGGTCCCTCCCACTCACTGAAACCTGAAGGTCATCTCGCCAAATCGAGTTGTGGCAGCCGAGATACCACCTCTGACGCACTACTACCCATCTGGCCCCAGCACTCAATCTGGTGTCGAGGGAATGCAGTTACAACACGTGACGGCGGGGGCGGCCCAGACTCCCCTGGAAAAATCCCGGCGCTGAGGCGCAATGCCACCGCGTGCCTGGCGCAAAAGTGGTCAGTGGCAGAGAAAGTGCTTCAAAAGAAGAGAAACACTTTGCACGTTAACCCGCTGGGATAGATTACAAAGCGCTAAAGTGTCCCCTGTAGCGAAGACGGCACTCAGGAATCAACTATACCAAATACCGTGACACAAATGCTCCAGACCCTAGCGGTCGGCCCGGTGCGCAGCCCAGGATTAGCAGAATGGTGTGTGTCTCCTGTAAACCATGGGCAGGCAGAGGATCGCTCCAGCAAGAAGCTGACCGCAGTATAGCAGCCGCCACTGCGCTCGTTATCCTTATATCTTCGTCTTGAAAGAGTGAAAATGTACCTGGGCTGTTCGTTGGGGCAATGCTCAACTGCTAGGTTACTTGCACTACCGGCAGAGAAAAGTTGAGGTCCCACCCCTGGTATATTCTCCACCACATCTCTATGATGAAGAGTTCCCTCAGGATATTATCTTCTCGATTTGCCAAAATGCCCACATCCCTAAATTGCCATCGCTTCCCGTAACCGCGCACAAAAGGCTGGCTACAACACCCCCTGCTCTCACTCAAAATAGGCTCAAAGTGTCCTACTGTAAAAGCTGAAAATTCTCATTAGCTTAAGATGTCAGTTTGCATTTAATTGCACAGACAATACAGTAAACGCTTATAATAATAAACTGCCCCTGGGACCATAAAAACCGTTTGCTCCAGTTAAACCATTACCACCAAGCGCTGCAACCCCCTGCCCATAAACATACATCATGTGCGAGGGGGGGCCGCCATTTTCCCTGCCTGACCATTTGGGGTCAAACCAGGGACGAGCCAGAAATGCCCACCCTCGCAGTGAAACATAACATAACACCGGCAGCATTTGGAACAAGCATTCTTGCTGTAATAGTACGGAAACGCTGTAAACGATATTGTTGCTCCGTTCGGCGCTGTGGTGGCCGGACATTTCTGGTTGCAGCTATGTATGTATCCCCAGGCACCACCATAACAAAGGTGCCCAGAGATTGGAGCGTGTATCGGGGGAGCGACTTCACCTCCTTATAATCCGTAATCGGCCTAGACTATTCCGAACGTGTGTCTGCAGTCGGAAAACATCCCCGAGCACACAACACCGACACCCTTTCCTCCGTATACATTTACAATAGCCTAGGTGCGGGGAGGGAGCAGTGAAAAATCGCATCTCTCCCGATCCATAAATTGCTTGATTTGCAACGCGCAGCAGAGCCCCCCACCACCCCACGCGGTCGGGTCAGAAAGAGTCTTAGACGATCAGTGGGCCATCCCTAAGAGCCCGGGTGCCAATTGGAAATATACAGGGGCGTGGGCATGGAGGTCACGGCTCGCCTGCACAACCCGGAGCGCGCAGGATGAGATCGGTGAATGGGGGAGAGGTGTCTCGGTCCGCGAGCCGGCCAAGGGATGCACCCGTGATAAAATAGGATCAGCGTACCTGTGAGCATGCAAATGATAACCCGACAGTGGGACCGAACATGAGGGCCTCGAGGGCTGGGAATGGGACAATCTTGTAGAGCCAGGCGGCAGAGACAGACCAGGCGCACAAACGCCCGAGGCTGGAGCACGTGGCCCGATCGGCGCCGCAAACTATGGGGGGCTCCCCACTCACTACTGATATCCCCGACATAGACCTTAGTGAGCCCCCCCCACCTCGTGTGCCGCTCCCCCAGGAGCCCCAACTCTGCAGCCAGCCAGTACTGGAGGGTTCAGGCCCTCACCCGTCTTGCGGTACAGCCAAACCGCTATGTCCGTCTGCTGCTCCAGACCGGGACCCGGGGAGGGCCACCTGCGAGGACTCAGCAGCTCCGGCAGAGTGGTCCCAAATTGCTATGGGGGGGGTAGATAGTCGCAATCACCGCAAGCGCACCGATGCACACGATTCGCCAGACCCCTGGACCTGGCGTGCCAGACATGGTGTCCAGCAAAGACAACGAGCGTGTCCCAGACGGCGTGAGTGGCGATCAAAAGAGATGAGGCGAGCGGGGCGACAAGAGGTCGCCGGCATGGTGGGGGAGGGCTATATAGCCTCCCCCCACGCCCAGAGGAGTCCCGGAAGTGACGCCCCTCGCGTCACTTCCGGGCAGGATAGAGAGGGGGGGGGGGAACACCGGCCGGAGTCCCAGCCCCCCAGGAGGGGGCGGGGAGGGGTGACCGGTGCCCAGGCGACACTAGGGCGCCGACCGCTCTAGTGGCCCCCTGCAGGGGCCGCGGTCAGCGGCATTTCATCGGGTAGGGGCATATCAGTTGATGCCAATACTAGTGAGTGTGCGCCGCTCTGTGGGGGGGCTTCATTGCTCGCCTCCATCCACCTCACCTCCATCGTGACAGCACTACTGGACGATGGGTGCAGGTTCATGGGCAGGTAGCGGGCCCGTGGACGCTGTCTTACTCGTTGCTGGCAGTGGAGTGCTGTCTTGTTGCCCCACTCCGGCAGTGGAGGGTGGGGGGGGTCACTTGGTGGTGCGGCGACACTTCACACCCTTCTTCTTTCCCATGCCGATCGTGTGCTAGTGTGCGGCTGCAGGGTCTTGCCTTACAGGCAGCGGATGTGGGGTGCCTTGGATTGAGATTCCCCTCGGGGCACAACAGAGCTGCAGCCGGTGTACATGCTTGGTCAGGCCTGCTCGTCGCCATTGTAAAGCACTGTGCTCTAGGCCCACATACTTGGAAATAAGGCACACTGACACATTGGTATATGTTACTGGAACTGGCCCAGGGCCCAGCCCCTTTTATTACCAAGGTTACCTGACAGGTGTCGCCTGAGATGGGTGGTTTTAGAGTGTATATACCGCAACACTAAAACGTGCCCAGCAGGACGCTACAGACAGGTCTCGCTTTCGGACATATTGAAATGAACATTAGATAGACAGGCTGGGGTGTGGGAATTTAGGGGAGGACGTCGCTCTCTTCAGTGGAGCTCTGGGCAGGTCACTCTGAGGAGGTTACTTTGTTGGCCACATTGAAATTGGCATATTCCAGGGAAGGCTGTGCATGCTGGGATGAGGCCTTTAGGACATATTAGCGCAGTCTAAATTGGAATTCTAGGTTTGGCACCTTTGGCATTTTGATTCTGGAACACCTAAGAGCTGGAAATTTAAAAAGAATTTGTGTAAAAGTGTCAGGATTCTTCTGTGACATTGCAATAACCTCCTATTTGCTCTAATTATCATTCTGAAACGATTTAGAAAGCTCTCTAATACTTTTTAACATATCTAGTTTTTTTATTTGTTTGCTGTTTTAGGTTTGTTTCAGAAGAGAAAAACTATCTGATTTCATCGTCTTCCCATTATTTTTACCGGCCTGGACTTATAAAATACAGGACAAGCCGACACAAAAACACGGCCAGGTGGCAAACCTATTAGGAAGATCCCGGTCACCCATATTGAAATGGGTATATGCCAAGGAGGCTGTACTGGATGTGATGTGGCATTCAGGACAGATTATCGCATTTGTCATTGGAGCTCTAGGGAGGTCACTCTATCGGCCATATTGAAATGGGCATATTCAAGAGAAGGCTTTGCTGGCAGAGATGAGGCATTCAGTATACATTATCACATTCTTCATTGGCAATAGAGGGAGGTCCTTCTGTCTGCCATTTTGAAATGGGCATTTGCAAAGGATACTGTGCTGGCTGGAATGTGGCTTTCAGGAGATGTTATCGCACTAGTCAGTGGAGCTCTTGGTAGGTCGCGCTGTTGGCCATGTTGAAATGGGCATATGCAAAGGAGACTGCTGGCTAGAATGTGGCATTAATACAGCTTATCACACTCTTCAAAGGACCCTATCATGCCCATATTGAAATTGGCATATGCAAGGGAGACTGTGGTGGCTGGTATGAGACATTCAGGACTATCCTCACACTCTTAATTGGAGCTCTAGGGAGGTCACTCCATCGGCCATATTAAAATGGACATATGCAGGGGAGTCTATACTGGCTGGGATAGGCTATTTAGGACATATTTTAGTTATCGCACTCATCAGTGGACCTCTAGGTCACTCTGTCAGCCATCTTGAAATGGGCATAAGGGAGGCAGCTTGCCTGTGCTGGCTGTAATGTGGGAAGGTCAGCGGCCACTCTGCATTAGGGTGGTCAAGGTGTCCTGAAAAAAGATTGGGTTTCGCACAGTAGCTTGGGGAGAGGGTAGGGAGAAAGGGGGGTAGGGGGAGGGAGGGAACTAGCAAGGTATAATTAAAATATCATGATTATGTCTTTGCAAGTGACCTACATGGTGAGGACTTGAAATCTTCCCTCGCATTTCTTGGCGGAATGAGAACAAATCTGCTTCTTCAAGCGCCTATAAATAGTCCTAGAAGATTAGTTCAGTGGCCACCAAGGACCAGAGACAATGTGATTTCTCTGGCACACTTTAGAAGCCCTGTATGTGCCGGGAGGTCTGAAGCGGTCTGTGGGCAGGGACCGTCTGCACCTGTCCTTCCACTCTAGGCACTTGTTCCCAAGGAGAGGGGCATGGTTTCATCAAGCACTGAGGCTCATTGCATAACATTTGTAGTTATAAAGTGTATGTGCACTCCTTGGGGCATCTCAGCGCTGAGTAACGGGTGTTTCAGGTATGTAGGTTTTATAATCTCTCCTATCCCATTTGTTGCCTTGTCGCTGACTGAACTGAAGATGTAGTATTGTTAAACTCACATTTGTTGGTACTGTGAAGCATTATTTTGTGTTTTCTGTCCTCTTACTTAGGAAATTAACTCGTTGCGGAGTCAGAAACCGGAAGCACATGATTTGGAGAGTGAGCGAGACTGCACCAGAGAGAAGCTTCAGGTACTGCATAGCTTTATCACTCTGTTTTTATCTTTCTAGCTCTCTGGGGTGACCTGGGGGGCAGGTAGCGCTTTATAAAACTTCTAAATAAATAAGTAAATAAGGGATTCCAGCAGACAGAGGCAAGGGACATCCCGCTTGTAGGAAGCTGGCTCTGCACACTATACCTTACTTTGGTATAGTATATATGGATTCCAGTGGATCCCCAGAGGCTTTACAGAGGCTAAAGTAGATAATACCTTACTCTCTTTTGTGGCAGTGTGGTTGAGTAGTTCGGCTTATCAGAGGGTTGTGTTAAGCATTTGTTGTACACACACAGTCAATAAATGAGGCACACACTCAAACAGTAGCTCCAAGTCCAATGTTTGTTTACAAATATTTACTTTGTCACTTTAATTTTAGAACCAAGAAGAACTCAATTTCAGGTCCGTACCAGTTTAGAAATAGCAATACTTTCAGGGACACTAGGAATGTGTTTGCAAAATAGCAGTAGGAATATGTTACAATAATATTAGAAATACTTTGTGATGTTGATCAACGGTAGCAATACTTGGCAATGTAGAAAATAGACACTTAGTGCAAATAACAAGAAATACAATGTCATCCTATGGAAGGAAAACATTTATGCACATTTAACAGTTAAGTGCATGACTTACAATCTCAGTCTTTAGGGGTTTGGCCCAACACAGGCAAGGTTAAAGTGGTCACCAAATCTGCACCACCAGTGGCGCAGTGGCGGCCGGGTGCAGAGGTCAAAGGTGGTGCCTGGTGCCCAGTGTTAGTGTATGGAAACTGGGGGTGATCGGAGATGCATGGTTTGCAGGTAAGTACCCACGGTTTCAGTGCACAGGACCCTGGGGAATAAACAAGCACAGTGGGGGCCACCAGGCAGTACCAATCATACACCACCAGCAGCACAGGGGCGGCCGGGTGTAGGGTGCATAGATCACGTCGGCACCCAATGCAAGCTGATAGAGAAACTCGGTTTCACAAAGAGGCTGCAGGCTCGGGCCAGGAGGCTGGACGTAGGTGACCAAAGACTGGGCAGGTAAGTTGGGATGTCGGTGGACTCCTGGGCACCATCAGCTGGGCTCCCAACATTCAGAGGGCTGAGGATGCAGGGGTGCCTTTAGAAGTATGAAGATCTTTACCGGGGCAAGTCGCAGTCAGGGGGACCCTTTGTGATGAGGTTGCAGGCTTCTTCGGCGAGTCCAGGAGAGGACAGCCACCAATGGTTTTGAGGTCAGGATTGCTGCGGAGAGTTCACTGGACCGATGGGCCACTCAGACGTCGGGTGCAGAGTGGGCTGGACTTATGGATCCAGACGGCAAGGGATCCCGTCCTTGGTGTTGGTTTCTTTGTGGACAGGGCCGCTGTCCTCTGGAGTTCTTGGTCTTTAGGAAAGGCAGGCAGTTCTCCCAGGGTTGTGGAGGCTGCTGGGCCTGCAGGACGCGTCGCTTCTTCAAGCAGGTTTCTTCGAGGGGTGCAGACAGGCCAGTATGAGTGGGGCCAAGTCAGTTGTCGTCTGGAGTCCTCACTGCTGCACAGCTCTTTGGTCCTTTTTCTTCTTTAGGTCACCAGGAATCTGAGGATCAAGGTTCAGGGGTGCCCCTAAATACTTAATTTAGAGGCGTTACATGTACTGGTAGATAGTAGGCAATGGGCTACTTACCTTTAGGGTGACTCACCCTTTGTATGTCCCATAATCCTGTGGGATAAAATCCTTCCATCCAACATGGGGAATTTTCTAAGGAGGGGGTCACATCAGCTCTGGACATCATAGGGGTGGTCCTGGCTGAAAGGGGACACACCTCTCCTGCTTACTAATTTTCCAACCGACCTTCCCACCAAAAGTGGAGCTTGATGGGTGGGGGTGGCATCTCCACTAGCTGGAGAGGCCCTGGCTAGCATAACAAAGGGCAGGAAGCATTTGAGGCTCACTGCCCTGAGTGCTGTTCCTGCTTGTGGGTGGGTGCGAAGATTGAATGGCCTTGAGAATTCATTGCCCCCCTGCAATCTTTTACCCCCTCTTTCCTGAGCGTGGGTTGCAGAGGACTGAGGCTGATGCAACAGAGGAAGACTTCAGTCTCTAGTTAGCCGGAAAGCAAGAGAAATGGCACAGAAAGACATCAGTCTCTCGCCACTTTCAAACCATTCTGAGTCCAAATCAGAGAAGTGGAAGTGAGACAGCCGCCTCTCGCCAGACATCTGCCAGGCACAAACTGTGAAGATGTTTGTTTTTTAAAGTTTGCTTATTTAAATAGCGCAGGTTATCACTGTGAGGTTATCCGGGCGCTGTCCATAGCCACAGGGAGATTAAGTGATTTGCCCAGAATCACAGGAGGTTGCGCCGAAGCTGGGACTCGAGCCCATTTCCCCAGCTCCCGAGTCAGCAGCTCTGCCCACTGTGCTACATCATCCCCCCAACTGCTACTCCTGCTCTCCGCTGCTGTTGACTCTCCAGCAACAACCATCCTCGACAACTTGCTGACTCCAGGCACCCCGCTATCCTCCTACATGAGATCCCCCTCAAGAGCATTGACCAAGCAGACCCAGCAGTCTCCGATGGTCCAATCTTAGAAAGATGGATTCGGGCGTTGCCTTCACTTGGGCATGGAGTTTCCTGAGTATCCATACGAGGTGACCTGACGACAACTGTTGATGTAAGTGGAGTAGCGGTGTTACTATTGCTGTATCTGCCCGACATCTTTGACACTCTGCAATTAACCTGGCCTCCAAGGAAACATTCTAGAATGGATCTAGCCCTACGAATGCCGCATTAGACTGGGACAGAAAATAAGCCCGAGCACCAACAAAAAAAGTGGCCCATATTAGCAAATCAGATAGCTAAAACAAAATGGCCCAAAATTGCAAATAGGGCAGTGTTGAACTTGTAAATTCATGTTGTATATGAATTTTGCAAGGCATACATTTGTGGTTGCTGCAGACCATGTTTGTGGTAATATCAGGGTATTTAACAGTAAAAGCCGGCCCTCCTGGCTATATCAGACCAGCCCATCGGGCTCTGCCTGATTGTCCAATAGGCCAGTCCTACTCAGCCTTTAAGGCAGGACAAGCCTCATCCGTTGTAGGTTCCCCTCATCACAGGGTTGTCATACCCCAAGGTTTGGCCATCTCCTCACACATTTCTGCCTCACCCTTTACTGGCCCGCATTAAGACCTTCAACATAACTTGCCACAACTACGCTGACATCTCACAGATCATTGTGAAACTGAAAAACCAGGAACATCTGCACACCTCGGGGCGTGACCACGGCCATCGAACTACCAACCAATGGAATCTGAGTAGCCACTGTACAAATAACTCTTGCAAAACTGAGATCCAAAAATGTGGAGAATGAGATGAGATTGGCAGCCTATCCACAACCATCTGATCCCAAAACCAGACACCTGACCGGTGACATCAAATGGAGCAAAAAATCTGGGAGTGGTGAGATGTCAGCCTTTCCCTTGTCCCCCTAGCGAACCTAGTCACGAAAAGTACATTCAGTACCACACACGCGCTACAACACATCTCACCTCATTAAGGTTTCCCTTTACCGTTAGAGGCCACCGTCACTCTTCACACATCTTGTCTGCGTGACGCAATCAATCTGTACCTTAGGTTTCTGAACACGGCATAGAATCCGGAGTAAAGGAAAATTTCCGAGCAAGCGTGAAGGATAATACAATTCCATTAAGGACACATAGTCAAAGATTTTGCATTTAACTTTCTTTACTTTCTCACAGCAGCAAACACAAAACGACATATCCCATGAGAGCAGTGTAAAACCATAACACACGAGCTGTAACCAATCATAATGAACATAGCTGTATGTGTTCAACCAATCATAATGTCCACAACAGTATATCACTGGGCCTCATCTTCCTATAGTCCTCTTTCTTTGTGCGAAAGGTAGCTGCAGAAATTAGTCATCTGGGTATCAAAGAATCTCTTGGCTTCTCTTCGTTAGCTGCAAGAACAGAAAATGATTAACGTGCCACCCAAATTTGATATGTATGAGATAAAGAACCGCGTGATGAAAATCGTATTAGTTAAAAACTAAGAACAGATAAGCTTGTAAAACTGCTACTCATGAAAACATACCTAATAAAGAATACTGATACTGACGCTGAACGTGATCTGCCTCCTTCATGGGAGGGTTTCTTAATGAAGAAAAGGTGAGATAATCTTCGCCTCCGAGGCTTAACAGAATTGAAATTTTCCTTGATGCTAGCTAAGAAATGTTTCATTCTCTGTCAGGATGCAGAGGCTTGATTATGCTGTTCAAAGCCTACTTACCACCGCAAGCCTAACTGGGAGGTTGGTTAAAAGTAGAACCTCTTAAACATGGAGTCAAAAGACCAATTTGCTGCTCGCAAGATATCTTCCAATCGAACACCTGATGTGTATGCTTTTGATGACATTGCACTCCTTGTCGAATAAGCCCCAAACAGGGAAGTATCGATGCAGGCCTACTGCATCACCCATCTTACCCATCGAGCCATAGTGGGTGAGGAGGCCACTTGATGTGACTTCGTAATTGTGATCAACAGTTGTTTCACTCCTCTGGGGCGCATATCCCGCAACACACTTTTGCAGGAACCGCACCACATACAATTTGGGTGAATCTTGGAACGCGAGGTACAACACTGACCATGTATTCGTTTTGGTGCAGTTGTAAATCGAAAACATAACTCCAGCCAGAGTAAAAGACGTACCTGTTAGATCCAAGGCACAGACACTCGATACCCTTTTGCATGATATAAAGCATAGCAACGTGGTCAATTTGGCAACTAAATGTTTTCTAGTGAGTTCAGAGTTGTCTGCCCATCTCATTGATAAACAAAGCACTTTGTTAACCCTTTCGCTGCGGCGGGAATTCTGCCGCAGCGCTGGGGGGGGGTTTGGGGGCAGCGCGGTGGCGCGGTGCTCATGACGGAACCGCTCCGTCATGAGCCGCGGTTGAGCTGTGCTCATGACCGAGTGGTTCCGTCATGACTCCGCCCACTGCGCTAATCGCCCGCACAGGCGAGGAATTAGCGCCGCGTGGGGGACGCGGCCGCCAATGGCCACAGCATGACGGAACCACTCCGTCATGAGCACACGCCGACCGTGGCTCATGACGGAGCGGTTCCGTCATGAGTGGGGAAGGGGTTAATGTCCCAAGTCTGGGTGTACTTAGTCCTAGCCAGCCCTGATGTCTTTCATCAACTTGCATATTAAGGAAAGTGACCCGATAGGCTTACCTGCAGTTGGAAGGTGTCCAGCTGAAATAGCTGACCTGACTGAGTTGTCAATGGAGTATGCTCTACCTACCTCTGCCAACTCAGCAAAAAAATGTAAGACATGTACAATGTCGGCCCCCATGGTCGTTCCACCCGCCAACTGTTCCAGGCAGACCATGCCAACTTGTATCGTTTCTGAGTTGTTGATGCGCAAGCTAGTGACATAAAAGTGGAAGCTAGTTCCGAAAGGCTTGTCAAGCTCCATTTTTGCCCGATATTCTTCATGCCATCAATGTCAAAAGATCTTTAATCAGTGGATGAATTTCTCCCCCAGTCATTGTAAGATGTCCTTAAACGTTGGAAGAATGACAAGACAGTCGATCAATATCTCGAGGAGAAGCTGGAACCTAGCCTGGGATCTCCAAAGCGGTGTCACTAGAATAAACTCTGCTCACTGACGCTTAGTCTGAGTCGCCAATCTGGGCACCGTGATGAATGGAGGAAAAGCATCAATCAGCCCCTGGCACCAATCCTGAAGAAAAGCATATTCGGCGGAGGTTCTGGGTCCGGTCTCCAGGTGAAGAACTGAGGAACTTATGCATTCATTCTCAATGCAAACAGATCCCTGGTTGGCAAGCCCCAGTTTTCGCAAAAGAGATGGAAGACCTGGGAATGAAGCCTCCAGTCACTGGGGTCTGCAAGAAAACTCGAGTTCCAGTCTGCCACTGTGTTGGCAGTGCCCAGAAGCTGAATTGTTGATACCAAAATCTCATTGTCCATGCAGTAGTGCCAAAAATCCTTGGCTATCTTTGCTATAGTCCTCGATGTTGTGCCCCCCAGTTTGTTCACATATTGCACCGATGAGATGTTGTCTATTCTCAACTAAATAGAACACCTCACTCAATCATTCACCAGGCTGCGAATCGTGTAGAAGCCCGCCAGCAGCTCTAGATAGTTAATATGTAGATGGAGCTCTTCCTGGGACCAACGTCACCCTGTCGAGAAGTCCCTGCATCTGGCACCCCAGCGGCTGGCATCTGATTTGATCACTACATCCGGACCGATCTGAAAATCACCCAGCCTTTCCACGCCTCCATGTGGTTCAACCACCAACTCATCACTGTCCTGGCCTCTTCTGTCAAGGTTACCTCCCCCGAGTAAGATACTCCCATTTGGTGGTCGTAGCGTTTCAGCTATTGCAGTACTGTGCAGCAGTCCCAAAAATATGGCTTGGATTGAGAAATACAAAAGCCCTACTGTTCTTGCCAACTGGCGTAGCGAGATGCGCTTGAATGTTATAAAGGCTCTCGGCTCCTTCTGTATCCGACATATTTCCCCTGGGAAGGAGCAGTAACCCCTTTCTTTAGGTCACCCTCACCATGGGCCTTTCGGGACACCCTTGTTTTGACCCAGTGGTCGGCCTTCTCCCCTAACTCCTGAGGAGAGACCACTAGGTCCACTAGGCACTGAAGCAGTTTCTCATATGTACAATTACTCAACATATGCTCCTTCGTCAACAAATAATAGAGCCAATCATATTCTTGCACCTTACTGCCATTCAACCAGCCACCAATTGTATTGACTGAGAAGTCAACAAAGTCTACTCAGGATTGACACATGGTTGTGCAACTCCCTTAACTTGACCCTTTACTACCCTTCATTAGGTCATAGGACTCAGCTTCTTCCTCATCAAGTGTCAGGAGTCTATCCCTGCACTTCCCGGAGAACAACTCCCACAGTAGAGAGCCCCAGCGTCTCTGGTGTAACTTCCTCATCTTACAAGCCCTCTCGAAGGCAGTAAACCATTTGGTGATCTCATCACCCTCAACATATTTAGGAACAATCCCTTTGGGGATTTTTGGGATCAAGTGTTTCCTCCTTCTCCCTATGTTTTTTTCTGCCACCACTCATGAGAGCTAGACCCATCTCAGCCCTTTATATTTCTATAGCCAGGATTTGGGCTTCAATGGCTGCTCTTTTGGCTGGTCTTGAAAGATATATGTCTTCTTCGTCTTGTTCTTCTATTTATCTGTGCCTGGAGCGGCCTCTAGTTCTAGAGATTGGGTAGAGGTTTTGGTTTAGGTCCTCACCCTCTCTGATTAAGTCAGGGGGGCTATCTCCTGTGGAACTGACTACAGTCCCATGGTCAGTGTCATCATCCTCCTCTGGGGCGACAGTGGCCCTTTGCCAACTGGGCTCCATCAAAGTCTTCAGTGGCCTCCTGGAGGCTTGCCTTTGTAGGGTCTGAGCCAGTAGCAATATTATTGGCTTCACATAGGGTCCTTAAATGCTGCATGCTAAGCTTGAGATAAGGGGTCAGGTTGAGTTCCTGCACTATATCCCCTGGGCCAGACATTTTTAGTACATTTGGGACCTTTTAGTTTTTTTAATAAAATTGTGCAAAATATTTTGGAAGACTTTAACGGACTAACTGACAAGTACTCTTTTTACATTTCTAATACAATGGAATGGGGGACTTATCACAAGACCGTAACAGTTGCAATTAGAAAATTTAGCAAAAATTCAATAGTTGACATATGGCAAAACTGATTCAGAACTACTGTCAATTCTGCATTTCTTAGTGAAAACACACTTATGACCAAGTGGTATCAGCAAATGCAAGTCTGAAACTCCACCGCTGATCCACCGTTGTAGGAAGCTGGCTTTTTATGTAGTGATGCCAATGTAAGGGCACACCATGCAAAAAGTCCAGACAACTTTTATTGGTTGTTGGAACCGGCACTGTCTGGATGGCTGAAAGGATGCCCCAGCCAGGCAGAAGGCACCGCTCCCATCAAGGGCAGGCAATTATACACACTGCACAACCTGTGCTCTACCTTGGGTAGCTTGGCGCTGAGCAGTCGGGCGTCCTTCAGAAGCAGTGTGTAAAGCAAGAGCACAGCACACAATAAATACTCTGCACGACACAAAAGAAGAGAGACTTCATACTTTAAAAAAATGTTTTATTAAAGTTTATTCATGCATAATACAAAGTTACACAGGTTGGCAGATTCAAGGCATCAGTACAAAGAATGAAACAATTGGCAGTGGTACAGTGAGCTTACATTGCTGCAATAACAGAGTCCCAAGCAGTCCTGGAATGACAAGGCCAGAAAGCCAGGTTGCAACCTACGAAGGCAAACATGAACAGGGCAGCGTGCCAACCCCAATCCATACATCAACCATTATTAAGCGATAGCAGATACGATGTAAGCGGCCCCCAGATGTCCCTTGGCCTAGAGGCTGCAGGCAGCTCCTCCGCATAGCAAGTAAGCTGATCTCGACAATATGTTAAGTCATGCAGCCACATGGTTGCTGTAGGAGCTAATCGGCTCTCCCAACAGAGAGAAATTCGTCGCTTAGCCATGAGCAAGGTAATGGATACGAGTTTTTTTATTAGAAGGGCGCACCATAGTCCCAACTCCCAACAGGCACAGCCGCGGATGGCAGTCCAGCGGCTCCTTAATCATCAGACCAAGCCCTCTGACCACCTCACCCCAATACGCAAATACCTTTGGACATTCCCATGCCAGATGATAAAAGCCTGCCCCAGGCGCACCACATCGCAACAGGCATCGGACTGGCGGAGCCCGAATTTACTCAATTGCGCCGGTGTATAGTACATCTGATGCAAATACTTGAAGTGCACCAGGCGCAGGTTGCCATTCAGCGTCAAGTGGCCCGTCAAGCTGCAGCCATCCAGCCACTCCCCCTCCGTGAGAGGTTCCGGAAGTACCACATTCCAATTGTCCAGGGCCCTTGTCCCCACTAAGATCCCATCCCTCTGGGACTCCTTGTAGAGCCTGGTCACCAGCCGTGCTCTAGAGGTGGTCATGTAAAGCAGCTGCAGCGCCCCAAGTGTCGGCGGTTCAGAGGGGAAGTGCGGATTAAATGCACGCATGGCAGATGGCAATCTCGCATATACAAAGCGCTGCATGGCCGAGACCTCGCCACGGGCCGCTAAGTCTGCTGGGGTTATAAATTGACCTCCCGGGAACACGTCCGCCATGACGCTGAGTCCCATCTCCGCCAGCGTTCGCAGCGTACCCGTCTCCTGAGTCACCGAGAGGTCCGAATGATGGAGCAACGGCATATTTGGAGCATAGAGCGGTAATCTACCCGCTCGCTGCCCCAATGTCCGCCAGGCGCCGGCGGTGGTCTGCACCGTGTCGAATTCCCCCCTCTCATATATCGTATACATGTTTACAATCATCGCCTTAAGGGGCAGAGGATGGACCGCGCACGCCTCCACAGCCACATGCGGGATGAATGCAGGGTCATGCTGCCAATAATAGGCGTTCTGCGCCTGAGCACAGAGGTAATAGAGATAAAAATCCGGCGCCACAAACCCACCCTGGGCGTATGGTCATGTGAGCGTTTCCCAGCGAAGACGGGACTTCTTCCCTCCCCACGTCAGCATAATCAGGAGGGAGCGGAGAGTGTCAAAAAAGGACTTGCTAAGCCGTACCGGGATGTTACAAAAATAATATAGAAAGCGCGGAAGCACTATCATTTTCATCAAGGCTATGCGATCTGCAAAGGAGAACGGCAGTTTAATCCAACGAGCCACCTGTTCCTCCAATCTGGTAACCGCTGTACCAAAATTTGCTTGAATGACCGTCTGCGAATCTCTATGCAGCCATATCCCTAAGTACTTAACAGCCTCCAACCCCCACACCAACGGGTACTCCATATCAAAAGGCCGGGTGCTATCGGTAAGAGACAATACAGTGGACTTGGACCAGTTGATCCCCAGGCCAGAGAAGCGCTCAAATCGAACATATTCACGGATAAGCGGCGCCAGATATTGCGCTGGGTCGCACACATACAGCACCATGTCATCCGCATACATGGAAACAGCCAGCGGCCGCTGCATAAAACGCAATGCCGACACGGCGTGCCGCTGCCGCACTATGCAAGCCAGGGGCTCCAGTACAAGCGCAAACAGCAGGGGCGTCAACGGGCAGCCCTGCCGCGTACCCCGGTAAATCGCAAACTTGTCAGAAAGGTGACCATTAATTCGTACCCTGGCCTCCGGCTTGGTATACAGCAACCGAATCCAGTTCGTAAACACAAACGGGACACCCGATGAAGGAGTGCAATCATATAGGACCACGCTATAGAATCGAACGCTTTGGTAGCGTCAAGTAGCACTGCCACTGCCGGGAGCGCGGGGGTCAATACATGCATAACCGCAAATCTGGTACGGAGGTTGTGGGATGTGGAGCGAGCGGGAACAAACCCCGACTGGTCCGGGAGAACCATAACCGGAAGCAAGAGTTGGAGCCTCGTGGCCAACACCTTTGCCAATATTTTAACATCAGTATTTATTAGAGACAATGGGCGGTACGAATCTCATTGATCAGGTGGCTTATCAGGCTTCAAAAGGGCGACCACCAGCGCCTCCCAAAGGGTCGGCGGCAAACACTGGGTCTCATAGGCCTCCTCATTAAGCTGCAACAGGCATGGTGCCAACTGGTCAGCATATTCTTTATAAAATTCAGCCGGCAGCCCATCAGTGCCCGCTGCTTTACCACCAGGCAGCGCCTTGATAGCATCTTGTATTTCCCCTAGTGTTAGGCGGTGCATCAAAAACTCTTGCTATCTGCGCGACAACCACACCAGCGCGATATCATCTAAATATTGTTCTAGTTCATCCGGACCAGCCGTAGGCCGGTGACCATACATGTCAGCGTAATAGTCAGTAAATGCTCGCAGAAAAGCGTCAGCATCATGCCGGACCTCCTCCTCCACCTTAATTCCCTGTATCACATGCGCCCTATGATGCGGATCAAGAATGCGGGAAGCAAGCGACCTCCCCGGCCTTCCGCCCTCTCCATAATATCGTGCCTTACTTCGCCGGGAGAGATGCCTAACCTCTTGATCTGCAGTGTCGTTATATGCTGAAATTTTTCCTTTTATTTGCGCCAGGACGGTTGGGCTAGGCCGGACACAATAGGAACGCTCCAGATCCCCCAGTTCCCTCTCCAGTACCCCTATAGTGCGACGGAGAGACTTCAAGACACCAGCCTGCAGACAGATACATTCCCCCCGAATGGTCACCTTAAAGGCTTCCCATAGTTTTCCCATTGTCGTAACCGACCCTGCATTCACTGCGAAGTAATCCGTTATAGCCTTTCGAATCCCTTCTTTAAACACCGGGTCCAACAGAGAGGAGGACTGCAAACGCCACTGGAAGGGGGGCGGGACCCGCGAGGGCATCACCATATCCAGCACCACCGGGGAATGATCAGACAGTGTTCTAGGTAAATGCCTTATCTGTACCACCCAACTACAAACATCCGGTGTCCCCAGCCAGTAGTCTATACGGGACCAAGCCTGCCGCGCATATGAGTGACATGTTCCCTCCATGGCCTGAGGGTGCCGCTACCGCCAGACGTCAACCAGCCCCAATGACCTCATTCCCTCTCGCACTGCACCCGGGGCCCTCCGAGATGGGTAGACCACCGTGGTTTTTCTATCCAGTGCAGGGTCAAGCACCGCATTGAAGTCCCCACCACATATAATAGTCGCAAAAGAGATATTGGAGAGTTTACTCCAGAGAGTGTCAAAGAAACCGGGATCATCCGTATTCGGACCGTATATATTAACAATAGTCAAAGTTGTAATATAAAGTGTGCCCTGAGCTATGATGTACCTGCCTTCTGCATCAGCATCCACCTGAAGAGGCGCATAGGGAACATTTTTCTTGACCACTATCATAACCCCCCGAGCATACGAGGAGTAGGACGCAGCCAGCCGCACCCCCGCCCACCCAGCCGCAACCTTCAGGGCGGACTGCTGCGTGGGATGCGTCTCCTGCAGCAGTGCGATCTGCACATTATGCCTGTCCAAATAGGCGAGCACCTGCCGCACCTTCCTAGCATTGTTAAGCCCCCGGACATTCCAGCTCAGCCAATTAAGGGTTGACCTGTTGTCAACTACCACAGCAGTGTATTTCGGGACATAGAAAAGCAGCTGGATAGCAGCCACAGCTGCAGCACCACATAGCATGTATCCTATGAATCTGCATCAAGCCAACATATTGAATCATAGATCCCCAACCACCCCATCCCCCCACTGCGGCCAGCAACCGCTGCCGCACATTTTCCCTTGTGTGAACCAAACAAAAATAGGACAATCGCAATCTCCTAACACACAATGAACAGAGAGCGAAAAACATCAGTGCCCCAACAATGGTGCCAACCTGGCACCTACAAATACCCAAAACTGTGCGGGGAATTCCCATGTCAGGGGTCACTAGCGGCTCCTGGCCCCCCGCTTAGGCGGGGTGGGTCGAGCTGGAAGAAGAGTGAATTTGACAACAACAAAAAAGAGAGTGCAGAACACGGCCATAGCTACCTGGTAATATCAGTAGGCGTAGGGGAGCCTTCCAAGCGTGCCCCCCACCACCACCCCGAGGCAATCCCACGAATCATTTTACATATAAAGGGCATTAGCACAGCAGTTAATACATACAGTAAGGAACCATAAAACATCAGAACAGCAATAAGTGGCTCAGATACCCTAGCGCCCCATGTTCAGTCCTCTGAATCTGAATGTCCATTGTTCCTGCCGGTCGGCTCCTGCCGTTCCAATCGACGGGTGTATAGCATTGCCTCTTTTGGGGCCGTAAAGATGCGCGCCTTTCCTTCGTGCTGTATCCGCAGTCGGGCCGGGTACAGCATGGCATATGGAATTTGAAGGGATTGCAGCTTTTACTTCACATTCTGAAATTCACGGTGAGCCTGCTGCACCACTACGGTGAAGTCTGGGAACAGTTCTATTTTCATTCCCTGATAGTCAAGCCTCCCCTTTTCCCTGGCTAGGCGGAGAGCCACGTCCCTATCTCTATAATTGAGGAGTCTGGCAATTATTAGTCGCGGCTGGGCACCCGGGACGGGTCTAGGAGCCAGGGAACGGTGAGCGCGCTCTACAATAAACACCTTGGAGAAGTGTTCAGCGCCCAGCAGTGTTGTGAGCAGCGACTCCACATATAGTTCCATGGGACCAGTGTTGGTAGTTTCGGCCACCCCAGTAATGCGCAGGTTGTTCCGTCGGTAACGAGCTTCAATGTCCTCACTTCTGGCCTTTATAACTTCAAGCACTTTCTCCATAGCGGCGCATGAGGTACCCACCGCCTCCATTCGGTCCTCCGCCGCTGAAATGCGGGTCTCTGCCTTCACAATTTGCGCACCATGTTTATCGAGCCTCGAGGCCATACTGTCCATGCGGAGATTTAGTCCATCGATTTTTGCATCTATAGTTTGAAGGGTTTGGTGCATAGTGAGCATCATTTGCTTCAGCCCTGTGGTCGGGCCCTGTTCCAGTTCCGATTCCAAACTAGGGGCGGCAGGTGCAGGAGCTTTAGTACTTGTTTTAGCTTCGAACTGAAGCTTACTCTGCTGCTTATCCGTGTGACCCATGCCTGCAGCGCCCCTTAACCAGAGAGGGAGGGTTGTCGCCGAATTACGCACCTGCCGCTACTATGCACTGGGGCAGATTCACAGTTAAGGCTGTGCAGAGCAAGCTGGCGTCCCACAGGAAGGCAGGCAGTACAGGGCACAATGATGTCTCGGCCCACACAGCCCCAATCCAAACAGTGATCATCCAGCCCAACCGGGGAGCAGCCACTGTCCAGTTACCGCATTGGGGTTACACACCTCAACAGAGCCAGATCGCGTTTCCCTCGCTGGCCAGGCGCACTGAAGTTTCCCCAGCAGGCCGTGAAAATGTCCAGGGGGCCCCCTCAGGCCGCACCGCCCGCCACCTCACCACGGGTGCAGCGCGCCCCAGATGCCCCCAGCCAGCGCTCACTCACCAGCGCCCCAAGTCGGGCCTCGCTGCCCAAGTCCGCCGCCGGGATCCGGTCTCACTGCAGGCCCCTCCGGCCCACCTAGGCCTCGTCAGCGGCGACGGTAAGTTCCAGCTCACTGGGCCCAGAGATCGTCGCTGTCCCCCTGAAGCGATCCGCTCTCAGCAAGCCCCTTCAATCGGCACCTCACCTCACCAGAGCGCCGCCAGGCCGGACAAGGCCCAGCACCAGATCCAGGCCGCGATCCTCGCCACGGTGTCTGAAGCAGGAGTCCCGCAGCGGCCTCCGATCCCGGCAGCAGGTTGTCAGCTGCCCCACCCGGCCGCAGGAGAGACACCACCAGGGCCACCAGCCACCACGAGGCAAGATGCGGCAGGCACCCCGCAGCCCAGGGGAGCCACCAGCAATCCTCAGCGCGTGAGCGCTGCCGCACGCCACTCACTATTAGACAGCGCAGGATGTTCCGCAGGCGGGGCTGCCAGCCGACTCCCCACGCAGCCGTCATTTTCCACTCAGCGCGGGCCGCCAGCACACGCTCCGATTTCAGGTGAGAGAGAGATAGCGGAGCTCGTCAATCTATCCACCTGTGTAGTCTGGGGCTTGTTAGAGCCAGGTAGCAGCCATCAGTGGCCACGAAAGGCGCCGATATTTGCGGATAATAGTCGGATAGTCAGTTCGACCAGCAGAGCTGCACTATGGCGCAGCCATCTTGCTTCAGGCTCGCTAGCGCCCCCCAGAGACTTCATACTTGATGTTGAGAAATGCTGCTTATATTCAACACACACAGTAAACATTGCAACTTGAATATCATGGAATCTGGGGCATAAATCACACTTGGTAATATTACTAGCAGTACTAGGCCTAATTCATGTTGATATGATTTCGATAATATGCACCCATGGGAAAAGTCCTATTCTAACCCCCACACGCCACCCTTATCCAGTGCAACATTTTGTTCGCCCCTGGCCCACCCTCACAATCATAATAAAGCAATTTCACACTGCTGTAGGGTGCACTCTGGGCTACAATTGTATCAGTAATATGTACATACACAGAATTAGAACACCTAGCAGCACAGCTGGACGAAGCCACTGGGGTAAACCCACTTTTGAGAGGTAAAGTGCTTTTAGCACGAGAGCAACATATAAACCAACACCGCCGACCAGTGTCGTGAAGCACAGACAGTCAGACACTCACTTTGTACCGCTACGCAATGCAACAGGTTCGAGCCGATCCGTATGGGCACTGTAAAACACATATGCACCCGACACCCTAATGCGACGCCTCTCATATCAAACAGGTCAATAGATAACACTCTGCAGATCCCGTGGCTCCAAGCCTTCCGCCACCCTCCAGTTCACCCCCACTGTCCCAGACACCCCAGATGGAAGTTCATCAGCCACTCCCTCCGGACACAGGGCTACTCATGGCTGAGGTCACACCTCATCTGGGTTCCCCCGAAAACAGGTGGGTATAGACAGTAAGCCTAAACAAGAGGTCGATGTGAACAAAGGCGGGTCCTGGCGCCACTCAGGAAGTTCACCAACCAGCTGAGAAGCAGAAATGGGCTAAGAGCATCCATTTGTTACAAACAGGGGTCCACCAGGGCCTTCTGGCACCAGCCCAGTTCTGCAAGGCAAAGGGTGGGGTCATGCAGGCTCTTGACCTGCCCCCGAACTTTCTCAGAAGCATCCCTCGGACCTAATCAATTCTTTTCACTCCTACCTGGTGCCACAAAGTCTTTGGAAGGGGCAGCTGTGGAGAGGGCAGTTGGTCCACTGTGATGGGGCCAGTGAGGTAGCAAGCAATTAATGGGAAACAACACACAGGTGAGCCTCTCAGCTTGAGGAGGCACCCCATCGGTTGCACGTTGATTCGGGCTTTGCCCTGGTAATCTGGGCACCGGGTATGGGGCACAATGAGATGAGTTGCACCAGGCACCTCAGGTTACACGAAGTAGAGTTGCAATTCCGTACCTCCCTGGAAGTGAGGCACTATGTCTGGCACATCTTGATGTCAGTTGCACCAGATGACTCCGGGCACACACACGAGCGCAAGTTCTGAAAAGCCTCACGAGGCAGAATGACACTGCAATGGGTGCCTCCCCCGCCTTCGAGGGTTGCAACCTGTAAATCGGACACAGCACGCAATGAAAATGCAGTCTGCGTGGTGCATGAGGGAAATGTGGCACAGTTGACGAAGCAGGCCACTTTGGATCTCGCAACCAGTGACTCTGCTCACCAATAACAAGAGGCTTATGCCTGCCGAGGCCCCTGCAGTACAGGAACTACTTCGCCGCAGAAGCTGGCAACTTCTTGAGTTCTGCACTAGCGACTCCGGTCTCCTGGCACAATTCTGTAGTTCCAGGCTCACACCACCCTGTTCTGCTTTCATCAGGCGATGTGGTCACTTAGAGGGCGCCGCTCTCCAGATGTCACCAGGAGATGGTGTGGGCAGCTTGGAGGAGATCTTTGCTATCCCTGAGACCTCCGAGAGAACAGGAAACCAGCCAATTGGTCCTTGGGAGCCCACTTCAGGGTGCCACTCATCAGCAGGTCATTGGTCCAGGCCAGTCACTATTCAGAAAGGCATGTGGACCTTTTCCCGGGCATTTATCCCCATGTGCACAACAGAGTTCTCTGGCAATGTGCACCGCGCAGACCAGGTTCTCCAGTCCTGCGTCCCCACAAGCGGATCTCTCCTCTTGGTGTGGTGGCACTGGGTAGTTCTACTCCATTTGGCCTTAGAAGTTTGGGGAAGATTCAAAGGGTAGTCCTTTGAACAGCAGATGTGTCCCCTACATTTCGGTCCTGTCTGCCATAAGGCTGCGAAATGCAGAGGCCAGGTGCCGCAATCTCTGCCCGCCCCATTATTCTGCCAAACCCGCAAGTGGCAGAGGTCGGCTATCTCAAAAGCATGCCCAATGGTTTATGGCTATCGCGGGTGAATTCCCATATGTGCTCCCCCGGCTCCTGGTGTTGACCGGCAGCAAACACCATGGCACAAAAAGAGCTTGATACATAGAAATGTCCATGTGTAAGTGCGCACCCAGGCCGCAATAGCAGGCCTGACCTATGTTTACAAACCTCATGTCTGCACCACTTCCTAACGTGTTTCAAGGGTGCTCGCACTTTCACACTGCAGTACAGTGGGAAAAGACCAAGAGCTTTAGGGCTCCACACGAGCAGCAGGCCCCGTCCAGGTTGGCTCACCCGTGGGGATGCTAACCTGAGTAGGCGACATAATGGGTAGGTGAGTCCCGCAGTGCATGATCAGTACCATGTCCCTTTACTCGCCAATGCCGTACCCGCCCTGGTATATGGTGTACATTTTCATCGGGCACTCCCGGGGACGACACTTAACCCAATCGTGCGAGCACCCTGCTCCTTACCCAGTCAGTGTTGACTGTGTGCCACAGGATTCAAGCTATTGATCCCCGGAACAGCAGCAGGACTGAAGCCTGCTCTGCCATTGCTGATTCACCCTGCCGATCTACTCTGACTCTAGCGAATTGCTTGCTGAAGGAATTCCCTGACAGGTGCCACTTAGGGACACTTACAAAAAGAACTACTCTCCAGACTGGGCTGTAAATACAACCCCCCCCCCCACCGCACGCGGTCCTGATGAAGACCCGCAGTGACTACCGAAAGGAGCACCTCTAGGGTTGAAACGTCGACAATACACCAATGCCCAGACCAACGACAGCCCTGTATTACAAAAGGAGCATTGATAGCAATCAGGGCGTATGGTTATAAGGCTGGCCATTAAAGAAACAGTGCATTATCCCCTGTATACTTACCCTGTACCACCGTGTATATAAGGCACAAATTGTTTTCTCACTTGTGCACTATTTACAGCAAAAACTTTGAGTATATCGGAAATGGAACATATTTGAATGAATCTATTTCGGATAAAAAGGAAAAAAGACATACAAATGATGTGTTTTTGTGATCATTTATGATTAGTGTATATATATGCATAGGCTCTGGCGATAGCAATGTTTTATGAATGTTTTGATTTTGCGACATTGTTTGCGCTTATGAAATATCTCTTTGGTACCCGACAGAACCAATTTGCTTGTTAAACTGGATTCAAGCTAGCCTGGCTGATGAGGGGTGCTAGCCCGAAACCAGTCCCAGGATGCTTGTTTCCGGTCCAGGGAAGATCTGGCTTGGCTGTTTGGTCTGGACTGTTCCCATGAGGCACAGGGTCAAGACTGATTTGCATATAGCTGGGACTGAACTGAGGTGGCGAAGTGAGTTAAAGAACGAGGATGGATTCAACCTAGATCTGTGACTGAGGGTGAGTGTCTGAAAAGTTTCAGTGCTTCGCCCCTCATCTCCTTGTGTTTGCTTTGTTGGCCCTAAGTTGGCAGGGTATGCCTGGACATGGGTACCTTGCTCACTTTGCCACTGGATTGAAGATAGCCTGGCTGATGAGGGCTTTTAGCCCGAAACCGGTCACAGGATGCTTGTTTCCGGTCCAGGGAAAACATGGCTTGGTAGTTCGGTCTGGACTGTTCCCATGAGGCACAGGGTCAAGACTGATTTGCATATGGCTGTGTCTGAACTGGGGTGGCGAATTGAGTTAAAGAACGAGGATGGATTCAACCCAGATCTGTGACTGGGGGTGAGTGTCTGAAAAGTTTCAGCGCTCCGCCCATCATCTCCTTGTGTTTGCCTGGTTCGCAGGGACCCAGTGCACTTCCAATCAAAAGCAACAGTACCAGTGGGCAAAAAGTGGGGGTGACCTTGTCTACGAGATGCACTTTCCTACATGGACATTATGATTGGTTGAACACATTCAGTTGTTTTCGTTATGATTAGTTACAGCTCACATGTTATGGTTTTACTCTGCTGTCATGGGATATGTAGATTTGTGTTTGCTGCTGTGAGAAAGTAAAGGAAGTTAAAAGCATAGTCGAGCCTCCGCGGCCTGACAGAATTACCAGTGGCTGAGATTAATTCAAGCATTCAATCTTTCACTTTCTGTATACTTTAGAATCCACAATACAGCTGCATTACAGTTCCATCTGCTCCCATGGGAACGCATCACACCCGTGCTCCGCGCATCTCACCGACTCCCTGGGCACTCTGTGTTACCTACAGGGCTGTTCATGGAAAGGGCCACTGTGTAAAGCTACAGTACTGTTCGCACAACAGAAGTCTCTACTCTAGACTGGCGCCTTGGCATATCATCCCAGTGTAGGCCGAAACGTGTCGATAACACCTCATTCTGTGTGTAAGCAGCAAAATGATGTCCTTCTCTGCCAGCAAAAATAAGATGTATCCAAGCTCATTTGTAATTTAGGAAGGGGTAGGACCAAGCTGTGCAGGATTACACCAGCCGTCAGGGGGTAGGGAAGGACTGTGCAAACGTAGCAATGCAATATCCGGTGTCTCACACGACGAGAGGGTGGGCATCAGGCCAGGCAGGACCAAACCCACCCAAGGACTGGGACCTCTTCCTCTCGCAAGGGTGTAGGCATGACCACTTTCACTTCACATCATCTCACTCCAGAAGAGCTGTCTGCTACTCAACCAACACTACACTGGGGGTCTCCAGCCTTCAAAGGGGCCCTTTAACCACCAGGTACCCCCACATAGCCCACGTCCAATGAATATCTGTGAGATATGGAGGAGGACACACTGCCTCCCACAACCCTACGCAGACACTACACTAATGTAAAACGCCATCACTCCATTTACGTCCACTGACGCTCCGGTGCAGCGACCAATGGGGCAAGAGCGTCCCACATGGACCACACTACAGTCCAGCATGTTCCCAAGCAAGTTCAGCATATTGTGTGCCGTGCTATCCATCCCCTTAGCGCTCTGGTGCCTCGTCACGGCTATAAAGCGCTATATAAATTCCCCCATAGAATTACAGGCGGAGCGCTGCACGTACAGACACAAACAGGGAACCCCCCCCCCGGCCTGATGGGGGCCTGCAGGCCGCTTTAAGAGCCTTATATACCGAGGGAGCCTCAGCCATACCGTCCCAGAGGAGGGGCCAGCATCTTATAGCCACATAAATGATTCGCTGCTGTGAAGGAATAACGCCTCTGTGCGCTGGGCCAGACCATGAGATGTCTGAATATTTCATGAGATTTTCTGCTGCACATTCTGTGAAACCCGTGGCTCTTTAGACAATAAATGTGCGTTACCATTCGTCGTTTGGCCCTGCTTCTAAAGTGGGGTGCTTCTCCGAGCTTCCCAAATGAGGGTCGGCCTTGCAGGCTGCCACTTGTTCGTCCAGTGAACGGGTGTTTCAAGGTGTTCTTAGCTCCTTCCCCCGACCCACAGGTTAAAGATAACCGAGGGAGAGAAAGGGCTTGGAGAATGCGAGCAAGCGCACACGTTGTCAAAGGCAAGGGCAGGAGGCGATAGGATTCACTTGCACGATAATAGGGATACATACATCTCTCTCCGGGGTCCTGGGTAAAGGCAGGGACGGTGGAGAGGGGTTGTGGCAGAAGGGAACGAGCCCGGACCACCCCACGGCCCCGCCGCCCATCGGACAACCGGATCACCGGGCTTTCTGAGACCACGAACTGCGCCTAAAGGCGCAGACGAGGAGCTATACACAACTCATGTAACCTAATGAACGAGACCCCCTGGCGATGCCCATCAGTGTACACCAGTCCTTAAACAGGAAGAGGGGCACAGCACACCCCTTCTTTCTCACCCCCAGACAGACCACCCTTGGACCGTCTGCCCCCAGCTTACCCCCCCCCCCCCCCCCCAAAAAAAAGCATCGCCCCAGTAGTGACTCGATGATGGTGAGTGGGATGAATTCATGACATCTGAAGGCTCAATCGTTGGGTGTGAAAGACGTTCTTCCCATCTGTGCTAATGTGTCTGTCAGTCTGTCGAGTTGTCCATCTATCTACCTAGCTGTCTGTCGACCTGTTTACTTATTTATCTGTCTCTTTAGCTATACGCATGTCTAACCATCTGCAAATCCCTCTATTTACATGTCTATCTCTCTGTATGTAGCTATATGTCTGCCTAGCTATATGCCTGTCTGTCTGTCCATTTGTCTACCTATGCATGTCTGTAATTGAGTACACGTCAGTGGCACACACTCCAACCCCTGACTCGTGGCATCATCAGAATACTGTCCTTCCGGGGTCCCTGGACGCCTGCGCGGTGTTTCATCCTCTGTGTCTCCTGCCCCTGGCCTCCACCCCTTGGCGGGCTTTGTCTGCCGATGGCGGGGGTGGTCCTCGCGTCTGCAGCGCGGGGTTACCCTGGCAACGTTTAAGGGGCCCCACGCAGGGTCAAGAGGAGGCATTAATCCGCTTGTGTTTGCTCACTTGTACCAAAGCCCCCTGATCGCGGTCTCCTTGTAATCCCCCCGCGCGCCCTGCCCTCTTTTTACGCATTAATAGGATTGTCTGTTTTTAAAGAAAAAGGGCTTTGTTAGGTAAGCAGTTCAGAAATTCACATAAATCTCTCCCATGGCTTCTTCTGCAGAGGGTCACTTTTAATTTTCCCATAAATCTTTGGCCTCCTCCGCAGAGGGACACTTAAATATCCCATGAATTTGTGGCCTCCTCCACAGAGCGACACTTTTGAATGTTCCATAAATCTCTCCTGTGGTCTCTTCCACAGAATGGCTCTATTGAATGCTCCATAAATCTCTCCTGTGGTCTCTTCCACAGAATGGCTCTATTGAGTGTTCCATAAATCTCTCCTGTGGTCTCTTCCACAGAATGGTTCTATTGAATGTTCCATAAATCTCTCCTGTGGTCTCTTCCACAGAATGGCTCTTTTGAATGTTCCATAAATCTCTCCTGTGGTTTCTTCCACAGAATGGCTCTTTTGAATGTTCCATAAATCTCTCCTGTGGTCTCTTCCACGGAATGGCTCTATTGAATGTTCCTTAAATCTCTCCTGGGGTCTCTGCCACGGAATGGCTGTTTTGAATGTTCCATAAATCTCTCCTGTGGTCTCTTCCACGGAATGGCTCTTTTGAATGTTCCATAAATCTCTCCTGTGGTCTCTTCCACAGAATGCCTATTTTGAATGTTCCATAAATCTCTCCTGTGGTCTCTTCCACAGAATGGCTCTTTTGAATGTTCCATAAATCTCTCCTGTGGTCTCTTTCAAGATTGGCTCTTTCGAATGTACCATAAATCTCTCCTGTGGTCTCTTCCATGGAATGGCTTGTTTGAATGTTCCATAAATCTCTCCTGTGGTCTCTTCCGCAGAATGGCTCTTTTGAATGTTCCATAAATTTCTCTTGTGGTCTCTGCCATGGAATGGCTCTTTTGAATGTTCCATAAATCTCTCCTGTGGTCTCTTCCGCAGAATGCCTCTTTTGAATATTCCATAAATCTCTCCTGTGGTCTGTTCCGCAGAATGGCTCTTTTGAATGTTCCATAAATCTCTCCTGTGGTCTCTTCCACAGAATGCCTCTTTTGAATGTTCCATAAATCTCTCCTGTGGTCTCTTCCACAGAATGGCTCTATTGAATGTTCCATAAATCTGTCCTGTGGTCTCTTCCGCAGAATGGCTCTTTTGAATGTTCCATAAATCTCTCTTGTGGTCTCTGCCACGGAGTAGCTCTTTCGAATATTCCATAAATCTCTCCCATGGTCTCTTCCAAGATTGGCTCTTTTGAATGTTCCATAAATCTCTCCTGGGATCGCTTCCACAGAATGGCTCTTTTGAATGTTTCTAAATCTCCCCTGTGGTCTCTTCCACGGAATGGCTCTTTTGAATGTTCCATAAATCTCTGCTGGGGTCTCTTCCAAGATTGGCTCTTTCGAGTGTTCCATAAATCTCTCCCATGGTCTCTTCCACGTAATAGCTCTTTTGAATGTTCCATAAATCTCTCCCATGGTCTCTTCCAAGATTGACCTGTGGTCTCATAGCGGAGTTCAGTTTTAAATATCTCATCAATCTCTTTTGTGGTCCTATCCACAGGGTGGCACTTTAGAATTCCCCATAAATCACACGTATCATCCACAGAGCAGCACTTTGAGTATCCCGAAGAGGAGGAGATTCAACAAACGATCTGATTGGCTCTTTGAAAATGTAGTACTTGATTTTGATTTGCCCGGTAGCAGAAATGTTTCTGATTTGTGGAGAGTGTCAGTTTCAGAGCAGAATCTGCCAGACCAGTATTTCAACGGTGGAGGAAATTCTTCTCCAGATATAGTTGTTCCTACATAAATTTGAGAACTTTCCGTTGCCACCTTACCCGGTCCTCAACACAATGCTATAAATGATACTATTAGCATAAAACTTTGCGTCCATGTTCCCAGTGTGGCTCAGGCATCATACTGTCTTCCTAAAAGCGTGCATTATGTCGCAGTTTTGTAGGCGAAACAATGTAGATGCTCCCGGTACTTGCACACTGGCAAGACTGCTTGGGGCACGCTCACGGAAGACTGGTATCTCAAAGGGAGAAGATGAACCTTGAGATATCTAAGTAAATATTGGAAGATCGCTTCCGTAAATATGCACCCTGATGAAGACCTGACCCTCTAAATGCATAGTGGCTTTTAATGAAAATAAATTAAAATCCTTGGTTATAACTAGAATTAAATCATGAATCCTGTGTTAAACGAAGAAACGAAAGTTGATGGTCATCAGCGATTAGTGACCTAAAGGAATATTGATAAAGACTTTCAGATTAAAGTTTGGTAACTGCTTTCAGGAAACAGGACTCAACTATTACCTATTGGAAATTAATTATAGTACTGTGGACCTCAGATTAATATCTGTTTCTGAGCTCCAAATTTGGTAGGATTCATCTTTTTGTGGACCTTAATCACCCCAACTCATTCCCTACCTCATCTTTCGATCGTCCTTCGCAATCCGACTCCCTGAAATAAGCCAAAGCTTTGAGGGTCGATGTTACTGATTAACCTGTACAGCTCAAGCTCTTTGCTCTCCCGGTCCACAGTGAGTTGAGTGTTCCTTAGCTACCACTCAGCGTACAAGGCAGGAGGATGAGATGTGCTGGTGGACGTGCCCTCGCTTGTGCAGTTCCCTCCATCCTGAACATAGTCCAACGTCTGTCTATGTTTTACACTGTGAACCAATTCTAGATTCGCACACCGCGCATTATTCCTCTGTATAGTGAGCGTGCATCATAGGCAGAGTCACTATGACACATGATGACGTTGAATAATTGTTACAGAAGGAACACCCGCTCTGGATGGTGCGACACCTGGCGGTCTCGGTTGTTGTGGGGCACACGACCGAGACGGGCATAGCAATACTGATCAAGGTCCTTTGTGCAGTGAGAAATGCAAAAAGAACAATTGATGGACAGAAGGCTGGAACATCGTTGATCAACAAATCAGCCGCACGGCACGGCTGCCTGTGGCAAGTCGGATCAGGATCACCGACCTGAGGCCGGGCTGAGTTTTGAGGGGCTCCTCCTGGAATCGGGCTCCCTTGGAGACTCGGCACCAGCAGGAAAGATGAAAACACCTACAGCAGGGGACTTGGAAGGCGGGCTCCCACATTGGTGCTCCAGCCGGACACAGCAAGGTGCTGTAGATGACGCTAGGAATTAGAGATGTGGCAGCCCGTTCGTCTACCACATCGGGGGGGGGGCACAAGGTGCCCGTGATAGTGGCGGAGCCAAAGAAGTAAGGTGCGGAGACACACCTAGGCCCGCACCAATATGGTGAAAGCGAAGGGCCAGGTGCCACTGCAGAGCAACAAGGTGGACAAAGTCACGGTTCCTAGACAGAACGCGGAGAGGGCTGGACCGGCTGGGCAGCCAAGTTGAATCGCCGAAGCCTCCCCTGAGTGTAATCATGGCGGCCATCCAAGATCTCTGTTTGAACCTAAAATAGATGCAGTTACAATCGACATGGGTCTCCTACGCGCACACTTTCAGAAAATGTCTGACAAAGTGAAGACTGCCGAGTCCCACATTCACACTCTTCAGACCTCCTCCCAAGTCACTAGAGGAACAGGTCCACAACGTAACGAAGCAACAGGAACTCCTAGCAGCTAAAGTTGAGGACCAGGAGGGTAGGGCCAGGTGCAACATAAGTATAGTCTGGATTCCTGAAGGCTTGGAGGGACCGAGTGTGGATCTCTTTGTGGAAGACTTTGATAACTAATTCCCTTCGTCCTAAGCGTTCCTTCAAGTTCGCCAGGACCTTTAACCATCGAGATAGAGATGCAATTCTCCATGCAGCTCGCTCCCATGGAGACTTGAAGTATGAAAACGCCACAGTGCGTTTCTTCCCGGACTTCACATTACAAGAACAAAGCCTCCGCCGCAGCTTTGAGGAGGTAAAGAGGGTGCTCCGGGAGAAAGACTTGAAATATATGATGCTCTTTCCAGCCAGGCTCCGTGCCCTGGCCGAGGGGAAATCCTGGTTCTTTACTTCACCAGCAGCGTCATGGGACTGGCTGGAGGGGTGGCGTACCTCGGAATGAAGAAGACCCCGGGGAAGCTGGAAAGCCCAGCTCCAGGACAGGCAAGGTGGACAATTCCCAATGTGAAATAACAGTTAGCAGGTTGCTGCAGCGGACTCTGAGGTGACATAGATACATGGCTGGGCTGGGGACGAGTGCCTCACTTTATGTCCTCCCGGGCCTTCCGTAGGGTCAGGGCACATGGTCAACTGGTGGGTTCTCGGGTGGGGATCTGCTGCTGTGACTCGCTACTGCTGAAATGTGTTGCCCAATAAGATGACAAGGTGGGGGGGTGTGAGAGTGGGTGGGAGACAGTGTCAGCCAGCTTGATATGCAGGGTCCGGGGGGATGTCAGAGCCTTCTCATACCACTTAGGCAACGGGGACAAACAGGGCGTTCAGACTAACTAATCTTGGACATATGAATTCCATTGATATTCTATTTGTACACAAGAGAGTCTGCGAGTGTCTTCGGTATGGAAGGTTTCACTGGTGGAGGAGCCATCCCTGCACAAGATTACTGTTCATTTTGGGGCAATAGGCGCTCTGCAAATTTGGGTGGTGGGTAGTTTCAGACCCACAGTGCAGGGATAGCAGGGTGGGGGGAGTTGCTGGGATAGTTACGTTTAGAGTTTATTTACAGGCAGTCGAGGAGTCTACAATGAGGCTGTGGTTACTGGGCGGGCCTGGAGAGGGAATGCGACCAGACAACAAGGGAGGAGTAGAGCGGAACGACCGGACCAACGCACCATAGGGACACGAGCTCACGCAGATTTAAAAGCCATGTCCTGGAATGTAAATGGCCTGGGCTCTAGAGTTAAACGCACTCTGGTACTACTGTATATTAAGCGCCATCCCCCTCACCTGGTCCTTCTGCAGGAAACTCATTTTAATGGTCAGCCCCGTAAAGCCCTAGAGAGGTGGGGATACACTCTACTCGCACATGCAAGATCTACTTCTGGCTCACGGGGAACGAGCATCCTTCTAAAGTCCACAGCACTATACATGCCAGGTAGAACGTGCCATGACCTACTAGGCAGATTTGTGCTACAGACGGGCGTATGGGAGGGCTACACTATCAATTTAGGCTTCGTATATACGCCGCCTGGATTGCAGAATGACGCTGTCTTGGCGCCTCACTATTGGATCTGCCTATGGGCACCCTGGGCGGCGATATGAGTGATGTGATGTCCCCGGAACGGGATAGGTGGCCTGGGAGGGGCGAGACTCTGGGCGAGAGCCCACTCAAATCCTTCACAGACGCTGTGGGACTGGTAGACGTATGGAGCATACACCAACACACTGAAAAGCACTTCACCCGTTTATCAGCCAGGCATGGCAGCCTTTGCTGGTTAGACTACATCCTCACCAATGTGACACGGTGGGTAATATTAGCTACACACAACACTAAGCCCATTGCATATCCGACCATTCCCCGGCGGTAACCTGTCTCGCAGGACTGGTCAGGCGGAAAACTCTGCCACCCTCAAATAGCAGCATGGCACTTGAAGGACAGGAAAATACGGGAACAGATTGTTGAGGGCACGGAGCACTACTTTTAGATCAATGAGGTATGGGTGGGCTCAGCGTGCACTTTGTGGGAGGCATACAAAACTGCTACAGGGGCACATCAAGGCTCTCATTGGGTCCACCGTCTCCGACTGAGACAGCTGAAGCTAAGGAACCCTGCAGAAAATGCCACACGGACACATGCCCTGGCCTCACTGAGACGGCTATATGATGTGGGCGACAAGGCTACCAAACGTATCACCTGGCTGGACAAGTGGGACAGGGAAAGGAACTGGGTCACTGAAATACACGATCATGAGGCCAGGGTGCACATTGTGTTTAAAGGGAAATAGGGGAAATGCTTGCAACATATTATGAGAGCGTACATTCCTCTGATACCCATAGGTCAGGCGCGGACCGTGCGGGTTTCTTTAAGGACTTGGCCATGTCGAACAAGACCTGACGGTGAACGAAATAGAAGGGGCCATCCGAGGGTTACAGTTTGGCAAGGCGGCGGGCCCGAACGGCCTGCCCCTCAAACTATTCGGATGCGCGGCCCACAAGATTGCGCCTCATCTTCTTAATATGTTTCAAGCGGGTCATGAGGAGGGGGCTCTCCCGGTAGACCAGCGAAAGGCCACAACTATTGTGCTCCCTGACAAGAGCAAGCCTCCCACGGCCTGTAGCTCATACTGGCCAGTATCACTACTCAACACGGAGGCCAAGGTGCTGGCCAAGGCTTTGGCGAACCGATCAACAGGAGTTATAACTTCAGTGATCCATCCGGATCAGTCCGGATTCATGTCACTACGGGGTACGCGCCTGAACCAAAGGCGATTTATATGGGGTGATGCACATGACAGCAAGGCCAGAGTCGGATGAGGTGATGGTGCTATCCCTGGACGCGAGAATGGTCTTTGACAGTATAGAGTGGCCCTAGATTTTCGCAGTCCTTCCTAGATCAGACTTCGGCACAAAATTCTATTTGTGAGTCTGACCAATACGCAAAGACCCAATGGCAAGAGTGCGAGTGAATGGTGTGATATCGTGCGCCTTTACTCTGTGCAGGGGAACCAGCATGGTTGCCCCCCTGTCGCTGATGATTTTTGCCCCTGGCAACTTGTGTACGTCAAGACCTCCTTGTTTGGGGGATCCGGAGTGGGGTTATGGGGGGTGAGGGACGGAGGACATCTCTTTATGCTGATGACATCCTACTTCGTCTCGTGACCTGCCCCTCAATCCATCGAACTTACATTTCTTCGATCTCTTTAGGAGCTTCTCGGGTACCAAATCAACTCGGACCAGTCTCTGATCTTCCCGCTATCAGGGAGGAATCCTACCCTCCCACCGAGGTGCCCGGCACCAGTGGTGACACCGGGATTCCGTTACCTGGGAGTATTGGTCACCAGGAACGTGGAGGATTTCCTACAACAGAACTTGTTTGTTCAGCTTGAGCATCTCCAAGCAGACGTGACCCATTGGAGAGCATTGCCGATCTCCTTAATTGGCATGGCCGTGCTCTTCAAGATGTTGACCCTTTCCTGTATGCTATACATTCTCCAGAATACCCCTTACAAGGTTCCAAGTAATTTTTTTACCAAGGTAAATAGCGAGCTGCGAACACTGCTTTGGAACGGAGGCAGTTTGCGCATATCGCTTGAAAAACTACAGCGGGGAGTGTTCGAGGGAGGCATGGCGGTTCCGGATCTCAGTGCCTACTACTGGGCTGCCCAGCTGATGGTAGTAAACAAATGGGTGTTTGGGGGCAAAGATGAACCAGCCTACAGGTTTGACCACAAGACTATGGGCAGCCGGGGATACCCTACCGTCCTATACAATAAGAAAAAGGCAGGCACGCTCCCGAGCCACACTCAAGTGGTGGTACTGGCATGGTATGCAGCTAACAAGTACCTCGGATGGGAAGACAAGTTGACCGCCGAGACCCCACTGTGGGACAGTGACCACCTTGGGGAAGTGATGAACTTGAGAGGCCACATAAGATGGAGTCTGATAGGGATAGATAAACTGGGGGATGCTTGGAGAAGGGGATCGCTTATGCCCTTTGAGAAGCTCCAACCGGAGTACGCAACGGATCAGGGGGGAGATATTCCGGCACCTACAGTTAAGGCATGCATTGAGGCGTCACCTACCAGAAGGGGAACAGCAATTGGAATATTCGCCTATAGAAGACCGGTTGCTGCTAGACCCAATGCAAACCAAATCAGTCTCCCTGTCCTAAAGGAAAATAATGAATAATTCACCTGATCTTCTAAATTCACTGCGAGAGGCCTGGGAGGGAGATATAGGACTAATAGAGGACGATGACTGGGAGGAAGCCATCCAAAGCCCCAGAGAAATATCTATAAGGGCCCCATTTCGCCTGATACAATTGCGCATATTACATAGGTCTTACTGCTCTCGATCCAGGCTACACCATATGGGCCGTAGTGACTCTGCTTTATGCACCAGAGGCTGTGGTGAGAGGCACTTTTTTCCACACACTTTGGGAATGCCCTGAGATTCAGCAATATTGGAGGGAGGTCACAGCTATAATGGCCACGGGTACGGGCTTGGAGGTCTCATTGGAGGCCTGATGGCTGATTCTGGGCATTTCCGGGGAGGAGGAATGGCCCAGATACCCCCCACCGTGGTTGACATTGGCAGCGGGGGTGGCTAAACCAAATATAGCCAAAGTATGGGGTGCAAACAGACACCGAATGTCCGGGACTGGAAAAATGATCTGGACTGGTGCCAGTTGGCAGAACGCAAGATATATCAGAGCCTGGGATGTCCCCGCAAATACGAGCAAGTATGCGGCAACTGGACACAATACAGGGAGTCCTGAGGGCGGCTGAAGCTAGTGCTAGAGGAAGGTTCTAGGGATACACCTTGCCGAACCGATTCCGGGGCAGAATTTCACATCCAAGGTAATGTGTATGTAATGTATTCAATAAGGTAATCACTGTTGAAAAAGTAAGTGGTCTGTATCTCCCACGATTGGCCTACTGTATGTATTCTCCTTTCAGCATCTATCTTTGTGTATTGAGAAACTGCTTAGTAAAAAGATTTTATTTTTAAATTGTTACAGATAATAACTTGTTTCTTGGGCTGTGCAGACTTTGCTGTTGTGATGTCTCTGCTTGTCTAATTGAGGGTTTTGTATTATCCTGCACAGGAGGCGGAAGCCAGGAACGAAGAGCTGGAGCGACAGCTCCGGCACGCAGAGCAGATGCTGGAGGAAGTCCTCTCCGAGCGCGAGAAGATGCAGAGCGAGGTCAACAAGGTGGGCGAGCTGCTGGACGTCAAGCTCTTCGAGCTGAGCGAGCTGCGGCAGAGTTTGGCCAAGCTGATTGAGAACAACTGAAGAGCTGCCCATTGAAGGGGACACAAGGAAAGCCCTTTACTGATGCCACCATGAGAGGACCAGGCACCCTGTTGTCGATCTGCTACATAGGAGAAGTCTCGTTAGAAGCACCGAATACCAGAGCCTCTCCGTGGTCAACTCTACAGACAGCGAGTCCTCGCTCACAGACCTGATGGGCAGAAGAAGCTGGCATCTTGCTTTTGATTGGCAAGTGGATATCAGAACTTGGCACAGGTCCAGCCACCTGAACCTGCACTGTACATCTTATGGTGCTCTTTAGTGACTTCTGCGCTCAGGACCACAGGAGTATTGGAATACCTTCCTGTCTAACACGCGCAGTGGGTAAAGTGCGCTGGTCGCTGCATCTCGTAGTGCTTAGAAACAACAATGACACCACAAGCCTTTGCTGTAGTTGGTCTCTGTATATAGGGAGGACGCTTGGCTGGCGTGCTTGGATTCATGACATCTACATAGCGGTTCAGGGCCACCCTGTGCATGGAACCACCAGCCCATGATGTATGGGCAATACCACCCTCTTACTCTACCAGTTAACACCCCCATGCCTTGTGGGCATCGCCAATCCTGCACTTTGAACTACCAGCCATGGCTGCTTCGGTTTGGCAGCATCACACTCCGCCAGTCGTCTAAGCCTTTTTTGGTACTACACGCACTCCACCGGACGCCAGGCCCAGCCTTACAGGATTTTTTTTGCCCCCCCCTAATTACCAATATTTGGGCTTCCTCAATGCTTAACCCTCACCATTAGCACGCACACCTTTTTTGGATTGTCCCTCCTGCACCCCACGAGTTACCACTGTTACTATTTTTTGGCTCTCAGTCGCGTATTCCACCAGTTACCACTAATGCCTTTTGGGGTTTATACGCCTTTTACTGCAGATTCACGCTTTCCCCTTCGCCTGTATCAGTCCCATATTCCAGCAGTTACCACCCACGTCTCTTGGGATCACCACCATCCCATCCCATCAATTACAACCCATGTTTTTGTGGCTTTGTGTCTTGCACTCTATCAGTTTCTACCTATGCACCTGGGAAGTTTCACTGCGTTACTCCACCAGTTTCTGCCACTCATAGCTTATGGGTTTTACGTTACTGCTGACTGTGAGCTTCAGTCTGCCATCCCTGGGGCTGCAGATGAGTCTCCTGCGTGCCAGAGTGGGTTTCCCATGGGATTCCTGTCCTGTATGGCGTCGCTGACCAGTTCTAAACCTTTCCCGTGGTCCCAACCCCGTTACTGGCCTAGACTGTCCCTCCGGATTGCTCTTTTCGGTGCAGTCCACTTGCCTTTTGCACTTATATTTGTACCTGTGAAGATCCTGTTTTCTATTTCAGATATGATGGCAACTCCTAAACAGAAGGACTCCCCTGGCATATTTTGGGAGCTGCTGTTTTTTCTTCAACTGGAATAGTTTCCATCCTCAACAGACCTCCCTTGCCCTTCTTCCATTATAGAGCAGCAGGAAAAGAGGAATAGACCAGTAACAAACCGCGACTCTCTTGTGGCTGAGCGTTCACCCTTTCACCACATCTCCACGCCTCCAACTAGCCAATCACCTCCTCTGGTTATCACTGAACATTTCGCCATGTGGGTCGTCATTAACAATATATTGATTCCTCATAGATCCACCATTTTCGAAACAGTGATTAATTATGTTACGATTGCCACTGATTCCATCGCAAGCCTGCTTGATTGGTCAGCATTTTCCTAATATGTATTCACCCAAAGCCTCAGAAATTGACCCAGTTATCAATACTGTGATCTACGTCCGGAGTAAAACAAGTTATGAACTTTCAACACTAATACTTTCTTACTGTGATCAGATTGAAATTTTTGCCCAAGATGTACAGCCCATCTCTTCTGTCCACTTCATCGCAGCCACCATTCACTTAATTTTGAGACTAACAAAGACTGCTTTTTTCCTCTAAGAAATCTACTGTTCTTGGTGCATTAAATTAGAGAGTTTTCAAACAGTTTCTCATTTGAAAACAGTCCTTGAAATGTTGTAACTAGGAAATAGTTGGCAAATTATGGATTGACAGTGGGATCTGTGACCCTGGTTTGACCAGGTTAGTAACCTTGCAAGCTTGTCACCCACATAGAATGAGATTTCTCTGACTCATGTGGCTAACAGGATTACATTTGTTTTCTATTTTCTTGAAGCACCCTAATGTTGGGACCACTGTGAAGCCAAGCAGTCTTATTGTAGTCTGAGTCTGGGGGTGGCTCCGACAGTGATTGTTTTGAGGCATCAGATGGCTTTGTGTCATGAGCACACCTTCTGTCCATTGCCTGGCTCTCATTTACCACATCATTGCATTCTGGGACTTGTCGTTTGGATCCATTCTACGATCGCACCTAAAACAATGACATGTAAAAGCGAATCCTCTGACTGGAAAAGTTCTGTCCTTGCATCATGGAATCATATGGTCAACCAAGCTAGCTCGTCTTATTCGCATACTTCACATTCCCTGTCCGATTCAGAGAAATGTGACTCTTTCCCTGGAGCCCCATTAGTCCTCATACTAAGAGGGAGGGAGGGAGGGAGGTAGGGAGAGAGGGAGGGAGGGAGGGGTACCACACTTAAAGGGGTGCTCAACCAGGTATTCTCTGCCTCTGACCTAAGAGACAAAGCTGGAGCTCGCCTGGGTCCGAAGACAGGCAATCGAAGCAAAAGTACCAAAAATGTAAGGATCATTTAAAATATCTTCAGTTAAAAGAACAGACATAATTCTCAAAATGTGTGTTGCTTTGTGTAGAGCTATGTTGACCCTGACACAATATTTTCTTGCACTTTTGCCTCACAGCCCAATAAACATAACCGCAGCTGCCTCAAACAATCGACTCCGCTAGGTGAGGAGGTAGGGAGCGCTCCTGGGAGCCCGGCAGGCGGCGGAGCGTCTGCAACGTCTTACTCAGACGTCTAGGAGTGCAGCGTCTCTGTGTGATCAGTCAGCGCACGCGCTGCGCATTGCTACTTGCTGCGAGAAGATCAACTAGAAATTCTGGCAGCGGAACACGCTTTCTTAAAGGCCCACCGCTCTATGTGTCCTATTGTCTGCTGTATTTTTCTATCGATCAATCGGTCTATTGCTGCCTCTAGATATGGGTATGTCGATCTATTTGTCAGTTCATCAACCTGTATGGGTTACATCTGCCTGCATCCCCTATTCATCCATCTACCTATGTACACATCTCGTTGATCTAACTCATAAATCATGTTAATGGTCCCATTATTTACCAATAATCTTCTTTACATAGAGCCCTAGTCTTTCTCCTCTGGGTCCTGGATAACAAGAATCCCAAAACTGGTGGTTTGCTATCAGTAGAATGGGGGCATAGGTAATAGAGTGAGTCACGCAATAGTAAAAATGAACGAAGGGCTTAAAATGTATATTTCGACAGCGAAAAAAGACCTTCTTCCGCACTGGTTATTAAGCTTGACTGTCTTGGGATCAGGACCCCGTACACTCCCAGAAAGACGGATGATGACAATCCACCTGTAATTTTTTTCATCTCAATGCAATACCTTTAAAACAATTCCTATATTTACCATGTAGTATCAAAATACAGGTTACGTTGACATATGTTCCCGTAATGATATATTGAAGGTAGAATGACTCTGACCAAGATGTTTAACGGTCTTGTCATCAGAACCCTAAGAAGACATTAGAGGCCTTTAATATATGGTTACGATTCTTAATACATGGTTACAATTCTGTATACCCTCTCTCAGTCACTCTTTCTGTTTACGTACGAGATCTGCCATGTACCCAAAACTTGGAAGTTTTCTTTTTCCTTTCATCAACATTGAGTCTGTTCACTTCTAACATCCGATTCAGAAAAAGGGCACAAGCCTACAGACACTTTCCCGCCAAGCACAAACTGGAAGAGCCAATGGCCTCACCACTGCGGAGCCCGCAGTCTGGCCCCTGGAATGAATTGTTTTACCACCACCTACTTTAATACTCGTCTGATCCGAAATGTAATCTCGCTCATGAGTGTTTATAAGCTTTTTCAGATGCATAGTTCTTAACTAGCTTTATTTTTCAATAGTATCTTTTTAAAAAGCTCTCTGAGTTGACTGTGGAATTTATACAGTAGGGTGAGTGGTTTTAGAGTAAGGGGTGGTTGCACCAAAAATAAAGTGAATGTCTATCTTGTGGTGGTCTCTTGCCTGCTTTTCTTAAAGGGTACATACACAGTTTTTTTGTCATGGAACATGTTGAAGTTTAACATAGTCATGCAGTATTGAAATCAACAATTTACCTCCAAAAACAATTCTTTGGTCTTGTAGTTGAAATGTGTTTTTCCCAGGCCCCGCTACTAAGCGGGGGAAGAAAGCAGAACATGAGAATCGAGGACAGCTTGGAGCTGCAAAACTGTTGTAACCGGGAAATATCTTGTTTCTTTTACTGACACATTTGCCATGGTGTCATCGCTAAATCATTAGTTTAGTAAGATTAGGGTTGGAAATGGATCGTTTTCAGAATGTGCCATTAGTTTTATATATTCTTCCATAAGTAGGCCTCCTCAATGTAACCTTTCTCACTTTTAGATGAATCAGAAATTCCAAATATGTCTCCTCATTCCCCATTCTTCGATGGAGTGACCATGTTTCGGTCCTGCTTCTGACCACCTCAATTTATCCTTAGCCTTCTTCAGGACCTGAGCACCCTTATTTTGACCTACTTACAATAGGTGATGCATCCTGCCCAGACTCGTACCACGGGTATTGTCAGAAGAGGAGGAGAATGGATTCCCTTGCAGATTTCTACTTGACCCACATGGACCAGTGAAATTAGTTTAAATGAGAATCGGCAAGAGCACAGAAGTAAAGGTCTGTACCCTGCACTTTCTATTTAAAGTTCAATTAAAGTTTTATATTTGACACCTGCCTTTCTGTTGCTATTGTTGTTTCCTGTTTCAGGGTGATTGATGATGCTTAACCAACGAGCAAGCAATGATTTGATGTCAGATAAAAGGGACACTCTCTGTTTAAACATTTTTAATCCTGACCAATACTACCTGAAGGGCACCATACAGAGCTGCCTTGGGATACCACCACATAAGGACGCAAGATGGCGCCATATTACAACACATTGCCCCCAAAATGTATTCCTTACTAGGGCAGGGGAGCATGTGAACAGAAAACTGTCCTTTAGCCTGGGACTCTACAAATCTGTGTTCTCGATTCTCTTCTCAAAATACGTCAGAAGTTTAAGGAATTTAAGAACACCACAGTAATGTCAGTTCTTTCTAAAAGGCAAGGGGATGCCCCTCCCTCAGCGCGTGGGGTAAATCTTTGCACAATTTTATCCCAGTCCCACTACTTCGGAAAGGTATAAAATGTAGTGACTGGATGATGCAGGTAATTGCACAACGTGCTGTAACCTTGGACTTTCATTTAGCAACTTATTGCATTATGGATATTGTAGGCTTAGTTCTAGGGTGACTAGCTTTGGAACGCCCAAAACTGGGGCATTCCACAAAGATAGAAGTAGGACTACAATTTTTCATTGACTGATGGACACAGAATGACTTAACTGGTAGCATGCGCCTATATAGAAAATACTGACAATTAAGCACTAAAAGACTTAAATGTAAGTTGCACACACAGTGTCATCCGTGTTAACTAAATTGCTTTTTGGGAAGGGCTACAAGCTAATTCTGCACTGGAGCAGATAAAAACCTGCCTCCCTCTGTCTCATGTCGACCCTCTTTGAAAACTCTGACATGAGCTACATGTACTGAAAATTTACAGGGCAGATAGTGAAAAACTGAGACTGTCTGGCACATCTGTAAGCCTGGTCACGAAACATGTTTCACTTTAATTGGAGCAGTTACACTTACGCACTAGTTTGCAGTGACTTGTATAAGGCGTGACCGGGCAGGGTATGCAATTCTGTAAGGTAGGTTAAGTCAGCTGCATTAGATCACCACCTGGTGGCGGCTTAAAGTTACTGCATAAGGCCTGAAACCAACTTTTTGGAGCTGAATATCTTTGAAAAGTTCTTGCACCCAGGAGTGAGCCATGGTGTCTTTATTTTTATTATTATTATATGATTATTATAAATGTAAAAAATGTATATCCAGTATTTGCAAAGCGCACAGCTACCCGTAGGCATCCCGGCGCTGGGGGCCGTCGGGAAGATTAGGCGAGCTATTGCCCAGAGTCACATGGTGCTGGGCTAACCTGCCGCCAGGGATCGAACCGTGATCCCCAGCGTCCGGCGTCAGTCGCCCTGGCCGCTGCGCCACACCTCTTCCCTATTATTAAACAAGCTGTTCTTTTTGCAGGATCCGGCTGGCCACTATACCTGCTCATAACACCCTGGCGGGAGCCTAAGCCCAGGCTGTAAGACTCTCCCCTGATCGCCACTGCTCACTGGCTGCCACTCATCCTGGTGGGACTCGAAGTCCCAGGGTGCAACGCGGACCTTTCCCGCCGCGTTACCGCTGCCATAGGTGAGGGGGAGAAGCCTCCATTGCGCTACAAAGCGCTGCCTCACTCCCCGTGGCGCGGGCCGCGCCCGGACCAAGGGTGGGGCCGGCCTTGCCCGTCATCGCCAGAAAGAGGCAGGGCAGGGCCACCCCCATAACATCTTTTAACATCCACTTGTTGGGCCGCGGGGTAGATCTATTCGCAACTGGACAAGGTACTGTGCAAAGATCAACACTTGTACAACTAACAGTTGTACCAGTTACCGTTACGGTTAAAATACCCCACATGAAAAAGGGTCTTAACCTGCCCATTCTGTACACGCTACACCGACTCCCCAATACACATAATATAAATATCTGTGTGGTGTCAAGGGGTCTGAGAAGCAGACAAAATAGACCGAATGGGCAAAAGAAAGACGCAATTGTTCAGGCCCCGCATGTAAAAAAAAAGCCACGGGTGATACAAAGCAAAAGCAAACGCTATTGAGCTACCTCACGGGGGCAATGGGGCAATAGAGAAGCAGATATCCTCTGTAGAAGAGTCATTAGTCTTAGGCACGAACGAAGGGCCAAATAACGTAAACTTAGGGGCGGGACATGATATCGTTCCCCAGAATGGTTGCATTCAAAATGTGTCAGACAAAGCAATACTTAGCGATCATGACTCATTTACACAACCCCCACAGAAGCGGCAAAAAAAATCCAACATACACAGACAAGCCACCAGAGGCAATCGAAGAGGGGGGGGAATAACATAATAACTACGAAGATCATCGCGCCAAACACGGCCAAACCCGCCAAACATGACAAAAAGGCAACTGGAGCAAAAAAAGGCACTCTGAAAACCATAGAAGACAGAGGCAACAAGATAAAAACGAATCCTCAGGACACAGACCTAAGGAACCTAACTACGCTAGTTGAAAAGTTATACCTTTTTCTGAGAGACTCGTTAGCTAAGATAGAGGAAAGAGTAGACCAGATAGAGGTACGTTTGACAACATTTTTAGCCAGGAAGGAACCTGTCAAATACATAACTAGTGACCACAGACAGGAGGGTAAAGGCAAGCCCAAAATATGTATGAGCTCTAACCCTTGAAGCGATCCACATCAGATCAACAAGAACAGAGAACCCATAACGCCTAACACGATTAAACCTCACCAGTTAGGTCACTCTCTTCCCCCATGCACTTCCGTACTTAATATGATTGCCCAACATCCAAATGACATGCCAAATAGGGGAAACAAGGGAGCAGCCACACAAGTTCACAGTTTCAATCTGACTCCTTGTAACCAACCTAAAGCGCCATTATCTGCCAGGACAATTTTCACCGAACCATCCTATCTAGATTTACCACCAGCAGTTACACCATATATGGTCGTACTTGCAAATGTACCTAGGTTAAGGGCTCAAGATAGCAAATCCTGGGAATCCCTTAGGAATAAGGCACGCCGTTGGATAAGCGCAAAGGTTGGGTCCATGGAACAACATTTTTGGGAGTTTAAGATGGTCCGCAGGGTCAAGTGGGTTGTTAAAGATCGAAAAACCCTACCAGGAGATTGTGTGGTGCTAACGTTTAAAACGCCCCAGCTAGTGGAGAACATTTTATGGAAGGCAGGTAATAATATCACGATCGCGGGGGGTATTAACATACTACCCCTCGACTTTTTTTACCAACTGCCCTTTGGGCTGGAGAGAGGCGGTAGCAGTAGAGATAACGAGGAAAGAAGTCCGAACATATATAACATACCAGTGAGAAATCGGTTCGCATTTCTCCCCTCCCTTGAGGAGATAGATTGACTGGACCAGTCAGTCAAAGTCAACGTGAGTAATCCGCAGGCCCACACCTTTTTCGAACCAGAAAATACTGACCTGAGTCCTAAGAGAGTTCTTGCAGGCGAGGGCGATGTGTCACAGAAACAGAGTGAAACTCTTGAAGATAATTCCTTAGGCATCTGTGATATCCCTAACTGCAGACCAGAGATAGGGCCAGGAATAGACAAGGCTAGGAGCCCAGACACTACTTCACCTACCGACACAGCACGTGACACACACAATATATTAAGCAATAACGAAAATAGTATTGCGATTTTATACTGGAATATAGCGGGCCTACGTTCCAAATCAAATAATCGCCTCTGGCATGAATTTGTGCGGAAATTTAACATCTTTTGTTTGCAAGAGACGTGGTCTCTGAAGGAAATCCACATAGAAGGCTATAAGACCTATCACACACCCGCTATACCATCGACACATGGGCGGCCCAAGGGAGGTTTGAGTATTTATGTCTCGAATCTGCTGACGATAAATAAAATATCTTTCATTATTTCAGAACCAAATTACCAATTTGTGATTATGAACATGGACAAACAAAACGTTGTTGTCTTGATTAACTTCTATAACAACGCACAGAAGGACCAATTGGTGGACATTTTAAAACAGTTCAGAAATACCCTACAGGAAATTCAGAATGGTTGTATAGAGAATTTTCTATTTGTGAGGGGGGTAGATTTTATTACGGCTCTGTGTCCACACAATAATGATGTAACATGCGGACTGTCGGACGAAGATAATTGTAATTAAGGCTCCATGTTTTCTGTTTTTATGGATTTTTACAGATAAATACAGACAGAAAACAATGTTTTCTGTCTGCATTTATTTTTAAAAGTGGATAAATACAGAAAATGTGCTTCTTTTAGGTGTCTCTTAGTGATGTCTTTATTGAATTATAGCCCAACAGCTGAGCAGATGGATAGCATGGGAAATTAAAAAACATGATGACATTTCTTTAAATAACGGCATGTATCAACACACATTTGTGGTATAATGCTAATATTAGCCAGTGGATGCACTGCTATGTAATATTTGGCAACTTAAATAGCTAAAACACGACAGACATCAAAGTATGAATGCGCGTCTATCATTAAATAAATATGGAAATGTACAGTTTTACAACTACATTTATATACAAAACATAAAATAAATATGGATAAGTACAGATAAAATGCCCCAAAAATAAATATGGATAAATACAGACGGAAATGTTAAAAAAATAAATACCATAAAACCGGGAGCCCTAATTGTAATCTTCCCCACTTTTCGCATTCCGTTTATGGGGACGCTTTCAATGAAATTCTATTTTTCTTGGATATGGGTTTTTCAAACGTATTAAGTTCACCACCAATCCCATTTACCCGGACCTATGATGGGAGAGGACTGAGCTCGATCATTGACTTTATAATAATCCTGAATAGGTTCCCCCCCGCCCACTAAGCTATAAAATGTATAAGAATGCAATAAGTGACCATTTTCCTTTAAGCATGACTATATCTCTTCCCTCAAAAACCCGTAGCCACCATAATAAGAGGACGCACGCGGCCCATAACCATGTAATTGATAAGGTAAATGGTTACTCCCTAAAGTGAGATATGGTAGAACCGCATAAGATCACTAAGATAGTGGTCGAGAAAAGCTTTGAATCAATGATGAAATGTTTGAATAACTCCACACCACATGAGGAAGTACTGAGGTCCTATGCACAAATAACAGGAACAATTAGGAATACATTGAAAGTCAAAACAAAAAATGGGAAGGAGAAGAATAAGGGGTGGTTCAACAGCGTATGTACAAAAGCTTACACAGAATTAAAACATGCATTACACAAAAAGGAAAGGGATAGAACTGAAATAAAGCAGCGTAGGAAGGCCGATAACCAGGCTGTGATAACACGTAAAGGAGAAATAAAAAATAAAACCTGGGCCGACCTACATAAGGCAAGCGTCAGCAAGGACAGTGCTGCCTTCTGGCTCGTAGTAAAATCCCCATTTCTGACAACAGAAGACACCCCTACCATAGAAATCGCTATTGATGAAGGACACTGGGTGGAACACTTTTCCAATATCTTTGGACAGGCGAGGGAGGAGGACGGCACAGCTGTAAGCCCCAGTTCCACATCAATAGACTTTCCAACAGATAGTTATATAGAATGTGGTGGATATGCTTTAAATAATCTGCACATCAATAGTGTCTCCTCGTTTTAATGACACAATAATCAAAAACATGAATCCAAATATCAAGTGCAACCTCGGTGTCTAATACTCATCCACCTAGAGGATTGGTTCCTAAACTCACAGTATGTGATATAGGTCACATTTGCAAAAATGACACCAGAGCACAGCATATGTGTGTTACTTTCATCCTCTAAGCATTAAGCACTCTACAACAACATTATCACTACATGAAAAAGTAATTCCACATCGTTGGATGGCAACGTAGCTGTAGATCAGTCCAATTTTTATTTTCTTTAAAAATACTACAGCTACGTTGCCATCCAACGATGTGGAATTACTTTTTCATGTAGTGATAATGTTGTTGTCGAGTGCTTAATGCATAGAGGATGAAAGTAACATACATATGCTGTGCTCTGGTGTCATTTTTGCAGACTTTCCAATCGACTTAGCCTTCACCCTAGAAGAAGTACAATCTGCACTAAAAGCCAGCAAGGGGGGAAAGGCTCCGGGCCCAGACGGAGTACCCGTTGACATCTTCAAACACAACATAGAGCTATGGGGTCCTTTATTAACGCGAGTGTTAGCGGCCTGCGGCACGATCGGACTCATAGAAACATGGTCAGACTCCATTATGGTACCGATCTTTAACTCCTTCGATGCTCATGACGGAACGGTTCCGTCATGAGCATCGGTTGAGCTGTGCTCATGACGGAACCGTTCCGTCATGACCACGCCCGCGCTAGAACCCTTCAGCACCGCGGGGGAATTCGCGCAGCGCTGAAGGGGTTAAAAAAGGTGCTGGATTCTGTGGGCAAAGTGGCAGGTCGGATCGTTCTCAATCAGCTCCAACAATGGGCCGAGGACAGTAATGTTCTATCAGACTTTCAATTTGGTTTTAGGGAGGGACTGGGCACAATAGTACAGGGCCTTAATTTAACAATCCTTATGGGAAAATATACAAAGGCTCGAAAGGGAAAAATGTACCTAGCCTTTGTTGACCTCAGTGCCGATCCAATTTCGTATGCCATGAAAAATTATGGATCCCTTTAGCGGCACTGGGGGTGGAGGCTCCTTTATTTCATTTTCTAAGAGAACTCTACAGAAATGCTAGAGCTCGGGTACGGTACGGACCCAATGGAGGATGTACAGCGTTGTTTCAAGTGGAGAGGGGGGTTGGATAGGGTTGTGTTCTGGCACCTTTCCTGTTCACTCTATACACCAATGGCCTGGAGAAAGCCATGCTGGAAGGGTGCCGGGACTTACCTCAGTTACAAAAACGCCCTCTAACCGCCCTACTCTATGCGGACGATGCTGTAATCATGGCCTGAACACCACTAGGGCTACAACGGGCCCTCGATAGCTAGTTCATGAAAAAATTTGATTTAAAAATAAATACTACTAAAACTTTTATAGTGAACTGTGGGAGTGGCGGACGGAAGCAGAGGGACATTTTTGTAGAGAGTTAAAAGGTGGAAGCTACGACAAGGTACCCCTATTTAGGAATCCTAATTGATCACAAGGGCTCGTGGTGTCAGGCCATTAAAACTAGAAAACTGCTCTTCATGAGAACAACGACAGCCCTAGTAAATTTCTCACAAAAGCTATCAAGCCAAGTGCGTTAGCACAGCTACCTATGAGGCCGGGATATGGGGCTACTGCGATGCAAATAAAATCCAGAGGGTAGAGAATGCATTTATAAGGTACCAACTGGCTGTCCCACGTTGTACATCAACCTATATTTGCCACACTGAGTTGGGGCTACCATACATCACAGACATAATAAAGGTGCGACCTGCCCTATTATGGCACCGGATCTGGACCTCAACAAAAACTACATTCAACCGGCACATGTTAAGTGATAGTCTTAAGTCAGAACATGCCTTAGAGATCATATGGCTGAAATATATAAAAGAATTCATGACTGACTTGGGCCAGCCAGAATACTACCACAACCCTTCCATGATGGGTTCTATCACTAGAAAGGTTTTTAAAAAACAATGCATGACCCACATGGAGGCAAATAGATTTGCCAACGAGTCATCAAGGCCCCCGGCTCAAATTAATCAACTAATGTGGTCTACCACCACTATTCAACAATATTTATCTTACACAACACGAGGGTACGACAGATTTGTTCTTAAATGCCTCAGACTCGATGTATTCCATGGTAAACTTCTCGACCATAAATGATTGGTCTAAAATCCTACCAAATTGTCCTTGCGACAGAGTTTCACCCCAAACAACAATCCATGTTGTCCTGTAAATTTTATCTGGAACTGAGGAAGAGGTGGATGAAACCTATACTGAAAATATGGGGTATGAGGCAATGTCGCCCGGCCTATCTTGCATTGCAGTATTTAGATAACGAATGCATTGCAAGAAACATTCCTCTATTTTTGAAGTTCACGATCAGACTTAGGAAACATCTCTGAACTTTGCCCCTTTTTAAAAATAATACGCTGCTAAGTTTTAAATTTTGTAACTACTTTTTAATCTGTGTACGTTGTTCTAACTTTTTATACTAACTTTTTTTCCTTACAATTGCTGTAAAAAATTGTAATATGAAATGGTAAAATCATCCTAACTTTTTAAAGTAATTCTATTTATGAATATCGTATAATAATTATGATGTGTTATTGCAAAACTGTGCTTTTATGTTTTTTGTGTGCGCTAATTTGAAAACTGAATAAAGCTAAATTCATTCATTCATATTAAACAAGATTTATAAAGTGCATGGCTACCCAAAAAGGCTGTGGTCGAATAAAAATTACCCAGGTAGAAGTTCCAGTTTCTGCTGAATACAGTTTAGGTGGAAAGGATTTCATGGCCCTGGCAGTAAAATGAGGGGGGTTCTAGTGAATGCTTCTAGAATATTCTCGATAGCAGTTCAGTAGATGTCCAAACACTCAAATGCAATTAACAGCACCAATAACAACCATTTGTAACTGGTCAACCTGAATTCCTGGAAGAAAAGACAGGCATATTTAATCGGTCTGCAGCACGCGCTCTACGCCTTCCGTTGTTTCTATCCATGTTCGGCGTGCAGCAAGGGCGCGAGCTTATAAGGCCTGGTCATGCCGCGCCTACTGAACGAGAATTGATGATTCCATGTGAAGTGTTGGGGCTCAGTGAACAGTAAGACCCCCTCTTCCCTCCACTGGGACCCCCTGTCTCCAGCTCTGTACATCTCACTGTGCTGGCTGGTTTTTATAATAACTGCAGTCCTTAGGGGGGCACGCCGCGTCCTGATCTAAGGCCGCGTACGACTGAATGCGCTGCGCGGAAGCCTGTTTAGCTCCTCACTCGTAGAATGAGATGTATATATTAGAAGCTTCAAGAATGTTAAATATTTTATATTGTATGTAACATTCATGGAAATGCTAAGATTTTTTTAGGTCTGGCATAGAGACAGCTTTAGCCGCGTCGCCAGCGTCATGTAATCCCAAAAAGTTCATAAATAAAAACACATATAAACGTACACCAGTGCAGTAATCAGCTAAGCAGACTGTAGTCATTAGAAATACCATAAAGGGACCTTTGGGGTTGTTCAAAGCTACCATGATAATGAAAGCCATAAAACTGCGCTTGTGTCTCTCACACTACATCCCCCTGCTACGCGCTGCATTCCATAACACGACAACTGCACCTTGGAGGCCCTCACTCATGACATGGAAACACTTCCCTCATAGCATCGCAAAACCAAGACAGCACCCTTTTACCCACACTGCACACATAGGGGCTCTCTTGCATTGTGAGGGATGGTATCTCGCCTTGATGACGTGCACATCCGCCTAAAAAGGAGTGAACTTTAGTGCCAAAGAGTGACTGCAGATCTACAATACCATGACATTTTTTGGGAACTGCGACCAGGAATGTGGGTCCTGGATAACGACCCCTCAGAATAGAGGCATGTTTCCAGTACCCACATTAAACAAGCATTGGCAAAGCTAATAGGTTTCGCCTATTCATTTTTAGACATAAAGCAAAGCAACTCAGGCTATGGTGTGGCCACTGTTGACCATGTCATTGCGCTTTTTTTGTTTACTTTAAGACATCTTGCACAGCAGCCATTGCTGCTGTGCAACATATTTAAAAATTATGAATAAGATCTATTTGGCTTTGATCATGTTTTGAGGAGTTTGTGGCAGATGGAACGGCCAGAGTATGCATTAAAAAAATATTTTATATTAAACAAGCCATATGAGGGAGGTGCTGGAGAGGAGGAAGGGTGCAACAAGAATGGACAGCAGAAGGGGTTGGGAAATAAAATGAAGGAGGTGCGGAGAGCAACAAGGGACAGTGGAAGGGGGGAGGGAGTACCAGCAATGATCAGTGGGAGGAGGGCAGGGGCATGACCAAAAAGGAAAAAAATAGTGCCTGCAGCCAGTGGAAGGACACTGGCCACAGACAAGAAGCTGTACTAGGGCCATGCTCCATTGCAGACACAACATTGAAGCACCGGGAGGAAACAGGAAGTGCTGACCAATCAGAAGCGAGGAGCAATAGTGACGTGGAAGACAACCAATGGTAAGTAACGGGCGGGATCTAAACTACTTCTAAGTTTTTTTTTTTTTTTGGGGTTACAAGAGATTTCGCTAGCACTGTGCAAGACGAACCTAAAATGGCTCTGGTCTGTTTTTATTCATGTTTTTATCTAGGTGGCAATGTGAAAGAGAGGATCGGGAGCTTGTTATACCAACTGTGAAACAGTACGTTTTGTTGAATACGTGCTCCTGGGGGGAACGCTATTTGTCGTTTGTTATCAACGCCCACCATCGTTTCTTATTAATAAGGTTTAGGTTTAATATAATACACTGGTCTTTAGCTTTCCCCAAAGGATTTCATAAGTTGGGTGACTCAAAACCGTGTTCTTGTGACAACTTCTCTGAGCAAGACATTTTACGCTTCATTTTTTTGGTGATTTTATCGAGTATTAAAGTCAAGAATCATTCTTCCACTGGTAAGAAATAATCAATTTGTACAAGTAAGACCAGCTTTGCAGAACTTACAAGTGCTTTCTTCCCCCTTAGTCTGCCTTGGGGTTTCAAGCTTTCTTGCCGGCTCTCTCAGACTTAGGAAAAAGCTATTTAATGGCTTGTGGTTATTTTTAATTTTCCTGGTCACTAGCAGTTTTTTGCCTAAAAGTAGTTTCCTGCCACCTTTTAAGGATGGTGCCATGTAGGGACAGGACTTTGGATGACCTTGGGTTTGCTCCTAATGTGATTAGTACCTGCCCTTTATTTGAAGGTCTGGTGTAGTTTGCATTCCGGCAGTGTATTGCAATCTTCCTGACGTTTCATGGTGGAGACATTTAATTGATGTAACTTGATTAATGCCTTTTAGGTGGTCCTCAACATCCCTTGTAATGTAGCGGACCCTAAAAAAGAGTTTTTTGTTGCCAGGTCTTCGTTGGGGTGGGCCCCTTACTATTCATTGGATCCACAAAGTCTTTTTTTGATTCTTGTTTTAGACTTTTTTTAACTGCGATTTGCACACTCTAACGGGGAATGTCATGCATGTATGCCAATAATGAAAGTGTAATTGTTCCCCTGCACCTTGTTGTGTTTAAACGAATGTATGACGTTACAACGCATGCCATTACAACGCATGCCGTTACAACGCATGCCATTACAACGCATACCTTTACCCCGACTTGCTGTCGGGGTGCGCTGGAAGTCGGAATAGTATAATTTTCTATTCCAACTCCAGTCCGTGCAGCAGTAGGGAAGGTGTTGGAGTTAACTCCAACACCTTCTACCCCCGGCAACAAGCCTTGCGCGTTGCACCAACATGCGTTGTAACGCTTACGTTGTAAAGTCTGTTTCCCGTTTTAAACATCTCCTTTTATAAACACATACCATCTTGCTGGGTTTTATATTGGGCTTTTATGGTCTTTGTTGGCCGAATAAAGAGCCATTGACGGACCGGCTCTGATCTGTGGGGAGTTTTTGCCAGAAACATCAGAGAAACCTTTGTAGATTTTCTGTGCAAAACTGTCTTTAACAGAAAGGATACTGAGGGGAAATACTGACAGGCCCGGCTCCTTAAACCAGGCAGCTGGCAGGCCCAATTTATGGCATCATGACTACCCCCTGAACAGTCTCTTTCCTGCTGTCATGCTGCAATATTTCCCAGTCCTATAAATGAGGGTGGGGGCACAGAGAAGGACAGTCGAGACAACTACTGCTGGGCTGTTTGAAAATACCAGACATTTAGATGTGATTTTTCAAGCAGTACTTTGGAAAGAGTTGTCGGAACCCCTTTGCTTGACCAGGCTGGAGCCTCGTGCGGGAAGTTCTGATTTGAAGTCCCAGAGCTGGGTTTGTAGCTGCGTTGCCGAACTATTAGTGTGTGCTGCCACCTAGTGGCACATCGTGGTGATGCCAGAGGTTCTTTCGATGAGGTCCCTGTAATCTTGCTGTGGGGCTGACGGGAAACCTTCATTGTCATCAAAACACTCGGAGATAGTTTCGGATTTCCAAATGCGACACTGTACCATGAAGCTATTGCCCCTCAGCCGACAAGACCTGGACATGGCACTGAAAATAAAAATATTATCTGTTGTAGTGAAAGGAACATCACGAAACTCGGGGGTAAGGTTAAGGGGTAAGGGGTTAAGGGGGTTAAGGGGGTTGGGGTTAAGGGGGTGGGGGGTAAGGGGGTAAGGGGATGGGGGTAAGGGGATGTGGGTAAGGGGGTAAGGGATAAGGTTAAGGGGTAAGGGGGTGGGGGTAAGGTTGGGGTAAGGTAAGGGGGTAAGGGTAAGGGGGTAAGGGTAAGGTTAAGGGGGTTAGGGGGTAAGGGGACTATTGTTACGCCACTGGGATAGATCCTGCTGTGTAGGCCCATGTGTGGGAAGCTGGGTCTCTATATAGTGAACTAAAATGATGTGCAAAATGCAGAAAGTCCAGGCGACTCATACAGGTTTACAGGGCCCAGCTTTAACAAGCCAAAAGTGCTCTATTTTGTGGCAGTGTGGACAGCAGCTTTAGTTTTATCAGAGGAGAGTGTTATGCATTTCTTGTACACACAGAGTCAGTAAATGAGACACACACTCAAGAAGAAATTCGAGACAAATCTACAAAAATAACATCGATTTTTATATTAATTTAGATATCGAGATCAATGAATCGGGGAAGTACTTTCAGAGTTATGGTTTTTACAGCCAAAGAGTAGAACAGCAAAAGCTGTCAGATTTGAGGCAGGAGCCTCGAACACGGGAATGTTTTCCTTTTGGAGAAGCAAACACTGCATAGGTGCACTTGCAAGCGGTTGTTAAGGTTGATCTCTTGGACTCAAGGTGCTTAGGGTCCAAGGTCAGTAGAACCACAAGTTTGGTTTTACCTGCCCTGGTGTATCCAAGGTGCAGAGGTGCTGGTCGCGATGGTAGCCTCGAGTGATACACAGTGAAGTCAGTGAAGAAACCTGTAACAAGAAAAAGGTTGCAAGTGGGGACTTGGACAAATCAGGCAGAACCCAAAGGAGGGCTCGGCTCTTGAGGGTCTCTGGCACAAGAAGACAACATCGGTTAGCTCAGACTCAGGCTGTGGTGCTTGGGTGCAGAGGTGTTTTGTCCAGCAGGTCGCTTGCGTTGGAGCCTCTCACTTCTTGGGGCGACCTGGTGACGGGGTCAAACAAGACAGTAGGGCCGCTCTTGGTGCTAGCCTCGGTGATGCTGAAGTTCCTCATCAGTAGGTCGATCTGGACACTTAACAAGCCTTGGCTGCTGCAAGGGTTCCGGAACCCAGAGTATTGGTGCTGGGGTGCTCTTGCAGGGTCTAGCAACCTGTAACTTGCTGGGGAACGGTGCAGACCTCTGGGAGCCACAAAGTCCTTCTCCTGTGGTGCAGCCTCCTCGGTGGATCCGGTGGTCAGCAGAATGGTGTACCGGGCAGATGCGGTCGGTGCATGCAGACTGCATGGAAGTGGCTCCTCCACTTCAAGGGGGATGCTGACTGGTTGGTGAAGTCCTGGCAGCCCCCTAAGGCTTTGGTAGGGGACACAGCTGCTGGACATGTCGGGTCCTTGCAATTGTCGGGACAGCAGCAGGCAGGCAGGTTTTGGAGCTAGTTTTAGAGCTGGTCCACAGTGCTTGCATTTTCGGCTCTTCTTGGTTCTTCTTCTGTTCCTATTAGACAAATCTGAGTTTCTGGTATCTGAAAGAGACACGTTAGTGATAGATTCCTTACCTTGGAATATTCCCCAGGCGTCAGTCTGGATCCGGAAAGTTTTCTGCTTAGTAGTACCCCTGCGTGCCAGTAGGTGGCGCCGTGCGGCTCCGCATCCGTCACTGGCGTCGTGCGCGCCAGGACGACGTCACGGAGGCTACTTAGGCGCCACCCATGCACGCTGACATCAGTTCTTTCTTTTTCCGCGCCGAAAGAGCAGATCCGGATTGAGCACGTACCTCGGTCATTTTTTGACCTCTTTTTTGAGACCTTTTGTCTCCTTTTATTGTCTCCTGGTGCACGTAGGGATGCCCAGCTTTAAGTCTTGCGGGTCGTCCCACCGTAATATGTCGGTGGCGGACCCCCATGATGTCTGCCTCTACTGCCTAGAGACAGACCACGACTCCCTGGATTGTCAGGACTTCCGTGCCATGGCCCCGAAGGCATTACGGGAGCGGCGCCGGAAGTTGCTGGAGGTCCTCTCACTGCCGCTCCGGGTCTAGGGGCCGTTCGCGGGACCACTCGTTGGAACGCAGCCGTCGCTTCTCGGACTCTAAGTCTTCACCTTCAGATTCCGGTAAGCGACGCCATAAGAAGAAGTCGAAGAAGTGTGTTCTCTCTCCGACATCCCCCCCTCGCTCCCCGGAGGCGGACGTGGGGGACAGGGGCTCCGCCCCTGCAGCTCCTCTGGAGCCTGGGAGTCCCGTTGCCTACCTGCTATACCCGGGTCTGTCGGCAACTCCCGAACAGCATCAATAGTTTCTTGCTGCCTTGGACCGCCTGTTTTGGCCTCGGGCTCTCGCCGGTGCATCTGCGGGCCCCGCGGCCCCGTGTCCAGATCCTGTTGACCCGGCGGCACTGGATCCAGCACCCGCAGCTCCGGCACCACAGGCGCCGCACTGGGTGCTGTTTATCCCGCTCCTGTCTCGGTTCTCGGACCATTTCGTTCCAACCTGGGATCCTCATTGGGATGGGGCTCCGGTTCGGCCCCGGCCGGCGCCGCTCCTGGCACCACTCCTGGCACCGCTCCCAGCGCTGCTGGTCCCCTCTCCGGGCTCCGGTCCTGCCGCCGCGACTGGCTCCTTCTACCCCGGAGCCGTATGAGGACTGGGACGGCTCCGAGGACCCCCTTGCGCGGCAGTGTGACTCCGAGCAGGATTGGGTGGATGACCTTCAAGACGCGGGTGAACTTGATGAGTCTTCTGACCCGGGGTTTGCCTTGCCTCCGCCTACTATGGAGGAGGGCACTTCCTACACTATGGTGCTGCGTCGAGCCACGGAGACTCTCCACCTCGACCTCCCTACGGTGGCCCTTAAGAACAACCTCCTTACGGAGGTGCTCCAGAGGGCGTCTACATCGTCGGAGCCGTTGATCCCTTTCAATGAGGCCCTTACCGAAGTCCTCTTGGGTACTTGGTTGCGGCCGGCCTCTGGGGCGCATGTGGATAAGAACGTCGCTAGGCGTCATCGCCCGGTGCCTGGTGATCCCGACTTCTTGACCACTCACCCCACGCCTGAGAGCCTGGTCATTCAGACCTCGACATCGCAGAGTGCCTTTCCCTCGGCTCCGCCGGACAAGGACTCTAAGAGGCTGGACCAATATGGCAATAGGTTCTTCTCCTCAGCCAGTTTGGGGTTGAGATCGGTTAATACCGCCTGCTTATTGGGCCGTTACTCCCACGCAGTGTGGGATTCGGTGGTGGAGGTTCTGCCTCAGTGCTCTGAGGAGGTCCAGGCTGTCCTTTCCCAAGCAATTGCGGAGGGCAAGGATGCGGCGAAGTTTGCCATCAGGTGTGGTTTGGACACCGCTGATTCGTTGGGCAGAGCGATTTCCACGACGATAGCGTTGCGGCGCCATGCCTGGTTATGTTCCACTGGCTTCTCACCCGATGTCCACACCTCGCTCATGGAAATGCCCTTTGATGGCTCCCGCCTCTTTGGTGATAAGGCTGATAATGCCCTTGAGCGCTTTAAAGACTCTCGTGCCACGGCCAAGTCTTTGGGTCTTTCCTCGAAAACCTGCCACAACGGGGTTTCGTTCCTTTCGTGGCCAGGGCAGGGGTGCCCAGGCACGCTCCTCCAGCAAGCCTGTGCAAAGCCAGCCTCAGCGAGGCCGCGGACGTGGGTTCCGCAGGGGCGGGTCTGGTAACCAGTGTGCGGGGCAGTCTACTTCCATCCTGCTGCTTCCGCCTCGAAACCTTCCTAATCCGAGTTTCAGGGAGCACCCCACGCCAGTGGGTGGCAGGGTTCACCTCCACCTCCACCACTGGTGCGGGATTACGTCAGACAAATGGGTGCTGCAGATAATCTGCCAAGGTTACTCGCTCCCCTTTCTGTCCTCCCCTCCAGCCATGCCACCTCGGTACCACCGCATGTCGGGGGATCATTTGGCTCCTCTCCGTTAGGAAGTCATGGCCCTCCTGGCCAAGGGGGCCATCGAGTACGTTCCCAATCAGTAGGTAGGGAGTGGTTGCTATTCCCACTACTTTCTGGTCCCCAAAAAGGACAAGAGGAGCCTGCGCCCCATCTTGGACCTCCGGGACATCAATCACTCCTCCGGAAGGAGAAGTTCAAGATGCTGACTCTGGCTCAGGTCCTGTCTGCCCTGGACCCTGGAGACTGGATGGTAGCGTTGGACTTGCAGGATGCTTATTTTCACATTCCCGTTCTGCCGGCCCACCAGCGTTACCTGCAGTTCACGGTAGGCCAGGAGCATTTTCAGTTTGCCGTGCTCCCCTTCGGCCTTACCAGTGCCCCTCGGGTGTTCACGAAAGTGATGGCGGTGGTAGCAGCTCATCTGCGCAGGTCAGGAGTGTCAGTCTTCCCCTACCTCGACGACTGGCTGTTAAAGGCAGGTTTGCCCAGGCGGTTGTCTCCCACCTCCAGACAACAGCCGACCTCCTGCATCTGCTGGGGTTCTCCATCAATGTGCCGAAGTCGCACCTGATTCCCTCTCAGAAGCTCCCTTTCATCAGAGCGGTTCTGGATTCGACGCTGTTACGGGTTTATCCTCCCGAACAGCGAGTCCGGGATATTCAGGCTATGGTTCCGCTCTTTCAGCCTCTATCCCGGGTTTCAGTCAGGATGACCCTCCGGCTTCTGGACCTGATGACCTCCTGCATCCTGCTGGTACCGCATGCCAGATGGCATATGCAGGCTCTGCAGTGGGACCTGAAGTTCCAGTGGGCGCAGCATCAGGGCAACCTGTCCGATCATGTCCAGATCTCGGAGGGCACTGCACGGCAATTGCAGTGGTGGCTCACGAATCACGATTGGATCAATGGCAGATCCCTCTCCCTTCCCCAACCGGAGCACACGGTAGTGACGGATGCGTCCCTCCTGGGTTGGGGAGGCCACATGGGAGAGGCGGAGATCAGAGGCCTCTGGTCTCCTGCAGAGTCCCGGCTCCATATCAACCTTCTGGAGCTGCGGGCGATCCTGCTTGCCCTGAAGGCATTCCTTCCCTCTGTCCGGGAAAGTGTAGTGCAGGTGTTCACGGACAACACCACTGCCATGTGGTATTGCAACAAACAGGGCAGGGCAGGGCAGGGCGGGGCGGGGTGGGGTCATGGACCCTATGTCAGGAGGCTCTGCACCTCTGGACGTGGCTGGGACATCAAGGCATTACCTTGGTGGTTCAACACCTGACAGGTTCTCTGAACGCCAGGGCGGATGAACTCAGCCGCCGGTGCATGGTGGATCACGAGTGGCGTCTGAACTTGGACGTGGCGCAAGGTCTCTTTCTGCGATGGGGAGAGCCTTGATTAGATCTATTCGCCACCGAAGAGAACGCGCAATGTCATCAGTTCTGCGCGTTGGAATTTCAAAGGCGTTACTCACTCGGAGACGCTTTTCGTCTAGAGTGGAGCTGCGGTCTGTTGTACGCCTTTCTGCCTATACCACTTCTGCCCAGAGTGCTGAAGAAGATCAGGCGCGACTGGGCCCAAGTTATTCTTGTGGGTCCGGACTAGGCTCGAAGAGTATGGTATCCAGAGCTACTTAGGATCTTCTGTCGCAGCAGCAGGGGATGGTCCTCCACCTGAACCTGTCCAGCCTCCACCTCCATGCTTGGAGATTGAGCGGCGACAGTTGACACCTTTCGATCTTCCTCCCGAAGTCTGTGATGTCATCTTGGCAACCAGGCGTCCCGCCACTAAAACGGTGTACGCCTCTATCTGGGACAGATTTGTGGTATGGTGCACAGCTAAGTCTGTGGATCCCCTTTCTGCCCCTCTTTCTGAGGTTCTTCTGTTCCTTCTCTCTTTGGTGCAGCCGGGCTCTGCTCTGGGCACTGTTAAAGGTTATCTTTCGGCCATCTCTGCCTTTCTACGGCTTCCAGATCAGCTTTCTCTTTTTAAGTCCCCGGTTGTTAACTATTTTCTTAAGGGCATTACGCATACGTTCCCACCTGTGCCCTTCATAATGCCTCAGTGGGACTGGAATCTTGTTTTGACTTTTCTGATGTGCGCTCCCTTTGAGCCCCTTCATGACTGTCCCTTGCGTCTTCTTACTCTCAAGACGGCTTTCCTGGTAGCTATCACCTCTGCCCGGAGAGTGAGTGAGCTCCAGGCTCTTTCTTCCAAACCTCCTTTCCTTTCTGTTCACCCGCACCAGGTGGTTCTGGGACACGTCCTTCTTTCTTGCCAAAGGTTGTCACGCCCTTCCACATCGGGCAGACCATCACTTTGCCCACCTTTTTTCCGCATCCTTCAAGGGAAGAGGAGCGGCTCCACCGTCTGGACCCGAAACGTGCGCTCGCATTCTATCTGCAGCGTACACAGCAGTTCCTGGTGGATGATCAACTCTTTGTTGGCTACGTGGGTGCCAAAAGAGGTCGGGCGGTGCACAAACGGACCATCTCCCGGTGGGTCGTTCTGTGCATCAAAGCATGTAACTCCTTGGCCAAGAAGGAGCCACCTGTGGGTCTGCGTGCCCATTCGACCAGGGCCACTGCAGCCACTACTGCCTTGGGATGCGGTGTCCCCTTGCAGGATATTTGTCAGTCAGCGACGTGGGCCTCGCTGCACACGTTTACCAAGCACTACTGCCTTGACAGTCCGGTCCGGAGAGACAGCTTCTTTGGCCGTTCTGTGCTCCGTGACTTTCCGGTGTAATCTTGTTCGCAGACCCACCACCAGGGTTGGTATTGCTGGGGTATCTATTCTAAGGTAAGGAATCTATCACTAACATGGCTCTTTCAGATGCACAAGTTACTACTTGTGTAACGATATATCTGTAAGAGACATTAGTTAGTGATAGATTCCTTACCGCCCCACCCATCCTCCCCGTTCTGCGAACTGATTACTAGGGTTAAGGTCATCCCCTTTTAGGGCCCTAGTTTTATGCACCAGAGGTCAGTTTCTCGCATGACTCTCCGTTTCAGCGCGGAAAGTTGTGTACAGAACTGACGTCAGCGTGCATGGGTGGCGCCTAAGTAGCCTCCGTGACGTCGTCCCGGTGCGCACGACTCCAGAGACGGGTGCGGAGCCGCACGGCGCCACCTACTGGCGCGCAGGGGTACTGCTAAGCAGAAAACTTTACGAATCCAGACTGACGCCTGGGGAATATTCTAAGGTAAGGAATCTATCACTAACTAATGTCTCTTACAGATATATCGTTACACAAGTAGTAACTTGTGCGTCAGGGGGGCACCTAAATACTGAATTGAGGGGCATTAAGGGAAGTGTAAAGTAGTAGCCAAAGGGCTACCTATCCCTGGGCTGTCTACATGCTGTATATGACCACTTCCTGTGGAAAGTGGGCATAAACCTGACCCAGAGTTCCTAGATCCAATAAAACAAAAGGGTGGAACCCTTCTTTCGTTGTCCTCTAAAGGTAGCCCACCTTAGGGATGTGACTAGCCTGACGGTGAACACTCCTTCTGACTAGCTAATTTTCCCACCTGTTCTGGTGCCAAATGGGCCTCAGGGCATGGGGTGGAGTCTCCCAGGTGTGGGGAAAGCCGGGGTCGCATATCAAAGGTGGTAGAGGCTTTGAAGCCTCTAACCTTGATATGCTGAATCACTAGCCATCCTGCTGTAGAAGGTGTGAACACCTTCCTCCAGAGCAGGCATTATTTCTGACCTCAGAGAGCGTGGGTCTGCAGGGGGTCAGAAACTTGTCTGTTGTTGCAGGCTGGATGATTCCAGTCAGCCAGCACACTAAGAGACTAGTAGGATTCAGGGGGTACCACTAAGGTGAACTCTGGGTGCACAAGTGGACAAATCTCATGCTGGCATCAGTATGGATTTGTCAAGACAAGGTGTTTGATAGCAAACACCATTATTTTCAGTGAAGCCATTATGTAGCTGGGGAACTCGTAATGACCAGTGCCCAGTTCCTATACTTAAAATGGCTCCCTAATCACTTGTAATATCTAACAATGGAACTAGACATCAAAGGGGCATATCTGCTTATGCAGATGTGCCCTCACATGTATTATAATGCACACCACCATAGGGCTTTAAGGCCTGCTGTAGGGGTTGACTTATATATATTGCATGCAGTGTCTGCAAGCATGACACACAGGGAGGGTTCCATATCGTGTTTTCACAGTGGTTTGCACCAATTCACGTAGCCTGCAATGGCAGTCTGCATGGATTTGTGTGGGGGTCCCTTAGGGTGGCACAATACATGCTGCAGCCCTTGGAGACCCTCTTTAGTGCCCATGCTGTAGGTACCAGGGGTACAATTTACTAGGGACTTATAGGGGTGCTAAACTCCCTGCCAATTGGTTTAACAATTGAACATGTAGTTTTTTTTAGGGAAAGAGCATTGGAACTGGGGCCTGTTTAGCAGGGACCCAGTGCACATCAGTTGAAAAACATCAGTACCCGTGGCAAAAAGTGGGGGTGACCATGTCATAAAGGGGCACTTTCCTACACCATTTATCTGATAGAGAGTTCTAGCTGCAGATTCCTTACCTTTGAATTACCGCCAGTAGGTGGCTTTGCTCGGCTCCGCGTGGTGTTCTTGGCATTGTGCGTGCCAGAAGAAATGTTCGCGGTGCCTATATAGGCGCCACCCAGGTGTGCTGATGTCAGTTCTTCTCTTTCTGCACCAGTCAGCTCATATCCGGAAAGAGCTACCCCTTCAGTCATTTTTGACTAACCATTTGCCAAAGTCTTTTGAGGTCTTACTTCTTGATGTGGCAGGAGTGTCATCCAAAAAAGGCCAGCTTCAAGCCCTGCGGTGCCTGTCACTGACAGATGTCAGTGACAGGCCTCCTTCTTGTTTGTCTCTGGTGCCGCGAATGGAACCATGACCCAAAGGCCTGTTCTGACAGCTGTGCCATGCATCCGAAGTCCTTGAGGGAGCACTCTCTCAAGCTTCTAGTGGCTCGATGCTACGACCATCGAGGTCCCAGTCAAGTGAAAGGTCTCGAGAGTGGTTGTGGAATTAGAGGTTATTGTCGTCTCACTCCAAGTCATCAAGTCATTCGAATAAGTCCCACTCCCACAAGAAGAGAAAGAAGTTTAAGCATGCTTCGTCTTCACGTCAGCTGACAAGAGGAGGGAGCATCATGTCTCAATGCCTAGCTACTTGATTGAGTCAGTGGCTGGACCGAATCCGCGCCTCCCTGAATTTCTGGGAGCTGTAGCGACCCCACTCCCCCCAATTAAAATAGTTTTATGAGGCCATGTATCTCATATTGGGAGGCTCATTCCCTCCGATGCGCCTTTGGGTCCCACGGGTTCGAGAGGAGCCCCTACTGGATCCACGCCAGCGGCACTGGTGGGCCCCAGGGATCCACAGATGGATCCGGATCGGTGCCGGTTGTGCCACCTCGGCTTTCCCCGACGCATATCCCGAGGCTGATGCTCCCAGCACCCTCTGGCAGCGCCATCCCCATTCCCAACACGGAGCCGTAGCGGCGTCATCCGATGCTGACAACGGCTCACACTGGAGCCATACCATCCAGGCTGGAGCCTGAGCCCTTTTCTTATGGGAGGGGTCGCTGGACCCTGAAGAATATCAGTCTTATAAAGAACAAATAGACTTGTGTGAGGATCTGGGTGAAGGCAGTGGATTGGACACTTCTCCAGATACTATCATGCTTTCTCCCCTTCCTGTGGCTAAGGAGGAGGGAGCTTCATTCACAGTGGTGGCGCGGAGGGCAGCTGAGGTCCTGGACCTTAGTTTGCTCTTGGTGGCACTCAAGACTAACGTCTTGATGGAGGTGCTTCAGCCAGGAGTGTCCCCTTCAGAACCACTCCTCCCTTTCAATGAGGCACTTAATGACGTCCTGCTCGGGGCTTGGTCCAAGCCCAGCACAAGGAATCCTGTGAATAGGATGATTGCCCGGCTCCACCGCCCCGCCACCCAATACCTCACTCCGGAGAGCTTGGTGGTTCAAGCATCCACATCCCACATAAATCCTGGAGCATTTCCAACTACCCCGCCGGTTCGGTAAGCCAAGAGACTGAACACTATAGGCAAGAAATGCTTTTCTTTCGTCAGCCCGACATTACGGTCAGTAAACACTGCATGCCTTTTGGGCTATTATTCCCACGCTTTGTGGGATACGGTTGTTCAGGTGCTGCCGGAGGAGGCCCGGGCCATGCTATCTCAGGCTGCTGCCGATGGGAGGGAAGTAGTGAAGCTCACCATTTGATGTGGACTAGACACCACCAACTCACTAGGGTGAGCAGTTTCACCAACAGTGGCCCTGCGACGCCACACCTGGTTGAGGACTGCTGGCTTTTCTGGGGATGTCCAGACTTCACTCTTGGATATGCTGTAGGAAGCCGGCTCTTTATGTGATATATCATAAATATGATACACAGTGTAAAGAGTCCAGGGGTTCCCTTATGAGTGGACAGGGGCTTTCTATGCAATCCCAAAGTGCTGTATTAAGGGGTAGTTTGGTCGAGCAGCCTTAGGCTTATCACAGAGGAGGGCAAGACATTTGCAAATACACACAATGATCAATAAATGACACACACGACTCAAGAAGGAGAGCCACACCAATGTATAAAAATAGCAAGTACCTTATATATGTTTAGGCATCAGAGAAAAATTGTTCAGGTAAGTACGTTTATAGATATAAATTCTTTTCACTTTATGGTTTAAATATTTTTATTAAGTTTTTAAGCACCAAGAAACATAGCCACATACAAACATCTGTGGACATGAGATGTGATATGAAACCACCATAAGCGGTGGACGTCTTTTCACTTTAAAAAGTGGACACAGTGCAATTTTTGAGTTCTGCAATCTTATTCTACGGACGGAAGAACAAGTTCTGCGAACAGGTAGAGTACAACGGCTTACAGGACCAATCTCCAGGAGTTCATGTGAGTGGTGGGCACGGTCCAAGGCAGCACTAACAGTACACCACCAGCGGCACGAGGGCGGCCGGGTGCAAATCAACATCAGGAGCCAAATGCGTTTCAATGGGGATCGGTCTCTGTAAAAAAAGGCTGCCGGCTCTGGCTAGGAGGCCAGTCGGGCTGAACCAGCAAGTGGACTCAGGCCTGGCAAAGCTTAGGGATAGGGGGGCACCTTTGGCCCTCTTCTCCAAGGTGTTCTTAGGCATCGGATTTTCCTTACCGGAGCATTCACGGTCAAGGGGGCCTATGTGCAGAGGCTGCAGGTGACACCGGGAGTCCCAGAGGACTGAAACCATGATGGACTGGAGCAGGGGGTCACCGGTGGCCCGCTACGGTTGCAGTGGTGACTTTAGGTGCTGAGTTTTGGCAGTTCTGGAGACCTCAGAGTCTTTTCTTTGGAGTTTCTTCTGAACATGTCCACTGCTCACAGGAGATCTTGGTATTTTTTCAAGGCAGGCGGTCCTCTCAGGTTTTCAAGGCACAACAGCTGCAGGACGAGTTGATTTTGGTGCAGTTTAGACAAGGGCCAGCAGAAAGGCCGGCAGGGCTGGAACCAAGTCAGTTGATCTCTTCAGTCTTCTACTTTCGCAGCTCCTCTGTGTCCTTCTTCTTCGTAGGTCATCAGAATCTGTTTCTCTGGCGCCAGGGGCTCCTCTAAATACAGAATTTAGGGTGTTTGGTGAGTGTAAGGTAGTAGCCAATGGGCTACTGACCCTTGGCGTCACAACGCCCCCTATATGACCGCTGCCTGTGGGAAATGGGCATAACCCTGAACCAGAATTCCTAAGTATGCCATCACAAAGATGGCTACTTCTGAAAAACCATGTTCACCTCACAGTAGCCCACCTTAGGGGGTGGTACTAGTCTGGAGGTAGCATGCCTACCTGACTAGATAATTGTCCTGCCTGTCCGGGTGCCAAGGGGGCTCTGGACAGGGAGGGTAGCTTCCTGTCCTGTGAGAAGAACCAGATTTGCATTCAAACTGCGTCAGCCTCTTTGAAGCTTGCCGGCCCAAGGAGGCTAATTAGCAGATCGTCCTGTGGGAGGTGGCTTTACACCCTCTTCCTGGACAGGCTTTTGTTCTGGGTCTCCTGAGAGCAAAGGCTCTCACCCTAGGAGGTCAGAACAGTGTCTCGGGTAGGCAGGCTGCAGAATCCAGTCAGCAAGCACACCAGAGGCTGGTAGGTTTTCAGGGGGCACCTCTAAGCTGCTCTTTGTGTGCTTGTATTAATAATTCCAACACTGGTATAAATGTGGGTTTACCAATATGAGATGTTTGATACCAAACATCCCTATTTTCAGTAAAGCCATCATGTAGCTGGGGAACTCGTCTTCACCAGTGTCCAGCACATGTCTTAAGATGGCTTCCCTGATGACTTGCGCTGGCAGTAATAGGACTGACCAGCACAGGGGGATACATGCAGGTACGCCCTAAATGTAATATTCAGCCTCCTTCCTTAGGGCTGTCAGGCATGCTGTAAGAGTGAATTACAAATATTACATGCAGTTTTAGGGGACATGGCACACAGGGATGTGTGACATGTCGTGTTTTCACTTGTTTCTGCACCAAGACACGCAGCCTGCAATAACTGCCCTAAGGAAGCATCTTTAGTACCTCAGGCGCTAAGGGCCAGGGGTACCATTTACTAGGGACTTACAGAGGGTGTCAAAGGTTTTGCCAATTGGGGGAACAATTTACAGTTTTCTTGGGAAAGAACACTGAAGTGTACTGGGTTCCTGCTAACCAGGTCCCCAGTACCAGTCAAAGTTGCATTCGGCGCTGGAGTTCTTTACGGACCGCAGAGCTATGGCCTGGTCCTTGGGCCTCTCCATGGCCCATCTTCACCCTTAATCCTCCTTTCGCTACTTTCACGGCTACGAAAGGGGCTTGCAGCCATGTCCTTACCCGTACAGCCACCATGGACGCGGCTCCTACTAGCCCAGTGGATCGGGTGGCCAGCAGTTAGGATCAGTCGACCACCCCCCTGTAGGAAGCTGGCTTTTTATGTAGTGTACCAAAATGATGTGCATGATGTAGAAAGTCCAGACGACCCTTATTTGCTTACAGGGCTTAAATTAATAATACCAAGTGCTTTCTTTTGAGGTCGTGTGGGCGAGTATTTTAGTTTTATCAGAGGGTAGTGCTCAGCATTTATTGTACATACCATGTCAATAAATGACACACACTCAAGAAGAAACGTGAGACCAATTTAGAAAAATAACATATATTTTTATAGAATTTTAGACACCAAGATCTTCATACTCGGGTAAGTAATTTGGACTTTATCAAATTTTACAGTAGAAAATGACAGCTGTCGGATTTGAGGCATTAGCCTTGAACGCAGTAATGTTATCCTAAAGGAGAAACATTCACTACATAAGGTCACTTACAATACACTTACAGGACTGTTCTTCTGGACTTAAGGCAAGTAGGGGCCAAGGTCCAAGAAACCACCAGCAGTTCAATTGTCTCTTCCCTGGTGGTCCCCAGTGCAGAGGTGCTGGTCGCGATGGTAGCCTTAAACAATACCCATTAAAGTCAATGAGAAACGATACCTGTAAAAAGAGGCTGCAAGCGGGGACTGGTTGACCAGTCCGGCAGAACCCAACATGGGGCTCAGTTCTGAAGGCTCACTGTGGCACAGGGACACCTTTGGTTTCCATGGTCTTGGGTTGTGGGGCTTGGGTGTATAGGTGTTTTATCCGGCGGGGTCGCGCTGTCACATGCTCTCAGTATGTGTTGGAGACCTGGTAAAGGGGGGCAAACAGGGCCACTCTCAGTACTGGCCTTGTGGATCCTGACGTGCCTCGACGACAGCTCGATGTCTGTGGTGTCCGGGCTGGGCACGCAACAAGCCTCTGTTGCGGCAACTGCTCCGGTACCCAGGGTATTGGTGCAGGGCGGCTCCTGGGCGTCCTGGTAAAGGGGGGCAAACTGATCAGCAGGCCACTCTCGGTGCTGGCCTCATGGATTCTGATGTCCCTCGATGGTAGCTCGGTGTCGGTGGTGTCCGGACTGGACATGCAACAATCCTCAGTTGCAGCAATTGCTCCGGTAGCCAGGGCATTGGTGCAGGGCGGCTCCTGGGGGTCCTGGCGTCTCCAAACTTAGTGGGGAGACAGATCTGGGGAATGAAGACCTTTTTCTGGGGTGCTGCTCCATCATTGGTCCCGGGGTCGGCAGAAATCTTGACTGGGCAGCTGCAAGTGGCTCCTCCATTCCTAGGGATTTTTGCTGGTTGTGCAGGTGCTTGAGGTACTCCAAGGGTTCGGGGAGAGTGTCCAGCTCTTTGTGAAGTAGGCCTCAATGATTGGCGGTGTACAAGCAGCCTGGCAGGGTTTGATGCCGATCTTTGGTGCAGGTCCTCTGTTCTCGCTCTGTCGGTCCTTTTTGTCTTCTTTGTTTCCCAGTAGTTGAAGTCTTGACTTGATCTGTTTTCCTGGTGTCAGGGGGGCACCAAAATGCTCAATTTAGGGGTGTTCAGGGGAGGGTAGGGTAGTAGGCTACATACCCTGGGATCACTAGGCCCTCTAGATGACCACTTCCTGTGAGAAGTGGGCCAGAACCCTGTCCCAGAGTTCCTAATTTCACCACAACCAAGATGATGAAACCCTTCCTTGGCTTTCCACTTCAGGCTGCCCACCCTAGGGGTGTGTCCAGCCTGGTAGTGCAACACGCCTCCTGACTGTCTAATTTCCTGCCTGTTCTGGTGCTAAAAGGGCTTCAGGGCAGGCGGTGGCATTGCCTAAGTCTGGGGGAAGCCGCGGTTGCATATCAAAGGCAGCAGAGGCGTTGAAGCCTCTGGCCTTGGTATGCAGAGTCACTAGCCATCCTGCTGTAGGAGGTGATTTTACATTTGTCGCCCTAAGTGGGAAGAGTCTGTCCCAGGGGCTGCTGGGACCAGGAAGAGGCCAGCAACAGCGACGCAGGAGGTGGCCGGCGGCGTCAGGTACGTTTCTTTAATTATTTTTATTAACACATCCCTGCACCCTCCCCTCGCGCTCCCCCACCACCCTTTTGTGGTGGCGGCCGTCACTGAACAGTTCGCCGCACTGGAGTTTTCAAGGCGGCTCTCGCTCTGAGACGCTTTTTGTCTTGAGTGGAGCTCAGGCCTCCTGTCTGCCTTTCTGCCCATACCACTCCTGCCCAAAGTCATTTGTTTTAAAAAAAAATTTTTTTATTAAGACCGCTTCTACTGCGTCAGGGACAAAGGACATACATATACAGTTTAGGATCCTATAAGCAATATACATTCAGTCATGTCCACATATCATATCTGCCCAGAGTCATTCTTGTGATTACGGACCTGGCATGGAGAGTCTGGCATCCTGAGCCGTTGAGCATGGCAATTGGGCCTTTGATCTGACTGCCCCTTCAGGTGGATCTTCTGTCACAGCAGCAGCGGAGGGTTCTTCACCCGAACCTGTCAACGTTCCGCCTTCTTGCACGGAGATTGAGCGGCAACAGTTGACCGCTTTGGACCTTTCACCTGAAGTGTGTGATGTTATCCTTGCAGCCAGGCGTCCCTCCACCAAGATGGTTTACGTCTACTGTTGGACATGATTTGTAGCATAGTGTACACATTGAACCCCTTTCTGCCCCTCTTTCTCAGGTTCTCCTATTAGTTATTGCTCAGCAGGGCTCTGCTCTGGGCACTCTGAAGGGCTACCTTTCTGCCATTTCCACTTTTCTGCGACTGCCTGATCAGCCATCCCTCTTCAAATCCCCTATTGTACATGGGTTTTTAAAAGGTTTACAACATCTGATTCCACCTTCTCCATTTGTTATGCCTCAGTGGGACCTCAATCTCGTCCTCACTTTCCTTATATGCACTCCTTCTGAGCCTCTGCGCAATTGTCCCCTCATGCTCCTTACCACTAAGATGGCCTTCCTGGTTGCGATAACATCTGCCCGCAGGGTCAGTGAGTGTGAGGCTTTATATCCAAGCCCCCATACCTCACCATTTAACCTGACAAACTGGTGCTTCGCACAAGAGACACCTTTCTTCCAAAAGTGGTCACTCAATTTGATGTAGGCCAATCCATCACCTTGCCTACATTTTACGCTCCTTCGCATCCCTCCAAAGAAGAGGAGCCACTCTACCGTCTAGACCCAAAACGAGCGTTGTCGTTTTACCTTGATCGCACACAAGAGTTCCCGGGTGGATGACCACACATTTGTGGGGTATGTCGGAGCGAAGAAGGAACGGGCAGTACAGAAGAGGACCATCTCACGATGGATCGTACTGTGTGCCAACATCTGCTACGCATTGGCAGAAAAGCAACCCCTGCAGGGTTTGCATGCTCTTTCCACCTGAGCTAAAGCTGCAGCAACTGTGTTAGCACGTGGAGTTCCAGTCCTTGACATCTGCCAGGCAGCAACATGCGCATTTCTGCACACATTTACCAAACACTGCTATCTGAACAGTCAGGTCTGTAGGGATGGGCACTTTGCACATTCGGCCCTGTAGGACTTCCTCCTGTTAAATTGGTCCACAGAACCATCTCCGGGGAGGTGTTACTTGGGTAGCTATTTAAAGATAAGGAATCTGCAGCTAGAAGTCTTTATCAGGTGAACAACTTACTTACCTTCAGTAATACCTTATCTGGTGGACACTCTCTCTAGTCGCAGATTCCACCCATCCTCCCCACTTTGCGAATGGATTTCGAGGGACTGGGCTGACCCCCTTTCAGGGACCTAGTTTTCCACACCAGTGGTCAGTGTCGTGGCTCCGTGCTTCTGGCATGGGCAGCTGAACAACGCCTTCTACTGGTGCACAGGGTACTGCTCACGAAAATATTTCCGGATCCAGTCTGACACCTGGGGTAATTCAAAGGTAAGGAATCTGTGGATAGATAGAGTCTCTATCTGATATGGCGTTACCGAAGATAAGTAACTTGTTTGTCACAATCTCATACCAAGGATGTCCATATTACACCAGGAATTATAACCAGTAGTCCTGGGCCAGGAATATATGAGAGGAGGCACCACCATACAATGGATGCCCACAATTTGCCAAGCACTCCTGGCACCTAGCATGCCCAGTTTTCTGCCAAATGTGGGAACTGTAGGAAGCTGGCTCCGTATATACTATACCAAAGTAAGGCATTGTGTGCACAGAGTCCAGTTGATCCCCAGAGGCTTTACCGAGACTCAAGTAGTTAACACTAATGCTCTTTTTATGGTAGTGTGGGCACAGTTAGGCTTATCAGAGGGCTGTGTTAAGCATTTGTTGTACACGCTCAGGCAAGAAATGATTACACACACTCAATGACTAAATCCAAGACCAATTGTTTGCAAAAATATTACTTTTTGTATGTTTATTATTTAGAACCAAAGATACTTTGTTGCAGTAAAATAGGTTTTGTAAAATCACAGTTTTTAAGTATAAAAAGTGGGCACAGTGCATTTCCCAAACAGTTCAATGTTAACCTATGGAGGAAAAACAATGTTGTAATTTCACAGATTAGTACATTGCTTACAATTCCAGTCTTCGGGGTTTAGGACCAACACTGGGCAAGGGTCAGGTAAATGTAGAGACTGCACCACCTGCAGCAAAGGGGCGGCAGGGTGCAAAGGTCAAAATCAGTAGGCAGCCCAGGTCGACTCTTCACTTTTAGTTGCACCAGAACACGCAGGCTGCGGTGGCAGTGTGCATGTGTTTGGTGAGGGGTCTCTTAGGGTGGCATAATACATGCTGCAGCCCTTAGAGACCCTCTGGTCACAATGCCCTTGATACCACTAGTATCTTTTACAAGGGGCTGATATTGTGACTGGCAGTGCTTAATTTGAGGCGGTGCTTTCCGGTGCTCATCACCGGCACTTAATTGGTTTCCGGTGCTCGACACCTAATTGTCAACACCATACTTAAAACAGTCTACCACCTGGTGGCGCTGCTCATCTAATTTAGAGATGTGCAGTACAAAGGTTGTTTAGGAATACAATATACATTAAAAAAATTGCTAATACCTGCCTCCCCAGGCATTCCTTTAGCTTTGGGGACCTGGAATAATCTGAACTGTCGCATTTACATGCGAGAGAGAGGGTCAGTAGTTGTTTTGGCAGCAATGACAAGGGTGATGGGGGTGCAAGCTACAATGGCCTCCTGGTCAGAGCCCTGGCACTTAATATTTTACAAATTAAGCACTGGTGTGTGGGCCAGAGGTATGCCAATTGTGGAAACAAAGGTACAGATTTGGGAAAGAACACAGGCAATGGGAACCTGATTAGCAGGGACCCAGTGCTTATTCATAGGAAGTTGCATTCAGAATCAGGCAAAAGTGGGGGTAACCAGGACACAAGGAGCACTTTCCTACAGGAACCATAATTTCAGGATGCCAACAATATGCCAAGAATTACCACCATTATTCCAGGGCCAGCATTATGCCAAGGTTGGGAATCATCGTCCTATTGATGCCAATAATATCCAAAGAATTACACCATTATGCAAGAGATAACATTATACAGAGTGCGCAAACAGCCGTGTACACATTCCCCCTCAAAAAAGGCACACCTAGGTATGCACGTACACAAGCAAACAGCAGCCTACAAGATAAAAAAAAAAGTACCACATGATGGCCAGCTGACCAGAGCCCTGCGGGGCCCATTGAATACAGACAATGATGTATTTTACTACCTTAACAGCAGTCAAAGCAGACATTTTCATTTCTTGCAGCAGGGCCCATGGATTCCCTGCTACTCTACTGGCCAGTGTTCTTCTCTCATAGGCGTGTACACAATCAAAAACAAAATGCAAAATATTAGAACAATCTTTAAAAAATGCTAAAAAGAAGTAAATAAGATAATATGCCTAAACTGGCCCTTTGCATCTTGTACTGTCATTAGTACAAACAGTTTGAGACTAAGGAACTGGTGAATCAGTTGCGTCAGTTATAGGATATTTGCAAGACATGGGCTAATCTGGCCAGTGTGGGCAGCGTTTCCCCCACTCCAGAGACAAGTTGAGTGTGCAGGATGCTTCTGAAATGCTGAGGCTCAGAACTCGTCAATAGGTCATAACCTCTGGGGATTACACAATATAATTATAGCCTGCTACCGAGCGCCATAATGATTGTTAAAGGCACTGAATCTGAGTTAACAAGGGAACATCCTTTAACAACTGATATATCCAGAGGAAGAAGGGCTGTAATGCTGTTAGAACATTCAACCAATTGTGGGTAGAAAGCTCTAAAATTAACAGGAAGAAACAGAAAGACACACATTGGAACGTAGGAGTGGGTGAACACCGGCCCTTATTACTCCTTGTAAATGTAAATGTAAATGTATGTGTTTTTTGTAAAGCGCACTGCTGCCGAGGCGTCGTGGCGCTGTAGACCGCTGGGGAACCCGTCCTGGTTATCCCTGTGAGATGGCCCCTCCAGGGTATCTCCAAGGTGAAACCAGGCATCCCCGGCGAATGTGGGGGGCCGTTGTGGAGATGAGGCAAGCTAATGCCCAGAGTTGCCGAGTGTGATCCCTGGTTAGAGTAGCCACCGAGGCGAGAATTAACGAGTCCTCTGGCCCTGGTCCAAGACCCTGCCGCGTCGGAAATTGAACCCTGGTCCCAGGCAGTCCTCTGCTTCCGGGTCTGCTGCCTCTAACCAGTGAGCCACACTACTCCTTGGCCCTTCCACTGATTTCAGTGGAGCTTCCAGCATTCCAATGTTCTAATGAATTGTAAACAAAGGGTCATCATTCTTATTCCAATCAGTGCCCTTTGTTAGCTGCCCTTTCCAGGGATCATCTTCTACAATCTGTGTAGACAGAATGCGTTTTATGGCCAATACAAATGTTGCTTTCTTAATTACGCATTCATAACCGAGTAGTATAGTCTAGAATTCCACTTATCCTTTTCTTTTGTTGTAACACATTTTATTGTTTTTTACTTTGCAACAAAAGCGCCCCCAAGACTGCTGCCCCCGTGATCCTGTGACAGCACAGGGGCATCAATATACATACAGGTTTTATTGCAATAACAGAGTATGGTAAAGAAAAACACAATGAAATGGTAAAACAATGGGTTTCCTACTACGTTTAACACTTTGTCTCCCAGGTTGGCTGGGGGTGTAAGTCTCTCTTGTGACTGTCTGAGGACATTCAGGGGTGGAGTTCACCATTGTTCCTCCAGGGCGTCCATATTCGCTCATATTGTGTGGAACCCCGCGTGCCTTATATACCAGCTTTTCCATCACTGTGCAGTGATCCATGCCCCTAACCCATTCATGCAATGGCGGTGCCTGGGCATCCCCCCAGGGAATAGGCAGGTCTCTGTTGGCCACAAGGTATGCCATAGCTATAAGGGCACACGTTGTGTGGGTCTCTCTCAATGTGTCCATAATCCCTAGTAGTGCAACCTTGGGGGCCAGTGCCAGCTGGCGGCCAAGGACCCACCCAATTGTGTTGGTGCTTTCTTGTCAATAGCTGTGCGCAACCGGGCATTCCCATACCATGTGATCGATGAAGCCACGGGAAAAGTAGTAGCAGGTACACTCCAGCTCAGGGGCTTGTCCCATCTGCTAAAGTCATGCCCGGGAGAAATGTATCCGATGGAAGTATGTGAACTGAATCAGTCGTAAATGCATCGATATAGCCAACACCCTCGGTGCCATTTTCGCTTTGGTCCATTCATCATCGTCAAGAGTCCCCATATTCTCCGAAGATTGGGCCCTATGACCTGTGAAGGGGTCTGGCATATTAAGGACCAGAGACTTGTAGAGGCAAGAGATTCCTCCCCTCCCAAGGTCATCGGTTTCTGCATTCCGTCTATCAATTGTGTGTCTTTTGCTTTCTCGCCATAGGAGCGCCAGGTATGCCCAGACGTGGGTCCTGGGCTCACTGGGCCACTGGAATCAAGCTATCCTGGCTGAAGAGGGGTGAAACCCCGAAACCGGTCCTAGGATGCTTGTTTCTGATCCAGGGAGGACCTGGCTTGGCAGTTCGGGCTGGACTGTTCCCATGAAGCACAGGGTCAAGCCTGATTTGCATATCGCCAGGTCTAAACTGAGGTGGCATGGTGAGCAAAACAATGATGGATTTAACCCAGATCTCTTGGCTGGGGGTGAATGTTTTGATTTGTTCTGCATTCGGTCCATCAATTGTGTCTTTTGCATCGGTTACAGGTTAACACACTAGGGAGCTGAATTCCTGAAGAGTGTTTAGTCTCTCCTGGTAATTAGTCATGGCGTGGCACAACTGGAGGTATTTGTAGAACTGTGAGGAGTGTAGCTGGAACTCTGCCACAAACTCCGGGAACGATCTTGTGTGTCCCATCTCCCCAGACATCCCCTAATGTGGAAGGCCTATCAGGTCCCAGGAGCGGAATCCAGCAAGTCCTGCGGTATCCGTCCAATGCCACCCTGGTGAGGGTAGCATACCATTTCATGTGTTCAAGGGATTCGTTCAGCACTGGATAGGGACCTTGGTGACGGGCGTTAGAAGAGTGAGGTGGTGATCTACCGTACAACATCGAGAGTATGCCATGTGGGTGTAGCAAGGACAGCTCAAGTCTGTGGCCCGAGTCATCTCTATCTGCTCGGAACCAGTCATTTATATTGATGAACTGTGAGGCCCAATAATACAGGTTAATGTCAGCCCAACCCAGTCCCGCCTCAAATGAGGAGTACCAACATTTCACATTTTAGACCCTGGGAGCCTTTCTCTTTCAATGGGGAACTTCTGTGACAGGGCTCCATTAACCCAGACCTCTGCCGCCAGATCATTGTATAGAAGGGATACCCATTTTAGAAAACTGGGGCCAAATTGCATCTTGCAGAGTGCAGCGAGGAGGAAAGACCAATGGACTGAGTCAAAGGCCCTTTCAGTATCTACCAGTAGGAGTGCACATTGCCCGGCAGTTCTTCCAGGTAGACCAATGCGAGGTGCAATCGCCGAAGGCAATGCCTGGTACCCCCGCCCAGCTTGAAATGATTCTGATCGGTGTGCACAACCGAGTGTATCACTGGCCAAACGTGTTGCCAGTATCTTGGCTTGTATTTTCACCTAGAGGATGATAAGGAGATGGGGCGATAGGACCCGCTGTCCACCGGGTACTTTTCAGGCTTAAGAATCACAGTGATGGTCGGTTCCCGAAGGTCTCGGGGGAGTTCCTCACGCTCGTAAGCATTCTCATACAGCGCAAGGAGCTGCTGAGGAATATTTCATATACAGCGTCAATGGAAATCTGTTTGGGCTGTGGGTTTTCCCTGAGGGCATCAAGGAGATATCTAGTCGTATTTCTTCTGTGGTGAGCGGCATGTCGGGTTCTGCACTCTCCACCACTGAGAGCGTGTCTACAAGCAGCTTGTGTACAATGGGGCTGTCTCGCTCTGTAGCCGAGGGCTCCCAGTAGGCGTTCAGGGCTCGGAAATGTGACGCAAATTCCCTAGCTTAGAGATCCATCTCCCTCAGCATTGTGCCCTCCGCATTCTCCAACTCAGTGAACATGCTGTACAGGCAGGAGGCCACGGTCAGCCACAACAATAGCTTGCCACCTTGTCTCCCATTTCAAACAACCGACCTTATGAGTCCATGAGGAAAGGAGTAGAAGGTATATTGTCGCTCGATATGGTGCTGCCATTGCCAGGCACCCACCAGTCCCTGTACATTGGCCCAGGCCTGTAAGCGTGAGGAGCGGGCTGTTTTTGTCATGATGTCATGTCCACCCCGGGGTCCATTACCAGGTTAATTTCGCCTGCCAGCAATCTGAACCCCGGTGCAGTTTCCGCCAGGCATCCCTTCCTCTCCACATCCAGGGGTACCATACATGGATGTCGATCTCACGAGCTTCGGGCAGTATGGGGTTGCCTCTTCTGAGCCGGGGGATTCCGCTGAAGGTGGTCTGGCCGCAAGGGACGTGTGGGCCCAATCCATGACAAAGCAGGCAAAGAGAACATCCTGGGGAATCCACGACTTCAGCCATTCTGAAACAAAGGCAGTGGGCTGGGGCCACTCACCCTCTTAAGGGACCCTTACAATGCAAATATTGTTCCTCCTCGACCTGCCCTCCGTGTCCCCAGCCCTGGCCTCTAGTACGCTGACCCTGAACTGGAGGGCTGCCTGCGAGTCTTGGAAGGTCTTCGTTGAGTCCTCCACCATTGACAGCCTCTGCTCCAAAACTCTCCCAACCGTAGTGTGGTGGTCCTGGCGCAAGAGGGACAGGTCTAGACTGAGTCCCCAAGCTTGTCCTCTAGCGAAGAGCTGGTGTCATGTATGGCCTGAAGAAGAGATGCTGTGGAATCCGCGGGGGTGGAGGGGTGTCAGCCAAGAGGGGGTGTCATGTATAACCTGAAAAATGAATGCCTGTGGAGTCCGCAGGGGGGGATGAGCCGGCTGTGATCGCTACCCACTGCCATGCCTGTTTTGTGTGGCTGGATGGGTAAACTTGCCTATTGTCCCCTTGGCAGGGGGCACCGCCTTCTCCTTACCCATTCGGTTGTGCCAAACTGTCCTGTCTGGGCACTGGTGAGCGATGGGGGGGAATCTGCAAAGCTCCTCACTCCGACCGCAATGTCGGATGAGTCCCCCAGAGAGCGACTCCCAGGGTTGTAGGAAGCTGGTTTTTAATGCAGTCATGCCAGTGTAAGGGCACACCACGCAAAAAGTCTAAACAATCCTTATTGGATTAAAGGGCTCTTTAATAATCCCTAGTGCTCTATTAGTGCTAGTGTGGTCGAGTAGCTTAGGCTTATCAGAGGGGAGTGTTAGGCATTTGTTGTACACACACAGGAAAAAAAGGTTCACACTCCCAATTAGAAATCCGAGACCCTTTTATAAAAATACTGTATAATGTTATAGGAAGTTAGACACTAAGATCTGTGGAATAACTTAATTACAAGTGGAGATATCGATTTTACAGCAAAATACAAAAATAGTTTGAATAATGGTTTTGAGGCATGAGCCTCGAACGCTACAATATTCTCCTATGGGAGAAAAACACAGATAGCAAACATGTACTTGCAAAGGGAGTTCAGAGGTGCCCTTAGGGATTTACGGTACCACCAGCAGTTTTATTTTACCTACCCTGGGGTGTCCGGTGCAGAGGTGCTGGATGGTGGCTCAGGTCATGGGACCCGTAGGCCAAGGGGACCCAGTGAAATGTTGCGGTGGAGTTCGGTTGTAGAGGGTCTTGGTTGGCTGGCTACTGGTGTCTGACGCTCTCACGGTTGTCGGTGGATCTGCAGAGGGAAGGAAAACAAAACAGCAGGGCCACTCTGGCCATGGGTCTCATCTGTCCTGATGTCCCTCGACTTGCAGGAAGGCTTCCAAGGCAGTGGTGTCCGGGCTGGGCACAAAACAAGCCTTGGCTGGTGCAAGTGCCCTGGTACGCAGGGTATTGGTGCAGGGGAGCTCCTGGAGAGTCTAGTGTGTGAACCAAGCAGATGCGGTCAGGGCCTGCAGATGCAGGGGGATGGCTCCTCCACCCCAAGGGAGATGACAGCTTGTTGTCGAAGTGCTGGACAGCGCTCCAAGTGTTTGAGCGGATGCAGAGCCACACGACGAATTGGGTCTTTGCAATTGTTAAGGAATGAGCAGCAAGGCAGAGTTTGGGGACAGTTTCTGTGCAGGTTCTTGGTTCTCACGATGTCCTCTCTTCTTTGTCCTCTTCAAGTTCCAGGAAGTCGAATCTGTGGACCTGGTGTTGTTGGGGGAGGGGGAGGGGGAGGGGGAGGGGGAGGGAGGGGGACACTCCTAAATACTCATTTTAGGGGCGTTTAGGAGAGTACAAGGCAGTAGCCAAAGTGCTACCTGCCACTAAGGTGACTACACCACCTATATGATCACTTCCTGTGAGGAGTGGGCATAACCCTGACCCAGAAGTCCCTATTACACTAAAATCAAGATGGTGAACCCCTTCTCTGGCTGTTCACTTTAGGTAGCCCACCTTAGGAGTGTGGCTAGCCTGTGGGTGCAAAACACCTCCTGAACAACTAATTTTCCGTCCGCTCTGGTGCCGAATGGGCCCCAGAGAGGGTGGCATTCACCTGGTCTGGGGGGAAGCCAGGGTTGCATTTCAAAAGTAACAGAGGCTTTGCAGCCTGGGGCCTTGATATGCTAAATTGCTAGCCATCCTGCTAGAGAAGGTGAGAACACCTTCTGCCGAGCAGGCATTATCCCTGTCCCCTGAGACTGCGGGCTTTCCCGTTTGTGGTGGCAGACTGGAAAGTACCAGTCAGCGAACACACTAAGTGACTAGTAGGACTACAGGGGACACGTCTAAGGTGCCCTCTGGGTGCATGTTTCAAGAAATCTGATACTGGCATCAGTACAGATTTAATAAGACAAGATGTTTGGTACCAAACACCATTATGCTCAGTGAAGCCATTATAGCTGGGTAACTCGTAATGGCAAGAACCCAGTAAATGTCTTCAAAATGGCTTCCTGAGCACTTGCAATGCCTAGCAATGGAGCTAAAGTAATCCAAACTGGAGCATTTCATAGTGCTCCAAACTGTCGCACTGTGGATGTGGGATAACAGTCCCTCCAATATGACAATTCATCCAGGTAATCCATACTCGACACACGATACCAAATATTTAACACTTGTTTCTTCATGACTTGTGATCGCTTCTTATAATCACTGCGGAGACAGCAAGATTGCGCTCAAACACTTTATTCAAATCCTCTCATGCGCTGTATGCCCATCCAGGCTTCACACAACAACACGCTTATTTTTGTTGATAGTCAGTACGCACTTTCGATCTAAATTAAATTAATTCAATATTTACTAAATAAGGGAAGGAGTGCATCCTTTTATGTGTTTTCTGCTTTGCAATATTTTCGCCTCCATGAGGTATGCACCCCAGTGTTGTATGAAACTTTTTGATTATAGAGCACATGATGAAGTTATCACTCCGGAGACAGCGAAAAAATGGAGTGGAGTATATTAAGATACGATCTAACATCATTAAGAAATTGCAACAATCGAATTACGTGATAGCCACGTCTGGACTTTGATCAATTTCAACAAAACTGTTTATTATTATGAGTTTGAGTAAATAGTGATGAATGTTCAATTGTTGTTAGTAGAACACGCTTATTTTTGTTGATAGTCAGTACGTGTTATTTTTATTTCAGAATTTGGGTAGAGCACGAATGATGGCGTCCAGATCATTGTGGGTAATATCGGGGAAAACATTATGGGAGTTTTAGTTCTTTTAAACAAAGTTTTTATTTGAACGAAGTATATACATTGAGGGACGGGGTCACGTGATATAAATGCTTCAGCAGGTGTTATGAATCATTTAGTTCACTAGGGGGCATATAATTAGCACAGCGCACGCGAGTAAAGGATTGTCATGAATAAAACAAACAGCACGAGCAGATTTTGCTGCCGGTTTGGGCGGTTTTCAAGGTAACATTCACTGAGTAATTTAGTTTAGCGACACGGGTTGGGGGAATCATGTAGAATATTTCTTTAAGCAAGGGATGTGTTTGGGTTAAAAAAACGATTTTTTGACACGTTGGGAGTTTTTATTTTCATTGTATAGTTTAGCTGTTTCTGTCATAAGAGTATGCTCACGCCGGGGCGGGACAAGGATTCACTTTCATAGGTTTCATTTGGTTCATTGTTGATTATTTGTGTGGTATAAGGGGGGATAATTAAGTGTTTTACAGGATTGTGTATCATACAGTGGTTGTCCCATGATCTGTTTGCTGAGTGGTTTCTTTTACTTTATCGTATAGATCCCTGACGAAGAGCCACACTGGCTCGAAATGCATTGGATATGAATATACATGTCTATTCCATGAAATAATTGACCTCAACCTGAACGTGTTGTTGTGTGAAGCCTGGATGGGCCTACAGCACATGAGAAGATTTGAATAAAGTGTTTGAGCGCAATCTTGCTGTCTCCGCAGTGATTATAAGAAGCGATCACAAGTCTTGGAGAAACAAGTGTTAAATATTTGGTATCGTGTGTCGAGTATGGATTACCTGGATGAATTGTCATATTGGAGGGACTGTTATCCCACATCCGCAGTGCGACAGTTTGGAGCACTATGAAATGCCTCAGTTTGGATTACTTCAGTATTCACTGTGATTGGAGGTGTTCACAGTCACTGATCGCACGCACTTTCGATCTAAATTAAATTAATTCAATATTTACTAAATAAGGGAAGGAGTGCATCCTTTTATGTGTTTTCTGCTTAGCAATGGAGCTAGGCATCACTGGGGAATATCTGCTTATGCAGATGTGCCCTCCCATGTTAGAGAATGCACACTGCCTTAGGGCTTTAAAGGGGTGACTTACATATAGTACATGCAGTGTACATAGGCATTGCACACTGGAAGTGAGTAATGTGTTTTCGGAATGTCTTGTACCATTTCATGCCCTGGGTATCATGTACAAGGGTGCTAAAGTCCTTGCCAATTGGGTTACAATTGACGTGTGTAGTTTTATGGAAAGAGCACTGGCACTGGCACTGGCACTGGGGCCTGGTTAGCAGGGTCCCAGTGCACTTTCAATCAAAAACATAAGTACCAGTGGCCATAAAGTGGGGGCAGCCACGTCTTAAATAGGCACTCTCCTACGGGGGGGTTACCAGTGACTATGTCCTGTTCGCTGGGCCTGGGATAGCCGCTTCTCCAGCCTTGGAGTAGGCTGCCACAAACTGCCCCCCCCCCCGTCTAGCTCAGTCTGACCTCGGCGGGACCCCCACGCCCTCGGCTCTCCGCTCACCTAGGGCCTCTCTGGTCAGTGCACAGGCCAGTGTCCCATTGTCCGAAGGACCGGCACAGGACTGGAGCTCGTATCAACAATCCCAGGCATTCAGCCTCCCAGAAAAATCCGACAGTTCCATATGGCAGTTAGGCCTTCGGGCTCTCGTTCCGCCCCTCTCCGTCACCTTGGTGACCCTGCGGGGCCCCCTCGCGTCAGGGTCCCTGTTGAATGAATGGATGAATATTAGTCTTATAGAGCGCGAACCTTGCCCAAGGACGCCAAGACGCTACGGATTGAGTGCGGCCACCACGTGCCTCTGAAATCACCAGAAGGCCAATGCTCAGTCCCACAGGGCTGTCTTAGGTCCAAGGCCCAGCCGCCTCCAATGCCATCTTACTCTTCCCCTGGTCTTACCGGGGGGAGGGCCTCCTTGCGGCCAGGGGCACTGCAGAAATCGGGGGGAGTTCTAGATGCTATAATAGCAGTAATGTGGGATACTCATAGAGAGGGAGTAGCTCAAAGTGCTGCTTTTGAATACAGGAAAGTAGGGAACATGCATGATGTCAGTAGGGATATTGTTCCAGGTCTTGGGGCCTTTCCGGAAAAGGAGGATGTCGCAGCTGCCAAGTTTTCTGGGTCTGTGTATTATGTGCTTCTCCGGTCATTTTTTTTTTCTTTGAATTCTGGGGCTTGTAGTCCTATTTTATAATGGAATAAACAAGACTACTAGCCGGAAGGCTGGGTACATCTAGTGCAGAAGGAAGGTATCTCGGTAGAGAGTAGAGTTACTGCAGACTGTCTCAAGCAAATCCCTATCCAGGCTCAGACTGTGGCGGCATGAAATCATTCTGAGCCAAGTTAGCACAGATTATGAGCCGTGAAGAGAAGCCATAGATGTTCGCATTTCTTTCCCAGCTTCTGTGGCACCCGGGCTTGTGCAAGGGTAGACCGGGACCTCCAGGGTGGTAGGCGAGAAGACTTCCATGCCCCCCCACCACCCCCTGCTACTCCTGGGCTGTAGTTCAATATTAAATGCAGCTGAAGCTCATTTTTCTTGATTACCTGCCCCATAAATCTGAATCAGACAGGCAGGAGGGAAATAACTGTTGTTCCACTCAGAACGCTGCAAAGTATATACATGTATTTCAGTTAATTAAAACCATAATCGTTTTACATGCAATAAAAACAATTCATCGTAATATTAATAACTTTATTGTATGATTACGTAAAACCATTACAAAGACATCAAAAAAAGCAAGTAAAAAATTCATGTACTAAGTTAATGTCCATTTATAAAAGCATGTATTCGTGCACAATTTTCGTTTCAGTTCATTTGACGTAAAAACTAAAAGCAGATTCAAGCAACGCTGCTAGGATCTAAATCGGGGCTTATTGCGCACTGTGCTACTCGCTGCTAAATAGCGGGACAGTGTCCAGCGGTTGGGGTGTGATATCTGATGATCTGTCCTTTAGCAATGTCCGTACCAGATAAATTCATTTGCCAAGTTTGGCCATGTCTGGGGGTAGGGGTAGGGGTAGAGGGGTAGAGGGGTAGAGGGGTAGAGGGGTAGAGGGGTAGAGGGGTAGGGGGGTAGGGGGGTAGGGGGGTAGGGGGGTAGGGGGAGGGCTAGGGGTGGAAGGGTAGGGGTAGAGGGGTAGGGGTAGGGGGAGGGGGGAGGGGGAGGGGGGAGGGGGGGAAGGGTAGAGGGGGAGGGGGGAGGGGAAGGGTAGAGGGGTAGGGGTAGAGGGGGAGGGGTAGGGGTGGAAGTGTAGGGGTAGGGGGGTAGGGGGGGAGGGGGGAGGGGTAGGGGGGAGGGGTAAGGGGGGAGGCGTAGAGGGGTAGGGGGAAGGGGGAAGGGGGAAGGGGGGAGGGGAAGGGGGAAGGGGGAAGGGGGGAGGGGTAGGGGGAGGGGTGGGGGGAGGGGTAGGGGTAGAGGGGGAGGGGTAGAGGGGGAGAGGGAGGGGGAAAGGGAGAGGTAGGGGGAGGGGGAATGGGGAGGGGGGAGGGGGGAGGGGGATGGGGAGAGGGAGAGGGGGAGGGGGAGAGGGAGAGGGAGAGGGGAGGGGGGATGAGGGGGGATGGGGAAGGGAAGGGGGAGGGGGAGGGGAGGGGGGATGAGGGGAGGGGGGGAGGGGAGGGGGGATGGGGGGGATGGGGAGAGGGGAGGGGGAGGGGGAGAGGGGAGGTGGAGGGGGAGGGGAGGGGAAGGAGGGGGTAGGGAGGAGGATGAGGGGGGATGGGGAGGGGGGATGGGGGGGATGGGGAGAGGGGAAGGGGAGGGGGAGAGGGGAGGTGGAGGGGGAGGGGAGGGGAAGGAGGGGGTAGGGAGGAGGATGAGGGGGGATGGGGAGAGGGGAGGGGGATGGGGAGAGGGGAGGGGGAGGGGGAGAGGGGAGGTGGAGGGGGAGGGGAGGGGAAGGAGGGGGTAGGGAGGAGGGGGAGGGGTGGAGGGGAGGGGGGGAGGGGGATGGGGGTAGTGGGGGAGGGAGAGGGGTGGGGTAGGGGATAGGGAGAAGGGGAAGGGGAAGGGGGATGGGGAGGGGGAGGGGAGGGGGAGGGAAGGGGGAATGGGGAGGGGAAGGGGGAGGGGAAGGGGGGAAGGGAGGGGAAGGGAGGGGAAGGGGGAAGGGAGGGGGGAGGGGGAGGGAAGGGTTTTCGGAAGGGGGATCGGAAGGGGGAAGGGGGAGTTTTCCAGTTCTCAAGTGTATGAGGCTGATTTAGTATAAGGTGCGGACGTGTTTAAGTGTAGCACCCTGCGCTAATCCAGACAACCCTTATGGTGGTTTTAGTGGTCTTAGACAACCAAAGAAAGCTCTTTAAGTGGTAGCTTGGGAGAGCAGCCTCGAGGCTTAGTCCAGAAGGAGTGTTAAGCAGCTTGTTTTACCAGAACTAATCATATATTGTAGGTTTAATGTAAAAGAACCACACAGTGTACTTATAAAAATAAGTATATTTATTATACACACTCACTAACACATTGGTATATCTCCTACTCGAGATATCAACACAATACACATAATACTTCAAATGTAAACAGGTAAGTAGCACAAATACACAGTGGTCTCCAGGAGGAGACCAAACCATATACTAAAGAAGTGGAATGCGAACTACTGAAGAGAACGGTACTTGGACCAGAAGACTCAAGATTTGGGGATACAAGGAACCACCCGAGGTAAGTACCCAGGAACCCCTACGAAGGCCGTGTGCAGAGTGGAAACACAGCTGCGTACTCAATGCAAGTCAATGGGAAAGTCACAGTTGCAGTTTTCAAGAAGAAGGACCCTTCCCGGTGGACCCTGAAGAAACCCAGTGGAAGGCAGAAGGTTGGAGAGTCACCCCACCGGTGGATACTCCAGGAACCAGGATACCTACACCAGGGAAGCCGGGTGCATAGGTGCAAAGTGACGTCCGAAACCGCTGTAGACCACAATAGAGGACTTCAGGCAAGATGCCGCTGGTGAAGAAGGTGGAATTCAAGAGTGGATTCCAGATGAGAAGAACCTCGAAGCAGAGGGGACAGAGTCTATGCCACTCTGAGGTGACCAGGAGGCACGGAAGAGCAATGACGACCGATGACAGAAGATGCAGGAGTGTTGACGGTGACCTTGTTGCTGCAGCTGTGGGGACCAGGCCATACTGTGGAAGACCAGGAGCCATTCACAAGCTGTCCCACATCCGGAGTCAAGAGGCAGGGGGTCGGTGTCCGGCGGGAGCACAAACAAGCCTTGGCAGCAGCAACAGGCGTCATAAACTAAAAAGGTGCAACGTTGTGACCTGCAAGGTCCAAGGGACTCACCAATTACAGGAGAGCCAGAGCAGGTCCGAGCAAGCAGGGTAGCCCACCAAAGCCAAAGAAGACCCTCAAGAGGACCCACAGGCCAAATGCACAGTACTTGCAAGAAGACCTCGAGCAGCTCACCAAAGATTCAGGCCCACGGTGCAGAGGATGCAGTGAGGACAAAGATCTTGGCAGGAAGAGATGCTGGAGGCTGGAGCTTCTTGTAGCCCAAGATCTCTGGAGTACAGAGTCAACAAGCCTTGGCAACCGCAAGTCAACGCGGTGCACATGGATTCTGCTCCAGCGGTTCAGACTAGGGATACTGGCCTGAAACTTGCTGAGAGGACAGGTCAGGCCTCGAGGGAGTTGCATAACCATCACCTGTGTTGCTGAGCCTTTTGGAGTCCGTAGGACGTCAGGAGCAGCAGACCAGTCAGCTTCGTTGCAGTGCCTGCAGATGCAGGGGACTGACTCTTTCACTCCAAGGGAAATTCCTTCAGGTGTCTTTGATGCCCACAGGCCTGGAGAGGAACCTGAGTGAGGCACAGATGATGAAGAAGACTTGAAGAACAGCGAGACCAGGAGCAGCAGGAATCTTCCTTAGCGCAGTCTCTGTACCAGGCGAAGACCAGCAAAGTCCAACGTCCCCAATGGTTTTGGGTTTGAATCTTGTCCCACGATGAACACCTTAAGTACCCTAGGGAAAGGGTTGGGACGATTCAAGGGTCCCTCCCAGGTGAGGGGCTTGACAGAGGGGAGGATACTCCCATGTCCTTTGTCCAGTTACACGCCAAAATGGGAGCCAAGGGCCTGCCTGAACTGGTTCCAACTGGAGTATGCAAGGAGGGCACCAATTGTGCCCTTCAAAACAGTCTGCACCATCACCCCAGCACACTACACCAAGTCCTGTCTGGGAGGTGGTCACACCTCCTTGTGACAGGAACACTATTGTTCTACCTTCCCAGCTCGAGCTCAGCTCAGCAGCACGAGGGCAGAATTGTGTCTGGGGTCGGCAGTAACACTAGCTTGCCGGCAGATCCTGGAAGGCTGTTACCAGGCACACTGGGGGCTTCCTGGAGGAGTCCCCTGGTGCATGGAATCATACCTCCAACACCCGGAATGATGCATGCCCACTATATGTATCAAAGTGGTTCTAGCAACAACTTACACAGGCTGCAATGGCAGGCCTGTAGTCACAGTTTGAGTGGTCTCTCATGGGTGGCACAATCCATGCTGCAGCCCATGGGAGACCCCTGGTCTACCTATGCCCTTGGTAACTTAGTTCCATATACTAGGGACGAGTAGCCAATTGGGAAGGTACCACAGTACTTACCATAGTCAAATTTAGGGAGAGAGCACAGTGACTGGGGTCCTGGTTAGCAGGATCCCAGTCAGACTAATGAGAAAACAGAGTAACACTAGCAAAAAGTGCCGGTACCCATGAAAGCAGATCCTACTTTCCTACATCAAGTTCCTGCCATAGTTTGTTATGGACTAGTCCGTCAAAAGCCATGGAGTAGTCGATAAAACTGACAAAGACAGGCAAGGTGTTTTGTGCAACTGATTGATGTGATATGGAAGAAAGGGCCACGATATTATGAATGGTTGATTCTCCCTCTTGTAATCTCGTTTGATATAAAAGCTGCACGCCCTCATCAGATACCCATTTGCTAGGTCTTGTAGTATGGTGCTGCCATAGGCTTTCCCCTCGAAATCTAGCCGTGCAATTAGCCTGTAATTTTTTGGGTTGGTGTTGTCCCCCTTCTTGAAGATTGGCTGGAGTGGGGAACACCTCCATGAGTCTGGGACGTCTTCGTAAAAATTGCACTCTGCACACAGTCGGACAAGGACTAACGCCCAAAACTGAGGGTATTCTCTGAATAATGATCCGGGCAGGCTGTTGGGTCCTGGGTCCCCGTCCTTTTGAATTCTCTTCAGGACCTTAATTACCACCTGATCGTCTGATGCTGGCTGTTCTTCCTTCATGGATGGGAGCGCTTCATCCATGTCTGTTCTGTTTTGTCGATGTGATATGGTTGGATTTTGGCGCTGCAGATTGTCTGGGGTCGTTATGTGGGCTACCCATTTTTCTTGTTGTTACTGACTTACCCCGTGTTGGAAATGTCACTTTCTGGTTGGATGAAGGGATTCCCCCGGCCAGGCTGAATTTACCACTCCTGTCAAGGGCGGATGATTACACTCGCTGTTTAACCTGTGCTTACCCTTGGGTAGCTTGGCACTGATCAGTCAGGCTTAATCCAGAGGCAGTGTGTAAAGCAGAGGCACTGCTGTCAGTTGCGATAAATACACTGAGCGTCACAAAAGAGACTTCAGACAAGATATATGTAAAAACATTTGTATTCAGCACACATCTTCAGTCATTATAACATGGCCGTCAGCTACTTCTGGACATAAAACATGTTTGGAATTATTACAAGCAGTACTAGGCCCACTTGTATTATTATGATATCAATAGTATGCACACTGTAGGACAATCCCCCCCCCCCCCCCCCCCCGAGAGAGCACCCTTCTTCGGTGCGACACGCTGTCCACCCCAGGCCCACCCTGGAAATCCTGTTAATACAGTCCCACACAATTATAGGGTACACCCCGTGACTCAATGATATAAGAAATATGTACATGCACAAAACGGGAACACTGTTTAGCAGCACTGCGGGCTGAAACCACGCAGGTGAACCCAATGTCAAATCGCAGGCGGTCAGCACAATTTCACTCCCACTCACACAAAACTAAGAGTTGCAAATTCCATACCTCCCTGGAAAGGAGGAACCATGTTTTATGCATGATGATCAGGTTGTACTAGACCAGTCCAGTCACACACACAGGAGCACGTTCATCAGAGCTACATGAAGAAAAATACGGCACTACTATGGGTACACCCCCACTTTTGAGGGTCACACCCTGTGAGTCGGACACTGCACGCGAGAGATGCGGCATGACCGACACCTTGGATCCCGCAATCGGTGAATTCGTTCACCACCAACAAGACACTGGAAACCACATGCTTTAGATGCGGGCAAGATTTCTGGGGCTCTGCACGAGACAATCTTGTCCCCAAGGATAAGTCTTAGTTCCGTGCTCACATCGCACTACCCATTGGGATTTAGTAGCTGATGTGGGCAATTCAGAGGGAATCGCTCTCCAGATGTCAGGTAGATGTTGTAGGTCCCTCGCAGGTGATCTTTGATGTCCCTTAGATCCCCAAGAGAACAGGAGGTTTGCCGACGGGCCCTTGGAGATCACACTTCTGCAGGTCTTCAGGCACAGTCCAGCCACGATTCAGAAAGGGCACACTGTCCCCTTCAATGGCAGTAATCCTCCATGAGCACAACAGAGTCAGGGGTCCGAGGGGTCTGGGGGGGTCCGGAGGGGTCCGGAGGGGGGGGTGGCGGGTCCGGGGGGGTTGGCGGGTCCGGGGGGGATGGCGGGGTCGGTGGGTTGGCGGGGTTGGCGGGGTCGGGGGGGTGTCAAGGGGTGGGCGGGGTCAGGAGTCGGGATGGGCAGGGTCGGGAGTCGGGTGGGCGGGCTTGGGAGGTCACGCAGGGGTGGGTGGGCATGGGAGGTCACGCAGGGGTGGGTGGGCATGGGAGATCACGCAGGGGTGTGCGGGCACGGGAGGTCGCGCAGGGGGTTTAATTTAAAAACAATGTTAACTTACCTTTCTGCCGGCTGTGTCCCGCGTCTTTTGACTCCTGCCTCTGGCAGGAACAGCAAGCAGGTAGCCATGTTCCCTCACCTAAGCCAATCACAACGCTGCAAGCAGCATTGTGATTGGTCGGGACAGCACCCAGCCAGGCCCTTATGGGGAGGCCATGTTCTCCATGTAGGCTGCATTGCTCACTGTGCCACTGGATACAAGATAGCCTGCCTGATAAAGTGTAATACCCAGAAACCGGTCCCGGGATGCTTGTTTCCGGTCTAGGTAGGACCGGACCTGGCTTGGCAGTTCGGTCTGTACTGTTCCCATGAGGCGCAGGGTCAAGACTGATTTGCATATGGCTGGGTCTAAACTGGGGTGGCATGGTGAGCAAAAGAACGATGGATTTAACCCAGATCTCTTGACTGGGGGTGAATGTATGATCCATTCAGCATTCCGTCCATCATTTGTTTGTGTAGCAGTATTCAGGATATGGGCATTCAAAAAAAAACATCGTTTCTGGTTGGTTAGTTGACCTTTCTAAATTCCTTTACTGGGGTTGGTAAATACTGTCCATCTGTCCTGTCTTTGTGTGCTTGGTTCCCTCCCAGCGTACATCACCATTTGTTTTTTTTTGGTTGGCCATCTCTGGCCATCTGTTGCCTCCTTGCTCGCACCCCCTCCCTCCCATCATTGCTGCCGTCCTTCCTACCCCAATGCCTGTGATTTTTTAAATATGCCTTTATCTTTGGGATTCTGGCTTGTTTTTCCTTTTTTCACCCTTTTATTGCTCCCTTTCCCTACCTCCTCGCTCACTCCTGTTCATTCCTACCTCCCCACTCAGTGTCATCCTCATAATGGCAGGCCCTCTAACCTCCCTTTCTTCGCTTCAACATACCATGAATGGCATCCAACATAGTTAATGCTACATAATTGAACTTGTAATTTGTAGTCCTTGTGCGCTCTCTTGCGGCTACATCCAGTATATTGTGCTCGTGTATAATCGCACTAAGAAATCAAATATAGGTAAAGCTTTCATGTAAGCACCACACTGCATTTCCAGCTTTTAGTAATGTTCTAAAATATCTGTTTCAAATGTAAAGAATCACTCTTCTGAATGCCTTATTACCATTTTGTAAAAAGCACACACAGGCAGATGCTAAATTTACAGAAAACACCCGCCGTGTGAATAAATCTTTGTTATTTTCTATGTACACAACCAGCCAATAACATGCCAATATACTCATGAAAAATGCGAGAGCTATTGCATTGCAAATGCTTGATTCCAATGTACTTCTGCTGTGGGAGTTAAAAGTAGACATTAATGACTAGCGACGACTGTATACCTCCGTTTGCTCTGTGGCCCTTTATTATGCCTGCTTGTAGCATTTTTGAGTTGGTGTTTACTTCCAGAATGGACAGTTTTACTGTGTGCTTGATGCATATAGATACATGCAAATAGAACAATTGATGGACAGAACGCAGAACAATTTCATACATTCACCCCAGTACAGAGATCTGGGCCTAAATCCATTGTTTTTTTTACTCACCATGCCATTCCAGTTTGGACCCAGCCATATGCAAATCAGTCTTCACCCTGCGCCCAATGGGAGCAGTCCAGCCCGAACTGCCAGGCCAGGTCCTCCCTGGACTGATGCATACAGATATTCCTTCTGACAACCTCCTGAATAGGTCGATCTTTTTGGCAGGCTTATGATATTCAGCGTAACCTGGTAGCGAAGTGGGTATTGATGTCCATGTCTCTTGGACGTAGACAACATCAGCTTCATTGAGAAATGAGAGAACAGCCTTGCTCTGTAGGATCTTAGTGATTCCGGCAACATTCCAGGTCAATATTTTTGTTGTTTCTGCCTGCGTTTCGTTGCTCTCCTCCAACATATAGTTGATATATGGTAGAGACTTCTCTTCTAAGGTTCCATAGTCTTAGGCGTCAGTCTGGATCCGGAGATTTTTCATTATCAGGACCTCTGCGCATCATTAGGTGGCATTGGTCGGCTCTGTCGTCGATGTCGTGCGCGCTGGAAATTACGTCGCAGGACCTACATAGACACAGCTCGGGCATGCTGACGTCAGTTCTTTCTTTTTCCACACAAGCCTAAGCGTGAATCCGGAGAGCGCTACCCCTTAACCGTTTTTTGACTACCCTTGTTTTGGCTTTTGTCGATGTTTTTTCTGAGTCCTGGACTCCTGGTGGCGTCAAGATGTCCCAATTAGGACTGGATTCAAGTCCTGTGGATCCTGTCATCGAATGATGTCCATGACGGATCCGCACCTCGTGTACCTCTGATGCTTGGAGCGCAACCACGACTCGAAGTCGTGCTCCAAGAGCAGGGCCATGAATCTGAAAGCTTTGCAGGAGCAGTCCTGAAAGCTGTTTGAGACCCGTCGCTCCGCTCTGCGTTGCTCCCGTTCTTTGACTTCACCCTGTCCGTTGGCCGATGCAGCGGGGTACATGGAGCGTCATTGCTCTAGGCCTCCATCCCTGGAGCCTCTTTCCAAGACAACTCTGCACCTCCACACTTCTCTGGGAGCCGAAGCGTCTCCTGCTCAGTTACAACAGTTTTATGAGGCTTTGCACCTCATCTTTGGGCAGTCTAGCTCTGCTGGTGCGCTTCCAGGCCCAGTGGAGTGGAGTGGAGTGGAGTGGAGTGGAGTGGAGTGGAGTGGGGCCCTTGGGTCTTCAACGGTCTAGCCCATTGATGGATCCGGACCGACGTCGGTCGTTCCACCTTGACCTTCTCTGACGGTGATCCCGGTGGCGACGATCCCGGTGCCGACTGTGTCCCCAGTCCGCGTCAACCCCATCCTCATCCCTGACTCAGATATGGAACCGTACCGGCGTCGATTGACATTGGTTCTGACCCCATAGGGGACTTTTCTCCCTATGTTCATCCTTGTTGATTTTGTACCAGGAGGCGGGGAAGAGGACTGGGAGAGGACTGGGAGGGGTCGCTGGACCCTTTAACGGACCCTCTGGACCCTTTAACGGACCCGCTGGACCCTTTAACGGACCCGCTTAAAGACCCCATAGACTGCTTACAGGCCATGTGTTGTAATTGGTCTGTAGTTGGGCCTGTACAGTGTTACGGTTTACATGTTGTCATTGACCTGTAGCTGGGTCTGTAGAATTTACGTTTACAGGCCATGTGTTGTCATTGATCTGTAGCTGGGTCTGTAGAGTTGAAGTTTACAGGCCATGTTTTGTCATTGACCTGTAGCTGGGTCTGTACAGTGTTACTGCTTACAGTCCATGTGTTGTCATTGATCTGTAGCTGGGTCTGTAGAGTTGATGTTTACAGGACATGTGTTGACATTGATCTGTAGCTGGGTCTGTAGAGTTGAAGTTTACAGCCTCCCTTTTATAATTCAACTGTAGCTGAGTGTGCGTTGGAAGCTTCCAGGCTCTTTGCTTTTATTCACCGATAGCTCAGGTTTGTTTTCTTTTATGATAAGAAAATGTCCTTCCCTAACCCCCTCCTTAGACTGCTCTAATTCCCCCTCATTTAGTGGTAAGTGCGCCCCAGTTTCCAGCCACTTCCCCGTGTCCCTCCCGCATTTACTTCAAAAACGTAAATTTACATGTGCGTAGACCTCTGCGCAGAAAAGACAGGAGAGGCGGAGGTTTCTGAATATTATTTAGTAGAACATGAGTAACAGTAATACTACTCTAGTTGCATGTCACATACAACATAATGTACTTCGTGTATAGGCTCGAAGCCCTTAACTCACTGAGCTAGCACACCAAGGTAAATTTATGTGCTAGCACACCTGGGCTGTGTTGTTTATGAACCATGTGCAATGTGAGGTCGCTCATCATACTTAATTAATGAATAAATGTATTCATACAGCGCCTACAACCCCTGACGAGTCATTGAAATGCATTTTGCGGCTGCGGCGGGAGGCACACGACTCAACAACCCAAGATTTACTAATCAATAGGTTAGTAGAATATGTTTTTCCTTGTGAGTTAATCCTCCCTCTCCCTTTCGCCTCTCCCTCCCTCTCCCTTTTCGCCTCTCTCCCCCTTCCTTTTCTCCTTCCTTCCCTCTCTCCCTCCCCTCCCCCACTCTCCCACTCTTTTCTCCTCCCTCTCCCCCTCCCTCTTTTCTCCTCCCTCCCCCTCCGTTTTCTCCTCCCTCTCCCTCCCTTTTCTCCTCCCTCTCCCCCTTTTCTCCTCCCGCTCCCCCTTCTTTCCTCCTTCTCCCCTCTCCCTTTTTCCTCCTCCTCCCCTCCCTTTTATCCTCCTTCTCCCCTCCCTTTCTCCTCTCCCTCCCCCTCCCTTTTCTCCTCTCCCTCCCCCTCCCTTTTCTCCTCCCTCTCCCCCTCCCCTCCTTCTCTCCCTCCCCATTCTCCTACCTCTTCGCCTCCCTTCCCTCTCCCCTACCTTTTCTCCTCCCTCTCCCCCTCCCTTTTCTCCTCCCTCCCCCTTTACTCCTCCCTCTCTCCTCCCTTTTCTCCTCCCTCTTCCCCTCCCTTTTGTCCTCCTCTCTCCCCCTTTTCTCCTCCCGTTCCCCCTCCCTTTTTCTTCTCCCTCTCCACCTTTTCTCCTCCTGCTATCCCTTTTTTCCTCCTTCTCCACTCCCTTTCCTCCTCCCTCTCCTCCCTCTTCTCCTCTCTCCTTTTCTCCGCCCTCTCGCCCTCCCTTCTCTCCTCCCTCTCGCTTTACTCCTCCCTCTTCTCTCCCTTTTGTCCTCTTCCCATTTCTCGTCTCTCCCCCTTTTCTCCTCCCGTTCCCCCTCCCTTTTCTCCTCCCTCTCCCCCTCCCTTTTCTCCTCCCTCTCCCCTTTTCTAATCCTGCTCCCCCTCCCTCGTCTCCTCCCTCTCTTCTCCTCCTCCCCCTTTTCTCCTTCCGCTCCCCCTCCTGTTTCTCCTCCCTTCCTCCTCCCTTTCCTCCTCCCTCCCTTTTCTCCTCCCGCTCCCTTTTCTCCTCCCTCTTCTCCTCCCCCTTTTCTCCTCTCCCGCTTTTCTCCTCCCTCTCCCTTTTCTCCTCTCTCTCCCTTTCTCCTCTCTCTCCCCTTTTCTCCTCCTCTCTTTCCCCTTTTTTTAATCCCACTCCCCCTCCCTTTCTTCTACCTCTTTCTCCTCCCATTCCCCCTCCCTTTTCTCCTCCCGTCCCCTCCCTCTCTCCCTTTCTCCTTCCTCTCCCCTTTCTCCTCCCTCTCCCCTTTTCTCCTCCCTCTCCCCTTTTCTCCTCCCTCTCCCCTTTCCTCCTCCCTCTCCCCTTTGCTAATCCCACTCCCCCTCCCTTGTCTTCTCCCTTCCCCCTTTTCTCCTCTCGCTCCCCCTCCCTTGTCTTCTCCCTTTCCCCCTTTTCTCCTCCCCTCCCCCTCCCTTTTCTCCTCCCGCTCCCCCTCCCTTTTCTCCTCCCCCTCCCTTTTCTCCTCCCCTCCCTTTTCTCCTCCCCCTCCCTTTTCTACTCCCCCTCCCTTTTCTACTCCCACTCCCCTCCCTTTTCTACTCCCACTCCCCTCCCTTTTCTACTCCCACTCCCTTTCCTTCTCCCTCTTCCCCTATTTTCTCCTCCCCTCCCTTTTCTCCTCTCCCCCTCCTTTTTCTCCTCTCTCCCCTCCCTTTTCTCCTCTCTCCCCCTCCCTTTTCTCCTCTCTCCCCCTCCCTTTCTCCTCTCTCCCCCTTTTCCTCCTCTCTCCCCCCTTTCTCCTCCTGCTCCCCCTCCCTTTTCTCCTCCCTCTACTTTTCTCCTCCCTCTCCCCTCCCTTTTCTCCTCTCTCCCCCTCCCTTTTCTCCTCCCCCTCCCTTTTCTCCTCCCCCTCCCTTTTCTCCTCCCCCTCCCTTTTCTCCTCCCCCTCCCTTTTCTCCTCCCCCTCCCTTTTCTCCTCCTCCTCCCCCTCCCT